>NC_080097.1:58365100-59565100 GCF_950005125.1 Chionomys nivalis | reverse complement strand
TGAGCTTCTGTATTCTTCCAAGGACCAGTCATTAGACACAGCGCCCCGGGAAGGGGCATTGCATTTGCCAGCACGGGCCCCCCTTTGGTCTCCGAGAATGCTTAAGTATGTACAGCAGGTCCCTTTATCTTCAGCTCCCCTTCACCACGGTGCTTAAGAGGGCACAGCAGGACCTTTTTAGCCCGGTTCACCTGCCCTGATTTTAACTACCTGTGGCCAAACATGGTCCAAAATATTAAGTTTGTTTTGGGGATGGTTTGTGCAATTGTTTTTGAGGCAGTCTCACTCCGTACCCCAGGCTGGCCTCCGACTTACGGTAATCTCTCCACCGCAGTTCCTGAGTACCAGGATTGCAGGTGTGAGCCATCCTCAGAAAATGCATAACTTTTATAATGTATCATTCACCTTTGAAAATGAAGTGTTCCCCTGGGTCCATGTATTGACTGATAGGCTTTGAGGAATGATTGGATTCTGAAGGTTCTGATCTAATCAACAGATTGCTGTCTTTGATAGACTCATAATCTGATAGCATTATTGGAAGGTTGTGAAAAGTGGGAGACAGAACGTCGTTGGAAGAAGTATGTCACTAGGGCTGTGTCCTCAGAGATCTATCTTGCCCTGATAGTACCTGTTTTCTTGCTTTATTGCTCTCTGCTTCCTAGGAGGTGAGCAGCCTTCCTTTCCTGTGCTCCCGTCACTGTGGTGACCTCTCTCTAAGGGCCCAGAGACAACAGAGTTGGCCATGATGGTCGAAAACCTCTGAGCTAATGAACTCCCCCACCCCCACCACCTTGTTTACTTCAGCTCTTTTACAGCCATAGGAAAAGTAGCTAACAAGAATGCCGTGATAAAATATCAGGCCTTCTTGCCCTGTTCCACCCAGGAAATGAACCATCTCTGCTGCACAGCACCTTCCAGTGAAAAGTCAGTTGGAGTTGTCGTAGCTAGCGGATAGGCTGTGCTGGTATCATATTGCTTGTGTTCATTCAGGGATTATTTTACTTACTACTTGCCACGAAGTTCAAGAGTCACGGCGAGGGCAAACAATTTTCCTTCGGATATATCATCAGATCAATGGTAACCTAACCCTATGTCATATTTTCTCTCATCAGGTAGGCATTGGATCATCTCATGTCATAGAAAGAATGGTAAAATGAGGCTCTGATAAAGACTATAAGGCCAGGCATGGGTGGCACACGCCTTTAATCCCAGCACTAGGAAGGCAGAGGCAGATGGATCTCTGTAAACTTGAGACCAGCCTTGTCTACATAGTGAGTTCCAGGCCAGCTAGTGGTGCCTAGCAAGACCCTGACTCAAGAAAAAAGACTATATATTCACAACTTCCATCATAGTATGCTGTAATAATTAGTCTCTTATTATTCTATTTGTTTGTTTCTTGAGACAGGATCTCTCTACATAGCCCTGGCTGTCCTGGAACTCACTCTGTAGATCAGCCTGACCTAGAACATCCAGATACCAGCCTGCCTCTGCCTCTGCCTCCCAAGTGCTAGAACTAAGGCACACACTACTATGCCTGGCTCGTTCTCATTATTTTTTAACCTGTTTATCTCTGTGGGCGTATGTAGTGTATATATGTACATGTTCATGTGTGTACAGGTACATACCCACATATGTGCACATGTGGAGACCAGAGGTCAATGTTAGATGTTTTACTCTATTGTTTGTCTTATAGACAAGGCCTCTCACTGAACCTGGAACTCACAAATCCAGCTCGACTGACTGTACAACGAGCTCCAGAGAACCTCTGTCTTTGTCTCTCCAGATCAGAGTCGTGAACCACATAGCCCAGCACTTTTTAAAACATGTGTGTATGTGCTTGTGTGCGTGTGTGTGTGTGTGTGCGTGTGTGTGCATGCACAAACGTGTGCACATGTGGAGTCCAGGGGTCAGCATAGGTGTCTTCCTCTGTTGCTTCTCCACCTTAATTTTTGAGAAAGGGTCTCTCACTGTACCTGGAGTTCATAAATTAGCAAGACTGACTGGTCAGTGGACCTGAGATCTTCCTCTCTCTGCCTCTCAGTACTGGAATTAAAGATGTCTGCCACCAAACCCAGCTTTTTACCTGGGTCCTGGGGATCCAAATTCAGTTCCTTATGTTTGCTTGGAACTTTACCACCATCCCAGTCCCTTATTACTTTATTATCAATCACTGACTATGAGTATTTATAGATCAAATTTTATCATAGAAATGTATGTGTAAGAAATATGGAGATGCCATATGAAACTTGAGTATTGAGTCTGTTGTTTCTCTCTCTCTCTCTTTCTCTCTCTCTCTCTCTCTCCCTCTCTTGTTTAGTTTTTCAAGACAGGTTTTCTCTGTGTAGTCCTGGCTGTCCTGGAACTCATTCTGTAGACCAGGCTGGCTTCGAACTCAGAGATCCACCTGCCCTTACGTCCAGAGTGCTGGGGTTAAAGATATGTGCCACCATGCCCAGAGCTACTGTTGTTTTTTCAAGAATCTAACATGGATTTGGGGTTAGTATCTCTCTCAAATAAGTTGGAACCGTTCTTAACACTAGCCAATCTGTGAGACATCCAAGGGATAAATCAAGATTGTCCCCAAGAAGGAGAAAAAAAAAAAAAACAACCACACAGCGAGAGAACAGGGCAAGGCTAGTCACGCCCTGCCCCCTGGTGGTGCTGTTTGGACAAAAGGCCATCTAGTGGAGCAGGCCAGGATTGGGGAGCAGCTGAAGAAGAGTGGAGCATGCAGCAGTAATGCAGGAAAATCCTCCAGCGTGCCTTTGTTTTGTCTCCCTGAAGCTGGTAAGGAAATGGTGGGAAAGAATTGAAGAAATGCAGGACTTGCTAGGCGTGGTGCTACATGCTTTTAATCCCAGCACTCAGGAGGCAAAGCTTACCTATTCTACACAACAAACCCAGACCAACCAGGGCCATGTAGTGGAAACTGTCCCCAAAACAAAAAGCAACAAAGAATGAGGGAGCATCCATTCCTTCACCCAATCATCATTCTCCGAGTGATTTTTGTGAGAGGACAGTGGGAGGGGACATATAAAATCGAGACTTGGCTTATTTAGATTTGTCTCTCTACAAAGCAGAGAAAGGGCAGGCAAGAAGGGATGTGAGGGTGATAACTGGAGACAGCCAGGGGCCAGACTAGGAATTTGAAGCCTATGCCTAGTCTAAGAGTCTTAGGAGTCCTCTTTTTCCCTCATTTGTTTTTTTTAATTCATGAATTTTATGTGTGTTGGTACTTTGTCTACTTGTACATCTGCTCACCAGAAGAAGGCATCAGACAGTTGTGAGCTGCCATGTGGGTGCTAGGAATTGAACTCAGGACCTTCAGAAGATCAGTGAGTGCTCTTAACCACTGAGCCATCTCTCCAATCATCCACCATTTGATTTTTTTTTTTTGTTTTTTTGTTTTTTGTTTTTTGTTTTTCGAGACAGGGTTTCTCTGTGGTTTTGGAGCCTGTCCTGGAACTAGCTCTTGTAGACCAGGCTGGTCTCGAACTCACAGAGATCCACCAGCCTCTGCCTCCCAAGTGCTGGGATTAAAGGCGTGCGCCACCACCGCCTGGCCCCACCATTTGATTTTTGAGATGGTGTCTAGCTAACCATAAACCGAGGAAATAGTATATTATAGGATCGCATTGACGAAAAAAGCCTTGGTAATTAGAGTCAGAAAAACCTAGAGCCAAGTTTCATCTCTCCCAACAACCAGATGTGCGGTCTTGAGCAACTGACTTAACCTTCAGTGTCTACATCTGCAAAGACAAAGTTATTGTGGACTCAATGAGACTTGCACAGAGAGCACAGAGCCAAGCACCCACACCATCAATGTCAATCCTTTCTCTTAACTCTCCAAAGTGATGCTATACACACAAAAGACACACGGGCTGTTGAAAAGTGCGGCACCAGGAAGTGCCTGGAAAGCTATCACATAAAGCCAGGTGAAAGGTAAACCCTACACTAAAGTGTGGTACAGTCAGTTTTTTTTTAATTTTTATTTAATATTTTAGGATTATTTAACTTTTTTTTATTGAAAAAAAAAATTCCGCTTCCTCCCCGCCTCCCATTTCCCTCCCCGCCTCCCATTTCCCTCCCCCTCCTCCCGCCCCTCTCCCCCTCCCCCCACTCCTCTTCTCCTCCCTCTCTAGTCCCAAGAGCAGTCAGGGTTCCCTGCCCTGTGGAAAGTCCAAGGTCCTCCCTCCTCCATCCAGGTCTAGGAAGGTGAACATCCAAACTGTCTAGGCTCCCACAAAGCCAGAACACGAAGTAGGATCAAAACCCCATGCCATTGTCCTTGGCCTCTCGTCAGCTCTCATTGTCCGCCATGTTCAGAGAGTCCGGTTTTATCCCATACTTTTTCAGTCACAGTCCAGCTGGCCGTGGTGAGCTCCCAATAGATCGGCCCCACTGTCTCAGTGGGTGGGTGCACCCCTCGTGGTCCTGACTTCCTTGTTCATGTTCTCCCTCCCTCTGCTCCTCATTAGGACCCTGGTACAGTCAGATTTAAGAGTGAATTGGGTAGAACAATCCTGGTTCTGGTGTCTAATTAGCTATGGAAAATTAGAAAAAAAAATGCTGTAGCCTGATTTGGGAGCTCTCTGGGGCAACTTACTAAATGATGATACCATTTGCTGAGACAGGTGACCATGGGACCTGGAGGGATTGTGAACAAGATGATGACCTTCAGGAAGTCAACCGAGCTGATGCCACTGTGAACACCTTGAGGCCTAAAATGCAGTCAAGGAGTAAACTGGTGGTGGCAAGGTGAATATAAACAGGGTTTTGATACAGGGACTATAGGGCGGGGCACAGGGGTGAGAGTGCTAGAAGTTTACGTACCGGAAATTAAGACAAACTTGAGTCTAAATGAGAATCACTGGGGACCCCTAGAGACCACCATTAGGGGCCAGCTCTCCTTGTGCTACTACACATCAGCACAAAACTCTGAAGAGTCAAAAAAAATCAAGATTACTTTTATGGAAAGTGGCAGAATCTACTTAAAATTAGCTTAAGTAAAAGAATAAATATATTCACTCTTGTCACAAGAATATAGACTTTCTGCTCCACAGCGTTCCAGAAACAGCCACATCTCCTTGAAGGGCCAGGCTAATATCTGAGACATGATAGCAAAGGTTAGAAAGAATGAATTTGACTGCACTGAGTGCTTAGTCAACAAGGCTGCTTTCAACTCTAGCAGAGGGGATATTGTTGACATCAGTGACCCCTTCGTTTACCTCAACTATGAGGTCTACATGTCCTAGTATGATTATACCCGTGGTACACTACAGGATGAGAATGGAAACTTTGTCTTTAATCTTCAGAAAGTTAGATCCTGCCAACATCCAATGGATTGATGCTGGTGCCAAGTATGTCATGGCGCCTTCACTATGATGAAGAAGAGTGTGGTCCACTTGAAAAAAAAAAGCCACACTGGTCACCACCTCTGCTCTTTATGTTGATCCTCCCTGTTTGGGATGGGTGTGAACCATGAGAGGTACAACAACTCAAACTTGTCAGCAAGGCCTCCTGTACCACACACCGCTCAGCAGCCCCCAGTCCCAAGCCAAGGTCACCCATGCAAACAGTTCAGCATCAGCAAGGGACTTATGACCACAGTTCATGCTACCACTGTAACCCAGAAGTCCTTGGTTGCCCCCCATGCCCCAGGAAACTGTGGTGTAATGACCATGGGGTTACCCAAAGCATCATTCCCACTTCTAAAGCTATGGGCAAAGATCACCCTAGAGCTAAACATGAAGATCATCAACATGCCTTCTGTGTTCCTTCTCCCCCGTACATCCTGGATCTGATGGGCTGCCTGGATCTGAAAACTGCCATTTTGAAGACACCAATAAGATGGTGGAACACACCTTTAATCCTAGCACTTGGGAGACAGAAGCAGGTGAATCTCTGTGCGTTCGAGGCCAACTTGGTCTACATAGTGAGTTCCAGGATAGCTGGGGCTATATAGAGAGATCCTGTCTCAAAAATACATACATACATACATATATACATACATACATACATACACTAGAAAGTGTATTATGAAGCATACATTGGAGGGCATTCTGGGCTTATCTGGGGACCAGGCTGTTTCCTGAGACTTTAACAGGAGCATCCATTCTACCTCTGATAGTGGGACCAGCATTGTTCTCAACAACCACTTTGTCAAGCTCATGTCTGGATATGACAAAGAATTTGGCTACAGCAACAGAGTGGTGGTCTTCATGGTCCACATGGCCTCCAAGGAGTAAGAAACCCTGGACCACCTTCCCCAGCAAGAACAGGATAAGAAAAGAAAAACCCTCAGCTGTTAAAGAAACCCTGGCCCAACTCAGTCCCCTACACACTGGGCATCTTCTCTCACAGTGTCCATTCCAGATCCCCAGGAGAAGGTGGGGGCTTAAGAAGCCTTCAGGGAACCTGGAAAGATGGCTCCGCAGCTAAGAGCACTCACTGCTCTTCCAAAGGACCTGGGTTCAATTCCCAGCACCCACATGACAGCTAACAACTATCTAATAACTCTGGTTCCAGGGGATCTGGCATCCTCACACAGACATACATGCAGGCAAACTCAAATATACATAATAAATAAATAATAAATCAGAAGAAGGAGGAGGAGGAGGGGGAGGAGGGGAAGGGGAGGAGGAGGAGGAGGAGGAGGAGGAGGAGAAGAAGAAGAAGAAGAAGAAGAAGAAGAAGAAGAAGAAGAAGAAGAAGAAGAAGAAGAAGAAGAAGAAGAAGAAGAAGAAGAAGAGGAAGAAGAAGCCGCCACCTTTATCTCTGGTCCCTGCTTCTGTCTCAGGCCGGCTCATGCTTTACAGTACCAAGCTGACATCCAACAAAGACCAGTTTATATTCTCCCAACTCAGCAATTCAGCTGAAAATGAGTTTATTTCCAAACTCTACAGAAAAGGTCTCAGACAGAGATCTCATTTCCCCATCTCTGAGCATCCCGATTGCTGTGGTCACAGTGTGGGCCGTACAAATTGACCCTAAGAGAAGCAAAGGCAGAGACCCACGTGGCCTTTTGGTTCTCCAAAGTTGGGTTAAAGTGCTGCAGCTGGAAAGAGGATTCCGAGCAAATGCTTACCACAGATGGGTTGAGTTTGAAGCACTACAGCATTTGGATTGTAGATACCCAATGTCCTCCCGTTGGAACGACAAGTTGAGAAATTACCCAAGGTCTTCACGATAGTAACAAGATGATATGTCCCTTAGGATTAGAGGTGAGGCAGGGGGTGAGGGGTGAGTGATTAGAGAACACAGTAAATGTCCCTAGTCCTGAAAGAGCTCACCAATTTCATGGTGTTAGAGAAAACTCCCTTAATAAGAAGCAAGACAAGGACAACAGTTGTTTGCTTTCGTTTTTATTTGCGGACTAAGGAGACCTTGGAATTGGGACCCAGAAAAAGAAACGCCTAAAGCTAGGAGTGCCCTAAAAAGGAAAAGCCAGTCCCTGAGATTTTAGACATCGGGGCTCCCACTTCTGGTCTCATTCCTCATCCTTAGCTTGTCTGACATTCGGTGTCTCTTGGTTGCTATCTCTAAGGAGCAACAGCCTTCAAAGTTACATCAGTAGCCCTACAGCGTGGCGGGTCGTAGGGCGGAGCGTCGGAGTGGGCGGGATCCAAGGTGAACTCAAGTCTCCAATGGGGAGAGTAGGCTTGAGGGTACGGTGACTGTGAGGCGGAGGCTTCACAGAGCTCACAGAGCTGATGCCCGGAGCCCCGGCCAGTGAGCCGGCCCACAGGCGAGAAAACCAGCTAGGTTCCGCCCCGGTGCCTGCCCGCCTCCTTTTTAAGCGCCTCCCGCCCAACCTCAGCTCCCTCTGGCTTTGCCACGCTCTTTCCTACCCCGCCTTCCTTGTCTCCCCCGACTGCTCTGGTTCCTGTGGCCACCCCGCAGCGCCAGCCCAGGTGCCATGACTGCTATGTACCTCCCCAGCCTGCGGTGAGTGACCCACAACCCTGGGCCCACTCCGTGCTCCACTAGCGGAGCTCCCTCCGCTTGTTTCCCAGCCTAGGAAGAGACTGGCAGGGCGGCTGTTTACTAATCTGGGTCTCACGGTGGTGCCCCAGCCCCCATCCTCAACCATGCGCTCTTCCAACCTCTGTGCTCTCCTACCCCTCCCTGCCCGCTTGTGCTGTCTTCTATCTGCCACTCTCAACCTCCTCCCCCTTCTCCTTTGCCTTCCCGAGCCCTGTCTCTGCAAATCCTTTACTTACCAGATGTAATTCTTTCTGACTGGGGCTTCCAGTCCACCCCTCAGTGCTGTGCGGAGCCATAAGGCCCTGAGGCCAAAGGGCTTGAGCCTTTGGGAGCCCAAGCTCCAAGCTCCCTAAAGAAGGTAGAAGGTAAACATCCTTCGCTGCCTCCCGAGAATGGAGCCTGGCATGAAGCCCAGAGGAGCCTCGGGGATCTGGGGACTAGGGAGGGAGGGAGGGAGGGAAGGAGGGAGGGAAGGAAGGAAGATGGGAGAAGGGAGACAAATTGCTTTCTTTTTAACTTGGCTGACATCTTCCCATAGCAGATCCTGGGCGCCAAGCTTGTCCTGGCGGGCCGCTCTGCCTACATGCAACCAGGTCTCTCCCGTGTGTCCCCTTCTCCGGGGTCTTTGACACTGAGTCTAAACTGACTCCTTATCTCTCCCACGCAGGTTTTACGTGGTCAGTTCATGTGTGGTATGAAAGATAGTGAGCAGTCCCTCCTAGAGGCATGCAGGAGGATGGGGGTTTGGGGGGAGCCAGATTCCAAGGGAGAGAAGCGTTCAAGACTGGGCCTTTAAAATTAATTCCTTGGGGAAACGTTCCAGGCAGAAAGCAGTACAAGGAGCCCTGTTTTGCTGTGCGCCTAGGACCGCACTAAGTGTGCTGCCTTTTTTGTCTTCTGGAAAATAAACCACCCAGACCCAAACCCCCACATCCAAGACCTCCGTTTTCTTCCTTCCCAGGCATCTAGCCTGTGATCTGAATTTCCTGTCCTCTAGTGTTCTGACCTACCACCAACCCCTAGAGTTCTGTAGGCATGTGGCTTCTAAGGTGAGCCAGGGAGTGCATAGGCAGGCTAAAGCCAGCGTGGTCTGCTGTGGGTTTCTGGCAGGTGAGGCCTCGCCTGTGAGAAAGGTTCTCTTGGCCTTTACTGTCTTGGGTCCAGACCAATCACAGCAGACCCTACTATCTCCCAGGAGCCTCACAGAACAAACAATACTGAGTCGCTGCTCTTCTGAGGATCTAGGCACGAACTCCAGGCAGTGGCATTGGTTATTCTTAATTCGCCTTTCACTTAGTTAAAAAACACCTAACTAGCCAATCATTGTCGACCCAGGTGAACAAATGCACTGCCTGAACCCCCAGCATCCCTTGTCTTCATGTAAGAATCCTAATCTAAAAAACCAGATACTGGAAGAGGGCTCTACCATCGCACAAACTACGCCCCTTAGTGAGGCATCTACACCAAAGAAAAAGATAAAAATAACTGCCATTTTAACATAAAAACTGTGACTGAAAAGAACATTGGTGAGGTTTTTAAAAATAGCCTTATGAAGCTCTCATCTGGGCAGTTCCTTGACTCTTGGACCACAGGGCACCTGCTTTTTTCCTAATCCTACAGCGGACGAAGTAAAACAGGGCACGGGCGACACGTGTGGTATCGGCACGTACACTCCCACAGCCAGATGTGTGCTTGGATGCTTATTTGACCAGCTCCCCTTCCCTGACCAGGAAACACATACCCCATAAAGGCCACAAACATAGCTAGTCTGAACTCCTTCCACATACCGACCGTAGCCTGGTCTTCGTGGTGCCCGCAATCAGATATGCCTTAGTACTTTCCCAAGGCACGAGCTTCCTGTCCTCCCTCCCCAGTAGCTGTCTCCCATGATAGCCATCGGATGGTTGCCTCTCTGTTTGGGCTCTTCTAGGCTTAGCTTGCATGGGCTGAGGCCCTGGCGCTGGTCACCATGCCGTAACATCCAAACTCTGCGGGTACTCAGTGGAGACCTGGGCCAGCTGCCTGCTGGAGTCCAGGACTTTGTGGCACGCAGTGCCCGTCTGTGCCAACCAGAGAGCATTCACATTTGTGATGGGTCTGAGGCTGAGAACGCTGCCACACTGGCCCTGCTGGAACAGCAGGGGCTTATCCGGAAGCTCCCCAAGTATGAGAACTGGTAAGTCTTGAAGCCAACAGCCCCCCCAAAACAGGCAGCTGCTTAGACTGAAGTCTCTTAGGTTAACCAAGACAAAGATATTTCTGGATAATATCAGTGGAACAAAACAGAATGGGAGCTTGAGGGAAAATCAACTAGGAAGTGATTGTTTTCACATTAAATGAAAAAGTTGATATGAATTTACGAATTGGAGCTCTTGCTTTTTCGGGGAGTGGGAGACCAACTGCCCCCACCACCACTCCATGAATCAGTTGATGAAACATAATCTGTCAGGGGTAGAGGCTTCGAGGCTGGGCCTTGCAGAAACCACCTCTTAACGAGACAAACCTAAAGGGGCTAAAACGTAGTTGGATAAGAAAACATAAGGCAAACAGACCTAGAGTCAAAGTTGGACTTAAAAAGTGAGTCTGGCCAGGCTTAGTGGTGCACGCCTTTAATCCCAGCACTTAAAGGCAGAGGCAAGAGGATCTCTGTGAGTCTGAGGTCAGTCTGGTCTGCAGAGTTTCAGGACAGCTAGAACTGTATGGTGAAACCATCTTGAGAGAAACATAAGCAACAAAAGTGACTCTGAAGGTAAGTGAAGTCTACCAGCCACCATCTCCTGGCAATCCTCTCTCCCCAGCTGGCTGGCTCGCACAGACCCCAAGGATGTGGCACGGGTAGAAAGCAAGACGGTGATTGTAACCCCTTCGCAGAGGGACACAGTGCCCCTCCTGGCTGATGGGGCCCGTGGGCAGCTGGGCAACTGGATGTCCCCAGATGAGTTCCAGCGAGCTGTGGATGAGAGATTCCCAGGATGCATGCAGGGTAACAAGTCAGGGGCACAGGAGCAGGGGCACTGAAGGTCTGACTGGGAACCGTCATCCCAGTGACACCTTCCTCTACAGGCCGCACCATGTACGTGCTTCCGTTCAGCATGGGTCCCGTGGGCTCCCCACTGTCCCGCATCGGAGTGCAGCTCACTGACTCAGCTTATGTGGTAGCAAGCATGCGTATCATGACCCGCCTGGGAACACCTGTGCTTCAGGCCCTGGGAGATGGTGACTTCATCAAGTGTCTGCATTCAGTAGGCCAGCCCCTGACTGGGCATGGTGAGTACCTGCCTTATCTAGAGTAGGACACTGAGACCTTCCAGTACTCAGAGGGAGCCCCAAATCTTACCCACCCACAGAGAAATTGTGGATGTGAATGATTACTCCCCAAAGCCCAGGGAAGCATTCTGGACTGGAGTAACACTGTTTCAAGAACAGTTTACACAAGATTCAGAAGTCAGTCTCCATGTCTGACAGAAGCACAAGAGCTGATGGGTACTGGAAAAGGGGGCTTAGCTACCTCTGGGCACTGCCAATGTTTTCAAGTGTCTCTTGGGTCAATCCTTGATTCCACCAGTCCCTGACACCCTGGTTTCTGAGGCCACTACCAGCAGCACTATGACCCATTGTCTCCAGGGGATCCTGTGAGCCCGTGGCCATGCAATCCGGAAAAAACCCTGATTGGCCACGTGCCAGACCAGCGGGAGATCGTCTCCTTCGGCAGCGGCTATGGTGGTAACTCCTTGCTGGGCAAGAAGTGCTTTGCCCTGCGCATCGCCTCTCGCCTGGCCAGGGATGAGGGCTGGCTGGCAGAGCATATGCTGGTGAGGGCCTGGTGAGGAACTGAGCAGCTGTGGAGGAGGGGGTGGTTGGGGAAGCCTTGGCAATCTGCCTCAACCTTGCTCCTTCCTGCCAGGTGCCAGGATGGTGAGCCTGAAAGCCTGGCTGAACACTGCTACCCTTGCCCTGGTGTCAGGCAGGACACTGGCTTAGTGAATATCCAACAGTCCACTCCCTGCTTCCTACCCCATTACCAGCTAGCTGTCCTTATCCGTAAAGACTACACCCTGACTTTGGGTGACTTCCTTCTGTTCTCTCTGTCTCCAACACAGATTTTGGGGATCACCAACCCTGCAGGGAAAAAGCGCTATGTGGCAGCTGCTTTCCCCAGTGCCTGTGGCAAAACCAATCTGGCTATGATGCAGCCTGCATTGCCAGGCTGGAAAGTAGAGTGTGTGGGGGATGATATCGCCTGGATGAGGTTTGACAGTGAAGGTGAGGGAGCCTTTTCCTAAACAGCCCATATGGTCCCCTGCCCCAGTTAGTCTAGCAGTCCCAGAAACAAAGCCTTTATCAGTCAGATCTAGACACCCCCCCCTCAAAAAAAAGGGGGGGGGACAGAGAAGGCCCTCCTTCAGCCTCACATCTCAGCTTTTCCTAAGGTCTTTCCTTGTTTCACTTCTGGCAGGTCAGCTCCGGGCCATCAACCCTGAGAATGGCTTCTTTGGGGTGGCCCCTGGCACATCTGCTACCACCAATCCCAATGCAATGGCCACAATCCAGAGTAACACTCTTTTCACCAATGTGGCCGAGACCAGTGACGGTGGTGTGTACTGGGAAGGCATTGACCAGCCTCTTCCACCTGGTGTCACTGTGACCTCCTGGCTGGGAAAGCCCTGGAAACCTGGTACGTGGGGTGAGGAGGTTGTGACAAAGGCCCCAGGGCTCAGCACTTTTTCTTTTTCTTTTTTTTTTTCTTTTTAATGTGAATGTGTGCTTTTCCGGCAAGTGTCTGCGTATCGTATGTATGCAGTGAACAGGGCATCAGATCCCCTGGAACCAGGATTACAGGAGGCCGTGAGCCCACCATGTAGGCGTTGGGAATCGAATCTGTATCCTCTTGAAAAAGCAACCAGTCCCCAACCATAGCAACTTTAATGATGGAAAACACTCTAAAACCCTAGCTTTTTGTAGTTTCTAACACCAGGCAAGATCTCAGTTTACGTCTCTGATCCCATTAATCGTTGTTTGGGAATCTGAGTAATTACTTAACTTCCCTTAAGTTTTACACAGTTTTTCCAACCAACTGAATGAGGCTTATCATAGTACTCACCTGTTAAGAGACTTAAATAACACCTAAAAGGAGTTTAACATACTGTCAAATACATAGCACTTGTCTACAGAAAATATAAGCCAGAGTTGTGGGGGAAGAACTATTTGGAAAGTTATAAAAAGAATTGGGCTGGTAACATTTGACCTATTTGGAAAGAAGAAAGCCTGTCCTTTGACACTTGGCTCTGGCATTTCCCTGCTGATGCCAGTGTCTGAAGTTACCCTCCCCTTCCCATCCCTCACTATACTGCAATCCTTCGACATGAACTCAGGTTAGCACTTTACACTTTCTTGGAGGCTGATTTCCTGACCCTGTCATTACCTGGGTGCCTTAGAGACCCATCCCTCCCCAAGCTTTGCACTCTAACAATTGGCCTTCTGAGGTCATAGAAAAAGAACACAGAGGAAGAAGGGCTTGTGGTCACTGAAGGCCGAACTTGAGTTTTCCAGACGGCCTGGCAGTTAACCTCCTTCTTTGATCAGCCTTTATTTTCTCTTAACACCATCATTAAGTCCCCCTCAGTCTCTCTGCCCAGCTGAGAAATCCACAGACGATAATCTTCCCTACAGGCTAGTTGCCCAACCCTTCCATCAACTCTGAATCCACTGATAGAACTAGAGAGCCACATGCCCATCTTTAGTTCCCAGAACCATAAACATCCTGTACCAGGGCCCTAGGCTGGGAGGTGACAGGGACAGTCTTGTTGACCCATGGCTCCCTCACACATATGTCACTGACTTGTTCCAGCTTCTCTCCAATATACCTGAAGGTGTCAAATGCTCTGGGTTCCTCAGGTTATGTCCCTGACTGAGTTCATGCCCTAACCTACCACTGTCAGGGTCTAGGCAGGTCAAGATAAATAACCAGTTCCATCGATCACTGGGCTAGCGTGATGACTCGGCATGTTAAAGTGCCAGGTCTGATGGCCTGAGTTAGAGCCCAGGACCCTCGTGGAGGAAGAAGACTGAACAAGTTGTCCTCTGATTTCCACAATGCATGCCACAGCAACTCCTAACCCCCATCACAATAAACAAATAAGTAAATGTATAATAAAGGAATTCTTGTTTGTATTTTGATAGCTTGCGAGATTTTCTTCCCTGGTTTGTTAATGCAAAGCCAATTGCTTAAAATATTGACCTAACATTCTCAGCTTTTGCTTTGGACTTAGGAAAAATTAGTTTGAGAACTAATAATCCTGCAAATATTATTTCTATAGTATTATTATTAAAATTATTATTATGACGACATGCCAATATCTAACTATTCCCTTAAGTCTTGGTCAATGCCAAGTGCCCAGAGTGCCCTGTCATCCTGATTTCCTCTCCACTATTGTTGAGCAGCACCATTATTGATTGATAATCAGCCTGATCTTTGTGGGAAGATGTCCTGGGCTCCTTCCCCCTTCTTCTTTACCACACAAGATTATAAGTAGCTGATGAAACCAAAAGAAACCTTGCAAGGGCTGGAGACAGAGCTCAGTGATAGAGGACTGGCCTAGCATGTATAAGACCCTGGGTTAAGCCTCAGCATCATGAAAATGTGTCATTGCTCATGTATGTATGACTGTGTTAAGGTGGACATGACCTTGGAAGATGGTCTTTGCGTTTCCTCTGCCAGGTGACAAGGAACCCTGTGCACATCCCAATTCACGCTTCTGTGTCCCGGCTCGCCAGTGTCCCATCATGGACCCAGCCTGGGAAGCACCAGAGGGTGTCCCCATTGATGCCATCATCTTTGGAGGCCGCAGGCCCAAAGGTAAGCAGCAGGTGGGCTCTGTGCCTTTGTAGTAGAAGGTCCAGCTCTGCAGTCAAGCTCCAGCCTTCCTGTATTTGAAACTACATGACCTCTGGCTGCTGCTGTCCATCACCTTCCCCCATAGTGAATGCAAAATCCGTGGGAGGCATGGGTCTGGAGATGGACGAGAAGGGTTGCCTCTAAGCCTGTTCATTGGTGTTTTAGGGGTACCTCTTGTGTATGAAGCCTTCAGCTGGCGTCATGGGGTGTTTGTAGGTAGCTCCATGCGTTCAGAGTCCACTGCAGCTGCTGAGCACAAAGGTGAGTTTACACCTTCCATTGTCCCGTCCCTGCTCGCACGTGCATCCCAGCTCTCTCCTATCCCTTCCTCCTTCCTTCTGCTGTTTCTCTTCACTTTCCCTGAAGATATTTCAGAACTGTCAGATTTTACCCCGCCTCTGCCAACAGGACACAGGGCTCCCTTCCCTTCCCTAGACAGGAAGAGGATTCCTTACCTACCCTCCTTCCTGTCCTAGGAAAGATCATTATGCATGATCCCTTTGCCATGCGGCCTTTTTTTGGCTATAACTTTGGACACTACCTCCAACACTGGCTGAGCATGGAGGGACACAAAGGAGCCCGGCTGCCTCGTATCTTCCATGTCAACTGGTTCCGGCGAGATGAAGCGGGCCGCTTCCTGTGGCCAGGTTTTGGGGAGAACGCTCGTGTGCTAGATTGGATCTGCAGACGGTTAGATGGGGAAGACAGTGCCCAAGAGACTCCCATCGGGCTGGTACCAAAGGAAGGAGCCCTGAATCTCAGTGGCCTCAAAGCGATAGACAACATTCAGCTGTTCTCCATCCCCAAGGACTTCTGGGAACAGGAGGTTCGTGATATTAGGAGCTACCTGACCGAGCAAGTCAACCAGGATCTGCCTAAGGAGGTGTTGTCAGAGCTCGAGGCTCTGGAGGGGCGTGTGCGAAGAATGTGACCTGAGGCTCTAGGCTAGCAAGAACACAACACCCCCATCTGGCTAGGGAATTCCCAGGCTCATAGAAAACATGGACGGTTTGATATTAAATGTGTGAGTATTGGAAGGCCAGGCCACAGACCTTCTCCCTTGTTATCTTATACGTCTGTGCTGTTTTCACTCCCCATTTGTCTCCGTAGGCTTCCTTCTAATATCAGTCTCGATACTGGCTCACATAGTAAGAACTTGTGGAAGAAGGCATGATTCTTCAGAAGAATGTAGCCTGGTATGGTGATATACACCTTTAATCCTAGAGGCAGCCCGATCTCGGGGAGTTTGAGACCAGTCTGCCTGGTCTACATAGCAAGTGCCAGGCCAGCTGGGGCTACATGGTAAAGATCAATTAAAAAAAAAAAAAGAAGAAGAAGAAAGAAAGAAAGGAAGGAAGGAAGGAAGGAAGGAAGGAAGGAAGGAAGGAAGGAAGAAAGAAAGAAAGAAAGAAAGAAAGAAAGAAAGAAAGAAAGAAAGAAAGAAAGAAAAAGGGAGGCCACAGCAGGCTGCTCAGTGTCTAGGGTTAGGGTTCTTTGTCCCATGCAGACATGCATGTCTGCAGAAGTTTCATTCTGCAGTGACAGCTCCATTGCTGGTTCTTCTGCTGGTTTCTCCCACCTGACTTGAACCAGGAGTCATGCAGTCTTTTTGGAGACAAGGTCAGTGAGGGCAGCTCCAACATTAATTCTTGTGCTGGTTTCCCCCACCTGACTTGAACCAGGAACCATACTATTTTTTTTTCTTTTTTTTTTTTTTTTAACTTGAGACAAGGTCTCATGAAGCCCAGGCTGGATTCAAACTCACTGTGCAGCTAAAGATAACCCTGTCCTCCTGATCCTCCTCTCTCCCTCCTGGCAAGCATGCCACCATCTGTATGCTAGGTGCCGTTTCTAAGCACCTTATGAAAGTCCCATTTTACAGCTCAAAAGTGAGAGTTGGATTGAGCAAAATGACATGTCTTAAAATCCTGGCACTTGAAGGACCCTATCACCAAGGCAAGAGAATTGTGTACACAGTGACCCTGTCTACACAGAAAATCACAGACCAAAGATCATCCAGAGAACGGCCCCACACCTTTGTGTGTACGGGCAGCAGGGTGTTAGTAAAAGAAAAAAAGACTTGAAGTTCAGAGGGGAATATGTTGGAAGGGGTCTGGGGAAAATTGGAAAGGGGAAGTGAACTTGATCAAAAGACATATACATATGAAATTCTCAAATAATAATAAATAATAAAATATGAGAAAAACCTTCAAACAAAATGGGATTCCTGGAAAACTCCTCAGAAGAAATAACTAGATGAAGGAAGAAATAGTGAGTGTTCTCCAAGAAAAGGCCAGAAAACTAGTCAAGGAAGAGAGGTCAGGGTGGCTACACACAGAACACAGCAGTGGAGTACACAACACAAAACTGCAGCCAGGGAAGGCTGATTGGGTCCCGAATTATGGCAGAAGTAAGGTCTAACATTCTGCTCTGCTGCACTTTAAGGCAGCTAAGGATAACAATACCAAAAAGGAGCTGAAGGGCCGGGTATGGTGGCACAGGCCTTTAATCCTAGCACTCAGGAGGCAGAGGCAGAAGAATCTTAGAGTTCGAGGTCAGTCTTGTCTATAGAGCACGTTCCAGGACAGCCAGGGGGGAGACCCTGTCCCAGAAAAAAGAAAGCAAAAAAGAACTGAAGGATTTTGAGTGCTTTCTGTTTTGTACCACAAAGAAATGGTTGAGGGGAGTTCATCCTAATTTGAACATTACATAGTGCACCCATGCAGCTGAGCATCCCACGATACCTCATAAATATGCACAATCTTACAGTCAGATCCTTATCTTCATCATTAGCAAGGGGTGAAAACAATGTTTTCTGCACACAGTGGCTCTGTCCCTTCATCTATAGCGTGGGAATGTGTCTCTACCGTACAATGCTGGGATAACTTGAGTCAGTGGAGGCAAGCACTTAACGAGCAGCGACCGTTAGCTGTCAGCTCCTCTCCACTCTACAGTGATTAGAGTTGGCCCTAATTATGGAGCTGACTCTGCATTGAAGAGGAAAAAGGAGCCAGGCGGTGGTGGCGCATGCCTTTAATCCCAGCAGAGGTAGGCAGAGCTCTGTGAGTTCAAGGCCAGTCTGGTCTACAAGAGCTAGTTCCAAGACAGTCAGGGCTATTACACAGAGAAACCCTGACTTGAAAAACCGAAAGAAAAAAAAAAGCAGTGAAAAGAAAATTTAGGAGGAAAAGACACCTTTCTATGTAGCCAAGAATAACCTTGAATAGGAGGTTCTCCTGCCTCCTGCCTCCTATCTCTAGAGACAAGCACACATCACCAAGCCAGGATGATGTACTGGCAATAGATAGCACCCAAAGCCTTGAGTGATAGGCAAATGCTCTACCAACTTGGCTACATTCCCCCAGACTATGGCCTTTCAAAAGGATAGTCAGTTAAAACAGCACACATAATAAATTTAAATACTGCACTTAATAAAGTATATTTACTAATGCTCAAATCTTCCCACCTTAGCTTATAGAAACTTGGCTGAGTCATTTTAACAGGGTGCTGACAGTCCCTGCCTATTTCTCTGGTGATAAGGATTGCTGTACAAACATCCTGTATATTTTATGCTCCAGCCCTGGAATCAACCAGCCCTCTAAGAAACTGGAGTCTTTCAGTAGGAAACAATATGAAAAACCATCAAGATCCCAAACATAGTAGCACACACTTGTAACCTCAGACAAGGACAATGGAGAGTTTGAGGCCAGCCTAACAATATAACCATGACATGGTGCCCAGGCTGACCTCAAATTTCCTGCATACTGGGATTATGGGAACCAGCCACCACACCCAACTTTGACTTGTCCCAGAAAACAGACAACAGGGCCAGCAAGACTGCTCAGTAGGTGAAGATGCCCGCTGCCAAGTCGGACAACCTGAGTTCAGTCCTTAAGACCCACACGGTAGGAGGGAACCAACTCTCTTTTCCACATCCACAAGCCCACACACATCACAAACACAGGTGCACATGAATAAAACTGGCAAAAACAAAATAAAACACAACCTGTGCACTCTGTGTTTGTGAATCTGTCATTCTTTCTAGACCTTTCCAGTGATAGAAAGATAAAACACATGTGATAAAACAATGACAAGGCAGCCTATACAAGAATTTATTTGGGCTTCCAGTTCCAGAAGGATGAGTCCATGATAGTGGGAGGGGGAGTCTGGAAAGATGGCTCAGAAAGCAAGTGTACTCGATGCTCTTGCAGAGGACCCAGATTCAAGTCCCATGGTTCACAATCATCCATAACTCGATTTCTCAAGATCCTATTGTCATTTGATCTCAGTGGCCGTGAAGAATTACATGCTGTATATACATATATGCAGGCAAAATACTCAGACATAAAATTAAATACATACATTTTTAGCCTGACGGTAGTGGTGGAGGCATTGACGGTAGTGTATGTCTTTAATCGCAGCACTCAGGAGACAGCTGACAGATGGATCCCTAAATTCAAGGTCAGCAAGGTCTACAGAGTGAATTACAGGACAGCCAGAGCTACATAATGAGACCATCTTGAAAAAACAAAATAATTAAAAAAAAAAAAAAGTCCATGTTGGTGACAGAGTAGAGGCATGGTAGTTGGAGCAGGAAGCCGAGAGTTCACATCTTGAATAGAAAGTAGGAAGCAGACACTTAAGGAAATGTTCAACATCCTTAGTCATCAGAGAAATGCAAATCAAAACAACTCTGAGATTTCCATCTTACACCTGTAAGAATGGTCAAGATCAAAACACTGATGGCAACTTATGCTGGAGAGGTTGTGGGGAAAAGGGAACACTTCTGCATTGCTGGTGGGAATGTAAGCTGGTACAACCCCTTTGGATGTCAGTGTGGCGATTTCTCAAGAAATTAGGAAACAACGTTCCTCAAGACCCAGTAATACCACTTTTGGGTATATATCCAAAGGATGCTCAATCATGCCATAAGGACATGTGCTCAACTATGTTCATTGCAGCTTTGTTTGTCATAGCCAGAACCTAGAAACAACCTAAATGCCCCTTGACCAAAGAATGGATATGGAAAATGTAGTACATTTACACAATGGAGTACTACACAGCAGGAAAAAAATAACGACAGCTTGAATTTTGCAGGAAAATGGATGGAACTAGAAAACATTATTTTGAGTGAGGTAACCCAGACACAGAAAGACAATTATCACATGTACTCACTCATAGGTGATTTTTAAACATAAAGCAAAGAAAACCAGCCTACAAACCACAATCCTAGAGAACTTAGACAACAAGAGGACACCAAGAGACACTTACATAGATCTAATCTACATGGGAAGTAGAAAGTAGAAAAAGACAAGGTCTCCTGAGTAAATTGGGAGCATGGGGACCTTGGGGAAGGGTTGAAGGCGGGAAGGGAGAGGCAGGGAGGGGAGCAGAGAAAAAGGTAGAGCTCAATAAAAATCAATTAAAAAAAAAGAAAAAGAAACAGGACCAACACATCAACAATCAATGATGCTAATGGTTACTGCCATCAGTATTGGTAAGAGGGAGCTTGACTTAAAAGTATCTTACAGTACTCTGAGATCTACACTTTTGTTTACAGTGGACTTCACTGAGTTTCCATTTTGATGCTGTAGATGAACAGGTCAAGTCTCAGAGAAACAGAGGAGTTAAATTCAATTATTACCAAGTCAGCACTGCTCTGACTCATGCAGTAACAGAACAACTATAGAGCTTTATGGAACCTATTACACAGTTTTGCATTTCAGCTTAATCCTTGTTTTATTGTTGTGCCAACATGACTTTCTACTCCTTAAGCTTTACGGCTAGTCAAGAATTAAGTCTGAATTAAATACAAAATTAAGTTTTGCTTTTTTTTTTTTTTTTTTTTTAAAAAAAAAAGACTTTCTTCGAGACCAGCCTGGTCTACAAGAGCTAGTTCCAGGACAGGCTCCAAAACCACAGAGAAACCCTGTCTCGAAAAACCAAAAAAAAAAAAAAAAAAAAAAAAAAAAAAAAAAAAGACTTTCTACAGAAAAAAAGAAAAAAAAAGAAAGAAGGAAGGAAGCAGAGATTGGGAAGCAGGGACAGCATGGGCTCTGAAACCTGAAAATTTTGAAATCTCAGAACCAGCACCCAATGACTCACCTCCAACAAGGCTATACCTTCTAAACCTACCCAAACAGTTCCACCAAGTATTCACATAACAGAGACTACAGCGGGGCATTTATCATTCAAACTACCACAACACTTCATAATTTTATATTACTGCTCAAAATCAGGGTTGCTAGCTCATGAGGTGGTAGACACCTATAACTGAAGCCCCTGGAACGATGAGGATGGAGGGATAAAAGTACAGGGCCACCTTGGGCTATCCTCAATAAGACCTTGTCTCAAATTCAAAAGCAAAAAAAAAAAATAGAACTAGAGATGTAGTTGAGTTGTAGAACACTTACTTATGTTGGACCCTAGAGTCCAATCACCCAGGAGGAGTCGCCCCAAGAGGCCATCTCTCACACCACAGCTGATGTAAAGGCATGAGGATTTTATTTAATTCTGTCATGACTGGGTCTTTCAGCATTAGAGAGGCCAGAAAGACCCCGAATGGCTGGTATAGACTAATTATAAAGGAAAAAGCCACAGAAGGAAGGGGGGTGTCTGGGGGTTGTTCTTTACCTATTATGATTGGCTTATTCAAAAGGACTATTACCAATAATTGGCTGGAGAGTGGTTGCTAGATCAGATGAGGTAAGGGAGAATATCTGAGGGTCAATTTGTCCCTTTCCCAGGGACTGAGTCAAAACGTCAAGTAGTACGTGCGTGTGTAGTTGTTAACTGAGTCAACACCTAAGGGTTATCTTGCCCCTATTTAATAGAACATTCACAGGGACTCAGGGATATGATGGAAAGTTCCCAGTGGGGAGGGAAAAGCATTACTGCTGAGACTGAGAGGGCTCAGAATTGTCCTCAGAATTGTCTTAAAGTGCATGTGCAAAGCCTTTGTTCAAACCCCAGAACCAAACACACATTAAAATAGCATTACAGGTTTTACTTCTATAAAACAAAACACACACACACACACAGATTTTTTTTTCTATGTGTATGGCTGGTTGGCCTACACACATATCTGTGTATATATATATATATAATAACTGGAGTTACAGATGGTTGTGAGCTGCCATGTGGGTGCTAAGATCAAACTTGGGTCCTCTAAAAGAACAGCCAGGGCTCTTAACCACTGAGCCAGCCTGGCTAGCCATCACCCCAAAAACTTAATTCTTAAGGACCTAAGATGGCTGAGGATGTAACCCAATTAGTAGAATGCTTCCCTAGCATGCATGAAGCTCCAGGTTCAATCTAAATTCTATATAAAACTGGTTATGGCTGGGCAGTGGTGACTCATGCCTTTAATCCCAGCACTCAGGAGGCAGAGGCAAAATCCCAGCATTCGAGAGGCAGAGGCAGGTGGATCTTTCTGAGTTCATGGGCAGCCTGGTCTACATAGTGAGTTCCAGGACTGTTTCACAGAGAAACACTGTCTCTGGGGGGAAAAAAGAAAGAGAGAGGGAGAGGGAGAGGGAGAGAGACAGAGAGACAGAGAGAGAGAGACAGAGAGAGAGAGAGAGAGAGAGAGAGAGAGAGAGAGAGAGAGAGAGAGAGAGAGAGAGAGAGAGAGAGGAAAAAGGAAAAAAAAGCCCTTTAAGCCAGTTAGCAGTGGCGCTCGCCTTTAATCCTAGCACTCAGGAGGCTGAGACAAACGGATCTCTGTGAGTTCAAGGGTAGCCTGGTTTCACAATGAGTTTCAGGACAGGATCCAAAGCTACACAGAGAAACCCTGTCTCAAAAAGAAAAGAAAGAAAACAAAGGTTATGGTGGTACCCACTTGTAGTTCCCAAGTTCCCAGGACTACAAGTGTGTCTACATCAGAGTCAGGAAGATTAATCAAGTTCAGAGTTATCCTCAGCTATACGATGAGTTCCAGATCAGCCTAGGCAAAAAAAAAAAAAAAAAAAAAAAAAGATCTAAGACATGAGAGTATTAGAATTCTATCCAATTACTCTCTAATAAATCCCTTCTCCCCTTCTGAACTCGTCTCAGCCCAGACATACTCATCCTCCTGCTGGGCTCACTCTGAAACCAGAGAGGCACCGCGTGACCACCCCCAACGTGAAAACTTGCTGGCCTTTTCCTCCACAGACCAGGTCGCCCTCTAGTGGGGCTGCTCAAGGACAAAAAGAAAAACCCAACAAAACAAAACAAAACAAACTGGCCAAACCTGGTGGAACGGGAAGTTAATCAACTGATATTTACTTAGTAATTAGTGGACTTGGTCTTAACCGGAAGAAGAAAACCTCTCTGTGGACTAAAGTGACTGAGCACTGCTGGGGAAAGCAGAAGCTGCTCAAAGTCAAAGCACTTTACAAACTCACCGTGCTCTGCAAGGCCAAGAACATGTCAAAATGGTCCTTTTGTGTGGGGGTGTCACCACCCCCTGCCATATATATATATGAACATTTCCATTTCTGGTTAGCTTTTGGTGCGGATGGCTCAGATCCTAATTTTTAGCCTTTTATTTTAAGTTTAAGCATTAACAAGATAAAACATAACATTATGCAAAAGTTTATCCCAATCCAAACTATCTTGGAGATTTGTTAGGCCCACTCCACATGGTCACCTGTAATCAAGATGGCGGTGAAATTACGTGGCATTTTTTTTTTTTAATTGATGACCTCTCTCGTCTTCTTAGCACTTACAGATTTTGCTTAGACCTAGTCATAGTGCAACTCAGTCAATAAATTTTCAACAGGGGCACCTGAATTCAGATCCCCAGCACCCACCTAAAAAAACCCAGCAATGCTCAGGTCCCAGGTCTGAAACCCTAGGGCTAAGGAAGCAGAAAAAAGAGTTCCTGCACTGGTGAGCCAGCAAACCAATCAGCTAGCTCCAGGTCAGTGGTAGGTCCTGGCTCAAAAGGGAAGTTGGTTAAAAAAAATTAAGCCCAGGGCTGGAGAGATGGCTCAGTGGTTAAGAGCACTGACTGCTCTTCCAGAGGTCCTGAGTTCAATTCCCAGCAACCACATGGTGGCTCACAACCATCTGTAAGGAGATCTGGTGCCCTCTTCTGGCATGCGGGTGAACATGGAGGCAGAATGTTGTATACATAATAAATCAATCTTTAAAAAGAAAAAAAAAAATTAAGCCCAGTGGTGGTGGCACTCACCTTTAACTCAGCACTCAGGAGGCAGAGGCAGGTGGATCTCTGTAGGTTCGAGGCCAGCCCGGTCTACATTGTTAGTTCCAGGTCATCTAGGGCTGTTACACAGAGAAACCCTGTCTTGAAAAACAAAAACAAACAAACAAAAAACCCAAACACCAAAAAAAACTTTTAAAGATATAAAAGTAGAAGGGGGTGTGTAGGAGAATATCAGAGGGAAGGGGAGTAGTTCAAGTGAATGTGATCAACATACATTATACACATGTGTGAAATTGTCACACATAAACAAAGATACTCTAAAATAAATAAGTTGGAAATTTTATGGAGGAAGACACCAGACATCCATTTCAGGCCTCTACACCAACTGGTACACATGTGCACATCCACCAGAACATACCTGAACACACAAGCACACCACACCTACACCCACACACTCACACACACACATACAGAAAGGCAGTAAGGAACTATTTTACAGACCCCGTTTCTGGACCTTAGGCGTTATAGTCCTATTACCCATGCTTTGTTCATGTCTTACCTTTGTTATGATGTACAAGAGCCTGTCCATTTTACTATTTAATCACGTAATGAGCTTGGATTTTTTTTATTTCTGGTGGGTGAATAGGGAAGTAAACGTGGCGTTCAGAGGACAACCAGTGGGAGTCTATTCTCTCTGCTCCTACATGTGAGTCCCAGGGACTAAACTCAAGCCATAAGATTTAGTAGTAAGCACCTTTACCTAGTGAGCTGAACCGTCTCACTGGCCCATACTTGGTTACTTTTATACTATATTAAGAACTGCAGCAGGGCTGGTTTTGTTTTGTGTGTGTGTGTGTGTGTGTACGTGTGTGTGCTGGCAATTGACCCCAGTGTACTGTCAATGCCAGGTAAGCACTCGCCCATAGAAATATTCTCAGCCCATTACAAAATTTATTTCAGGGGCTACCTGGTATTTTCTTATCTGTACAATGCTGATCGTAACTTATTTAATCAATTTTTATTGTATATTTGAATTTCTTTTGTTCCCAGTGTTCCACTATTATCAGAAACCGTTAAGCAGAACGTGAACTTTCTGCAGGTCCCCGCATGTTTACTGACAGACAGTACTACTAGGCCAAAGTTTAGGGCTATTAGAGCCGGCTAGGACCGGTAAAGATAAAGCATCTCTCAGAAAGGACCTTCTAGAAAGGTCCACAAGTAGAAAAAACACTCACAGGCACATTTGCTTGGCAGGAAAAAAAAAATTAAAGGTTAGTAAAAAGACCATCAGGCTTGGAAGTCTGTATTTGAAGTAATAAAAAATGGAAAAATCACTGATCAGCTCTTAAGAACAAAAGACTGTTAAGAGGCTGTGAGCAGATCGACAAGTGGAAGAGGTTTGAAGTGGGGGAAACTGCGACTGTGAAAATAACCTCAAGTAATGTGAAAATATCTACAGAACCTGCTAGGATTTATGGAGTAATAAGGAAGGAAAAATATTTTTTAAAATTATAGACTTTCCAGGCCGGATAACCCTTGGAATTATGAGGGCTGGAAGTATTAAGAAATACTGTCCACATTAACTAATGGAAACCAGCCGAAGAACAAATGCTGGACTCTTGGTTAAAGTTAAGAATTCTAAGGCAGTGACAGCGGAATAGGAAACTAGGCGCAGTGACACTAGGCAACACTGGCAGTGCAATCATCCACGGTGTGGGTCCGGGAGAAAATGTTCGGGTCTCTGGCCTAGAGGCCAGGGGGACACCCCCACAGGACCGGCCACATGCTCGTCCAGGGAGCCGAGGTGTCCTCGCGGAGGCCTGGTTCTGGGCCAAGGCCGACTTCACCAGCTCTCCGCCCTCCGCGTGGGGAACAGTCCTGACGGGGTAGGTCGGGCTCGGCCTTGGACGCGACCTTGTTACTCGTAAACCCGGAGGAGGCGGCGCGCTAGCAAAGCCTAGGGAAGGTCTGCAAAACTCAGCCGGAGGGGGCGCGTGCGCACTAACGCAACCGGAAAAGCTCCGGGGCAGGTTGCGGGACTTAGAGCGTCTGTAAAGACCGGGAAAGGAAGCTAGGGGTCGTCTGAGAAGAGCGCCGCGGGTAAGTGGGTACACAGCACGGGGAGGAGGCCTGGGTCCCCGCCGGTGAAGAAGCTTGCTTTCGGGCAGGCCTCTGGCGCTCTAGCCGCGGCAAAACGGTTGAGCTGGGGTTGCTGGGCACTGAGTGAAAAAAAAGCGACTGGGCAGGCAGTTAAAAAACTCGAGGCCAAGCGACCTTAAGGGGCCGCCTCACAGACGTTACGTCTCGTTTCGCCAACTCTAATGCACGCCACGGCCAATTCCCGTCCGCTACGAACGAACGCCCCTCTTGGGTCTCTCACTTTCTCCAGCCCACCTATCAATCAGCGGACTCAGCTGTCCAATCAGTGGGCAGAAGGGGGGCGGAACTGCGAGGCGCGTCGAGTGACGTAAGCACCCGCGGGCCTGGCATCCCGATGCCTGACGGGTGAGGCTCGCGACTTGAGCTGTTAGCGGGCAGCGCAGCGGTAATCGGTGTAAACAAGGGCCTCGCCTTTGCGGGTCCTGCGACGGCTCCTGGCTGGTGGGTGGTCTCGCGTGGGGCGGTAACCGCCGGCCGCCGGGTGAGGTGCTTCTCCGCTTTCCCTCCCCCTGTTGTACACACCCCCAGCGCACCACGTGGGCATGAAGCTAAACTGAAGGGGGGGTGTTAGGCTGACTTCTAATTTCATTCGCTGTCGCTGCTGCCGGCACTGGCAAGAAATTGCTCTGATTGGTCAGCAGAGGGGAGTCGAGGTCTGAGTTCTAATGCTTCTGGTTGGTTGCCTGAAATAAGCTAGTGAGGCGCGTTCTTCCGCAAGGGCTTTTGATTGGTCGGCCGGAGAGGTTATTTGGGATTCGGCCACCCGGGGCCGGGGACTTTGATAGGTGAGTTTCGGTAGGAAAATGGGGAATTTTTCCTTTTGGACTCACAGTAGTAAGCTAGGGTTGCACCCTAGGTTTCATATGGCTTTCTTTGCTTCACAGGATTGAGGAAGGTTTATATTCCCGAAACCTCGGGAGCTGTCATAGCTAAAGAGAAGGAATTCTGTCTCCAGGAGGGGGGCACCCCTCTAAAGGTAGCTACTGTCCCGTTTCTGGAAATCTGGTATTTCTAGAGCAGAAATTACTTTCACCAAACACAAGTTGGTGAGAGGAGGAGTCCCTGGACAGGACATAAGGATGCTGTAACCAGAAGATGGGATCGCGGAACAGCAGCAGCGCAGGATCCGGGTCCTTAGAGCCCTCCGAGGGCTTGTCCCGAAGAGCGGCTGGCTCGCGTCGGAGTGAGGAAGAAGAGGAAGAGGATGAAGATGTGGATCTGGCCCAGGTACTGGCCTATCTCCTCCGCAGGTAACTTACCCTCTGCTGTGACACTGCTAAGTTGATCTCAACTCCAGGCAGGAAAGGTGCAGAGGCTAGGGAATGGTGTTAGCCCAGGACAACGGTCGTGTTTGAACAGGACCGGTTCCTGCTGGACACCCAGACTACCCAGCCCCATACCCGGGATGGTTCCACCTAGGGCAGATCACCGACACGCTCAGCTCCTGTGTTTGAGGGGCTTCTTAGGGCAGCCCCTTTGGCTGTCACGACACAAATTTAGTCTGTTTTCTGAGAAAATAAAAGGAGGAGGATGCGGAGAAAAGGAGAGACGGGAGAAGCCAAGAGTTGGGAAGGGGGTGTTAAATCACTTGCCATTTGAGATGAAACCAGGTGGATTTACTTGAAGAACAAGTTTAAATCGACTTTATTAGCCCTGTTCTTAGGAAAAGAATGCCCTGAAGGGGGTGACCACCAGGAACTGATAAAAGGTGTGTACCTGGCTTTGTTTGCTTGCATTTGGTTCTTGGGGAAAAGATAAGCCTGGTATTCCTGCGGAATGTCGTGTTCTGTGCTGTGTTTCCTCCAGCACTGGCCTGTTATCTTGTCACCTTGATGGGGTCGGGAATCACCCAGGAGACTGCACACCTCTGAGGGATTATTTAACCTCTCTGAGCAGGCCCACGAGGGATTACAGTGATTAAGTTTCTTGAAGCAGGGAGGTCCAAACTAAACGTGGGTGGCACCGTTCCTAGGGTGTGGGTCTTAGACTGTATGAAAGAAGCAAGCTAACAAACCACGATCATTCATCCGCATCCACCTCTGCTTCCTGACTGCCAATGCTACGTAGCCACTGCTTCAGGGCCTTGACTTCCCTGCTTTGGACTCTACCCTGAACTGTGAGCTAACACAAACCTTTCCTCTCTGAAGTTGCTCTCATCAGGGTGTTCCATCACAGCAGGAAAGGAGACTAAGAAGGACAAGTGGATATGCTAAATTAGCTCTTGAACTAGCCGTGTAGCTCAGTGGTAGAAGCTCACCTAGCATGCACTGAGGCCCTGGGGGTCATTCCACACCTGAGGGGAAATAATGTTTCTCTCTGCAAGAAATCAATTTAGTGGGTCAGTCTTCATAAACTGTTAGAATTCTGTGCTTTGATTTTTAAGAGTACAAATTAGGGCTGGATAGATGGCTCAGAGGTTAAGAGCACTGGCTGCTCTTCCAGAGGTCCTGAGTTCAATTTCCAGCAGCCACATGGTGGCTCACAACCATCTAGATCCTCTTCTGGCATGCAGGGATATATACAGGCAAAACGCCATATACTAAATAAATAAATCTTTAAGAAGAAGAAGAAGTCGGGTAGTGGCAGTGCATGCCTTTAATCTCAGCACTTGGGAGGCAGAGGTAAGCAGTTGGATCTCTGTGAGTTCAAGGCCAGCCTGGTCGACAGTGCTAGTTCCAGGACAGCTAGGGCAGTTACATAGAGAAACCCTGTCTCAAAAATAATAAAAGTACAAATTATATCTTCTTGGGGTTGGTTTGGTTTGTTTGTTTTTCAAAACAGGGTTTCTCAACATCCTGGCTGCCCTGGAACTCACTAAGTTGATTAGGTTGGCCTTGAACTCACAGAGATCTACCGGCTTCTACCTCCCAAGTGCTGGAATTAAAGGCATACACTACTATCCCCTGACCCTATTATGTCTTATAGGAGACTTAAAATAACAGCCAAAGTCTGGTCATCCTTAGACTTCAAAATGAGAACCACGCGTACTAAGAGCTAGATAGCCATTGGCTATTTGGGAGATGGGATCCCACCCCCTTTATAATGGCGATCTCTCCACAGAGGCCAAGTGAGGCTGGTGCAAGGAGGAGGCGCAGCAAACTTACAACTCATCCAGGCCCTCTCAGACTCAGAGGAAGAGCATGACAGTGCCTGGGATGGTCGCCTTGGGGATCGATACAACCCACCTGGTAAGACCAAAGGCAATCTAATCTTTTTGGGTTTTTGTTTGTTTGTTTGTTTGTTTTCTTTTTTGTTTTTGAGCTAGGGTCTCTCTGTATCCCTGGCTATTCTAGAACTCTCAGTGTAAGCCAGGCTTCCCTCAAAATCAGAGATTGCCTACCTCTGCCTCCCGAGTGCTGGGATTAAAGGTGTTGCATAACTAACAGTCTAATCTTAATGTTGGAAGATGTTCACCAGACCCCTTTTACTTTTAAAAGTAATCAATCTCCTAAAGCTTAATAGGTTACATTGAAAAAAGGTAATTCAGGGAACGAAGGAATCCTTGTTCCCATATTGAATGGGTACAATTCTGCTAGCTATCTTCTGGGCCGGAAGACCTGGAATGAAACTCCTCTTTTTGGTGCTCACAGTGGATGCAACCCCTGACACTGGGGAGCTGGAATACAATGAGATCAAGACGCAGGTGGAACTGGCCACAGGGCGGCTAGGCCTCAGGAGAACTGCTCAGGAGCACAGCTTCCCGCGAATGCTACGCCAGGTAGGCTTTTCCATCTCTAGTCAGCTGGCAGCTGACCTGTTGAGGCCAGAAGCTCTACCAGCCCCAGACAAACAGAAGTGAACTTCCCAAGGAGACCTCAATTGTGGGGGCTGGTGTGTCTTAGCCAGCCTGCATCAGTGCTGCAAGGCATTGTTTCTGTAGTAAGAGAACTGTCCTTGGAGGCGGGGCTTGTGATTGCAGTGGCCCTCCTGTTCTGCTAGCAATATTCCCCCCAATCCCTTCCATTTAGAGAGAACGGGGCCTCTGCCACCGGGGAAGCTTCTCCCTTGGAGAACAGTCTCGAGTGATGTCTCAGTGAGTATGGGGCTTGGTGGAGAGACTCTGAGGGCCAGCAGACTTAGCTTCTACACTTGGAAGGGTAGAAGTTAAAGGATTCTCAGAAATATTAAGGCTAGGCTAAAGGGGGTTGAAGCTTTGAGAATAAACAAAATGGAAAAGTGTAAAAGCTGACAGAACGGATAAACAGGGAATGTGCTGCCATTCCATTCTGCTAACTGGGTCTTCTCACTCAGGGCTTCCCTTATCCTCTCTCTAGCTTCTTGCCCAATGATCAAAGCTTCACTGATACCTACTCTCAGAAGGCATTCTGTGGCATCTACAGTAAAGATGGTCAAATCTTCATGTCTGCTTGCCAAGGTACTAGACCCCAGTCCTAGTAACTGCCTTAACCGAGGACAAAGAATATCCTCAACTGGAATAGGAAGCCTCAGACCCAGAGAACTCAAAACCTGGCTTAGAGATGTTTAGCCTAGAGCATGATTCCCCTTGGTAAAGTGAAACCAGGGGCTGGAGATATGGCTCAGAGGTTAAGAGCACTGGTTGCTCTTCCAGAGGTCCTGAGTTCAATTCCCAGCAACTACATGGTGGCTCACAGTCATCTATAGTGGGATTGGATCCCATCTTCTGTTGTGCAGGCATACATGCATATAGAATACTCATATACATAAAATAAATAAATCTTTAAAAGGGGGGGGCACCATAGATACACCAAGAAAAAGAGATCTGATGAAGAAGGCTATAAGGAGAACAGTCCATAATTCTGCCTGAAATCAACTCTCCAGATCAGACAATCCGACTATACGACTGTCGGTATGGCCGCTTCCATAAATTCAAAAGCATCAAGGCCCGGGACGTAGGCTGGAGTGTCTTGGACGTGGCCTTCACTCCTGACGGAAACCACTTTCTGTACTCCAGCTGGTCTGATTACAGTGAGTATGCACCAGGTTCCACAGTGTCTCCGGCTTGGAACCTGAAGCTTCCAGGTCCACCCCTCAGAGAGGACGCCTTGCCTTGCCCTCGGGAAATCACTCCCAAAGTGCTCTGACATCCTTCCCATTTGCTCCTTCCCTTCTTAGTTTTACTTCTGTTCTCTTTCCCACAATCCTAAGGAATTCTTGTTTCTCTTCTCTTAGTTCATATCTGCAATATCTATGGGGAAGGAGACACACACACTGCCCTGGACCTAAGGTATTGGCTTTTTCTTGTCAGACTTCTCAGAAGCTTCCCAAGGAAGGCTTTCCAGGAGCACCTCTCGATCAGGAGCTCCCAGCTAGATGGAAAAGTGCACTGGTTGCCAATTTCTCTGTGTGGCTTCCTGAGAGCATTGCCCATCCTGTGAGCCCTAGTTAAAGGACTGCTTCCGGGTTCTCTCAGGTGATCTGCATGCTAGCTTGAGTTGGCAGCCCTCCGTGTCCTCCTCTCTATAATTCTTGTATATTCTTTGTAGACTGACGAGAAGTAAAAGGACATCCCCTTAGCGTAGCTCCTCCTTTGCTATCTCTAGGCCAGAAGAACGTCGCTTTGCTGTCTTCTCCATTGCTGTCTCCTCAGATGGACGAGAAGTACTAGGAGGGTGAGTGAGCCCTGTGGGAAATGTCTACCTTGTTAGTGAGGTGAGTGCTCTGCCAGAGGCAGGTTCTGCTGTTGCAGAAACTATACTAGCAGCTACGGAAACCCAGCTGACTTCTCCAAGATCAGGGTTTACAAATTGCTTCACTTCTGCTCACCGTTTCCCTGTGTGAGGTGTCAGGTCTTGAGCCTCCTTGAAGACTAAGCTGCTGCTTCTCCCACATGTGAACAAGCACACAGAACAATAGTCTTGGCTCTAGGACCTCTTGTCTCATTTCCTACAGCGCCAATGATGGCTGTCTATATGTCTTTGACCGAGAACAAAACCGGCGCACTCTTCAGGTATTGTTTGTGAGACAAGAACCTCCTCCTCTTGGTCTTTGACCTATTTTAAAACCAGAAAGAAATTCTAAGACCCTTAGCTTCCTCTAGATTGAGTCTCATGAGGACGACGTGAATGCAGTGGCGTTTGCTGACATAAGCTCCCAAATCCTGTTTTCTGGGGGAGATGATGCCATCTGCAAAGTGTGGGATCGACGCACCATGAGAGAGGATGATCCCAAGCCTGTGGGTGCCCTGGCTGGACACCAGGATGGCATCACCTTTATTGACAGCAAGGTGAGCATGGAAACAAGACTGCATAAAGGTTCTGGTTGCCCAGGAGGGTGTGACAGTGGACTGGATTGGAAACTCAAAAAGTTCCTTCTTAGGGTGTGCAGGAACTGGCGTTTAGGAAAACTGTTTAAGCCAAGAAGCATGAGTTTCTTCTGTACTCATCAGCCTGCAAGGACCACAACAGGACTTTATAAGAAAAGTGCAAGATGGGGCTAAAAAGATGGCTCAGTGGTTAAGAGCAATGGCTATTCTTCCAAAAGACCCAGGTTCAGTTCCCAGCTCCCACACCACAGCTCACAACCATCTATAACTCCAGTTCCAGGAGATCTAACCCCCTCTTCTGACCTCCTGAGGTATCAGGCATGCTCATGGTACACAGACATACATGCAGGCAAAACACCCATATATATATAAAATAGATAAATCAAAAAAGGAAGTAGAAAACAGTTTAGTCCAAGTTAGAATGAGGGACGTAGCTAGTACTCTAGGAAAGAAAAAAGAAAAAAAACCTGGAGACAAGGAGACCTGAAGCAGGACATCAAAAGCAAGCTGATCTGGATGAGTCAAGACCAAAGCAGATTGAGCAGCTTAGAGGTCTAGCGTCAGCTAGAGCAGAGGAACTACCCTGGCAGGCACTAATCCTGGCAAGCCCTGATGCGTGTGTCTGTCTTTGGATTCATAGGGTGATGCCCGGTATCTCATCTCCAACTCCAAAGACCAGACCATTAAGCTTTGGGATATCAGACGCTTTTCCAGCCGAGAAGGCATGGAAGCATCACGCCAGGCTGCCACACAGCAAAACTGGGACTATCGGTGGCAGCAGGTGCCCAAGAAAGGTGAGGGTGAGAGTGAGGCTAAGGTCTGGGGATTGGATGTTGGGCGGGGGCTAGAATACTTAGCCCCTGGTGTGGCCTGGAATGGGACTGGTGTGGGTTTGTCTGTTGCCTGGGAATCTTGGAGCCCTTCCCTCAGTCTTTTCTTTTAGACTTTTTATTTGGGGGAGGGGTTCCCAGGCTTGAGGGAACACAGAACCAACCAACGTAAAAATATTTTAGTATCGTTAACATTGTCAAATCAGCAGGGCCGTGTTGGTGACTTCTGTCACATGGGGAAGGTCAGCAGTTTTGGGTTGGGTAGCCAGTTGCCTTTGAGTGTTGATTGTTAAGAGCTGGTGGTACAGGACAGTTTAGTAGAAACTCCCTTATCCAAGGCCCACCTCCAAAACTGTGTATCCTTCCCCAGCCTGGAAGAAGCTGAAGCTCCCGGGAGACAGCTCCTTGATGACCTACCGAGGCCATGGAGTGCTGCACACTCTCATCCGCTGCCGGTTCTCCCCAGCCCACAGCACTGGCCAGCAGTTCATCTACAGTGGCTGCTCTACTGGCAAAGTAGTTGGTAAGGATTTTGTGAGAACAGGCGTGTTTCTCTGGCATTCTGTCCATAACTACAGTGAGCACCGTAAAACCTCAGTAACAAGCACAAGTGAATTTTGTTGGAGCATAAAAGGCTTAAATAAGGAGATAGGAAGCATTCATGAGCATTTTTAATTAAGAAAGGGAACATAGAATTCTAGTCAATTATAGATAACCAAAAACATAATTCTGTTTTTTTCATCGAGTCAAGGAAAGGGGTCACAGAAAAGATGGAAGGGCAACAGAGGCAAACAAATGACAAAAAGACAGCACTGAGTTGCTGAGCATAGTAACTCATGCCTGTGATTCCAGCACTTAGGAGTTCAAGGCCAGACTGAACTACATAGGGAATTCTGGGCCAGCTTGGACTATTAATCAAGACCCTGCCTCTCAGAATAAAAAACAGCATGGGTAATAACAGGACCGAAGCTGGGGGAATGCATAGGAGAGAAGAGGGCAGAGAGGTCGTGCAGGACCCAAACCAGGGGAATGCACAGGAGAGAAGCTGGGCTAGGGGCATGGCTCAGGCCGTAAAGCACTTGCTGTCCACACACGAGGGTCTGAGCTCAGGTCCCCAGAACCCATACATAATGCAACTATATCTTGAGCACCTGAAGTTGGGGACAGAAACAGGAGGATCCGGGAACATGCAGACCAGCCACTCTAGTTGTCTTAGTGAAGACACCCTGACCATGGCAACTCTTAGCAAGAAAAGATTTTGTTGGGGTGGCTCAGTCCATCATTGACATGGTGCTGGAGCTGACAGTGCTGCATCTTGTAAGCAACAGGAAGTCGACTGGGAGCCTCACTGAGAGAAGCTTGAGGAAAAGGGACCTCAAAGTCCACCCCCACGGTGACACGCTTCTTCCATCAAGTCTACACCTCCTAATAGTGACACTCCCTTTGGGGGCCATTTTCTTTCAAACCACTGCATTGGCCAAATCAGCGTGCTCTCAATTCAGTGAAAGATGCTTTTTCAAAAACTACAGTGGAAGCCGGGCAGTGGTGATGCACGTCTTTAATCCCAACATTTGGGGCTCAGAGGCAGGTGTATCTCTATGAGTTTGAGCTCAGACTGATCTACAGAGCAAGATCCAGAACAGCCAGGCAATGCAAAGAAACCCTGACTTGAAAAACCAAATAGAGTGGAGAATAGTTGAGAAAAATAGCCATCATTGACCCCTGGCCTCTACGTGTACATGCATTCACAAACATGGAAATACCTCCACCCTGCACACTGGCTAAAGTTTAAAAAGCAGAAATGTCAGACAAGGAGCAAGTGCACACATCAACTCAGCCTAGAATTCACTGGCAGTACCTTGTGTATCTTGCTAAAAGTTTTTGTTTAATTTTAAGAGACAGGGTTTCTCTGTGTAACCACCCTGGCTATCTTGGAAATCACTGTGTAGATCAGGCTGGCCTCAATTTCACAGAGATCCACCTGTTTCTGCCTCCTGAGTGCTAGGGTAAAGACATGCACCACCATGCCCAGCATTGCTAAAAGTTTTTTGAGGCCAGTGCATTTCCAGTTTTCATTTTGTTTGAGACTGGGACAGTGTAATCCGGGCTAGCCTTGGGATTATATACCTAAGACTAGCCTTGAGCTCTTGATTATCCTGCTTTAACTTCCCAAATGTTGAGATTACCACCATAATCTCATTTTCCTCCCAGTAGTCCTTAGAATTCTAGCTAAGGCCCAGAAATATCCACATTCCACTCTACCTTCAACCCAAGGTAGGGACAGGAGCCAGAGAAGGAAGCCAATAGGGCACCATCCTCTGAGGTGGGCTTTGCTTCCTTGGGAAAGTGGGATGCTGCCTGAGAAGCAAGTCAGTGGTGCTGCTTGGGAGACTGAGGGGTGGTTTGAAGTTCTACAGCAACCCTGTCTGGCTTTTCCTGGACAGTATATGACCTCCTAAGTGGCCACATTGTGAAGAAGCTGACCAACCACAAGGCATGTGTGCGTGATGTCAGCTGGCACCCCTTTGAAGAGAAGATTGTCAGCAGTTCGGTGAGACTCCAAGGGTTGGGAATAGGAGGACAGCTGTCTAGAGCTTGGACCTGGGAGGGGGCATCTCCCTGACTACTTAACACTTTCTGCTCCACAGTGGGATGGGAGTCTGCGTCTTTGGCAGTACCGCCAGGCTGAATACTTCCAGGATGACATGCCAGAGTCTGAGAAAGGTTCCAGTGCTCCCTCTCCGGCGTCCTGCCCTTCTGTGGCCTTTTCCTCCCCTCAGTAGATCTGACCTCCAGCTCTGTAGAGGGTGGATTCTCAACATATTCTCTGCCTGCTCCTCCCTTTCCCCTTCTGGGAAGAATGAGGAGGAACTGATGACATTGGGTGGTGAGAAACAGAAGCCCAGGGTCTGGGCCCAAGCTGAGCCTGGTCTACCCCCACCCCCAGGCCAAGAGGTTTCCTCACGCATTCACACCCAGTCTGCTTGGATTTCTGTCTGTAGCCAGAGTGTGGCCGGACAGCCTTTATCTGGGGTGCAGCTTCTGCCAACAAGTCAATTGTCCTGAGTGTTTTGAATCATGTTCCAATGTTAGATATTGGCTCATAGTGTAGATCCCTGAGGTCTGAATAGACCCATCAGCAGTGCCCTTTGCCCAGGTCTTCACACTGAGGATTAGATTGGCCAATCAGGGCTAAGTATACTGGCCTTTCTTCCTGAGATCTTTGAAGGAGGACAGGGTGGGTAGAGCTTGTTTCCTCGGCACCCTCTTGGGGGTGAGTCTTCTCGAGGTTAAGAGACTATGGTCCGAGAAGTAGGAGTCTCCCGAAGCTCTATATGGCCCTCCTTGCCATTGGATCCTATCATTGCTGGTGGCAGCAGCTTCAACAAGAGAGGTTAAAGCAGGACCTCTCACCTTTTCACTGGCTTTGGTTTTCCCAATAAACTGTCTGTGGGAAACTGGCTCAGTGTGTCACTCTCTCCTTTTCCATCTGAGCTCTGTTGTCACCTCACTTGAAGGAAACAGTTTTTAAAATGGGTGTGGTGACACATACTGTAATCTCAGTACTTGGAACTGAGGGCAAAGGATCAGAAGTTGAAGGTTATCTTCAGCCACATAATCAGCTTGAGCCTAGACTGCTACATGAGACCTGTCTCAGAAAACCAAAATAAAAGTTTCTACAGAAAGTGTGCTGCTCTCTAGAAGACACTTCTTGGATGACTCAAGTGAATGAAAATCTACAGCATTTATTAAGGCTTGTAAAAGTCTTTCCTCTCCAACACAGAAACTTGGCATCATGTAGGCCTGGAGGCAGCAGACAATATGCACATTTTCTGTTAAAGCTCAGGCATACCCGAGTCACCTCTGCTCTGGAGCTGTTCCAGTATGCAGAGGGGGTAGGCTAAGTACACATGTAGAGAACCTGAGCAGTGCCAGTCAGCCCACTCACAACCCAAGTTCCTTAGGCTAGCAAGATGGCTCACCCAGTGACAAGACTGAAAGCTGAGCTTCATGCCTGGAGCCCATGTGGTGGGAGGGAACTGATTTTCAGAAACTCCTCTTGCTGAGCACCCACAGACACACACACACAAATAAGTGTAATAAATGAACCCAAAATGGGACCTGGAGTGATGGCTCAGTAGTTAAGAGCACTGGCTGCTCCTCCAAAGGACCAACATCCACATGGCGGCTCACAACCGTTATGAGATCTGGTGCCCTCTTCTAGCCTGCAGGCATATGTGCAAGCAGAACGCCGTATAGATAAAAAATAAATCTCTAAGGAAAAGAAAAAAAAGAACCACAAGTCTTAGAGCAGTCGAAGTCAGAGGGGATGGCATTCTTCACACGCTGCAGTCTAAGTCTTTCCTCACGCATCTTGCTCTTTGAGGCGGCTTTTAAACTGGGTATGCATCTGAAGAGGTGGTGTTCACGGCCACAGAAGTGTTGGGCTGGTCTTGAATGCTTGTGCTCTCTCAGTCCTCTAGCTTGAGTAGCAAAGATGACAGACACACACCACTACACCTGGCCCCCAAAGCAGCTTGCCTTGAAGTGACAATGCTGTTGTTGATCTCAGTTCAGTCCCTGAAACTCAGAAGAGAGCCAACTCCTAAAGGTTGTCCTCTGACCAGCACACACACACACACACACTGGTGTGTATGTGTCCACACAATAAATAAAATAATTGAAAACTATCCAGAGCTGAGAAGGCAGCCCTGGGTTATTCCCATCACCAAATTTAACTGGGTTTGGTGGCATTTGCCTCTAATCTCAGCACTTAAGAGGTGGAAGCAGAGGAGAAGGCTCACAGGTCAAGGTCTTCGCTACAGAGCAGTTTGAAGGCAGGCTGGGCTGCATGAGATCCTGTCTCTAACAAGACAAAACCATAACAAAAAAGAAAACGAACATGTTTTATCTTGTCTGTCCTTTTGCTCCTTTGCCTACTGTATTTTTATTGTGCTAACTTCTGACCAGGGGTCAGTGGTTAGGAGTGCAGGCTGTTCTTCCAGACTTCCAGACTGTCTGGGCTCAATTCTCTAAGCACCCACACAAAGCCCACAACCACTTGTAACTCCAGTCCTAGGAGAGCAAACACCTTTTTCTGGCCTCCATGGGCAACAGGCACACAAGTGTTGCAGAAACATACATGAGGCAAAAGATGCATAAAATAAATTGAAACAACACTAACAAAAAGTAGCCTGTAAGCTACTTGGCTCACACTCCAGGGAACAGCCAGCCCATCACTGAGGAAGTAAGGCAGGAGCCATGGAGGGACGGCACTGACTCGTTACCTTGTTTATGTAGCTACCTTCCATAACTGGAGCATCTGCACAGGGAATGGTTGTCCCAAGTGAGCTGGGCCCTCCTGCTTTAAATATCAAGACAATCCCCCACAGTCATGTCCACAGGATGATCTAGGCGTTTCCTTGACTGAAGTTTTCCTCCCAGATGACTCTAGGTTGTGTGAATTTGAAAACCCTAACTAGGATAAGCCCTTCTCTGTCATTTTACCCCTACGGTGAACCTATATTCCAGGGTTCCAAATCTAAAGAAAAAATTGTTAGTATTTTCAAAGACCCACAGAATATCATTCAAGATATTACCATACACTGTTGTTATTAACAAATATAAATAGTACTATTAATAGTTACAGTATGGGCTGGAGAGATAGCTCAGAGGTTAAGCGCACGGGCCATTCTTCCAGAGTCCTGAGTTCAATTTCCAGCAACCACATGGTGGCTCATAACCATCTGCAATGAGATCTGGTGCCCTCTTCTGGCATAAAGGCACACATACAGGCACAATACTATAAATATAATTAATAAATTTTTTTTTTAAAAAAATAGTTACAATACAGTAAACATGAAGTAAAAATAGTTTGCCAGGACAGGCTCTAAAGCTACAGAGAAACCCTGTCTCAAAATACCAAAAAAATAAAACAAAAAACCCCAATAATAATTATTATAGAAATTTAATTCCAGAGAAAAAAATAACTATCATTTTATGGTCTCTAGAAGTGTTTGTTGTTGGTTTTTATGTTTGGGAATCTTTTTGTTTACGGGTTTTGTTGTTTTAGTGTTTTTGAGACAGCCTCACTGTAGCCCAGGCTAGCCTGGAATTCACTAGGTAGATCAGGCTGGAATGAACTTGAGTTGATCCTCCTGCTTGGAATTCCCGAGTGCTGTAATTACAAAAACATGAAACCATGTCTGGTTTTTATTGTTATTATTTATTTATTAGTTATTTGAGACAGTTTATCTCTATGTAGGCCTGGCTGTCCTGAAAATCACTATGTAGGCCAGGCTGGCCTCAAACTCAGGGATCGACTGCCTCTACTTCCAGAGGGCTGGGATTAACGGAGTGCACCACCACACCCAGATTTAAATTTTTTTAGCTAAATTTAAAATTTTTTTTTTACAAAGATGTTATAAATGACCAATAAAAGACCTTCAGAGCTTAAAAGCATATTGGGCTGGGCGTGGTAGTGGACTTGGGAGGCTAAGGTAGGAGGACTGTCACAATTTCAGGCTAGCCAGGGCTAGGGATAAGATTCTAAGAAAGAAGAGAAACAGGAAGAAATAAAGGGGCTGGAGACATAGCCCAGTTTCTCTGGATCCCACCTCCAGTACTCCTTTAAACTGGGAATGGGGCCTGGCCAAATGGCCCAGTGAGCTGTGTGTCCCTGAAAACTTGAGTTTGATCCCCAGAACCCAATGGAAGGAGAGAACTGATTCCCAAAAGTTGTCCTCTGTATGCCCCCATCCTCACATCTCTCATACACACACACACACACACGAGTAATTAAAAAAATTTTTTTTAATGTGCATAGTGGTACATACTTGTTATCCAGCACTCAACCCTCAGGAAGGAGGTGGAAACAGGAGGATCAGAAGTTCAGGGTCTCTTTGGTTATGTAGAAAGTTTGAGGCCAGGGGAGGAGGCAGAAATCTTAAATAAATAAATAAATAAATAAATAAATAAATAAATAAAAGTTTGAGGCCAATCTGGGAAACATGAGACCCTGCTTCCAAAAAAGGAGAAGGAGGAGGCTATTGAGGGTACAGTTCAGTGGTAGTGTACTTGACTAGGGGGTACTGGGGTACAGTTCAGTGGTAGTGTACTTGACTAGGAGGATACTGGGGTACAGTTCAGTGGTAGTGTACTTGACTAGAATACTGGGTACAGTTCAGTGGTAGTGTACTTGACTAGGGGGTACTGGGGTACAGTTCAGTGGTAGTGTACTTGACTAGAATACTGGGTACAGTTTGGTGGTAGTGTACTTGACTAGGGGGTACTGGGGTACAGTTCAGTGGTAGTGTACTTGACTAAAATACTGGGTACAGTTCAGTGGTAGTGTACTTGACTAGGAGGATACTGGGGTACAGTTCAGTGGTAGTGTACTTGACTAGGGGTACTGGGGTACAGTTCAGTGGTAGTGTACTTGACTAGGATACCTGAGGCACTGTGTTTGATCCCCAGTAGCATGTATAAGAAGAGGGGGGCTAGTGGGTTTTCCCCAACCACAGCTGGGCGCACAACCTGGGTGTCCTTGTTCACTCATTCCTCTCACTGCGTTGTGGGCCTCCACTGCTCTGAAACCCCAGCTTTGCGGAATAAGGAAAGAAAGTGACAAGCCATCTTGAAACAGCTACCCAGTAACAGGTACTTCATAGGTAGGTCCTGCCCAGGGCTCAGTCTGAGATGAGAGGCCAGGTTTGTGTCAACCATGGGACCCAGAGTAATTGACCAGAGAATTGACTTCAAGTTTTTTGGGGGGTGGTTCTTTTGTTGGTTTGTTCATTTGGTTGTTATTGTTTAGAGACAGTTTATCTGTATAACCCTGGTTGTCCTGGAACTCACTCTGTAGACCAGGCTGACCTCGATCTCACAGAGATACACCTGTCTATGCCTCCTGAGTACTGGCACTAAAGGCGTGCACCACCATCGCCCAGCCAGATTTAAAGTTTGATGGATAACAGATTGGGTAATCTTGTCTTAGGCTCTTTACCCATCACCTTGGAGGACCGGGATCACCCAGTCATGGCCACCATCATTCCATACAAGTGGCTTTCTCAAGGCTCCTGGATTTCACCTACTGATTCTTTTTTTTTTTTAAATATTTATTTATTTATTATGTATACAATATTCTGTCTGTATGTATGCCTGCAGGCCAGAAGAGGGCACCAGACCCCATTACAGATGGTTATGAGCCACCATGTGGTTGCTGGGAATTGAACTCAGGACCTTTGGAAGAGCAGGCAATGCTCTTAACCTCTGAGCCATCTCTCCAGCCCCTCACCTACTGATTCTTATCATCATGAACACAAGCTGCAGCCCATTAGATAATGCCCTGAGCACTGTATTCTGCCACCACCAATGTGCACAGCCATCCTGGGACAAACTGGCCTTTCGGAGATCTTCATCTGGGTGGGAGCAGGAGCCTAGCTAAGCTGCTAGGGCCACCATAACTATGACTACCCCAGTGAATCCACTTCCATGACCTGCCTATGACACCAAACTGTGTACACACCTCACTGCTCTCAGGGCCCAAGAGAAGGACCCACATTTGGGGGGAAAGATAAAGTCTGTTGGTTTGTTTTAATGCCTTACGATGGCTAATCTTGGTTGTCAACTCGACTACATCTGGAATGAACTAAAACGGAAGCAGCTGGGCACACCTGTGAGAAATTTGTCTTGATTGGCTAATTTGAAGCAAGAAGTTTCACCCCAAATCTGAATCTTTTGGGTTAGACGAACCACTATAAATCTGGTCCACATCGTTTGGTGGCAGCCCAAGTTAAAGGACGTGGAAGAAGGGAGCCTTCGCCTTTCGCCGGCTTGCCGTCAGTCTCCCTGGCGAGTGCATCTATCCTGACGATGCCGAGGCGTTCTTTCCCAGGTATCAGAACCTACTTCTCGGGGACTCCCACAGACCAAAGACCCACTGAGCCATCCAGCCTCATGGACTGAAGGACTGCCTGTCTTCCATAGGGAGATAGTTATTGTTGACATGAGGCAGACACAGCCTGGAAGCCACTCTAGTAAAACTCCCTTCATTCAGATAGATTCCATCTGCTCTGCTCCTCTAGAGAACCCTGCCTAACACTGGCATCTGAGGTTCCCTGTGGAGGGAAAAAGGTAGAGCTGAGATGAAGGTAGATGGGCTTCAGCTGGCCAAAACAAGACAAGCAGACACGAGCTGAGTGTGGACCAGGACAGCTCTGAGCAGCAGGCCTTGTCCTGAGACATGAACTGGAATGTGGCTGGAACTGAGAACTCAAAGCTAACAGGAAAGGACAGAGGCTGTGTCAGGACACACTTCCACACACCCAGGGCCAGGACCATGCTGACTGTCAGCCCTCCAACTGGCCCATTACTGCCCCTTCCCCGCCTGCCAGCTGCCAGCAGGGCTCTGCCCTGTGTCTTCCACACCTGTCACTGCCTATCCTTGTCCGAGGGGGACTAGTATTAGCCCCTCCTCAGCCTCCCAGCGGAGCAGGCAGTTAGTGGGGAGGGGAGGGAACATGGAACGGGGACCGATGGTGGGGGCAGGGCCGGGGGCCGGGACCCGAGTCCGAGCGCTGCTCGGATGCATGGTCAAGGCGCTGCTCTGGGTGGCCTCTGCCTTACTGTATTTTGGAAGTGAACAAGCCGCGCGCCTCCTAGGCAGCCCCTGCTTACGGCGCCTCTACCACGCTTGGTTGGCAGCAGTGGTCATCTTTGGGCCCCTTCTGCAGTTTCATGTCAACTCCCGGACGATCTTCGCTAGCCACGGCAACTTCTTCAACATGTGAGTCCACTGGAGTCCACGGGAGCTGGCTCCCTATACTCTCAGATCCCGGCTTCCTTCTCCAGGCCTCTCTCTTCTGTTGCCAGTCGGAACACTAAAAATAGGCTAGGAGGTTGAGAAGGTCGGGGAGAAGAGGAGGGAGGAGAGGAACAGAGCCTGGGGGTGCAGGGGAAGTAAAGAACTGAGAGGAGATGTGGACCCTAGAATGCCCAGTGGTCCGCTAAGGAGCGGGGCAATGTGGAAATGGTGGGGGTTGGAGATGGGGTGTGGAACACAGATCAAGGTAGGGAGATGGGACTGGGGCTCAACTTGCTTTCCCTCTTTCTGCCCACAGAAAGTTTGTGAATTCAGCATGGGGCTGGACATGTACCTTCTTGGGGGGCTTTGTGTTGCTGGTGGTGTTCCTGGCTACACGACGCGTGGCAGTGACGGCCAGGCACCTGAGCCGACTGGTGGTGGGGGCAGCTGTCTGGCGGGGGGCCGGCCGGGCCTTTCTACTCATCGAGGACCTGACCGGTTCCTGCTTCGAGCCTCTGCCCCAGGGCCTACTGCTGCATGAGTTGCCTGACCGCAGGAGCTGCCTGGCAGCCGGCCACCAGTGGCGAGGCTACACTGTCTCCTCCCACACCTTCCTGCTCACCTTCTGCTGCCTCCTCATGGCTGAGGAAGCCGCTGTATTTGCCAAGTACCTGGCCCACGGGCTACCGGCTGGGGCCCCCCTGCGCCTTGTTTTCCTACTCAATGTGCTATTGCTGGGCCTCTGGAACTTCCTGCTGCTCTGCACCGTCATCTACTTCCATCAGTACACCCACAAGGTGGTGGGTGCAGCCGTAGGCACGTTCGCATGGTACCTTACCTATGGTAGCTGGTACCACCAGCCCTGGTCTCCTGGGATCCCAGGCCATGGGCTCTTCCCCCGATCCCGCTCAATCCGCAAACATAACTGAAAGAAATAAAATCATACCAGGCCTGGCTCTGGCTCTTCCTGTTCTTGTCAGGCCTAAGAGGGTGGGAGGGGTAAGAGAATAGGCTGATAGACGCTTGAGTCCCCTCCTCGTCATTCCCTGAACGTCGTTGACCTTGAATGTGTCTTCTTGAACTCGACTTCCAGCTTTCTGGAGCTGTGATGTCAAGGGATGGTTCTACGGAGGCCGGTAATTGCCCTTAGGTGTGTTTATAAGCTTTCCACTGGCAGATGCTTCATCTCCAACCTGGTAACTTCGGTTTTTTTCCTGCCTCCGTCACAGACTCCTGATTTCCTTAGGAGCCTGCCTCTCTAGGCAGCTCACACCAGGACCTTTCCTACCTCTGTCTCATAAGGATGGCACACTCATTCATTTCACGAAGGTGTGTTAAACCAGGCATAGTTCTGTGCTGTGTGAACAAGACAAACAAGACTTCTGCTGCTCAGAAACAGATCAGCTCTGGAAAAAGCAAAAGAGAAACACACAAGTAGCAAATGCTTGCTGGTGCTTGCACGTCAGGCACTGTTCTAAGAGTGTATATATTATTTATATAAATGAATAGATTTAGAGGCCAGGGGAATGGTTGGCGGGTACAGTGCTTGCTGTGCGAGCCTAAGGACCAGCATTTGGTTATCCAGAGCCCAGATAAAAAGCTGGGCATTTAATCCCAGCACTTGGGAGGCAGAGGCAGGCGGATCTCTGTGAGTTCGAGACCAGCCTGGTCTACAAGAGCTAGTTCCAGGACAGGTTCCAAAACCACAAAGAAACCCTGTCTCGAAAAACCAAAAAAAAAAAAAAAAAAAAGCTGGGCATGGGGGACTGGAGAGATGGCTCAATGGTTAAGAGCATTGCCTGCTCTTCCAAAGGTCCTGAGTTCAATTCCCGGCAACCACATGATGGCTCATAACCATCTGTAAAGATGTCTGGTGCCCTCTTCTGGCCTGCAGACATGCACACAGACAGAATATTGTATACATAATAAATAAATAAATAAATATTCTTTTAAAAAAGCTGAGTATGGCAGCACGCATCTGTCACTCCAGTGCAGCAGAGGCAGAAGCAGGAAAATTCCTGGAGCTGGCTAACAGCTAGTGTAGCTTAGGGGTGAGCTCCAGGTTTGGTATGAGAGCCTTTTTTCAATAAGTGAGACGTGGGAGGGGCGAGGAAGACACCATTCACCTCTGGCTTCCATGGACTCATGTGTGTGCATGCACTCTCATGTACATATGCACAGTTTTAACCCCCACAACATCCCAGGGAGATAAGTTCAGTAGTGTTCCTATTGTGATTTTTTTTTTTATGTGCATAGGTGTTTTTACTGTATGTGCGTGTGAACATATCCGTGGAGGTCAGAGAAGGCATTGGATCCTCGCGAACTGGAGTTACAGGCAATTGTGAACTGTCGTGTGGCTGCCAAGAATTGATCAGAAGCGCTCTGGAAGAGCAGCCAGTTCTCTTAACCACTGAGCACCTCCCATCACACACCATCTTTGTTTGTTTTTTGAGACAGGGTTTCTCTGTGTAGCCCTGGCTGTCCTAGGACTTGTTCTGTAGACCAGGCTGGCCTCCAACTTAGAGATCCACCTGCCTCTGCTTCCAGAATGCTGGGATCAAAGACCTGTGCCACCACCTCCCGGCTCTAAGCCTGGCTTTTTACTCAACATTTAAAAAAAAAAAAAAAAAGGTTGGAAAAAAAGTGATGTGTGAAAATTACATGTAACTCAAAATCTCGGGTCCATAAGTTAGGTTTAATTGAAACTCACCCACACTAATTCATTTCATGGGCTGCTTGCCTTTTGCAGTACCAGAATTGAGCAGCTACAGACATGGTAACACTTCCCAAACCTAACTACCCATCACCAACCCCTTACAGAAAAACTTGCCTGACCCTGTTCAAACCACTATATTATCCTCTCTCAAAAACAAAAACAAACAAAAATAGTTAATGTCAGAGTCGCGGGTGCTGCAGAGGTACTGAAACAGGACGGCTTGTAATGGGCAGGGAAGGTACTTTCTGAAAGTGACGGTGGAAAATTCTCTCTGAAAAACTGACAACCGAAATGAGTGAGGACATTGAGGGAAGAGTGTTGTAGATTTCCCAAGGGCTGAGCCCTTGACCTGGAATAAACACTACCTACAAGTATTTGCTTGTGTAATGAGTGTGGAAAGCAACAGAGCGTCAACTTGAAGGGGACAGGTGATTGTGAAAGAAAGGGTTTCGAATTTTATCATAGAGACCTGACTCCCAGCTGTCGGGGGGATAGTTCATAGGGTAATAGAGTGTGCCACAATGGTTTTGTGCGGATGATAGTGCCAGTGTCTCAGCGTGGTCGTTTGGTGTGCAGGAGTATGCAGGTGAAATCAGGGGACCATTCCGGCAAGGCGAGAAGAGACCAGGTCTTGCTCCAAATCAGAGAAGATTTAACCTCCCCCCCCCCCCAGTAAGGCTTATTATTGCCCTGGCCCTAGCAGGAGAAGTAGGGGGCGACCGGAAATGGAAGGCGGGGGTGGGAAGGGGCAGAGATGCTGGCGTTGGCAGGCGGGCTCTGGGAGGCGGGCCTGGGCGCAGAGGGGAGAGCCCCGAATGCTGGGCGGAAGCAATACTCGGGCTGCAGGAGGAGCCCCCGCCCCTCAGTAGGCTGTCCCCGCCTCCTCCAGTCCCTCCGCTCCCCAAGCCAAGGAAGGCTGTGCAGGTTTCGAGCTCTGCTTTCGCTTTCCCTTCCCGCTGCCCACTCCAGACTCCTCGTGTGGCGCTTAGCCCCCCGCCCGCTCCGACCATGGCCACACTGAGGGTCCATCCTGAAGCCCAAGCCAAGGTAAGTGCTGCGGGTTCGAGTCCGGATGAGAGGCATTAGAGAGGCGTGGCTCGGAGCGGACCAGGGTTCCCGGGATCAGCCCCAAGCCCCCACATCTGGGTCGGGGGTCTGCTTACTAGCCTGCAGCCAGACGCACCTGATCCCCTGGGAGTAGGTGAGGCGGCTGTGGTCCAGTGGGGTGAAATGAAGCCGAGAGCTAGTGTGAAGTCTCCTGGCTTGGGGCCCGGGCTACACGAAGAGCCGGGGAGAGGGACTTGCCCCGGCCACTTCGAGATCTTTGACTCAGTTCAGGAAGGACACACGCCTGCTCCCTGCCCCTGCCCACTGGCATAGGGTTTTGTTTTGTTCGAGACAGGGTCTCTTTATTATGTAGCCCCGGCTGTCCGAAACTCTTTATGTAGATCAGAGACCCACCTGACTTTACCTCTCAAGTGCTGGTGTTAAAGGCGTGCATGGTGTGCCACGCCCGGTCAGAGGGCTTTCTTATCTCTCCTTACACAACTCTGGTGACCCAAGGGATGTTCTCCCCAAATCCAGCCCCCATGGGGTTCCACTGAACTCGTCCTCAGATTGAGGTGTGCTGAAAACTGCCACACCACCTCAGACCACCCTATTCAGGGAGGGACTCATCTCTCTTTCTTCAGGAGTGGCCATAGAGGGATCCACTCTGTTCCCAAAAGGGAACTGCCCTCAAATGAAGTGGCCTAAAGCTAGGTTTCTGAAGGGTTGCCTGTACCCTACAGGTGGATGTGTTCCGTGAAGACCTGTGTAGCAAGGTAAGACCTTCAGTCATCGGCAACCCCGTCCAGCTGCTACTGCTGCGCCCTTCCTTGTTGGGCGGTGTGAGCCCTTACTTTACTGGGTAAGGGCATTTGATTATGACCCCATCCTCCTCCAACACCTCATACAGACAGAAAACCTGCTTGGGAGCTATTTTCCCAAGAAGATCGCAGAGCTGGATGCATTCTTAAAGGTACAGGGTCCTGCAAGGACTCAGGAGGGGCCTGGGATAGGGATGTGATAAGAGGAACACCCTCATCTCCAGCTCTACCACTAGGAGCCAGATCTCAATGAAGCCAACCTGGGCAGTCTGAAGGCTCCACTGGACATCCCCATACCTGATCCAGTCAAGGAGAAAGAGAAGGAGGAGCGGAAGAAACAACAGGAGGCAAGCTGGGAGACCCGGGAGGTGGGCCAACCATAGAGAAAACCCAGCCTCAGTCCTGTCTTCCTCCCCACAGAAGGAAGAGAAGGATGAGAAGAAGAAGGGGGAAGATGAAGAAAAAGGTACCTGAACCCAGGCAGAGACAGGCTTGTGTCTCCCAACTTCCAGCTTGCGTTCTACACTCGGCTTTCTAGCCCTCGGAAGCTTGGTTATTAACTGACCCATTGCACTCTAGGTCCTCCCTGTGGCCCAGTCAACTGCAATGAGAAGATTGTGGTCCTCCTGCAGCGCCTAAAGCCTGAGATCAAGGATGTCATTGAGCAACTCAATCTGGTGAGGTCTGCTTTTATCCATGCTTCAGCATTGTCCTCTTAGTCCCAGCCAATTAGGACAATGGCACATCGGAGAGGGCAGAGCAAGTGAGCCAGCCTTGGGCTCAGCATGGACCTGGCACTCCTCCATTCACTGTGGGCAGACAAGGGAAGAATAGGAACATGGGACTTGGGATGTGTATATGGAGGGAAGGAAGGAAGATGGTAATAAACCGAACACCTTCCTTTGCTCCAAGGTCACTACCTGGCTGCAACTACAGATACCTCGGATAGAGGATGGGAATAACTTTGGAGTGGCTGTCCAGGTAAGAGCACTGCCCCTCAATCCTACACAGCCCTCCCAGGTAGCCCGTGCTTCCTTCTCACCCCTTTCTTTCCCAGGAGAAGGTGTTTGAGCTGATGACCAGCCTTCACACCAAGCTGGAGGGCTTCCACACTCAAATCTCTAAGTGAGTTGCCTGGCCACCACACCCCCAGCTCACTCTGCCTTTGGGGATAGGCCGGGGCTCCCTCCTTTCTTTCCTGCTCCATGCACACTGCTTCCATTTCCCACAGGTACTTCTCAGAGAGGGGCGACGCAGTGGCCAAAGCAGCCAAACAGCCCCATGTGGTAGGTGAGGCCCAGATCGGGTTAAGCTGGGGAAGACACATTGCAAGTTGGGACTAACGCTGGGTTTCTGCAGGGTGATTATCGGCAGCTGGTGCACGAGCTGGACGAGGCAGAGTACCAGGACATCCGGCTGATGGTCATGGAGATCCGTAATGCTTACGTGAGAAGGGGAACGGAGGGCAGGGGTGGACAGAAGCACCTTTCTGGCCAAGCAGACTTGGGGTGGAGGATGACAAGATCAGCCTTTCCAAAGCTAGAACTAGGACACAGAGCCACCGGGGGTCGGTGGCTGACCTCCACCACTCCACCATAATCCTATAGGCTGTGTTATACGACATCATCCTGAAGAACTTCGAGAAGCTCAAGAAGCCCCGTGGAGAAACGAAGGGAATGATCTATTGAGCCCCCTCTCTCATTCCGTGATGGGTACAATAGAGACCTTCCTGCTCTTCATCAGAATTATAGACTGTACCCAATCTTCTTCCTGCTGAGGTTCCCCCTTACTTGCCTCCCAAACACAATAAATATAGGGTTGCCCAACAGCCTATCTCTTTATTGTACTCTGACCCTCTGGTTCAGGCATTTCCACTGGTGGGACCGCTCCATTGGGTGATCTGAGTGTTAAGCTGCTGGTTGGTCCAGTCCTGCCGAATGTCATCAAGATGGCAGTCAAAGTCCACAAGGTGGCGGTGGGCCTGGCCCTCCAGCAGAGCTCCCACCATCTGTCTTGACTCTTCCCAGTCTCTCCACATCACTCTGAAATTAAAGGAAAGCAACCATGGAGGTCAAACAGTGGGGCCAGACCCAGACTTAAAGGATTGTGTCTAAAGAAACCACAGGGCAGGACCAAGGACAAAGGAGGCCTGGGGAGCCTTGGACTTCCAAGAAGCGATAGAGGTAGTGGGGCACTCACAAGTTCTTGTCCTTAGGCACCCATCGAAGACCTTGGTTCTCCAGGACAATGACTGGAGGGACACGAGGCCGAGTCACCAATTTCTTATTATCCAGCTGAGTGGATAAAGGGGTGAGAGTCTCAAGATGCTCTCCCCACTTCCTCTTCACCTCCCCACCGGAAAGCCCAAGTCTCACCATAATAAGCACTGCATCAGGGAAGACTTCTGCAATTCGCCCGGCGATTTTCAAAGCCAGAATCCCGGGGCTGTGTAGGGGGAAGATCAGAGGAGTGAGGAGCCAACTGAGGGCAGACCCAGGTCTCCTCCCAGGTCTCACAGATGCGCACAGCTGTAGCCTTTCCCTGCAGCTGTCCTGGGAGTGTCGGGCCTGCTTGACGCACGACTGCTTGATGCTTGAACGCTGTGGGAAACGTGCTCAGATTCTGCTGATGAGAGTGGAAATCTAAAGTAGGCTTTGAGGAAGGCAATTTGCCTAAATCATTAAATTAAAACCAAGAGGGCTGGAGCAATGGCTCACTGGTTAAAGTACTAACTACTCTTCCAGAGGACTTAGGTTTGAATCTCAGCACCCACATGTCAGTTTACGGCCAGCCCCAGGGGATTCAACGTCCTCTTCTGGCCTCTTGGGGCACTGCATGCACATGGTATACAGATATAACGTGATGTATACAGTAATTTCACACAGCTCTAACAACTTGTCAGACGATCCTACAGGACAGATCTACACCTAAAGATGGGTCAGTGTTGGGCAAGGCCACACCTTGCTCCTGCCTGCCTAGATATGCATATCCTTGTCCCTCTGTTTAAACTTTAATCTCTCTTCGTGACCCAGAAGTCAGACTTGGGAAGAGTAGCAGTATCTCCCTGGAGCTTTGTCCTCTTTCTAGCATGGCCATATTAAATAAATATTTTTTTCTTCTTTCCACTAAAAAACAAAAACAGAACATTATTTTTAGCTGGGCATGGTGGTGCACACCTTTAATCCCAGCACTCAGGAGGCAGAGGCAGGTGGATCACTGAGTTCGAGGTCAGCCTGATCTAGAGAGTTAGTTCCAAGATAGCCAGAGCTACACAAATATATATATATATAGTTATAGTTAAAATCTCTTTAAAGATAGGATGAGATAGACCTTGAGATGGAACATCAAAAGTATTAAGTTTGGGGAGGGGGAAAGCAAATTACAGTAGATCTTAGTCCATATCAAAATCAAGTGTATTTGGTGTCTGTAGTATATATGTATAAAGTGGTGGGCTTTTTTTTTTTTTTTTTTTTCGAGGCAGGGTTTTCTCTGTATCCCTGGCCGTCCTGGATCTCCCTCTGTAAACCAGGCCTGAAATTCACAGAGATCTGCCTGTCTCTGCTCCCCAAAATTCTGGGATTAAAGGCAAGCACCACCACATACCGGTTTAAAAATGGTGGGCTTTTAAGTCGCTAGTCGCTCTTCCTCACTTCTTACAGAACCTGGGAAGCACCAGATGCCTGTATGTCCCACCCCCACGGCAGGAACCTTTGACGGCCATATTCATCACTGGTATTTTCTCACTCCAGTACTCGGTATAATGATTGGTGAACAGCCCTGCTGCTAAACACTTGACTTAAAAAATAAATAAATAAACAAATAAACAAACAAACAAACAAATAAATAAATGGAATGACGCTGCTCTGCCTAGCTGCACCTCACCCACACCTGCCACAATCATCTGCCTTCTCGTCCCGAGCTACCAAACTCACCTCTGGTCGTCCAGAGCAGCATTAGCGTGGTAGTACCCAGCTACTACCAGACCGGCCTGTGCGCCCCACACATCCACCTGTCGTGAATAAATCAACGATTCATTGGGTGCGTACTTAGGACAAGGAGTCGAGCATGCATTTAGGCTGAGGGACCTAAAGAACGGGAGCGGGAGGGGGCGGTGAGTAGGGATGGGGGCGGGGTTCTCGAGGCCACACCTGATTGAGCGCAACCTCCAGCATGACTGACAGGGCCAGGTGGCTGTGGAAGAGGGGCACACAGTCGGTGAGGCAGAGGCATTCTCCCGACCGCGGCGCGGGAGCCAGCAACAACCCGTTGACAGCAGCGTATGGGTACCGAGAGGCGTGCAAGCACATCTTCCCGTAGGCCCGGGCGGAAATCTCCACCTCCCCCATAGCGAACCGTGCCTCTCGGCACGCAGACCAACCAGTGTGGCTTCCCAACCACGGCAAGCGAGTTGTGGCTCCTCACTTAGGTCTAAGTAGTCTCTAATACCAGGTAACCTCTCTGCGCAGCCTGCCCTCAACACAAACCAGAATTCGGTGCAGAAACAACCCGAGGAATCGAGCTCCGCCTCCTCTAAACACTCCTGGGCAGGCGCACTTGCTCGCAGGCCTGCTCCGGGTCATCCCCCCCCCCAAGAACCCCGCCTCCGTAGTGCTCTCTGATAGGACAAGACGTTCTAATTTCGTCCAATCAAAAATTTTTAAATTTGGCTTGGCTTGCCTTGGCCTGAAGCGAACTGGAAAGAACGCACAGGGCAAACGCTTATTAGCTAACCTACCCGGTTTATACTTTGGATTTTGTTTCGTTCTAAGGAGGGAAGACAGTCTCGGCCTAGGCTGACCTCAAACTCACGGATGCTTCTGCCTCCACATCTCAAGTGAAAGCCCTAGGTTTACAGACCCCGGCCGTCACACCCAGTTCCAATTTGTGTGGGTTACTGCAGGTTGGTTTAGCCGGTTTACCAGCTCTTACTGTACCTAAAGGCTTTGGGCAAAGACAGGTAGGTTAGAGGGCTGGCCCCTCGCTGGGTGTTCTGGAGAAACTTGGGGACAAAACCATTCGCCTTAGCCAGGCAGTGGTGGCGCATGCCTTTAATCCCAGCACTTGGAAGGCAGAGGCAGGCGGATCTCTGTGAGTTCAAAGCCAGCCTGGTCTACTAATGTGAGTTCCAGGACAGGCTCCAAAGCTACACAGAAAAACACTGTCTCAAAAAACTAAAAACAAAACAAAAAACTCGTTTGCCTTGCTCCAACTATAGAAAGAGTGGGCCTGCACCATCGATAACCAGCAGCCTAGCCTTCCCAACTTCAAGCTCTGGGCTTTGGCTTCCTTAATGTAGTGCAGCACCTTTAAGGTAAAGTACAAATCCATGACCCTTTAAGGATAAATTATGTGCACTGAATTCCAAACTGAAACTGATAAGAATGAAGCACATTCTTTTGACGTATTTTAAAACATGACACGACGGGAGGCAGAGGCAGGTGGATCTCTGTGAGTTCGAGACCAGCCTGGTCTACAGAGTAGTTCCAGGATGGGCTCCAAAGCCACAGAGAAACCCTGTCTCGAAAAACCAATAAATAAATAAATAAACAAATAAATAAATAAATAAATAAATTTTAAAACAGGACACGAGCTTGAATTTAAAAGTCCCTTGGAGTCTATAACCGGCCACACAGCAGAGGAATCAATGTCTCCACCGCCTCAGAAGTGAATCCTAAACTGCAATCCCATCACTCACAGGGTAGAGGCTGTTGTAATATGAGCGGCGGGGCTGCGTCCCCGGCACCCAGCCGCCCACATGGCTTTACCCAAAATAATTACACGGAAACTGTACTTTTAATCACTGCCTGGCCCATTAGTTCTGGCCTCTTATTGACTAGCTCTTACATATTGATCTAACCCATTTCTAATATTTTGTGTAGCACCATGAGCTGGCTTACCAGGAAAGATCTTAACCTGCGTCTGTCTGGAGTGGGAGAATCATGGCGACTCACTGACTCGGCTTCTTTCTCCCAGCATTCTGTTCTGTCTACTCCACCTATCTAATTTTCTGTCCTATTAGGGCCAAGCAGTTTTCTTTATTAATTAACCAATGAAAGCAACAGATAAATACAAGACCCACCTCCATCAAGAGGCGGAAGGAACAAGAGTTCAAGTTAGCATTAGCTACACGGTGCATTTGAGGCCAACCTAAGCTATGGAAAAACTTATCTAAAAACAAAACAAAAACAGTCTCAAAAACAGGTCTGGAGAGATAACTCAACAGTCAAGGTACAACTTTACAACTTCTGTATCTAGCACCCTATCAGGTGGCTCACAAGCACCTGTGAACCACGGCTTCAGGGGATCCAGCGCTATCTTCAGGTCTTTATGGGCACCAGCATACAAGCACACACGTGGAATACATTCACACACGTACGCGCACACACATGCACAGTCACAATTTAAAAAAAAAAAAAAAAAACAAGAAAAATACCCAAATCTACCCAAATCTCAACAGATGTAAAAACAGAAATTGATTGGGGGAGGGCAAAAGATAAAAAGACAACTCCCCCCACTCCGAATAATGCCCGTGGATGGTAATATGTTCTCGTTTAATGCCTTTTTAAGACCTTCCTCTCTGCCAGCACTGAGAAATCTCAGGATCTCATTCGCCTCCAAGCTTGTTTTCAACTCCACAACTGTTCTTAATTCCCACACCATAGCCATAAAGCTTCCCCGTCTATCCAAAGGCTAATTCCTCCTCCAACAGCTTTGCCCAATATAGTCTTTACCATGGTAACATCGGATGGACATACCTTTGTGACATTACAAACTACGGGTTACCTGCATAGCTGACAAGGCATGCAAACTTCTACCCTGTTCCTTTTCAACTTACTGTGTAACCAGGGTGCCCTGAACTTGAGATCCACTTACCTCTGCCTCCCGAGTGCTGAGATCGAAGGCATACTCACCATGCCCTGCTCTACCCTGTTCTTTAGAAGGAACTGGTAAGAACACATCAACCTCACTTTCCAGGCACCCTCTCCCATTTTCTCTTGTAATTCTTTGTTTTTATTTCATGTGTAAGAGTGTTTGCTTGCATGTATGCCTGTGCAGTATGTGCATGCCTGGTGCCTGCAGAGGTCAAAGGAGGGTATCAGATTCCTTGGAACTGGAGTTACAACAGTTACTTGCTACTGTGTGGGTCACAGGAATCTAGCCTGGGTCCTCTGGAAGAACAGCTAGTGCTCCTAAACGCTGAGCCATCCCCCAACCAACCCTCCCCATTTTCACTTCCACAGTCACCTTTGTCTGAGGCTCTCAATAAATGATCTCTAAAAGAACAACAGAGGTAATCTACATAAAGTATAAGTCATTTATTTTCCTTCTAATTCTTCGCTCAGTACATAGATGGCTTTTCTTCACCCTTTGGATTGACGATTTTCTCTAGGTTGCTGCTGATGATATGATAAAGCTCAGCCTGGAGGAAGACCAGAAGAACAGAGTTAGGCTCTTGGCTTCCCACCGCCTTCCATCCACTTCCCTCAGGAGTTTACTCCACACTCACATAGAAGGCCCTCAGGTCCAGCACCATGGCCCTGAGTACCCCGTAGGCTGCTTCATCTCGCTCATGCACCAAGGCGCGGTAATCCATCTGGGAAGCAGGATACAAAACTGAGTCAGTGCCAGCAGAGATTGGGACATTAATTTTGTTTTCTTTCTTTTTTTTTTTTTAATATTTTTTATGGTTTATTTGACTTTTATTTTATGTGCATTGGTGTGAAGGTGTCAGATCCCCTGCAACTGGATCTTCAGACAGCTGTGAGCTGCCATGTGGGTGCTGGGAACCAAACCCAGGTCCTCTGGAAGAGCAGTCAGTGCTCTTAACCACTGAGCCATCTCTCCAGCCCCTAATTTTGTTTTCTTATACAAAGAAGAGATTAACTGGAAGATAAGCTCCAACAAACACAGAATTAAATAAGGAAAAGGGTCAAGGATGTTAGAGCCCTAATCAGTTTTGCTTTCTGGAATAATATTTTCCACATTGTGCAAGTCAAAAACAAAACAAAGAGGATCTCTTCTCCCCACCTCAATTCCACCCCTGGCCAGCCTCAGCTAAAATGCTGGACTATGCACTCACTACATGGGTCTCCTTGGAGGCTTTGGCTACAGCATCCCCACGTTCTGAGAAGTACCTGTGAGTAAGGAATGTGTGTGTTAAAGGAGATGTACAGCCACACACACCCCACCCCTCAGTCTGCTATCATTCCAACAGATCTGCCTTGCTTTGAGAATCCTACAGCAATGTCTCTGTAGGTCCCTGTGGTCTTATGGCTGTTCTCACTTGGAAATGGTTGTCTGGAAGGCTTCTACTTTGGTCTTGACAGCATTCACTCTCTCCAGAACCTTCTCCTACAGAGATATAAGAAGCAAAGAAAATTCTTCATCTCCCCTTTTACTATTCCCTTTTTTTTCTACTTCTTAGTTTATGCCTTGCTCCCGTCCCTCACCCACAAGTCTCTTCCCACTCTGTCTTAAGTCACTGATTCTTACCTGAACTGCCACCCCAAAATCATTCCCATCCTCAATCTTGGGGATCAGGTGCTGGATCCACGTGATTACCTGTGTTAAAAGGAGCACTCATTCAACAATCCAACTAGAATCTCATTATGCCACTTCTCAGAAACTATTTTTATTATTTTACTCTTTATGTGTATGGGTATTTTGGCTTCATGCCTATCTATGCACCACGTGCATTCCTGATGCCCATATAAGGTCAAAAACAAAACAAAACAAACCTGGAATTGGAGTTACAGATGGCTGTGAGCTGCCATGTGGGTGCTAGAAATCAAACTCGGGTCCTCTGGAAGAGCAACCAGTGCTCTCTTTCTTTCTTCTTTTCTTTCTTTTCCCTTCCTTCCTTCCTTCCTTCCTTCCTTCCTTCCTTCCTTCCTTCCTTCCTTCCTTCCATTTTCAAGACATGGTTTCTCTGTGTAGCCCTGGCTGTCCTGGAACTCACTCTGCAGACCAGGCTGGCCCAGGACTCACTGAGATCACCTGCCTCTGCCTCCCGAGTGCTGGGATTAAAGGCACACACCACCATACCCAGCTAGCAGTACTCTTAACCTCCGAGCCATCTCTCCTTTCCATAGCAAGGTGAACGATTCTTCTGTTCGACTGTTTGTTAAGACAGGGTTTCTCTATGTAGTCCTGAATGTCTTGGCACTTCATATGTAGACCAGGCAGGCCTTGACCTCACAGGCTCCTTCTGCCTCTGCCTCCCTATCATGCCACTTCTTATTAACAGCTATGTCTAACCGAGCACTTACTACGTGCTAGGTGTCATATTATAAATTACTGATCTCATCTAACCACTGTCAATCTTCCAAAGCCTACAGTCTGTGCCGTTTAACACAAGAAACAAGTGAGTCACAGAATGTCTAAGGAAGCTATATAAATGACAGAATCAGGATTTGAAACTAGATTCTTTCTAGGGCTCAAGCTTTTAAATCAACTCACTGGGGGCTGGAGAGATGGCTCAGAGGTTAAGAGCACTGACTGCTCTTCCAGAGGTCCTGAGTTCAATTCCCAGCAACTACTTGATGGCTCACAACCATCTGTAATGAGATCTGGCGCCCTCTTCTGGTGTGTGGAAAGCAGAATGTTGTACACATAATAAATAAATTTTAAATCAACTCACTGTATCATATCACCTACACTGTACACCTAATATCATAGGTTGAGATTACAGAGGTAGCTACAGCACAGGCTCTCATTTTTAGAGCTACCATTATGAAACCACACAGATGTCAAATGAGAAAAACAAAGGATATCTAAACCCAAAGGGAGAGGACAGCAGGTAAGGTGCTTGCTGTGCACACACGAATACACGAGGATTTGCATTCCAATTTTTAGAGTACACATAAAAGCAGGGCACAGTGGAGTACACTGTAACCCCAGTGTTGGAAGTGGTGGTGGTAAAATTGGCAGATCCTGGAGGTCAGCTAAAACAGCAAGCTCCAGGTGCAGTGAAACCATGCCTCAAAAAAAACCTCCAAATGTTGATCTTTGGCCTTAAACATATACGCAATTGAAAACACCTACATACGCCTGTGTGTGCATACACAATTTACTTACACACACACACACACACACACACAAATCCAAGACACAAAAGCAAGTTTCCTTATTCAATACTAGGTCTCTAGATGAAAGCTCTGAATTGAACATAGCTTTTGCCTTGCTTTTCTTCCCACATCCTCCAGTTTCCTGGCTTACCAGAATGCATTTCTCTTTGAGAGTCCAGACTTCTGGCTTAATCAAAGCAAGCAGGGCCAGAAGCTTCTCATTCCCAGGGAGAAAGCCACACTTAGGGACTATGAAAAAGATGCAGACAGACTTTTTGGTTACTCCGCATCAATGCACAGGTTTCCCTCCCAGTCACCCAGTTCTCCATTACCGTCTTTCTTCTCCTGCTTGTCTGTTTCCATCTAAGGCAAAAGGAGAAAAGCAACTTTAGGGAACCCATGGAGGCTACAGCGGTATCCTTTCCACTGGCTTACAGTCCACAAGCTCTGAATGCCTTACCTCATCGTCCTTGGGTGGGGGATCTGGGATGGGGATGTCCAGAGGAGCCCGGAGGGAGGAGAGGTCAGTCACATTGAGGAAATCCTCCTGCAGAATTTATTCTTAGGCACTGCCCAGCCTCCTCCCCTCGCCAGAGCCTCCCCTCCATTCCCTCCTGTCTCCCTCCCAGTCCAGGCTCACCCTCTACACCAGGCTAAGTTCCCAGCATGCTGACACTAGTTGTCAGAGCTCAGGCGGTGGAAAGTCGCCGGGCGATGGAGTAGAGGAGTCTTAAACCACTCACCTGCAAGAGCTGACTCAGGGAGAGGATTTTCTGTGGCAAGAACGTGGTGAGGAAGTCATCAGCCTGTGAGTTACAAAAACAATCATACAAGATGTCCGCGAAGAAAGATGAGAAGGCCCTCAGAAATCACCGAATCACAAATGAGGAAACTGCAGACCTGGAACGTAAGGGACTTGCCCAATCTGATGGGTGGCAGGAGTAGGAGTGTGGGTGCTTTGGGCACCATCTTTCCCTCTCGGCAGAAGAGGGTGGGGTGGGGGAGTGGCAAAAGCAGTTAAGAGTTCTAAGAGCGATCAGATTACGAGGAGTAGAAACCAATCAGTAGAGATCACCTTGAGTAAGCAGGAAGGTTAGGAAAAGCCAAAACTAGGATGAATTGGGGGGTTACTCAGAGGTTGTGGCCCTTAGATCACTGCGCTAAGGTCAAGTCGCTTGGATCCAGAGACTCACCTCCTGGAAAAGGTTTTGTCTGAAGACATCCACCTGCACAGACAGCAGTAGTCAGACGCGGGTTAGGGGGTCCGGTTGTAAAGAATAAGAGCCCACCCTCTCCAACCGGGTGCCCTCCGACCGTAGCTCATGCCTGTCCCACAGTGCCAGTTTTCCCTGAAGTCCCTGCTTAGGGCACAGACTGGTTAGAGGGCAGAGCAGTGGTAATCCCCGAGTAGAAGTGAAAGCCCTGAAGAAAGAGTTCTCACGCTAGGCCTTGGTGCCCAGGAGCACCCAGCTTTAGCTCCATTAGGACTCCTCACCCCTTTCTGGCCTCCGGTTCCCATTTACCTGTTTACGGGCTTCTCCACTCAGCCGAACCCCACAAGGCTTGGCCATGCTTCTCTAGCTGCTAGCTCTAGACTCTCGGGGCTAGTCGCCCCAGCTTTCGCTTTCACTCTCCAGGCCCAGACCCACCCCCTCAGCCACGCCCCCTTCCCTCTTTTTTTTTTCCCCCCTCCTCCTGGCAGGCCACTAACAGTAAATAGTCTGTCAGCCATTCCCAACCAGATGCCACCAGGAAGGGCGGTGTTGGCTTCATCACCAGCCTGGGGGTTGTCCAGGGGAGGGGCTAGGGGAGCGTGGGACAGCAGCGAAAGGAACAGCGGCTGCTTCTCGAGAAGGGCGGAGCTTCTACCTAGGGCCGCCCAGGGGAAGTGCTGACTTCTCGGAGAGTAGGACCGTAAAAAGGGGGTTTTCCGGGGTGGGGCTCCCTGAGGTTAGACCTTAAGGAAGGAACCGAGTAGCATCCGAGAGTAGAAGGGTAGGAAGAGGGGAAGCCTGGCAGGATGGAGGGAGCAGAGGGAGGGGAACTGCCTTGCCTTCAGGACAGACTGGAGGAAAGCGGGAGTCGCCTGAGCGGGCTAAGGGCGGCCAGAATTGGGTCCCCGGAAAGGTGGGAACTTCCCCGCTGGGGACTGGAATTGAGCAACACAGTGGAAATAAAGATAGGAAAGCTTTGGGCAAAATAGACCAACCCCACGCGGGGGAGGGGGATCCCTCCGGAAGAGGCGGAGACAGCCCGAGCTGCGGAGAGCTTGACTAGGAGAAGGGTCCTTCGCACTGTGGGAGGAGCCCGCACCGCGGCTTCCTCATTGGCTGCAAACTCGCCTCCCTTCCGGATTACAGTCCTTCCGTCACTCTGAGCCCGCCCCTTCCTCTAACGCGGCCAGCAGTCCCGCCCTCTGTGCCAGTACTTCCTGTTCCCGGCACCCCTGGCAGCTGCCCGGGCTGAGCGGGGCGGTGGCTTTAGTGACCCTGGCTGCTGCGGCGCCTCGCGCCCGTCCCGGGTGGACAGTCAAGCTGAGCCTGTCTCCAGTCTCGAGATGCCGGGAGAGGAGGAGCGAGCCTTCCTGGCGGCCCGCGAGGAGCTGGCGAGCGCCTTGAGGCGGGATTCTGCGCAGGTATTTCCCCCGGAGCAGCTCAAGCCGTTTCTGGCCACCTCTCTGCCACCAGCCGCCCGCTACCTACAACTGGATGCCGGACGCCTGGTCCGCTGCAACGCTCATGGAGAGGTGAGGCTAAGCCCGCCCGGCGTGCCATGGAAGGGGACCTAGGCTCAGGGGCCGGATGGTCTAGCCTCATAACCTTGCTTTTCTGACTGCTCCTAGCCTCGAAACTACCTCAACACTCTATCCACGGCCCTGAACATCCTGGAAAAATATGGGCGCAACCTCCTCAGCCCACAGCGACCTCGGTACTGGCGCTCAGTGAAGTTTAATAACCCTGTCTTTCGCAGCACGGTGGATGCTGTGCAGGTGAAACCCTTGGGCCTTATCGGAGGGAACTAGGCGTATACTGGGGCTTGGCCAGAAGGGACTTGGGAGTTCTGAGTGGGGAACTAGCTCTGTTGCCTAGGAGGCCTGCTGGCTAGTGACCTGGTCCTGAATGTGTGGCAGGGGGGCCGGGATGTGTTGCGGTTGTACGGATATACTGAGGAGCGCCCAGATGGATTGAGTTTCCCTGAAGGGCAAGAGGAGCCGGATGAATACCAGGTTGCCATAGTCACACTAGAAGTGCTACTGCTTCGCACGGAGCTCAGCTTGTTGTTGCAGGTGAGATGGCCTTCTGATTCTAAGGTCTTTAAGGTGTAGACTGGGAGCCCAACCTAATTCGAGGCACTTTGAAAGCCCGCATACTGGTGAATTCTGTTTCTGCAGCAGTCTGGAAGCTTCTGCTACCGTTTTTCCCTCCAAATGTTAGGGGATCGGGCTTACAAGGAGAACTTTGCTCAAGGTGGGAATTCTTTTAAATCTTGTTTGCAGAATAGGCATCCAAGACAGAACGCACTGGACGAGCTGCTAAGAGACAATGTTGAAGACGATGTAAGGAAGGCAGAAAGGGTGCTGTTAAATAAGGGACTGGGTTTATGGGATTCTGCCCTCTAAACACTTGTGCATTCTCTGCTTTCTTCCTCAGATGCTGCAGCTTTCAGAATTTCACCCCCTTTTGAGAGAGATTGTTTCTGGCCCCCTCCCCTCTGCGCCAGGTATGACTGGCCCTGTATGAGAGTATTGGATTAGATTGATGTAAATTTAGGTCTTTTATCTTCTTGTATTTGTCTTTTATATCAAAAGATTAAAGTCGCCTCCGCCCACCCTCTTGGGTCCAGATGTTGTAAAGAACAGTTTTGTGACTTGCCTCAGCCCATAACAGATTTGAGTGTAGCCTGATCTTATCTCCTTTGATTTTAATTTTTAGTTTTTTGGGGAGTGGGAGGGTAGTGTAGTGTGGTGTGTGGATATGTGCATGTGGGTGCAGGTGCCCACAGAAGCCAGAGGCAACTGATCCCCTGGAACTGGAGTTGCAAATGGTGCTGAGCTGCCCAACCTGAGTGCTGGAGGTTAAACTTGGCTCCTTTGCAAGAGCAGTGTTGCTCTTAACCTCTAAGCCATTTCTCCAGCTTTATAACTTTTCAAGAAAGTTACTCTGGGGACTGGAGAGATGGCTCAGTGGTGAAGAGCGCCTGTTACTCTTACAAAGGACCTGGTCTCAATTCCCCAGCACCCTTCCTAACTTCACAGCCTTTCCTAACTCTAGTTCCTAACATATCTTTGATCCCAGCACTCGGGAGGCAGAGGCAGGCAGATCTCTGTGAGGTTGAGACCAGCTTGGTCTATAGTGAGCTACAAGGCAGCCAGAGCTACATTTTGGTGTGGGGCTGGGAGTAGATAAAGATGATATTTGTCTATGTCTGACTTGTTTTGCTCAATATGGTATGGTCAAGTTTCATCCATTTTCCCATAAGTAACAAGATTTTGTCCCTTGTGACTAATACTCCAGTTAGTGTGTTGCTATAAGCTACTTATGTGCAACCTGTTTTCCTCACCTGTTGGTAGGTACACAGTGTGACTCGTGTGGGCTATAGTATATATGTTTACTTACTGGTATGTGAATGTAGTTTTGTTTTGTTTTTAAGTTATACATTTTTGATTTTATTTTTTCAGGCTCCACCCCTGTTCCCTGCTTTCTCTGTGGTTCTGCCCCAGGCACACTGCACTGTCCAGCCTGTAATCAAACCTCATGCCCAGCTTGTGATCTTTTATTCCATGGACATCCATCCCGCGCTCATCACCTTCGCCAAACCCTGCCTGGGGCTCACCAAACCATTAACCTAAACTCTAGGTGAGGGGCTTTCTTTTCTCAGTGATAGTGAAATTAAGAAAATTGAAGATGGCTCAAGTGTCTGTTATATGCCAGGTTCTCTAGTAAAGACTGTTTCATAGAGAACATTAGTCTAGCCGTCAAGGAAACTATGGACATAAACACTAAGCAAGTGGCAGTCATGATAGACAGATTGTTAGGATACACAGGTAGGTAGTAGGTGGACAGTCTTGTCTGAAGAGCGCCCCATTCAGTGTTAGAAACACCTAGCGTGGGGAGATTAAGGTACTGTGTTAAGAGATGCTACCTGGAAGATGTTAGCTGTACTCTATCCTTTAAATAATTGAATCATCTGTGAGTTTGGGAGTATTCCAGACAGAGCAGCAATACCAGAAGCCAGAGCTATATGTCATAATCTAGGCAGTGTGAGATTCTCAGGGGTGAGGAGACTCAGGTACTAACTTCCACCTCAGCTAGCCATGTCTTCTTCTCTATTACAGTTTGCCTGCCTCGTCCCAACCACAGCCCCACTCAGCCTCCCTGGCTCTAGGAGATAGCTCTTTTTCTTCCCCTGATACTGTAAATGCTTGTCTGCCCTGGCGCTGTCCTACCTGCATCACACAAAATGAGCCTTGGGCAGTGCTCTGTGCAGCCTGTAGTCAGCCCAGAGGCTGTAAGATGCTGGGAATAGAGGGGTCCCAAGGAACCGGGGGCCCAGAACCTGAGCCTGCACGGGATCAGTGGGCCTGCCAGAGTTGTACCTTTGAGAATGAGGCAGCAGCTGTCCTGTGTGCCATATGTGAGCGACCTCGACTGGCCCAGCCTCCCAGCTTAGTGATGGACTCCCATGATGCTGGTGTTTGCCACCAGTCCCTTAAGGTAACCCATCCCTGGCCTTCCCGGCTCTTTATCTGCGTCTGTTAACCTCAATATGTTCTCTCTATCATATCCCTTGTCTTTGGTTTCCCCAGTTCTCTGTATTTCTTTCATGAACCTAAGCCACACAGTCAGTAGGATAATTCTCTTTACCTTTCCATCAGGAGGATATTTTGCTCTCGTCTGCCCAGCCTCAAGTCTGGTACTGTGATCACTGTACCTTTTGTAACTCAGGCGCTGTCTGGGTATGCGCTATGTGCAACCGAACCCGCAACTCCATCGCAGTACAGCATGCCCTTCGACCCTATGCCAGATCTTTGGAAAAAGATCCCCCAAAGCCTGTCTCCCCAGAACACCTCAGTACTTCCCTGCCTGGTTCCTGTGGAGACCCAGAGAAGCACCGCCAGGATAAGATGCGGAAGGAAAGTCTCCAGCTAGTGAGCATGATCCAGGTAAGGGTGTGGATTGGGCCTGGGTTGAGATGGGCTGAGCTTTGGGGGAAGAAGATGCCAGTTTGTTAGTTAGCATTCTTTTATTGTTGTTTTTTATTTTTTGTACTGAAACTGCTCTGCTCTGTAGACCAGGTTAGCCTTGAATGCACAGAGATCTGCCTGCATCTGTTTCCCAAGAGCTGAGATTAAAAGCGCGCACCACCATGCCTGGCCAGCATTCTTTTTTTTTTTTTCAAGACAGGGTTTCTCTGTGTAGTTTTGGCTATCTTGTAACTCACTCTGTAGACCAGGCTGACCTCGAACTCACAGAGATCCACCTGCCTCTGTGCTGGGATTAAAGGCGTGCACCACCACCACCCATCTCCGGCTAGCATTCTTATAAGACTTGTTACTGTTTGCTGTAGCTGCTTTATTTTGAATGCTTCACAGAAGTCAGTTTTTATTTTGTGCCCTGGTCACATAGTCAGTATGTCCCTGCTTAGCCACTGCTGACCAGGCTAAGGGTTGGTAGAGTTGTCTTCCTGATGTTCCTCTGCTGGTGTCTGGGTGTGACTGCTCTTTAGGAAGGGGAAGCTGCAGGTGCCAGTCCAGAAGAGATCTTCTCAGCTTTACAGTACTCGGGCACTGAGGTACCCCTGCAGTGGTTGCGTTCAGAGTTGTCCTACGTCCTGGAGATGGTGGCTGAGCTAGCTGGACAGCAGGATCCAGGGCTGGGTGCCTTTTCCTGTCAGGAAGCCCGGAAAGCCTGGCTTGATCGTCATGGCAACCTTGATGAAGCTGTAGAGGAGTGTGTGCGGGCCAGGAGGAGGAAGGTACCATTGTGCGGGAGGCGGGTTGGGGTGGAGAGCACCAGAGCTTGCTTGCTGTTCCCTTAACATCTCAGTGCTTTCGATTGCAGGTGAAGGAGCTCCAGTCCCTGGGCTTTGGACCTAAAGAAGGGTCCCTGCAGGCATTGTTCCAGCATGGGGGTGATGTGGCTCGGGCCCTGACTGAATTACAGCGCCAGCGTCTGGAGCCCTTCCATCAGCGCCTGTGGGACAGAGGCCCTGAACCCACTCCCTGCTGGGATGGGCTGGATAGACAGGTGCTGAGAGTAGGCAAGACACCCAATATCCCACTTAAGGGAATAAGAGAAGATTGAGGGGGAAGATCCTTGGGGTCTGACATCCACTGTCTCCTGAATCACATTGCAGAGCCTGGTCCGGCGGCTTCTGGCAGTCTACACTCTGCCCAGTTGGGGTCGGGCAGAGCTGGCTCTGTCACTGCTTCAGGAGACACCTAGAAACTATGAGCTGTTGGACGTGGTGGAGGCCGTGAGGCACAGCCATGACAGGGCCTTTCTTCGCCGATTGCTTGCCCAGGAATGTGCTGTGTGCGGGTGGGCCCTTCCCCGCAACCGGGTAAGTCCCTTCCTGCTATACCTGGACTCTGCTCCTGCTGGGCTGCCACCTCACCCTAGATGGCCTTGTCTTCTGCTTTTGTCCTTATACCACTGAAGCCTTCTGATAAGGGAACAACAGGAACACCCCTTTTAAAAAATGTTGGAGCTTTTAACATTGTATTAGCTTTTTTTTACTATAACAAATACTGAGGTAACCAACTTATAAAGAGAAAACATGTATTTTTTTTTATACAGTTCTTGAGGTTTTAGTTTTTCATTTGTTGGTTCCATTGTTTTGGACCTTTGCTGGCACATCAGGTAGGAAAATGTGACACCAAAACCACTATGCTCTTGGCTAGGAAGCTAGAAAGTAAGAGACTAGGGCTCCATCATCCTCTTCCAGGACATTCCTAGTGTCAAGAAGATCTGGACGGACCTCCAGCATCCGCTTTTGACAGCTGTATGGTGCACATCTTTAAGCCTAGCTTTCAGGAGGCAGAGGCAAGCAAATCTCTGTTAATCTGAGTCCTTTCTATTCTACATAGAGAGTTCCAAGCTACACAGGGTCGCATAATGAGATTCTGTCTAAAAAAAAAAGTTTAAAAAAATGAATAGAAGCCGGGCGATGGTGGCGCACGCCTTTAATCCCAGCACTCGGGAGGCAGAGGCAGGCGGATCTCTGTGAGTTCGAGACCAACCTGGTCTACAGAGCTAGTTCCAGGACAGGCTCCAAAGCCACAGAGAAACCCTGTCTCGAAAAACCAAAAAAAAAAAAGAATAGATCTAAACTATAGCAAACATGCAATAGTATTAAAAATGTACACTAAGCTTTCCTACTCTTCTCCCCTCAAAATCCATCTCTGAATGCCTGATCTTTATCCATCTATATGTGCAGAAGGCTATTTGGAAGCAGATCTCAAATGTCATGGTCTTATCTATGAGTATTTCAGTGTGACCAGACAGTGGTGGTGCTGCCTTTAATCCCACCCAGCACTCAGGAGGCAGAAGCAGGCAGATCTCTGTGAGTTCAAGGCCAGCCTGGTCTACAGAGCTAGTTCCAGGACAGGCACCAAAGCTACACAAAGAAACCCTGTCTCAAAAAAACAAAAAGTATTTCAGTAACTCTCTAAAAAGTAAATTCTATTTTAAAATACAACCAGAATGGTCACACCAGCAGAAAGTACCAATAATTTTAAAATTTATTCTTTATCTATTATGTATTTGTGTATATGTCACATGTATGTGGGTGCCCATGGGGTCAAAAGGTTTCGGATCCCCTGGAACTGAAATACAGGTACGGCTGTGAGCCATCCATCATGGGTACTGGGAACCAAACAAGTCCTCTGGAAGAACACCAAACACTATTGCTGGCTAAGCCATTTCTCCAGCCCAGCAATGATTCTTTTTAATCTGGGCAGGGGTCTCATGTATGCAATCACTATGTGGTTAGAGGTGATTGTAGGTGTGCTGAGCCTCCCTCCTCCATATTCCCAGTGCTAGAATTACAGGCATGTGCCATCACACCCAGGTTTATGAAGCACTGGGGGCTAAACCCCCACCTTTATACAAGCTTTATAACCAGCACAGTAAGTTTGATATCACAATATCTAGGTGATAGAAGCAGGTCTCTGTTATGTTCTGAGATTCACTTGATCTGGGTCCAAGGTGGCAGTTCTTCAGGTGAATATAATCTTAGTCTGGCTCTGTGTTGTGTTTGGTTTTATATATCTATATATATATTACATATATAAAAAACTGTATATATTTTAAGTCATAGAAAGTTGCACAACTAATACGGGGAATTCTGTGGCCTCTACCCACCCTCCCGTAGTGGTGACATGTAATTATTATGTATCATCAAGACTAAAGTACACAGGCAGCATTAGCTATAGTATGGTTCTTCTTGTTGTTTACTTGTTTGTATGTGGAAGAGTTCTTTTTATACAGCCAGGCTGGCCTCAGACTTAATGTACACCCACGGGCAACCTTGACCTTCTGACCCTCCCCACCTCCTGAGCACTGAGACAAGGGATGTACCCTTAAGCCTGGTTTATGCAGTGCTAGGCCCTGAACGCAGGGCTTTGTTTACCAGCTGAGCTATGTCCCCAGTTCATCTGTGTCAGATTTACAGTTCTGTCTCAAAGGAGTGATCAAGATAGAGTATAACCCTATGTGGTGGCATGTGCTCTTAATCCCAGCGTCCCACAAAATCGGAAGTGCTAGCATGCCTTTAGGGGTGTTTGCTTTACTTTGGAGTCACCACTGTCTGCTGCCCTCCTTCCACCTGTCTTCAGACGTGGGTTGCCTGTCTAGGACCTCTGGGCACTGAGCTTGCTGTTTGCCCATTTAGTTAGACCTCAGTTTTTTGGTGTATCCCAGGGCTGACAGCAGATCTCCCCTTTTCCTCTTCTCCCCTCCCCCTGTAGATGCAGGCCCTCATCTCCTGTGAGTGCACCATATGTCCTGACTGCTTCCGCCAGCACTTCACCATCGCCCTGAAGGAAAAGCACATCACAGATATGGTGTGTCCTGCCTGTGGCCGCCCTGACCTTACTGATGACAACCAGTTACTCAGCTACTTCTCCACCCTTGACATCCAGGTACTACGGCTGCAATGGTTTAGGTGGACTAGGCTTTGAACAAGTTTCTACTCATCTACCACCTCTGCTTCTTGTCCTCAGCTCAGAGACAGCCTCGACCCAGATGCATATGCCCTATTTCATAAGAAGCTGACGGAGGGTGTGCTCATGCGAGACCCCAAGTTCTTGTGGTGTGCCCAGGTAAGTAGCCTGGCAAAAGGAACTTTCTGGAGGGGCAGGGTATGATACCACGTCAGGTCTTGAACAGCTTTTGTTCTCTTGCGCTCACAGTGTTCCTTTGGCTTCATATATGAACGTGAACAACTGGAGGCAACATGTCCCCAGTGTCACCAGACCTTCTGTGTGCGCTGCAAGCGCCAGGTGAGTAACACTCTTCCCTTCAGAAGTGTTGACTAAGCTATTGCTGGGTTCTGTTAGACTCAGTCCTGCTCGCTAAGCTTAAAGGGCTTGCTGGGTACCTAGGGAGATAATGCAGTTAGTGGAGGACCTGAGTGCAGTCTCCAGGACCTGTGGGGGTGGCTCAACAACTAAAAGCCCTAGCCTCCCTTCCATGGGACCTGGGTTCAGTTCTCAGCACCTACATGGCAGCTCACACCCTCTTCTGGTCTTCTTGGACACCAGCCACACACATGTTGAACAGACATTCATGCAGTCAGAACTCCCATACACATTAAATAAATAAAATATTTGGCTGGGCGGTGGTGGCACATGCCTTTAAACCCTTGGAAGGCAGAAGCAGGTGGCTCTCTGTGAGTTTGACACCAGCCTGGTCTACAGAACTATTTCCAAAACAAACAAAAAAAGATTCCAAAGCTGGATTAGGGCCAGTTAAGGTCTTGTTACCAGGCCCAACATCCTTGGTTCTATCCCCAGGCCCCACAGAGGTGAAGGTGAAGGAGAGGACTAATCTCTACTGGTTATCCTCTGACTCCCACACGCACTAAATTAATTAATTTTTTTTTTTTTTTTTTTGAGATAGGGTTTCTCTGTAGCTTTGGTGCATGTCTGCCTGTCCTGGAACTAGCTCTTGTAGACCAGGCTGGCCTCGAACTCCCAGAGATCCACCTGCCTCTGCCTCCCGAGTGCTGGGATTAAAGGCGTGTGCCACCACCGCCCGACAATTAATTTTTTTTTTAAAGAAAAATGTAAAGCCAAGTCTGTTGATAGATACTTGTAATTCCTGCACTGGGGTTGGGGAGGTTACTGTTGACAGGCGTATCCCTGGGGCCTGCTGGCTAGTCACCATATCCTGAGTTCCAGGCCAGTGAGATACTCTGTCTCAAAAAGAAGTGGTACAGGGCTTTATACTCTGGCCTCCACATATACACACATGTATAGAGAATGGAAGGCTCCCTAGGTAAGGACCAGGCTCAGGGAAAAGGAGAAGAAAGGAGAGGAAGGGGAGAGAATGGGTATAATTCTGTACAGGCCAAAGCTATGAGTGGAAACTAAGCTGAGAAGAGCAGCCTTGTCTGCCTGAAGATGGAGATGCCAGACGGGCTCTTCTTTTTCCTTTAGTTTTGACTTCCTGAGAGACTTTGCTGTGTAGCCCAAACTGGCCTAAAACTTGGTTCCGTCCTGGCTAAGCCTCCTGAGGGCCGAGATTACAGGTGTGTATTACCACACCCAGCCATGCCTGTTCAGAACTGTTTAAGCACAGGCCTGGAAATTAAGCCAGCCATGCAGAAGGTATATTGGGGCAAAAAGAAAGAAAAGCCAAACTTGGGGGGGAATGATGTATGGTGGAGCCCCGAGAGCAAGAGTGAGAATGGCAGGGTGGCAGCCAGCTGCCAGTGAAGGGCAGCCCTTGAGGCCAAGTAATACAGAGGTTTGGCTTTTATTTTGAGACTGTGCACGAAGTGGCACTAGCATTTATCTTCTAAAAGGCTGGTTTGCTATTGAGAACCTTGTGTCTGTCATTGAACATAACAAAATGAACCCCTGTGCCCCCACCCCTCGGGGTCTGTGCTGCTGACACTAAGGGAGTTTCCTGACATCGACTTTGAAATAAAAAATGGGGTGGAGGGAGAAGAGCATATTAACCCAAACAAGCATTTGAAGCACGATTTGACAATTACTTGGAGTAAGGTGGTAGCGGTAGGAACAAAGGGGTGAGGTTTGGATGGGAACAGCCAAGGTTTATGAACGGATGTGTAGTGGTTAGGGAAGTGAAAAACAGAGGCCTTTCAATGTTGAGAGCTGAGTGAATGGTAGATAGCACGTGTTCTAAGTTGGGACCACTGAGTGTGAGTGGTAGGGCCAACGGGACAGACTAGGGCATGGGGTAGAGCTTCCTTGCACAGCCTTCTTTCCTCCTGGCAGTGGGAGGAGCAGCACAGAGGACGGAGCTGTGAGGAGTTCCAGAACTGGAAACGCACCAATGACCCAGAATACCAGGCTCAAGGCCTGGCGATGTATCTTCAGGAAAATGGCATTGGTAAGGCTGCCCCACTTAGTCTGTCTGCACAGTCTTACCAGAAGAAGCCTCCATCTTGAGGACCTGAGTTGCAGTGCTGCCCCTCTCACCCTGAGCTGCTTCCCCTTGCAGACTGCCCCAAGTGCAAGTTCTCATATGCACTGGCCCGAGGTGGCTGCATGCATTTCCACTGCACCCAGTGTCGGCACCAGTTCTGCAGTGGCTGCTATAATGCCTTTTACGCCAAGAATGTGAGTTCAGAGAGTGAGGGAAGGAGAGAAAAGTGGGCGGCTGTTGGGCTTGAGGGGCGGGGCCAGGGGAGAAGGAATGGTCAATAGGACAGAAAGCATCTCTGCCCTCTTCTCCCATTGCTTGCACATACCCCTTAATATCATGATCTTCTCTCACTCCCATACCCCCACACCACACCTTCACACAGGGGTTCTTGAAAGTCCAGGACACCAACAGTTTCCAACTTCTTTCTCCTATTTGGGTTTTACCAGAAATGTCCAGACCCTAATTGCAGGGTGAAAAAGTCCCTGCATGGCCACCATCCTCGAGACTGCCTCTTCTACCTACGGGATTGGTCTGCTGTCCGGCTCCAGAAACTGTTGCAGGTCAGAGGTGGCCAGCCCGGCTGGGTGTGCAGATTACTCTCAGATGGGATGCCAGATGAGCAAGAAGGGAAAAGACTGAATGCTAGGAAATGGGCCAGTGGCTGAATCAAGGGAAACAATGCCCATATGTCTCTACTTCTCCCTAGGACAATAATGTCATGTTTAACACGGAGCCTCCAGCTGGGACCCGGGCAGTCCCTGGAGGTAAGTGTCCGACAAGCCTCTGTGGAGATGGTGTGGTGGGTTCCCATTGTGGGTAAAGAAAGGGAGAATCTGGACTCGTTTATGTGCCCTTTGGCAACGTAGTTAACCTTTCCTTGTCTTGTTCCTAACTGGTGAGGATAATATCCATCATTAGACTAAGCTGTTACAAGGAATCGTTAAAGCACATGGCCTTTAAGTCTCTTCTCATGTTCTCTAATGGTTAGGACTCGGTAATTAGCTGAGTAATTAATGATACCTGCTAGCTGTCTAGGTTTTAGGCTACTGTTTTGGGTTCTGTGTGGGGAACAAATGATGCTGAGTAAGGTTCTGACCTACCCTACTCAGCTTCTAGGCAGAGATAAGGCCTCCAGAGGGCTGGGCAGTGGGGGCACACGCCTTTAATCCCCACACGGGGGAGGAAGAGGCAGGCATATATGTTCAAAGCCAGTCCAGTCTACAGAGCGGGTTCCAGGACAGCCAGGGTACACACAGAGAAACCGTGTCTCAACAAACAAGCAAGACCTCCAGAGAATAAGTTGGCTGTGTAGGAGCTAAGTAATAATCAGGAGAGCAGCTTAAAGAACATCTGACAGGCCAGCCAAAGCTCTGCAGTGAGACGCTGTCTCCTCCCCCTGCCAGAAGAAAGCGTGTGATTAGGGGTCATAAGCTTCTTTGGTGAGAAGTGGGGCAGCCAGGCCTCCACCTGTCCCCAGGCCACTCTGCCTCTGAGCCCTTCTCCCAAGTGACAGCATAACTATACTGACAAGCAGGGCTTTCTGAGCCACAGGTCCCCTCCAACATGTTCCCTTCCTTCCTTACTCTTAGGTGGCTGCCGAGTGATGGAACAAAAAGAGGTTCCCAGTGGGTTCAGGGATGAAGCCTGTGGCAAGGAAACTCCACCTGGCTATGCCGGCCTCTGTCAGTGAGTGCCTGCCAGAGCATGGAGCATGGCTTTGGGATGAGGGCTAGGTTGCCCAGGCAGTAAGATGGGGTCTCTGGGGCCAGTTGGTCCTTCAGAGAGTAGGGGGGAGGGAAGGAGGGGCCTGCTGGTCAAGGGTGTGGATGGGTAGTGGCAGGCAGCACAGAGATTCTGGCTGACACTGCCTGCAAGGAGAGCAAGCAGAGGAGCTAATAGTCTTGTTCATGTAAGAGTCTACTGTGTCCAGGACAGCCCAGGCTCTCCACAGAGAAGCACTGTCTCAGAAAAAGAACAGTCCCACTGTGGTCTGATGAGACAACTATGTGGGTAAAGGTGCTTAGTGCCAACCATGGGGAGTATAGTTCTACCCCCCCAAACCCACATGGTGAAAGGAGAGAACCAGCTCGCAAGTTGTCCTGTGACATGAGTGTGGGGTGGGCACATACAGCATAACACAAAAAGGAAAAATCCAAACGCCCAACAAGGTGTTAGGTCACACAGTTAATATTAAACAGCAGAGTAAATACTCTGCCCCCTCATCTCCCCAGGGCACACTACAAAGAATATCTTGTGAGCCTCATCAATGCCCATTCGTTGGACCCAGCAACGCTGTATGATGTGGAAGAGCTGGAGACAGCCACTGTACGCTACCTACATGTGCATCCCCAGGTAGTGGAAGGAGAGGACCGTCCTGCCTACCAGGCCCGACTGTTACAGGTAATGCTGTCAGCCCCCCACTGTACCTCCGCCCCTACCTTCCAGAAGTCACCTGTCGCGCCCATTTTTCTACTCCAGGTTTTCAGTATCATTATCCTCTCCTTCACAGAAGCTGACAGAAGAGGTTCCCTTGGGACGGAGCATCGCCCGTAGAAGGAAGTAACTGAGGGCAAGAGTCCTGATGAGGCTTCACCACCCTGCCCTCAGCAACAGCTCCGGCACCAATAAAGAGGCATCTTATGGCCTAGGCTTCTTGGTGGTCCTTCTTCCTGACCTCACCATCTTGGGGCCTTAGGGAAAGGGAAGGGGTAGGCAAACAGAGTCTTGTTGAAAGGGCTCTCTGCAGCTTGCCATCTGACTTCCCCTGGACTCCTGACAGGAAGAAATGAAATGCCATGGATATATGGACAAGAGAGACCCTCCACATCTCTAACCACCTGGTGTGGGCATCTCTGCTTCCTTTTTTCTCATTTAACCTGGCTGCTGTGTGAGATCACTTAAAATATAGCAAGCAGACACTTGGGGAGCGCAAATGAGCCCCCAGGTCAGATGCAGAGACTAGCATTCTAAGAGGCAGCAAGGTCTCACAAGGGAATCCTCGTGGGAGGACGGAGGGGTCTGGCCCGAGCTACTGGGCCCTGGCCTGCTCTGTTGTCAACACATTCTCAGATGCTGCTTCCCTCTGGTGGTAACTGCCGGCCCTGCAACTCAGACCACGTGATTTCTGGGAAATGTACCTCCCAAGAGGAGAACCGAAACTTAGGGTGGGGCTGTAGAAAGGGGAGGAGAGATCAGAAACCTAGCCTAGAACAAGCCAAGCCTGGGACATCCTCGGTCGCTCAGGTAAGAGCAACTCTGGAGGGGAATCAGCTGGGAGGGCGGTGAGATGAGGGCTCCCAGGCTCCTGTGCTAGAGGAGGATCAGGCGAGGCTCTGGGTCAGAAAATAGGTTTGACGAGAGTTAGACGGAAGGAGGAAGGCCCTTGCTCAGCCTCAGTTGACCTTTGTTTTCTTGCCTCTGGCCCTGCCTCCTGCTGCTTCAGCTCCACCTTTTCCCCCAGCTATCTGCCCCACCTACCCCTCCAGTGCAGGGAGACGAGATAGGGGTAAAGGGGTAAGTAGACTGGGGAGCTGTCTCAAAAGCAATGTTGCCTCTTTGTATGCTTGGGATCTACACAGTCTGTCACCAGGAACAGGTCATTAAGGGAGTCCTCCCAAATAAGATTTCTGAAACACCTCAACATTAAGACCAAGGTTTCCTTCCAGGTGTAATAACTTGGAATATAGTTTTTACCTCAGAATATTTCAAGAGAAAAGAACATGGAAGGGTCTTTGGGGAAGGGCTGTTGCAGGAAACTGGCCCCAGTGATCAAAGTTCAGTAAACACCTCCAATTTGTAGGTTCCCCTTGGGCATGGCAGCACACATCTTTGATCCCAGCACTTCAAAGGCAGGTGGATCTCTTGTGTTTAAGTCCAGCCTAGTCTATATAGTTAGTCCCAGACCAGCCAGGATGACTTAGTGAGATCCTGTGTCAAATTTTAAAAACAGTTCTATGTATCCTGCTTCTCTTCCTAGGATGGCCTCAGGCAAACCACGCTGCACCCGAAAACTGCGGAATTGGATAATAGAGCAGGTGGAAAGTGGGCAGTTTCCAGGGGTGTGCTGGGATGACACAGCTAAGACCATGTTCCGGATTCCCTGGAAGCACGCAGGCAAGCAGGACTTCCGAGAGGACCAGGATGCTGCCATATTCAAGGTGAGAGGGCCTGGAGCCAGCATCCCTCAAGGAGGATGTCTGTACTGGCGTGTTCACGACCAGGTGCTTCTGTCTGTCTGGGCTGTGGATAAAGTGAGTGCTAGGAAGTAGGACCAGCTGTGTCGTTCGCAGAGCCACGGGGCGTTACCAAGGGTTTCATGCTGGCAAGAATGGAATCCAGACCCAGTGCAGGCTCGTCTAAGCTCAAGGCTTGTGCTCAGACAACACACCTGTGCTGTCAGCCATTTGTAGGGACATCTAGAGTATGTAGTACTTTGTCTTTTCGTCACTTCATCTCTTACTAGGCGTGGGCACTGTTTAAGAGAAAGCACAAAGATGAGGACATAGGACACCCTGCTGTCTGGAAGACTCGCCTGCGCTGTGCCCTCAATAAGAGTTCTGAATTTGAAGAGGTTCCTGAGAGAGGCCGTATGGATGTTGCTGAACCCTACAAAGTATATCGGATCCTGCCACCAGGAACCCTCCCTGGTGAGTGATCCCTGCCCAGCTGCTCCTGGAATGAGCAGATTGACCAGGAAGGATGGAGATAAGCCCTCTGGGGCCTGGCAGGCCTTCCTGGGCTCCCTCGTCCTGCCAAACTGTTGCTTTGGATCCTTCCTACCGTCTTCCCTTGGGAAAGGCGCTGACTCCCCTCCACCTGCCACATTTCCACAGCCCAGCCAAGAAGCCAGAAATCACCATTAAAGCGATCCATCAGTTCTGTGTCACCAGAGAGGGAAGAGAGCAAGGTAAGGAAGGCACCCTCAAGAACTTGACGGTTATTCCCATCCTCAAGACTCATTTAGAATGTTGGGAAGGGGAATAGGTAGGCCAAAGAGCAGGGTGGTCCTCAAAAGAAGAGGTGTGCCATTAACAGATGTTGTATCCGTAGGCGAAGGGGAGGGCCAGTGGGATTGTAAAGCACCCAGACAGCAGCGGTGGCAGCAACAGCAGCAGTGGCTACAGCAGTAACAGCGGCGACAGCAGCCCTGAACCAGAGGAAGGTACTGTTTCTCCTGCCTTCATGTCCCTGTTGCCCCTTCTGTGTCAGGCTCTTTGGTCTCACTCTGAGTGATCAGTGCCTTTGCCTTTCTTCCAGATCCTAGCACAACAGAAGCCCCCGTTCAAGAGGACCCAGCGTTTGTGGAGCATCTGCTTCCTCCGAACTCAGGTAGGTAACCTTTCTGACCCTTCTCTGTCCCCTTCCTCTCGGGTCTGCTTCCTCTGACCCTGCATGCATTGTCTGCTCAGCCAGGGCTTCCAACACTTCTGAATTGAGTATTCATGTGGCTGACCATACTCAGTAGAGCTTTTCTCACCCTTGGGGGAAAAAACTCCTTAAATTCTCTGTTCTTTGAATAGTCACATTGAGATTTTATTTTTTTCTTAGCCCTGGCTGACCTCAAACTTGCTCTAGTGAGATGTTTATTTCTTTATTGTCCAGGAAAATCCAGTCTCTGAGACCTTGTTGTAAATGGCACAGTTGTGAGCATTAAGCTCTGCTGGGAGTGACTCCTGAATGACAGGAAACCTTTGCCACCAACCCTGTGTTGGGAGGAAGGCATGCACATGGAGGAGGAGGAACCTCTCCTTCCTTCTTTGTTTATTTATATTTCATAAATATAAATACATACAAGTATATCTGCAGGCCAAAAGAGAGCATCAGATCCTTCTAGATGGTTGTGAGCCACCATGTGGTTGCTAGGAATTGAACTCAGGACCTCTGGACTCCTACCTGCTGAGCAATCTCTCCAGCTCCTTTTTTTATTTTTGGTTGTGAGCCTTGCCTTTAACGGCTGAGTTATCCCCCCAGGCCTCCTTCTTTTTAAAGACAGTCTCATATTGCCCAGTCTGATCTCAGACTCACTATGTACCTAAAGTTCACCTGGATTACTGTTCCTCCTGTGGCTGGGCTTACAGATGTGTACTACCAGGCCAAGTCTGAGGGCTTATTGCTGTGCTGGGGCTTGAACCCAGGGCTTATATGAATGGTAGGCAACCATTCCTTCCCCTGAGCCGCCTTACCAAAGACATCTCTGACTCAGAAGGAGCTCCCTCAGCTCTGCAACCTTGTCTTCCCCAGCACTTGCTTGGATGCCTGTTCTGGGCTCAGTTTTCCCAGTAACAAAATGGGGACACTAGACCACATAGAATTTCATTTTTTTCTAACACCTTGTGATGGTCATGTGCACTGTGGGGCCAGGGCCTCTTCCCAGCCTGCAGGCTCCTCCTACAGCTAGTACAGCTAGGCTTCTCTGCCTGCAGACTACTCGCTGCTGCTCACCTTCATCTACAGTGGCCACGTGGTGCATGAGGTCAAGGTGCACAGCCTAGACTGTCGCCTGGTGGCTAAGCCCTCACCCTTGGAGAGCAACATACTCCCGGTGCTGTTCCCCAAACCTGATCCGCCGGAGCCTATCCAGAGCCTGCTGAATCAGCTTGAGAGAGGCATCCTGGTGGCCAGCAATTCCAGAGGCCTCTTTGTTCAGTGCCTTTGTCCCATCCCCATCTCCTGGGATGCACCTGAGGCCCCATCTGGGTCTGGTCCACATCTGCTGCCCAGCAATAAGTGTGTGGAGCTCTTCAGTACCAGCTGCTTCTGTAGAGGTAAGGGTGTCCTAGCTGGGCATCATCGCCCATCCCTTTCTCCGTCTCCCCCGGGCCTGTCCAGAGCCTGTGCACGTCACCCCTGCACTTGTGTGGTGCACATTGTGTGTAGCTGTGTGCTCAGCTCCGGCAGCATTTCCCTAGCCAGAGTCATGGTAGATGAGGTTCAGCTGGAGTAGCACAAGTGCGATACAGTTTGGGGAAGCGTAGTAACATCGAAGCATGGTTATATGAATGTGTGCAAACAAGTTAACACAGATTTAAACCTTGTGACCATCTCCGTACACACTGGAACACACAGCTTGGTTTGTGGAAGAGCCAAGACCCTTAGACACACTTGCCCCCCGCCCCACCATCACTACCACATTGTAGGCATCTCCTAAGATTGTCCCTTCCTTCTGTCCACTCGTGAAATTCTAGTTACAGCCTCTGAATCTGGACATAGGAGCAGAGGGAAGAGCATAGAGAAGAAAGTTAGGTGTCCCTGGGTTCATGGGATCCTGGTGTTGGCAGAGGATAAGCAAACAAAGGTAGCTAGGACTGCTGCTTCTGAGACTCCAAGGTGCCTTTCCTACAGCGTCAGGGAGACAGCTTAGTTCCTAACATCTCTAAGCCCGACCATGGTGTCATGTTACCCCATTCCCAACTTCCTCTGCATCTGGCTTCCCAAATGGCTCCACTTTACCCGTGGTCCTCTCTCTATAGTGTCTGTGTTTGTTTGTGAGAGAAGTCCTTACACCACTCCAGGTAGCCTGGAGCTCACTCAGTCGGCCAGGCTGCTGCAAACACATGGCAGCTCTCTTGGCCCAGCCTGAGTGCTGGGGTTACAGGCATACACCACCACGCTTGGCCATATGCCATGCCTGCCTTCCCTCTTTATTTATTTATTTTTATTTATTTATTTTTGATTTTTCGAGACAGGGTTTCTCTGTAGCGTTGGAGCCTGTCCTGGATCTAGCTCTTGTGGACCAGGCTGGTTTCGAACTCACAGAGATCCATCTGCCTCTGCCTCCTGAGTGCTGGAATTAAAGGTGTGTGTCACCACTGCCCGGCCCTTATTCTTTCTTCTAATCCTTGACCCTTTTTCTTTCAGACTTGGCCCAGTACTTCCAGGGCCAGCGCCCCCCACCCAAGTCCCAGGTAACACTGCATTTCTGGGACAAGAATCCTGGCTCTAGCCATACCCAGGAGAATCTTATCACCGTGCAGGTGAGTTCTACTCCAGGACGAGAGCGGTGTTTGTTGAAGGGAAGGAGCTGCAGGGTGGTGACTGTCCCTGCGGTGCTGATCCTCATTTCTTCTGGTACAGATGGAGCAGGCGTTTGCCCGACACTTACTGAAGGAAATTCCAGAGGAGCAGAGAGCTGCTTTGTTTCTGGTTCAGAACCCAGAATGCCCACCTGCTGCTTTACCGCTCTGACCTTAGGTCTCCGTGGAAACAGATTTGTTCTTCACACTGTTGGTCTGCCTCCTTTGTGCTGACTTTACCACTGGCTTATACAGCATGGCTGGTAGTGCAAGCATCTTTTTTATTCTTAGAACAATTATTTTGAAAAGCCAGGCTTGTTAGTGAATATTTGTAATCTCAGCACTTGGAAGACAGACTGAATGATTATGAGTTCAAAGACAACCTGAGAGAGACTTTTATGTACTTTTTTTTATTAGCTATGCCCTCTTTCATCTCTAAAGAACTGTAAAGTTCTGAATAGTGTGATCTCAATGGGAATTTTGCTCTCTTTCCAACCCCTGTCTCTAAATCCAAGCACTTTATATTTCCTTCTTAGATCCTCACTGGAATTTAAAATAAAGATTAACTGGGTGGGGTAGTATGCATCCGTAACCCCACCACACAGGCAGGAAGAGTGTGGATTCAAGGCTAGCCTTGGTGACTATTGTGACCCTGTCTCCAAAACAATAAATAAAAGCTTTTTAAAAGAGAGATGAGTATGTGATATGTTGGGAGAAGGTAGCAAGAGTTACATGGGAATTGTAAAGATGGAAACTTGGATACCCACTGCCTGGGTTCTCTTCTAGGTCCCTTTGCTTTCCTGGAATACTTTCTGGGCTCTAGCGCCTAGTCTCAAACGCATTGTGATTCTCCTGCCCCAGCCTCCTAAGTGCTGGGGTTTCAGACATAGGCCACCATGCCTGGCTCTACTGCCATGCCTCCTTCTCTCTCTTCCAGTCCTTCACCCTTCTATTTTGTTTTTGGCCGAGTACTTCCAGGGTCTTGTGCCCCCATGCACGTTTCAGGCAACCAACTGGGGAAAGGACTGGGAGTCAGTCACTGCAGCCACTGAGAGTTTGAATGAGAATAGCCTCCATACACTCACACCTTGAAAACTCCCTGCACCCCACCCCTCACACACACACATGATTTCTCTGTGTAACCTTGGCTGTCCTCAAACTCACAGAGATCCCCGCCTGACTCTGCCTCCCAAGTGGTGGGATTAAAAGCGTGCACCACCACCGCCTGGCACATACATTGAAAGGATCCTCAGTTAGAGTGACTGGGAATGGTTTAAGAGGTGCAGCCTTGTTGGACAAGTTGTGTCACTGGCAGTGGGCTTTGGGGTTTCAAAATACTCGTGCTGGGTGGTGGCACATGCCTCAAATTCCAGCACTTGGGAATTGGTAGATCTCTGTGAATTCAAGGGCAGCCAGAGAGCTGTTAAACACAGAGAAATCCTGTCTAAAATACAAATGTTCTAGCACCCTGTTCACTGAAACTTGAGTGCTTGCAGTTGACTGACACTCTTCTTTTTTTGTTGTTGTTTTTTTGTTTATCAAGACAGGGTTTCTCTGTGTAACAGCCCTCGCTGTCCTGGAACTCACAGATCCATCAGGCGAATGACACTCTTCTTATTCCATCACTACCACTGAGTTGGTTCCATTGTCACCTGACAGCCACCACCTTCAGCATCCCCATTCCTGCACATGACACCATATTTATTCTCCTTCTTGCCATGGCTCAAGCCCCTGGATTCACTCACGTGATCAGGTCTAGATGTTGAAATCCTTATAGGACCTTTCCAGACATCTTTGTGCTTCCCTGCCTCCTTGAACCTTTTTTTTTCCCTTCAGTCTGTTCCTTGTCCCTCAGGGAAGCCAAGAGTAAACAAGGGGAGGTATTACTTTTGTGCCTTTAGTTTTCTGAAATCCCCCTTGAACCTTCTTTGTACATCTTCTAAAGTACATCTTTGTCTTCGATTTTTCTCTTGGACCCTACATCTAAGCCAAAATGACAATATCACTCTTCCTTCAAACAAGCCTTCGCGGGGATGGGCCTGGTGTCTCCCTTTACTCCCGGCACCCAGGAGGCAGAGGCAGGCAGATCTCTGAGCTCCAGACCATCCTGAGGTACATACAAAGTGAGATCCTGTTTCAAAAATTTTTTTTCAAAGAGTTGGTGGTGGTGAGATTGCTTAGTGGGTAAAAGCATCTGCTGCCAATCCTGAAGATTTGAGAGTTTGATCCCTGGTTCTACATGGTAGATTGAGAGAACCAACTGCTATGAGTCATCCGCAGACCTCCACGTATGCACTTTGGTACATGGGCACCCCTGCAACACTTAGAAAATAAGTAAAAATATAAACTGTGTGTGTGTGTGTGTGTGGTCTGATTTCTGTGGAATATGCAACATGCTCACACATGTCGCAGTGAGAATGGAAACCAGAGTTAAAATGTCAGTCTGGAGCACTGAAGAGGATAAAGAAAAGGGCTTGGAACTGGGTGTGAACTACCCAAGCTAAACAGGTAAGAGGAGGGAATGGGTTCTGGGCTAATGTCTGCAGTCCAACCGCTCCAACAAAACTATTGCGGATTATGTGTAAGGTACTTAGTACTCCTGCTTCTAAGGCAGCTAATTCTAACATGGGGAATTGCAAGTAGGTTAGATTTTAAGTACCAAGCTTCTGCTTAGGAGACTACCTTAGACCGCTCCAAAGTCAAGGAGCTGAGTATAGGGTAACCGAGAAAGACAGGAGCTGTATCTTGGTGGCTGTGATGGAGTTGACACCATCACAGCAAAGCTACAAGCTGATCCTGTAAACGTGACAACAGTGCTTAGTGTAGCTTAGCAGCCCTTGAGGCACTAGGTTGGTAGGTAGTAAGGCTGGCCAAATGACTAACATCAATGGACAGTCACAGTTAACAACTAACCAAGTACAGAGAGGAGCTCTAAACACACCTAACTGGGTGGCAGCCCATTATCATCACCCTTTTGGGCCAAGCAGACACACACAGAGCATGTGGGTTCTCCATTGGCTGACCCAGTGATGTTCCTGAGAGCTAACCAATCTCAAGGAATCATCTCAACCTTTGTCCAGTTTCTGCTACAGTCCTATCAAAGTCCTGGAGGAGGAAATTCTGAGGCTTTTCCCTCCCTTAGGATTCCTGTCCTCTCTTGGGAGTACCTCAATTCTCAATTTCTCACTCTTCTATAACTTAAAATACTTTGAATTTTGTTGTGTGTATGGGTGTTTTTGCCTGCATGTGTCTCTGTACCACACGAGTGCCTGGGGTCATGGAGTCCAGAAGAGGACCTCAGCATTCAGAACTGGAACTACAGATGGTTATGACACGCCGTGCGGGTCCTCTAGAAGAGCAGCACATGCTCTTGCCTCTGAGCCATCTCTCCAGCCCCACTTTTCTGTAATTCTAATAAAGTTTGCTTCTGCTTTGCCTTCCACCACAGGAGTCTGCGGCTCTCGGGCTGACCTTGGCTGACCTTTGAGTGTCTGACAGTTAGGAGCTTGAGCCAAGAAAGGTCCTGTTGTCCTCAAAAACCCTGCTTCAGCTCCACCATCAGCACGCATCCCCTCTCGGTTCTTCTCGCATCGTCTCTGAGGCCCTCTGAACACAAATCTGGTCATTTCGCTCCTGTGCTCACAGCCTCCCCTGGTTCCCAAAGCCCTCAAGGTAACAACCAGGGTCCTGAAAATGACCTCCAACCTCCAATGTTAAACGGTTCCCCGCCTCCCCCTTAATTCATCCTTCACCCTTCTCAGCCGCTTTGCTCCAGGCCCCTTGAACCCACTAAACATTGCTGCCTCAGAATTTAATTTGTTCTTTTTTCTAAAATACTGTTCCCTGCTGGCTGGTGGCATAGGCCTTTAATCCCAGCACTGGAGACAGAGACAGGTGGTTCTCTGTTTGAGGCCAGCCTGGTCTACATAGCAAATTCCTGGTCAGCAAGGGCTACAAAGAGACCCTGTCTCAAAAATCCAAATAGTGATAATATAATCTTCCTGCAGGCAGTCACATGACCTGTCCTTTCTTTTCAACCAAAATATCACCTCTTGCCGGGCGGTGGTGGCGCACGCCTTTAATCCCAGCACTCGGGAGGCAGAGGCAGGCGGATCTCTGTGAGTTCGAGACCAGCCTGGTCTACAAGAGCTAGTTCCAGGACAGGCTCCAAAACCACAGAGAAACCCTGTCTCGAAAAACCAGAAAAAAAAAAAAAATATATATATATATATATATATATCACCTCTTTAGAGCTCCCCTGGGTACCCCATGTAAGTTGTCCACATCTTCTGGTCCTCCGGTTCCCCACTTTTGCTTTTTAATTATTGTTTGTGTGTGCGCGCGCGCACACACTTGGGAAGCAGAGGCAGGCAGATCTCTAGGAGTTCAAGGACAGCCTGGTCCACAGAGTTAGTTCTAGGACAGCTAGTTACACAGAGAAACCCTGTCTCAAAATAAAACAAACAAACCAAAAAATTAAAGTCAGAAAAGGCATCAGATCCTCTCCAACTGGAGTCCAGATGGTGAGATGCCTTGTAGAAATCAAATCCAGATCTTCTGTAAAGGAATAAGTGCTCTTAACAACTGAGACATCTCTCTGCCCATGTTTGGTTTTTTTTTTTGTTTGTTTGTTTGTTTTTTGTTTTTTTGAGACAGGGTCTCACTATGTAGCTCTGGCTGTCACGGAACTCACTAAGTAGATCAGGTTAGCTGGCCTTAAACTCACAGAGACCCAGCTGAGCCCTACCTCTGCCTCCTGAGTCCTGGGATTAAAGGCTTGTGCCACCACCCCCTTATTTCTTTCTTTCTTTGTTTATTTAATTATTTATTTTTGAGGCAGGGCTCAGCTAGCCAAGGTTAGTTTACAGTATGATCCAGGCTGGTTTTGAACTCTGGCAGCCTTCCTGCCTTCACCTCCCTCCCCTCAATGCTGGGATGATGTATAAATCACTATACTCTACCTCTCAATCACTTTCGGTTTTGAAACTGTCTTCGGAAAAAGAAAGGAAAGGAAGGAAGGAAGGAAGGAAGGAAGGAAGGAAGGAAGGAAGGAAGGAAGAAAGAAAGAAAGAAAGAAAGAAAGAAAGAAAGAAAGAAAGAAAGAAAGAAAGAAAGAAAGAAAAAGAGGGAGCTAGATGGTGGTGGTGCATGCCTATAATCCCAGCACTCGGGAGGCAGAGGCAGGCGGATCTCTGTGAGTTTGAGGCCAGCCTGGTCTACAAGAGCTAGTTCCAGGACAGGCTCCAAAGCTACAGGGTAAAAACCAAAAAAAGAAAGAGAGAGAGAGAGAGAGAGAGAGAGAGAGAGAGAGAGAGAGAGAGAGAGAGAGAGAGAGAAAAGAAAGGAAAGAAAGAAAGAAAGAAAGAAAGAAAGAAAGAAAGAAAGAAAGAAAGAAAGAAAGAAAACGTGTACGGTTTTTGAGCTAGGTCTCAAAATGACCCAGGCTGTGAGTGAAAACTGCCCTTCAACTCTTGCCATCCCTCCCAAGAACTGGATACAGATATGCACACACCTTCATTTTTAGTTTTGCTGTTGTTTTTATTTGCTTGGTTTTGAGACTGAATCTCCCGAGAGCTAGGATCAAAGGCTGTTTTCCTTCCTTTTCTGCGGTTCTGAGAGTTGAGCCCAGGCCTTGTGGATGCAGGCAAGCTCTCTACTACTGAGCTACAACTCCAGCCCTCTTTTTCCTCTTTGTTTTTTTTTGTTTTTTTTTTGACAGAGAGTCTTACTATGGTTCTGTAACTGGCCTGTAGAACAGGCTATTCTCAAACTTGTAGAGATCCTCCTGCTACTGAGATAAAAAGTGTGCACCACCACTCCTGGCCTCTACTTTTGCTTTTTTAGAGATAGTGTCTAAATTCCAAGTGCCAGGTAAGATTTCAGAAGTTTGTAGTTACAGCCCCGGCGGCTGCCTTCTTTCTTGTTAACAAGTAGTGATTACAAGGCCAGCTCACAGTTCCTCGCACTTAGTTCAGCACAGACCCTTCCAGGACACAAAATCAGGTTGGTGGAATTTAGAACTGGGCTCGGGCACAGGCCCTTGCATCTCTGTATTATAAGCAGCTCAGGGGCGTTTGCCCTTGACATGACCCCATCTTCCACTCTAGTAGGTGTCCTGCTGGCAAGCTGTCTCCAGGGAGAAACTGGTTTTCTCCCCGTTTATTGGTCAGATGAACCCCTTGGGAGAAGTCCTTGTTACTACCTGAGAGAACGACAGCCCATTGGCCAGGCCACCTCACAATGCTACAGTAGTCCTCAGGATTCTCGTGATTGGTTGGCGACCCGTCTCCAAGAGCCTATGGCCGGGAACCGCCGTGTTTTGCTGCCTGGCACCAGGAGTCAGAGCTCCCCCTCCGCTGCTCCCCATTGGCTGTCCTGGCGCAAAGCTTTGGAGAGCATGCTCCTGGTCCCGCTGGAGGGCGACTGAACCTAGAGCAAGTTCTAGAAGCTCGACGACGGCTGACGAACACTCAGTCTTCCCTGAAGACCTGGTTTTTGTTCGTTCGTTCGTTCGTTCGTTTTCTGGCCCTGTTCAGGCTTCCCCCTTGGAGCTCCGCATCTCTGGCTGGGACGTCAATCCTGAAGGTGAGTGCCATGTCTTCGAGTGATGTGCAGACCTCCTCAGGGACGGCAGAATAAGGGTACCCAGCACCTGCGTCTCGTTTGGTTATCTCCCAAATTCAATTACCAGAAGTTGGTCGTCTTTTTTTCCCCCCTTTTATTTTGGTTTTCAAGACGGGGTTTCTGTGTATCTTTGGTTGTCCTGGCACTCACTTTGTAAACCAGGCTGGCCTCGAACGCACAAAGATTCATTCGCCTGCCTCTGCCTCCTGAGTACTGGGATTAAAAGCGTGCGACACCACGCCCAGCGTTGGTCGTCTTATTAATTGGGCTTTTTGCATCCACATGCACCATGCCCCCTGTCCAAATTCCTACTCCTCTTCAATGGTGCTGGGAATCTCGCGTCCTAAAGAATTCAGATTGAGATCCAGACGGATTGGTGCGGAGCGTGAACTGCGGAGATGTTCTACTATCCCAACGTGCTTCAGCGCCATACAGGCTGCTTTGCCACTATTTGGTGAGTGCAGGGCTGACCGCTAAGCGAGGAACCAAGTAGTGGGAATTTCAATTTGACAGGCCATACCCGTCCCCACCCTTCCAGGCTAGCGGCAACCCGAGGCAGCCGGTTGGTGAAGCGGGAATATCTGAAAGTGAACGTAGTAAAGACCTGGTAAGGCCCGGAAAAGAGGGAGGAGTCTCTGGTTTGGGAGCTACGGCGAGTGCAGCATTGACCAGGGTCCGTTGTTCTCCCAGCGAGGAAATACTCAATTATGTGCTGGTACGAGTGCAACCTCCGATGCCCGGGCTGCCCCGGCCCCGCTTCTCTCTCTATCTCTCCGCCCAGCTTCAGATTGGTGTGATACGGGTCTACTCCCAACAGTGCCAGTACCTTGTGGGTAAGGCTGGGGACACCCGAGGAGGGCTAGAGCTGAATGGTCCATGGCTAACCTGGTTGTTTCACCCTCCTTGACCACAGAAGACATCCAGCATATCCTCGAGCATCTGCACCGGGCCCAGCTGCGGATTCGCATTGATATGGAGGATGCTGACCTGTGAGTCCTGGAGCTGCGGCCATCCAGACCTGCTTGGCCTCAGCCTCGTTTTCTTTGGTTTTTCGAGACAGGGTTCCTCTGTATAACTTTGGAGCCTGCCCTGGAACTCGCTCTGTAGCCCAGGCTGGCCTCAAACTCACAGAGATCTGCCTGCCTTTGTCTCCTGAGTGCTGAGATTAAAGGTGTGCGCCAGCTTTTTTTTTAATACATTCATGTGTGCGTGTGTATGTGCATGCGTGTGTGAGAGAGAGACCATTCTATGCATGCGGAGGTCAGAGGGACTTTACCTGTTGAGCTTCACCGGCTCTCAGCCTTGTCCTTGACATCCTTCATTCTCTCCCAGACCTAACCTGCTCCTTCCTAACTGCCTGGCTATGATGGAGATGCTGGAAGATGCTCCAGAACCTTTTTTTGGGACGATGTCTGTGGATCCCAGGCTTCCTAGCCCTTTTGATATTCCTCAGGTAGGGCTCCTTTCCCTAGACCCCCTCAGAAATCATGAAATGATAGTATAGAAGGAAGAGTTAGCTGGTGTCCTTATGTCAATCTGACACTGAGGTCTGGGCATGGAACCCATGAGAGGCCATGGAGCAAGGGACTGGTGGATGCAAACAAGCAAGCAAAGCCCCAGATCTTGCTTACTTAGGGCCGACCTGATTCTTCTCCTATCCCCATTGTTCCCAACACTGAGACTAGGTGTTGGTTGTTCTTCCCCCATCTTCTCCCATCATCCCCACAGCTTAGACAACATCCATTCCCCATTTTCTCATTGAAGCAATTGGTCCTGACCGCATATGGTATCAGTATCTAGGGATCTTGGTGCCTGAATTGAGTGGTACCCATTCCATTTTTTTCTCTTCTCTAGGCAACCTTAGCTACCAAACACCAATAATTTTCCATATCCCAAAATGCCACATTTACTTCTTTGCTTGCAGAAATACATTTATTGCTCTTCATTCTCTGCTGGTCAGGGGGTCCCTTATTCTTACAGACTTAGTCTGATGACACCCTTGCCATGAAATTACTCCACTTGAAGCCAAAAGCAATTATGTTGGGATCTGAGCACTTTACCAAGCCTACTGTCTTCTTTTTGTTGACCCTACACGCAAACCAGTCCCCATTACCATCTACCCAAGCATCTTTCTATTCATCTCTGTCCACAACAACGGTTGCTATATGGATGTTGTGGGGCTTATTGCACAAATGGATAAGGCTACTTTGGGGGTAAGGTTAGGACAGGGATGGTGGGGGGGAACTAAATTGGTGACTTTATAACATATCGCTGTCAAATGGTGCAAAGATTTGGCTTAGGGCTGGAGGTGTAGCCCCGTGATAGAGCATTTGTTGAACATGCACAAGGCCTTAGCTTTGATTCCCAGTTCTGGAAATGTGTGCGTGTGTGCACGTGGTGAAGTAACTAATTTAAGAACTCTCAGGTTTCAAGGAGGAGGGCTGTCGAAAGTTTAAGAGGGCAAAGTGCAGATGGGGCTGGAACCATGACTAGGGGGCACGAGCGTGTTTGGGACAGGACTTCACTGCCAGCTTTCAACCACCTATAACTCCAGCTCCAGGGATCCAACATCCAGCCCTATCTTCTGGTCTCCAAGGGTCCATGCGTGCACACGTAGACAAATAAAATCTGTCTCTAAAATAAATAAGAAGCCGGGCGGTGGTGGCGCACGCCTTTAATCCCAGCACTCGGGAGGTAGAGGCAGGCGGATCTCTGTGAGTTCGAGGCCAGCCTGGTCTACAGAGGGAGTTCCAGGACAGGCTCCAAAGCTACAGAGAAACCCTGTCTCGAAAAAAAAAATAAATAAATAAAATAAAATAAAAAATAAAATAAAAGAATAAGCAAAAAAAAAAAAAAACCTAAGATATAAATACAAAGAGAGACTGCCGGATTGGTGTCCAGTGTCCGCTGAATGTTCTGAGAGTGAGGCCAGAGAGGACTGAAGCTGATATCTGTCTTTCGTTCCCAATTTCTTCCAAAGATTCGACATCTTTTAGAGGCTGTGACCCCAGAGAAAATTGGTAAGAAGACCCCCCCTCCTGAAGTCACTGCTAAGCCCAGGGAGCCAAGTCAGCAGGGAGGGCTGTTCTGATGAAAGACTCAGGGACCCAAGAGCTGATTAAATAACTCTTGATGAGTCCGACCCAGTCAGGCCTGGTGACAAGTCTGTAATCCCATTGAAAGTTAACACCCGCCCAGGTCAGATACTGAGTTCAAGGCCAGCCTAGACTGGTTAAGGAAACTATTTCAACATTCCCCCCCCCCCCCGTTTTTAAAAAAAAAAAGGGGGGGGACAAAAACAACAGGTGGACACCTGTAATCCGAGCAAACAGAAAGTAGAAGCAGGAAGACCAAGAGTTCAAAGCTAGGGGCTGCAAACTGACTCAGGCTGGGTGTGGTGACTGCACACCTTCAATCTGAGCAGTGGCAGAGGCAGGTGGGATCTCTTAGTTTGAAGCTAACCTAATCTACATAGTGAGAAAAGAAGATGCGCTTGGGAGTATTTGTTGGGGACTAGCCTGGCTTTTGGTCCCCAAAGTGTTCCTGCCCCTAACAACTTGGAAAGAAGTAATAGGGCTGCCGGGAGGTGGTGGCGCATGCCTTTAATCCCAGCACTTGGGAGGCAGAGGCGGGCGGATCTCTGTGAGTTCGAGACCAGCCTGGTCTACAAGAGCTAGTTCCAGGACAGGCTCCAAAACTACAGAGAAACCCTGTCTCGAAAAACAAAACAAAACAAACAAACAAAAAAAATAGGGCTGCTTTGACTTTCCTACCTCTCCAGACAGGACCTTAGCCACTGCAAAGTCTCCTGAGACCATCACTCTACAGGAGGCAGAGCCCATACGCATGTTGCAGATTGAGGTGAGTTTTCCTTTAAACTCCAGTCCAGCCCCCATCGCACCCCTGTAGTTCTGCCTTCTCTTTTCCATTTCCCCACACTCTGTTCCCTTAGCACCCACTGGGCCTCCTTGGGCTCAACCCCAAAAAGCCACTGTTTTGCTCTCTCCATAGGGGGAGCAGGATCTCCCAGAGGTCAGTCGAGGAGATTTGGATCTGCTGATTGCAGAGGAAGATGATGCCATATTGCTGGAGGAACGTCGGCGACGCAGGCTTCTCCAGCAGCGGAGGGTTTCCCCAGCACTGGATGGTGAGGTCCCTGCACAGCTAACTTGGGGATGGACAGCACCCTCTTCTGTCTCCTTAGTGTTCTGATCCTTTTTCTGCAGAATCCAAGGAAGAACCCCGGGCCATGGAGGGTGAGGGTGTGGTCCCCTCGATCTCACCTCCAGCTCCAGCACAGTAAGGACAGGAATCCTTGTACCAGGTAAGGGGTCATTGCAGGGAAGGGTTTCCTTATCTGCCTATTTCCCTTCAGGATTGAAGGCATAAGAGAACCACTTCCAGGCCAGCTCTTCCCTCCTGAGGTACAGAAATTGACAGGCTGGGAGCCTGAGGCCATACTTACTGGTAAGTGTCCATCACTGGGTGCTTCCTTGGGAACATTTGCACACTTGTAGAGAGAAAAGTCCTTACCCCTGCCATCTAAGGGAGACACTAGTAGCTTCAAGAATGAAGGGGCTAGGGCTGGAGAGATGGCTTAGTGGTTAAGAGCATTGCCTGCTCTTCCAAAGGTCCTGAGTTCAATTCCCAGCAACCACATGGTGGTTCACAACCATCTGTAATGAGGTTTGGTGCCCTCTTCTGGTCTGCAGACACATACACAGACAGAATATTGTATACATAATAAATATTAAAAAAAAAAAAAGAATGAAGGGGCTAGCCAGTTGGCCGTGGCACACACCTTTAATGCCAGCACTTGGGGAGCAGAAGCAGGAGGATCTGAGTTCTAGGCCAGCCTGGTCTATATAGTGAGTTCCAGGACATCCAGGGCTACACAAAGAAACCCTCTCTCCAAAATCAAAATACAAACAAAACAAGATTGTGGCGATAACACCTGTAGTCCAATCACTCCAGAAGGCTGGGGCAGGATCACCTTAAGACAGCATGAACTTGAATGCCAGACCTTGTCTTTAAAAAGGGCAAAAACAGCGAGGGGGCTTATGGGTGTTGTTGCAGAGGTGACCCCTCCTCAGGAGCTGCGCCTACCTACCCCACCTAGTGCCGAGGTGAGTAGGTCTTCTTTACCTTCCCCTCCTATGTCTTTGTCCTTAAGCCCAGGGCCATTGCTAGCTTACACTGAGGATTTTACTTCCATCAACAATGTCCCTTCCCATACCTTCCTTGTGGTGTGTCCTCTTCCCAATAGGTACCTTTGAGTAATCTATGAATTGCATAAGGACTTTACCCAAGCTTCTTCCGGGCAGAGTGTGGGGCCATCAGTAGTCCACTGGAAAGGGGAGGTGGGCAGCCTGACCCTTGCCTCCCCTTCTACTCCAGAAGAGGCCCCCACCTCCTCCGAGCCCACCTGGCCGCCAACGCCGCCAGTTACTCTTCTGGGACAAGGAAACTCAGATCTCCCGGAAGAAATTTGAGCAACAGCTGCAGACCAGAGCTCACTGCTGGGATTATGTGAGTGCAGCTCCGGTTCTCCCCAGGGAGTAGAGGCATGCTGGACTTCTGACCTCCTAAGGATCCCTGGGAATATAACAAAAGACCCTATTTCCTAGAAAGTACGTGGGGGAAGACTGTGTCTACACCACATCCACCAACATCAGGTCACCATCTACCCATTTAGCCACTACAGGCCAGGTCATGAGCCTGAAAGCAGGCACAGGCTCTGGGAACAATTTACAAAGGAGGGGTAGTGACGAGCGGTGCTCTCATAAAAGGGCCACTGGCCTTGCACCCTCTTGCAGCCCGTGATCCAGCCTCCCCAAAGGATGATTACAAGCCCGGCGGAGCTCTTCAGAACCCCGACTCTCTGTAAGGATGACGATTGGGCAGGTGGGATCTTCAGAACTGGAATCCTCTGTCCCATGATTTCAACCTTCCCCTTTGTCGTCAGCGGGCTGGATGGCGCCAGAACTACTAGCTTTATGGACCCACTGTGCCCAGACACCCTCAAGAATGCTGGGACAAAGACCACGACGGGAGCCTGAAGAGGCAGCTGAGGAGAGGGAAGTGGCAGGCAAGGAGGGAAGACTGACTGAAGCTCTGAGCGAGATTGAGGTAACCGCCTCCACCATGCCCTGTAAGCCTCAGCTCTGGCCAGCTCTGGGCAGCTCTCTCCTGACGCACACCAGCCTGCTTACCAGACCTAGACCTGACCCCGGTGCTCAGGTCTCAGTTCTTGCTCTCTCACCTGCAGGTCCTGAGGGAGGCCCAGGAGCCCAGTGGTCCCCTCATGCTCTCTTCAGGTAGGTGCTGGAGAGGGGCATGCAGAACTCAGGCCTGATGCTTAGTGTCCCCACTTTGCACGAGGCCACAGGATATGGGGAGGGGAAGCTTCATAGTCTTGGGCCTTGTGCATGTCAGGTGAATGCACTACACCCCCAGGATGACAAGGTCCCAGCGCCTTAGAGCTGAGAAGACTCCTCAGTGCTCTCTTCCTCACAGAACTCTCCCTGGAAGCAGCTGAAGAGGAAAAGTCACGGACTAGTCTCATCCCCCCAGAGGAACGGTGGTAAGCAGCCAGGGGCTCCAAGCTCAACCCCATAGTGGTCCTGCCTGTTGTCACAACTACCAGCCTTCTTCCCTGAGCTACTCCCTTGGTCTGCTAGGGCCTGGACTGAAGAGGGGCAGCCAGAGCCTCCTGCACTACCCATGCTGCCCGAAATCCCGGAAGTGCCCATGGAGATGCCCCCAGGACCTGAGCTACTCTCTTCAGAGGCTGTATTTAGGTATCAGGAAGGGGTCCTTTCAAGGGGTGGGGCTAGGCTGTTAACCCTGCTGACAGCCCTCAATCCCTGCAGAGCGGTAGCATTGGAGCTGCAAGCCAACAGGGAGCTTGACTTCAGCAGCCTGGTACCTCCTCTCAGCCCCCGGAAGTTGGCTTCTCGGGTCTTCTACCTGCTCCTGGGTGAGTGTAGATACAAGAGAGATAGGGGCAGACAGGCCAGAAGCTTAACACACTCCTGCCTTCTCCTTTCCCTACCAGTGCTGTCCGCAGAGAAGATCCTTCTTGTGGAACAAGAGAAGCCATATGGACGCCTCCTGATCCATCGGGGTCCCAGATTCCACTAAAGTTCATTAAACCATATCCTACCTCACTGGACTTCATGGGTTTTTTTTTTTTTCTTGATTTATTTTTAGTTTTAAATTGTGTGTTGGAACGTGCAAGTGAGTGCAGTTGGTTTGGAAAGGCCTGAAGAGGGCATTAAACCCCGGAGCGGGAATTCAAGGCAGTTTTGAGCCATCTAGTGTGGGTTCTAGGAACTGAACTCCATCCTCTGCGGGAACAGAACGCCCTCTTCAGTGCTGGGACACCCAGCCCCGTGCCTGTCTCGTTTCTGAATGCACACCTCTAGTCTTGGCGCTCTCAGAGCTAGTGTCCAAGCAGAAAACAAGCTGCCTTTATTACAGTATGATGTCACAGCTCTGCTTGTAATAGATCCAGCCCCAGAGACACCCCTGTTAAGACAGCAAGCAGGATTGACTTCCAATGATACAGTCTTTGGTGAGGTGAGCTGGGCCTGGGCTGACTGTGGTCTTCAGGCCCTCTGGCCCAGCTGAAGCCTGGAGTCTAAGTGAGGCCCAGCATGGCCTGGAGTTCCTGAGCCTTATCAGCAGGCAGTGAGCCCAGGGCTGCAAGGAAGCTGTCAGCATGCTCTTTGGCCAGGAACGTCAGGAGCTGCAGTAGTGCTGTCTTGGCGTCTGGGGAGGATGAAGAGAGAGGGTCTAATGAAGGGCTGGGTTCTGACACCCTTCTTGCCCCATTTTCCCTTGTCCTTAGCTGTGACTGTCCCCCTCACCTGGCACAATCCTGTCGTCTGCCAGAATCACGCTACAGATGCGTAAGAGCTCAGGAACCACATCTACAACCTATGGAAAGGACTGGTCAGCTCTGGCAGTAACAGCCTGGGGGCCCAGGGCTTAGAATAGTTGGTTGGAACCAAGGGAAAAAAAGCCCATGAAATTGAGTTGACACCAAACCCAACTGTGAACTAGAGAAGGAATAAGGAAACATAGTAATCTCTTTTTGGAGGTAGCAAAGATGTGTGACAAAAGATTAAAGTTATAGCTTCAAAACCAACGAAATCTAGCATCCAAATGCTCACCCAACACACAGAGCAGACTTAAGGCAGAAGGGACACAAGAGCATTGGGGCGTGTGTTCACACGTGCTAGCTGGTATACACAGAATCGCTCTGGAAGCAGATTCTGGTGGATGGTGAAACTGTTTTCCTACCCCTGACATAGGAAAGCCTAGGGAAGTTAGGACTGTTGGCTTAGCCCAAAAGAAGTGGGAAAATGCTACCAGAAGCCCCTACTCTCATATCAGACTGTCTGCCAACTCTGCACACAGAGGGAAAAAGAAGCTGGGGATGTAGCTCAGCTGGTAGAAGTATTTTCCCAGCATGCATAAGGCCCTGCCTGGGCTTGGTCCCTAGCACTGCTATAATTAAATCTAGTGCATGCCTGTAATCCCAGCACTTGGGAGGTGGAGAATGGATGGGGAAGGTCTTAGGGCTCAAGGCCGTCCTCAGCTATGTAACAGGTTGGGGCCAATTGGGGACACAGGGAAGGAAAAGGCGGCACGCGGGAGTCAGAGGCAGGCAGCTCTGTGAGTTCGAGGCCAGCCTGGTCTACAGTTACAGCTGCTATCTCCTCTGCCCGCCCTTACACTGGAGCCTCACGCTTTCTGGAGAGCTCCAGCCAGGGTACCTGGTCACGGCCGTTCAGCTTCAGGAAGGTGAAGAGGTAGCCCATAGTGATCCACTCCTCCATGTCTTCCTTCAGTGGCAGGGCATGTAGCAGGGCAGCCAGCACCTGAACACACAGACGTCTCAGGCCCATGTGTCCTGTCCCCTCCACCATCCTTGGCCTCCACCCCTGCCTGATGCCCCTTTCTTCACCTGGGGATCTGGTTTCCTTACTGGACTGACCATCAGCATTCGGGCAAGAGCCCCACAGATGTTATCACGGACTCGATCATGTCGCTCCCTTGCCAGGAGGGGCAAGAGGAGGCCCAGTAGCTTAGGGAAGTGACTGGTGCACAGTTAAGGAATACACACACTGGCAGACTTCACCCTGCAGCAGCACCTCACCAATCCCTGGGCTCATTTCCAACCCCATTTTCCCTCCTGCAAGCATAGGATACTCCTGAGCAGGCCTGCCCCCATGCTCTACAAGTACACCCAGGCCAAAGATAGCATTGCTCCGCACCTCAGGGTCTGCTTCCCGGGCAGAGTTTAACAGTATAGGGAATAGCCGAGACGCAAACTGGGCTGAGGCAGTACCAAGCCCCTGAATGGACTCTGCCAGTGTTCCCACTGCAAAGGACTTCTCTGCCGCCGTACTGTTCTGTTTCTAGAGGGGAGGTGGAAGGAGTACAAATTGGCATGGAGGTGGGGCTGCAGGGGTGCAGGCACTGGGTGCACGGGTAGACTGGGATGTGAGGTCAGGGGACAGAGCACTCACCATCTTAGACAGCAACAATGGCAAGAAACTGGCAAAAAAAGGAGCGAAGGACTGTCCTCCAGCTGCAGCAACCAGGGCCGGGATAGCCTCTCCAGCATGCTCTAGTAACATGGCGTCATACTCGGCCTGCGGAGGCAGGGCGGGCGCTGGGGCACCGAGGCGAGCCCTGGGACTGTGCAGCTCCCAATCCTGCTCTGCACTGGCTGCAGGTGCTTCTGGGGCTGTCCTGATTTCACAGACCGATTCGCTTCCAGGATGGCTTTTCAAGAGCCCAGGCCCTCCATTTATCACTGCCAATGCTGCCCCATGGCATGCCTCTCTCCTCTGAACACCTCACCACCTTCCTGGTAGTCACCAACTTCTCTCCCCAGCCCTGGCTCCTCCAGGCTAAGCTGAGTGCACTGTCCACTGCTGGCCCTGACTAACTACATTATCTAGACCTTTTTCATCTGAAACTCTTACCTGGTCGTCATCGTCATCCTCTTCCTCCTCCTCAGTGTTCTGACAGGCTGTCTGTGGAAGACACAGTTCAGTGAGTGTGGGCTCTCCTGCCTTCTCCTTTCTGCGGTGATGGTGAGATGGGCAGAACTGAACTTGAAGCCTCTGAAAATTCACTCTTCTGGGACCCGATGCCTCCTCTCCCTACAGCCCCCCTGCCCCACTCACCTTCTTCTGCAGCACAGTCTTGAGCACGACGCAGAGATCATTGATGCGCCCAGGGGGCTGCACGGCAAGAGTCCCACAGGTGCGTAGCACCCCTGTCAGGGCCTCCAGCACCGCCATCACCACTGGGCGTTCCCTTTCTACTTTCACTGCCTGAATGTAAGATGGCATCACTCGAGCCAAGGAAAGCTGCAGAGCTGGAGACAGAATGGACCAGAGCCATGGTCAGGCCCTGCCAATTCCCAGCGCTCCCAGCCTGCCGGCATCTCCTCACCAGTGCTGGCGGCTTGACTTCTCTGAGAGGCCTTGTGTAGCGCACAGCAGAACTGCCCCAGGGCCTCATGCGCTGCCTTCCGCACATTCACGTGGGGACACTGGAACAAAGAGGGCAGGTGTGTGCCCGGCAGGTGCAAGGTGAGGACAACACTAACTGGAGCTTGAGGCTCCACTGACTCACCTCCAGCAGTTTGAATACTTCATCAAAGACGCTATCCATGTATGGGAGGAAGGCCACACTACGGAAAAACACACAGCAGTGGGGAAAGGGGTCCTGGGAATGGTTCCTAGCAGCATGGAAGGGCTGATGCTCACCTGGTGTTCAGAGAGATCTCCCCCAGGGCAGTGCAGGTATCTTCTTTCTCATCGAAGAAGGCATTCTCCACACTGTACCTGGGGGTAGGAGGGGAGGCAGTGGTGATGCGTGCAAGGAGCGCATCCAGCACTGGGCCCACATCCAGAACCAAAGTCTTTATTTCTCGAGACAGGGTTTCTGTGTATCCCTGGCTCTTCTCGACTAGGCTGGCCTCAAACTCAGAGATCCGCCTGCCTCTGGCTCCCAAGTGCTGGGATTAGAAGTGTGTGCCACCATCGCCCAGCTCAAAGTCTTAAGTAGAGGAGCACCTCCTCCTACCCCGAGATCTCAGAGTCGTCCTCCTCTTCCATATCGCCATCCATGAGGTCCTCTTCCTCTTCTTCTTCACTCTCATCATCAAACAGAAGGAAGGAGTTGATCCCATCATACTGAGGCTAGATGAAGAAAGCCGAGCAAGGATCTTGGCTCAGGTGGGACAAGATAAATCCCCATCACAGGGCTAGCCTGGTCTATCCGGCCTAGTACACCCATCCTCTACTCACCACAATGCCCTCGGTGGAACGCAGTGATAACAGCATGAGCGTGGTAATTTGAGGCAGGTAGGGTGCCAGGCCCTCTCCCATCAACCCTGATAAGGCTGCAAACAGGCTGTACCTGATGAAGGTAGAGAGAATCTGTATAGTGCTGCCTGCTATAGACAGACAAAACGGGAGAGCCCAGGAAACCTGGCTGTGGTTTGGTAGTTGGGATGAGGACTATCAACCCCTGGTGGGCGGGCAGGAGCACCATGAAGGGTCACTCACGTGCAGCGCCGCAAGTCAGGGTCATCCACGTGGCTGCATAACCCTAGCCCCAGCTGGCAGCACTCGTTAGCCAGGGGCCTCATGGACTCTCCCATTGCTCGGGTCAGCACCCCCAGGGTCTCTGTGGGAACAAGGGCTCAGCCAGCACTGAGATGTGGAAATCAACTCCAGAACCAAGGGTGGAAGGCACTCAAAACTCTACCCTACTCTCAGGTACAACACAAAGAGCGCCTTTCCACCAAAGGAAGACAGCCGACTGCCCTGGGAGAGGTCCCTGGGGCCTCTTCACCAAAGGAAGACAGCCGACTGCCCAGGGAGAGGTCCCTGGGGACAGCAGGTGGACCCCCGCCTGAATCAAGGTCCCTCCTCACCCAGGCTCTGGATCTGTACAAGCTGAAGGTCTTCGTGGCCTGTCAGCAGGAACTCCCGGAGAAGCTCCATGACGGTGGGGAAGTAGGGCAGCAGGGAGTCCTGGGCAGCTGTGGCTACAGGACACAAGAGGATCAGAGCTGGCAGGGAGTGGGGACGGTCCGATGCAGACTTTCTCGGTCAACCCACACCACACCTTCACCTCCTTGCCCCTGTACTCACCAATGGCCCCTATTGCGCTCACAGCTAACTCCTTGGTCCGGGCTTTGCTGGGGTTCCTCAGGGGCTGCAGCATACACTCCATAAGTTCCGGAAGGTAGGGCTGCACTTTGGGCCCTGTGGGAAAGTTCCTTTACCAACGAACCCAGGTCTCTTGATAGTCCGTGCAACCTTCCCACCCAGCAGCCCCCTTTAGCCAAATGTGTTCCTCCCCTCCCCTGTACTAAACACTCCCATCGCTACCTAGGTTCTCCACGAAGTTCTCCAGGGCATAGCAGGCCTTGGCCAGGTGTTGTGTGTTCCCTGTGGGCACTGACTTCAGGTAGGCGAGGAGCAGCGGCATCACTTCCTCAGAATAGTTGCTGATATGGGGCTGGGGAAGAAGCAGGTGGGACCGGTCAGGCTCACCTGAAGAGCACACCTCTGAGGGTCAATGGCAGCCACAATGTTTAAAGAGATGAAACTTTAAGAGCCGGGGTCCCCAGCCTTGGGGTGGGGAGTTTCCTCATGTGGTAGCCACCTGCATTTAGCTTTGCTGACCTGCAAGTTCTCTGAAAACTGGCCCAGGGCAAACAAGGCAGAGTTGCGAACAATCTGCGAGGAGTCACTCAGGCCCTTGCACACGGTCTGGAGCAGCGGGGACAGCATTCTGAATGGGGCGGAAGAACAAAGTCTGAGGGGCAGCACACAAGAACCCCAGTCTCAACCGTTCTCTTCATTCCTCCTGAAAAGGACCAAGACTCCAGAACTGGCCGTAAAACCATCCTTTATCCCTGGAATGGTAAAGCCGTTTCTCTTCCAAAGCAGGACATTTTTGAAAGGCAGCAAATATCCCGACTAGCTAACAGAGTTAACGATTAAACTGGCCCACGCCTTTAATCCCAGCACCTGGGAGGCAGAGGCAGAAGGATCTCTAAATTCAAGGCCAGCCTGGTTAACAAAACAGATTCCGGGACAGGCAGGACTACAGAGAAACCCTACATCAACAACAACAAAAGACTGAAAAACACCCCCTAAAAGACATTAAAAAATTAAGCTGGGCCAGGCATGGTCATGCATATCTTTAATCCCAGCACTGGGGAGGCAGAGACAGGCAGGTCTCTCAAGTTCCAGACCAGCCAAGGCTACATAGGGAGACGCTGTCTCAAACAAGCGAACAATAGAACCAAGTAAGCTGAAACAGGGGTACTAGGACCGCCAGGAAGGATGCCAGAGCCATCCTTATATGTGACCACCTCACCTGGGACAGGGACTAAATGTAATACCTTTGCCTGATGTAGTCACCAGCACCATCAGACAGGACAGCCAACATCAAGAACCCTGCTTTCCGCTGGTACAGGAAATCACTCCGTAAGGCTTCTTCCAGCATGGGCATCTAGGGAGCACATGGCACGTTCCAAAAGCCCAGCAAGATCACAAGAGCCCGATCACACACCCCCAGGTAGAGTAAGAGCAGGAGAGTCACACTTACCACAAGGGGACAGAGCTTCTCAGGGGGTAGATGTAGTGCCAGCATGTCCACAACCTGAGAAAGTTCAGGGAGATTGTAATTCCATCTCTAACCTCCTACGGTCACTTAGCCCCTGTTCCATAATCCACTTGTGATGACGAGTTCCATGTCTGATACAAGATGCCTCGGACCGGCCTGAAGTTTACGATTCTACCTCAGCCTCCCTGGTTGTAATGACTAATTTTTTTTTTCTTCCCCGAGACAGAGTTTCTCTGTGTAACAGCGCTAGCTGTCCTGGAACTCAGAGGTTGGCCTGCCTCTGTCTGGGAGTGCTGGGATTAAAGAAAAGCGTGCGCCACCACTGCCTACCACGGCCTGGCTATGATGGTTGTCAGCTTCGTTAGCTTGAGAAATGTTTAGGAAACTGATGGTATTTTAGGGTCAATTAGATCAGGAGGGCTCTCACCTAATGACGATAAATCACTTGATAGGCACCAGGAGGAGCAAAATGTAGAAGGTAGGGCTTATTTGGGGTCATGTCCTTACGGGATCTATCTGGCCCTGGCTCCTGGTATTTCCCTTCTCTGCTTCCTGTCTATAACAAACTGTAGGCCCATATTTCTGTATGGTGTAGCAGCCAGGCATAAAAGCCATAGGCCCAGTCTGGGCTGATCACGTAGCTCTGCAGACAAGCTGTCTCTGCATAACAATAACAAGGATGTACAGCTCCTTTCTTCTTTTGTTAGAAATGTAGATCTCCTGAGGAGAGGTGTTGGCTGAAACTGGTCAGGATGTTTGGTGCTTATTTCTTGGTAATTTGGAGGAAGTTTTATAGAGATGCTAATTCATGGCCTATGTGACAGCTAGCATACAGATGCGGATGTGACTAAAAGCCCATTCACCTGGTTACCTAGGATACAGCCTAATGTGTTTTCCCGCTCATTTTATAGGATGATATATAAACTGTTTGGAGAATAAATGAGAGAGATCTTGCCCTTCCATGACGACCGTGTAAGTTGTGTCTGATTATTCCTCGCGACTCTGTTCCAGTCCAGTTAGAAAAAAGAATTATCTGTGTTGGACCCACACGGGCTCTGCTTTGCTTCCCGGTGGCCATGATTGAACCTCTCTGTTTGACCGTTCTTTTCCCGCCACAGTAAACGGACATCCTTTCTCCCCTTGAGTTGTTTCTCTTAGGATGGTCACACTGATTAAGAGACTAAGGTATACCTGTACAGCAAAGTGCTTGGGGGTCTCTCCCATCAGCCCAAGCTCCAAGTCATCATCATCAGAATCTTGGTCCTCAGGATCCAACTGGCCCATGGGTGGCTCAGCAGCCATAATTGGAAAAAGGTCATGCAGCAAGGGAGGCAGGAGGCGGTTCTTCAGTAAGGCCTAAGAGGGGAGGAGACTGTCCCTGAGCATCTCCTATGGGCTCACAAGGAAAAAAATTCCACCCTGCCAACATAAGGAGTCCAGCAAGAGATTCTCAATCTCCTAGACAGGAATAGGAGAAGGCTGGACTGGGGCTTGAGCAGGACCCCAAGAACATGACTACGAGTGGAGATACTGTGATGAGATGACACACCCAGAGGGTACTTACCTTACTTTTGACTTTGACCAAGAAACTGAGGCAGCAGAGAATACGTACACGAAGTGCATCGCTAAGGGCCACATTTTTAGCCACCTATACAGACACTAACAAAAATCAGGAACGAGCAAGAAAACTTCCAGCAAAACAAGTACCAGGGGCAGTCCCAATCCCAGGCTCACCTCCAGGCAGAACATGAGGACCTCAGAGAGGTGGGGAGTGATGATAGGCAGATCCGACTCCAGCAGCTCATCCAGGGCTTCCAAGGCCTCGCAGGCCTTTACCTGATGGAGAGGTAAGCCATAGGGTACCAGGCTACAGGTGCCTCCATTTCCCCCCCAAAGGAGAACCCTCCCCATATGTCTTTACCTCATCTATGGGGATCAGAGTCCTCACTGCCATAACGAGTTTGGGCACCAACATCCGTGCGAGAGGCTGGAGGACACAGGATGAGTTTAATCACAAAAAGCACATGTGCAGCCTAATCCCAGATCCCAGAAACTAGCAGCTTCCTCATGGCATGCAATCCAAGGAGAAGGCTCCCAGACACACCCGTCGGACCCAGTCACCCACAGTATCCCCTCAACTGCTAGGAAGAATGGAAGGCTGAGTGAACACCTAAAGCATCTTGGGCCAGAACTTCTAAAGGTAAGGACACAAAGACCAAGAGATACAGAGCCGGCAGTGATGGAGGCTGAGCCAGTGTCTCACCACGTCATCAGGCCTGAGGTAAGGGGCCAAGGCAGTCAAAGTGCGCAGGGAGTAGAAGAGCAGCCCAGGGGCGCCTGCTTCACTCAGAGTTTCAACCAGAAGCTGGAGGAGCTCCCGTTGGTAGGGGAGGAATGCTTCCGGTTGGGAAGACACCACCACACTCAGCAGCAAAAGCCCCACCTGTCCAGAAGCAGAGGGTGAGGAGAAAAGCATCCAGGGTCCTCTGCCCAGCTTCTCAGCCCCGCCCCGCCCGGCGGCGCGAGCAAACCTCTCTATCAGGGCTGGTGGCGCTGTGCGTGCTCTGCTGAAGAAGGTGCGAGAACTGAGGCCAGGCTTCCAGGCCTTCCTTTCGAAAAATGGTTGCTGAGAGCTGAGCCAAGCTGACACTCACATAATGCCTGCAAAGAGGGGCATCATCCATAACCGCCCTCCGCTACCCTCATCGCCGTCCCCTGCGGACAATGCCCCATCGAGGAGCGCCCGGAAGGGAAGCATCCAGGCTTGAGCACAGTCTTTCCTAAGTCAGACCCAGAAGGCAACAGCTGCGGGTGAAGAAAGGAAGGTAGCATTTGATCTGGCTCGTTCAGCACCTCTGGACTGGCTGAATTTCGCTCTGGTTTTCTGGTTGGGGTTTGGCAGATCATTTTCACCCATTCTCAAAACCTTTAGTTTTCACAGGCTCCACCTTCAAGAACTGAATGACGTCTCTGTTCCCTAATCCCAGCCTGGGGCTGAAAAAGAAGGCAGAAGCCCAGAGAGGACCCCAGCCCCAAACCAGTTAGGACCCCCAAGAGGAGGCGCTAAGACTTACTCTGTCTCTTTCTGTAGGGCTGTCAGGACCAGGTTCTTGAGGCTGGAAGACAGGTGGCAAAGACTTGGTACCCAGCCTGTTAAAAGGTCGACGAGGCCTGGCCCTTTCCATCCCAAACCTAGCCCACCTCTCGCGTTGCTCAGGTGCCAAGCGTCGCCAGCGGGTGCTCAGCCTTCTACGGGTAAGGACCGCTGCAAACTGGCGGATCTAGGGCGAGGGGAGGTAGCCAAATCAGAATGGCAGGCAGCAGGGTGATGAACAGACCGCAGGGGGTGGAGGCTGGGGCGGGATTACGGGCACACTGAGGAATTTCAGAATTTCGGCGAGGAGGAGCAGGTTACTCGCCTGTGGGTCTGTCGCAGAGGCCAACAGGTCGCAAAGCGCAGGCAAGGCAGCAGGGTCCCGAAGGGCAGCCTGGAGCTGCTCCGTAGCCTGGTGGGAGGCTAGGGGTCAAGACCGGGCTTTTCCCACAGCCTCCCCCTCCCCCTGGCCCGGCTGGGCCTGCCCATACCCGGCGGATGCGTTCGGTGTCCGGCAGCAGCAGCTCCTTTAGGATCTTCTCCAGCTCCGCAGGCTCCATGGCAGCAGGCAGCAGCTGAGCCGCCGCTACAGGGCCGAGTGGGGAGGGCGGGGGTGGGGTGAGGGGGAGGAACGGCACGTGGAGACTCGGACACCAACTTCCGGCGGAAAGGGCGTTACTCTGCGTCTCTCCTGTCGCCTGGGTCATTAAAGCATCTTGCTTCCCTTAAAAAATTCCTGCAGGAGACTGGCGTCAGCCTGGGCTTCCGTCAGGCTGAGCACAGGGTAAACCACAGAAACAGAGCCCCGGCAAAGTGGGTTCCCCGCGCCGACAGTTCCCAAGGGTCCAGGGTTTGTGCGACAGTAGCGGACTCCGTTTTCAAAGGGACCAAGCATTGACAACAGGCCTCGGGTTTCTTTTCTTTTCTTTTTGGTTTTTCGAGACAGGGTTTCTCTGTGGCTTTGGAGTCTGTCCTGGAACTAGCTCTGTAGACCAGGCTGGTCTCGAACTCACAGAGATCCGCCTGCCTCTGCCTCCCGAGTGCTAGGATTAAAGGCGTGCGCCACCACCGCCCGGCCAAGCCTCGGGTTTCTGCAACTAGACCAAAACCTCCAACTACAGGATCCGTTTTCTTAATAAATTTTATTTTAATTTGTAAAAAGAAAAAAATCAGGACTAAAACGTAAGGCAACTTAAAAAGTTCAAATATATATTCCTTATATCATAGAGATTTTTAATTTCCTGGTCCTCTCTAAGAAGGGAGGCCCAAGGGGCAAAGGGGAAGGAAGGCGACAATGCCATCACACAATTCAGTCGGAAGCTATCAAGTGGAATCAACGGGGCATGATGAAAGCACGAGGAGAGCAATATTCTGTCCCTCAGAACTCAGTCCATCTTGAGGTTGACATAGATGTAACGGATGAACTTTAAGGAAGAGAAAAAGGAGATGGTGCCCAGCATGAGGAAGAACACATAACCAGTCAGTAACGAGTAGCCAAAGAACTCTACTGTCTGCACTGCCCCTGACATGTTGGAGCGCCGGGCATAGTAGAACACGGAGTAGAGGAAGATGAACAGTCCTGTGGAGCCGACACTCAGCACTGACCGCCACCACCAGCGGTAATCTTCCCCCGACAGCTGGAAGTAGGTGAGCGCGATGGAGATGCAAGCCCCCACACTCAGCAGGATGGCGAAGACAAAGAAGAGGATGCCATACAGAGTGTACTGCTCTCGACCCCAGACGGTGGCAAAGATGTAGTACAGCTCCACAGAGATGGCGCTGTGAAGAGAAGAGGGACACAGCATTAAAGCGCTGTGCGCAGCCACACCTTCCGGCACTGCAGTCACCGAGGAGAGGAAATCAAGGCTACCTGGGGATTTCTAACCCCCTCCATCCCCCACACGGTTTCTTCGTAGTTTTGGAGCTTGTCCTGGAACTAGCTCCAGGCTAGCCTTGAACTCAGAGAAATCGCCTGCCTCTGCCTCCCGAGTGCGAGTGCTGGGATCAAAGGAGTGCACCATTACTGCCTGGCGTACCTGGGGATTCTTTTGCCTATGATTAGTTCTCTTATTTCATGAACATCTTCCCTGACAGGCATATGTCTACACTACTACTATTTTGGGAGGCTAAGGCAGGAGGATTGCCAAGTTCAAAGCTAGTCTGGGCAACAGAGCAAGTTCAAGGCCAGCCTGGAAAACTTTGAGATTTGAGAGTGTCTCAAAATGAAAGATAAGAAAGGGTTAGGAGGGGCTGGAGAGATGGTTCAGCAGTTAAGAGCACTGGATGCTCTTCCAGAAGACCCAGGTTCAAATCCCAGCACCCACATGGCAGCTCACAACTGTCTGTAACTCCAGTTCCAGGGGATCTGATACCTTCACACCAATGCACATAAAATAAAGTTAAATAAATAAAAGGGGGGGGGCTAGGTTATCACTCAGTGGTAGAGTGCTTTACACCTGTAAACACTAAAGGAAAATCAGATCCTACAGGCATTGATCAGGGCTTAAAGTCCATCTGCTTGCTGTCTGCTGAGGAGGGGAGCTTCAGAAGTGAGACACATCTGAATTAGCTGAAGCTCATTCCTGCTAGGAGGCGCCATTTTATGAGCTCTCACTGAACTGGGGATTGTTACTGAGTTATGGTATTGAGGTGGCAGAAGGAAAAGCTGAATCAAAACCCGACAATGGCAAGGCGTGGTAACGCAATCGATAATCCAAGCACCCAAGGCACAATTGTGTATTTTAATCCAGCCTCATAAGACTGTCTCAAAACAAACAAACACCCTCTAGTGTCCAAAACCAAACCAAACCAAACTAAAACCCTCCCGAGTGATGGGCGTGGTATGCAGTGTAGGTACCTGAAAGGCAAGAAGCCACCAACAGTCATGTGGATGACAGTAGACTTGTACCAGGGTTGGGGTGGGATCTCCCGGGCGATGTTCTTAGTGCGACAAGGTGCATCAAAGGGACTAGCGTTGTTCTTCCCGAAGATGCCTCCAATGACAGTAAGAGGAAAGCCTACCAGTAGCCAGACCGTCAGAAGCAGCAGGATGGTTGTGGCTGGCAGAGCCTGTGTCGAACCATTGGCCCAATGCACTGAGTTCACCACACTCCACGTCAGGAAGAAAGGCACTGCAGGAAGGAGGGTCAGCAGTAGGAGCAACACCCCTGTGACACCCCACTCAGACTGGACCTAAAGGGGAAAGGGGTGAAGTAGCCTGCCACTTACAGGGCCCAACTATGCTCCCAGATGTCCAGAGCTGAAGGAATTCACCTTGACCCTTTCATAGCTCATTGTTCTTTGTTCTTTATTTTCTGAACACCCTCTTCCTCCCACCTAATACCATCAAGAATCAAGACAGTTGCTTCCTCGTGGTCTGAGAGTGATAAGAATCACTACAGGAACCTTGTCTTCCCATGCCTTGATGATTCCTGGCATGAAACAGTCATTTGGGTCAAGGATCTGTTCTCAGAAAGCCATGCTTAAAATACAAATATGATGGGGTATAAATCAAAGACACCAAATTGGAAGCAGCAAGGTTTAGAAGGTAGACTACTACTGTCTCTGAAAAGGTGATCTGAGCAGGGCGGTGGCGGCACACACCTTTACTCCTAGCACTCAAAGGCAAAGGCCAGCCTGGTCTACAAAGCAAGTTCCAGGACAGTCAGGACTGTTACACTGAGAAACACCAACTGGGGGTCAGCAATCTGGTTTGAAGGCTAGAATGAACCCACCTCCGAAATAAAAACAGTATCAAAAAATAAATTTAAGGATGCTATTTAAGGGGGTTGAAGAAATGGTTCAATTGGTAAAGCCCTTTCCCCCAAAGTATGAGGACCCAAGTGGATCTCCAGCATCCACATTTAAAACAAACAAAATCAAGTCAGATGGAGTAGCCAGGGCTCTTGATTACTATACAAGGGAGGCAAAGACAGGAGGATGCTTAGGGCTCGATGGTCGTCCACACCAGCTAATTCAGTGAGCTCCGACTTCAGTCAAACCCTGGCTCCAAAAACAAGGTGAGTTCCTGAGAAGGACACCTGATGTTGACATCTGCCTTCCCCGTGCACACAAGTTCCCAGCACCCACACAAGTAGACACACCACATTATTTAAGCATAATGTCTGAGAAACGGATGGTTCAGTTGGTAAAGTGCTGTTCAAGAAGGCCTAGGTTCAATCCCCAGATCCCCACATGAACAAAAGCTAGGCACAGTTGCTCATGCTGTTTTGTTGGTCTTTGGTTTTTTTATTGTTGTTATTTTAGACAAAAGTCTATTCAGCCCTGACTGTCTTGGAACTGGTTCTGTAGACCAGGCTGGACTTGAAGTCAGAGATCTGCCTGCTTGTGCCTCTGAGTGATAAGATTAAAGGCGTGCACCTTGACACCTAAGAGATTCTTTTTGATAGATTTTTCTTATGAAATTACTGCCCCACCCAGTTGCTAGAGAGATTGCTTTGTGGTTAATAGCACTTCCTGTTCTTAGAGGACTCGGGTTTGATTCCCAGCACCCACATGGTAGCTCACAGCCTTCCGTCACTCCAGTTCCAGGGGATCAGACACCTTCTTGTGGCCTCCATGACTATGTTGCACATGGATACATGCAGGAAATAAATACACATAAACAAATATTTTTAAAAATCCTCCCTATGGGCTGGAAAGATGGCTCAGCAGTTAAGAGCACTGGCTGCTCTTCCTAGAGGTCCTGAGTTCAGTTTCCTGCATCTACATGGTGACTCACAGCCATCCTTAATGAGATCTGGTGCCCTCTTCTGGCTGCAGGCATACATGCAGACAGAACACTGTATACATAATAATTAAATAAATCTTTTTTTTTTTTTGAAAAGTGTAGATCTGCTATTGCTCTGGGTGCCAAGTGGGAACAAGTCTTTACTGTTTATGTGTACATCCACTCTAGTGTATGCAGGGCATTGAGAGCAGCACTCTTTGCCTTCCTCCCTCCTCTCTCTACCCCTGACAGTTCCCAGCAAGACCATCCAAAAAAAAAAAAAATCCTCCTATATTCCCTGCACTGAATCAATCCCAGGGCCCATGATGTGCTCCTACTCCCTAAATCTAGACAGACCCACCATGAAAGGGGACGTTCTCACCAGAGAAAAGACTGGTCGTAAGAATGATGTTCCACACCCAGCGCTCGCCTCCAATCTGCCGGTAGAAGTGGCTGGACACATAACCAGAGATGCAGCAGGTCAGGGCATACAACAAGATGGCTGCCGAGTTAATGGCTCCATGACGGTGCACATTGAACATGCCCAGCAACGCCATGACAATGATGCCTACAGGGTAGCATAGGAGAATTCGTTAGGTCTCACCTACATCTCTTCTCCAAGTCAGAGAAATAATCCCCTTAACCCAGATAAAGGGCCTCATTTAATAACATTTCCCTAGTTCTACTGTCAGGAAAACCCATATATAGCCTCACTAGAGCTACGGTCTCCCCTCGGTTTTTTCTCATCTTGAAGAAAAGATCCACTGAACTTTTATAACAACCTATCTGCTACTCTTTGAGAGCAATTCATATCAACTCACCAGTGCCAAGAGCCAGGAACTGGGCGCCCACACCAAGCACAGCACAGAGCAGCCCGCGGTATGGAGGGAAGCGGAAGACATCTGTGTGGATAATTTTCCAGCCATTATCACCCTGGTCAAAGTCATCACTAGAGCCTCCAGAGCTGGTCTCTTCATCTAGGTTGTACCGAGCCAGGTCATTTCGAAGCACACGCATTAGAATGACAGCCACGAAACCCACCAGTAAAAACACAAGCACCATGGAGTTGATGATGGACAACCAGTGGATTTCCAGTGTTCGAGGAAAGAAACCACCATCATCACCACGGCGCCTATCACTCCGACGCTCCACTGAAGTCTCAGACCAGTGCACACTGTAAGTGTGAGTAAGGCCTAGGAATTCATCAGATCGTAAACCATCCAAGCTGTGGGGCTTGACATCCCGAACTGAAACATTGGCAAATATGATTCGATCTCCATGGAATTCTAGGTGGAAGTCCAAATGTGTCCAGAGACCTATCTTGTGGCTATGTGGCAGGAAGCCGCTCTCTTCCATGTAGCCCACAAAACCACGGATTGGCAAGTCATCTACCACAAATTCAAAGTAATACAATTCCTCAATGGCCTGGCGCAGCTGCTCCACCTATAGAGAACAAGCCAGGGGTCAGTATACAAAGCCTCTCAGGGTTAACGCTGTGTTTCTCAACTTGGTAGTACTCATAGTTTGGGCTGGATGATTCTGTGCTGTAGGGAGATGCTGTGCATTGCAGAATTCAGCATCCTTGATCTCTACTCACTACACACCAACAGTACCACTGAATTGTGACAATCAGCATCTCCAAAGCCAGGCATGGAATAAAACATCCTTGTTATCCCAGCCAGCCTGGGCTACAGAGTATGACCTTATCTCAACAAACAAACAAACAAACAAACAAACAAAAAACCCCAAATCAAACAAACAAAACGTCTCTTAACATTGCCAAAGTTCCTAAAGGATCAAAACTGTCTCCCATTGAGACTCATTGATTGCTTCTGGTATACTGGTCCCCGAAAAGAGCAAGTATGACTTTGATGGGATAAAGTCTCAAAAAAATAAGTGGGACAAAGTGTAAAAATAGACTGGAATCGATTAAGAAGTGCGAGGATTTGCTAAGGGAAAAAAAAGTATCAGGGAAAGTTAGAAAGTAAAGGGGCTGAGAAAAAACCAAAGGAATGTATGAAAGGAAAGAGTCTTAAGTAGGACATTTTGTCAGTTCTGCATCTCAATATCCATGTAATCCTGAAAAGTCAGTCCTTGAACACCGCTAAGCAAGTACTGGGTTGTGGGTAGAGTCCAGACAGATAGTTTCCATAAAAGCACCACAACTGCAAGGCACTGCTAGCCTCTGGCGGGGGGAGGGGGCGCTAAGTGATAACGAATGTGGAGAGCTGACCTGTGCAGAACTGAGCTGCATGTGGCACAGAATTCTCTTCTCCACATTCTCCCGAAAGCGGATCTCGTATAAAGATTCGGCCATTCGGTCCCCATCCAGTACTTCACCCAAACTAAGACTTTTGTGACGGATCTTCTCAGGACAGCAGACTGGAAGCTGATAGTAGTGGTAAGTTTCCTGGGGGTTATGGTAGGGTCCCACTTTGTTGACATATAGAATGACAGGGTCGCCGGGCTTGTAGTGTGTCACACCTTCTACCCCCGGCCCATGGCCTGTGCCCAGCAACAGTATCAGGACTGGCAAGCACTGGCAGCTCCAACTTCGAGGGTGCCCTAGGACTGTCATCTTTAAGGTAGCAGAACCTGTTGGGGGGAATCCCGTGGTTACAGAAACTAGGTATCAAATCGTGACGCCCCGGGTCTGGTCTCTCAAACGCCCATTGGCTCCACTTCCTCCCATTGGCCTCCCGATGCCCTCACCGCACGACTTCTACCCCACAAAGATGGGGCTCGGCGTGCGCTCGACAGTACTCCCAACCCGGGGTTCACGCCTCTCCTCGGCCTCCCCCACCCGGGGCTTCTGCTGCGCGCGCCAACCCGTTTCTATGGCAACGCCCGGCGGGCTCGCTGCTCCGGCAGAGGCACCGGCTGCAGCTTCGGGCTCCTCACTGCGAGGTACCGGCTGGCCAAAGAGGCGCCAGGGCCTCGCAGGCCCCCGTAGCTGCCCTTGGGCTTCTGCCCGGGTTCCCAGATAGCGGCGCCGGAGCGGTAGGCTTGCAGAGGACCTGACGACGGACCTCGTCGGGGTTGTCTGCTTCTGTGCCTGATCGCCGCGACTGCGAGCACGCCGCCGGCGTCCACTCTCGGCTCACCCAAATGCTCCTCAAACAGCTCTGGCTCGCCCGCGGTCGGGCCCCGCTACAGAGCCCCCCAAGCTCGCTCCCCTAGTCTGCGGGCGATGCAAGTGTTCTTCCCGGCGAGCAGCACCGCAGCCCGGCCACGTCAGCTTACCACTTCCGCCCTCGCCCGCAGGGACCTCAGCTCCGGGAAGGCTCGTCTCCGGAGGTAAGAGCTCCGTGATGCTCGCGCGCGTGTTGCAGGCCGCTTCCCACGGGGGCTCGCGCGGACCGGGCTGCCCGCCCTAGGCTGGAGAGAGACGATCGGGGAGTGCGAGTGCGGCCGGCCGAAGGCTGGAGCGGTCCCTGGCTGCTGAGGCTGGCCCTGACGTCGAGGGGTGCCCCTACCTGGGCGGGGCGAGGTTTTACGCGGCGTTCCCACGTCCCGTGGCCTCAAACAACTCGGTGAAGGTGTTCTTCTGAGACTTTCGGGCGGTACAGAGGAGTTTGTGGGTCCTGGGAGCAGTTTTCCAAACCAAACAGGGCTGGTTTGTTTTACTTTTTCTTTCCTCCCCCCCCCCTCCGAAACAGGGTTTCTTTGTGTAGCTAACTTTGTCCAGGAACTGCCTTTTCTGGCCTCGAACTCGGAGATCCGCCTGCCTCCGCCGCCCGAGTGCTGGGACTAAAGGCGTGCTCCACCACTGCCGGGCTGACAGAGTTGTTTATAACCGGAGGTAGTGTCTTAGTTTTTTTGAAGCAGGAGTCCCGGCTGACCTCGAACTCGGGGGTCTTCCGAGTTTCCAGGTACGCACCGCCATACCTAGCTTCCATCATTTTGTTCTGTGTATGTCTGTGTGGAGCGTTTGGCCTTCTCCTTAATCTTGCAGGTTATTTTGAAAATGTTTGCTTCTGTCTGGCTGTGCCATTGTTAAGGGGCTCTGCCCTGGGGGATTCCCTCTGAGCTGTGACTCGGCACATGGGAGCAAAATGGGAGGAAGCTGACAAAGTTGTCTGCCTCAAGGGAAGCAAGTACTGAAGAAAATCACAAGCCGCCCTCAGCCACCTGGTCCTGAGGCAGTGAGATTCTAGGAAGCTGGGATTGAGTCTACCACAGTGGCTTTTGTTTTGTCCGTTTTGCTCCCCCCCCCCCACACACACAGGTTATGAAAGATTCTGGGGCATTTCAGCATTACTGCCCCCTACCTGCCGGGGCACCCAGAGATCTCGCATCCGTATCAGGTTGGCGATTCAGTGTATGTTCGGAGACATAGGTCCCAAAGCCTCGAAGCTTGCGAGAAGGGATTCTACACCGTGCTCCTTACAACACCCACCGCCCTCAAAGTGGATGGTATTGCAGCCTGGATCCACGCGTCTCACGTTAAGCCGGCACCTCCGCAGGACAACCCAGGACCCTCCCAATGGAAGCTTCAGCACACCCAAAATCCTCTAAAGCTAAGACTTGTCAGATCAGCTTGATCCTGCCAGTTTTGCTGGCCTTTATTCTGATGCCCCTGCCCACCTATAGTAACCCCCATGTACCCCAAAAACTGACTTGGCAGATTTCCTCACAAACTGGGGAAATCATTTGGGCCACCTCCAAACTAGCCCCTCCAGGTACATGGTGGCCTACCCTCTCCCCTGATTTCTGTCAATTAGCGGCTGGATTAGCCTCCTGGGATATCCCAGACTCACAGCCCCAACAGTTGTCTATAGATGCTGGCAAAAGATTTTCTCCTGGGGGAAAATTTGGATGCGGGAGTCCAGAGGCAAGATGCTTTTTAGGAAAACTAGATTTCTACGTCTGTCCCAAAGATGGCAGGGGTCAGAGTACCGCTGGACGTTGTGGAGGTTTAGAAAGCCTGTACTGCGGTGCCTGGGGATGTGAGACCACTGGCGAGGCTTACTGGAGACCCAGTTCTTCTTGGGACTGGATCACTGTTCACAAGAATTACAAGTCCCCAGAACAGTGTTCCAGTACGAGTGCAGGAGCCTGTAGCACCAGCCCCACTTGCTTACCCTTAAATATTACCATTACTTCCCAGGGACGAGCAGGGCCGTCAGGATGGATACAGGGAAGGACTTGGGGCATCCGATGGTATTTTCCAAATAGAATGATCAAAAAGGATTTGGGTGCTACCTTCACAATAAAATTAAAAATAGAAAGTCCCCCGGGCCAGCCAGTGGGGCCCAATCAGGTACTACCTGACCAGGGACCTCCTGACCCCGTACCTCCTAAAGAGACCTATAATTCCCCAAGGCCTATGTCTGGGGACCCCAAACCCCTAATATCAACATCTATGCAACCAAACTCTCCCTAGTCCCAGGACGACAGGAAATAGGTACCTGGTACCCTCCTCTATTGGTCTATGATGGGCCTGCAACACTGATCTAACTCCTTATATCTCTACCTCTGTCTTTAATGATCCCCGAATTTACTATCATAATGCTTCCAGTATTGAGGATGAGTTTGACCTACGCCCCAGACACTGAAAAAGTGAACTGGCCACCATCATCTAGTTAGGTCTGGGACTGGGATCTACAGCTTTAGTTAGGGGAGATCAGTACTACTCCCAATTAAGAGCAGCTATGGATGAAGACTTAAGGACCCTAGAATGGTCCATCTCCAAGTTGAAGAATCGATGACCTCACTCTCTGAAGTGGTGTTACAAAATAGGCACGGGTGCCAGCCTCAGGATTTGTGCTTGGTTGATTGGTGGTTTCGTCAGAGACGGGATCTCTGCAACTTCTTCTGGCCTCAAACCTTCAGTGAGCCCTTGCCTCAGCAGGGACTGTAAGGCTGCACCACTGTGCTTCATTTGTTTTCCTTAAAAACTCTGTGTGTATGTGTACACACGCACGCGCCCAAGGAGGCCAGAAAAGGATATTGGTTCCCCTGTTGTTCAGCCAGCAGGGTTACACTTCCAGTGGGTAGGACTTGATAAGTCACCTATAGACCCTGTCTCAAACCAAAAGTTGATGTGAATGAAATGCCCCACATTGTCCCACTTGGTGGCAGTGGTTGGGCAAGTGTGGCCCTGTTAGAGAATAGCGCTGGGGGCGGGTGCTGGGAGGCTGCTGGGTTCCTGCTTGCAGCTCAAGTCATGACCCCCCCCCCCAACTATAAATGCAAATAAACTTTATAACCTGACTTGGTCATGGTGTTTTATCACAGCAATAAAAAATAATCCAAAAGTAGAAGTTACCCACTTCCTTCTCTGACCGCCACATGCATGTGAACCTTCAGCACACAGCACACACAAAAACATTACAGTCCTCTTGCCTTTGCCTCCTGAGTGCTCAGATTGTAGGCCATTCCCAAGCCTACCCCACAGAATCTTCTGAGAACTCTGAACACACCCTCCTGCCTGTGCTGGCCAGTTTTATATAAACGGCACAACCACAGCTGAGGGAATGCCCCTGCCAGGTTGGCCTGTGGGCAAACCTATGGTGCATTTTTTTTTTTTTTAAGATTTATTTATTAAGTATATAGTGGTCGGCCTGGCCTATAAGCCAGAAGAGGGCACCAGATCTCATTACAGGTGGTTGTGAACCACCATGTGGTTGCTGGGAATTGAACTCAGGACCTTTGGAAGAGCAGGCAGTGCTCTTAACCACTGAGCCATCTCTTCAGCCCTGGTGCATTTTCTTTTTTTTTTTTGGTTTTTCGAGACAGGGTTTCTCTGTGGCTTTGGAGCCTGTCCTGGAACTAGCTCTGTAGACCAGGCTGGTCTTGAACTCACAGAGATCCTCCTGCCTCTGCCTCCCAAGTGCTGGGATTAAAGGCGTGCGCCACCATCGCCCGGCCCTGGTGCATTTTCTTGATGTGGGAAGGCCCACTCACTGTTGGCACTGTGGGTGCTGGGCTGATGGTCCTGGGTGCTAGAAGAAAAGCTAAGCAAGCTATGGGGAACAAACCTCCATGGCCTCCAAAGCAATTTCTGCTTCTAGGTTCCTCCCTTGAGTTTTGCCCTGAGTTCTCTGGATTATGAGCTACAAACTGTAAAATGAAATAAAGCCTTCCCCAGTTCCCTGCTGTGGTGTTCTATACAGCAATAGAAGCCATGAGACTGCCCCTCTCACTTTGTCATTCCCCTGAATTTGTCCTTTCATGAAGCTGAGACTCAGTAACCCATCTCCCAGTCTCGTTTTGTTTCTGGCTTTCTTTTTTTTTTTTTTTTTTTTGGTTTTTCGAGACAGGGTTTCTCTGTGGCCTTGGAGCCTGTCCTGGAACTAGCTCTTGTAGACCAGGCTAGGCTGGTCTCGAACTCACAGAGATTCACCTGCCTCTGCCTCCCAAGTGCTGGGATTAAAGGCATGCGCCACCACCACCCGGCCTCTGGCTTTCTTTATATAATTTAGAGTCCACATTCCATCATTTCAGTCACATTCTTTTTGTTTGTTTTTGTTATTTGAGACAGTTTCTGTGTAGCCATGGTAGTCCTGGAATTAGCTCGGTGGACCAGGCTGGACTTGCACTCACAGAAATCACCTGCCTACGCCTCCTGGGTGCTAGGATTAAAGGTGTGCATCACCACTTACCTGAGTTCCTTCTTATTTTTTTTTAAAGGATTGCATTTATGTGCATTGATGTTTTGCCTGCATGTGTGTCTGTGTGAGGTGTCAGATCTTGGAGTTACAGTTATAAGCTGCCATGTGGGTGCTGGGAATTGAACCTGGGTTCTCTGGAAGAATGGTGAGTGCTCTTAACTGCCAAAAGATATCTCCAGCCCCCCCCCCTTTTATTAATGTATATGGATGTTTTGTGTCTATGCACTATGTGTGCCTGATATCCATCAAAGCCAAGAGAGTATGGGTCCTATGGGACTGGAGTTACAAGCAGGCAGTTCTCAAAGCCACCAACCCATCTCTCCAGCCCTACCTTGAGTTCTTGATTCTTTTTGTTAGTTTTGTTTTTCAAGACGGGGTTTCTCTGTGTAGCCCTGGAACTCACTCTGTAGAGTAGAGAGGCCTTGAACTCAGAGATGTGCCTACCTCTGCCTCCCTAGTGCTGGGGCTAAAGGTGTCCACCTCCACTCTCTGGCATAAGTTCTTGATTCTTTGTTTTGAATCATTTAAATTTATTTCATGTGCATTGGTGTGAGGGTGTCAGATCCCCTAGCACTGGAGTTCCCCAGTTGTGAGCTGCCAGTTGAACCCAGGTCCTCTGGAAGAGCAGCTAATTCTCTTAGCTGTTGAATCATCTCTCCAGCCCTGAGTTCTTGATGATTTTGTTGAAGCTGCCAAGCAAAACTATAACTTTGGATTAAATCAGTGTTCAAGATGCTAAAAGAATCTCAATACTGTATTTCTGTAAACTGTCAGGCTCTCAGTCCTGCCCTGTCAATTTACTCATTGCCCAAACCTCCTATCCCTTCTCTACAACCCGTTGTTCTCAGACATTGGACATGAATGTACGGATGTGTACAGGTGTATGGAGGTCAGAGGTCAACTACGCTGTCTCACTGGAACTGGCCAGTGAGTCCAGGGTTTTCCCTGATTGTGTTTCCTTAGCCACGGGGTCACAAGTGCACGTTAACACTCTGCTTACATGGATGCTAGGAATGAATCCAGTCCTTGACACTTGTGCAGTAAGAACTCTACTGACTAGAGATTCTTCGCTCCATCTTCTCAAACCTCATTCATCACTCGACTGTTCTGTGTGGACAGGTGATGTAAGATACGCAATCATGGCCTGTTGTAGTAGTGTGTGCATATAATCCCAGTACTTTGGAGGCTAAATCAGTAGGATGATGGGATTGAGTCCGGCCAACAGCCAAGACTAAAGGGAGACATTCAAAATCAAGAGATCCTAAGTTCTGAAAGAAAAGCAGGAAGTTGCCAAAAAGAGAGAGAAAGAAAGAACAAAAGGAAGAAAGAAAGAAGGCAAAACAGAAGAAAGGAAGGAGAAAGAAAATGGAGTAGTATTTCTCTTTGCCTGGAGCATTGTGTGCACGTGTGCTAAACTGGCCTGGTACTGGACCTGGTGGCACAGGCCTGGAATCCTCACTGCTGCAAAGGCCAAGACAATTCTCTTATTGCAAGTTTGGTGCCTGCCTGGTGAACTTAGTGAAACTGCCAAAAAAGAATAAGAGAAAAGATGCTGATATATAGCTCATAGTTTCATTTATTTCCCTGACATGTGAGAGACTATAGATTCAACCCATGGCACTTAGGTACTCACTGAGGCAGAAACTGAAATTTAGAATTCAAAGCCAGCCTGGGATACATAGTGATACCCTTTCTGGGAAAAGAGAGAGAGAGAGAGAGAGAGAGAGAGAGAGAGAGAGAGAGAGAGAGAGAGAGAGAGAGAGAGAGAGAATCCAAACAAAAGACAATGGATCTGGAGCTGGGTTACAGACAGTTGTGAGCCACCATGTGGATGCTGAGCACCACTACAGTGACTATGAGGTGGAGAGATGGGAGAGAGAGAGGCACAGCGGCTTGGGCACTAGGAAAAGGGGCAGAGCTGGAGGCCAGAGGTGTGAGAAACAGCCTGATATGTATGGAAGGCCTGCATTCCCATATCCACAGTGACGTCTGGGCCTGTGTTGCCACTGAGGGCCATATCTGAGTCTGTGGCCCTGCTGCAGCCTGTGTTGATGTTGATGTAACAAGGCCTATGTTACCATCCCAGGGCCTTGCTGAGCTGGCCCTGCCTCTCACCTGGGCAGTGAGGAAGACCTGGCACCAGTGGCATGGGTCCAGGAGGGCTGGGGGCAACCAGCTCATCTACCCCCCCAGGCTTTGAGTTGGCCTACCCCAATATCTATTCCATCTTTGAGCTGCTGGAGCTGGCGTAGAGGCTGGACCTGTAGAACCATAGCTGTAGGATCTCCATGACTCTAGGCAACAGCAGAATAACTAAGAGGAGTCTTGGTGAGGGTCCAGTATTGATGGTGTAGCAGAAGCCAGAGACCTTGAACCAGACCAACAACTCATTGCAATGAACATTTGTAACTAAAGATGTTTGGGCTGAAGGGTATCCTGGGTGACACCGCAGCATCCAAGGCCACTACAACCACCACAACTAACTAATATGTGATGGAAAAATGAGAGGCAGAGGAGTGGTACCCGGCGGAGCTAGAGACACGACAGCTGCTATGTGAGAGAAGGCTGTGGCTGTTGGGGTGCAGGGTGTGCCCAGAGAGGTCAGTGAGATGCTTTTTTTTAAAAATTTTTATTTTCCTTGGGGGGATTTACAAGGGAGGGGGGCGGATATGGAAAGACTGGTAAATAAATGGGATTGGGGTCCATGATGTAAAATTCTCAAAGAATCATTAAAAAAAAACATTCTTTTAAAAAAAAGCACATAACTATAACTCAGAATTCAAGAAGTAGGAGGATTTCAATTTTGAGGCCAGCCTAGGACATATATTGAGACCCTAGGCCCCATATTAAAAGAACAAAAAAGGGGGCTGGAGAGATGGCTCAGAGGTTAAGAGCACTGGCTGCTGCTCTTCCAGAGGTCCTGAGTTCAATTCCCAGCAACCACATGGTGGCTCACAACCATCTGGCGCCCTCCTCTGGCGTGTGGGCATACATGGAGGCAGAATGTTGTATACATAATCAATAAATAAATCTTTAAAAAAAAAATGTCTTAAATAGGGATAAAAGTCAGAGCCAAGCAGTGGAGACAAATGCCATTCATCCCAGCACCCAGGAGCCAGAGGCAGGCAGATCTATGAGTTTGAGGCCAGCCTGGTCTACAAAGTGAGTTCCAGGACAGCCAGGGCTACACAGAGAAACCCTGTTTGTTTGTTTATTTTTAATCAGATGCATGAAGACCTGAGTTCGAAACACCAGTAGCTATGCAAAAAGTAAAAAGCACAGCTGCATCAGCTTTGTAACCCCAGACGTAGTGATAGTGGGTCCAGAGAGTGGCCAGCCACTCTAGGCAAAATGTCAAGTTTCCGGAAGAGTAACAGGAAGACACCAGTGTCCTCTGGCCTCAGCATGCATGGGCACAGGTGTCCATACATGAATGTTTGAACTAGAGGGGATCAACAGGCTTGCAAGAGACTGGTTAATAGAGGGTTAATGCTAAGCAGGAATGGCAGTGGGTAACTTGGTGTACAGGAATGTGCACCTATATTCATATGGAGACCAAAGGAAGACACCAGATGTCTATCACTCTCTGCATTGTTCCTTTGAGGCAGGATCTTAATGAATCTGAAGCTTGCCTTTTTGGAGTAGGCTGGAAGTCAGCAGTGATCCTCTTGTGCCCACCTTATTCAGTGCTGGGACTGATCCTAGCTTTGTTTGTTTGTTTGATTTTTTTTTTCAAGACAGGGTTTCTCTGTGTAGCTCTGGCTGTCCTGTAACTTGCTCTGTAGACCAGGCTGGCCTTGAATTCACAGAGATCCACCTAGTGCCTGGATTTTTTTGTAGGTGCTGAATGAATTCCAGTCTTCATGTTTGCACAGCAAATGATCTTAACTCCTGAGCCGTCTCTCTAGACCCTTCAAGTGCATTAAGAATGAGAAATTGAAGCCGGGCGATGGTGGCGCACGCCTTTAATCCCAGCACTCGGGAGGCAGAGGCAGGTGGATCTCTGTGAGTTCGAGACCAGCCTGGTCTACAGAGCTAGTTCCAGGACAGGCTCCAAAGCCACAGAGAAACCCTGTTTCGAAAAACCAAAAAAAAAAAAAAAAAAAAAGAATGAGAAATTGAGGGGCTGGAATGATGCTGGCTCAGAGGTTAAGAGTACTGACTGCTCTTCCAGAGGTCCCAAGTTCAATTCCCAGCAACCACATGGTGGCTCACAGCCATCTGTAATGAGATCTGGTGCCCTCTTCTGGCCTGCAGGCACATATGCAGACAAAACAATGTATATATAATAAATAAATAAATCTTTAAAAAAAAAAAAAGAATGAGAAATTGAGGTGGAAGAGACAGAACGTAGACACCAAGGCAGACATTTGATGTCTACCTTCAGGACAACATGGAAGTCTGAGAGAAGGAAGTAGGTCAGTTTTGGATATGAGTTTGTGTGGGCCCATATTTCATACAAAATATTTGCAGACACGCTCTCTGGCCACGCTTAATTTCCAAGGCAGCTGCAATCCTGCCAAACAAGCTAGCCACCTGACAAAGGCCAGGATGTATGGCTCCTTCTCCTTTGTTAAAATGTAGATCGCCTGGGGAAAGATGTTGTTTCCACAGCTAGTGACTTAAGTTGCAGGTGTTTTGGTAGTCCCGCGTCCCCTGGAAAAAGAATATTGATGAGTATCCATCTTGGTTTACCTGGGGGATAAAAGGTGTTTTGTGTAATAAACGCGGGTAGATCTTCAGAATGGATGAAGCCTGAGATGCCCTTCAGTTATGACTGTGTGAACTGTGTCTCATTATTTCTTGCGCCTCCGTACCGGTCCAGTTAGGGAAAAATAGTTTCTACATTGGGGCGTATGGACCCTCACAAGTTTGAGGTACAGAGAGAAGACATGTTCCTGTGATATTTAGTGAGCAAACAGACACGATCTTGAACTCCAATAAGTGTCTGGGGTGAAGCTGACACAAGGAGCCGTCAGCGTAAGTGTGAAAACTGGAACCTGGGAGTCTGAGAGCCATAGCAGAACATGTGAAGGTCTGAGAGAATCAGGCTTGTGACAGAATTTTGGGGATGCGATTACGGATAAATAGGTGGAGGGGTTGGGGATTGTGGGTTGGTGGTAGAGTGCTGGCCTCGCATACAAAAGGCCCTGGGTTTAATCACAATGAAAACAAACTGAAAGGTGGACATGCTGAAGCTCCAGGGGAGACCGACTGAAGGATGGGACGAAAACAAGAATATTCCAGAGTGTGGAAAGCAAGACTGCAGGTCAGGATCTTAGAATATGCGTCAGTACCGTGCAGTCCTGTATACACACGTTTCTCATGCTGGGCTGCAAAGTCTAGAAGCGTAGGTACTCTACTGGCCTTGTTCATTAGTTTACCCTGGTTTCTTCTGCATATTATCCAGCACCTGGTGGATAGTAAAGGATAGATAAGGGAAAATAGGGGGTATGTAGAGAGGAGGTGAGCAGACCTGCTTTTTATCCCGCCCGGCTCCCGCATGGCTAGCTTAGCCCCGGAAATAACAACAACAAATTGTATTCATTTAAACACTGCCTGACCCATTCGCTCTAGCCTCTTACTGGCTAACTCTCACATCTTGGTTAACCCATTTCTATTAATGTGTGTAGCACCATGAGGGTGGTGGCCTACCAGGAAGATTCTAACCTACATCCATCTTGGGCCGAAGCTTCATCGCGACTGCCTCACTGCCTTCTATCCAGCATCCTGTTTTGTTTACTCTGCCCACCTAATTTTCTGCCCTATCAAAAGGCCAAGGCAGTCTCTTTATTAACCAATGAAAGTAACACATAGACAAATGACCCTCCTATATCAGGGGTACTCACCAGACTGGGTAAAGTGCTCTTTCTAATGCATGTGTTCTAAACTGCACTTCATTTCAAGCTTTGTGGCCAATGATGAATAAAAGGGGTTTGGAACTTGGGACCTTGGAAGTTCTGTAACTAAGACATGGAAGTAACAACAGCTAGTCAAGACAAAAAGAATGTTCCTTTCTTTCCCCTTCCAAGTTCTTAGTGAAGGGCCAAGCCCAGGATCCCAGACTTGTGTGACTAGGTTAATATTAAGGAGACTACCTTCACTTGGGTACCCTCCCTTTGGTGGCTCAAGGTGGCTTCTCAGTAGCAAAGCTCCCCACTTGCGCAAGTCTAGCATCATGGGGAAGGGAGACACCTCAGAAATAACATCAGTTACCCCAGCCTATCGCTCTATCATGGAAGAGTATGGTTATGAGGTGGGCAAGGTCATTGGCCATGGCTCCTATGGAACAGTCTATGAGGCTTACTACACAAAGCAGAAGGTCATGGTGGCTGTCAAGATCATCTCAAAGAAGAAGGCCTCTGATGACTATCTTAACAAGTTCCTACCGCGTGAGATACAGGTCAGAAAGGGAGCTGAAAGAGGGAACTGGGGCTCATTCATAAGCTGCTTGAGGTATCTTAGGGGTATAACTATAGAAAAGGGGTGGAACCGAAAGTCTGAGGTAGGGGAATCCTGTAACATATATACACATACATACACTCTTCCTTATGTACAAACATCAGCCCACTATCCATCCCCCCAAGTTAAAATGCAAAGTGGAATTTACCTGGACACCAGCTGATTCTGTTGCAAAGTTGTAAGTAGCAATGGGAGAGTAGAGGAAGGCCAGCACAGCCAGATTTGCCAGGTTTGACGGTTCCCTCTTTTGGGATCAGGTAATGAAAGTCCTACGGCACAAGTACCTCATCAACTTCTATCAGGCCATTGAGACCACATCCCGAGTATACATCATTTTAGAGCTGGCTCAGGGTGGTGATGTCCTCGAATGGATCCAACGATATGGGGCCTGCTCTGAGACCCTTGCTGGCAAGTGGTTCTCCCAGATGGCCTTGGGCATCGCTTACCTGCACAGCAAGGGCATCGTGCACCGGTGAGCATAGTCACTGGCCTGGGCTTGGGCTCTCAAGAGGGTTTTATGCATATTGCCAATTTTCTGTCCTTTTTTCTTGACTTCTCTTGATATCTAGGTCCATATGGTCACCCTATTGTAATCATCTGGTCGAGGACACTTGTATCCACTGTGTGAGAACAGTTTATACACAGTGGTGAACTAGTGGTCCTCAGGTACCATGGTACCGTCCTCTCTCCCTTTTGGGCTCTGTTCACAGTTCACAACTCCATGGCTCTGCAGCCTTTTTTTTTTTTTTTTTTTTTTTTTTTTTTTTGAGATGGGATTTCTCTGTGTAGCCCTTGCTGTCCTGGAACTCACTCTGTAGACCAGGCTGGTCTCAAACTCAGAGATCCGCCTGCCTCTGCCTCCTGAGTGCTGGGATTAAAGGCATGCATCACTACTGCCTGGCCCCTCTTTACTTCTCATAAACATCCCTCTCCCACTTCTCCTGTCCTCATCTCTAGTCTCTGGCCCCTTTCCTTTCAGCTCCCGGTCTAACACTCAGCCCTCTCCCCAGCCTGACCCCCAGCCTTTCTGCTGCTGGTAGGGACTTAAAGTTGGAGAACCTGTTGCTGGACAAGCGGGAGAATGTGAAGATATCGGACTTTGGCTTCGCCAAGATGGTGCCTTCTAGCCAGCCTGTGCGTAGTAGCCCTTCTTACCGCCAAATGAACGACCTTTCCCACCTCAGCCAGACCTACTGTGGCAGCTTTGCTTATGCCTGCCCGGAGATCTTGCTGGGCTTGCCCTACAACCCTTTTCTGTCCGACACCTGGAGCATGGGCGTCATCCTCTACACTTTAGTGGTCGCACACCTGCCCTTTGATGACACCAATCTCAAGAAGCTGCTGAGAGAGACCCAGAAGGAGGTCACATTCCCATCTAACATCAACATCTCCCAGGAGTGCAAGGTGCTGGCTCCCCCAGGAGGGCTGAGGCCTTAAGGATGGTCCATGGGGAGGGGAAGTAAATACCAAGTTTAGACTTCCCAACTCCCCCTACCCTGGGGTGGCAGGAGAGGGGTGCTTTTCTCATGCTAGAGCTATCTCTAGTTCCTACTAAAAATGGTGGGGAGGACTTAAGAGGGCCAACCACTGAACTTCAAATCTTAAATACGCTTGATAAGGGGGCTGGAGAGATGGCTCAGAGGTTAAGAACACTGGCTGCACTTCTAGAGGTCCTGAGTTCAATTCCCAGCAACCACATGGTGGCTCACAACCATCTGTACTGAGGTCTGGTGCCCTCCTCTGGTGTGCGGGCATACATCAAGGCGTATGTTGTATACATAATAAATAAATAAATCTAAAAAAAAAATGTGCTTGATAAGTAGGTTTCAGCGTTGATCGCTATAGGGCAGAAGAGATGCAAGGAGCGCTTCTCTTTTCTTGCAGGGCTCCACCATAAACAAGGGCCCCAGCCCCTTTTACCAGGGTAGGGTGATGGGCTCTCCTGCTTCTTTCTTAGGCCCAGCGGCTCACTGCCTGTCTGGCCCAAAGGGGGGCACGCTCAGTCAAGCCCTCTCTCTCCCCTGCCCTAGAACCTGATCTTCCAGATGCTACGCCAAGCTACCAAGCGTGCCACCATCCTGGATGTCCTCAAGGACCCCTGGATGCTCAAGTTCCAGTCTGAGCAACCCACGAATGAGATCAAGCTGCTCGAGGCGATGTCTCAGCACGTCAGCAACACTAATCGCCACCAATCCTTGGAAATCACAGCTTGAAAAGGGCTGAGGTGGGGGCTGAGGAGAAAAGCTGGAGGGTCTTGGGGGGAAATCTTTTATATAAAAATAAATCTAATTAGTTTCATCATGAAGGGTCAAAGGCATTCCTTCCTCAACAGTCTTAGCGGAGGACATACCGAGGGTGAATTTCTGCCCAAAGCCTGGAACCCATGCCCTTGACACATGGAAAGTGAGTGGAATTGACTTGGGGAAACTTTGCAATGTCAGCTAAGCTTCTGGCTCCAATTTCACATTTTTGTTCTCTAATGTTCCAGCAGCAGATGGGACAAGGAGGGAAAAGCCTTTATTGCTCTGTTTGACTCTGGCTCTGCCCATTTACAACCAAAAGCTATAGCTCTGTTCTTTCGGGTTTGTGTTTGCTCCCAACTTGGGTGAAAGTTTCAATTGCAGAGAAGCTAACAAGGAAAGGACAGGCCTGTTTCTAGATTCTTGTGCTGCCTGCTGACGTGCCACAGAAAAGCATAAGGGCTTACTTAGTGTCTCGGCGCCCTCTTCCTCTGGGATCACTTTATCAAGTACGGAGAGAAGGCCAGGGACCCAGGGCTCCTAGACACTGAAGTCACAGAGGTCAAACCAAGCCTTGTGGACTGTGAGTTCTGGACAAAGGAAAGCCACTCGCCCCTGCAGAAGACAGTGGGCTATCTTGTTAGACGCATGACTAAGCCAAGGCAACGGGAAAGACTCAGATTGGCTCCTCATAATCTCATTTCCTCTCTTCTCTCCCCTCCTCCCCTTCTTTCCTCCTTCATGTGTCCTAGAACTCCCTCTGTAGCTCAGACTAGCCACAGCCTAGTGCTGTGGATTACAGGCTTGTCCCACCGTGTCTGGCTATCAACAGGTTTCTAAGATAATTTCCCCCTCTTCCCACTTATTGATTGATTGATTGATTAATTGATTGATACACAGGGCATACCCTGGCTGGTCTGAACTCAGAGAGATCTGTCTGCCATTGCCTCCTTGGGTGCTGAGGTTAAAAGCATGGGCCCCACACCTGGTGTTGATGGCAATTTCATAACCTTAGGCAACGCCATGATAAACAAATTGAAAGATAAAATTGCCCAGAACATAGTCTGAAATACTGGAAATGGCCATTTGTTTCCCCAGCTCCCCTTCATTCCTTATTAGGTTTTACTACTTAAAACAAGGCTCAGAGAACCAGGAGGAAGAACCTTAAGAGTAGACAAGACATACAGACACTAGGTATCCACCTATCCAGTTTTGCTGGAGACAAAAATCAGTCTAACCAAAAAGGAAGGAGTTCAGGGGTTCTTCCTGCAGCAAGATCCTTCTTCAAAGTTCAGCCAAAGAAGGGAGAACAATGGGCCCTTCTCAGACAGCCACACTTCCTCTGCAGCAGGGAATTCCAAAGCTATGCTCCCTTAGCTCTGAGTTTGCACTTAGGGACAGTGGCAGAAGACAGACTCTTAAGACATCCAGCCTGCCAACTGCTTCAGTGCTTCTTTGTCTTCATTTTTTCTGGAAGCTTTGGGGGGAGAAAACCCAGAAAAGAGAAGTATTAAAGCCTTAAAACCTCCAGCCATGGCCAGGCGGTGGTGATGCACGCCTTTAATCCCAGCACTTGGGAGGCAGAGGCAGGCGGATCTCAGTAAGTTCGAGGCCAGCCTGGTCTGCAAAGTGAGTTCCAGAATAGCCAGGACTGTTACACAGAGAAATCCTGTCTCAAAAAACAAACAAATCGCCGGGCGATGGTGGCGCACGCCTTTAATCCCAGCACTCGGGAGGCAGAGGCAGGCGGATCTCTGTGAGTTCGAGACCAGCCTGGTCTACAGAGCTAGTTCCAGGACAGGCTCCAAAGCCACAGAGAAACCCTGTCTCGAAAAACCAAAAAAAAAAAAAAAAAAAAAAAAAAAAAACAAACAAATGAAAACCCCTCCAGCCAACTCCTGCTCTGACACCTACATAGAGTCTGCTGAATTGTCTCTCTCTAGCAGACAGACAGATGAACCCCCAAACCTAAAGATGTGCTCCTTATGCCTGATGCTCATTCCCACAGCACCCCAGTACCAAGGGGGAAAACAAACAGGCCTATCACTTGTATTTGCACCCCTAAATGAGGATGCACAACTTGCTGAGGGGTGCACAGGCTGGATTCTGGGCTTCCGTCCCCACTCCCTTTCAGTCAGATGCTGTAATGCAGTCAGCAGTCTGTATAACTTAGCAGCAGCTTGACGAAGCAGATAATACAGACAGTAATGATAATGCAATAACCTTACCTCTCCTATCTTTCACCCTCTTAAGTCTTTAACAAAGAGTTCTGGGTACCTGGCCCTGCAAGCAGATGTGTGTAAGGTACACCTGACAATCCGACTGGGGGTTCTTCCTCCTTGTTGCCCACAGTTAACAACTTCTGAGTTAATTCCTCTTGCTCCAGCTCCTCCAGATCTTGCAGCAATTCATCCCGGACACAGGATGACAAGATTGGTCAAGACAAAGAAAACAACCAGTCCCCAAAGACTCACTTTTGAGTTTCCCTCCTAAAGTTGTTCTAAGAGTCTCTCTTGAGTTTCCTTCTAAGCAGTCCAGTGCTTTTTCCGATATTCTCTGACCCCTCACCCTGGTCACCTCATCCATACCATCTCTAAAACCCTAGGGTGAGGAATGGCATCTGATACTTGCTGGGCCAGCTCCTGTTGTTCTGTGATGTCAGCCAGCAGTTCTACCTTGTCAGTGTCACTAAGAACAAGACACACTGCCCAGGAATCAGGGAGGCACCCTCCCTCCAAGTCGCCCCAAGCCTCTAGCCACCATTGGCTTTCTCGTCTCACACAAATGAAGGTTTTCCATCATATGGCTCACACTGGATTTTATGAAGCTTTAAAAGGATCGAGTTTTTCTTGCTCAGGATGCCCTGGCCAGCGTGAAGAAAGCAAGGAGGTAGTCTAATTATCAAAAACATGATGCACGTTCTGTCTGAGAAGCTTTAGAAATCCAAAGTAAGGACTAGAGAGAAGGCTCGGTTAAGAGGACACAAGCTTGATTCCCAGCACCCACATGAGGCAGCTTTCAACTGTCTGTTAACTCCAGCTCCAAGGGATCCAATACCTTCCTCTGGTTTCTGTGGACACCCCCCCCCCACTGCATAAACACGCACCAACATACACACATACACAAATAAATATTAAAAAAAGCCAAAACCCTCAGAGGTGAGGACTGGCCTTGACAAAATCACCTCTTACCAGGGTAGCAGCACGAGAATTTTAGAAATATAAATAGAGACTATGAAGATGCATAAAAATAAGACAGAAACCATAGAACAGTACAGGGAGAGTGTTCCAGTGATTACTAAAATCCGGAAATCACCCATGTTTATTTCCAATTTTTATACCAAACATAAATGGGGGGGGGTAGAAGGAAACAAAAGACTTTATTAACATGATACAGAGGATAACTCACACAGTCAGTCGCTTTATCACTCTGAGACATCAAATCATCAGCATTTTGTTGTCTAGATAGCTAAACTGCTCCAGATCACTATGCTGAAGGCTGCCCATCCCCAGGTGATCTCATAGTTACAAAAGGAGCAGAAAGAAGTGTTTGTACCCCCTGACCGTCTGTCAGGATTGAATGGAACTATGTTAATGTCAAAAGAATTAAGAACATATCCTGAGTTGGGACGTGCAGCTATGCTTGTCAACCATTTTGAGCGACCTCCAAACTCTCTGACCATCAGACAAGGTGGAAACTAGGCTCACATCTTGGGCTTCTACGCCTCAGAAGACAGAGAGGCAGGCAGAGGCAGATCTATGTCAGTATGAGGTGGGACTGGGCTACATAGGAAGTTCTAGGACAGCCAGGGCTACACAGTCCTTGTCTCAACAAACAAACAAACAAAACAAAAACAACTCCCCTTCCACAAAACAAAACCAAAAAGAAAAGAAAGTCTTGCAAGGGACTCAGTGCTTCCCAGCACCCACATCTGGAAACTCGCACCCACCTGTCACTCAGCTCCAGGGAACCCAATACCCTCTTCTTGTCTCCATGGGCACCTGCACTCAGCTCCAGGAGACCCGATACCCTCTTCTGGTCTCCGTGGGCACCTGTCACTCATGTGCACATAGTCCCCCCCCCAATCCTAAAAATAAATTCAAAGTATTGACCCAAGCCACCCTTCCCAGTGCCTAGGGCCCTTATGCTTCTTCCCCATCCCCACACTTCCGGCAGGCTTTCTTCAAGCCTTGGGCAGCGGGATCCATGGTACAAAGCACTCCTGCCTTGGTGGTGGCATGCTGAACCTCCAGGATGGATACTGTCCTGTGAGTTTGTGCCAGCTTCTCTTCTAACCTTTTCTTTCTCCATAGAGCCTGCATGGTGACTGATCCAGCCCACACCCTGAACACCGGGGTCAGAAGCACCTGCTTACCCCCCTGTATCCTCCCCAACTATCCCTTTCCCCTTACTTTGCTTACTCTTGGTCCCATAGTTTGGCTATGTGTAGCTCCTGTTGAACTTCTGCTTCAGAAATCAGAATTTCTTCTGTCTCTTTTATTTTATTTTTTTTTGGTTTTTTCGAGACAGGGTTTCTCTGTAGCTTTGGTGCCTGTCCCGGAACTAGCTCTTGTAGACCAGGCTGGCCTCGAACTCCCAGAGATCCACCTGCCTCTGCCTCCCGAGTGCTGGGATTAAAGGCATGCGCCACCACCGCCTGGCTCTTCTGTCTCTTTTAGTTTCTATATTGCTTCTTCGGGAGTTAGATTCCTCTCCTCCCTCAGGAGTCCAGTGGTGCGGAGCATATTGTGTGAAGGAAAAGTATTAGCTACCAGTGAGGAACGCAGTATATGCTAGGCATTACCGTAACTGCTCAGCTATAAGTGATTCTCTACAATGAACGTATCAGTATCACTCGACAAATAGCACAATCTGAGACTGGCCTTGGCTAGTCTGTCCAGGGCATAGCCATGACTTCCAACAGGTGCAACCAAGACCACAGCAGGACAGAGGCAAGCACTCGGGTTGGCTCACTCCTCTTAAAGCAGCCGCATTACTCTCTACTACCAAAAAAAGGCCAGCCCCAACCTTATTCCCAAATAGTAACAGCTTCTACTCCCCACAAGGATGCGCACAGCGCCATGGCACCCTCATGTGAAGCAGCGGGAGACGTTAGAAGGGGACTCGGGATGGGTTCCAACATGAGGGAATAACCTGATGCAGGCTAATCTTTTCACACTCTGGTCCTAACACTCCAGCGCCATCAAACCCAGTTTCCACGTCAGAAAAATGGAAAGAACCACCCTGTGTGTAAACCCACGACTGTCACACACGGACACTTTTAATACATTGCACATGCACCTAACAAGGCTTTCTTGATTTCGGTTTTACACCTCAGAAGAGGCTTAGCCCCCAGGGTTGGACGTCAGGATCTAGCCTGGGCCTTTGCGAATGTCTCTAATCCTTGAGTTAGTGTTTGCAAACTCATTCCATTCTGGATGTGAATGCAGGTAACACCTAGAACAAAAAGAAGTTACATTTTACCAGCTTTCAAGCCACCTCGTTATAGTTCTCACCTGCCATCCATGATCCACCCCACACTTACTTTCCTAGGTCCTCCTAAGAACCCCTTCCTCACCCCCCCCCCCCCCCCCCCCCCGTGTAGGGGAGACCCAGCCAATCACCTTGCTAGCAGGGGGCGGGGTCCCCCGAGGATAATTTTTACTTATAAAGATTGCGGGCGTGCTCCCAGCCGCCCCTTCTGTTTTCCTGTTCTCTGCTGGAACTTCGGTTCTGTGAGTCTTTCCCTAATTAAAGCTGAATATTTTATTATAATTTCCGTCTGCCGTTCATTTACGCCGCGACACCTGGAGCCCCACGTCGGGCTTTTTTGCCCCGTCCAGAGCGGCTCAGGACCTAGTCTTGAATTTTAGTTTGAGAGAGCTACACGCCCCAATCTCGTAGCCCTTTGCCTGGGTTCTAAAATCACAGCACGTCCCCGGCCCGCTGCCAGACGCCCTGCTGTTTGCCCCGCTGTTTTTTAGTTCGTGACTCGGGCCCCAGTTATTTTATTATAATTTCCGTCTGCTGTTCATTTACGCCGCGACACCCCAGTGGTGACTCAGTACCCAGTTTGCCCACATCTATGATATTCCGCTTCTCGTCATCAAAGAAGACCATCTGGGAGAAAGGAACTCCAGTCTTATGGTGCAACCTGTAAAAGACAGAGCAGGGGCAACGCGGCTGGTAAGCTGGTTCACCTGACCTCTTCTTGGGTCCGCCTCCTGCTCCCACCGTTAGCCATCTGCCTACCTCTCAAAGTGTGCGACTTTGCTACCTGGATAGATTTCCCGATGAACAAAATATTTGACGAGGTCAAAGAGCTCCAGGAGTTGGTTGGCCCCTTCGGTCTCACCTGTCCTGGAAAAAACAAAAAGAAAAACAAACAAACAAACACCAATGAGTGGCATTAGGAGAGTGCTGTTATGCCCAAATCCGTGGGTCCCCACAAAAGCCAACAAAGGAGACCAAATCCCATATGTAAAAGCAAAGAGCCTTTATTTTAATCAAGTTTGCACACTCGGTCTCTCTGCATGTCCAATGTATTGGAATATCCAGAGAGCCCCGAGCTCAATTAGAATTGGGTTTTTATAGTAGTAAAGGTGGGGGTGACGTGTCTCTGAGGTTCAGGACCCCTGAGTGGCAGACATTTGTCTAGGGGTGTCCTGGTGAAGTGCTGGCAGGTGATCCTATCTACAGTGCTTGGAATACCAGGAATTTCCTTTGAATGGTCTGTTCTTGGGTAGGGGTCAGGTAATCTTGGCCTGCCAGGCATTGTCTCAGGGTAAACTATTGAGACTCCAGACTCCATTTAAATTTATTGACGGCCAGAGTCCCAGGTGATAATGGTTGGAGGTAAAGAAACTTCCTTTGGATGACCTGCCCAGACTTAGCTTATCATGGCTGGCTCTCACAAGTGCCAGGGATGCAGGTAAAATTAGAATATATGGGGGTAGGAGGACCGATTTGCTCACTGTTATTCAATGCCAGAGATTCTGAAATAGCTGGCTCTGAGCCAATGTTTAATCATTTAAAAGAACAGAAAGCAGGCTGGAGAGATGGCTCAGCAGTTAAGAGCACTGGTTGCTCTTCCAGAGGACCCAGGTTCAATTCCCATCACCCACATGGCAGCTCACAACTCTCTGTAACTACAGTTCCAGGGGACTTGACACACTCACCAATGCACATACAATAAAAATTTAAAAACAAAAAACCTTTCTGCCAGGCAGTAGTGGTGCACGTCTTTAATTCCAGCACTCGGGAGGCAGAGGCAGGAGGATCTCTGTGAGTTCGAGGTCTCCCAGGTCTACAAGACTTAGTTCCAGGGCAGGCTCCAAAGCTACCGTGAAACCCTGTTTCGAAAAAAACCAAAAACCAACACAACAACAAAACCAAAAAAAAACAGAAAGCATAGGATAGAAAAACAACGAAATATTTGTACGTTTGCACCACCTAACTTTTGGTTCCTAGGGAGTTACATGCAATTTCCTCATGCGTGGAGACGCGTCAGCAGGACTGTCGCTTTTCTTACCGTGAAGCAGCGGCCACTGGCACTCCAAGGCTCTGCAACCTTTCCAAGACTGCCGGTACCTCCGGGTACAGTCGGATGTTCTGGCCCCGCCTATCTCGTACAGTTCCATCGCTGGAGAGGGTGACACACGCTCAGCTCCCGCAAAGTCCCTCCTGGCCCCTTACCTCCCTCTCGTCTCACCTGCTCTTGTGGAACGGGGGGTCTACGTGTGTATCAACCCAGAAAGGCCAGAGCGTGTAATCTGCGAGAGGAAGGAGGGAGAAGGATCAACTTGGAGGAGCGCAGACACTTAGCCAACGCCAGGAGTGGGCAAGGGAAGCGCGGTACGAAACTCTCCCTGCTGTTCCTCACCCAGATCAAAAACCGCAAGCTTTGGCAGCGGCGTCATTATCCACCCGCAAACCCAAACTCAGCACCGAGAGCAACCCAACTCTATGGTGGCCAAGTAGGCTGTGGGCGCGCCACAGAGAGTGAGACGCTCGGGTGACTAGAGCGTCGCCGTCCGACAGCTCAAGAGCGCCTTCGGAGGCTCTGCGGGGAGATTACCTGCAGCGGGTGACGTCTCCAAGGCACTGGCCACAAGTATTTGGTGTCTTGTCTACACCACCCAACTCACCACTTTTCACTAGAGAAGTCACGGAAACCTTTTCGCACCTTTATCTTGGAATTGAGGCCTTATCAGTTTATTATTTTGTGCTCATCTTGTCTTCCCATCAGCATCTTAACTGTATAAAAACCAGTCTTCAGCAACAGCGAAAGCATAAAGAATATAGTGTCTGCATCCCGTGATGTGTGCCTGAACCTCAGCTACACGCAAGGCCTAAGGGAGTTACTTGTACCTAGGAATTGAGCTTGGCAGGGCAATGAGGGGTGGAGGGTGTAAAACCCGAGAGGGTGGCCTCCAAGCCAGCAGGGCTGCTTAGGGAGAGCATTTCTTCCCTAGGTTTCTAGCGTCTTCATCAACAGTAGGCTGCTATTCCCTTCAATACTGTGAAGAAAATGAAGCCTTGGGCTTTTGTCTCTAAAAAGCTTCTAAAAAATAAAACATGGCTTTATGTGATACTTTTTGCTGTTGAGCTCAGGGCTAGCCTTGAACTCCTGTCTCTACCTCCTAAACGCTGGGATTATAGGTACGTGTCACAGCACCAGGCTTTCATGTGACACTTTATATTATCGCAGCACATGTTCACTTCAGTAAGCAGACACACGTGTACCACAATATGTACAATGTGTAGATGTTCCACGATGGTTTCATTTTTCGAGATAGGGTTTCTCTCTGTAGCCCTGGTGGGTTCTGGAACTTGCTCTGTAGACCAGGCTGGCCTTGAACTCAGAAATCCACCCACCTCTGCCTCCCAAGTGCTGAGATTAAACCACCACCCAGCTTGCTCTGGAATTCTCGATTCTCATGCCTCAGCCCCCCAGGTGCTGAAATTACAGGTCTCAACCATCACACCTAGCTATGCGGAGGCAACACTTGGCACTCATGAGCTAGTTAAGAGTTGACTACAACAGAACACCGGGCAGGCTTTCCTAGTCTAATCCTTCTAAGGACGAGGGCCAAGCACTACGTGGGCTTCTCAGGTGGAGTGCAAAAGCAGGCTAAACTGCTGTTTAGAACTTTGAAGAATTAATTCCTCTGAGTTCAGTGTGTCCATCTAAACACAGAGATGACAATACCCCATCCGGATCCTTTGAGATAATGTGGTAGAATGTTTTCCAGTTGAAAGGCTATGCTGAAGCCAGTTGATGGGCACACCTGTAATCCCACCTACTCAGGGCAGCCTCGGATACGGTTCAGAATAAAGAATATGCCAGACTGATGGCATATGCCTTTAATCCTAACACTCCGAAGGCAGATGGGGATCCATGTGAGTTTGAGGGGATACACAGTTAGGTCCCCCACCCCCATTCTCAACACACCACCCTTTCACTGTCCTGCCTACCACTGTGTCCATTTCTATTTCAGTCATGTGTGTCAAGAAGAAAGAATCCAGGAGGCCAGGAAATATTTTATTGACAACCAAGGTTATAGCCATAAGAGAGGGAAGCACACAGGACTGCAAACTAAAACCCAACAGCCAGTAATGGTCATTTGGGCCAGGAGCACTGCACCCTGGTGTCCTCACATTCTCCCACCAGTAGACACACAAGACTGGGCATCCAAGGGAGGGGGCAGAAGTTCTGGTGTCCCAGAGCGTGAGAGGATATGTGATGCTTCATTATGAGCGACAGGGCAAGGAGGTAAAATGGAACCGAGGTTCATCACTGCCCAAGACCACCTCCTCCTCTAAGAGCCAACACCAGGTGGAGGACTGAACCACCTAGGATCTTGTAATCCGCTGCTGTCTTCTCATCATTCCTAGAGGAAAGAAAAAGCATCAGAAATGCCATCTAGAACAGGTATCTGTAACCTGGGCTTGGGGATCTCTTTGGGAGGCCTGTGAAATTGGGTGAGAAAAATATTCCTTTATTTTTATTAGTTTCTAGCTATAATTAGTATTTAATTTGAACATAGACAAAGAGACCCACGGTGTTAACAATATGGTAACTTACACAACAGAAATTAAATACTTCTAAATTACATTATAGCTGTTTGTAGGTATCTTGAAAAATTAAAAAAAAAGCAACTATCAGACCCATTACTAGACCTTACAATAAGATATTAATAAAGAGGGCTGGAAAGATAGCTCAGCAGTTAAAAGTTCAAACTGTTCTTGCAGAAGACCCACGTTTGGATTTCAGTACCCACTTCAAGAGGCTCACAATCTTGTGTAAGTACAGCTCCAGGGGATCTGATAGCCATAGGCACCTGCACTCACATGCGGACCTATAAATACACACATAACTATACACAATAAATTTTAAAAATACATTAATAAAGCACATATATTACTATTCTACAAATTTGCTTTAGTAGTTTGATAACTGTTTCAACATTAGTTTATAATTCAATATATGCTAATCTATGTGTGGCATATTATATTCTATGACTTCTCTTATTCTGGGAAGATTCCATAGGCTCCACCAAACTGTCAAAGAGCTGAAGCCGGGCGGTGGTGGTGCACGCCTTTAATCCCAGCACTCAGGAGGCAGAGGCAGGCGGATCTCTGTGAGTTCGAGACCAGCCTGGTCTACAAGAGCTAGTTCCAGGACAGGCTCCAAAGACACAGAGAAATCCTGTCTTGAAAAACCAAAAAAAAAAAAAAAAGAGCTGAAAGCAGGGACACACTGAAGTAGTGGCAGGCCTCTGCACCTCTATCCTTGCCACCTGTCTTCACACAGGGCTGCTACACCCCACTGCACCCAGACTTACATTTGTTTGCCACTGTAGATGAGCCTCTGCTGTTGTGGGGGGATGCCCTCTTTCTCTTCCACACGCTCCTTGATTCGCTCCACCTTTAGAGGAACAAGAGGTCAGAGGCTACTTAGAATTATAGAAATAGTAAGAACAAGGCTGTGTGGACAACATGAGAAGAAAAGGCCCAGGGTCATAGGCACACACAAAAACATAAAGAAAGGGGGGCTGGAGAGATGGCTCAGAGGTTAAGAGCACTGGCTGCTCTTCCAGAGGTCCTGAGTTCAATTCCCAGCAACCACATGGTGGCTCACAACCATCTGTAATGAGATCTGGCGCCCTCCTCTGGCGTGTGGGCATACATCAAGGCAGAATGTTGTATACATAATAAATAAATAAATCTTAAAAAAAAAAAAAGACATAAAGAAAGGAGGGCGACATTCTGAGCATACATCACCTTGTCTGTGGGTTCAATGTCGATCTCAATCTCCTTTCCAGTCAGCGTCTAAAACAGACAAAGATGTCATAAATCCCACAGCCCTAAATCAATTGTCTTCTGTGGTGGAATGAGACTGGCCCCAGGCTCATGCGTGACGACTTGGTCCAGAGTTAATGGGAAGGACTAGGAGGGGTGGCCTTGTTGGAGGAGGTGGGCTTTGAAGTTTTCAAAAGCTCAAGCCACTTCTAGTTAGTGCTTGTTCTCTCTCTCTCTCTCTCTCTCTCTCACACACACACACACACTTGTGGACTGAGGTGAACTCTCAGCTTCTGTTACAGAATGCCTGACTATCTGATGCCATGCTTCTTGCCATAATGGTCATAGGCTCACCCTGTGAAACTGTAAGCTCAGATTAAACGCTATCCTTTATAAGTTGTATTGGTGTGGTTGTTTGAATTGCCCCCATAAGATAATAGAGAGTGGCACTACTAGGAAGTATGGTCTTGTTGGAGGAAGTGTGTCACTGTAGAGGTGGGTTTTGAGGGCTCATGTATGCTCAAGCCATGCCCAGTATCTCAGATCACTTCCTGTTGCCTGCAGATAAAAAGATGTGTTAACTCTCAGCTCCTTCTCCAGCACCATGTCTGCCTGCATGCTACCATGTCCCGCCATGATGATAATGGATAAATCTCTGAAACTATATGTCATTCAATTAGATGTTTTACTTAATAAGAGTTGCTGTGGTCATGTGTCTCTTCACAGAAACCAAAACCCTATCTAAGACAGATGGTCATGCACACACCTATTATCCCAGCACTCCAGAGTATGGAAGCTAATAAATTTGAGGCCAGTCTGGGACACACAGTAGATGCTATCTCAGAAACACAGAATTAGTGCTGGAGATGTCGCTTGGTTGGTAGAGTGCTCGCCTATGATGCCTGGGCTCAGGCACGTAAACTGTAGAAACTGGACGCAGTAGCGCACAACCTATAATCCAAGCACCTGGGAAGTAGAGACAGGAAGATAAAGGAGCTCAAGATCCTGGCTACATATAATCTAGCCTGAGATAAGTGAGATCCCATCTTAATAAGATAAAGAAATTAAATACAAAAATCCCACACATGACAAAGTGAGGTTTGTAATTCTGTGTTGTCCATAAATCATTTTGTTTTATTTATCTTAATACTTCAAATGCAAAGACTTTTCAACTACAGAATTCATTTCTAGGTCATTACCTTAGAGAAAGCTGGCCTTTCCCCACACCTTTAATTCTAGCACTTGGGAGACAGATGCAGGCAGATCTCTGAGTTGGAGGGTAGCCTGGTCTACAGAGTGAGTTCAAAGACAGCCAGGGCTACACAGAGAAACATTGTCTTGACCCCCACCAAAGGAAAACCTTAGAAAAAAACACCATAAGAGCTAGAGACAGCTCAGTAGTTAACAGTGCTCACCATACAAGCCTAGTGGCCTGACTCTAATCCCTGAAACCCATGTCAAGGTGAGAAGAGAGATCCAATTCAACAAAGTCATCCTTTGACCTCCACATACCTCTGTGGCATAATGCAGCCACACTTAACCCCCCCCCCCACACACACACCTCAAAAATAAAAAAATAAAATACAGGGGCTGGAGAGATGGCTCAGTAGTTAAGAGCATTAACTGTTTTTCCAGAGGACCTGGGTTCAATTCATTCCCAACACCCACTTGGCAGCTCACAACTGTCTGTAACTCCAGTTCCAGGGGACCCAACACCAATGGCAAAACACAATATACACATAAAATAAAAGTAAATAAAAAATTTAAAAAGTAAAATATAGAATATTTTATGAGCCAGGTGGTGATGCACGCCTTTAATCCCAGTACTTGGGAGGCAGAGGCAGGTGGATCTCTATGAGTTTGAGGCCAGCCTGGTCTACAGAGCAAGTTCCAGGACAGCCAGGGCTGTTACAGAGAAACCCTGTCTTGAAAAACAAAACCAACAAGCAAACAAAAAGAAGTGCTCCAGATGCCTGGCTGATTGACAGGGTTAACATATGCTCAAGGTAATGGGAAGATGACTTATGATAGAGGAGGATGCATTTGATTTTAGGACCATGGAAATCAGGTAACAGATTTCACTCAGAAATGGTTTGGGCTAGGGATCTAGCTAGCATACACAATGCCCTATCCTATCTCAAACAAACAAAAGCAGGAAGAACTTAATTGTGAAGGAGAAAGGAGTACATAAAGTTAGACAAGATAGCAATATAGAGAAACAGCTGAAAAATGAGTAATCTACAAAGAACCTTGTTAAAAACTCTAAGTTTTACAGAAGCAGCTAAATATTTCATATACTTAATATATAAAGAAAGAGCAAACAAAGAGATGGAGGACAGAGGGATTAATATTAGACAGAAGGGCTAAAGATACGGCTCAATGGTCAAGAGTACTTTTTAAGGGCACCTGGATTCGGTTCCCAGAGCCCATATGGTAGCTCACAGCCACCTGCAACTTCAGTTCCAGGGAATCCAGTGCCTTCTTCTGGCCTCCTTGGCATCAGGCACACAATTGGTGAACAAACATAGAGGCAGGCAAAGCACCCATATACACAGACGTAATAAAAAATAAAGGAAAACATAGGCAGATGTTGCAGACAAGGAGAATGGTAAATACTGAGTAAAACTGAGGATGGTGACGCACGCCTACAACCCTAGCCCTCGGAGGTTGAGGCAGGAGGAACTGAATTTGGGATCAGCCTCGGTGGGGCTACCAACACCGTCTCAACCAGCATTAGGAGGCTGAGACTGGAGGATCTTCACAAGTTTGAGACCAGTTGAGGCTACAGCAGCAGGTTCAAAAACCAAAGTGATAAAACACACCCCCACTCCCAGTGAAGTTCTCCTGAGCAAGGGCTATCATTTTAGCAACGCCCTTAGGTGATTCTTTCTGTCCAATAAGTCTGAGAAGTCTACCTCAGTATTAAAATAACACAGTATTTTAAACTGTAGATCTCACCCCCAAAACAGTTAACAAAAACAACTTAAAATGGTTTGCTAACACCAGAGCATATCAAACAGCAAGCTCCATGGGTAAAATCTCTCAGTATAGGGCTTTTTTAATTTATTTTTTATTTTTTATTTTTTTTGATTTTCGAGACTCTTTCTAGGTATGGTGGAGGAAAAGCTTTTGGGGGGCGGGATTTGAGACAGGGTTTCTCTGTAGCTTTGGGGCCTGTCCTGGAACTAGCTCTTCTAGACCAGGCTGGCCTCGAACTCACAGAGATCTGCCTGCCTCTGCCTCCCGAGTGCTGGGATTAAAGGCGTGTGCCACCACCGCCCGGCTGTTTTTTAATTTTTAGAAAAGATTTATCTTTATTTTATGTGTATTGATCCTTTGCTTGCATATGTCTGTGCAGGATGCGCACGCAGTGCCTGTGGAGGCCAGAGGAGGGCGTGGGATCCCCTGGAGCTACAGTTGTCAGCTGCTGTGTGAGGGCTGGGAATTGAAGCCGGGTCCTAAGGAAGAGCAGTCTTAACTACTGAGCCATCTTTCCAGGCCTAAACTGCTTTAAATTGTTTAGAAAAAAAAAATAAAACATAATATAAGTAGGAGAATAGCCTCCCCTTTGGAGCATGAGTGATGAAGAAGCAAAGCTTTCTCCTTCCACAGCAGCTACACTAAGGATGCATACAATGGGGCGGAAGAGGTGGCGCAACAGTGAAGAGCATTTACTGCTCTTGCAAAGGACATGGTTCCATTCCGGGCACCCACAAGGCAGCACACAATCATCTGTAACTCCGGTTCTAGGGGACCCAGCACCCTCTTCTGGATTCTTGGGGCACTAAACACACATAATACACTGACAAACATTCAGGCAAAACACCCTTACAGATAAAACAAAGGTCCCCTCCCCACAAATCCACGTGAACTACTATCACACATCTAACAAAAATGAAAACAAGAGTCACAGAACAATACCTTTACCCAACAGTAAACCCACTTTCATTTTGCAAAACATAAACATATATTTCCTAATTTTAGTCAATTTCTACACTTTGGCGTTGAGAATCAAGTGAAAGACCTCACGTGTGTTAGTCAAGCAGTCTAGCACTCAGATCCCAGCCTTCTCTCCTATCTGTTCTTTTCTTTCCTTCCCAGTTTTTGTTTGAGACAGGGTCTCTAGATATAGACACAAACTCCAGCCTGAACCTCCTCAGTACTGGAACTTCAGACAACAACCATCATTAACATTTCTCTTGTTGTTCTTTGTTTTTTCATTTATTTATTTATTATGTATACAATATTCTGTCTGTGTGCATGTCTGCAGGCCAGAAGAGGGCGCCAGACCTCATTACAGATGGTTGTGAGCCACCATGTGGTTGCCCGGAATTGAACTCAGGACCTTTGGAAGAGCAGGCAATGCTCTTAACCACTGAGCCATCTCTCCAGCCCTGTTGTTTGTTTTTTAAAACACGGTTTCTCTGGATAGTCCTGGCTATCAGGAGCTCACTCTGTAGACCAGGTTGAACTCAGAGATCTGCCTGCCTCTGCCTCCCAAGCGCCAGAATTAAAGGCGTGTGCCACCTGGCTAATAATTTCTATTTTTAAAAATTTTATTGATTTTTATTGAGCTCTACATTTTTCTCTGCTCCCCTCCCCTCCAACCCTCTCCCAAGGTCGTCATGCTCCCAATTTACTCAGGAGATCTTGTCTTTTTCTACTTCCTATAATTTCTATTTTGAAACTGGTTGCAGGAGGGGCTCTTTGAAAGGACAAAGGTATGGTCCATGGGAGATCAAAGAAGGTAATGACACATGACGAATATGAGCAAAGCACCAGGATACACATACACGGGAAAAAAACCCTCACAATGAGACCTACCATTGTATACACTAAAAACAACCAAAATAAAAAGCTGAAGACTCAAAGACCTAGTAACGCACAGATGACCAATCAATCTTTGAAAAATAGCACACATCAACCTGCTCTCTGGCTTCAATCTTTTTTTTTTTTTTTTGGTCTAATAATCCTAGCTGTCCTGGAACTCGCTTTGTAGTCCAGGCTGGCCTCAAATTCATAGAGATCCGCCTGCCTCTGACTCCCAAGAGCTGGAATTACAGCGTGAGCCACCGGGCTGGCTTCAACCCTTAATTTAAAACGTTAATGGACGGACTGGGGAAAACTAAGTTAACAACAGCTGACATATACAGAACTGAAGACAGGCTTCCAAAGCTATCAACAGCTCAAACTAACGTCAGGCTGCATCAGCTGCCAGTCTTGTGTCCGTCTGAACGTACAAAGGTAAAAACAGCAGAAAAGGCTGGAAGTTAGGTTTAAAGCTGAAGAACTAAGGGAGCTGAAGGAGACACAGTTGGAAGAACCAATGCACAGAAAAGTAACCTGATGCAATCAAATAAGTGCGGCTGGTTCTCATTGTTCAGCTCGGACAAGGGGATGCCAAGTGCTCACCTCCTAGCGCAGTTACTGAAAGACAGTGAAGCTGGGCAATGGTGGCGCACGCCTTTAATCCCAGCACTCGGGAGTCAGAGGCAGGCGGATCTCTGTGAGTTCGAGACCAGCGTGGTCTACAGAGCTAGTTCCAGGACAGGCTCCAAAACCACAGAGAAACCCTGTCTCAAAAAAACCAAGACAAGCCGGGCGGTGGTGGCTCACGCCTTTAATCCCAGCACTTGGGAGGCAGGGGCAGGCGGATCTCTGTGAGTTCGAGTCCAGCCTGGTCTACAAGAGCTAGTTCCAGGACAGACTCCAAAACCACAGAGAAACCCTGTCTCGAAAAACCAAAAAACAAAAAAACCAAAAAAACAAAAACAAAAAAACCAAGACAGGTGAGACACTAATCTTGGCAACCACCAGAAAAGGCTCATAGTTGCTAAGAGGCCCTCAATGTCCCCAGACTAATGCTTCAGTGCTGCTGTGTTTTGGAGTCAGCCTATTTTAGGGCCTGGGGGGAAGCATGCAACCTAGATATGAAGAACGGGGGACAAAGCTTTTCTCAAAAATTCTGGAGTGAGGAGCCAAACTGCTGCCAGGCCTTCTCTGACTACAAGGGTTCGAATACAGTGAGACCAGGACAAACGCAGCCTCCTTTTAGGGTACAGCATAGACCTGGGAAGGATGTTGGGAAGGCAAACACCAGAGGTCTTCAGGCGGGACGGGCCTCCAGTGCTCAAAGCCTCCCGGGGTCCCCCTAGTTCCCATCACGCCTCGCGCACAGCCCCGAGGGTGTCAACCCTCCAAGTTCAGGAAAGGCATGGTTTTCCTTCCCCGCCTCTCTCCTAAGGCGCAGCGGCCAGCCCAGCACCACAGAGTCTTGGCAAGCCTGGTAATGCTCCCACCTTCACTTTAATTAGCATCTTCCTCCCAGGTTGGGGCTGCAGGCGGCTGTAGTGCTGCTTCTCCTGCTGTGGTCACCGCTGCCACTTCCCAGCACTCCACGGCTAGGGACACTTCTGCTTCCGGGTCACTCTCCGGATCCACCCTCTCCTCTTTCCACCCGGCTTCCGAAAAGGCTCAGGAATGCCCTCGTGTTTCGAGTCAGTGGCGTTGTAGAGAAAAAGGGCAAGCCGGCTTAGGAAAAGCACAGACAACGCCCTGAGACGCCACGCGGGCCCAGCTCGCTGGGGTTAGCGGCGAGCTGAAGCAGAACAAACTACTCTTCCCATCATGCCAGGAGGCAGTTCCGACCTTTGCATCCTAGGAGTTGTAGTCCTCCCGCCGCTCGCACCCAACGGCAACCTCAGTGTGTGTACTCTGTTACCCAGAAGGCCTTGCACAGCTCCCGAAGCAGGAATTCCTTGGGTAGTCGGACTTGCAATTAGCGGAACTTGTTGGTGTTGCCCTGAAGGCTCATCGGGGCTGCACGCGGCTAGTTGCTAAGCAAGAGAATCTTTGGTCAACTGCCACCAGAGTCAAAGCAACAGGAAGTGAGTACCCCTGTGCCGGAAGCTGATTGAAATCTCTTTTCTCCTTCCTGACTAAGTCAGTTTCTTACTCTAAATTGCCCTTTGCTGGGGCGTGAAAAAGATTAGCCGGGTAAGGACTGCACCTTCAGAGATCGTGATCTCTTTCCTGTTCTTCCTAACAATACCTGGGATTGAAGCATTTGGGTAATCCAGACACTGGATCGTCCTAGTAAGACTTCAAGGACCACACCCTAACCTTTTACACAGTTTAAGCATGAGCGGTGGCCCTTGTCCTAGCGTCATCAAAATAATTAAGGCCCATGAGGGACTGGTTCCATTTCTTACTTGTAACTTCCTAGGCTTACAGCCCTCAAACTCCTATCTAACTGCAGCCCTGCATCATGCCTCATATTGACAATGACGTGAAACTGGACTTTAAAGATGTCCTGTTGAGGCCCAAACGCAGCACCCTGAAGTCTCGAAGTGAGGTGAGCCAGCTATATTCTTGCTTTTTTAACCTCAGACTTGTGGGGGACCAGGACCAAGAAAACTGTCTGGTTCTAATGTGATACATATTTTATGGATGAATGAAATGCTTAATGTCCTGTTGATGTCTATAGGTAGATCTCACAAGGTCCTTCTCATTCCGCAACTCAAAGCAGACATACAATGGCATCCCCATTATTGCTGCCAATATGGATACCGTGGGGACTTTTGAGATGGCAAAGGTTCTCTGTAAGGTGAGACCAATCTTATGTACCATACCCAATGTTACCCCAATAGACTACAGAAGCATTGCCTTTCTACTCCCATTCTCTGACAACTGACAGAATCCTTGGGCTCACCAATTTTTCCCATTACTAAGGACCCTTTATCACTTCAAAGATCCATTTGAATTAGTGAGGTTCAGAATTTGATTTTGTTCCATTTTTTGCTTATTTTTGTTTTTTGAGACAGGGTTTCTGTGTAGCTTTCTGAGGCAGCCCTGGAACTCGCTTTGTAGACCAGGCTGGCTTTGAACCCACAAAGATCCACCTGCCCCTGCCTCCCAAGTGCTGGGATTAAAGGTGTGCACCACCACTGCCTGGTCCATTTTCTGATTTATAACCCCCCCCCAATAAGTTATATACCTTATCAAATTCTTCCAACCCACCCAGGTCAACCCAATCACACACATCTCTTCGGTCTGCCATTGTTCTGAACATTGAGCATTCATTGTTTAGTCCAGAAACAAAATACTGTTTATATGTATAATGTCCCAGAGAAAATGGTCTTCTTAGTGTTCTTGTATGCCTATTATTCTTTTAATTTTCCCCTGCTTTAAGTCCTAGGTTCCTGGGAGTTTCTGAGATGTATCCCAAATGGATGTTTTTTTCTTAAATGCAGGTTGTTCCCTTTGAGAGTGGAAGACACTGCTCCTGTCAGTAATGTTGCTTGCTTCTGTGCATGTAGCTGAGAAGGTAGATAGTTGCCTGAGCACTTTTGAGAACATAATATGCTTTGCTAGTAACCCATGTAGCCCTAGTTGATGGGTTGTTTAGCCTGAAGGACTTTCTGATTTTTCTGTCTTTGTAGAATATTTGTTGTGTTTTCTCTGAGACTGATAATTATGGTTTTATTACTTTATCTGTTTATTCCATTTACTAACTGTTAGGAATCCTGCTGTTGTCTATTGTCTGCCTTCTCTGACAGGTAGATTTGGGGGATGGTAAGTCTGTCAAAAGACACGCTGCAATATCTGACTCTTACAGAGGACTGGATTTCAATACCGATGAGAAGTGCCACAGAAACAAAAGTTGAGTCCAGCAGAGGTGCCACACACCTTTAATCCCAGCACTCAGAAATTGTTTCTCTGTGACTTGGAAGCCAGCCTGGTCTACAAATCAAGTTCCAGAACATATAGAGAAACCCTGTCTTGAAAAACCAAAAATAAACAAAAAATCAAATTCTAGAAAAATAGCCAAGTCTCAGTAATAATAAAAAGGTTAGATACTAGCCAACTTTTTCTCAGGGCTGGTATGTGTTGGGTGTGTTTATTAGGTCAAATTATCTCCAAGTCTGCTGACCACCTAGAGCTTGTTTGCCAGCATGTTGACAGTTGAGTGTTACTGAGAAAGAATACCAGCTTTTAAGCATGTTGCTGGCTGATACATAACCACTTTGGGTTTCTCTGCACTTGCAAGATTTGTGCTGTTTTAACCAACTCCTGACTCTTGTCTGGTTTCATGTTTGTGCTTTCAGAAAGCATAAACACCAGCATCCTGTGTCTTCCAAATGCCTTTCTTAGGGGATATTTGCAGTTTTATGAGCCAGAGGTTTTGAGCCTGCTGAGTCAGATTTTTGGTGGTGGTGGTGTTTTGCTGTTTTTATGAGACAGGATTTCTCTGTAGCCCTGGTTGGTGAACTCCAAAGATCCACCTGCCTCTGCCTGAGAGCTGGGATTAAAGGCGTGTGACACCACCACTCTGGGAGTCATTATATTTTTTTAATTTACCAAGATAGATGAAATTGATCTTTGCATGTTTATGTTCCTAGCATGAAAATCTGCCCTTACTCTGCAGAGAAGATAAAGTATGGAATAGTATTTTGTTTGCTCTACTGTCTTAAGCCTTTAGCTTCGTGTATATCTAGAGTTGGAGTACTGCTAGCAAGTAAAACCGGAAGAGAGAATCACAGACCTTTTAGTACTGGATCGCCTTATTGCTAAGTGTAGACAAACACTGGCTCCGTCTAGCCTCTTTGTAGTTCTTCCACGCCTGCTACTTGTCCTGCGTACCAGCAGCATGTCCCTGTCAGCTTTATAGGTCACAAGCAATGTCTGTGCTGACAAGTTCAGTCCAACCCAGATCACAGTACTTTAATAGAAATGCTTGACAAGTACTAGTTTAGGGCGAAAAGCTAGCCATGCTGGGGTTTGTAGGAAGAACAGTAGTGGTTCAATCAGCTCAATGGGGTACTCCTTCACATTGTCTCTCAAATGCATCATTTCCTCTCTGGACAGTATAGATATGTCTAGAAATAGTCTAGTCAAGCTTTTGCCCTTCTGATGGTTCTTTCTCCTCCCCAGTTCTCCCTTTTCACTGCTGTCCATAAGCACTACGGTGTCCACCAGTGGCAAGAGTTTGCTGGCCAGAACCCTGACTGTCTTGAGGTAACACAGGGCCTGCCCTGCTCCCTCACCAGTTTCTTGTTAGTCCCTACTGATGCCTTACCAGGCAGGTCGCTCCTGACACAGTGCCACAGGCTGATCTAATGCTTTCTCCACAGCATCTAGCCGCCAGCTCTGGCACAGCCGCTGCTGACTTTGAGCAGCTGGAACAGATCCTGGAAGCTATTCCCCAAGTGAAATACATATGCTTGGATGTGGCTAACGGCTACTCTGAACATTTTGTTCAATTTGTAAAGGATGTACGGAGGCGCTTCCCCCAACACACCATCATGGTATGTCCCTCCCCACCCCCCACCCGAAAAGGTTTCTCTATGTAGCCTTGGCTGCCCTGGATCTCACTCTGTAGACCAGGCTGGCCTCACACTCAGCAATCTGCCTGCCTTCCAAGTGCTGGGATTAAAAGCATGTGCCATCACACTCAGCTAGGTATGTTTCTAGTCTCCTCCTCTTTTGACATTCCATTTTGTCCTATCAATATTTGTCCTCTGGGGTACCATGTTTCTGGTCTACATGGTATTGTCATGGTTCAAAGGTTTAGTTATGTCTTAATCAGTGCAGCATCTCTGACCCAGTGACTGACTTCACTTAAACATGATGGAAGCGGGCATGGTGGTACACGCCTTTGAAGGCAAAGGCAGGTGGATCTGAGTTGAGGTCAGCCTGGACTACAGAGTGAGTTCCTGGATAGCCAGGGATACAGAGAAACCCTGTCTCGAAAAACCCAACAAAAGCCGGGCGGTGGTGGCGCACGCCTTTAATCCCAGCACTCGGGAGGCAGAGGCAGGCGGATCTCTGTGAGTTCGAGACCAGCCTGGTCTACAGAGCTAGTTCCAGGACAGGCTCCAAAGCCACAGAGAAACCCTGTCTCGAAAAACCAAAAAAAAAAAAAAAAAAAAAAGAAAAAAAAGAAAAACCCAACAAAACATGATGGAAGGGGGCTGGAGAGATGGCTCAGAGGTTAAGATCATTGACTGCTCTTCCAGAGGTCCTGAGTTCAATTCCCAGCAACCACATGGTGGCTCGCAACCATCTGTAATGAGCTCTGATGACCTCTTCTTGCAGGTGTACATGCAGGCAGAACACTGTATACATAATAAAAACATTAAAAGAAAAACCCATGATGGAACATTTTACACATTGCACATACCTGTGGTACATGTATGTCTCCCTACTGAAATGGACATGTGCTGCAATAATATAAAGTATCACATGAAAGCCTGGTATTGCAACACAAAGCCTATAATCCTAGTGTTTGGGAGGTAGAGACAGGAGTTTTAAGCCCTGAGGTCCCATCTCAAATTAACAACAAAAAATAGCATATAAAATCATGTTTTATTCCTTTGGAGGCCTGTTAGAAACAACCTAAGGCTTCGTTTTCTTCACAGCATTGAAGGGAATGCCCACACTGTCCAAGCACAGTTAGGCAGATGGAGGTTTAGCCCACATTTCATTGTCTTTTCATTTCCTCTGAAGGCAGGGGCTTCAGGACTGGGAAGTAGTAACCTGGTAGTGAAAGGGGACCACTGTCAGGTCTATCTGAGTGGTATTTCTCTGCCATTTTGTCTTCCCGCTGGTTGAACTTACTGCCCTAAAGGTCCTTCTGGACTGTTCTGCCCTAGTTCAATGACAATGGTCAGTTCCCGCTATCCTTTACACCAAGTGAAAACAGGAGTGTGGAGAGAAAGGCGAGTGGGAATGTGGAGAGAGGCGAGTGGGATCCAGGTCCTCTCACGTCAGGAGGTGCTGTGGAGGGCTCTGGATGCCCTTTATTTGTAAGGATGGTCACAGTCAAGGCATGCCGAGAGCACAGCTGCTCTGCACCGCTGACCCTAAGGATGCTCTCTTTCGCTTGTGTCTTAGGCAGGAAATGTGGTAACAGGAGAGATGGTAGAAGAGCTAATTCTCTCTGGGGCTGACATCATCAAAGTGGGAATTGGTCCTGGTAAGCTGGTTCCCTGGGGCTGCTGTCCTATCTACGCCTTTGGTGGTAACCACAGAAGCTTTTCTCACCTGTCATGTTCTTCCCAGGCTCTGTTTGTACAACTCGGAAGAAAACTGGAGTGGGGTATCCACAGCTCAGCGCAGTGATGGAGTGTGCAGATGCTGCTCATGGCCTCAGAGGCCACATCATTTCAGTAAGACCCAAGGGCTGGCTGCCTAGCAGCTATGTTTTCTGTGGTGTGGGGCCCCAGTAAAGTCCCCATCAGGAGCTAATTCATGTTCATTTTGATATGGGCAGTTGTGAAGCCTTGAGAAGTCCATGCTGTCTCTCACAGTGTTTGTTACTTTGTAGGACGGAGGCTGCAGCTGTCCTGGGGATGTGGCAAAGGCTTTTGGTAAGGAGACTGGGAAAGCATAGGAAGAGAATCCTTTAAGTCATCTGAGGGTCTAGGGTCAGGCTAGCAGCAGCTCAGGAAGCCATTCAGTTTCATAATATGAACTAGTGACCCCAAAACCTAAAGTGTCACTTGTGACAAGCTAGCAGAGGAAATCCTGAGATTTTTTGGACAATGCAGGTATCTGAGCCCTATACCCAACCTACAAAATCACCTGAGGAAAAAAACTTGCAAATCTCCATCTTTGTTTCCCAGGTGATCCTTAAAATTGGAGAGCTATCTTCTTGGGACTAGAGTCACACTCAGCTGGGAAGCAATAAAATGAAATCACCAGAAGATAGGAATGCAGAAACAAACGAGCCAGGGAACGTCTGGGTCTTTAAAAATCTCAAGGAAGTTAGTCCTAATGGGTAGCAGAGGCAAGGGCAGAGCAGTCCCAAGGCACTATGGATCAGCTGTGCAAACAGACCCAACAAGATGTTGGTTCACAGAACTGACTGACACAGCTGCTTTTGAAGGTGGCTATATGGGTACCTTGGCCTTTTTTCCACTCCTTGACTTTGGCAGGGGCAGGGGCTGACTTTGTGATGCTGGGTGGCATGCTGGCTGGGCACAGTGAATCAGGTGGTGAACTCATTGAAAGGGATGGCAAGAAGTACAAGCTCTTCTATGGAATGAGTTCTGAAATGGCCATGAAGAAATACTCAGGAGGTGTGGCTGAGTACAGGTATGTATGGAAGGCTAGCGTGCGTGTTGGTGAATATGGCTAAGGAAGATTGTGTCATGCCTCCTGGGAAATTTAGGGTACCATTCTTGGGAGAAAAATGGTAAAGGGGTTATAAATGTTAGAGACAGAAGAGTCACTGGGCTTAAGAAATTCTGAATAGGTAATAAAAGTTTTTCTTTTTCAAGGGCCTCAGAGGGAAAGACAGTAGAAGTTCCTTTTAAAGGGGATGTGGAACATACTATTCGCGACATCCTGGGAGGCATCCGGTCTACATGCACGTATGTAGGCGCTGCTAAACTGAAGGAGTTGAGTCGGAGAACTACCTTTATCCGAGTCACCCAGCAAGTGAATCCAATCTTCAGTGATTCTCGATAACCTGACAAGTCTACTTTCCCAAGGCAGCAACACTCTGCCACTGGGGCTTTAAGGCCTTCTCTCTCATTCCAGCTACCGTGGCTGTGTGTTACTTAATTCAGCTCCTATCATCTCATTCCTGAGTGCTCTTGTAGTCACTGCGCTTCCTGCACACACAAAATGCTAAGGGCACTCACTGGGGAAGAGGCAAAAAAGAAGACACGAGATCAACAAATGAGAATCGGGGGACAGCATCCTGAAGACTAGGAGGAAAAGATGCTGACTGATACATAAATGACAAGCCTTGTCTGGAAAAAGAAGGCTTTTGGAATCATGTTAATTGGCTTCATTAAATGAGATCATCAAATAACTAAACAGCTTAGAAGTACTTTAATAAAGATAGATCCTATTGGTGGTAAAAAGAGATGCTGGGCTATCAGCACAGCTGGTATCTAAACACTCCTCCTAGGTAGAGTATGGGATCAATAACAGTTGAGTGTTATTCTCATGAAGCACCTACATAGTGTCACCAGTCCCAAATAACTTGGTAGCATGAACATTTGCAGAACAAATTCTGCCATTAGAGAATGTTAACAGAACAAGCACTCATAGTTTATTTCTAGGCTCTCAACTCTGGTAATCCATCCAGATAAATCAGAACCCTTTCAAAGCAAGGAAATATGGGAAGGGCTTCAACCAGCTCTAGGGAAGCCAGTTATGTTCTTGAGGAATGACCTACATAGAAGGATGTCTTAATTCCCCTTCTTCAAGACATTGTAACACATTCAAGTTTTAATTTTCAAGCATTACAGAGCTTCAGCAATGTAGCCAGGCAGCTCGGCTCTGGGCTTCCTTTTCATTCCCACTAGACTGCACACAGAGCTGCAGAGGTTGAGGGCAGAGTGCGAGGGGCCTTCCAGAACCATCACAGGGCCCTAGAATTGGCTATCTTGTCAGGAACGAACAGGCAGGACTCGGGCATGTAGTCACAAAACATGGGGATAAAGGTGCCATACTTTGTCTTCTGATAGTTTTTCAGAGACTCCTATAGAGAAGGAAGCACAGTTCCTAGAACCGGAACCCCTAATGTGGACGTCTGTCTTGCTCTGCCCACCCTCAGCCTTCTGTTTCTTCCTACTCACCTTTTCCCTCTGGTTATTTTCTTCCTCATCAGAGTCCAAAACCCTGTCCCCTATGGTAATAACAGAGCCACACAGAGACGGAGACTGCACTGCGACTGCAGGAGAGAAACCACAATTAAAACCAAAACCATTTACTTGCTCTGGAGACCAAGCTGGTCTCAAACTCACAGAGCTCCACCTGTCTCCACCTCCCACATGCTGGGATTAAAGGCGTGTGCCATCACTGCCCAGCCCAAAACCATTCTTTTTTTTTTTCTTTTCCCAAAACCATTCTTTTAGGTGAATAAAGGCCCCTGAAAATTCCCAAGAAAAGGCTGTCCACTCAAGTCTTGAGTCAGCCCACTAACCTGGTTTCTTCGGTCTAGGAGGTGATAATGACAGTCTCAGAGGATCCATGTAGCAATTCACAGAGTCCCTGAGGTGGGAACAAGGGATAGGTGGGTGAAGAGGAAAGCAGGCAAAGAATGGGTTCCTAAGTGAGGAGAAGCAAGTCTTACTCCATTTGCTCTGCAGCAGGTATGTCAGGGAGGCTCTCTTCTGGAGCCCTTTTCCCCGTGGTCTGAGATGCAGTCTTGGATTTCCCAGTGGAGACTGTTTTTGTACCCACAGAACCCGCTGTGTCCACTCCATGCTCTTCCCTGCTTTTCCAGTTAGATGAATTTTGGGCCATTAAGTCCATATTCCTAAAGGGGAACAGCATGACTGTAGGCCGCTCTTTATGACATCCCTTTGCAGATGTCCACTGTGATCGCAATTTTCGCTTCCCTAGAGGGGCAAGGTTAAAGCGGCTGCCAGCTAAATGTTCTGGGTGCTCCCGTGAAGCTGGCTGGTGAAGGCCAGGCTTAGCTTTAGGCAGAGGACTGTGGAGTGCTGGTTCTGCTTGCTGATGAGGACTCTGTTCCACGGATTCTGTCAGATTCACTGAGCCAGAAGCAGAGCTCTCTGAAAGATAAAATAAGATGCCTTATAAAATTAGAAATAGGTTAATTAACTCAGGTTTGTGTCTCAGGTTCACATAATTTCTAATCAGCTGACTCAGGTTTGGTCAAGGTAAACACTAACCTCCTAGTTATCCCGATGGTTCCCTTACCTGGAAATGGCCATCCCATATTCATACCATAGTGGCGCAAAGCAACAGAAGAGGTGACAGAACAGTCAGGCTGAAGCCAACTTAGGGCATCCTGAAGCTGTGGACAAAGTGACAGATATGAGGGCCACGGTTCTCCGAAAGGCCACCCCACACTCTGCCCTCACGGGGTTTTGTCTCAACAACCTCTTGTGCCTTGACTGTAGGCAGTGCTTTTTCTAGCTGACACAAGTATTCAAACAACAGCCTTTCCATGGCAACCAGAAAGGATTCCCCATAGTCTTGTTTGAGTTCCTATATGTGGGAAAGAGAAACAGATCATATGAGTTTTAGAAAAAACAGGAATCACATAAAATCCTCCAAACCAACCATTCTCACCGGCAGGCTCGAGGCCAAATCCTCAGCCTTTGACAGGTGCTTCACTTGCATGCAAAAATTCTCCCGGGCTTCCAAAATTTTCCTATCTTGCCTTTTCTGTTGAGGAGAGGGAAGACAGAAAAATCAGGGGGAGAGGGTGTCACCAGGACCCTTGGGCTATGGTTGCATCATGCCTCGTGAGTATGGCCTATCGAGGGATTACTCACAGTTTTAGGGTCCAGTGGTTCTGCTCTGGACTCTGGGAAGTGATGATCCAGGGCCTTCAGGACCCGGACCCAGGGTTGCTCCTGCAGGATCAACTCCACCACCACCTGTACGGTACTAGGCTCAGAATTCCTACCCTTCTTCAACCGATCTTAATCCCAACCAGTCGGCCTTCCTCAGGTCCTCGCATCCCGCCCCTTTAGGTTCTACTCTAGTACCTTGGCTTTTAGGCCTATACACAGCCGTTCGTGGTGTCGGTAGCAAACCAAGCCGGGAGCGGCTGCGCGCAGGAACTGCAGAAACTCTACCACTCTGGGGAAGTGCTCCACGCGACGTTGGCGGACGACCTGCCAGCTGGCGGCGGCTGCAAACCGCAGAGACGCGGGACCCACCCCCGGAGGAGGCGCCATGGCCCGCGGGCGCCCTTTCCTCCGCGCCCCTCTCGCCCCGCCCAGGCTTCCCGGCCTCTCCCGCAGGCCGAGCTTCGGTTCTCTCGTAGGCAGGGAGGCTCGGCGGACTGGCTTGGATCCCTGCCGCAAAGCACCGAAATTCTGGCGTCCCCTTCGCGGGCAGTAATTAAGTGTTCGACCCAGCCCAGACCACTAAGCTCAAAACGCAGGCACTTTGCGGAACTCGCGGGTGCGTCACTTCCGCCTGAGCGCTCAGCTTTCCCGCCTCGGAAGAGGCCACGCGGGGATCTGTGACGTCAGTGAGGACGCCTGGCCTGGAAACGACGGCTCTCTCGCCCCCTCTTCCTCTTCTCACTAGGAAGCGGGGTTTCTGTGACCCCCAACCGCCCGAACCGGCGCCCGCGAAGCCTTTCCTGGGCCGCAGGGCTCTCCCAGAGAGAACTCGGCCCTTCCTTTCGCGGAACAGAAGAGGGCGCTCGCGTTTAAGAAAACCAAATACAGGGCTGGAGCCGGGCTCCGCCGCCGAGTGCTCGCCCTTCCGCGCTGACTCGCCAGCCCCCCAAATGGGTCCGACGCAGCGTGAAACGCCACACTGCTAGCCAGGGTCTCCCTGGGCGGCAGGGTTACAGCCGCTTTGTGCTTCTCTGTGCCAGATCATTACTGTCTCGTGTAGCTTCGAATATTTAAAGTTTCCTTTTCCAAGTTTCTTTGGGCGCTAACTTGATTGAGCCCTTTAGTGAATTGACTGTTGTACTTGTCCGACTCCTTGTCATAGTTCCTGGTGCCTCTTTTGTTTGTTTGTTTGTTTGTTTTGTTTTTCGAGACAGGATTTCTCTGTATACTGTACTGGCTGTTCTGAAACTTGCCCTGTAACCAGACTGGCCTCGAACTCTCTGAAATCCGCCTGCCTCTGCCTCCCAAATGCTGGGATTAAAGGCGTGCGCTACCACCGCCTGACTCCTACTACCTCTTACTGCCATCCTCAAAGACAGGACCAGGCACACTGTACACTCTTACTTTGTTGATTGAATTCATTACCTGCCTTGCCCACCTTACATGCATTTCAGGTAGCCTGCCCAGACTCAAGGCTCACACGTTGCCTCCGTTCTCTAGCTGTGTTCTGAGCTTAGCCAGACCTAGTACCAAAGTACACATTGGGTGTTAAAGTTGGCGTTCATTTTTTTTTCATCCTTTTTCTCTCATTTTTATGCAAATCTGAATTTCTACCTATATGATTTTCATATTTTTATTAAGAATTTTCCTCATAGGGTATGATGTTGCACACCCGTAGATCCCAGCGTGAGGGAGATGAGGGCAGGCACCTTGTGAGGAGTTCAGAGGCCAACTGTGCTACACGTTGTAAGACAACTTGTGTCTACAACTGTGCTACAAGTTGCAAGACCTTCCCAGCCTTCAAAAAAAAATTCTAACATCTTGCAGGCAGTTCTACTGGTGACACATTTCCTTGATTATTGTTCGAGAAAATATTTCACTTTGGAAGAGAATTTCTCTGAATACAGTTACAGGTTGGTGGGCTTTTCCCCTACTTTCCAGTTCTGTAACTGTTTCCCACTACTCCCTATTGCTGCACATTTCTGAGTGGAAGTCCGTTCTTATGTGTATGAGTACTCTCTCTGCATGTATGTCTTGATGCAAGAAGAAGGCATCAGATCTCACTACAGACGGTTGTTATCCACCGTGTGGGTGGTGGGAACTGAACTCAGGACCTCTGGAAGAGCAGCCTAGGGCTCCTCTAGTACCTTTTAATTATTGGCACATCTCTTGTCTGATGTTCTTTTAGATTTTGTTTTTGTTTCTTTTCTAAGATTTATTTCTTTCCATTTTATGTGTAGTAGTGTTTTGTCTGCATGTATGTATGTGCACCATGTGCATGCCTAGTGTTTATGGAGGCCAGAAGAGGGTGTCTCATTCTTTGAGCTGACATGTGGGTGCTGGGAAGCAAGCCTTAATCCTCTGCAAGAGCAGAAAATGCTCTTTTTTTCCTTGTTTTTTCGAGACAGGGTTTCTTTGTAGCTTTGGTTCCTGTCCTGAAACTAGCTCTTGTAGACCAGGTTGGCCTTGAACTCACAGAGATCCACCTGACTCTGCCTCCCGAGTGCTGGGATTAAAGACGAGCAATGCTCTTAACTATTGAGCCATCTGTGGTGGTTTGAAAGAAAATACCCCCAAAGGGAGTGGCACTCTTAGGGGTGTGGCCTTGTTGGAGTAGGTGTGGTCTTGTTGGAGGAAGTATGTCATTGTAGAGGTGGGCTTTGAGTTCTCATATATGCTCAAGATACTGCCCAACGTCTCAGTTTACTTCCTGTTGCCTTTTGTTTGTTGTTTTTTAGATTTTTATTTATTATGTATACAATGTTCTGTCTGCATGTATGCCTGTGTGCCAGAAGAGGGCACCAGATGTCATTACAGATGGTTGTGAACTACCATGTGGTTGCTGGGAATTGAACTCAGGACTCTGGAAAGAGCAATCAATGCTCTTAACCATTGAGCCATCTCTCCAGCTCCCCTGTTGCCTTTTGGATCAAGGCACTATGTCTGTCTCAACTCTAGCACTATGTCTAACTGCATGTCACCATGTTGTACCATGATGATAATGGACTGTAAGCCACCCAATTAAATGCTTTTCTTTATAAGAGTTGTGGTGGTCATGGGAGCTTTTCACATCAATAGAAACCCTAACTAAGACACCATCTTTCCTCATTTTTTTTTTTTTATTGAGACAGAATCTCATGTAGTTCAGGCTAGCCTGGAACTGGCTGTGTACAGAGGATAGCCTTGAACTTTCCATCCACCTATTTCTGGCTCCCAAATACAGAGGCTTGAGATATGCATCACTATGCCTGCTTCTAGAAACTTCCTGACATCCAAGATGTGCCATTCTTTCTCTCATATTCCTGGTGTTATATAAAAGCTGTTTTTTTCTTTTTAAATTTTTAAATTTTTTTAGTTTAAATTTAATTCAAATTTTTAATTTTTTTATTGGGTGCACATGTGCCATGATGCACTCATGGAGGTGAGAGCACAAATGTGTGGAGTCAGCTCTTTCCAGCCCTTCCACGGGTCCCAGGAGCAATACACAGCAATGCTTTTGCCCACTGGGTCTTCTCACCAGCCAAGACCTTTTGTGATTAAGCTGGGAGGCTGAGAGGGTGGGGCAGGGGAACATTCTATTGTTCTACATTAGGTAGGTGTCTTTTAGAGTTTGTGCTAAAGTCTAAGAAACACTCTAACTGTTTCTTAGGCCCATATATCCTTGTCTTCTTACAAGGAATACAGGAAAGTCAGAGTAGGCTGGAGTTAAGTGCCTCTTGTAAAAGGTGGAGGAATTAGAGCTAGGAGGAATTAGAACTAGAAACTTTCTCTTTTCTAGATTAACTAAGCTTTTAGTGACCTGAGTTAGTCTTTCTTTCTTTCTTTCCCTTCCTTCCTTCCTTCCTTCCCTCCCTCCCTCCCTCCCTCCCTCTCTCTCTCTCTTTCTTTCCTTCCTTTCCTTCTTTCCTATTTCTTCTCTGTCTGTCTTTTTAAAAATTTATATGTTTTGCCGGGCAGTGGTGGCACACGCCTTTAATCCCAGCACTTGGGAGCCAGAGGCAGGCGGATCTCTGTGAGTTTGAGACCAGCCTGGTCTACAAGAGCTAGTTCTAGGACAGGCTCCAAAGCTACAGAGAAACCCTGTCTCGGAAAAAAAAAAAAAAAGAAAGAAAAAGAAAAAGATTTATTTATTTTATGTGTATGAGTGCTTTGTTTGTATGTGCACCAAGTATGAGCCTGTATTTGCAGAGGTCAGAAGAGGGTGTATGATCTCTTGAACTGGCTGAGCCACCATGTTGGTGCTGGGAACTGAACCCCAGTCCTCTGGAAAAGTACCCAGTGCTCTTAACCACTGAACAATATTTCCACCCATGGAGTTAGTTACTTTTGAGGGCAGGTGTTGTTAAGAGAGGAAAGAAGCTGAAAACAGGGCAGTGGTGGCACACACCTTTAATCCCAGCACTTGGAAGGCAGAGGCAGGCAGAACTCTGAGTTCAAGGCAAGGTTGGTCTACAAAGGGAGTTAAGAAAACCAGGACTACACAGAAAAACCTTGTCCCAAAAAACACAACAGTAGGATGAAGCTGAGAGTGATGGTGTACACCTCTGTGACATTGGAGTTCAACCCAGGGCACATACATGCCATGCAAACACTCTGCCACTTTGATACCTCTGGCCTGTTCTGATAACTGTCTCTATATGGGCTGTTAGTCAACCCAAGAGCATCCTGTGCATCTTTTCACCACCATGGCCAGATCAGTTCTTGTCATGCACAGCTCTTTTCCAGCTTCATACTGATTACACCGCTCAGGACAAAGCCTCTCGCGCACACACACAAGGTTGAGTCATCCTTTGGTGATCTAGTCCCCCATATAAAACTCTCTTAGTAGTTGGGAGCTGAAGAGATGGCTCAGTAATTAAGAGCACTTAAAGCTTGGACTGTGATGGACATATTGGGAAAAGAGAATTTGCTAATAAGCCAATCATACAAAGAAGGCAGAGGACGCAGGTTTGGTTCACAGCACCCATATGGTGGCTTACAACAATCTGTAACTCCAGTTCCTGGGGACCCAGTGCCATCTTCTGACCTCTAGGGGCATCAGGCGTGTGCACTCATGGTACACATATACATACATGTAGACAAAACTTTCATACTCATAAATAATATAAAAATCATCTTTGTGTATGTACATAACCATTTATCATCCCATATACTTTATTATTTATTTTCTGAGATAGAGTCTCTAGGTAGTCCAGGCTAGGCTGGAACTTGCTATGTATCTTAGGCTGGCCTCAAACTTGAAATCTTCTTGCGTCTGCCTGCCAATTGTTAGGATTACAGGCATATGCTACTTTGCTACCCACTCTTCTGGGTACTTTTATTTTTCTTTACATTTATTCATTTGGGAGTATGTGTGAGGATCATGTGCATGGATGTCAGAGGACAACTTGATGGTGTCAACTCTCCACCATGGGAGGGCCTATGGAGTCAAACTCAGTTGTCAGACTTGACAGCAAGTGCCTTACCCTCTGAGCCATCTAGCTATCACTTCTGTATATGCTTAATCATTTCAAGATTACTCAACAAAAAAAAGTAACAGAAAACAACCCTGTTACATTTTTTAAATTAGCTACTTTAAAACAAAACAAAAAACCCAAGGCATGGTGGCACAGGCCCTTAATCTCAGCACTCAGGGGAGGCATAGGCAGGTGGATTTCTGTGAGTTCGAAGTCAACCTGTTCTATACAGTGAGTTCCAGGACAGCCGAGACTGTTGCACAGAGAAACCCTGTCTCAGAAAAAGGAAACAAAACAAAAAACATACATCACTATGTGGCCCTAGCTGGGCTAGCCTCCAACTTAGAGATCTGCCTGCTTCTGCTTCTGGGGTACTGTGTTTAAAGGAATGGGCCACTGCTGGGCAGTGGTGGCGCACCCCTTTAATCCCAGCACTCAGGAGGCAGAGACAGGTGGATCTCTGTGAGTTCAAGGCCAGCCTGATCTACAGAGCTAGTTCCTGGACAGCCAGGACTATTACACAGAGAAACCCTGTCTCGAAAAACCAAAAATAGAATAAAAAGGGGGGAGGAATGGGCTACCATACCCAGTTATATCAATTACTTTTAAAAAATCTGCTAATTTAGAGTAAGTTTAGTTCTCAGAGCTGGGACAAATGGCTGAGGTGCCTATTTAACATATCACAGTGGATCTGGCCACCAGGTTGTCCCAGCATCCTTCAGTCCCTACCTGTTACACGGTATGGCTGGCATACCCACCCCTTAACCTGAACTCTCCAGCCCAGGGGCTGGGCTGCCCTTCCTCCAGCAGCTCGTCCCTAGACAGTCTAGCCACTTTGGCTATGCCTGCCCTTTTTACCCTTTGCCCTCCTGGCCTCTTGGTCTCCTGCCTTTCCCCTTCCCCATACCCCCTTTCCTCAAAGCCTGGCGCAGGGTGACGTTTACTCTGGACTCTCCCAGATGTCTCTACCTCTGGTTATGCTGTCCTTCATATCTACAAAAAAGTTTTTCCAGCCGGGCAGTGGTGGCGCATTCCTTTAATCCCAGCACTCGGGAGCCAGAGGCAGAGGATCTCTGTGAGTTTGAGGCCAGCCTGGTCTACAGAGCTAGTTCCAGGACAGGCTCCAAGGCTACAGAGAAACCCTGTCTCAAATCCCGCCCCCCAAAAGCTTTTCCTCCACCATACCTAGAAAGAGTCATGTCCGACTTTTTTCTTTTCCTCCACTTACAAACGGAAACAATATGTAAAGGGTGATGCCATGAATACATAACATTCAGTGAAAGATACTTGGGGCCGGGGAGATGTCCCAGTGGTTGACAGCCCTTGCTGCTTTAGCAGAGGGCCAATGGTCAGTTCCCAGTACCACTTGGATATTCACAGCCAGCCTCAACTCCAGCCCTAGGGCATCTGATGACCTCTTCTGACCTCCATAGGCACCAGACACACACCTGTTATACATACATGCAGAAAACACATACACATACATAAAGCTAAAAGAAAAAATTTAAGACATTATTAACACCAGATACATGAGTTTTTAGTGGGGGGAGGGAGACTCAAGACGACAGGGTTTCTCAGCCGGGCGGTGGTGGCGCACGCCTTTAATCCCAGCACTTGGGAGGCAGAGGCAGGCGGATCTCTGTGAGTTCTAGACCAGCCTGGTCTACAAGAGCTAGTTGTTCCAGGACAGGCTCCAAAACCACAGAGAAACCCTGTCTCGAAAAACCAAAAAAAAAAAAAAAAAAAAGACAGGGTTTCTCTATAACAGCCCTGGCTGTCCTGGAACTCGCTCTGTAGACCAAACTGGCCTTGAGCTCACAGAGGTCCATCTGCCTCTGGCTCCCGAGTGCTGGGATTAAAGGTGTGCTCCACCACCGCCTGGCGATATGTGAGCTTTCAATATAGCACTTGGGAATGTGGGGCAGGGTAAGTGCATGTTTGAGGTTTGGACTATGATGGGCAGATTGGGAAAAGAGAATCCGCTAACAAGCCAGTCATACAAAGAATCAGATATATACGATATATACAGAGAAAAAGCACTAAGGGGCTAAAGAGTGTAGGTGTTGTAATTTTAAAATAGGTAATAAGGGGGGCCCCCACCAAGATGGGGACAGTTAAGCCACTGAGGTATTTGGGATGAAGTCACACAGAGTCCTTGAAACAGAAAGCACAACCAAGAAAGCCAGAAGGTGAAGGTCAGACAAGGACTGAGACCAGAGGAGAGAAAGGTGCTAGTCAAAGTGACAAGTCATTAGAGCGGGGCTTTGGGCAAAGCTAGGTTTTGAGCCAAGGGTCGATGTGATCATACACCACATTTTTTTAAATATTTTTATTTTATTTATTTATTTAATTTATTATGTATACAACATTCCTTCCATGTATGCTTGCATGCCAGAAGAGGGCACCAGATCTCATTATAGATGGCTGTGAGCCACCATGTGGTTGCTGAGAATTGAACTCAGGACCTCTGGAAGAGCAGTCAGTGCTCTTAACCTCTGAGCCATCTCTCCAGCTCCTCCTACACCACATTCTGGTGGTGGCCAAGTGATAGGGAAAGAGCAGCAAGTGGGGAGATAACCAGGAAAGCCGATGAAATGATCCAGGGCAAGGATGAAGGATCTGTGGTGGGTGCAGCTGCAGAGGCAGTGAGACAGGCAGCTTCGGGAGGACATGTGTGTTTGCCCAGAGACGGGTTGTGGGAGATAGGCGAACAGAAAGAATCAAGAGCAACCTCCAGACTCCCAGCAGAGCTGTCCTTCCTCAAGCTAGCCGTGGCTGCTGCAGGAGGATATAACAGAGGGGGCCACACCTCGTGTCCATCAGACATCTGGCAGAGGTATAAGACGGCAGGAGATAAGCAAGTTTGAGAGCTGGTGGTCCTTAAAATCAGAGCATGGCTAAGATGGTGTAGGAAGGTACAGCTGGAGGAGAATGGCACCTCAGGGGAGCCCTGAGTCACTTATCCAGCGACCCATGGTTGAGCCGAGAGGAGGCTGCAGCCACTCGGATTCAGGAGAACCTGAAAGTGGCTTGGGAACAAGACTATCGTATCTTTTTTTTTTTTTTTTTTTGGTTTGGTTTTCCTGTTTGTTTTTGAGACAAGGTTTCACCATGTATCTCTCACTGTTCTGCAACTTACTATGTAGACTAGGCAGGCCTCAGAAATCTGTCTCTGTCTCCTGAAATACTGGGATTAAAGGCATGTGGCATCATACTTTGCTGCTTGCTTGCTTTTTTGAGGTAGGGTCTTGATGTGTAGCCCAAACTCATGATTCTTCTGCCTTTACCTTCTGAATGCTGCCATGTGGTGCATATGTGGAGGTCAGAGGGCAGCTTGTGGGAGCTGGAACGGGCTCCCTCCTTCTACCGTGTGGGTTCTGGGATGAAACTTTGGTCATCAGTCTTGGTGACAGCACCTTCACCTATGGGCTCACCTTGCGGATCCTATTATTTCTGTTAACTTTCAACAATGGGCATAATTAATTACTTCTATAAAAGTTCTTTGAGTTTTTTTTTTCTAGTACAAGGGCTTTAAGCATACCAGGCAAACACTGTTCTCAGATTCCTGAGCTCAGTGCTCTTTTCAGCTTTTGAGACAGGTCCTCCCTAAGTTACCTAGGCTGGCCTTGAACTCATGCTGTAACTCAAGCGGGTCTTAAACTTTAGATCCTCCAAATTCCCAAGCAGCTGGGATCACAGGCCTGTGCTATCAGGCCCAATTTATTCAAGAATATTTCAAAACACACTTTGGGCTAGGTGTGGTGGCCAGGAAACGAAGCAGGCTTTCTCAGGAGTGGCTGAGATGACACTGTTACTTCCCAGCCACAATTCTCAGAACCATGGGTTCCAAAAATTGCCAAATAAATCTCTGATACAGTGTGATTCCATACTTCTTGGCCTAGATGGACAGGTGTACTAAATAGCATCTTCATTTAAAAAAAAAGAAACAATAGTTTATTATCATCACAGGTGAAGGCCGACTGCCTCCCCAGGTGCCCCAGCCTTCCTGCCTGAGCCTGGGGAGCTACTTTGTGGTGGTCCCCCACGTTGGGGGTAATGTCCTTGTTCATCTGATTCCAGTTCCATTGCTCCTGGCCCAGGGCTAAGCTCCACCTCGAGATGCCATTGGTATGCTCTCTTCTAGGCGGCTGTCACCTCCAGCATCTGAGAAACCACCGCCTCCAGAGGCTGGGGCCACGTCCACTTGGATGACACCATGCACTTGGGAGAGCTGTGGGCTGTCCAGACTGGCAATGAGCTGGCGGGGGCCTGGCCGCACAGGCACAAATGTCTGGCGCAGTGTGACTGTCTCGTTGCCCCCGATATCCCTGCAGACAGAGACAGCATCATGAGCCTTGAGTAACTAAGGGTAAAGTCAACAGCAAACATTGGTCCAGAGTGGCCAGGAAGGAAAGAGCAAGAGGTGGGGCCATCAGGCATTTCTGAGTTCAGCTGGAATCTACACCCACAGCCCGGACAGAGCCTCCACCCCAGGCCACCTCCACACCCCACACCCAGCTGTCTGTACTAAAGTCTCCCCAGCACCTGGCCTCCTCCACTCCTGTTCCCACTGAACAGAGACTACTAATAATCTGCAGCAGGCAGCAGTCTTGACTGCTTTCATTCCAGCTGCCCCTGCTGTAAAACCACACCTCCTCACAAGAGTTTCAAGGCCAAGGGAACTTTAGAGCAAGACCTGGAGGCCCAGCCAGGATCTCAAATGCGGTCAGTTTTTACCAGAACAGCAAGCTAAAGACATGGGACACAGTTGTCCTCATGAGGCACAGCTTCATGTACTAAATTAGCAGAAGGATGTTATCTGTGGAAAAGGTCGTTCCGATTTTTTTGTTTTTGTTTTGTTTGTTTTTCAAGACAGGGTCTCTGTGTAACAGTCCTAACTGTCCTGGAACTAACTCTTGTAGACCAGGCTGGCCTTGAACTCATGGAGATTCATGTGCCACCACTGCCTGGCAGACAATAGACATTTTTAAAATAACACCACTCTCATATCTGTCTGTGTGTTATGTGTGTGACCCTAACACCAGTGTCATCCTCTCCTCGGGGAGCTCTGAAAATATATTCTCAGAACCCCTCTCGGGATCCGGAGTCACTGGACTCACCTTTCCTCCAGTCTGCTAAATCCCTGGGAAGTGAACTAAATCCCTCAAGGGTTGGGCTTCCTTGGCACTTCTGAAAGAGAAGTCAACTCCCTAACCTGCCGTACAGGCTCACTCTGACTCAGCTCCCACCTGCTGCATCACCCCACCATTCTTCGTCTGGACCAGCCCCATGGAGTATCTCTCCTTGCCCAAAGTCACCTCCACCATGTTCTGCAGTGTTGGTGGTATCTGCCCTGAGCTCCGAGTTCTACCAACTTCATCCCTACTCTTTCTCCAAGTCCTGGCCAACTTCATCTCTACTCTTTCTCCAAGTCCTGGCCAACTACATCCCTACTCTTTCTCCAAGTCCTGGCTCACAGCACTGCCTCATAAGGGCCCCCTGAGTGCCTTCTGTCCCCAAGAAAATGAATCTCTTTTTTCTAGGCTCTTCCTTCAGTCTACATACTTAATTCTTTTACTTACAGGCTCTTTAGAAAGGGTCTCATGTAGCCCAGACTAGTCTCAAATTTACCGTGTGATGGAGACTGGCCTTGCGTTTTCAGCCCTTGGGTCTCGGCCTCTCCAGTACGGTAATTACCCGTATTTATCATCTCCCCTGACACAGTGCACGTTAAATCAGAGCATGGTTCATGTATATGGAGTCAGTTCATGACGGTTAGATTACCTCCTGATTCTTCATAAACGTGTACTTCCTATTCCCAGTCCAACCCAAGCTTGTCTTGGGGTCCCCCTTTTTGGCACTAAACCCCACATAGTAGTCTGCCAACAGAGTGAGCCAGCATCTCTTAATTCTGAAGATTAGGGTTCTTTGGAATGAAGCACTTAGCTTGGAGGCTATTTCTGAGGTTTCTCTGGACCAGTGTTTAGGACCAGTTACTTCTTTGGTCCTCGCTTGCTGGTTCATAAGACAGAATGAGTGCAAAGTGAGATGATGTGGCTGGGTGGGTGTCATGACAGGAAGTAAAAAATTAAGTCTATAATTCAACAGGTTATGCTCTGACTGGCTAAATATTTGTGTTCTTATTTTTCCTCATTTCTCTATAGACAGAAGGTTACAGGTTGCTTAGTCATACAGTAACCTTCAAAAGGCTACTGTAATTGAGTTGTGACATTTCAGAAGTTAACTTAGATTACAACCACTAACATCATTCCCACCTCCTCTAAACAAAACCCTGCTATCCAGCTTTCAGGTAGGAACGTCAGAATCTTCCCTAGCCCAGGAAACGTTCTTATAGCCCAGGTGAGGCCCTTGCCACACCCCTGTTTTTGAGTTTGAGTTGAGAGCAAGTCAGCTGCAAAAGCTGGGATGTCCCTTAACATCCCAGCTGGTTGGTAATAAAACTCTCCTTGGCTGCAGCCATCCCAGATCTGTTTCTTCCTCCTTCCTCTCCATCCTTCACAGGCAGGTGCAGGCACCCATGTCCCCTTTGTGGTATGCATAATTTCTAAATGATACAGACATTATTGTCTACTTCTTTGTTTTCCTTGGCAATTAATCTTAACTCTAAATTGCTTCAGCCTTTTCCTTAAAGCTAAACGTTCTCTTAGCAAATGGACAGCCGTCACTAAAGTTGCCAGAGTGTGATTCCAGTTCTGGGGGAATTCCCAAGAACTTCCAGCCTCCCTGGTGACACAGCCAACCGGAGGAGTGAGTCCTGGAATGTTTATTAAGTGGCCAGTCACCAGGCTGAGGTGGCACACCTTGTGGTATAATTGGGTTCCATACCACAGCCTTTGATGTGTAAATGAGAGGCAAAGTAACACCCATCTTGGAATCTGATATATCCCCTTGAGGCTACCAAGTGTCCTGGAGGCTCTCTGCTCTAGGATCTCAGCGACTAAGAAGCAGCAGAGTGTTCAGGAAGACTGCCAGCTCAGGCATCTCCCAGCTCCTGCAGTGGAGACCTTGCTCGAGAGGGTGATGCCAGGATACCATGCAAGCCCTGCACACAAGACAGAGGCCAGCTCTCCTAGCACCTAGCACAGTGGCCCTGTCCTTCTAGGGGGAGCATCCCAAGAGTCAGAGGCCTGGTGAGCCTAGCCAGGGTGTATGCCTCCAGGGAGCCAAAGACGAGACTCCTTCCTTTGTGGTGTGAATGCAGCTGACTGATATACCTGGACACATCGTACCCCTGCCATCTGAGCTGCTAGGGACCCTTGTAGGGTCTACTTGGTGCTACTTTGTGATATCAAAGCCTCTGAGTCCCAGGCTAGGCCAAAGAACAAGACCATAAACTCACCTTTGGCCTGATAACAAAAGTCATGGCTACCAGCATAAGGTATGAGGGGAAAGGCAGGCTAGGTAAAGGCCCTCTCCCAGCCCCTCTCTTAGAACAGAACACCCACTCCTAGCAGAAGAAAGCTGATTTAGACGATCTGCCCTCTCCTTCACACCATGTTTTTCCTGGGAGGGATGAGTAACAAGTGTCTGTACCAGGTGACAGCAACAGACACAGAACATGAGTGTTATGTGCCCTCACTGGGCCCAGAGCCGCGCCAGCGGAGATCAGATCCAAACTGGCGGAGGGTCAGGATGCAGGGCTCACTTCTCCTCTGTTCTCATGGCACCGACCACTGAGCAAGCCAAGTGTCTGGTGGTTTGTGCTCCTGAAGGGGAAAGAGAGCCTGCCTGCCCTCATGAGCTGTGAAATGAGGCTTAGCCATTCACAAGGGGCAGTGAGGGCAACAATGAAAAAGCCACTAGTAGTGGAGACTGACTATACCACATGCTGGACTAACTAGCCCAGAGGCTTTGTTATCATCACTGGGCTTAGATGAATAAAGGCACCTGGCCAGGGAGACCTAGTCAGGAGCATGCAACAGGGCTCGAACCTAAGCCTTTAGAGTTCACAGTTCTCCGTTTAATTATATGATGGTCTCTAATGTACTTTAAAAGGCCTGCATGATCTCCAAATGAGATAATATTCCTGAAAGTGCATGGTCAACATTTCCATATTTGACAAATGCTAGGGATAGGCTAGTAATGATTCCCATGTGAACTTCAGCTCCCTAATTAGAAGGTGAGGCAGGGCAGGGACACAGTGCAACACGGGGCACTCAGCAGGGCAGGGACACAGTGCAACACACACAGGGCACTCAGCAGGTCTTGGGCTGAATTGACCTGAGCTGCCAGAGACTGCTAGCTGGCCCCAAGCTGCTCTGTGGGGTCCTGACCAAAATGAAAAGCAAAACTGAGGCTCGGGGCAGCCTAGGAGGAAAGGAGGGTAGCAGCAGCATTAGAGAAGTCAGACTCACCCAACGTTGAGGACCTTGGGTCTCTGTAACCCAGAACCTTCAAGCCGGAAAACGACGTTGGTAAGGGTGGTGGGCAGGGGGTTCTTGAACACGATCTGTACTTCACATTCCTGGCCAACTACTGCTGCTCCCAGTAACTGAGGGAAATGGAGACCTTATCAGAGACGCTGACCAAACATGTAGGGCCCATACTTTGCACCCAAAGGAGAAACATATTAAAATTGAAATCTCGCCGAGTCCCTGAAAGAAACCACCTCAAATATCAGGGAGGAAACTCATATCCACTCTACACCTCGAGGCTGCCACGGACTCAGACCTGAGAACCTGTTTTACAGATGAGGAGACCAAGGTCAGGTCTGGTCCCTAACCTCCTAGGGCTTATCAGGGCAACTTGCTTCAGGCTTGCCCATCATTTCCTGTAGCCCCAGGCTCCTGTTCTCTATTCACCCCTTGGGTACCAGAAAGTCACACTCACCGTAAGAGAGAGGTCTGGGGTGCGCAAGCGGAAGGTGTGCTGCTTAGCTAATACCTGCCCACTTTCCTTGACGTGACCTGAGACATTGAGCAACATTGCCCCCTGGTCCACAAGGTGGGCCCTGTATTCCTTATAGCTCACAGGCATGGTCACAGAGTCCGCTGGGAAGAAAATGCATAGCAATCACAGGCTTTTCCCCCCAAATTTGCCTCCCAGAAGTGCTCTCTGTTGCTATAGGGCCTCCATGTCCAAAGCCAAGGTGCTTGGACACCCAGAGGCAGGGCTGGGGAGGGAGCACTATCTAGGGACAGGGTTAGGAGAAGAGTACAATCTAGGGGCAGGGCCAGGGAGGGAGAATCTTCTAGGAGAAGGACTGAAGAGGAAGCACTCTCTAGGAGATAGAGATAGGAAAGTATCATCTGGGGCAGGGCTGGGGAGGGAGCATCACCAAGGAGCAGGGCTTGGAAGGGAGCACCATCTGGGGCAGGATTGTGGAGGGAGCACCATCTAGGGGCAGGGCTTGGAAGTGAGCACCATCTGGGGCAGGGCTGGGGAGGGAGTACCATTCAGGGACAGGGCTGGGGAGAAAGTACTCTCTAGGAGATAGAGATGGGAAAGTACCATCTGGGGCAGGACTGGGGAGGGAGCACCATCTAGGGCTAGGGCGGGGGGGGGGGGAGCATCATTTAAGGGCAGGGCTGGGGAGGGAGCACCATCTGGGGCAGGATTGTGGAGGGAGCACCATGTAGGGGCAGGGCTGGGGATGGAGCACTTACAGGCTCCTGGGGCTAGTGCCACTTCCTTCTTGGTCTCCTTGAAGGTAGGCCCAGTGACACCAGTGTAGTAGGTAACAGAGAGGTAGAGGTGCAGCTTTACGGTGCGGCGGCTACTGCCACGATTGGTCAGCACCACGGAGACTGCCAGATCCTGTCCCATCACAGCGTCCTGTGCCTCCACCTGCATTGCCACGTCCTCAGCAGAGTCCCGGGTGGCATACACATTGGGCTTGCTGCCATGGGCGGCAGCCTTCTCCACTGCCCTCCGCTCTGCTTCTGAGCCTGAGGGTTGAAGTCAGTGGTGAGTTCAAGCCATTACCGGAGTAGGCCAGTGTTCTTCAGAAACCCTCAGCCAGGAGCTGGCTGGCTGGGCTGGAAGAATGTTACCTTCTGGGTGCTTATAGATGTGTGTGATGTCCTCCCGCATATTGGAGCTGATTGCCTTTGTGACAATGAGCGTGCCAATGGCTTTTTCCTCTACATACACAATCTTGAAGCTGCCATCATCCTGTCGCTGCCAGTACACCTTATCACTGTTAACCTGTGGGAGAGCAGAGAAAAGCAGGACTATAGTGGGCCAGGAAAACAGGCCTGACCCCCAGAGCCTTCTTCCCTCAACCCCAGGTGCTGCAGGCAACTGAACCAGCCACAGTCAAGGAGCAGGGAGGAAGCTGGTCTAGGAGGCTCCTTGTAGCCCATTTTGGCATTAATAACAGTTTTCCCTTATGGTTATTCGCTGGCTTTACAACTTATGAAGCAGCCCCATATCCATTATCTCTTTTGATCCTGAGTACAGGAAGCAAGGCAGCCATTATTATCTCCTTTTTACAGCTGGGGAAACTAAGACTCTAGAGTGAGTGACTTGCCCAAGGTTACACAGCTAGCCAGTCAGCGGTGAAGTCAGGACCAGAGGACTCAGGACCGAAGCCAGGGCTCTGGTTGCTTCAGACTGCTGAGGAGGCACCTGGAGCCCAGCCCTCACCTCGGCGAAAATGAAGGGCGTGTCATACTTCATGTAGACTAAGCCATTCTTGATGGACTCCACGGAGCAGGGGCCACAGCAGAAGATGCCTGGGAAGTGAGGCAGGTGATGGGTCTAAGGAGGCCCAGAGGCATGGCGGGAGTGGGAGGGGTCAGGGACAGCCCAGCTAACAGCTGGACAGACAGCCTAAGAGCCAGGCTGTCAGCACGCCCTCTGCACTGGCTGGCTGCTCAGGACCCCCTCCCCCAATCTTTCCTCACAGTCAGTTCAGGGCCCACATTGGTTCTGGTTGGCAGAGAGAGCAGTAAGCCACCAACACTATTTCAGAAACACCTCCACTGTGCAGCACACCCTGACCTCTGTACTGGGAAGCAAGAAGGGTGATGGGAAAGAAGAGACTGTCCTTATTGTACTCAGGAGGGCTTCTGAGTGAACTGGCTGCAATAGGTTGGCTGGGACAGAAAGTGCAAACAGGAAGTGAGGGCTATCCAACAGGAAAGGATCCTAACACTGAATGCTCTGGCCTCCTCTTTCAGATGGGGAAACAGGCTCAGCCAGGGAGGAGGCTGCCCTGTCTTATAAGGCAGCTGGAAACAGCTTCTATTTACCCAGTGGCTCTACTGTTGTAGGCATGCTGGTAGTCCTCTTTGAGACACGGTGTCCGTCCATCCACACCATATGGTGTATACACACAGCATTCTATTCAAGAACATGGCACACAAAGATGCTTCCTTGCCAATATCACTTGTCCAAGAAGTAACCATGGTAGACTTAGGTCCTGGCCATTCTTCCCAGAGCCCCTGCCTGACATCTACCCCATGATTTCTTAGAGCTGAACCAGAGGTCAAGTTTCCCAGTACACTGCAAGCATTGCTGGGTCATGCAACCCAGGACCCCTTTTACATAGATGATTGACAGGGAGTGGTCTGGGAAGGGACCAGAAGAAGAATGCAAGTTAGGCCAAGGCTATGTAGTCGAGGAAAGGGGAGGCGAGAAGAAGCAGCTGGAGGGACAGGCCATGTCACCTGCAGGTAGACTGAAAGCCAGAGGGAGAGGAGGCTGTGAGCAGAGCAGACGTCAGGTATCACTTCTATGGAGAGTAATAAGAGACAAGCAGCTGGCAGGTCATGCCACCCCAGGTCATGTCAGGGCTACAGAGATTTTCCTTTTAACCTGTCTGAGCCCTGATTTCTGTATACTGTACATGTATGCAGCGCACAGGGGAACAAAAGGGAGACTAGGGTTCATTCTCCTGGAGGAGACCCAGACAAAGTTATAATACCTACAAGAGCCACCATTTACCAGTGTCCCACTGGCATAGGATGGGTTCCGAACATGGGGGACCTTAAGAATCACCAAGGGAATTTTTGAAACAGAAAGTGAAAAACACGGGTGCAGCCCAGGAGTAAAGACTTCCTGAGCATGCTCAAGGCCCCAGGTTCAAAACCAGGACTGGGAAGAAATAGATACACCCATCCTCGGAAATTCTGATGGATCAGTTTTGATGATCAGGTGTTAGGGTGGGAACCCCCCAGAATAGAAATTTACTTTATAAACATCTTATAGAAAATAAATAACTTTTAAATCTTATGGTATTCAATAATTCTGTTTTCTCCTTCCATGTACAGAGGTCATATTACTTATAACCTTTTCTTCATGTGTGTGTGTTTGTGTGTGTGTGTGTGCTGGGAATTGAACCCAGACCTAATTATGACTTTTAGACATATACATAAGTGTGTGTCCTTTAATTAATTATATCTGGAATATGTAAGTTAAAAAGCAAGTAAGAATAATCGGTTTTTCAGGGGAAGGAAACCTCTTACTGAATATTCTTGAATCTTCTCTAACTCTGGAACTATCTGAGTATATTAATCATTATAAATTATAAAATAAAATGAAGTGAAGTAGCTATATGAAGAGAAGAAAATAAACTAATGGCTGCACGGTGGTTCAGTTGATAAGGTCACGTGGGGCACTGTGGGGTCAAAGGGCTTGGCTCTGCAGCCGAGACTCGAGGGGGTGTGAGGACAGGGTCGGGAAAAGGCCTGCCTTACCACTGCTGGTCTCCTGGGGTGTAGCATCCACAACCTGCCACCCGTCAAAGCCTGAGGGCAGATCTGGCCTCTTCATCCAGCAGTCATTCCACACATGGAAGTTCCTAGAGGGGCACGCCACGGCTCAGCATCCCAGCCTCAGACCATCTTCATCTTTAGGACAAGTGGCAGGCCATCCCTCGCCCTGTGCTCACCAAACAGAATCGTGGTTCAGATGCTCAAGAGGTTTCATGTTCTCATCAAAGTAGATGTCCATGGTGAGGGACGTGTCTGTGTCGTGTGCGGAGTTGAAGTTGGTGACAGTGCGGGTAGCAAGGCCCAGGCATCGCAGCACTGTGGAGGAGCCAGGGTTAAGGGCGGGGGCAGAGGCTGCCTGTAGGTGTGGCATCAGCAAGAGGGAAAGGGCAGCTGAGTCTGCCAAGCTTGGAGGGACCACCAGAGTTAGGGGTCAGAAGACCTGAGTATCTTTGGGTTACAAAGCCACCTGCTTGACTCAAGCTCTGACTATTGCTTCTTCTTTCTCTCCCTTAGGCCTCTCTCGGTTGTTAACACTAATTAATGATAATTAAGGTCATTCTATCATCCACCCTTAGTGGCACCCTATCCTGTAGCCACAGTTGGGCTGGACAGAAATGGAACCCTTCCCTCCTTACAGAGACCAGGCTATTCCTGACCCATTCCCTCTACTACCTGTGGTGGTAACACCAGCAAAGACCCAGCACTGGCCATAGGGGACAGAATAGCCAGTGCGCAGGTAGCTAAGCAGGATCTCCACGCTGCCCACCCACGCTGAGGGGTTGGTGCCTCGAGAGTAATCTCCAGTCCAGTTTCCAATCAGGACTCCGTTGTCATCCAGGGAGTTCACCTGCCGGGGAAAAGACAGGGTGTGGCTGGGTTTGGGGAGGTGCTCGGGATCTTCTGGATTCCCCAGCCCCTAACCCTGCAACCTCAAGAACTAGACACCAGCCTAAACTCCACCCACTTCCCCCCAACACACCTGCCCCCCACGCCCCTTGCTGTAATGCCGGAATGCGAATACTGGGTGTGCCAAGTTTGGGGCTTGGCCCCACATTCCAAAGGAGCTGGTACAGAAAGCATGAAAGGTGTGGTGGGGTACAGGCAGGGAAGGGAAAAAGAGGAATGAACCCATTTCCCTCACTCTCAATACTCTCTTTAGGGGGGAAATTCTATAAAGGGCAGGGCAGGAAGACACAGAAAGGGCTTACGGATATGAGTGCTCACCATGGCAGAGATGACCCGGCAGACACTGACTGGGTCCCCACGACCTCCATATGGCATTCCCCTTCGATCCAGGATGTACAGACAGGCATCCAGCACCCCGTGATCAAACTGGAAGCAAGGAGGGGAGAGGTGACCACAGCCCCTCAAAGCAATGCTCAGACCACAGGCTAGCATCCTGCCCAGTCCACCACGTCCCTCACTTCTAACTCCCTCAAGTGCACAAGGCCCAGCCCAGCCATACCTGGCCATAATTCCAGGTCCGTTCGCCAATCTGTGCTTCTGTCCCATAGTAGATTCTTCCAGATTCATTAAGCACATATTCTTGCCGCCAGTCCTCATGGTCCACATACACCAAGTCCTCTGTATCCCCAAAAGCACATAGCAAATTCTATCCGTTTTCTTCCTGGGCCCTACCTTCCCCTCAGCCAGGTCTACAGAATTCATAGCCACAGAAGAAGGTGGGGGTGGGGATTCTTCTAGCCTGACAGGACTGCTCACTCTAAGGAAGGATGGTGAGAAAGAAGGTTGGCTGTGGCCAGGGTCCTTCATCGGAATAAGTGAGGTGGGTGTCTCTTTTCTACAGTGGGCCTCTATCTCCTCTCCTGGACAATGAGAGCAGGTGTCTTTCCTTATGACCAGATGTTCAGGCATTTGGATCCCAGGAAAGGAAGCCTGACCTACTTGCCCTCTGCTCTTGACCCCAGCTGGTTTACCTGGGCACCAGGGGTTGAAGAGGATGTAGATCTCATTGCGGGGGTCAAAGGGCAACTGGAACTCTCCAGCTTCAGAGCGTGTGCGGACAGTGAGTTGAAATTTGCCGATGATGGCATTAGGGGAGGTATGGACGCGCAGGTTTACGTTGTGTCCACTGGTCTTGGTCACTTGGGCCTTCCAGCCATCACTGCCCCCTCTGCCCACTGGGATGATCACGTGGGTACCCTTGCCCACCTCAGGACTGTTTCCTAGAATAACGAGGTCAGCATTTAGGTAGTGAGAGAGCTGCTGGAAGTGGGAGAGACACTAAGAATTTGTTCAGCCCCACCCAAGAGGTCTGTGAGCCAATTTGTATGTCCCTAAGTAGGGTTACCACACCAGCCTGTGACAATCTCCTCAGAGCAGCATGGTGGCCGCCCCATGCTCTCCTGCGTGTCAGGGCAGAGCCCCAGTCCAACATCCCAAACCTGTTCCCCCGACAATGAACTCAAGTAGGGAGAGGACACTGGGGCCACTGTCACCCTCTGACTCCCGCGCTGTCCTACTGAACTGAAGGAAAATTAAGTTGGGTTCATTTGCCCCATAAGAAAGAACACTCTGGATACCGGAGGTCAGTGTGGCCTGCTCCCTGGGGTCACGGCTTCTAGAGCCCAGAGCATGTCTGGAGGTGGTAGGGGGACTTGGGAAATTAGAGGCTGGGGTGTACATGGCTGGGCTCTAATCAAAGGGTAAGAAGAGTCACCCGCCCCCAGCAGCTGCATAATCACCAGCCTGGACAGTCAACGGTCACTAAGCAACATGGTGAGGGAGGCACCTGCCTTAGGCCATGGACTGGATTGGCAAAGAGACGGGCACACCAGGGCTAGGAGAATGAGCGAGCAAGACCCAGAAAGAAGGGCACACCAAGCCAACAATGCCGAAAGACAAAGAGGCCAGCCGGCAGAGGAAGTGCTGTGTGGTAGCTGCCCCTGGAGGTTTGAGGAAAGCCAGCTTGGGCAAGCCGCAGCACCAAGGCCTCTCAGAGAGCACCACTAGGGGAACACGAAGAATCTTGCACCTGCCTCTCTTGGCAGAGATGAGGAGTGACAGGGAGGAGCCTAAAGACCTCTTTAACCTAACACTAGCCTTCCCTCCGACAAGCTCTGGGCCTTTCCCCTTCTCATTCCAGGCCCCACTCACCGATGAGAAGTTCGAGGGCAATGCGATCAGAGGACTCATATTCTCGGTTCAGGATGAGGATCATGTGGAAGGGCTGCCCGCGGCGCACAATCAGCTCATCATACTCAAACTCATCCGTGTGGTGCTCTCGGCGGTTCTGGTCCGAGCGTGAACACAGTAGATCCACACCAGTCACAACCAGCATTCCCTCTGTAAGGCCACATTCCTGGGTCAGTGAAGAGTCCGCAAGGAACCCAGACCTCCCCCTCCCCAGAAGTCTTTCAACCCCGCTGGAGATGCGAGGATAAATCTTAGACCCCATCAAGGCGGATAGCCTCACCTCGGATGGTGCCATCTCCAGCTGCGTTCACAGCACTGCCCCGAGACTCAGGTCTCCGGCCGCCCCGGGAGCTGGACCCTCGGCTTCTGGAGCCAGAAGGTTCAGGCCCCCAGTCATCATCAGCTCTGTTCCCGCAGGAGCAGCAGCCACAGCAGCGAGCCCAGAAGGAGCGGCCTCCTCCTCGGCGGGAACGCGAGCGTCTGTCTGGCTCTGGCTCCGGCTCCGGCGACGGGGTGGTAGGGGGCTGCCAGGGGTTCCAACCCCAGCGGCCCGTGTCTGAGCGAGGACCTTCCATTGTGCCTGCGAAGAAAAGGCAGGGGATGCTCTAACCCATTCAGCTCTCCTGTACCCAGGATGCCCATCCCACCCATCCAGAAACTCTTCAGATAAATTGGTTCAGTACTAGCTAGGTGACTGAGATAATTTTATTCTAACCCAGAGATGTCCCAAAGACCCCATTTGGTCACCCAGAAAAAGCACCCCATACTGCAGAGAAAAACCTCTTCACCTTGCTATAGTCACTCTCAAATCTCATCCCAAAACAATGTCCAGTGGAGAAACCCTCGAGTATCCACCTGAGGAAATGCACTGTTCCCTAAGTGGACACCTGTCACAGCCCCAAACCCCAAACCCCGTACTGGTTCCTCCACCTGCTGGCTTCTCAGTTTAGAGGTCCAACCTCTAGGACCATTTAACAGAGTTCTTCCCATAAAGACAGGTAGGTGGATTGGGGTGGGAGACAAGGTCCCCCACATTCCTCACGTCAGGGCAAACTTCAGGCAGAGTTGTGGAGAGGGCACAGCAGACTTAAGCAGAGCGGCCCCACGAAAACCGGGTCTCAACCCACAGCAGGTGCGCACTGACGAGCGTTCCTTTCTGAGTTTGGGCTGTGTGTCCCAACAAACGACGACCTGCTGTGGCTCAGCACCGAGATAGACGCCGGAGCCTCTCACCTGGCAGCGGTGTTGGGGATGGCACCACTGGGTCCCGAGCCCGGGTGGAGCAGGTCAGGGCGTATGGGACGGGACCAACAGGCTGGACGCAGCCACGCGAGTGGAAGGTGTAGGGCGAGCCGGGTAAGTGGTTTATGAGGGGAGGGTGGGCGGGGCTGAGCTTCTGGGAAAAGGGGTAGGATGGTTGCTTCATCCCCAGTCGGTCAAGAGGCCAGTCTCTGGGGGTTGTCCCCAAGTAGGGGCGGGACTTTCTCCTTTCTAGGAACTGAGATCATGATAAAGAGGGGGGTCGGGTCAAGTCCTGTCAGACCCGGGGCTGAGGTGAAAACGGAAGGTTTTCGGCGATGAACCCCACACCAACCTGACTCGTACCACATCGCGGTTCGGAGCGCACAGAGAAGGGCTCCTCTTCCACTCCCAGCCCTGTAGGGCAGATTTATTTCGAAGCTGGAGACATTCGCTTACTTCTGGTACCCAGCAGGCTTGGCCTTGTGGAAATGGTCTCTGGGCCTGGAACTCATTTTTGCCAGGAAGATCCCAGTATCCCAGGCTGCAGACAGATGACATCAGCAACCAGGCCTTCAAACTGGCTCCACCTGGCAGTCCCTGACCAGCCAGCTCTACCAGATCTTCTCACATCCCTCAGTTACTGCACTCCCGTCTGTCTCTCCTTCCAGCCACTCCACAGCCCCCGGGATGAGTGGAGCCGTCCCACACTTCCTTCTGTCTCCTAAGTCTGAGATTAAGATGGTCACAAAAGGGACAATCTTGCTTCCCCCTCCCAGCTTGGAAGTTTACGGAAGGTTTAGGTCTGGGCGGACAGGGGCCTCCTCTCCAGGCTACCTGGTATTCCCATCTTTCACTGTGTGTGTCTTGGCAGTTGGAGGCGAGCATTCTCCCTCATTTCTAAGATTCTTCTTGGGAATCCAGACCAGTCAGCTCCAGGAACCTACCTTCTGTACTTCCTAACTCTAGCTCTGGGAGGAACATCAGAGATGTCATTAAGACAGCCCCAAGGCAGAGAGGAGCTAGGCATCTTTAGGGAGGATCTCCTTGGGTCTCGTCCTTGGCACCACCAACCAGAACCTCTTACTCTATCACACTGGTGTTCCAGCTCTACCGACAGGTCACCAATCAGAGGACAGTGAAATCAGGGTTGGCAAAAAAGACCCCGAAGCAAACGTAGCAACAATCTGTTTGGACATGTATCCTGTGCAGAGGTATCTTGGGGAGCAGGAACAGAAGCTCCAAATCTCCACCCACACTAACTTTTTGGTTTGTTTTGAAATGGTTTCTCATATAGCCCACAGGCAGATCTTGAACTCACAGCAATCCTCCTGCTTTAGCCTCCCAAGTGCAGGGATTACAGAAGAGGGGGCCCACAGACCAAGCATCATGTGGGTTTTTCCCTGTTGAGCTAGCGAGTCCTGGAACCTAGCAGAGGTTTTGTGCTACTTTCAAAATCCTCAGTTTAAACCAGGGGAAATCAAAATTCAAGGCCGGTATGTGGGAGGTCAGCCAAAGGGCTTCACCGTGAGATTGTTTTGCTGATCACTGTGGATACGAGAAGAGGTAGAGCTTCAAGGGGCGGGGCATGTGAGCCCACATGCGCCCAAGCAGGTCCCAGAGAACCAGGAAAATGCCTGGTTTGCCAAACTCTTCTTTTAATCAGTCATCCTCTCTCCCCGATAAGCCAAGTTTGACTCAGTGCCCTAACCCCTGAGCCACTCCCTGGAGGCCTTGCACCCTGTAGCTTTCAAAGCTTGAACACAGTGCAGAGCGGTGTGGGTGCACCTCAGGAGCAGACTCCCATCTTAATACCTCAGGGCCAGGCAGAGCTCTGTTTAATCATTTCGTATTAATACAGAAATAGGAAAAGAAGCTAAGTCACTAACGCAAGGTGTTTAGTATCCAGCTTCAGCACGCAGCTCGGCGGCATTGGGGAGTCATAGCAGTTTCTTCATCAATTCGAACGTTCTAATCTCGCATCCCCGAGAGTGTATGAGGATCTAATGGGATCGGGCATTCCCAAGGACCTTTCAACCATAGAATGTAATTCACAGGGACCAAGGTTGTTTCAATAGGGTGGAGCAAGGTGCCTTGATGCAGTCTTCCAGAAACTGAGGCCCCGAGCGAGTCTCCTCAGTTGTGAATAAAGTGAGAGTTGGGGCAGAGTCTGAAAGCCGCAGGGGTCACGGGAGTTTTCACGATCTCTTCCAGCTAGAGTCAGCTGTTCTGAAGCTCAGCCCAAGCCAGAACCTGATCCCAACTCCTATCCTAGCCTCAAGTTTGGTCCCAATGGCAGCCCCAAACCTGGAGCTGGACTCAAATCCAGTTCTGGTCCTGACTTCAGCTGTAAACATGAGGTTCTGGCCCTCCACAACAGCTGAGAGCAAAGCCGAGAATATTACTGCAGAGGAGACCCACACCCCAAGGCCCTTTTCTCAAAATGCACGGTGGTGGTAACAGAGGCAGTGGCCTAATGGCGGCAGTAATGGTAGCCTGGCAGCCTAGGGGGCCTCTCCATTCTTTATTCAGTCCCAATAAGTTAAAGGGTAAGGGCGAGGGCAGGGCCTCCTAGGTGAGGATACTGCTGACGGAAGGCAGCATTTCAGCCAAACGCTCCGAGATGCCCTGTTCTTGGCACAGTGAGTTGCCCTGCAGGTCGAGGAGGACTAGCCTGGGGCAAGAGGCAAGAGGCTGGAGAGTTGCAGACTGATGGAGGCCTTGGGCAGGAGAGTCAAGGAAAGCTCAGTAGTTCTAACCCACCCCGATGTCTGCTACTGACACCCCAAAACTAAACGCTGCTGCTTGGAAGCACGTTGGATGGTCTCTTATCCATGTCCCTGGAGAATAAAAGCTCTTAGCAGAGGCTGGAAATGTCTGGCTAGGGAAGGGGTTGTGGGATCGTCAGGTGTGGAAGGCTGGTGAGTGGCACTTACTATCCACAAGGGGCTTCTGGGTCAGAGGGGCTCTATCCTCCCATTTTCAAGAGGAATCAGAGTTCATGATTTTTAAAAAATTTGGAACGTCCTGATATCTAGACTACTGTGTGGTTCCTAAGAATCTTACAGGTTGCCTATCTCTGCACCCTGGCTTAAGGAAGTTACACTTCACAGATCTCCAGAGTAAAAGCTAATAACAGCCCCAGACAGCACCAGGCTATCATCTCCCCTAGGTTTACCCTGCCCAAGCCCTGTTTCCTGCCCTGCCTTGAGATGACCCTGTCTGTGTCTGCGGTTTGTCTCTCTGTGGCCTGCTCCTCACCCTATGAGCTGTCTGCAAACCCGACAGAAGGATACGGTTATTGCATAGTAACAGCTCCTGCAGCCGGGGAAGGTTAGCCACACCGTCCAAGGACTCTAGGGCATTATCACTGGCCTGCAGCACCTGAGGAGCAGGGAATTGGGGAGACACAAGGTCAAACAGGCAGCCTGAGACGGGTACAAGCCATGGAGGAGCCCAGAGTGACCAGCTTAGGTATGTTAAAAAGCTCAAAGGGCCAGACTGGGCGGTAGAGTAGGCTGGGAAAGAAGTTACCTTCAGGAGCCACAAGGTCCTGGACATTGCTGTGACACAGGCAATCTCCTGAGTGTAAAAAGAGGAAAAGGGCCACCCCAGACAGCAAGGGAGGATGACCATTTACCTCAAGACAGCGCAGAGCACCTAGGGCTGGGGGCAGGGCTCGGAGACGATTATGTGACAGGTCGAGATGAGTGACCAAGAGCAGCTGCTCCAGGTGGCAGAGCACTGTCAGATCCTAGGAGTGGGGGAAGGGGTGGAAAACTCAGCAAGAGCTAGGAGATCTTTAGCCACCTGCTCTGTGTTCCACATGGACCTCGGAAGACTCTTGCTAGAGCCCAGCAGAACGTAAGAAGCACACAGAGCAATGCATACGAGCATAGGCCATGTCAGGGACAGACAAACGGTTACGGTGGGATGGCTAGTGGGGGTGGACAGGGAGAGGAACCCCAAGTGTGGAAGGGACAGAAAACAGCGGCATGTCCTCCAGCACACAGGAAAGGGAGCGGCGGGCCTGAGGGGGCTGCAGTGAGGAGGCACAAACTGATCTGTTAAGATGTCTGGCAGTGGTGCGCATGCCTTTAATCCCAGACTCAGGAGGCAGAGGCAGGAGGATAGCGGCCAGTGAGTTTGAGGTCAGCCAGGGCTACAGAGAGAAACCCTGTTGCAGACACACATGACTAGGAAGGATGAGAAACAGAAAATCACTACAAACTGTTCTGGTTCCAGACTTGGGGGCCCTGATCCAGGGTGAGAAGCACGGGGAGGCACAGCATGGTAGTGAAGGGCCTTCTTACGCTGTTTTTCAGTAGTAGGAATCGAACCCAGGGCGTTCTATACATTGGGCAAGTGATCTACCAATGAGCTATATCCCTAGTACAGCTTTGATGACTCAGGATTCAGAACCAGGGAACATATAGGATGCTAAACTGACTGACTGAAAGATAAAAATTAAAAAAAAAAAAAAGCAAGACCTAGCAAAGGAGTAGGCCAAAAGGGTTAAGCCTGGTGGGGTGGAAATGTCTAGGAAGGCACCGCGATCAAGGCAGAGGTGCGGCATGGTGACAACAGCCGGCAGAGGCCTGGAGAAGGACCCTGCTGAGCGCATACCTTGTGAGCCAGGTGGAGCACGCGCACCTCAGCATACTCCATCCTGAGGACGCTGTTCTCCAGCAGGAACTTGCTGCGCAGGTCATCCAAGTACGCTGCTCTCATTGGGTCCACAGCCTGGTGGGGACGAAGCAGATAGCTAGGTGGGGCAGCTGTCTTCTACTTGCCCACCTGGCCTTCCCTGGCCCGTTCCCCCAGGCCTAACTTGCTTTGAGGGTGTGGAAGTATTGCAGCGTCTCTTTCTCATAGAGGAGGGGGTCCAGGGCCCGCATCAGCAGGATGATGGTCAGCAGGCACCCTGGGGAGAGGGCATAGGAATCTTTACAGTCTCTTGAGACCCCATCCTCAAGGACGTTCCCTGGGCAGGTTTTCTCGGCGTGGCTCTTGGGAGCTGGCTCTGGGGACATCCTCACATTTATTTTCAGGCTCCAGCTCCTGCAGCTCCTTACAGGATTCAAGCTCAGACTGCAGCACTGTGGACTTTTCCACCGACAGCTCACACCTGAGAGTGGGCAGGTTAGGGGGGTGTGCAGCCCACAGTTCTCAGGTCTGAGCCACCCCTCCCCCAGGCCCAGGCCTCCTGTCCCAGCTCCCTGGTGTCTAGAGCCCCTCTCTGGCCACGGCTCCTTCATCACCTGAATAGCTGCTCATCAGTGGCTGAGTCCCGGCACCAGCACTCCTGGCGGCCTAAGGGAAAGGGGACAGCGTGAGGAGAGGAGCGAGAAGGCCGAGGAACCACGTGGAGCTGTAGGCAGCCTCACCTTTAAAGAGCACACACTCCTTCTGGGCATCACTTGCTGTCCAGATGACACGGAACGTGTGCTGGGGCAGCTGGTCATTGAGAGAGGCGGCGGGCAGGTCACACAGCTAGGAGCATCGGGTCAAGGAAATGTGCCGCCTCACTGCCCTTCTGACTGTCCCACCCTAGCTCTGTCCCAAGCCCTCATTTCTGCCCCACCAATTCTGGGATACCCAGACATGGCTGGCCCGGTTCCTGCCATCTGGAGTCCTCCACTCCACACTCAGAGGCGCCTCATCAACCATGAGTAGCAAAGTCCCCATCCTGGAGCCCACCTGCTCAGGAGACAAAGAGAGACTCGTTAGCGTTAACAGCCTCAGCCTCAGAGTCCTGTGATGCTTTTAGTAAAGCCACTTGACTCACTATTAGAGGACGAGAAAAGCAGACCGACAGACAGGCCTCATCCCGGCTCACGTGCAGGCAGCGCAGAACGTCCTGCGGCTCCGCTGGGGAGAGAGACAGCCTGGTTCATCTTAAATCTTCTTCCTTTCCTTCTTAGGCTCAAACACCCTACCCTCTCCCCAGAGCTTACCCCGACCGAGGAGCCAGCGGTGATAGAACCAGGCACTCTGATCGTTGGGGTCAGTAAAGAAGGCATTTTGCACCAACTCCAGCTCTGTGGGGGCCAAGGAGGCGTGAGGTTTGTGAGCATGCGCATAGGATCCTAGCGCCATCCCAACAGCTCTCCATCCCCACGCTCCACTTGTACCCGGCCTTACACAGGCATCACAAGTGTCGGTGTTATTTTTACCATCGGATACCTGAGCTCCCTGAAGCCAGGAACTGAGCGGTATGCACACCCCAAAGACCAGGAAGAAGCTCAGTAAGGCAGGCTCAGAACAGGGTTGGACAGACACCAGGACTGGGGTGGAGCAGCAGAATCCTTACCAGGATCCCCTAGGCCAGTGGTTGGTTCTCACCCTTCCTGAGGCTGTGACCCTTTAATACATTGCTCCCCCCCAACAACCATAAAACTATTTCCATAGCTACTTCATTACTGTAATTCTGCTACTGTTATGAATGGCAGTGTGAGGATCTGTGTTTTCCAATGGTCTTAGGCGACCCCCTAGGCCCACTTACCTTTCAGCAGTACGTTTTCAGGGAGGCGTCCCTGTGGGCCCGAGTCTGGCTGGGGGTGCAGCTGGGGCAAGAGGCAGGAGCGGTAGTGCCAGGAGGAGTAGTTGGAGAAGTTCCGGGTGATGAGGCTATCAGTGAAGGCTAGCTCCTCTGCAGGCGCTACAGCAGCCTGCGCAGCGACAAACCGCCGATAGTCCCAGCAATGAACTAGGGGTGTTGAGGGGGAGAACCTATCTCAGGAGCAGGACAGAGGGGAGCTGCCCCACTGAGAGCCCCAGCATTCCCTCAGCGAGCCAACCACACAGGCTCCGCCATCCACTAATCCACTACCATAGTGGGCTTTGGTGCTGGGTCCTGCACATCCCTCCCCACTCTGGGCCTTAGTGAAGACCCAGTATCAGGATGTAGGGCCCGTGAGGATGTGGGGACAGGGCTGTGAACCCTTACAGTTCCGCTCATCAACTTCAAGGAAGCGAGCACACAGTTCCAGCTCTCGGGCCCAGTTGGGCTCAGGCAGGCGGCTTAGAAGCCAGCAGCGGTGGTGCCAGGTGCCATAGGACTTGGGGTTCACGCGCAGACAGCTCTCTAGGAAGCCTAGCTCTGCTTTCACAAGAGCATCCAACTCCTCAGGGGACCTGCACCACAAGAGAAAAGGAGGCTAGAGCCTTTCAACACCCAGCTGCATCTTTTCCTTCCCATCCTGTACCTGGTCCCCCACCATCCTATCTCTATGCCCCTGTTTTCCCCATTCCTCCTCCAGTTCTGCACCCAGGCAGGACCAGGGCAGGGACTTGAACCACTACATACTTCTGGGTTTCTAGCTGCTGGAGCACTTCTCGGCGACAGTTCCAGAGGGTGGCAAAATCAGGGTTGGCTCCCAGAATCTGGCTTGTCAGTTCTAGCACTGACTCGTCCAGCTCACCAGCCTGCCGCTAAGGAGACAGGTTACAGGGTCAGCGACCACAGTATTTTCCCAGCTCCAGGCTAAATATTATAAACTCGGAACCACCCAAGAGTGGCACTGTGCAACAGGTACTGTGCAAATCCTTATGCAGCCTCACAGGGATTTTCTCATTTAATCTTTAAGCCTTATGCAGCATGTACAATTATTAGCTCCATTTTACAGCTGAAATGACTCGCCCAAGGCAACAACACAGCAACAACAGACAGAATTCAGACTCTAGGGTCAAGCTTTTGGCCTCTGTGTTTTACTTGGAGGTTGGGGGCTACCTCTGAGGGCCCCCACCTTCTGGAAGACAGCTTGTGTGGCTGACTGGTAGAGCTTCAGCTTCTGCTCCCGTTCTAGCCTTTTAGCTTCTGCCTGCTCTTCGGACGTCTTCACCTTCAGGCGCCCATGCTACGGGGATGGGGAGGGGGTAAGAATGCAGATAGCAAGGGCAGGTTTGCAGAGGCCCAAGAGACAGCCACGCGGGGTGAGGGCGTGGGCATGCAGGGGCAAGGGGCTGGACTCAGGGGTCTCACCATGGTGTCGGCTCAACGTTGGGGGACAGGGGAGGGGTCCAGAGGTAGCCCGTTCAATCTGTGGAGAAAGATGTCAATCACGGAACCCCGCCCCCACAGCCCCGCCTCCAGGTGGTTCCCGGAAGCTGCCAGCGGGCCTGAGCGAAGGATCCCAGGGTGTAAAGAGGTCCTCCGGCTCGTGAGAGGTCGGGAGGAGGCGCTCACCACAGCCGGAGCCCCGGGAGGCCGAGGCCGAGCCGAGGCACAGACCGCGCCCGGAGAGAGCAGTGCCCGCTCGCCCGTCCCGCGGATTCTAGCGCCCCCTCCCCCACGGGCGAACCCACCTGCTCCGGGAAGAGGTGTCGGGACGTGCAGCCCGGCGCCGCCACCGAGACCCTGCCTGGCTAGAGGGGCTCCGGGCAGTGTGAGGAGGCGCTGCGCCCCCTGCAGGCTCGGAGAGGGAGTTGCGTGCCTGTCAGCAAGTTCTGTTAGCACTCAGGAGTGTGTGAGCGAATGTGTGAGTGACAAGGAAAGGCTCTTCCTGTTAGCGACTTAAACTGCAACCTAGTTGAAGAAGTTTCCCCAACAGCCTGACACCAGCCAATTCTGGCTGTTAAAAAATTCTCAGGTTCCTTCCTGTTCTATTAATTTCATCCACATTAATGGCGACTATCGGGAAGGTGATGGTGCCCGAATCTCTAGCCCAGATATTCACAAGCTTAATGATAATGATAATTATTTATCCGTATACGTATGCGTTGACATATTCAAAAGCCCATTGGAAAAATCCAGGGGCAGTGGTGGTACTGGTAATGTCAGCTTCTTAGGAGGTCGATGCAGGAGGGTCTCAACCTTCCTAACACTTTAATACAGTTTTCCATGTGGTGATTCCCAACCATAAATTATTTCATTGCTAGCACATAACTAACTTTTTTTTTTGGTTTTTCGAGACAGGGTTTCTCTGTGGTTTTGGAGCCTGTCCCGGAACTAGCTCTTGTAGACCAGGCTGGCCTCGAACTCCCAGAGATCCGCCTGCCTCTCTGCCTCTGCCTCCCGAGTGCTGGGATTAAAGGCGTGCGCCACCACCGCCCGGCTCACATAACTAATTTTTATACTGTTATGAATCGTAATATAAATATCTGATATGCAGAATAGTTAACGTGCGACCTCCAAAGGGTTTGTGACCTACAGGCTGAGAACCACTTAAACTCTAGAATCTATAGAGTCTAAGGCCAGTTTAGGTAATTGTGAGATTTCTAATTTAAAAAAAAAGTTCAGTATAACCTGTATGTCCTAGAGATATTTTAAACTATAAAAGCAAAAGATACAATCTTGCCTATCTCTCCTGAATGCTGGCTTTCTTTTCATGTTGTACCATGGCACAATTCTCCCCCTGCTTTTTAGTTTACCCCTTAATATCCTCTCCATTCTGGTCGCAACTAAAGTGGTTGAAATGGTCTTCATCCCAGCCATGTCCCCTCTACTATCAATTCATCTGTTTTGTTTTGTTTTTTGAGGCAGAGTTTCTCTGTGAAACAGCCCTAGCTGACCTGGAACTAGCTCTTGTAGACCAGGCTGGCCTCGAACTCACAGAGATTGCCTGCCTCTGCCTCCCGAGTGCTGGGATTAAAGGTGTGGGCCACCAAGCTATCAATTCATGTTTTGTGCCCTGGAAATGTACTTAAAATACCCACTATGTACTCAGTCTTTTTCTAGGTCCAATAACATACTTTAGAGGAAAAGAGATGTTTTTCCTAGTCTTGTGTACCGTAGTCCCAGTGGGGAAAGAAAACGTACTTAAGTTATCATTGCTCCTGGCATTGTGATAGGAGCTCTGTATATATGAGAGGCATGTGAACACACACACACACACACGCAGAGGCAGAAGCAGAGAGATTAAAAATACGATACATCCTAATATGGTGGCTCACGCCTGTAATCTCAGCACTTGGGAGGTTGAGTCAGGAAGGTCCTGAGTTTGAAGCCAGCCTGTGCTATGTAGTAAGATGCTGTTTCAAAATGAAAGAAAATAAAAAGGCTGGACATCTTGGAGAACTCCTGTAACCTTGGTACTTGTGAGGAGAGAAAGAATCTCAAGTTTGAGGCCAGCCTGGGTTGGAAAAGGAGTTCCAGGCTAATTTCTGCCACATAGTCTCAAAAAACCCAGTTACAGAAGAAGCATTTTATCTAGATGCTTGAGTTGACATTAAGATTAAATAAACCATGTGAGGTTCTTTGAATAATGACTGTATTGAATAAATAATAATAGTGTTATTATTTTTAATTTCCCCGACAAACATACATGAAACTGATGTCCAAGAAGATTAATAGCTGGCTGAGGGCCACCCACGTAGTAAGTAGGTAGATAAGACTCGATGTGATTCTGGTCTAGTCTAAGTCACCTCATCATCCATTTTTTTTGCTGTTGCTGTTTGTTTTGCTACTTCCGGATCTTAAAAGTGCTCAGCCATTCAACCAGATACCAGGAACACCGATGGCAACTGGTGAAGGTTTGCCAAACACAGTGTTACATCATAGTCACTAAGGGAGGAGAGGAGGGGGTGGTGAAGTTTGAGGTAAGCATGAAAGACTATTTAATAATTAGCGATCTTGAAACTGGCAAAGCTGAGTCAGGCAGGGCTGAGAGGAAGTGAGTCTTGGGAAAGACATCTGCATTCGAAAAGGTGGGGCCTGTGTTTTGGAAAGAGAAGGCAGGAAGGGCATTTCAGACATGTGTGACATGAAGATGGGGGTGAGGAAACCAAACAGACTAAGCTGGCTGGCAGAGAGAAGCTGAAAACCAGGTGCCCTCACAGATAAGGACAATAGAATTGATGACACACCACTTAATGGCAAGAGGAGCTGTCATGAGTTATATTTGGCCTTCTCTGTGAGGTAGTGGGACGCAGGCAGCTGTTTGAGGGCTGTGCTCTGATATCTGCTCATTGTGAAAACAGTGGTGTGTGCCAGTAGAGACGAGTCTGCGTGCTTAGAGCTCCGAGGACAAGAGTAGGTGTCATCCATATCACAGAGTGAGCAAGGGGGTGTGGTGGGGAGCAGCTGAGCACACAGGTCGTCCAGGACCCTGAGCCGTCGGAGACCAAATATGGTTCGGAAGGAAGGAAGGGACAATGAGCCACAGTCAAAGCTGGACTGGCAGCCGTGCTCCAGAGGTAGGCGGAGTAAGGAAGAGGCAGGTATTGAAGCTGGGGTCCTCCACCACATGAGACAGGGTGTGTGTTCTCGGTCACCTGATCTTTAGCATCAGTGCTAGGCTGTCACAGAGTCCTAGGCTCCAGGGACTAGCACTAGACTCCCCCCAAAAATCTACCTTCTTGGAGGTTGTAATAATAGAGCTCTCTGTGGCAGGGCAAAGGTGATGCACACCTTTAATCCCAGCACTCGGGAAGCAGAGGCAGGTGGATATTTGTGAGTTTGAGGCCTGCTTTGCATAGTGAGTTCCAGGCCAGCCAAAGCTACATAGTGGGACCCTGTCTCAGGAAAAGAAAGGGGGGAGCTCACTAAACCAGGAGCTTGCCAGTTTCAGCTAACTGTCCCTGGGATCTCCCTGTCACTCTCCCCCACCCCCCCCCACTCCCTACTGCTGAGGTTAAGATGCATCTAGGCTTTTATGTGGGTGCTGGAGGTCTGAACTCAGGTTTTCACGCTTTTTTTAAAAAAAGATTTGTTTGTTGTTTATAATGTTACAGTGTTCTGCCTGCAGGCCAGAAGAGGGCGTTAGATCTCATTACAGATGGTTGTGAGCCACCATGTGGTTGCTGGGAATTGAACTCAGGACCTTTGGAAGGTCAGCCAGTGCTTTTAACTGCTCTCTCCAGCCCAGGTTTTCACACTTGTATAGCAAACATTTTACCTATTGAGTCATCTCCCTAGCCTCAGTCTCCCCTCCCCCCACTCCCTTTTTCTTTTTTGCACTGGAGATCCTAGAGCCTTGTTGATTACTAAACAAAGAGTAGGATGAACCCCCACACCCTCTACTTTAACTTTCTAGACCATGAAAAATATTTCCTGTCTGCATGATACAGTACAGCAGTCCCAAGCTAGACTGTGAGGAATGCGGTTGAGGAATTGATTTGTTATTTTCTGTCTTTGTTTTGTTTTGTTTTGAGGTTCTTTGATTTTTCGAGACAGGGTTTCCTCTGTGGTTTTTGGAACCTGTCCTGGAACTAGCTCTTGTAGACCAGGCTGGTCTCGAACTCACAGAGATCCACCTGCCTCTGCCTCCCAAGTGCTGGGATTAAAGGCGTGCGCCACCACCACCCGGCAATAATAGCATTATTATTTTTAATTTCCCCGACAAACCCAATCAAGATGCTGAGATGGTAACAGGTGTTCTCTGAGAATGGGGAAGGGTAGCTGCTTCTGAGGAAAAACAAGCAGGATTGGGAGCAGATGGGGTCTAACTACTCCAACAATGACTCAGTAGATCAGCAGATTATAAAAGAGAAACTTAAGAATTTGTAGTTTCTAGCCAGGCGGTGGTGGCACACGCCTTTAATCCCAGCACTCAGGGAGGCAGAGACAGGCGGATCTCTTTGAGTTTGAGGCCAGCCTGGTCTACAAAGTGAGTTCCAGGACAGCTGGAGATATACAGAGAAGTCCTGTCTCGAAAAACAAACAAACAAACAAACAAATTTGTATATTGTTTATACAAAATGTTTTTGTGGTTTCTGTCGCCACTGGGTGGTGATGGTGCATGTCTTTAATTCCAGCATTTGGGAGGCAGACACAGGCAGATCTCTGAGTTTAAGGCCAAAGCCTGGTCCAGGATGGCCAGGGCTACAAAGAGAAACCCTGTCTCAAAAACCCTATAACGATGATGATGATGATGATGATGATGATGATGATGATGATGTGTGGTTTCCACAGAGCTTTTGGAATGTGGCAGGGAGAAGGAGGGAAGGTGATGTGAGAAGGGAAAGGGCCACTTCTGCTCTCTTGGGGATGTCCTGAGGCAGCAACAAACAGCTGTCTGGAGAGAGGCTGAGAGGCCAGAGCAGAGGAGGACAGCGTGGGTGTTGGGCATGTGCACATGGTAATTACACGGTGGCAGGGAATGCGCCATTCAGGGAGAGGGAAGATGAGGGAACCCACAAACAGGCTTTGATAGAGTCATGGTTAGGGCAGGGCTGGGAGTAATGGACGGAGCAGCCTCAGTGGGGAAGCAGAGCGAAATGAATACTGGAAAGAGAAAGAATGGCCTGTGTTCCCAGAGCCATTATTCATGGCCACAGTCATAACTGGGCACTGTAGATCCTGTGTGGCCAGAAGATGGACTCTGCTCAGGGAGTGAGCCTGGTGTCCAGGCTGTCAGATTCCAGAAGGCTCCCCTCCCTCACATTCTCTCCATATTGCACTCTACTAAGCAGACGAGAGCAGGAAATGTGGGAGGAAGTCCCAAGGATGTGTTGCAGGTTTCTGGGAAGCTGAGGTGGGCATGCTGGAGAGTCGCTTCCTACCCAGTGGGGGAAGGGGCAAGAAGGGGGATCCTGGCCTGATATAGCTCTCAGAGGATCTCAAGTGATGGGTACTTAGAAATTTGTTTCAGGTGGCACCTGGGGACTTGAGAAGAAATTAAGCTCTGGGAAGTGTGAAGCTCAGACCAAGTCATAGGAGAGGAAAGGAAAGGGGAAGGTCTGAGTAGGCCACCTGTAGCTGCGAGGGAAGAGCTAGAGCAGTTGCAAGGTACTGGGGAAGAAGTGCCCTGTTGGTATCCTCTGTGACCTTGAAGATACTAACTCCCCTGCCACCAGCTTCGGGATTCTTTCTTTCTAACCCTGACCTCTCCTGAACAAGATGTCAAAGCAGGAGGGCCCAATGAGTCCCCAGCAACCCAGAGATACTCAGTGAAGAAAGTCGCACACTCCATGTGCTCGAGGTGGGGGCTAGGGTCAGAGTCAGGTTTCTGAATTTCAGCGTTTTTGTAGCCATTCGAAACATTACCAGCATACATTAACCTCAAAATGGCATCATAGGTAGTAAATATAGCTACAGCTGATGGGGTATCAGGCCCTGGGTAGTGGTAACTAGCGTTTTTGTCAGCTTTGTGGCGGGCCTTTCATGGTGGCATTTTTTTTCAATGATGGATAAATAATGGGTCATGGGATGGCCAGTTTGTTAGGATGGATTTTATAGACTGAATAATTTCAAAATCAGGTTCTTTGGTCATCAAGTAGCAGTCTGCATAAGAAGAACCGTGGGAGGTGGAATGACAACAGCGTGAGAGAGGGGATTCTGGCTGGCTCAGAGGGTAAGAGTAGACGCTGTGCATTGCTTAGCAGAAGCACAGGTTCCAGTGGTCCCTTTAAAGAGACGCAGAGATGCACTGAAGTCAGGAGGGAAACATGAGGATGGCGTGGAGAAGCACAAGGGGCCTGAACTGGAAGACAAGACTCAGGAGGCAGAAAATAATAGTCTTCAAAATCCTGGAATAGAAGCTATACTGACCCCCCCCATCCTTTCCTCCCTCCTTCCTTCTCTCCTCACTCCTCTCTCTTTCTCTCTCTCTCTCTCTCTCTCTCTCTCTCTCTCTCTCTCTCTCTCTCTCTCTGTTGAATGCCAGAGGTGTGTTGGATCTACTGGAGTTCCAAGTAGCTGTGAGCTGCCTGAAGTGGATGCTGGGACTGAATTCTGGTCCTCCGCAAGAGGAACTTGCTTTCTAAACTGCTGAGCCATCTTTCCAGCTCAATCCGGTATCTCTTGAGCAAAAAGAACAAAGACCAGTGAGTACACAGACTCCTTATGAAGGGCTTTCTAGTCATCGGAGCTGGCCAAAGGTGGAAGGGGCCTCAGTGAACACCGGTAAATGCACTGTTACATGAGGTCATAAAGCACCTGCTACTCAACCACTTTGAAAAAAGGTAATAGAGTCTGGCATGGACAGTGGTGGTGGCATACACCTTAAATTCCACCACTTGGGAGACAGAGGCAAGCAGATCTCTTGAGTTCGAGGCTAGCATGGACTACAGAGCAAGTTTCAGGACCGTCAGGACTACACAGAGAAATACTATCTGGAAAAACAAACACACACACACACACACACGTGGGGGGGGGAGAAATTCGAGGGCAAGTGTTTGCCTCTCCTAAACTTTCCAAAATTCTTATCACTGAGGTGGACAAGGGGAACAAGTGACTCAGAGCTCAAGAATGACCTTACTCTCCTCATTCCATCAGAGTCTGGAGGTTCCTTGAGTACATGGGTTCTCTCTAGCTTCCTGACACCCAGTTCCTTCTGAGTCAGCCTGGTGAGGTCTCCTGATGGCCAATGGTATTACTCTGTGGACACCGCATACTTCCTGGCTAGGGAAGGAGAGGGAATGGGCTGGCCAGTGAGTGGAAGGGCACAGCCCAAGGGCAGGGCCTCAAATACAAAATCAGGGAAAGTCCCTGTGGCAGAGAATCCTATTTCACCTAGGAAGTGGTAGGTGCTGACTCAGGCTGATGTCTTTGAGGAAGAGATCAAGGAAAACAACCAGGAAATAAGACTGAAAAGCTCCAAAATCTCCTGGAGCCAGAACCCGAGCCTGTGGAATGGGAGCTAGGCACTGCATCATGGTTGGTGAAACTGGTGACTTTAAATTGCACTGGTAGGGTTAGGAATATGGCCAAGATGCCAGCTACCTACCTGGTAGCCTGGCAAAGCCATTGAACAGCTTCAGGGTGGCACTATTGAGTTTACTTTAGGGCAGACCCCAGAAGTTCTGTGCCAGGTGAGCTATGGGCCAAGGACAGGATGAGAGGTTATAGGTGCTTGGGAAAGTGTGAGATGCTTTGACTGGCAGGTGAGCTCAGAGGATAAGTGCTTACTCTTCCCTGTCCCATCATTCTTTGTGCAGTAGTAACCGAGTGTCTCTGTGCTGGACTTGCTTGCCCAGGGAATATGACCATGAGACAAATGGATCCCTTTCCTTCTGATTAATGGAGGAGGGTCATGTGTCTATGTGTTACTTTCATTGGTTAATAAAGAAACTGCCTTGGCCCTTTGATAGGACAGAAGAATAGGTAGGTGGGAAAGACAGAACAGAATTCTGGGAGAAAGAAAGCTGAATCAGGCAGATGCTATAACTCTCCTCTCCAAGATGGACTCAGGTTAAGATCCTCCCTGGTAAGCCACCACCTCGTGGTGCTACACAGATTATTAGAAATGGGTTAAGCAAGATGTGAGAATTAGCCAGTAAGAGGCTAGAACTAATGGGCCAAACAGTGTTTAAAAGAATACAGTTTATGTGTTGTTATTTCGGGGCATAAGCTAGCCAGGCGGCCGGGAGCCGGGAGGGAACGCAGCCCGCAGCTTCTTCTACATCTGATCATATGGACCTTCTGATCATATGGACCTTCTGATCATATGGACTTTCTGATCATATGGCTGTCCAGTTGAACCTTCTGGATGATGGAAATAATCACATGAGCAGACGTGTGTGGTGCTGGGTGTGCACAAAGTTGGGGACAGCACTGCCTAGGAGTAAAGTAGACTTCTTGGAAGGAGAGAGCCCAGAGGTGGGCTGGCCTTGGGCCTTGCTTGCACACCTTCTCTGTGCCTCTCGGCAGCAGGTCCTATGGTGTTGTGACTACTTTCTACTTCATGTGGGGTGCAGCACCCTGCTTCCGCTTCTAGTCAAAGAGATTCAGCTGCCTGCATTTCCTTTCAACCACCAGGGTCCCTTTACCATAGCAGTTACTCGGTAAACATAGTTCAGCTAGTCATTCATCAGCCACGATGACTGGTTACTAGCACAATTCCACAAAGTGATCCAAGACAGATAAGATTCCTTCGCTCGGGGACTGGAGAGATGGCTCAGAGGGTAAGAACACTGGCCGCTCTTCCAGAGGTCCCGAGTTCAATTCCCAGCAACCACATGGTGGCTAACAACCATCTGTAATATAATGAGACCTGGTGCCTTCCTTGCCAGCAGTACATTGTATGCTTAAAAAAAAAAAAAAAAAAAAAAAAAAAAAAAAAAAAAAAAGATTCCTTTGCTCATAGATCTACATTCTAGTTGGGGAAACAGAGCTTGTGGAAGGAAATGTATACAGCAGGTAATTTCAAAGCATCATAAATACCTGAGGAAATCAAACCCTGGACTGAAACATAGCTAGCTAGGCTCTGTAACTCCACAGAGCACTGGGGGTCTTGGGACAGAATGGAAAGCTAGTTCAGTGGTTAAGAGCACTTGCTATTCTTCCAGAGGACCTTGGTTCAGTTCCGAGCACCCAGGTTGGGTGGTTCACAACTGCCTGTAACTCTAGCTCAGAGAATCCGAGGCTCTCGGTGTTTTTGGGAATTGCACGTTTGGGACACATACTCGCACAAACACAGACACATAAATAAAATAAGTCTTTATTTAAAAAGAAAGAAAGGTAAATGTTACTAAGGATGTCTGAAAAGGCCATAGGGAGACCTATTATTTTAGAAGCTTACTTAAAAATATATAAGGGTTTGGAAGAATGGTTCAGCAGTTAAGAGTACTGCCTGCTCTTCCAATGGACCCAGGTTCAATTCTCAGGAGCCACATGGTTCAAACTATCTGAAACTCCACTCTCAGGGCATCTGACTCCCTTTCTGGTTTCCAGGCGCCCTGCATGCATATGGTAAACATACATCCAGGCAAAACACCCATTTGTATAAAAATAGAAGAAAATATAATTGTATATACATGTGTTACATATATACAAATCGTGTTAACTCGTATGTATATATACATTTATGTATGAATGTATATATGTATATAATTTCAAATGGAGTTATACTGCACAGAGTGATAGTGTTCCCCACAAGGGCCATAGACTAACAGAAACTTCAGTGCCAGGTATGGAAAATATCCCTTTGAGTTATTAATCAGGAAGACCCAAGAGACTCCCAGAACAATATAGGCTATTGCCATTGCCTCTGGCTGCCTCTCAGAACTCAAAGGTAAGACTTTGTTGAGAGACCCAGAGGACCGAAGCTGGACCTGATGTGGACGCCTTCTCCCCAAGGACCAGCTCCCATAGTGTCTGAAGGCACTACGCAAGCTGCCAACAGAGAAAAGTAATCCATTGTCCTTCCGAGCTCTTAAACCTATGAACAACAACAATGGCCGGCCAACAAATTATCCCCAGTGGTGCAAAGTGGCACTCTAACCCTAAGGGTAACTACCCACTGTCTAACTGCACTTAGGGTCTGCTCTCATTCCTGGTATTGTAAAGCCAACCACAGATTGGAGGCTCATAGACCTAGAAGGGAACTTATTACTGCCATTTTCCCTAAACAAACACAATTTCTAGCCTCATTCTAAATGCTTATCCCTATAACCACAGGTGTAGCTCTTACCCCTCATCAGAGAAGCTTCATTTTATTTCAGTGAACAGAGGGTCCTGTAGAGATCCACAACTGGTTACAGGCAGAGAATCAGTGACCACCGCTTCATTTACAGCGCACAGACCCCACACCTCAGGCTCAGGGGGCAGCACGGAAGAGGGAGCCAGAAGACCAGGGTACCCTCTGTGAGACGGTGTCTCTAGACACGACAGGGAAGCTGCACCTACAACGTCTCAGCGGTAGGGTTACCTACCAAGACCTGCATGATAACACCAGTCAACATGCCAGTGCCAACAGGGGAAATGGTACAAGGCCCCACCCCAGGTGAAGAGACACAGGGACTCACTGGTTGCTGAGGGAGCGAGAATTAGTCTTCTTCAGAGATGAGCCCCGTTAGGTTATCCAGGCTCAAGTGGTCATCCCTAAATGTATACATCCCTTATGTATAAGTAAGAGCAACATTAAATGGGTTGAACAGGTGTTTTATATACATTTTATTTATATATACACATATATAAAACAATAATGATTAAAGAAGATAGGGAATTGAATTTGAGAGGGAGTTGGGGGCATAGGAAGAATTGGAGGGAGAGGTGGGGGGAAATGATTAAATATGGCACTCATGTATGAAGTTCTCCAAAAAAAATTAAAACTCAAAAACCTTAAAAAAAAATTGAATTTCTATTTGATGAGCAGCGAGAGCGAGACAGGCTGTACCTCACTGGGCTGGTAAGGGATTAGGAGGGAAGTTGGGCATATCGGAAGTGATGACAGGAAGCATGGGCCAGGTGAGTCAGGCAGGGTGGGTGCACTCCAGTTCTCGCCGGAGCACGGAGAGGAAGCAAACAGGGAGTGGCGCAGAAGCTTAGTACTCCAGTAAAGAAGGAGCACGCTCAGAATTGCTGACAGGAGCGAGGCCTGTGTTTCCCCTGTACTCAATGACTCAGGCTTAAACTTTGGCCCAGAGACTGGGGAGAGGGGAAGGACCCCAAGAAACACTCATGTCTCCCACAGCTAATAGTGCTATTGACTGGGAAGTAGTCACGCAATCCCCAGGTCCCTGAGCAGGCAAGGATTGATGGATTCTAGGAGGCAGGAGTTCTCAGAAGGCTAGTACCTGGGAGTGGATATCATCTGCCTCCTGGAGAGGGAAGAAGGGGCTCTCATCAGTGGGTCCCCCTGGCCCTGTGAATTTAGCCACACTCTGGGTGGCTTGGCACTCTTCAGTTCTGTGCTTCAGGATGTATACTTCTGTGTGTGTAGAAGATGGCAACAGGGGAAATAGGGACAAGAATCCCAAAACTCAACGGTGGCTTGGGTAGTGTCTCTCAGTTTCACATAGGAAATGGATAAGGACATCTATGTCTCTCATACTAGTCAAGACCCAAGTGAATGCCACAGGAAAACAATCCCCAGAAAAAGACAAAAGCAAGGTCAGAAAAAACCAGAAGCTTCTAGAAGGCTGAGATAGACTTTATGGGATGAATTCTGGCAGGCAGAAATGGGTCTGGGATCTGGGCTGAGATCCTGGGGGGTTGGGGAGCTGGGGGCTTGGGGCAGGGATCCTGGGGGCTGGGGGAACTAGGGGTCTAGGGGCTGGGAGTGAAAGGTACTGCAGAGACCAGACTTGCTCAAGCAAAGGTGTCGGGGAAGAAAGTGTCGAGGAACTTAGAGAAAATCAAGACTGAATTTGACCTGAAAGTTCAGCGGGCTACCAAACCTCAACACACCCTCTGCAGGAAGCGGAAAAAGTCTCCAGAGCCCAAGCCAAACAGGAAGCTAAACAGCAGGGCAGTCGGTGCAGGAGAAAGAGCTTCCATTCCGGGATCACACATTTTGGTTGAATCTGAACTCTTCTCTTGCAGTTTTGGCCCAGTCACTAACTTTTCTAAGTGGTGGCTTCTTTTACTGCAAAGCAATACTTGCTTCACGGGGCAGGTGAGAAGCTGGAGTGAGATCTAGGTAGTCACTGCAAGTGCCTAATAAACCATGGTTGTTCCTTTGTGCTAAAGTGATGGTAAAATCCAGGCCGAGTCCTCTGTGCACCCTCCACCGTAAACCCCTTGAGGGGTGCTCAGCCCATGTCCGTTTCTGCTTGCTTGTTTCTTCCAGAACTATGTCTCCATCAGGAGGAATGCCAAGACCTTCTCACTTGTTGATGGAGATTACGTGAAGTTGCCCCATTTCTTCCCTCTGCCTCTTTCCCAGCATTCCTTTCAGGTCCAAGGAAAGTCTTCTGATTTCTCTGTTATCAAGTGAAGCGCACATGGTTTACAGTTCCTCTCCACTCCTGACAGTGCAGGCGACCTGTGACTCTTCCCCGTAGTTTTAAGCTGAGCCTATAGCTCAACCCTGGCTGGGTAAACGTGCTCATCTCCCAACCCGGTCCTTGCGAAGTCCCTGGGATGTGGGCAGTATACAGCAGCAGTCCATGGAGAACTGCAGGCCTCTTGGCACAAGAGAGCTCCATCTCTCCTAGTTTGCTTTCTGTTGCTGTGATAAACACCATGACCAAAAGAAAAGCACCTTGAGGAGGAAAGGGCTTATTTGAGCATACACTTCTATTTCCTGCTCATTATTCAGGGAAACTGAGGCAGGAACTTGGAGACGGAAACTGAAGCAGAGATTGATGAGGGAGAAGACTGATTACTGCTTGCTTTATTTAATATTTATTTTCATTTCAAGACAGGATTTCTCTGTGTAACAGTCATGTCTGTCCTGGAACTAACTTTGGAGACCAGGCTGGCCTCAGACTCACAGAGATCCACCTCTCTCTGTCTCCTGAGTGCTGGGCTTTACTGCTTGTTTTTCATGACTTGCTCAGCTTGCTTATTGTACAACCCAGCACCACCTGCCCAGGAGTGGCACCATCCGCCATGGTATGGGCATTCCCACATCAGACATATATCAAGAAAACGGCACGCGACAGGCTCATAAGCCAAAGTGATGGAGGCACTATCTCAGTTAAGGTTCCCTCTTTTCAGTCTGTGTCAAGTTGATAAAACTAACCAGACTGTTCAAATCCCTTCACTAAGACACTTAACTGAAGTCTAGCATAGTGGCTGTATACATTTACATAGCATCTCCCTAGGGTGGCCCCTGCCATCCTTGAAGTGCCTTCTTGAGAAATCTCAGTGCTGCTTGGAAGCTTGCTTTGTGTTCCAGTCTGTACTGATAACAGCCCTGGACCTCTCCTTAGGCCACTTGCTACAAAGGGCTAGCAGCTAGAAGGATGTGTCTCGTCTAAGCAGGAGTGTGTCTCAAGGACCTGAGAACCCTTCGAGAGGACCACGTATCCCACATGATACATCAAAGGTGGTGTCAAGGTCTTTAGTATCTAGGATGAGTAGGATCCAGGATAAGAAAGGTGGAAAGGCAGTTTTGGGCTCAGCCATGTTGCCTGATCAGGATCCTGTGAGGCTTTCATGACTGTCTTGCTTCATGTCCAAGACCTCACCCCCACCACTAACATTACTTCATCACTTCCCTTAGCTACCAGGGATCTCCATTCTTACTCCTGGGCCCAAAGAGGCCTTCAGCAGTTGATGGAACTGGGTGACCAATGACATGTCCCCCAAACTGGACTCTCAGGCTCAGGTTCATAATGTGCTTGCTATGTAAGAGTGAGTACCCATGCTCAATCCGTAGCACCAAAGTAAGGAGCCGGGAGTGGCTGTACTCACAACCCCGGTGCTGCAGAGATGAGACGGGGGTGGGGGGTGGGAGTGGGTGTCTCTAGAGCTAGCAACAGCATCACTTAATAGGTGAGACCCAGATCCTAGCAGGAGACCCTGACTCAGGGAAAAAGGTGGATGGTTTCTGAGCAACACCAGAGGATTTCCTCTGGCTTCTACATGCACACACATAACATATGTCCTCAGACATAATGGCATATACCACACCCTTCAAATCTTAAAAAAACAAACGAGAAAAATAAAAATAAAAGCTATCAGATTCTTTAGCCCAGCCTTTGGGATGGGGCTATTGGTTAGAGCTTGCAACAAAACCCCTTGATGTTCCTTGTTATTTTTGGATTTTTATGTGGCTGTATGAATGTTTTGACTGAATGTTTGTATGTATGCCACATGGATACCTGTTGCCTGAGGAGTTTGGAAGAGGGCACCAGATCCCCTAGAACTGGAGCTATGGATGACTGTGAGCCTCCATGTGGGTGCTGGGAACTGAACCCAGGTTCTCCGCAAGAGCAGGAAGTGCTCTTAATGGCAGAACCATCTCGAGTACTTCATTGCCAGTGTTTGAGACCCCTAATTTATGGCTATCAGCTGTAGCTATGACACACATCCATGATGTGAGCTGACTGGTCAGGAGACCAGGACAAGGCCTGGCAGATCTCTTTAGGTTGTCACAGAACCCCGTTGCTCTTTCTTTAAGATCTCTTTAGGTTGTCACAGAACCCCGTTGCTCTTTCTTTAAGATCTCTTTAGGTTGTCACAGAACCCCATTGCTCTTTAAGATCTCTTTAGGTTGTCACAGAACCCCATTGCTCTTTCTTTAAGATCTCTTTAGGTTGTCACAGAACCCCATTGCTCTTTCTAAGTCTTCGTGTTCTTCCACCTCCTGCTGGTGACAGCCTAAACACCCAGAAGGAATGGAGGGGTGGGGTCTGTGTCTAGGGCTGGTACCTAACGACCTGGACTGGGCACGGGGCACTTACAGGACAGGGATAGGAGACTTTTGTACGTTCTTCAAAAGCTTTTGAATTCTGGGTCATGAATAATGCCTGACAATCAAAGTCTCCCTCCAACCCTCTTTGGGCTCCATCGTCTATCTTTAGTAAGGGTAGGCTGAATCTCAACTAGCCCCTTGGTGACCTGCCAGGGCTAACCTCAGACAAGATGGCTTCTCAAAAAAATTCTTGCTGGGCGGTGGTGGCGCACGCCTTTAATCCCAGCACTCGGGAGGCAGAGGCAGGCGGATCTCTGTGAGTTCGAGACCAGCCCGGTCTACATGAGTTAGTTCCAGGACAGGCTCCAAAACCACAGAGAAACCCTGTCTCGAAAAAACCAAAAAAAAAAAAAAAAAAAAAAAAAAAAATTCTTCCTCTGTGCCTGCTGCTGGTGCATTGTCTCCCATGCCAGGGAGACACGCAGTGGCAGTCTTGTTCTGACTCAGGTCCCGTCTGTGGACACTGCCTCCTGTAAGCTCTCAGCCCTCACCTGTATTATCGTCAGATTCCTGGTGAGACTGATGCTGGGCCAGCATCTTTTGCTTACAACCTCTTCTTCCTCTGCCCACACCTCGGCTCCTGTGAGCTCCTCTCTACCGCATGTCTGATCATGTCAATTTTCCTGGAGCTGACAGTGCCAGTGTTTGCCCGCATGCACTGGGCGCTCTTCTGTCTTGGGCCTGATACCCTCTTCAGTGTGCTTTCACTCCTGACACCTGTCACTCTCGGAGAACTGCCCTTGGCCTCCTGGGAAAGCTTTGCTCTGGGAGGCGGGCCTGATCAGTTCAGGCAGTCAGTTCTGCAGAAGGTGACTCATTCCGGTAACACAGTCCCGAGAGGAAGGGTGAGTGTGCCAGCGCCTGATAGTGCTTCTTCTGTCTCTTACCTGGAATCAGGAAGCACCTTCTCTTCCAGGTCCAGGAAGTTAAAGGCAGCAAGAGGTCTGCCTGTGCTGGGCAGAGACAGCCCAGTAGAAAGCAGCAGCCATTGGTGGAAAGATGCTGAAAACAGAGGCCAAGTTGTCCAGCTTGGGAAGAGACCCTGCCCCTAGCATGAGAAAAGGCAGGAGCAGTTCTGAAGGAAAAAGGGGGGCTGGAGCCCTTTTAGTACCTATACGTTTGATTTTTATTTTCTTGAGACAAGAAACCTGGCTGACCTGGAACTCTCTACATAGAAAGACTGGCTTCAAAACTTAAGAGATTCGCCCATCTCTGCTTCTTGAGTGCTAGGATTAAAAGTGTGTGCCATGCACCATGCCTGACCCTACTTTTAAATTTTTTTATTTTTTTGAGACAGAACTTCATTGTGTAGCCCTAGCTGTCCTTGAACTCACTCTGTAGACCAGACTGGCTGGAATTCAGGGATCCTCCTGGTTGTTTCCCCAGTGCTGGGATTAAAGGACCTGTTGTGTTTATACATGTGCATATGAATTTGGGTACACGTTCCAGGTGTTGGTCAATCCTGGCTACTGGTGCTCACCTTCTACCTTGTTTAGGCAAGGTCTTTAGCTGTTCGCCATTGTGAACACCAGGCTAGGCAGCTGGAGAGCATCCAGGATTCTTCCACCTGTGTCTCTTATTCCATACAGGCATGCTGCCACTGTATCCAGTTCTAAATGGTTCTGGGATTTGAACTCTGGTCTTCATGCTTGCTCAGCAAGAGTTGTGTCTACTGAATCATCTCAGCCTGAGAAGCTACACATTCTTACATCGTTGAATCTTTCTCTCAAATATCTACCACTTTGTTTTAACACAGAATCAGAGCTCACAAACACACTGAAGGGGAGGTAAGTCCTTTACTAGCTTCTGTTTATAAGGACTTTTCAGTACTGTAGGGACAGGGAAGACGAAGGCACAAAGAGCCTACTGGAGCCCCCAGAACTCACTAGGTGCCCGGCACCCGCCCTCTCTCCCAGGAGGACACGGGTGTGCGAGGACGGCCTCGTTCCACTGAGACCTGGTTGGATGAGACAGCAGGCCAGGAGCTTAGAATTTGCTGGTGTAGAGGGTGACAATCCACTTGGGCACACGGAGGAAGCCAGGCAGGTAGGAGGTCAGCCATCCCAGGCTGGAGACATGCGAGAGGATGTAGCCCAAAGAAAAATAGTCTTGGACAGGGCGGCCTGGGATCAACAGAAAGACAATTAGACCCTTAGTTCCTGCTCCTGAGACACCGCAGCACTGGCTGACAACTTGAGAGCAAGGGGTAACGGTCCGGTTCATCAGGTAAGGCTGGCCCAGAGTGACTGCTTACCATCTACATCCCGAAGGCCATAGCGCCGGGCAAGGTCACAGGACGGCAGCACCTTCCCGCTCAAGTCCAGGATATTGGGGTCTGTGGGCACACATACGCTTAGGGATGGTGGGCGCTGGGAGATGGGCACTGACAGAGTTTGGCTGAATGGGACAGGGCTCAGGCAAAGGCTTTCGGCCACGCCTTCCTGCAGCTAGTTAAGAGACCTCACACCTCAAACCAGGAATCCTGACAAGAGCGTCCAATCACCTCCCAAACCAAAATAAGGAACTAGCTGTCAGCGCCCTGTGGACGAACTTTGTCATCCCAATGTCGTCACCTGTTGCCAAGGCCACCACGCACTTGCCACTCATTTCTGTGCTTTCTGCCGATGAGAAATCTGATTTGGCCTAAAAAAATGGGTTGAGAAGTTAGGGGTTATTTCCAAGAGTGCTGCCTGTGCCTTCTTCATTTTCACCTTCTGTCCCAGAAGGACACAAACCTAAGCAGGATTTGCAAGGTCATGTCTTAAACGACACCTTTCCCATGTTCACGTGAGCCCTGGACCCTGAACCCAGGACCACTGCCTCTACTAACGGAAGGATCAGATCATTATAACTAGTGCTGGACCTTCTAGGGCAGATGAGGGCAAGGCCAAGTACACGGGCTTTGGTGTCAGACAGCCTTTCCTGTGGCGATGCGTACTACGGAGCATGTTTCTTTCCTTCATTACTCATTGCCAGGAGCTGGGCCTGTGCCTAAGCAACCGCTTTACCACTGGGCTACATTTCCAGCCCAGCAGCAGGTTTCTTAACGTCTATCTATAAAATGGAGTTACTATCTGCCTTACAAGATTTGAAGAAATAATGTGTGCATACACTCAGCCTGTGTCTGCTCTAGTAAGCACCTGATGAGTGGGGTCATTTATTCTTTCTCTTTTTAGCCAGAGTCTCACTGTGTGGCTCTGGCCGGCCTAGAACTCAGTCAGGCTGGCCTTGAAGTCGCACAGATCCCCTTGCCTCTGCCTCCTGAGTGCTGGAATTACAGACAGCCTGCCGCCATGGGGCATGCTTATACTTGGTACTGTCTGGAGATACTGCCTTTTCTTTTCTTTTTTCTTTTTTTTCTGAATCAGGGTTTCTCTGTAGCTTTGGAGTCTGTCCTGGAACTAGCTCTGTAGACCAGGCTGGCCTTAAACTCACAGAGATCCGCCTGCCTCTACCTCCCGAGTGCTGGGATTAAAGGCGTGTACTACTACCACTGCCTGGCCCGTGCTAACCTTCTTAAACACAGGATCCTCTGAATCTTCCTGTTTTGCCATAAACTCCTTCACCAGTTCTGTTTGCACCAACCCTGGCCATAGAGAAACGTAGCTGACTCCATGACGCCGTAGCTCGTGAGCACAGTCAGCAGCCAATTTGTCACACTATGGAGGGAGAGAAGGCAGAATGAGAACCTGGACACCTGCCTAACTCACCCTTCTCTTCTGCTCTCCCTCAGTCCACGAGGATATCCCTGGCCCCCATCCTTCTCGAGAGCCCTGATGTTTCTGGTACTCCTCTTCCCACATCTGAAACCTACTCTGGCAGATGGAGGGAGGCCCAGGCAAAGGGACTATCAGTGGGTAGGGCAGAGAGAGAGCTGAAGGTCACCGGTCTTACTATTCTGACCAGTGGGGACTGGATCAACTATCAACCCTGTTGTCTGTTTCCCTGGCTCCTATGCACTGGTCCTTACCGCAGCTTTGCCCACACCATAAGGGACATTGAACATATGCTGCAGCCCCCCGGGGGAGGAGACAACCACGATGAGTCCTTTGCCAGCTGGTACCATCAGCCGCGCCCCATACACAGAGCACAAGTAGTGGCCTCTAGAGGGGCAGAGAAGAAGGAATGAGTTGTGTGGATGCTGGTTCAGTTGCTTCCTGAGTCCTCAGTAGCTACTGTCAGCACCACAGGAGGCTGTGTAGGAGCCGGTGAGGACCTGGGGAATTAGGAATAGGCCATTCCAAGGAGAAAACGGACACAATTAATGGCAGATGAGAAAGGGTGATCTACACATGACAAACATAACGGAAGGGGATCTTGCACTATAAACATAAAATAGTTCAGGGCGAATTAGACCTGGTCAGCTGGGTTAATGGGACACACCTATAATCTCAGCACTCTGGAGGCGAAGGCAGGAGAATGGGGAATTCAAGGACATCTTGGTTACACAGTGAATTTCATGCCAGCCTTGGGCAGATGAGACCTTGTTATAAAACAGCAACAACCAACACACAAAAACCAAATCAGCCAGCCAGTAAATGAACAAATGGCCGGAGTAGAAAATTTTCAAGAGTAGAAATTCAAATTCAAAATAAATATCAGAGAAATGTTAAATAACTACAGCCATTGGAGGACATAAATTAAAACTACTTTGTGATTCCATCTCATCCTAGGCAAAGTGGCTATGGCTATCATCAAGAAAATAATTCACTAGTGCTGGTGATGATGTGGGCAGAGAGGAACCCTTACACACTGCTGGTGATGACATGGACAGAGAGCAACCTTTACACACTGCTGGTGATGATGTGGACAGAGAGGAACTCTTACACACTGCTGGTGAGAAAGTGACTGTGGAAGCCAGTGTGGGGATTTCTCACAAAAGGAAAATAGACTGTGACCCAGCTATCCCACATGTGGGTAGGAGTCTAGGCCAACAAACCACAGAGATATTTGCATTTCTAGAGCTGACTTATTCACAATAGTCTGGAAATGGAACCAACGCAGACATCCATCAACTAATGAGTGGCTAAAAAATGTGGTACATATACGGAATTGAATTTTGTACAGCTGTAAAGAAAATGAAACCATGACATTTGCAGGAAAATGGATACAAGTGGAAACATAATAATTATTATTATTGTTACTAATTTTGAGACAGGGTCTCTCTGTATAGCCCTGGGGGTACTGATACTCATAGGAGATCAGGTGGATCCACCTGCCTCTGCCTCTGCCTCCCAAATGCTGGGATTAAAGGCGTGCACCACCACTTCGGGCACTGGAAACCATTATATTAAACAAAACAAGCCAGACTCAGAAACACAGATACCATGTTATCTCTCATATTTGGGTTCTAATTCTAAAATTACATGTGTGTATATATGAGTCCACACATGTGTATACATGTGTATTTATAGGTATAAGGAGAACTGTAGAGGGAAGAAGAGGCCCGAGGAGGTGCAAACTAGAGAGGGAAACAGAAAACAGTAGGACTAACCGGGGAAGAGAGAGGACTGACTGGGGAGGGCAGCGGGGATGAGAGGAATGGGGACCAAGCACAATATACATATGCCCAAAGAGATAAGACCTGACATGCACATATGCATCCCACACTGTAGCACTATGAAAAGCCATTATGTCTGGTTTAAAGCAAAAGAGTGAAGCCTTTGTGTCTGGCTTGGAGTGAAATGTTTCAGCCAAGCTTTGCTATGTTTGGGTTGATCAGTAGAGGCTGAGAAATTGTTTTGAGAATGTGTAAACCTTGAAGAGTTGTTTCTCTGGAGTCTGTACTTGGAGCTATGTAAGAGCTTGACCTCGGTCTGAACAGAGCACTGGCAGACTTGGAATTCTTACTTTTGATTATGGCTTGCCACAGTCAAAAGGGACTGAGATTTGTGTGGGCTGTCTGCTCTCATGGGCAGCAAGAACGAGATGACTGTGATAGTTGGAACCTTTCCCAGCTTCAATTAACCTTGTATATGTTTGAATAAAGTAACTGGAGCAAGCCAGCTGGGTGTCATCCTTTTCCAAGAAGGCTGTACCCCTCTGTTCCTTTGGAAAATGAAGGCTTAGCATCTCGGTAAGCTTCTCTTTCTACTGCGGCACCTATGACCTAACATCAAACAATACTGTATTAACTAGTCCATCCATTTAGTCAATTTGAGCCATCCTTCTAAGCATTTCTAAAACCATAGCCTACGGAATCCGTGCAACACTGAGAGAATACTCCCTCCTGGGACTTGTACTTGGGTGGGCAAAGACGGAGGGAGGAGCAAGGCTGAGATCTTGTTTAAAAACTGAATTGGGTGGTGGTGGCCCATGCCTTTAATCCCAGCACTTGGGAGGCAGAGGCAGTCAGAGCACTTTGAGGTCAAGGCCAGACAGGTCTACAAAGTGAGTTTTGGGACAGCCAGAAACCCTGTCTCCAAAAAACAAAACAAAACCAACCAACCAAACAAACAAACAAATAAACAAAGACTCTGGGTCTGGGGCAACCTAAAGGGGAGGAACCTTGGTTGTGGGAGTGAAGCACACACCTGAGTCCAACATTGTTTATATCATCCCAGAGGGAGGCAGGTACTTCCCAGAATGGCTTATTGAGGGTGTTCATGATAGCCTAGAAGAAAGACAGAAAGACAGGGAGGGTGACTCTTGGGCCATCTGAAGCAGGAAGTTACAAAGGGCTGGATAGCGGGACAACAAATGGAGGTGAAGACTCAGGGTGGGTTTGGGGGAGGTCTGGGGTGTCGAGTTGTTTCAGGTTCCAAGGATACCTGGACACCAGCATAGGCATTATTGACCAGCACATCTAGCCGCCCCTCCTGCTCCCGATCGACTTGCTCGAACAGGCTTTTCACTTCACTCTCCTGGCTTGAATCACACACCACCGGCACACACCGGCCCCCGAGGGACTGTGCCTGGAGAGGAACAGGGAGTATGAGCTCTGAGCAGTGTCATTTCCCTAACTCAAGTTAGTTTAGGAACTCAGAAGGTAAACACACAGCACTCAGCCTACAGCTGGGAAAACGTGGCGTGCAATGGCTCCCCCTGGTGTCCGTTTTAAAAATTTCTCCACAGTAGGACCTCCTGCAAAAGATCCAGGTAGATGGGACCTTATGCAGGACCTTGATAAATCCTGTCACTCCAGGGTAAGAGACAAGGTATGACACCCACTCTCAGAAACAAGTAACTATTCTCTTTTTCCTTTCCAACGCTCATGCCCCTCTTTTTACCATTCCCTTGGAATTCTTACCCAGCCCTAGCTCTTTCTCTCACTCAGCCAATGCTCTGACTTGGTAACTGAAAAATCAAAGCTATCAGGCATAAACTATTGCTACTTCCTGTTCTACCTAGCCTTCCAAAAGTGTGCCCCCACCAACTTTAGAGGCCGAAGAGCACCTGCTCTCCAAAGCAAGCTCAGGGTCCTGCCCTACCACTTCTTTGCTCAAACTGCAGCAAGTCTTAATGCTCCTTTGACCTCCAGTCTTTCTTCCTTAAGTCAATCCCTCATAATCCAGTCAGTATGAACTAAAGCACACACATTTAAAAAAATCTTCTAACTGGATCACCAATCAAACAATGAAAGGCTAGAAGTTTTTTCGATGGGGTCTTACTACACAGCCCAAGCTGGCCTTGAACTCCCAGTCCTCACACAACCTCTCCAGTGCTGGGTGCTATAGACATGTACATCATACTGGCTGTGCATGCGTGCCTGTGTGTGTGTGTGTGCGCGCGCGCGTGTGAGACAGGGTCTCACTGTGTAGCTCTGGCTGGTTTGGAATTCACTATGAAGACCTTGAACTCATAGAGAGACTTCTGCCTCTGGCTCCTGAGTGCTGGGATTAAAGGTGCATTAACCCCAAACCCTTTGCAGGGGTGTTTTTTTTTTCCTCTTGTTTTCAGTGCCCAGGATCAAACCCAGGGCCTTGCACATCCTGGGTAAGTGCTTTTCCACCAAACTGCACCCCAGCCCTAGCTGATGGTCTTCTAAGAACCATTATTCCCTCTCTGGCCTCTTTACCTAATTCCTATTCAAGACTTGTTCAAAGATCATCTCAAGAGGGCTGGAGAGATGGTTCAGTAGTTAGGAGCACTGGCTGCTCCTTCAAAGGACCCAGGTTCAATTCCCAGCACCAAGTAGCAGCTCACAACTGTCTGTAACTCCAATTCCAGGGGGATCTGGCACCCTAAGAGAGACATACATGCAGGCAGAACACTAATACACATAAAAACCACCTCAAGAATGCCTTCTCTTTTTTTTTTATTGATATTTATTGAGCTCTACATTTTTCTCTGCTCCCCTCTCTGCCTCTCCTTTCCCCCTTCAATCCTCCCCCAAGGTCCCCATGTTCCCAATTTACTCAGGAGATCTTGTCTTTTTCTACTTTCTACTTCCCCATGTAGATTGTATCTATGTAAGTCTCTCTTAGTGTCCGTATTGTTGTCTAAGTTCTCCAGGATTGTGGTCTGTAGGCTGGCTTTCTTTGCTTTATGTTTTAAAACCACCTATGAGTGAGTACATGTGATAATTGTCTTTCTGTGTCTGGGTTACCTCACTCAAAATAATGTTTTCTAGTTCCATCTATTTTCCTGCAAAATTCAAGCTGTCGTTATTTTTTTCTGCTGTGTAGTACTCCATTGTGTAAATGTACCACATTTTTCTAATCCATTCTTTGATCAAGGGACATTTAGGTTGTTTCCAGGTTCTGGCTATGACAAACAAAGCTGCTATGAACATGGCTGAGCACATGTCCTTGTGGCATGATTGAGCATCCTTTGGATATATACCTAAAAGTGGTATTACTGGGTCTTGTGGAAGGTTGTTTCCTAATTTTCTGAGAAATCGCCACATTGACATCCAAAGAGGTTGTACCAGCTTGCATTCCGACCAGCAATGCAGAAGTGTTCCCTTTTCCCACAGTCTCTCCAGCATAAGTTGTCATCAGTGTTTTTGATATTGGCCATTCTTAAAGGTGTAAGATGGAATCTCAGAGTTGTTTTAATAATGCCTTCTCTTGCCGGGCGATGGTGGCACACGCCTTTAATCCCAGCACTCGGAAGGCAGAGTCAGGCGGATCTCTGTGAGTTCGAGACCAGCCTGGTCTACAGAGCTAGTTCCAGGACAGGCTCCAAAAAAAGCCACAGAGAAACCCTGTCTCGAAAAACCAAAAAAAAAAAAAAAAAAAAGCCTTCTCTTCAGCTACATGTGGGGGTGCACACCTTTCACCCCAGCACTCAAGAGATCTCTGAGTTTGAGGGGCACCCTGGTCGACATAGCAAGTTCCAGGTAAGCCTGCCTAAAGACATACCTACCTTTATCATTTAGATGCCCCTCCAGTGCCCCTAGAGCAAACATTCTGTGCACATGTACACTGAAATGACTGGTTTCTAAATCTGACTTCCTGTTAGACTCCTATCTTGTAATAGTAAAAATTGTGTTTGAGGGGCTGGAGAGGTGGCTCAGCCGATAAGAGCACTGGCTGCTCTTCCAAAGGTCTTGAGTTCAATTCCCAGAACCCACATGGTGACTCACAACCATCTATAAAGGGATCTGATGCCCTTTTCTGGCCTGCAGGCATGCATACAAACAGAGCACTCATAAATAAATAAAAAATAAATAAATAAAATTAAAAAAATTGCGTTTGATCACTTGGTAACTCTGGTTACCAAGTTATCAAGTTATCACTTGGTCACTTGAGTATTGCTTTTATTGAAATCCAGTTAAGAAGTAAACTCTCATGGGGGGGGGGGTGGCACTGGTCTTTAATCCTAGAATTCAGGAGGCAGAGGTAAGCGGATCTCTGTGAGTTTGAGGCCAGCCTGGATCTACGCAGTGAGTTCTAGGACAGCCAGTGCTACGTAGAGATGTAGACAGACTGTCTCAAAAACAAACAAAAAGAAGTGAAACAGGTTCAGTTCAGCAAGTCTTGCCTAAATCACAGGAAGTCACTGGCCCAACATTTGTTCTTTGCAAAACCTGAAACTCTCAAACCAAGACTTTTCTTCTGCTTAAACCCACTTCAGAAAAATTCAACTCTACATTGTTTACTGTATGTACTCTGTAAATATCAGTGATTTTTTTGGGGGGGAAGATATCATGATCAGGCAAGTGATGAGTAATAATCACAATGATAAATTCAGGTGGTCACTCACCTCCTGGGCAGTAGCTTTAAGTGTGTCCAGATGGCGCCCGGTGATGTACACTGTGGCCCCTGCTTTGCAGAGCTGTAAGGCAATGCCACGGCCAATACCCCTGGAGGCACCAGTTACCACACACACTTGGCCCTTCATGGGCGCTACCATGTCTCACGTCAAACGAGGATATCTGTGGAGTTAAGAGTCGCTTTGAAGGAATCCTGTAGATTGTCTGCAGAGACAGGTCTCTGCTAAGCTTGCAGTATTTTGAGGGGAAAGAAATTTCACAGGTGGATAGCTGAGGGCAGGTCTCAGGCCAGGCTGTTGTCCTCCACCCAGGCACAGGGCTGGGTGGAGCCTCTCCCGGGCTACACATACCGCTACCCTCAGAGTGGGGCTAACTTGGTGGCGAGTCAGTCCAACAAGGTATGTCCATGAAGAGTCCTGGGCCCTCCCTCTAGAGTTCTGGCTACCGGTGCAGTTCCACAGGGAACCGCGAAGCCCTGACCTGTAAGTGGACAGGGCCTGTGAGCCTTACCTGCCGCAGACGCTGCCTCTAGGGTTCTGTCTGTCCAGTTCGCCAGACCTGTAGCTCGAGAACTTTTATCGTCCCAGGGGGCGGAGCAGGACGTACAGTTCGAGAACCTTGATTCTGGCCACGTCAGGGTGAGAGTGCGTGCCTGGGGCAGAAATCGGTGTGGGTGCGGATGAGCTAGAACTAGGCGAAGCGAGTGGGGCCCGAGAGATCACGAGTCGGGCCCAGCGAGTGGAATGCGCAAATGCAAACCCGCACCCTGTAGACACGCCCACCTTGCTCGCCCGTGTCGTCGCAGAACTATGACGTCTCCGCGCGTCAGCAGTGCGACGCCGCCGGCTGTGGGAGCTGCTGCCCGGAAGCGTGGAGGAGGCGAGGTCCCGGAGCACGCATGGGGCTGGGTCCGCGCTCTGCTCACAAGGCGCGACGCCAGTTCCCGGGTGCCGGCCGACGGGGGCGCGGGACCTCGGGTTCCGGGCGTCCCCCTCCAGGCCGCGATGGGTGTCCCCGGCCGCCGGCTGCGGCCGCGCGTGGGGAGCAGGCCCCAGAGGCTCTCCCGCAGCTTAGTCCCGATGCGCTCGGGTATTTCCGACGGGCGCTGTCAGCGCTGAAAGAGGCTCCCGACGCTGCGGAAGAACGAGGTAGGAGCAGCAACGCCGTGGAGTAACTGTAAAACCCACGCAGGGAACTTTCAGAGGGATTCCCGGGGAGTTCTTGGCTAAGTGATGGTTAAGCCTTTTCCTTCTCTCCGTCTCTCTAACGGTCTGTTTCCTCGTGTTTTCAGACTTGATGGCGCGCAATATTTTGAAGGAAGTGGAGGCTCAAGCTCTGGCCTTGGCCACGAACAGGACTGGTAGCGAAATGCTGCAGGAACTTTTGGGGTTCAGTCCTTTGAAACCTCTCTGTCGAGTGTGGGCTGCTCTGCGCCCCAAGTTGCGCTTCGTGGCTTGTCATCGGTGTGGGGTCCACGTTTTGCAAAGTGCTTTGCTGCAGCTGCCTCGGTTGCTAAGGAGTCCTGCAGAAGCGGAGGAGGAGGAGGAGGAGGAAGAGGATGGGAAGCATGGTCCCTTGCAGACCCTGGAGGAGCTAGTCCTGGGACTAGCCGCTGAAGTGTCTGACGATTTTCTTTTCTTCTGTGGAGACACGCATGGAAGCTTTGTGGTCAGAACTCTGCTTCAAGTGTTAGGAGGTACTCTCCTGGAGTCTGAGAGGACCAGGTCTCGTGCTTCCCAGTCTTCTGGTAAGTAGTATTTTACAAAAAGGAAGTGGGCCTGGTGAGCAGGAGAGTTTCGGGAGTTCAGAAGCCAGTAAACAGAAGAGTTAATCTTCATGGTGGAGTTTGGCTGTGAAGAATTAGCGGAACAGTGGGGCAGAGCCTAGAAGGCCAAAGAACAGTGTGTCTAGACAGCTAGATGAAAGGGTGTGCCTATAGTTAGAGAGCAGCTACTTGCATAGGGTCAGGGCCAGGAGATAATTCACTTAAAGCAATGGATTTCACATTTTTATTTCTACAACTCTCGGTAAGAAATTAATTTATTTTTTTTTATTTTTAAAATATGTATGTGCGTGTGTACACACTAAATTATGTACCTTCTGCACATACATGTGCTTCTGGAGGGGAGAAGACAACTTGGGGAGTCGCTTGTCCTTCCACCGTTCAGGTGCTGTATATTGAACTCAGGTTGTCAGGCTTAGCCATAGTCTCCCTTACCACAACCTTCCTGGCCCCGACACTTTGTTTTGAGACAGAGTCTCCCGTATAACCTAGGCTGGATTTTGATTTGGGAATGTAGCAGAGGCTGGCCTTCAACGCTTGTTCCTCCTGCTTGCTTCTGCCTTTCGAGTGCTGGGGTTACAGACCTGTGCTTCCATGCCTGCCTATTTGCTGTTTGGTTTTGATTTTTTTCCCCCCTTTGGACAAGGTCTGGAACTCGCTGCTTCAGCCTCTCAAATTCTGGAATCAGGGATGCATACCTTTACACTGCCTAGGAGATTGACTTTTAACCCTCATTTTTTTTTTTTTTTTCTTTTTTGAAATAGGGTTTCCCTGTGTTGCCCTGGCTATCCTGGAACTCACTTTGCCAACCAGGCAGGCCTCAATCTCACAGAGGTCCCCTTGCCTTTGTCTCCAGAATGCTGGGGTTAAAGGCATGGGTCACCACTGCCCGACTCTAGGAACTAGCTCTTGTAGACCAGGGTGGCCTTGAACTCACAGAGATCCGCCTGCCACTGCCTCCCAAGTGCTGGGCTTAAAGGCATGCACTACCATGGCCTGGCTTCCCTGATGTGTTTTTAGTCTCTGTGTATGTGTGTGTGTTGAATTCAAACAAAAGTTCAGGAAAAGATGCCTTTTCTGTTTTTCTGATATTTTCTTTCCTTTTAAGTTTTATTCTCTATTTTATTAAAAAATGCTGACTGAGACCACTAACTTTGTCTCATGGTACAGTCATAGGATATGACCTATGTTTCAGGATTCTGGAAAATAAGATTAGAGTATAAATGAGGTCTGAATTTGGATTACTTTAAATACCTGACTGAGAAATATGATCCCTAGACCATAGGAAAGGAAGTTGAAGATCCTTGGAAAAATTAAAACAATTTTTTACTCATCCACAAGAGACATTGAGTTGTATTACCTCTGTCCTGCATCTCTAAGTTGAGCCATTATTATTCTGTGGAGTTTTTCCTATTTGGCTATTTGTAATCTCATTATTGTTCATGCTCTTGATCTTTCTCTAGAAACACAAAGGACCTCAGCTCGGGAATGTAAGCCCACCGATTTTGAGGTTCCTAAAACCTTCTTGAATCACCTTCAGGACCTGAGTGCCTGCTTTCTGAAGGACATTGCAGGTAAAAAGATGTATTAGTTAATTTACAAGTTGCTGAGACAAATACCTGACCAAAATAACTTAAGGAAGAGGTTTGACTCCCAGCCAAAGGGTCTAGTCCATTGTTGTCATGCTGTAGTTAGCTGTACTGTAGCCACAGTCAGGAAGCAGAGGTAGATAAATGCTTTGCTCAGCTGTGTTTTCTTTTTTATTCGGTCTAGGACCCCAGCCACAGCTAGTGCTACCCACATATTGGGTGGTTGTGTGTCCTGCTCCCCCCCCCCCAATTAACCTACTCTAGAAACTCACAGACATGCCCAGAGGTTAGTTTTTGTAATGATTCTAAATCCCGTCAAGTGATCAGTCAGGGTTAACCATCACAGAAGGAAAGTAGGAAGAGACTATAATCTTCTCTGAGGATTTCCCCAGGCAGGACCCTCACAGCAGGTCATTCCTCTTTTAACGCTGTCTGGTTCAATGCTAGAAGGCATTCTGTATGGACATTTTTATGTATATAGCCCTCCTTGTTACTTGTGTTTTGGGAATCGTACAAGTAATCTGGGCTTGGGACAGCTATTAAATTATTTCTGCCATTTCCTACAGTGTTTATCACCGACAAGATCTCCAGCTTTTGTCTTCAAGTGGCCTTACAGATCTTACACCATAAATTACCTCAGCATTGTGCTCAGCTCTGTGATGCTATAATTGATTACCTGAGTTCTCGTAATTCTTCAGCAGATGGCAGGTATGATCGGTCGTCAGGAGTAACTGCAGCCGGGGAGATGAATGGAGTTCGTGGAGCTGTAGGAATAAAGTTTAGACTCTTTGATCTTCTTAACAATAGTTACTGCTGGGCAGTGGTGCATGACTTTAATCCCAGCACCTGGAAGGCACAGACTCACTGTGTAATCCTGCTGGCCTCAAACTCACAGAGATCCTCCTGCCTCTGCTTCCCAGGTACTGGTATTAAAAACTTACATTCCCCATGCTTGACTTAGTTTTATTTTAAGATATATTTTTATTTTGGCCGGGCAGTGGTGGCGCACACCTTTCATCCCAGCACTTGGGAGGCAGAGGCAGGTAGATCTCTGAGTTCGAGGCCAGTCTGGTCTACAGAGTGAGTTCCAGGACAGGCTCCAAAGCTACACAGAGATTTTTTTTTATATTTATGAAGTTGTGCCTATATATGTATATATGTGCACTACATGTGTGCAGTGCCCTTGGAGACTGGAAAAGTATGTCAAAGCTCCTTGAACTGGAGTTGTAGATAGTTAGAAGCTGCCTTGTGGGTGCCGGGAACTGAACTTCTTGGGTCCTCTGCAAGAGCAGAACGTGCTCTTAACCAATGAGCCCCAGTCTGTTCTTCATCTATGTGTGACAAGGTCTCTCTATGTAGTGCCAGCTCACCTGGATCTCAGTTTATAGACCAGGCTGGCCTTGAGCTCACCTGCTTCTGCCTCTTGAATGCTGAGATTAAAGCTGTCCACCACCAAACTAGCTTTTTTTTTTTAAAACTATTTATTTGTGTTTCATTTGTCTGAGTGTTTTGCCTGTGTATATGTATGCGTACCACGTTTGTGCAGGGGCCAGTGGAGGCAGAAGAGGCCCTGGGCCCAGGCCCTCTGCAGGCACAGTAGTAGTCTTAACTAACGAGCCATTGCTCCAGCCCCGTCTCACTCTTCTTCCCGCTAGCCCTCTACTCCTGTTTCTCCGGGATCAGACGAGCTCCAGACTCTTGGAGCAGGTGCTGCTGGTATTAGAACCAGCGAGGCTCCAGCGCCTCTTTGAGGATCACTTCCAGGGTCAGCTGCATTCCTTGGCTGCACATCACATTGCTAACTTCCCCTTGCAGCGCTTACTGAATGCAATCACTTCCCCGGAGTTGGTGAGTTGGAAATGCGACCTGGTCTCTTTCTGCTGCTCTTAGTCATTGGGCCTTATTTACTTATTATTTATTTGTGTATTTACTTGTTTGTTTGTTTGGGATAGGGTTTCTCTGTGTAGCCCTGGCTGCCCTAGAACTCACTCTGTAGATCAGGCTGGCCTTAAACTCACCGAGCTCTGCCTGTCTCTGTCTCCCGAGTGTGGGAATTAAAGGCGTGCATCACTTTGGGGCCTTATTTTATTGTACACTTGTCTCTGTGCTTCTCTGACAATTTACTGCCCATTGCCCATGGGATGTTATTGGAGGGTTTTCCAGAAATTAAGGTCATGGCACCCTTCTCCTTGAGATTTGTTTTAGCTTCTCAGGCCTGACTGCCTGTCCTCTTAGTTCCAGTTTGCAGCTAGAAGTTCTGTGGCTGCTTGTCTTTAAATCCTCAGGGGCACTGAAGCCATTGCTGTAGCTTCCCCCTTTCCCTGTTGCTCACCACAGGAGGGAGGGTAGGGGTGTCCTGTGGTCCCTTAGGTTGACACATGGAGTAGAAGGCAGGTTTAATTTTAGACTTGCCTGCCCTTGGTTCTCCCTGACTTGTACAGAAGGGACATTTAGATTCTCCCCTCAAGGGTGACTCCTCTTCTGAGTCTTACACAGCACAGTGTAAATTCTGATGTTGGTGATGGTTTATATGTCTTATCTAGCTTTTTTTTTTTTAAGTCGGAAGATTTTTCTGATTAACTGTTTCGTTAACCATCATTGACTGACAACGATTCTTCAATCCATGTTTCCTCTCAGCTGTCACTTGTGTTTGAGGAGCTGAGTCCTGCCTTGGAAGCTGTGTTGGCCCAGGGCCACCCAGGGGTAGTTGTGGCTCTGGTGGAAGCCTGCCGCAGGGTTGGGACTCACCAAGCCCAGGTCTTGCAGCTGTTGTTGGAGGTGAGTGGGTGCTACGAGTGAGCCATCCATGCCGGTCCTCGATCTAATTCTGCTACTTAGGATTTGTCTGATTTGCATGTTTAATGTTGAGGGAGTTATAGATACAGAAACAGGTGAGTCCAAGAACAGCCCTGAAATGAAATTGATCCTCCAGAAGTTAGAGAACTCTGAGAGATAAATGTGGGTTCAATACCTACAAGTGCGACAGAGGCTGGGAGACAGAACAAGGCAAGTGAGATTCTGCCCTCACAGAGCGTTCTTTGCTGTTGAGTTAGGCCTCTCCTGTCCAGAACATCATTGTGTTAGGGATAGGACAGTTCTTAAGCTTCTTTGTGCTTGGTCTTGCTATCCAGGCATTCCACTGTGCAGAGCCCTCATCCCGGCAAGTAGCCTGTGCGCCTCTCTTTGCCTCTCTGTTGGCTTATGAGGTTTACTATGAACTGACGGAGGAGGAGGGGGCAGTGCCTGCAGAGCATCAGGTAAGGTAGGGGAGGGGCCAAGCCAGTGACTATTTGGGGGCCAGGCGTCTTAGTGTTTGAGTTGCTGAGATTTCTAACCTTTTTGGAGAGAAGGCAACAGTACTCTTGGGATAAGCTCATCCATCTGGTCTGATCACTGCCTCCTAATTTCATTTTATTGTACTCCCAGGAAGACATGGCCGCAGCCAGAGCTCTAAGGGAAGTGACTGTACTTGGGTCTCTGCTGCTCCAGCATTTGTTGTATTTCTCTAACCCTGGACTTGTACTTCGGAGTCTGAGTGCCTTGACAGGACCACAGCTCCTGGCTCTGGCCCAAAGCCCTGCTGGCTCTCATGTATTTGATGCCATCCTGACTAGCTCCTCTGTGACGCAGAAGCAGCGTCGCCGTGTGTTGAAGACCCTAAAGGTTAGACTTCTGCTCTAGTCCCTGCATTATTGCTTTAGAGAAAATGCGCTTCATTCAGGACGACCTGAGAGCCGGAGGCAGGGTACATATATAGTTCCTGCGCTGTTTTAACTGTGCCTCTCGAGTCTTCTGGAGTTAGTCCCCCACTCCCAAAACACATTTGTGTCCTTCCCTTGAGGGACTTTACCCTGCTTGTCTCAATGCAGGGGCAGTATGTGGCTCTTGCCTGTAGCCGCCATGGCAGCCGCGTGTTAGATGCCATCTGGAGTGGAGCAGCTTTAGGGGCCCGGAAGGAAATCGCTGCTGAACTGGGTGAGTTCCACCGCCACTGGGTGATGTCTCCAAGCCGCCTCCTGCGCCTGGTAGCTGATGTCAGGAGGATGGACTGGCTCTGAGTTTCGGTCTGCTTTTTCTTTCTCTTTGCAGACTCTGCACTTTACCCCTCCCCCTTTATCTGGCTTTTAATGGGTGAGGTGTTTTGTAGCTGGAGTTTTCTTTGGGCCATCAGTTTACAAATAATAGCACAGAGGCTTACTAATTATGAGATCTTGGCCTTAGCTTAGGCTTGTTTGTAACTAGCGCTTGTAACTTAAATTAACCCATTTTTATGAATCTTTGTACTGCAGGAGAGCAGAACCAGCAGTTGATTCAAGATGCTTTTGGCCACCATGTGGCCCGGAATGTGGCTCTGACTACCTTCTTGAAGCGGCGAGCGACTTGGGAACAGGAGCAGAGTGCTGTGGCCAAGAGGAGACAGGCATTGAACTCTATACTTGGAGACTGAGGCCTCGAGACCTGGGGATAGGTGTTGATGGGAGGGTGAGGGGACATACCTGTCCTTCCTGCTCTAATCGGAGTCTCAAGTCTTACAGGAGAAGATGTAGTGACACACAAACCTGTAAACCTACACTACTTGGAAGGTTGAAACAAGAACATAAAGACTTCACTGGGGTTAAAGGTGTGCCAACAAGACTGAAAAACAAAAACAAAACTAAGCCAAGAATTCAATGCTAGCCTGGTCTGTGGCAGCCAGACCCTGCTCATCCTTTTGTTTGTCTCTGCCCATCTGTTCCCCCCACTCCAGGCATACTGATAAACATTTTTGTATTTTTCTTGGAAATATTTTTATTTTTTAGGGGAATGGTATCTCAAGGTAAAGCTGGGGACAGTGGTCATTGGTATGTAGACCTTTGGGATAGGATCAGTAAGAACCTTGGTGTAGCAGCAGTTATGGTGGGTCAGGATGTCAGGGGACAGGGTTGTGGGTCTGCGGGGTAAGTAGAAGACAGGAGATGTAGGTCAGGGGCAGCGTCCTTCAGGAAATGTGCGGGCTGGAGGACCAAGGCAGTGTGCTGACCGCTTCTGATACGATGGTGCCTTATAGCTCTTGGGTGTCTCGTGGAACCAGTCTCACGGCACAGGCTCAAAGCGTTTTTCATTATTAATGGAGGTGACTCTGCTTCTGCCACTGCCACCGCTCAGCCCCCTCCACCACATGGCGAAGGGTAGATGAGATGCCCAGCAGGATATGGCCCAGGCCTTGCAGCAGGGAGGAAGTCCAACGGAGGAGCTCCCTGAAGGGCAGGGTGAGAGGAAACCATGTGATTAGGGAAAGCTGAGAGGAGGCCTTGAGTCTGTAAGCTTGGGGTGGGGGTAGTGGGTGGGTGCAAGAGATGGAACTTGAAGGACTACCCATCTGTAGGTTGTAGGACGTGTTCTCTGACCTGAGGACTTTTTTGGGTCCAACTCCTTGAAAATCACAGCTCATGGAGTAGAGCCCGTAGAATGTAGCTTTGACGTTGAGGCTGCCGAAGAGGTCTCGAGGATTTTCCTTGTAGACATCAAAGGTGATGCGGGCAATGTCTTTGCTGTGTTTCGGCTTCTCTCGTCCTAGGCCGTGTAACAACATCCCACTCTGTGGGACACAGAGGTCCATTACTGAAGTGGGTCCTCCTTTGTACCCTGACATCTAGTGCTGTCAGTGCCGGGTCAGACCCCTTTTGTCTCCCCAGTATTATCCCAATGCCCCCAGTGCCTCTGCCCCCAGAATCAGCGATAGGCTAGGGAAGAAGATGGGGAGAACCAGAAAGGATTGATGGCCTGTGCAGCCCACGATGGCCTCTCACCCTGGGGCTCCAGCTCTGTCCCTGCTCTAGCACCATCAAGCACGTGTCATCCTCGAGCAGCTGGAAGAAGTCCTCACTCTCCACGGCGGTCCCGTCCTCCTCCAGCACCAGGGTTAACACTCCACTGAGCAGCAGGGTCTCCAGTACCTGTTGGTGACAAAGGACAAGTCTTATCTCATGACCTCCCTCCCTCACCCCCCATTTAGTTGGCCATCAGGCACTGGTATCTGCTCTGCTTCCTGGTTTGCCATCTTCCCTGTGTTGTTTTGAGGCTGAGTGTTTGTGTAGTTCAGCCTGCTCCCAACCCCAGCAAGCGATTCTGTTAGCCTTCTGGTCCTGGGATTGCAGACATGGAACGCTTCATCTCATTCTTTGTAAACATGGTGGTTCTTTTTGTTTGGGTTTTTTGCCTCTCACCAGAGGCAGACTTTTTTTTCATTTTGTTCCTGTTCATCTACTCTTGCTCCCTTCTAAGCCACTCTCCCACTCGTGTTAATTGACAATCAGTCATAGTCAGGTGTGGTAAAACACCTACAGTCCTGGCTGCTTAGGGGGCAAAGGCAGAGGGACCACTGGAGCCCAGAAGTTTAAGATCAGACTTTAACAGTTTTGGACTCTGACTCCAAATATGAATAAAAACAAAACAAAATGTAAACAGGTAAAACCTATATTCTCTTATCTCCAGTGTCCTCCTATGTCTTCCTTCCTGTTTTCATAACTGTTTTCAGTGTGCCACTGTTTAACCATTCTGAGGCCTCACTGTGTGCCAAGTGAGAACTTGGGAGTGTTGAAAGAAATGTCAGGGTTGAATTAGGTTAGGAATAATAGCGATGGGAAATAAAAGGGCTTCAGCTGGCAGGTGACCAGGAAGGGCAAGGCTACGACCGGCTCCTGTGAGGCCCTCTTGAGGGACATACAGGCGCTGTTACCCTTTGACTCATTCTAATGCATCTGATTGCAGCAGACTCGGTTCTAAGGATGGCTTCTGAATAACCCACCTATCCTAGGGACCAGACTACCCTAGACCAAAGGGTCTGAATCTCTTTTTCGAGGCAGGGTTTCTCTGTATCTTTGGCTCTCCTAGAGCTTCCTCTAGACCAGGCTGGCCTCAAACTCACAGAGATCTGCCTGTCTCTGCCTCGCAAGTGCTGGGATTAAGTGTGCCCCCACCGCCCGGCAGGTCTGGGTCTTCTAATGACGACCTCATATTACTCACCTTGTGGACTGACACACCTTCCTTAAACAGGCCATTTTTATATATTTTTTAGGTAGTGTGTGAGGGTGAGTGGGTATGTGCATTTGAGTGCGTAGAGATCAGAAGAAGGCATTGACTCTGGAGCTGGAGTTACACTGGTCGTAAGCCACCAGCTGGGGACTGGGAACTCACCCCTGGTCCTCTGCAAAAGCATTATATGCTCTTAACTACTGAGTCATCTCTCCAGTTCTGCACCCCTCTCCCCTTTGTGGGGACTACAGGAAAAAATTCTCTAAAAGGAAAATCCAGTTCACCATGATTGGGGAAAGAAAGTCTCCTAACCTCAAGAGTACTACCCAGCACAACTCAGCCCATAGGCTGCTCCCTCGGTGGGCAGCCCGCTCCAGTCTCTGGGGTAGTCTAACCAGCCTTACTAACTAGATTGGGGTTTGCTAAATAAAGGCCTGCTCAAATTGTCTCGACTGAATTTGTCCCCTCTTCAATATCTGCTAAAATATCTATAAGGACCTTTTCATTTATTCCTTTCAGTAACCCTCAAAGGTGGTTTATTTTTCCCTTGAGAAGATGAAGAAACTGAAGGCTTACGGAGTGATTTAGAAGTGAATGGTTTGCCTAGTATGTGCAAGGACCTCAATTTGATGCCCACCATTGAAAACATTTTCAGGTTAGGTTTTGTGGCATGTGTCTGTAATTTCAGTATTTGGAAACCTGAAGCAGGAGGATTAAGTGCAAGGCCAGCCTGGGCTAAAAAGTAAAAGCCTGTTTGAAAAGAAAGGCAAACATTCAAAAAACAGGTTTTGATAGATTGAACGACTTCCCAAAGGTTGACTGCTAGGAAGTAGCAAAATCAGAATTTGAAGCTGGCTTTTCATAAAAATCAAGGGTCAGGAGCTTAAATGGGCATCAGAGCCCTTGCCTAGAGCTCTGATTGCCAGCATCACAAGAAAACATGCAAATCAAAATTGCTTCTGAACCCATTTGTCCAGCCCTTATTTGACTGTTCCCTGACTGCCAAAGAAAGCTCACTACTCAGAAAATAGATAATTTACCCAAATGCAACATAGGCCACTGGCCTGGTGTTTCTCAGCCACCTGGGGGTGGTAACTTTGTAACCTGCACACTTTCTGCTCCACCATCCTACAATTTTTTTTTTTTTTTTTTTTTTTTTTTTTTTTTTTTTTTTTTTTTTTTTGGTTTTTCGAGACAGGGTTTCTCTGTGGCTTTGGAGCCTGTCCTGGAACTAGCTCTGTAGACCAGGCTGGTCTCGAACTCACAGAGATCCGCCTGCCTCTGCCTCCCGAGTGCTGGGATTAAAGGCGTGCGCCACCATCGCCCGGCCATCCTACTATTTTTGAGTCCCTTGGCTTCTCCCCTCCAGGAGCCTGACCGCTTACCTTATCTAGCAGTTCCTCGCGGGTGGCCGCTGTCAGACCTTTCCGGACTCTCCGCTTGTGATCGCAGACACGGAAGGGTCGTTGAGGTGGAGTTGAGTTCCAGACCCTATGACCAAGCTCAGAGCCCATAGTGGATACCGACCTGATAGATGGGAAGAAAACACCGGAAGGGGCAAGGGGGGGGGGTTGGTAAATTTAGTGATAATGTTGGGGGTGGGGTGGCTAAGAGGTTCTAGGTTTACAGAGCCAAAGGAGAGACTATGGAGAGAGAACAAGAGTAGTTTACAAGTTGGATGAATCTGTAGAGGCAGGGAAGTGAGTCTTCTAGGAACTAATGTTAGCCTTGTCTGCCCGTATCTCCAGCACTGGAGTGTAAAGGAAAAGGAAAGGGTTAGAGATCACCTCAGCAGTCCACTGGGGTTCAAGGCTGAGAGGTACTCCATGGTAAGGCCCCTGTGGCTTTGGGGCTGTGCGCTTCTCTGTTGTTCCGAGGCTGACGTCTTGTTTCTGAATAAAGCTGAGATCTTAGCCCTGGTGAAGTAAGAGATGTGTCAAGCCTGGACTCTGTCCCCCCTTGCCTGGTGAGTAAAAGGGACAAAGTCTAAGAGGAGGAGGAGCCTGTGTGTAGTGATGGAAGTACTTTTTGCCTTCTTTAGAGATGTGTTGTGAAGGGTGAAATTTGATATTTGACTCTCCCCTCCCCCTTACCCAAATACAGTTTTACTTTCTAGCCTAGTTTGGCCACCTTGAACCCCAGATCTTCAAATCTTAGCTCCTAAATGCACCCCTTTAACATGGTTTCTGATTACTGAGCTCAGGTCCTCATGTTTGTAGGGTAAGGACTTTGCCGACTGAGCCTCTCCCCAGCCTGGGGACTTCAGTTTTGATGCTCCAGGTTTCATCTGACTTTAGTTGTAGCTATGATGGACAGCTGCACAGAAACTGAGGTTCACTGTTAACCCTTAAATCATCACAGTCCCCATTTTCTTGCCTCTCTTCGTCCCCCAGCTTCCTGTGTCCTGAGAAACACAAAGTGCCTGGCCAGCTTTGTGGCTGGACCAGCTTCATTTCTCATGCAGGCTGGAGCCCCAGCCAGGCCCCAATAAAGGGCAAATATAGGGGCTCGAGTGCCTCTGGGACAATCCTCAGCCAAAAAACGTTCCCCAGTCTTCTACCCCGGGCCTTCTGTATACCTCGGGGTTCTACTGGAGTGCAATGAAAATGCACGGAATGGCTGGCCTCTCCCTGACCTTGACATGCGCCCTCACTCCTGTATGCTGCGGATTCTCCCCAAACAGGTTGCAAGCTCCTTGTACCTACACGCTTAGCCTATTCCCCTGGGACTGAACATCACGTCTCACACGGAAAAGTTGTCCCTGACCACTCAGTAACAGCTGGAGAGTGGAGGGACTCTGACAGGCTCACAAGCAGATTGAAGCGGAAGAAAAGGAAGCTTGGCAGGGGCAGGAGGCTGAGACCAGCAAAGAGAGAGCAGCTGGGAAAGTGGGTTGCTTGGCTCGCCTTTGTTCACTGCAAACCAAGGAGCCTAGAGAACATAACCATCGCAGAAGGTGGGCTCGAAGGGCAGGGGCCAGAGGTGGGCAGATGTGCCGGCAGCCTTTAGCAGAGAACTCCTACTCTTCTAAAATGGCCCAAGTGCCTTCCTGCACCTCTTCAGCCTTATCCTATTTCTCAGGGAGGCTGGCCTGCGTGCCCGGGCCTGTCAGTGATGGGAAGGAGTAGGGTGAAGGAGGGCCCAGGAAGGCTGGGGATGAGCACCATCTTGTCCCTCTTCATTCTTGCCTCACCCTCTGCCTCGGTGACAGGCATGAGGCAGGGTTAGGTATCTCATTCACTGTGGCTTCACCTGTCATCCTTCCTAAACCTGACACCCAACGCTGTTCTCTCCCAGCTGGGTAAGTAGATCATTCTCCTTTACTCCCCACCAGCCACCTTTGCCCTGAAGTATTAAGAATGGGATTGAATAAAGAGGGGGCTACGCCAGAAGGCCAGATGTGGAGATAGTGGCTGTCTGCAGGGAGGACTGGGGAACACCAGTGCTTCGGTACCAGCGGCCTCTGGGATCATGCGAAGACCTGGGGAGTTCAGCTGACTGGAAACAGGGACCATTGGTTCTAAGGAAATGTTTGAATTGGTTTCCTAGAAAGAAGACACAGGCAAGCTGCAGAGAAGCTGGGGGTGGGGTGGGGTGGGCACAGTGCCTTCTCATCTAGTATTAGAGATAGTGTGGGCCTTTGCCCCAATCTTGAATGCTCCACCCGGTGGATTTTTGCATCCCCCTTTTAGGAGGATGTCAGTCTGCTACCGTCCGCCTGGGAATGAGACGCTGCTGAGTTGGAAGGCCTCGCGGGCCACCGGCACCGCCTTCCTACTGCTGGCTGCATTGCTGGGACTGCCGGGCAACGGCTTTGTAGTGTGGAGTTTGGCGGGGTGGCGACCCACCGCGGGGCGGCCGCTGGCGGCCACACTTGTGCTGCACTTGGCGCTGGCCGACGGTGCGGTCCTTCTGCTCACCCCGCTCTTCGTGGCCTTCCTGAGCGGGCAGGCCTGGCCCCTGGGCCAGGTGGGCTGCAAGGTAGTGTACTATGTGTGCGCTCTCAGCATGTACGCCAGCGTGCTGCTCACCGGACTGCTCAGCCTGCAGCGCTGCCTAGCTGTCACTCGACCCTTTCTGGCTCCCCGACTACGTAGCCCGGCTCTGGCCCGCCGCCTCTTGCTGGGGGTCTGGCTGGCCGCCCTGGTGCTCGCCGTTCCGGCCGCCGTCTACCGCCACCTCTGGGGCGATCGCGTGTGTCAACTGTGCCACCCATCAGCCGTGCACGCTGCTGCTCATCTGAGCCTGGAGACCCTGACTGCCTTCGTCCTGCCTTTTGGAACAGTACTCAGCTGCTATGGCGTGACGCTGACGCGTTTGCGGGGCGCGCGCTGGGGCTCTGGGCGACACGGCACACGGGTGGGTCGTCTGGTGAGCGCCATCGTGCTGGCCTTTGCCTTGCTCTGGACCCCCTACCACGCGGTCAATCTCTTGCAGGCGGTGGCTGCGCTCGCTCCACCGGAAGGGCTCCTGGCCAGGCTTGGCGGAGCGGGCCAGGCGGCGCGCGCTGGAACTACAGCCTTGGCATTTTTCAGTTCCAGCATCAACCCGGTGCTCTACGTCTTCACTGCGGGGGATCTGCTGCCCCGGGCGGGGCCCCGGTTCCTCACTCGGCTCTTTGAGGGCTCTGGGGAGACCAGAGGGAGCAGCCGCTCTAGAGAGGGTACCATGGAGCTCCGAACTACACCGAGGCTGAAAGTAGTGGGGCAAGGCAGAGGCAATGGAGACCCTGGAGGTGGAGGCAGGATGGAGAAGGACAATCAGGAATGGTAGCCAAGACCTCAAACTCGGGACTTCCCTACCGCTTTCCACTGTTCCTGGAGCCTTTGGGTAGTTGAGGCATCCTTCTCTGATTGCAGTTTGGGTTTGGCTGGACAGGCTTACTGTATAGGCCCAGATTACTCCAAACCATGGGATTGTGTGGGTGACTGTGGCCTATGTTCAAAACTGGTGCTTGCAGGACAGCCCGGATTCAAGTTTCAGAAATGCTTACCTGTTGCCAGCAGCTATTGTTGTGAAATGGATTGGGAAGCCATCAACTAATGGCGTAAACGTGCTCCTGTTAGTCGTTAGTCATGCCTGTGTTGTACTGAAGCAACCTACTCTCGGCTGGGAAAGGCCAGGACTAGACAGTGCCAGTCTTCAGTGGCTTTCTGTCCTGCCTCCCCATCCAGGGTACCCGTTTTCCCAGGCCGTCTCTAGAAGCACTGTGGAGTCTGGATAGGGATGCATAAAATCCATTCTTAGAGGCACGTAGGAGAAGGAAACTGGCCTGCTAGGGGGAAGTAAATCTGTGCAGTAGAAAGGGAAGGGTTCTGCTTGTCTTACGGTCAATGCAGGGAGAGGGAGGCACACAGCTGAATGACAGTGCAGGAGCCAGGGACAGCAAGACTGAACCTTTCCCTCTGTCCCCCTGCTCACCCCTACACCCCTCCAAAAGCCACCAGGCCTGTGGGGAGCCTCAGGAGCCAGCACACTTTACAAGAGGAAGCATGAGGGTTGGTGAGGAGGAGGTGTGGAGAATGGCTGGAATATCTGGAAAACTGAAAGAATCATTCTGGAAGGTGGCGCCTTTCCTTCCTCTGTCTTTTCTCTCTGCTGCCTTCCCTCTTCCCAGAATGCTAGCTGTTCCTAGCCTGTCCCCATTGCTTCCCAGCCTCCATCTCTGGAATCTCCCTACTATCAGATCTAGAACCTGAATGACACTTTTGATTTGGGTGACAGTAGAATGCAATTTTTTTTCTTTAGGGGACAACGCGGACACACATATGACCGTTCCATCTAGTTGTCTCAGAACATTCTTACTAGCCCTCAATTTCTTATTCCTAGACCCTTCGGTCCCCAGCCAACTGAGGTGGCTGACCTCCCAAGTGGTTACTCTGGACTCTTCTTCAATGGCTTTTCTCACCCTTCAAGCAGAGGCCAAGAGGAAAAAAAAAAAAAGGAAATCCAGTCTCCAGGGTCATGCTAGAATTGGCGCTGAAGTAACCTCTGACCTAGGGAGGAAGTATGTTTAGAGTGCCTGGTCTCTGGGGAGACTGCTCCCAAAGGAAGATGGAGCAGGCTGAGTGAGGGAAAGTGCAGCCCACCATCTGCTCAAAATGGTTCTGGATGGCCCTGGAGCTCTGATCCAGAAGCTTCTGTCCACAAACACAGAATTCTTCCTAGCCTGGCATTCTGGAGCAGAGGTTCCTGAACTTCCTGTTTTAAGTGCTTCACCTTACACAGCCGGTGTGGTTAGAGAGCTCTTCCTCAACTCCGCCTTCAGTGCGCATTGTGGTTTCAGCCTCTTTACATCATATCCTCTGCTTGACAGTTACGGGGTCAGCGCTGATCTGGCTTTCCTCAGTGTACAGCAAGTGAGGGCACTGGAAAACATAAGGGACCTGGCAAGTGTCAAGTTAAAAGGCGAACAGCAAGGCTGTAAGGATGTAGGAAGGAAGTGGTACCAATCCTTGCCTAGCACCCGCTGAGAAAGTCCATCAGGGTTACTATGTGGTAAAGTGGGCAGGGGAAAGGGGAGAAACCCATATTCTTCTCTCAAAAAGAATGGAGAGTTGGCTAACCTGTAATGGGAGGTGCTGGAGATGGCTTTGTCCCTACATCCTCACCAAGATCATGGTCTGACCTGAAGGCAAGAATAGGCTGCTTCCCCCTTCATCCACGTTTTGCGCATTCTCATTGATGCCCCCATCCCCAGTGTGTGTTGATCTACCGCTCTCTCAAGCTCATATAGCCTAGGGTGGCATTGACCCCCATATGCTTTTTCTATATCATGATGCCACCTAACCCACAACAATAATAGACCAATACATATGATTCCCGTGAATCTAAAAACTGTACCATGTCCACATTTTTAACATGAAGTACAAAGATACTATTTTTTTTTTAAACCAGCAGTCTCATTCTGAGCCCATGTCCTTGCTTCCTTCGCCTGTGATAATCCCTAACTCTGTTCACCTCTCCAGTCTAGACCTGCATTTTTAGACCACACCCCAGCCAGCTCACTCCTGGCACCCCTCTGTTCTAGTTCACCAGCCTTTCCTGGGTACTCCTCAGTTAGCTCCACCCCAGGAGCGTTCCTCCCTCTGGGCTGCTCTGGAACACAGACTGTCCCTCCTTAACGGTGAAGGAGGGTGTGGGGCTTTTGTTCAGCCCTCACCCTCAGAGATGCATCTTCCTCCTCCTCTGCTCTGTGGTACTTCCTCTCTGGCTGATTTAACTGGCAGATTTAGAAGCAGGACCAAGACCTAGCACTAGGACAGAGTCAGGAATTCTCTGTCCGACCACTTTCCCTGACCCTAGAAGTGGCATTGACTTCTGATCAGCATCTGGAAAACCTTGTAAGTATCCTAGGAATTGGATGGGGTGTGTGTGTGTGTGTCAGTGTGTTGTATATGAGTGTTTGAGTGTGAATATGAGTGTGACAGTGTGTTGTGTGTGAGTTTGTGTATGTGAGTGTGTCCATGTGGTGTGTGTGTGTGTGGCAGGTGTAGCTGGGGAGATGGTGAGAAAGAATCTCCAAAGAAAGTCTGACTTATGTAAAAGGACTTTTTTTTTTTTTTTTTTTTTTGGTTTGGTTTTTCGAGACAGGGTTTCTCTGTGGTTTTGGAGCTTGTCCTGGAACTAGCTCTTGTAGACCAGGCTGGTCTCGAACTCACAGAGATCCGCCTGCCTCTGCCTCCCAAGTGCTGGGATTAAAGGCGTGCGCCACCACCGCCCGGCCAAGGACTTGTTCTTAGTGCCTGTCCATTAACTCTGCTCTGTCCCAATCAGACAGACGCTGGTCAGCTCTTGAGAGAGTGGGTAAGTGACCAGAGAAAGTCACCAGTGCTCTGTGGATAGCGGCTTCTCAGGAGATCAAAGAGCTGGACTCTCACCGGATTCAGCCGTGGGGAGGAAAGTCTCCCAGTCTGGTGCTGGGTTCCAGGGTCCTTTAAGAGAAAGACGGTGAATTGGGGCTGTTGCTGTTTATTTTGCAACAGGGCCTGTGGCGAAGAAGGGGCCCCACAGGCCAGTTAGGAAATTAGTCTTCTTATTCAACCAGGTCTCTTGAAGACAACGGTGTTGACAGTGAGGGTGTGGTATATATTTGGAGGCGATTTTGGAAATCAGAGTACTCATATTCATGTGATGAGGTGTCAAGAATTCTTTGACTTTCTCCTCATGGGTGTGCCCACTTCCTACTCTCTAGGTCCTTTTGATGGCTCCAAACACTACAACTCCTGCGGCATCTTCCTCTCCCGGTGGCATGTCTCTGTCTCTGCCTATTGCCCTGCTGTCTGTGGCCCTGGCTGTGGGGCTTCCTGGCAATGGCTTTGTGGTGTGGAGCATCCTGAAGAGGATGCAGAAACGCTCTGTCACCGCCCTGCTGGTGCTGAACTTAGCTCTGGCCGACTTGGCTGTGTTGCTCACTGCTCCCTTTTTTCTACATTTCCTGGCTCGACGCACGTGGAATTTTGGAGTGACCGGTTGCCGCCTGTGCCACTATGTTTGTGGAGTAAGCATGTATGCCAGCGTCCTGCTTATCACCATCATGAGTCTGGACCGCTCATTGGCAGTGGCCAAGCCCTTTGTGTCCCAGAAGGTGCGCACTAAGGCGATTGCCAGATGGGTGCTGGCAAGCATCTGGGTGGTGTCTTTTCTGCTGGCTACACCGGTCATTGTGTACCGTTCCGTAGAAGAACGGCTCAACAGGACTCTGATCTGCCGGCCGTATTATCCCAGCGATGGGCATATGGCCTTCCATCTGCTTTTTGAAACCATCACTGGCTTCCTGCTGCCCTTTCTGGTGGTGGTGGCCAGCTACTCTGACATCGGACGGAGGCTGCAGGCTCGGCGCTTCCGTCGCAGTCGCCGCACCGGCCGCCTGGTGGTCCTTATCATCCTGGCCTTTGCCGCCTTCTGGCTGCCTTACCACCTGGTGAACCTGGTGGAAGCCGGCCGCGTGCTGGCGGGCTGGGACAAGGCCGACTCTGTGGGGAGGCATTTGAAGATGGCCCGCAACGTCCTCATCGCGCTGGCCTTCCTGAGCAGCAGCGTGAACCCGGTGCTGTATGCGTGCGCGGGCGGCGGCTTGCTTCGTTCAGCGGGCGTGGGCTTCGTAGTCAAGCTGCTGGAGGCCACTGGCTCCGAGGTGTACAGTACCCGCCGCGGGGGCACCCTGTGCCAGTCCCAGAAGGCCACACCCGCCTGTCCTGAGCAAGGTCCCACCGAAGCCTCCATGACCTCCTCCACCCCCTCCTGAGTGAGGTGAACTGTATTAGGTTGGTCTGACCCACTTTTGTATCTGGAGAACAGGTTGGGGACTGGACGCAAGAGGAAAAGAGGAAAGGGTGGGGCGAGTCAGGGCAAAGAGACTGTATGCTTTGGCCTGGCTTCTGCAGGCAGCTTTACGATTAAAACTAAAGTCTGAAATAAGGTTAAGCCTGTGAATGAAGTGTATATTGTGGGGGCACTGGTGGATGTTCATTGGTTTCCCAAAGGGACCACTCTGGTGGGGTCCCTCTCAACAGTTTCCCGTGGTTTGCAGTTTTGGAAGGAACACATGGGCGGATAGAGCTCTCTACCTTCCTAATTCGGAAATAGGTGACCTACAGATCCCACTTAGAAAAACACACTACTGACTCCTAAAAGAGATATTAAAGGGGTTCGTTGTGTGGCCCTAGAGTCATGACTCAAGGGACCTCCTAAGAAAACCAGTTCTTATGAAATGTCTTCCCAGAAGCTGGTGGTACATATCCTTGATGATGTAAACCTAACATCCTCTCAGGAAAGTCCTGGGAGATGGTTTTCCATCTCTCCATCTCCCAAAGAAGTCTCACTGGGGACTCGGGCATCAAATCCCATCTTCCAGAATTCTAAGCTTCAGTACCTGTCATCTCTCAGAAGCCATACCAAACCCCGGAAAACAAGATGTCCCAGAATGAGAGGCCTAGGAAGAGAGCTCGGAAAGAAACTGTGCCACTGAGGAGCAAGGAGGTGATTCCCAGCTACTTCAGCAGCTTCTGATCCATGCACTGATTCAGATGCCCAGTAAACATTTTATTGAAAATCTTAGAGGAGAGGTTGCTGAGGTGCCTAGGGTGGTGAGGGAGATCCAGTTCTTGTCAGGTCTGTGTTCAGGAAGTATGTACAGAGTTGCCCTTTGCCTTTGACCTTGATGACACCCCGGCTGTAGCATATATACCCCAGGGATTGCAGGGCCCTAGCTGTCTCCTCAGTCACCTGCAATTGGAAGAGGGGTAAGGGAGCGTGGCCTTTCCGTGTCGTCCCCCTCCACCACACACACACATCATAGTTCTCTCACTTGAATCTTGCCAAGAACTCCTGTACTCTCCATGCGGCTGGCCACATTCACTGTGTTCCCCCAGATGTCGTATTGTGGCTTCTGCGCCCCAATCACTCCTGCTACTACTGGTCCATGGTTCAATCCTGATAAGAAATGTGGTAAGGGGGGGGGGGACTTTGCTGGGGGTGAACTTTGAAGAAGGAGATAAAGGAGATGGTTTATAAGAGTCTTAGAGGTTGGTGGAGAGAGGACTGGGAAAGGGTGAATCTCTTAGCTCTCAGATAGTGGCCTTAAGCTTCAGGCTAGAGAGCAAGTCTGGAGGGAGGGTGTTCGGGGATGAGCTGGAGAGCAGCTGAGGAAGGTCTTAGGGAGGGGAGCAGAGGTACCACCTGGCCCCAGCAAAGGAGGCCCCTCACCCACACGCAGGCGGAAGTTATTGAATGAGTGCTTGTTGATGATATCCAGCTTAGACCCCAGGGCCACTGCGAATTCCACCATGGTACCCAGATGGCTGCAACTTCGATCGGCGTCCTGGTAAATGGGTCCACCCACCACGATGGGCAGAGAAATAAGTCCGGCTCATGAAAACGCCCACCAGTGGAAGCCCCCCAGGAGGGTTGACAGGAAGAGGTTGCTGTACCTGTTGCGTATCCTGTCCAGACGTGGCGTTCAAGCCTGTGGCTGCCATGTAGGTGCTGCCAATAGTTTTGATCTTCTCTACTCCACTGAACTTTGGCTTGGAGAGCAGCTGTAGAGAAAAAGGCTGTGTCCCCCTCTCTCTTGCTTTCACCACTCCTTCTCCAAAAGCCCAGGCCACTGGAGGCTAAAGGACCATGTAGGGCTGGAGATGGTGGTGGGAAGGAGGTGGTTGGTAGCGTGCAATGAAGGGGTAAAGCTCAGAGGACAGGGAGGGTTGGAGAGTAGACATGGCCGAATGGTCAGGAGAGGAAAGTGCAAGCAAGAGCTGGTGGGGGGGGGGATCCAGAATTTGGAACATGGGGTCTTGTATTGCACCTCATCAAAATCAGCAATTATCTCATTGAGCAGCCGCAGACACTCCAGGCCCTCATGGTTGATGTTAGATTCAGAGTAGAATTCCTTAAAGTCCGGGATCGATGCAAAGAGGACACAAACGCATTCATACGACTGGTGGTAGAGATCCTGCGAACAGGAGGAGGGGCAGATGCTTAGCCGCTGGGCCAGCAGCTTCAGTCCTCACCCAAGGGAATAAGTCTGAAGAGGGGTGAGCCAGAGAGCAGCTACTGCACGACTCAGGGTGTGAAGAGGAGGTAGAAAAGTGGCCCCATTTGCAAATTTGGAGTTAAGCTTTTTGAATTAAATAAGTTTATTGATTTTGTGTATGCATGCGTGTATGTGTGTGTATGTATGTGTGCGTGTGTGTACATGCCGAAGCATGTATGTAGAGCTCAGAGGAGAACTTTCGGGAGTTAGTTCTCTCCTTCCACTTGTAGTGTGTTCTAGGCTGTGAAGTATTCTTTACCCCCTGAGCCCTAGAGAACTGGATTTTTATTTTAATTAATTAAAATTTGCTTGAACGGACACATATGGCTAACATGTGGTGTTGTAGAGCTAGAGGGATGGGTGGCCTGCTCTTCAGACCATGCCCACCACTGTTTGACTAGGGCTTCTGAAAGCCGTGACAAGGCCATGACTTGGAAAGATGCTTGCCTTCCCCTCACTCCGACCCCCTGGCCATGGGCCTCCCACATGGTAGGCAAGCTCTACCAGTGAGATATAAGCCCAGAAGTTGTTCTTTCTCAACAAAAACTGGAAGCACAGATTTTGTGGTCACCAAGGACAAGGCCCAAGACTGTGCTCTGACAAGGCAGGGGTGTGGGTGACCACTAATCCACTGTCTGGGGACCCCAGAAAGGATGGGAGAAGACCCAAGATTCTCATCCAAGCTCAGTTGCATCTGGGCCTCTGGAGTATGGGGTTGGGAGTCACCTCATTGCGCCGGTTCTGGCCGATGAACTGGGGGGCCACGTGTGCCGGGAGTACATTCTCCAGGAGGAGCCGGGTCAGGTTCTCCATTGTCTCAGTCTCCTCCCGCTCCCGCCTCAGCTTCTTCTTCCACAGGAAGTCCAGGCGGCAGTAATACTCATTCTAGGGTGATAGAGCAGTGTCCCCAAGACCCCCAGCCAGCTTAGAGTTAGGGTTTAAGGTACAACTGTCCTGGAGGGAGGTGGCTTTAAGATCTACTTCAAATTAGGTTATGCAGAACAAGCAACAGACATTGTTCATAGCCATGGTTTTTCTTAGATTTGGGGATAGGAGGGGGGCGGTGCTGGTGAGAACCTGAGGGGCTTAGAGAGGGAAGAAGTAAGAGTCGGAACACTCTCTTGGAAGTTTCAAACGGACATACTACTTGGGCTCAGCCCTGAAGATGAGACAGACAAGTTACCAATATGAGAACCCAGCCTCAGCCATTCACACGGAGGCCCCAGAGGACCAAGCTGAGAGATATACCTGCCGAGCCAGGACAAGGAGCGTGAAGAAGAAGATGAAGAAGTAGATAGCTCCCATCAGTTTGGGTTCCTTCAGCACCCCTGGCCTGAGAGATCAGAATCAAGATTGTTCCTTGCTCTGCCCCTTCCTGATGGCCTCCTTCCTGCTCCCAGTGCCCAAAGAGCCCTCAGCACCCCTCCCCTTTGCCGTGTGGGTGATTCAAGTCTGCGAGGCAAGGACAGCTCTGCGTCCTGTCTTACTCTGCCGAGGGCTTGAGCAGATGCGCCCTATGAGTGTGCTTACCTGGAGTCCAAAGGGCTTTGATAAAGATGGGCAATGAGGCAGTCGGACAACCAGGCGTAGGAGTGCAGAAATAGGGAAGAAGAAGCCACCAGCCACAGCAGAAGTAGCAGCAGTTTCAGTTCAAAGCTCATGTGCAGGAAAACGGAGCAGGAGAGGAAACCCAGCACGCAGCAATGCATGGAGTACTGTGGGCCAGGCAATGCAGTCAGAGCATCCCCTAGAGAACACTGGGAGAGTGCCCACAGCTCCTGTTCTCCCAGGGCACAGGGCACACCGGGCAAATCAGAATATCATTCATGAAAACAGACACTGGCTATGCCTACTGTCTTGGATGGAGTGTTCTTTAGCTTATGAGTTGGCAGACTGACGAGGAAGGGTACGGGGAGAGAGACTCAGGGCGGTACAGAAACACTCACCGGGATGCTGATGAGGGGCAGGGATCCTGGCAGCTCCCAGGAAGCATTGGAAGCCATGGAAGATGCATTGGAAGCCAGGTAAAGGCAGTCTGATGACACTGGCAAGAAGAGCTGCAGAAGGAGATGGGTAGACGGCAGGTGAACTCCTTGGGCTGTGACTGAGCGAGCAATGGCTTAGAGCCAGACTCTTATAAAGAGGCATGTTCCACTCCTGACAAATGAGAGAGCTTCCGATGGGTCCTTACTGGGAGGAGGGGCTGTGAGAGATGTCACGGATACTAGTATGTCATCAAACCAGTGTCAGTTCTTATCAACTACTTAACCCTGTAGGCTGCCTTTTTTCCTTCCCTCTCTCTTTCTTTTTAATTTGTCAGGGGGATAACTCCTATTGAGTTCTAGGAACAATTATAAATTCTGTAACCTTCAGCCAAGTAAGCTAAAAATGATGTATGTCTACAGAGGAAAAAGAAAGAACATTCAACAAAGTGTTAACAATGAGTATGCCTGGAGGGCAGGGTACACACACAAGCACACGCGCACACACACACACCTCCCAGCATCTTTTGGTCTTTCTTCAGCTGTCATTTTAGATCCAGGGATTCCCTTTCAACCCCACAGGTCCAGTATGTCCTGATGGTGGTAGACAGAACCCCCCTTTGTCCTCACCAGGCTGGCGATGGCCATGGTGAACACCAGAAGGATGGTGGCAGTGCCCAGCACTACTCGAAGTCCTGGCCGTGTGGCCACCAGGACAGACAACACAGGCAGCCAGTGCAACATTTTGGGACCTTTCTGGACACACTTCTGTGGAAGGAGAACAGGTGTCATAACTACAGGGCCGAGGCTCCTTCTTCAGGCCAGGTCATGGCGAGGGCTCCAGCTTGTCACTCCCCCTTTTCCCAGACCTCCTTACCGTCAGGTGTTCTGAGAAGCAGACGAAGAGGAGGAGAAGGAAGAGGAGGAAGGTGATGCTATAGATGATGGCTAGAGCTGGGGGCCTAAGAGAAGACAAGAGGGGGGGTTTGAAGTGTCAGAATTCGTTCCGGGGAGGGGGGCTGTGCTTGCCATCTGGTTGGGAGGTGGCATTGGGAAAGGGGAGTAGTCTCAGGAATGGAGAGTATCTGCTGAGGAAGGCATAATGTTCTGGTGTTCTGGGAACTAACTTAAGTCCAGAGCAGAGTTTCAGCACAACAGGAACTGATAAAGTTGGAACAACATTGGAGGGAGCAGAGGATTCACAACCGTGGCCATGGCTGAATCAGCCTCTGGGCTGAAACTCTTTGACCTCTGAATGTTGAGCGAGACCTTATTCTTCCAAGCAGCGGCCTAGGTTTGAGAGCCTATAATATAACTCAGTCATTTGCTGTGAGAGTTGGGCTTGGTGATGAGAACGCAATGCCCTTCGAGGGGATGTTGCTATTATTCAAAGATACAGGAAATTGAAAGTGGTCTGTATGTACAATGTTTTTCCAGTAGTGAGGACTGAACCTAAGGCCTCATTAAATGGATGCCACTCTCTGCCACTCAGTTACCCCCCTAGCCCCAGGATGTACATAAAGATGAGGACTGTGATTACCTCCAGAGGATGTGGGTGAGTGTCTGAAACTCGGGGGAAGGTGCCAACAGAAGAAAGTGTGGGTCATGGGTCAGGAAGGCAAAGGGTTCCGTATGGGAGAGGCAGTGCTGTTGTTGCCTGGCGTGATCTCACCTATTTGTCACCAGCATTTGGATGGTGAAGTTGCACAGAAACACCAGGAAGGTGCAGGCTGTGTAGTACTTGAAGGCAGGGAGTGCAGAGAGCCGATACTGGAAGCAAAGGGGTCGATGGAGACAAGGTATTGGTGTTGTCCATGGCTGGGGAGGAAGCAAGCCTGGACAAGAGGTGGGTCTCTAGCCTCACCCTCCACCCCCAGTTCATCTATGTAGCCCCCACGCATTCTTCAAGGGGATGTCCCCACTCCTTTTATTGCCTATCCAAATACCTCAGCCTACAGATGACATTTTTTTGTCATAACCTGGGTTGGCCTCAAGCACACTACGTAGCCCAGGATGACCTTGAACTCGGGATCCTTCTGCCTTCACTTCCTAAATGCTAGGGTTATGGGCATGTACCATGACCCCTGGCATGACTTTCCTAAGAGAGGCACAATCCCCTCATCCTAGGGTTTAAAACTATGCAGACCTGGGAAGACAGGTAGGGAGAGAAGTCCTAAGCCTTCCCGGGGTCAAGGACCAAGGCTGGGAAATCTTTGTTCTCCGTCCTACCTGCTTCTCCATCTCCGGATCTCTGAAGTACAGGGTCAGGAGGTTGAAGTCCTTCGACTGCTTCCACTGTCTGGTATGAGGCGGGAGGTGAGGCGGGAGGTGGCGAGCACCACAGAGGATGGGGGAGGCCGGGGCAGAACAGGTGGAGGTGGTCATGAGGGTCTTTCCCTAGGAAAGCTCCCCACTTCTCGCCAGCAACCCCCAGCCCTCTGTTTTCCGTACTTCTGAGAGTTGAGCTGCTCGATGACCTGGAAGAACTTGGCGTCCCCAGTGTCCAGTTCATCATCTAGTCCCCGAGGGGCGCGGCTCCTGCACAGTGGCAGCCAAGCCAGTTACCACACAGATCCTCAAAAGTGCCCGGATGAAGCAGTCCCCAGGGAGGATTCACCCAGTGAGCCCCACTGTCAAAGGTGAGGTTTTCTCACCGGTCCAGGCTCCGCTGGGTGCCGAAGGCCTTTTCCTGTTCAAAGAACACATGATGGGGCTGTGGTGAATGATCCCCCTTCACAAAGACAGACTGTAAACCCGACTGAATTTTCTACCTCTGTCCTTGACCATGTGTGCCTGGCCTGGCTGCTTCTGCTGCTGCTAGTGCCCCCTTCCTACTCTGTACCAAATCCTACTGACCCAGGCAGAATCATTTCAAATTCTATTTCCTCCTAACTTTATAGACTTCCAGGGTCCTTAAAATCTTTGCTGGCTCTTGGAGATCATCTATTTTTTTGTTTTTGTTTTTTTGTTTTTGTTTTTCAAGACAGGATTTCTCTGTAGCTTTTGAGCCTGTCCTGGAACTAGCTCTTGTAGACCAGGCTGGCCTCGAACTCACAGAGATCTGCCTGCCTCTGCCTCCTGAGTGCTGGGATTAAAGGCATGCGCCACCACCGCCCGGCTGGAGATCATCTTTTAACTGGGCAATCCTTCATCCTATATTTGGGTGCCTGTTAGTTGTGTCTCCTTAAAGACTGCATATTCCAGGGCTGGGGAGATGGTTCAGTTGATCTTTGAAAGATTCTGAGTTCAAGTCTCAGTAACTATGTGGTGGCTCACAACCACCTAGTGGGATCTGATGCCCTCTACTGGCATAAAGTCATATATGCAGATAGAGCCCGCGTATATGTAAAATAAATAAATAAATCTAAAAAGACGGCAGATTCTAAAGGTAGGGACTTTCCCATCCACTCTTGAATGTTAACAAATCCATTGTCTTGAATTGAAGCGACTATGCAGAAAATATTGATCCCTCTCTAACCTTTTGTCAGAGCTAAGAGTTGGCCAAGGTAGTACAGAGAAGAAAGAAAAGGAAAGGGATTCAGCTTGATTATAGTTATACAGTCATTCTCATTAATATTTGACTGAGTTCCTGGGTCTTCAGGGGTTAATTTCTGGGCTGATGAGGCCCTGCTGCAATCAAGAGATAACCTCAAGCAAGCTGTGCCTGTCCTGCTCCCCTCACACTGAGCCTTCATAGTAGCCCTCCGGTGAGCCTTTCTATTGAGAAAATTGCACCCAGGCTTGTCTCGTGATCTCTGAGCTTGTGACAGACTCCACGCAACATTCCTTCTGCATCACAGAGACCTCATTTTGCAATAGGGTGTGGGCTCTTGGAGTCCTACTTTCTCTTCCTCCTGCTCATTTAACCACGCCCCCCCCCTTTTAAAACCCATTGACCTCTTCCTTCACTAGACTGACTTATGGAATCCTTCCTAGAGCTACTGCTGCCAATGTCCCCCTCATGCCCACTGCTTACTGAGATCTAGAACTGTTTCTGCTGGATTGAGAAGAAAGGAGAGAGGATGGAATCCGGAAGTCTCTGAAGAAGCCTCAGAAATCCAGCCAGGCATAGCTAACACTGCCCTGGGAGAGTGTCAGAACGGCGGCTGCAGTATGAGAAAGTGGGAGCAGATATGAGAAAGATAGGGTGACGGGAGAGTAGGCTGAAATACAAGCCTAGGCGGGAGAGATTTAAGAGCCTTAGTGACGGGTGGGTCACAGGTTACCTCTAAGTCTTACATATAGGCTCACCAGTGACAGGCCCTGTCCTAGCTTCACCCAGACAAGCTGTAAGCCCATTTCTTCCCCTCTGCCACCGCTTGCAACGTCTTTCTTCTTCAAGGCCATGAGCAAGTTCCCTGCCACCTCGTCGTAATAGTGTCTGAGCGCTGAGGAGTAGAGGCAACACCCACCTTGCTCACAACTTAACTTTGGGAAGGATGAAAGTATGGAACTGTACGGATCTTGACAGAGCCATTTCCTGGCGGGATGGGTGTGCCGAGTCTGGAGGTGGCAGGGGAAGGGAAGATTGAGGTGCATTGGGCATGGTGACGAGATCTTTTTTTTTTTTAATATTTATTTATTTATTATGTATACAATATTCTGTCTGTGTATGCCTGCAGGCCAGAAGAGGGCACCAGACCTCATTACAGATGGTTGTGAGCCACCATGTGGTTGCTGGGGATTGAACTCAGGACCCTTGGAAGAGCAGGCAATGCTCTTAACCTCTGAGCCATCTCTCCAGCCCCATGGTGGGGGGTTCTTTCACTATCTCTGAGGTGAGCTGGGAGGGCAAGAAGAGGTCTGAAGCACTGACTGGAACAACCAGGCAGTTCAAGGCTGTCACACATTACCACGTGATTCACTGGGGGGCGGGGAGCCTGCGAGTGGAGCCTCATGACATTGGAGGCCGTTTTTCCTCAGGCACAGGGGTTTATAATGAAGGTGTACATACCGGAAGTGGAGTGGAGGTGGATAGAGGGCTGTCAACATGGCTTAGGTGGGCGAAAGGCTTGGCTGCACCCCAAGACTCCAGATAACGAGTCATCAGTAGTGACGGACGCATCTTGTGTCCCTCCAAAGAAGACAGTAATCCTTTTGCAGTGACCTTCTCATCTTCCTCCTCAGCCTGGGACATGTGAAGTCTGAGAGTAAAAATGAGGTATTTCCCTACTCTCCCGCGTTGCTTATAGGCTTGTCCCATAGCAACTCAGTTTCTGGCATAGAAGGAAAGGCTGGTCTTGCTGACTAGGTGGTTTGCTTGGTCCACTCTGTGGGGTCCAAGCTGGGTTTTTACCCGAGGATCGATGACCAGGTATGTAGGTTCGCCTAGCTCCCGAAGATATGGGTCTCGGTGTTCCATGTCTGCACTCTCCACAGCGTAAGCCCCTGCCAGCAGAGCCAGGGTAGCCCCTGTGATATGCACTCGTCTGGAAGGAAGAAACAGTGAAAGTCAGGAGGGACAGCCTCTAAACCTTCAATTTCTTTCAAAGACCATTCCCAGACCTGTGCCTTCAAGAAGGGCTCCATGTTACAGCGAGTGCCTCCCAACACCCCTCAATCTCCCCGAATTTGTCTTAGAGACTGTAAACAGAGGAGTGGCAAGTGGAAGAGTCAATTGACCTTTTGTTTTAGCTGCCCTAGGCTCCACGTCTTACCCTGGCACACCGCCAGCTTCCATGTGATTGGCCAATGTGACATCATGGGACCAGACATCATACTGCCACTTCTGTAGCCCGATGACTCCACAGAGCACACTGCCCGAGTGCACGCCCACACGCATGTTGATGTCCACACCAGTGGCTACCCGAAGTTTCCTGAGCCGGGTGTAGGACAAGCTTAGTCCTGCCCGGCTCCTCCTCTTCTCAAGGAGTACTCTGCCAACCTGCCTCCCACATTCCCTCCAACACCTGTGTCTCTGAATTTCTCCCGCTCGCACCCCCAAACTGACCTGATGGCCCGGCACATGTCCAGTCCCATGCGCACGCAGTTGATGGCGTGGTCTGGCAGAGAGAGTGGTAGCCCAGAGACACAGTAGTAACAGTCTCCCAGAATCTTGATCCGCATGCATTCGTGCTCCTGGGAGTATGTGTGTGGGTGCGTGGAGGAACCTGGTTAGAGGCCAGAGGGGTAGGAGGGAGTTGGGAAAGGTGGGGAGTAACTGAGGTATTCCTGAAGAACTTCTGAGGTTGGAAGTGTCTGGGTCCGATCTATGGCCTCCCTTGGAATGGGACTGACTGAGGTCTCCTGTACAAGGCCTTTAGCTGAAGGAATAATCAAAGGCTGGAGGGTCTATAGTTCTCCCCTGTTTCGGTATATGCAGGGTACATTCATATCGGTCTATGACAACAGTGTCAGGATTGGGGACATAGACGCAAGACCCCAAGCTAAGATGTCTGATTAGGTGCTAAGCTGAGTTGTCAAAGCAGAAATTTCTCCCAGAAGGGCCGCCCAAGGTCAGAATGCCTGAAAATCTCTGTGCATATTCAGAGGCTTTATGCTAGGGATGTCTGTAAAGACACGGAGAGGTCTCTCGGGAATGGTGACAATTTCCTGAGTGGGATCCTACTTCTATTGCAGTATCTGAGAACTTGGCCTGTGATGTAAGACTTCTTAGAAGATGGGGTGCTTTCCTTACAAGAAGGTCCCAATTGGTGGGTATTTGAGGGCCCCTGGGTGGGGAGGGAAACCCCTCTGACCTTGGCAATTTGGTCGAACTTGCCAAAGAGCTCGTTGAGCATAAGCACCAGCTCTTTAGGGGAGCACTCGCTGGCCAGCCGCGTGAAGCCCACGATGTCAGCATACAGCACGCTGCATAGGGCAGAGTGTGTTAATGGGGCCAGGCTGCAGCTCAGGGTCCCTTCTCTAATGGGGCCAGGGCTGCAGCTCAGGCAGGGTTCCTCTCCTAAAGGGGCCAGGCTGCAGCTCAGGGTCCCTCCCCTAAAGGGGCCAGGCTGCGGCTCAGGGTCCCTCCCCTAAAGGGGCCAGGCTGCAGTTCAGGGTCCCTCCCCTAAAGGGGCCAGGCTGCGGCTCAGGGTCCCTCCAGGCTTCCTTTCTCCTACCTGACTCCTTGGTGCCTCTTGACGTACAGGCTGTGGAAGTTGTTCTCTGGCCGTGACACTTGCACCGCCTGCAGCCGGGCCATGATCTCGGCTTTCATCTCTTGAGCCAGGTAGGCAGGAAGGATGGACAAGAGGAGGTGCTCCTGGAGAAAGTCCCTATGATGACACCCCTTCTACCCTCCTGTGCCCTGTAACCAAGAGCCTCAGCCCTTCCAATTACTCAGGCTCCCACACATTGCATCTACCCACTGGTATGTATGAGCCCCAACATTTCCAGTCCATCTAGCACGACTCCTGGATCCCAAACTGTCTTGGTCGCTTAGGGACTGAACTCAGTATCAGCATCTAAACTTAAAATCTTCCTTTAATAACTTTTATCATCATCATTATCCTTATTTGTTATTATTATTTTGAGACGGTATCTTACTATGCAGCCCTGTCTGGCCTGGAACTCACTATCTAAACCAGAGTGGACTCAGACTCACAGATAAAGGTCTGCCTTAGCCTCACAAGAGCAGGGATGAAAGGTGTGTACCACCAGCCACCAAACCTGGCTAAAATTTAATTTTACTATCATTGCACGATGCGTGTGTATGTGGGCGCATGGGCCACAGTGTATGGGTGGAGGTCAGAAGACAGCTTAGTGGAGACAGTTATCTCCAGCTACCTTTATGCAGGCTCCAGGAATTGAACTCATGCCTTCAGGCTTGTGCAGCAAGAGTCTTACCTCTCAGCTGTCTCACTGGGCTTCATTTTCAACCTAGCAATAATCTTCCAGGGGTGAGTGAGGGTCACATTTCATACAAAAGAGGAAATACTTGAGAAAGGCAAACAAATTACCCAAACCCATTCCCTAGGAAGGTGCTAGAAAACTGTTCTCTCTGAGATGCGTCCTCTTCCCTCCCTTAGGTCCTCCTGACCTGATGCTTTTTCTCCGTGTCCAACCTCCGGCGTGAGTGCAGGGAGCTGAGAGCCTCCCGGAACGTGGCCCGCAGTGCTCGCTCCATCAGGGCCTTGTGGTATGCTCCCACCACGTTCCCACACAGGAACAACACGGCGTTTGCTGCCAACTGTGGGAAAGGCCAGACTTGGAGAGTACACCACCCAGTGGAGCTGGGAAGTTTATCTGTATAGTTCAAGTGAGTTCCAAGAACAGGATGAAGAGAGCCTGGCTCTGCAGTGAGGGACCTAAGTATCTCGGGACGATTGGTCCGGCACTATGACATCCATGGGGTTGAGCTGGTCCTTTCCTCCTCTATGCGCTCTGCTGTAGATACTTGGCTGCTGGGCTAACCTGGTCACTAGGGTCTAGATGTCTTGCATGCATATTTCCTCTCTGAGAATACTATTCTACCACGTTGACCTCCTGAGCCCATTCCACCTGCAAGACACTACTCAAGTTATGATCGCATGCTCCACTTTTTCCTTCAGTACCTGTGGGAGAATCACGACTGATTTCCCCATGACTATAGCGCCCTCTTCTGGTAAAGGCGGGCACGGTGCACCCACCTATCAGCTCTGAGAGGTCCCTCTGGGGGGTTTATCTGCGTTGGATTCTGCACTCAAGCTTGAGCCCTGCTGTGGAGTCCTAGCTCAGCAAATGCTCAGAGGATTTTTATCAGGGGTTGAGCCGGCTGTAGACTATTACCTGCACTCTTGCTTTTTTGTTTCTTTTTTTTTTGAGACAGGGTTTCTCTATGTAACCATCCTGGCTATCCTGGAACTCGCTTTGTGGATCAGGCTGCCTCTGCCCAGTGCTGGGTTTAAAGGTGTAGGTCACCACCCAGTGACTGTTCCTTTTTTACCTGTGGTAGCAGAGCCCTCTGTGAGTCAGGCTGCCACCCAAGGTACAGTCCAAGGACCAGCAGATGTGAGAGTGATGAGGTGAGGCCTGCAACAGCCGCATCCCGCATGCCCAAGGGCAACATGGCATACACGGTGAAGATGAGGAAGAGGAAAAACGACACCTGGAGAAGGGTGTGGGAAGCCGAAGGCCTGGGTTTCACCGCACAGGGCCTGAGTTTGGAGTCCCTATTCCCCTGCTTCTTAACTGTGATTCTCCTTACCTGGTCCCAGGCGCTCACCACACCCCCAGTGAACAGGAATCCATGGCCTAGCGCCAGCAGCGCAGCCCATATGAGGCCAGAAAGAGGTCGTGTCCAGCGCTGCAGTTGCTGCTCCCGGGAAGCCAGCCCCAAGAGCAGAGAGAAGCCACCCAAACCACACAGCACGGTTGTCAGGAAGCTTGGGTCTGAGGTCAGCTCCTGTGGATGAAGAATGTATGAAGCAAGACTGGGGAAGGATGGTTTTGGAATTGTCAGAAGGTGAGAGGGAGCAAGTTAGACGCCGTTCAGATCTGCTCTGTAAAGTGTCTTCAACACACGCGCAAAGAGAAAACAGGGCTGGTGGGATGGCACTGTGGGAAGGGGGTTTGTCACCAAGCCTGATGATCTAGTTCAATTCTCAGAATCCATGAGGTGAGAGAAGAGAATTCATGCCTTTGAGTTGTCCTTTGACCTCCACATGTGTGTATTCATGTCCACACACGAACACCCCCCCCCAGCACACACACAACACCCACATACAGCTGAATAAATGAAAAAAAAATCAACAGGGCCAAACTGCTTGTGTTTTCACAATTGATTAAACCATAAGAAATTGCTTAAACCCTACTTGTTTTACCCATGAAGCCCAGAAGTCTCACGTGGTAATGGCTCCTACCCTCTTTCTAAATCTCAGTTTTGTTGTTGTTTTTTTGGTTTTTCCTTTTTTTTTTTGATTGTTTGCTCTTTCGGGTTTGAGGCAGGATCTCAAGGAGCTTGGACTGGCCTCCAACTCTCTGTGCTGTGATTCCAGACTTGCCTGGCTATTCCCACAGTTCTTACCGTTTAAAGGGGAAACTGTAGCATGTGCTTGGCATTCGGAGTGAATATCACCCAAATGGCTAATTTGCTCAGGAAGATCCTCCTTCCTCAAGCCATGTGCTAACTTCACAAATATTTACCTAGGCAGCCCAAGTTTCTGCAATTCTTTGCCACCCAAGCTCTGAGATCTGAATACCTGCTTTCCCTCTAACCCAGAAGCCCTAATCACAGTCCCTACCTTTTATTCCCATCTTTTTCTGAACTTGGGGTAACAAGGATTAGCAATACTCAGTCCTTTTTCCCACCTTGGCTCCGAGGAGTGAAAGAAAAACCCGGAGCAGAATATTTCAAATTTGGGATTGAAAACCCCTTTCCTGCCCAATATGAAAGTGGAAAAAAGAATTTTGGTGGAGGGAGGAGGGTAACTAAGCCACATCGGATGAAAACTGCCTCTTGGAAGTCTGTGGGTACAGCTAACAGCCCCACATTCCCAAACCTGGAGAGAAAAAGTCAGGAAATGAATTCCCCTAGGGATGTGAGTAGAGTTTCCTCTCTGGAAAACTGGAAAATCCGGTGTTGGATTTACCGTAGAACCAGTAGAACAGTGAGATGCATCCGGGACACATTTACCTCCCAGGATAGACCCAGGGAACAAACCTAGAGGGAGGAGGGTTTGGTCACATGTGCCCACAATCACAACAATTCATGACGGTTCAATGCTTCTTTTCCGGTTCCCAGCAAAGGCATTATTAACAAAAAGACCCCACAAATCCCAGTCCTTCAAATAGTCCCAGCCCGAGGCCAGCTCCCCCCCCCCCCCCCGCCCCTAGAGCAGGCTCCCGCACCTAGCCCATCTCACCCTGCCGCTGGCCCAGGCGACGGCTGGCAGTGCCACCAGCGTGCAGAGCACGATGGCCAGAAGCAATAGTAGCAGTGGGTACTGTTGGCTCAGGCTGTAGTAGGTCTCGTAGAAGAGATCTTCGCTGGGAGGCGGCCGGGGACTGAAGAGGCGGGCCATGGTCTCCCCCGGCCTAGCCCGGAGCCCCTGCCTTGGGAACCGAGTTAATAAACCCCACTGCGCTTTTCTTCCTCTCCCGGAGCCACTCTGACCCAAGCCCCTTTTCGAAGCAATAGGATTTCCTGCCAGGTCTCCCTCAAAGGGCTCCAGCTGAATGTGACAGGGCTTCTTGATCCTTCCCACAAATCAGACCGTGGTAGTGTCCTAGCAAAAATCTCACTGGAGGGACAGGAGTTGAACCTAACGAGAAGGGGCCCCAGAATCTCCCTCAACCCATTAACTCACTGCTCTGTGTCAAGCTCCTGAAGCTCTCTCAGCAAAGCTAGGCCCCGGGAGGGAGCCTAGGTGGGTGGGCTGGTTGCAGCTCACTAGTGTGAGCCGGCTTGCTAGTGGCTCAGGGCCGAGGGCGATTGGCACTTCCCTCTTGGCGCCAAGGCCCCCTCCCACTTCCCCACGATACAGTCCGGCCCCTTCCCGTGCTGAGAGGACTCCCCTGGCTGCCTCCTATGCTCAGATTGTGTTTTCTAACAACCACCTCCCCTCTTTCTTCATGTGGTCTGTGGGAGACACACGAGGTAATGGAGAGGATTAAGAGGGATGTGTCAAGATAAAGATACGGTATTTGGAAACGGGGATGCTGGAAAGGCTGGAAGTCACGCCTGGGAGAACGCTGGGAGGAGCGCTGTCCTGGTACCAGCTGGGGCTGGGGTGCGGGTGAGGACAGAAAGGACATTTCCTTTCCACTTTTGATCCCTCAGGTGTGTCAAAGTGTGAACTCTCCAAACTCCAGCCTTCTCTATAGCTCCTTGGGTTGATGCTCCTCTTCGTTGGACATAGTTATCAATCCTTGGACTCAGAGAATCAAAAATGCTCCCATGCCTAGAAAGCAAGGTGCGTGGAGTTTGTGCAGTGGGAGTCTGGATGGTCTAGAGAGCCTGGGGCACCTTTGAATTTCCAAAGACCCTCCTTCACCAGGGCCCCAAGCCCAGTGCTCAAAATCAAGGAGGGAAGGGGAGTGGCGACTTTTATCCCGTCAGTTCAGCCTTAGGGTGGCGCCAGTACTGAGCTCTGGAGGAAGAGCTCCACCCTGAGATTGGCGCACCCGAGAGCCAAGGCTCTGCAATTCCTTCCTGCCACCGGCTGGGCCCTGACCTTATATGCCAAGAGGTTGCCTATAACTAGTCCCCAGAGCCCCCCTTCCTGCTTCAGCCAGGCGGCAGCACCATCTCCTCTTCCCTCCCCCACCTCAGACTCACTCATAGTTAACATATTGTGTTTATTGACGTTTGGGAAATAGGTCAAAAATCGGTTTGGGTGTAGGTCTAAATGCTCTCAAAGAATGTTGGGGAGCACACAAAGTGGCAATGATCATCTTAGTCGTTCCGGGATCCTTACAATGTGCTTTAATTCCCTCTATACTGGCTTCAGGCTCTTGTGGGTATTCTCCGAAATCTACTCATGGAGGGGCTGCCAGCCCCTGCCCCTGCCCCTGCCACGCTGTGCTGGGCTCTTCTTGGGTAAAGCAGTTCTTGGTAGCGCTGGTGAGCAGCTGCCTGCCATGTAGTTGTTGTTTCCAATCTGCACTCCACAACAGTTCTTGAGGGTAACAGATTGTGACCCTTTGAAAGAAAAGGAGGTGGTGGTGGGAAAGTTCAGTGGTTAGAAAGAAGCGTTTAACAAGCACTTTGGGGAGAGGGGCAGCAGCGACACTTTGTGTTCGCCCTGGGGAGTGCAAATGCAGGGTCTTAGCCTGCTAGTGACTGTGAGCTGGGCCTCTCCAGAGTTAGAAGCCAAAGAGGAATAGTGCCTGCTGTTTGGGTGTCTTTGATGGAAGACCCTCTGGATTGCCTTAGCAATAAAGGAACTGTGAAGGCGCGTGGATCTGGTGCTGGGGAGAGACAGCAGATCCCAGGGCAAAACCAGGTTATGTGTGACTTCAGTGGGATCTTCACCTAATGGATGTCAGGTTCCTCACACATTGAATGAGAAGGGTTGTGTTAGATGATCTCTAGTCCCTTCTTTCCCCCTCTGAGGTAACTCGATTCTATCTATAGGTGTTGAAGAAGAAGGTCATGGGAAAGTAAAGCAGGGGGAGAGCAACAGAGGTTGAAGAATGGGTACCTGCTGTTGGATTTGGCCCTGGAGCCCAGGAGGTATCTTGTCTTTCGTCTCCCTGCAAACAGCACAGAGTTCTCAGGCTTTCTATTCAAGAGGCTAGTTCCATCACTGTGGACCCCTCAACCCCAGCTTTTCCCTGGTAAGGGGGCATACTCTAGTTTTGCCAATGTCTTACCTGATTCCTTTGGGGGTGAGGACCGGGAGCCTCAGGGAAGTTTGGGCTGGGTGTTGGGCCTCTGGAGGGTAGAGTGTGTGGCATTTGGGGAGTTCCAGCCCCCGTATCCGAAGATGTCGCTGCTGCTGTGGCACGCCCAATTGGTTCTTGCTGTTCTTTTCTCTCCGTAAGGCTTATGCCTTCTTCAGGAACTGGTCTGGAGCCCCTGTCCAGATGCAGGTTGTCCAGCATGTCAGAAATTGAGCTTTTTCCAGGGTCATTCTTTTCTGTACCTCTCTGGCCTGACTCTAGAGCAGACAACTTTCTGTTGCTGTTTCTGTGCTGAGACAGATACTGCTTCACCTGCACAGACAAGAGTTGGGGAGCCAGAATAAGTACCAGGGATTATCTGCTGAGTCTGTTACCTGGAGACTCAGGAGTATGTTGGGGTGGGTGGGGATGATGGTCAAGGATTAAAGAATGGTGACCAGCGAAGATACATCGGAAAGTCAAAGGGGTCACATGTGCTGTACCTGACTAGCTCCTGGGTGGGAAGTCGGTTTTGGAAACATACCTCGGAGACAGCAGCATCTACCTTGTCCTGTACCTGGAGGTAGGTTTCATCTGTTTTTGGACGGCAATCTGAAAGACATCAGAATGAATAGCATGCGAGCAGGACAAGCTTCCTGATCCTAGTTGCTAGAGAAACCCCCAACTCACCCTGGAAGGTTGGCCTGTCCTTGGGCTCAGAACTCCAGCAGCGCGTCATTAACTCCTTCAGCACTTCCAAGCCAGGAGTCTCAGGGCTGGGGGGAGGCAGCTCTGTCAATGGGGGTCGAATCTGCCTTTCACAAACTGCGTCACGAACTAGTGATGTTTGGTCTACCACTGGAGTGGGGGGTGATAACAATAAGGGATCCATGATATAGGTCACAGCCCATGGACAGAAGCCGGGAGTGTCAGCCCAGGGAGAGGTGGGGTGGGAAGAGGGCAGCTGAGTAGGAAAAAAAGGCAGGGCTCAGGGCTTTAGGTGCTTCTGGCACCCGGGGTAAGAGTCTCAGAGTCTCTCTAGAGTCTTACACTCAGCTTCTCTTCCAGCCAGTACAGCCCATGCAAGGATCCCAAAGCTGCACAGAAACAAAATGGAGGCTTAGCTGGCCCCTGGAAAGACTACTTTCCCAGGCCATATCCTTTAGAAGGGCCCAAATAGTATAGAAATTTGGGATGTTTTGGACTGGATAGCTTACCTGTAGATGTCACTGGCTGGGGAAGCGGGCCGGTTGACATTAACCAATAGCTCTGGGGCCAAGTAAGCTAGGGTACCTCCTGAATCCCTGGACCCTGACCCTGATTGTGACCCTCCCTGAAATGTGGACAGGCCAAAATCTGCTAGCTGTAAGGGAAAGGAAGAGGGAGGTTATTAGATGAAGGGGCCAGACGTTCTTCAGAATTTTCCACTCTCTCCTCCGGAAGATGCAGCCTCAGCTTTTTGAAGGTGGTCTTGGAGGACCAGAGGGAAAGGTGGAGTCAGTGGACTCAAGGAGGAGATCTAAGATGCTGATGGGCAGGCATGGGTCTAGGTGTGTCAGAATTTCTGGGATAAGTCAACCTGGGTCCATGGGGGTGGGGGGCTTTGTGGAATAGGCTTATGGAACTGACCCAGGTGGGTAAGGAGGGCCTCTGTCACCTGGTATGACTGACTAGAGATAAAATTGCTAGTTGACCTGGGCAGTCTTGTATTCAGAGGGACAGGCCGAGGGTATTCAACATGTTCCAAGCTTGCAGTAGGGTGTAGATGGGCTGACCTTGGCGTGGAGCTCTGGGTCCAGCAGGACATTGGAAGGCTTGAGGTCCCGGTGCAGGAGCACTGGGTTCAAGCTGTGCAGGTAACACATCCCTAGTACCACTTCATGCAGCAGGCGACAGAGGAGCGGCCAGGGTCGAGGACACGAGCTCTGTAGCAGCCCTGCGAGGGAGCCGTTCTCCATGAAGACTGTCACCAGAGCCGGCCCAGATACGTAATCCCACTGGAGTTCCTCGGTGACCCCCAGCAGGAGGAGCACGTACTGGTTACGCAGATTCGACATAGCTTTCACCTCCCTGGATATCGCCTTCCTACACTCCGAAGGGAGTCACAGTTGGGTCGGACCCTGGAAGACAGCCCCCCCTCCCCCGCCTTGCCCCTTCAGGCTCCTTGACCAGATCCTGCCTACAGCTGGGGTCACTCACGAGTTCACGATCTTGACTGCCACATCATGGCCCCAAGTTGTGTGTTGTGCCCGGAACACTGTACCAAATCCGCCATAGCCCACAAGCCTTGGGTTCATCAGTTCATCACAGGATACAAGAGAGGCCGAGGCACCACAGCTCCTGAGAGAAGGTTCTCATCCAGTAGGGGAGCCCGTCAGCACATTCTCCGTCTCCCAAGTTCCGCGGCTGAGCGTGGGCAGCGTGTCACCCTCCCCCTGCGGCCCACCCAGCTCCCAGCTTTGTCCCCTGCCTCAGCAAAGGCGCCCTCTGGGTGTGTCCCCCGTTATCCTGTGGGGCTGTGCCGGAGACTGAGGATCCATGACACTCACCATAACTTGGCAGAAGACATCAGGAGTTAGCGGCTTCCAGGAGTTATTGCACAGAACGCGGGAACGCCGTCGACAGCTGGGGGTTTGGGTTGAGAGGAAGACAGGGCCTGCAAAGGGAGTGATCTATTGATCCAGGCAGGGAGGTCTAGGCCCCGAATTCCACTTCCCAGGACGCTCAACCAACCCTACTTTGAATGAGTGATCGAATAACTTCCTTCTTAAAGGAGGTCCCGCCCCCTGGGGTGGAGCAAACGAAAACTTGGGGCTGTTCATTTCTGTGCACCTGCCTCGAACTGTTTCCACAGGAGTAATTGGGCATTGGGTGTGTCACAAAAAAGAAAGAAAGAAAGAAAGAAAGAAAGAAAGAAAGAAAGAAAGAAAGAAAGAAAGAAAGAAAGAAAGAAAGAAAAAAAGGAAGAAAGGAAGGAAGAAAGGAAGGAAGAAAGGAAGGAAGAAAGAAAGAAAATTCTCACCACCCAGGAACGCACAATTGGCTCTCCACAACAGCCCAGTCTCTCTTGGAACTAACTTTGTGTTCCCAGATCCATCACCTGCTGAATTGGGTTGAAGGGAGAATGGAAATTTTATGGTCTTAGACTCAGCTCTTCTAAGATCATGGGTAATGCTTCTAATAAGGCATATAACGACTTCCTTAATCTCGGATCAACCTTATTTACCTTTCTATAGACCAGGAAACACAAGCACTTACAGTTTAAGTACCTTGGTCAAGTAAGTATGGAAATAGCTTAGAACCTGGCTCTTCTTCACCAAGCTAGCCCATATTTATTTATTTAAAAATTTTTTTTTGAGACAAGGTTCTCTCTACGTAGCCCCGGCTGGTCTAGAATTTGCTATATAGACCGGGCAGACCTCAGACTTACAGAGGGCCATCTGCCTCTGCCTCTAGAGTAAGTTCTGGGGTTAAAGGTGTATGCCACCATGCTTGGCTTATTTATTTTTAAAATTTATTTCTGTGTGTGCACATCCATGTATGTGGGCGTGGGATGCATGTAATGGCGTGTGTACAGAGGCCAGAGGACAGCCACCAGTGTCTGAGATGTTCTCTGCCGTGTGGAGCAACGCTAGCCAGCCTGTGGAGGTTCCGGAACTCTCCTGTCTCCGTCTTTCATCTTACTGTAGGTATACTGGGATGACAGTCATGGACTACTGTCCCCAGTTTCACTTGGGGTGTAGGGATTTGAATTCAGGTCCTCATGCATGCATGACAAGAGCTTTACCCACTAAGCTGTCCTTTCCCCAAGCTCAAGCTAGCTTAATTTTGCAAATGCCCCTGGGCGATATAAGTCTGCCTGTGGTGCAGGTGACTGAAGAAGGTGTGACGCTTGTAGTGATGCACTGGAGGGGTCCCTCTCTGAATTCCTGCTCACGTCATTATTAATTGCTGTTCTTGCTGATGGAAGCCCTTGGCACTGGTCGGGACTTGTCTGCTCTGTGAACTGCTCTGTGGAGCTGGAGGGCTCAAGATCTATCCCAGGGCATTGCAATCAGGCTAAGTGTGCTGGCCCTGCCATAGACTACTGCCATTGCGGTGGCCATTGCGCAGATGCGACCGACTTGGGGCTTCCCACTCTTTCCCGTGCATGGCCCCTCCTGCATGCAAATACTCTGATTCGTGTTCCTGATAAGCATATACTCTGGATGAAGGCTTTTCAAGACTCCGGAGTGTCAGAGCACTGGGTAACAGGAATGGTGGTGCACAGTTTTAATCCCAGTATTTAGGAGGCAGAAGCAGGTAGACCTCTAGGGCCAGCCTGGTCTACATAAGGAGTTCCAGGCTAGCTAAGGCTTCATAGCAACATTTTGTCCCAAAATAAATAAGTCAAAAAGAATTTTAGGTAGGGGCTGGAGGATGTCAGTTGAGAGTAGCGGGTGCTCTTCCAGAGAACCCAGGCTTGATTCTCAGTGTCCACATGGTGGCGCACAACTGTATTTAACTCCAGTTCCGGGGGATCTTACATCCTCTTCTATCCTCTGCAGGCACCAGCATGCTTGTGGTCACAGACATGTATGCAGACAAAAGGCTTATACACATAAGAATAAATCTAAAAAAGAACCGAAAGTAGACAAATAAGCCTGTATTTTATCACTCCATGGTATGGTTGTGGCTGGAGGCTGAAAAACTGAACAGTGAGCCCTACCGTTCAGCCTTTTACAGGAAAATCTAATCCCAAGCCAGCACCTTGGAACAACTTCACAGTTACTCCCCATTCCTTCCTCCCAGCCCCCATAAACCGCTGCAGTCCTCTCTCTCTGTAAATCCGAACACTTCAGGTACCTCATAAAAGAGGAACAATATGCCATTGATCCTTGCATGACTGTGTTACCTCATTCAGCACAGTATCTCCAAGGTTCATTATCTTATGGGATGTTTCTGAATTTTATTAAAGTTAAATAATATCGGTAATGGTTGGAAATATTCTGGCATGCTGTATACCGCACCTTTCTACCCGTGTTTGCCCATTCTGGGTGTTTGGATGATGGTGCTGTATAGGTTGTTGTGCAATAGCTGTCTGAACGCTGCTAGGCGTCTTTCAGACACAGGGCTAGAAGTGGAAGTGCTCACGGCAGATGCTGCTTAGCGTGAGACAGCCGCCCTTCTCGCCAACATGGGTTTGGGAAATGCTCACTGCCTTGGCTTGGATGCGCTGGAGAACTTCCTCTCTTTGCTACATCTCAGAATTTCTAAAATCTTAGTTTACGTCTGTTAGGAATTTCTTAGTCTGTTGGAGATGAAGTTTGTTTTCACTATTTTCCAAACGTCATCTTTTTACTCCTTGAAAAAAAAATAGTTTCGGTGGATATATGATTCCCTTTTTCCATTTTTTTCATTTCTAGTGTGATTCCAAGTTTATGTATGCTAAACCTCCTTGCTCCTTACACTAGACTTTCCTATAGCCTTCCCCATCTTTGCTGCGTTGAAAGGAGACCTTTTTCAGGGGACCAATTTATTATTCAGCTGTGTCTCTGTTTAAGCCAGCTTTGCAATTTTAGTAGTTAAACAAATTTTTGGTTGATGCCTTCCTAATCTATCTGGGAATTAAAGAGATGTTTTCTTGCTTTTTTAAATTTTTTTAATATCCTCTAGAGATGAATGGTAATAATAGCAACAATGTGAATGTCCTTAGTGCATATTTTAAATGCTTAAAATGACAACTTTTATGCTACACATATTTTACAAATAAAAAGGATCCAGTAAAGATAAAATTTCTTGTATCAGAAAGGAGATTCAGGGACTGGGGAATGTAGCTCGACTGGTGGAGGGTTGGCCTATTGTGCTGTAGACCCTGAGTTGGATCCCCAGTATGTGTATAAACCAGGAGTGGTTGCACACCTGTAAGCCCATAATCACTGCACTCTAGAGATGGTGGAAGGAGGCTCAGACGTTCAAGGTTATTTTTAGTTACATAGTGAATTTAAGGGCAACCTGACAACATGAGACTTTCCCTCAAAATAAAAACAAAAAGAGAAGGGTATATGAAGATATATTAATAAATATTTAACTATTTATATTAATAAGCATTTAGTTGTGTGTAGACATTAAGTTTTACTGGGACTTTAAAGGCATGGCTGTGCCTTTAATCCCAGCACTCAGGAGGCATAGGCAAGAGGATCTCTGTGAGTTTGAGGCCAGCCTGGTCTGCAGAGTGAGTTCCAGGACAGCCAGAATTATGTAAAGAGATTCTGTCTCAAATAAAAGAAAGAAAGGAAGGAAGGAAAGAAGGAAGGAAGAAAAGAAAGAATGAAAGAAGGAAGGAAGGAAAGAAAGAAAGATCAGACTCGAGAGGGAGGGGGAATGGAGTAGGGGGAGGGGGAGAGGAGTGGGGAGAGGGGGAGAGGAGTGGGAGGAGGAGACGGGAAATGGGAGGCAGGGAGGAGGCGGAAATTGTTTCAACAAAAAAAATAAAGAAAAAGATAAAGAAAAAGAAAGCAAGGAAGGAAGGAAGGAAGGAAGAAAGACAGGAGAGAAAAGAAAAGAAAGCCCTGTGGTGGTGGTGCACACCTTTAATGCCAGCACTTGGGAGGCAGAGGTAGGCAGATCTCTGTCAGTTCAAGGCCAGCCTGGCCTACAAAATGAGTTCTAGGTCAGCCAGGACTGTTAGACAGAGAAACCTTGTCTCAAAAAACAAAACTAAAAATTCCTTTTAACTGAAGGAAAAAAGAAACATATAAAACTGGGAATGGTAACATGTGCTTATAGTGACACCACTGTGCAGTCCAGGCAGGAAGATGTGGAATCCCAGGTTGGCTTCTTGATAACTCCCAAATTCGAAGCCAGCCTGAGCTACAGAGAGAGAGCTTGTCTCAAAAAATAGAGCATAAAAGAAAAGAAATAATAGAAGAACTATGTATAAACCTATTTAGAAAAATACCTGCATGAAAAATAGATATGTTGACCTGCAAGAAGGAATCAAACTAAGTGATTTTGAATGAAACATCCAGGGCTGGAGAGATGGCTAAGAGGGTAAGAGCACTGACTGCTCTTCCAGAGGTCCTGAGTTCAATTCCCAGCAACCACATGGTGACTCACAACCATCTGTAATGAGATCTGGTGCCCTCTTCTGGCTTGCAGGCATACATGGAGGCTGAACACTGTGTACATAATAAATAAATAAATCTTAAAAAAAATAAATAAATAAAACATCCATCTTGAATAGGAGGTCAAATAAAGTTTAAGTTCTCAAGACCTCCCCAGAACTCCCTGGGTAACACTGATATCCTGGTTGGCGGAACAATGTTCCTAGGGAAGCCTCTATCCCTGAATCCTGATTAGTGGAAAATGGAACTGTAACTTGTCTCAGTCGGATACACAGTCAGTTCTGACTCTGACCTGCTGTCCCTGGGTGGTCAGTTTTTGCTGTTCTTTTAATAAAGATCTCTCTTTGCATGGACCCTTGTGTGTTTGGGTTGTTTTGGATCTTTTTAGACCCTTCAACAGGCCTAGCACTAGAGAGGCTTAGGATGGTGAATTTGAGGCTAGCCTGGTGTATGTAATGCGACTCGTGACCATTGCTGCAAGATCCCTTCCTGCCCTCGCCATGCCCCTGGCCCCATCCCAAGCCAAATTCCTCATTCAAGGGCTATATAAACCACAACCGGTGGTGGCGCACGCCTTTAATCCCATCACTCGGGAGGCAGAGGCAGGCGGATCTCTGGGAGTTCGAGGCCAGCCTGGTCTACAAGAGCTAGTTCCAGGACAGGCTCCAAAGCTACAGAGAAACCCTGTCTCAAAAAATCAAAAAAAAAAAAAAAAAAAAAAAACCACAACCATTACGCTAATAAACGGAGACCTTGACAAGAACTCTGCTTGGTCTCCTTCCTCTATCCGGCCCATGTCTTTTCAGATAGTGCCTCTTCGGGACCCTGGAATAACTGACCTGCCAGGCAGGTTACAACCCTAGAATAACTGGCCCGCTGGGCGGTTACAACCCCTGACTGTCCTGAAATGCTAGATCAGGCTGGTCTTGAACTCAGAGATCCACCTGCCTCAGCCTCTCAAGTTCTAGAATTAAAGCCACCTCTTCCCAACTTTGTATGTATGTATGTATGTATGTATGTATGTATGTATGTATTTATTTATTTTTAGGGTTTGTTTAGAAGAGGCAGAAGGAGGTGTCTGATCCCCTGGAATTGAAGTCACAGACTGTTGTGAGCCACCCAACTTGGTTGTTGGGAACCAAACTCTGGTCCTCTGGGAGAGCAGCAAGTACTCTTAGCTACTGAGTCATTGATGTGGGGTTTCCCTCTGTATGCTGTGATTACCATTAATGAATAAACAACTGCTTTGAGCCTATGGCAGGGAAGAACAGAGCTAGGTGGGGAAAACTAAAGTGAATGCTGGGAGAAAGGAGGCGGCGTCAGAGAGACACCGGTAAGCTGCAGGCACATGGCGATACGCAGATTCCTAGAAATGGGTTAAATTAATGTATAAGAGCCAATAAGAAGCTAGAGCTAATGGGCCAAACAGTGATTTAATTAATACAGTTTCGGTGTGATTATTTCGGGGCTAAGCAGCCAGGAACCAACAAGCAGCCTCCTTGCAACAAGTCATCTCCCCAGGCCCCTACTATCTTATTTAAATCTTCATTTTCTAATTTTTTTGAGAGGAATCCATGGAGTGACCCTGAATTGCAGCCTCCTGATTTCTCCTGGGACACGTCCGGTGAGGAAGCAGCTTCCCTCTTCTCCCTGCACAACTCTTAGGAAGCCTTTGCTGTTCAAACGTGGACCTAACTGAAAAGAGCAGGGGAGTTTGCCTATGTTAAGAGTCTGATAGAAACAAACTTGGCGGTCTGTGGGTGTGCGTGGGTGTGATTCCAGGCCAGGAGGATGTTGTGAGCCAACAAGGAAGACCCACACAGCCAGCTTACTTTCTGTTTCCTTTCTGCCCGGGCACCACGACCTCATTACCATCAGCAGCGGAAGCGCTGTGTGTTTCATAGTTGATAGCTCAAAAAGCGCTGCCACAGCCAATCGCAGATGTGAGGTTGGACATACGCAGATGAGGAAATAGGAAACCCCGACTTTTTTCTTTGGTTTGCATGTAAACAGAGCACTAAGGAGCCTTTTTTTATGGTTGCAGCCAGGTCCTTCTGTCTGGCCAAAGATCGCTTCAGCTCAGGGTTCCCTCCTCACTACCTTAACTGCCGGAAACATGCCCTCACCAGAAGGGGAGAAATATCCACAGGAGGAAAAAAAAAAAAAAAAAAAAACAACAAAACAACCATGACAAAAATCTGCCACTTTGGGGAACTGGGCTGCATTTGGAGAAGTCCCAATTCAAACCCAGAGTCTGGACAGAAAAAAACTCTGGGGTGAGTTTCTACCAGGAAAGAAACCTCACCCACCATTGCTCTGCTTTTCCTTTCCCTTGGGCTGCTTTCTTGTAGAAGCCCCTCCAGGGCTGAAGGTAAGGCCTTCTGCATATGAGAGCCCCCTCTTGTTTTTCCTTGTCGCATCCGAGATGCCGTCACAAAGAACCACACAGCCACTGGGTCAAGTGCCGGCTGTGCTTCCTGTCTCAGTAAAGTAAAACCCTCGCATCTCGCCTGTTTCCTCATGGAAAGGTGTGTGGATTGTGTACTAATGAATTCTACTCACAGAACCCAAGTCCTTTAGCTGAATGGACCCTTAAGTCAAGAGTACTGGGAAAGGGAACTTACTTCAATTCTTTATTAGTGTGGAGAGGCTGAAAGCATTTTTGGGTGAGTGCTGGAGAGATAGCTAAGTAGTTAGGAGCATGGACCACTCTTGCAGAGGACCCGAGTTTGAGTCACAGCACCCAGGGGGAAGCTTACAACGGCCTCTGATTTCAGTTCCAGGATCCAACACCTTCCACTAGCCTCCTGTGTGCACTGCATGTTCCCACCTGGTACACGTGTGTACACACAGCTAAGCACTCGTTCATCTAAAGTAAAAATAAAGCAAAACAAAACATCTTAAAACATTGCGAGCAGCTATAACCTCTGTGTCTGTATGAGGACTTGTGAGCAGCTATAACTGCTGTGTCTGTATGAGTACTGTGATGCGCCCAGTACTTAGAGCCCTTCTGTTCGCTGTGCCCAGTTATTGGTAAAGGTCTTGTTTCTGTGCTTTCCTAGCCTCTCATCCCAGCTGCTCCTCATGGACTTCCTGTGCTGCATTCTTTTCTTTTTCCTTTCTTTTCTTTCCTCCCTCCCTTTTTCCTTCCTTCTTTCATTGTTTCTTTCTGTTTTTGGTTTGTTTTGAGAAAGGGTTTCTCTGTGCTGAAACTAGTTCTATACCAAGCTGGTCTCAAACTCAGAGATCCACCTTCTGCCTCCTAAGTGCATGGGTTAAGGGTTTACATTATTTCTTAAAGGGAATGAGCCCAGGATATTTGTGAAGGATTCATGTAAGATACAAGGGTGGGGGAAAAAAAAGCTTTGGAGAACGCATTTATTCATGTTTGGGCAGGGTCTTATATAGTCCTGGCTGGCCTGGAACTCACTACGGAGATCAGGCTGGCGACAGTGCACTTTAAAACACACACACACACACACATGACACACAGACACACACACACACACACACACAGAGGAAATGGAGCTCTGTCTAGTGGTCTGGAGTTAGGTAGCCAGGAATCAAATTCTGTTCTGTTAATTATTAGCTGTTTGCTCAATATCTCCGTGTTTTGCCTAATTGCAGTACCTCCTGGGCCAGGTTCTTGTGAAGACAGATTAAAGTAAGGCTCATAACACCAGCCCAGTAAGTGGTGATCATTACTACATAAATGTTACTGAATTCCCAGTGTGCATTTAGATTCAAATTTCCTTGTAGAACAGAGAAGACGATTTAACTACTCCAAAGAGCTAACTCTCCCTTCTGATAAAAGTCCAGCTCCACCCTTAATGACTCACTCTCCAGATATCCTCTCCTTTCTCCCAGACACCTGTCCTGAGGGAGTTACTAAGGAAGTTAGTGTTCTAGGACTTGTCCTCTTAGTTGAGAGGAGGGTGTGGTCTCTGCTGAAAGTCACTTGATGTCTGCACGTCTGGTACAAGAGTAATCATCTTGGTTACAGCCTCTGCTGAAAGTCACTTGATGTTTGCACGTCTGGTACAAGAGTAATCATCTTGGTTAAAACCTGTTGTGTTGCTGACCTGAGCACGGGCTCTGTATCCAAGGCAGCCACTCACGGGTGTGGTGGGCCTTTTGCTGATCCTGTCAATGCCTCCCATAAGAGGCCTGTCTCTGCACCTCTCCAGTGCCAACAGTGTTTGGAGAAAGGCAGAGACTGGACTCTCTGAGGATGGCCCTCAGCTTCCTGTTCCTCCCGAGGCTCGTGGGACGGACCTCAGATGGTCTCTGGTGGGACTGGGTCCTGACCAGTAGCAAATAATGCCTGTATTTTAGCATCCTCTCTTCTTCCTGAAATGGGACACCTCCCCCTCAAAAGCTCCAATCTAGGTCTTAGGCCCTGTTTTCAGAGGAACATATTGCAAGAGCCACCTTCTCCTCTGATTCCTCCTCATTGTTTTCCCATGAATGTCACTGTGACCAGGGATGCTATCTGCAAGGAAAAAGAAAAAGAGAAAAAAAAGAAAGTAAACAGCACCAAATTCAACCACCTCAGAGCTGGGGCCCAATGTTATCTGGAACCTGGGATGGGCTAGAGACTCTCATCCGTCATTACATGAACTCCCAAAGCAGGAGAGTATTCGCCCCATTAAATTTTTTTTTTTTTTTAATGTGCAAGGGTGTTTTGTCTGTAAACACAGGTGTCTGGGAGAAAGGAGAGGATATCTGGAGAGTGAGTCATTAAGGGTGGACCTAAGATCTAGATTGGAGCCTTTGAGGGGGAGGTGTCCCATTTCAGGAGGAAGAGGTCTGTGCACCATGTGTGGGAGAGGGCTTGGGATTCCTGGGGACAAACAATTGCCAGCTACTCTCTGGGTGCTGGGAACTGAACCGTACTGTCTGGGAGAGCGGCAGAAGAGCTCTTAACGCTGGGTCATGTCTCTAGCCCACAGTAGCCCCATTTTAAGGGAGCTGAGCATGACATTGCACGCCTCTGTAAACCCGGGGCTGGAGAGGTTGTGACAAGCGGATCACTGTGAGTGAGCCAGCTTGAGCTACACGGTGGATTCCAGACCAGCCTGACCTACATCGGGAGATCTTGTCAGCCAGTGAGTGTCAGTGCGTGAGAGGGAGAGCATGGGTTGTGAGGTTAATAAGTAACCAGCCAAAGACCACACAAAGACTGTGGCAGAGGAGGACTTTCAACCCAACTCCCGTGCTCTGTCCTTTTTGGGTGAGTTTCTTTGAGGAAACCTGAAGAGGGACCTTTCCTTAAGCGTAGCCCTTAGTTTCTCTCAAGACGGCTCAGCTTTGTGGGACCAGAACGTCTATAATTTGATCGGAGTTTCATTTCTATTAACATCAGCACTACAGCAAGCATATCCATCACCCTAGAGTTTCCTGATGTCCCTTCCAGCCTGTTCTGTCCTTCAGTGTTACTTCTTTCCTAACGATGCCCATCTGCTGACTGGAGACTGGTTTGCAGTTTCTATTTCATGTAAATGGAACCACACAGCACGTGTCCTTTTTGTCTTGATCTCTTTCTCTCTGTGTGATTACTATTCTTCGGCGTTATGTGTACCTGCAGATCACAGGTCTGATTGGCAAGTGCGTTCTTTCCCTTGCTATTCTGTGTTGTAGCAAACACGTTTTACTGGTAAGTAGTATCCTACCGCACAGGTACAACATGCCTCTGTTTTTTTGTTTTTTGTTTTTTGTTTTTTTTTTTGATTTTTGAGACAGGGTTTCTCCGTAGCTTTTGGTTCCTGTCCTGGAACTAGCTCTTGTAGACTAGGCTGGCCTCGAACTCCCAGAGATCCGCCTGCCTCTGCCTCCCGAGTGCTGGGATTAAAGGCGTGCGCCACCACCGCCCGGCTGCCTCTGTTTTTTTTTTTTTTTTTTTTATGCGTATGATTTTCTCCTGTGATGCTGAGGAATAAGACTGGAACTTTATGTGGCCTGAGTGAGAACTTTACCACTGGGCCACAGCTCCAATGTGGCACACTCTCAGCTGTGAGTGACATCCAGGAACGGGCGCGATGGCTCAGCCGTATGGTAGGTATATCTGAATCTTCACAAGGGTGTCAAATGTCAGGAGGGTTGTAAATTGTAAGCTGGCCTGGATTATATAGCAAACAAGAAAAAAAAAAGATAAATTGGGTATGATAGTCATGCCTTTGATCCCAGAGCTTTGGAGACAGAGAGAGATAGGATTTCTGTGAGGTTAAGGTCAGTCTGATCTACATACAAACTTCAGGGCAGCCAGCACTTCATAGAGAGACCTAGTTACAATAAACAAACAAAATGTACATACAAATTTTTTTTTTTGTGGGGGATTAGGTTTTACTATGTAGCCTCATCTGACCTAGAGTTCACTATGTAATGCAGACTGACTCCAAACTCACTGAGATCCGCCAGCCTCTGCCTCCTGAGTGCTGGGGTTAAGGGTGTGCACCACCACAGAGGACTGCTTGTGTTTATTCGATTGTTTGGCATGTTAGTATGAAGACTTTTGTTTGTTTGCTTGCTTGCTTTTCTGGTTTCAGAACAGAACTGGGAAAGAACCCAGGCACTGAGCACGATAGGCGAGCACAGTGAGCACTCTACTGCTGAGCTACACCCTCGGCACTGCTCTGTTTTATGTGTGCGTGTGTGTGTGTGTGCGTGCGTGTGTGCATACGTGTGTGTGTGCATGCATGTGTGCGTGTGTGTGCATGCGTGTGTGTGCCTGTGCCTGTGTGTGTGTGCATGAAAGGAAATTTCATTATTAAGTTTTTTTTTTTTTAAATTTTTCGAGACAGGGTTTCTCCGTAGCTTTTGGTTCCTGTCCTGGAACTAGCTTTTGTAGACTAGGCTGGCCTCGAACTCCCAGAGATCCGCCTGCCTCTGCCTCCCGAGTGCTGGGATTAAAGGCGTGCGCCACCACCGCCCGCTCATTATTAAGTTTTAAAAGTCATTTATATATTCTAGATTCAAGCCTTTCAAAGATGTCAGTTGAAATACTTTCTTCTACTAGGTGTTGGAGGCGCAGGCATAGAGTTCCAGGACAAGGTCACACAGAGAAACCTGTCTTGAAAAACAAACAAATAACAGCAACAAAACTACACGAAAAATGAACAAGCACACAAAAAAGCAAGAATTTTCTTCCTATGACTTTCTTTCCTCCCTCCCTCCTCCCCCTCCCTCCCTCTTCCCCCTCCCTCCCTCCTCCCCCTCCCTCCCTCCCTCCCTCTCCCCTCCCTCCCTCCAACCCCCTCCCTCCCTCCCCAGGCTGGCCTGAAAGGCACAGTCCTTCTCCCTCAGCCTCTTCAGTGCCATGATTACTAGAAGTACCAAAATGTCTTCTCTTCAAGGGAAAGTTTTTTGTTTTTTAGACATACCATGGCTCTCTTGGAACTCCATGTAGACCAGGCTGGCCTCAGACTCACAGAGATCCACCTACCTCTGCCTCCCAAGATTAAAGGTGTGCGTCACTATGCCCAGTGTGACAGGCAAAATTTTGCTTTTGATAAAATCCAATCCAACTTTCCAACTTGCCTTTTTTTTATTCTCATTTTTGGTAATGGATCTCACTTTTGGTGTGTACTTCATGGACTTTCTTTAAAAAATTTTATTTAGTGTTTAAGGACATCCACTTTGAAAGTGACAAGTCGAGTGATTTTTTTTAACATAATAACTGCGAACAGGAAATTGATGTACTTTGGGCCAGGCTTTGTGGAAGAGGATGCCCTACTTCGAGCCATAACCGCTGCTCTGAAGTGGACAAATAGCACAAATGAGCACCAAGGGTACTTCAGTGCCCACTGCTTTAGCCTGGAGTTACACCTTCCAGAGTTCTCTGTCATAGACTTGAAGGGGTTCGCCTTTCTCTCTCTCTCTCTCTGCCTCCCTCCCTCCCTCCCTCCCTCCCTCCCTCCCTCCCTCCCGTCCCTCCCTTCCTCCCTCTCTCCCTCCCTCCCTCTCTTTCTTTTAATATCTGAAACTGGAAAGTCTTAGATCTGCGTTACAGGTCAGACCAAGGCAGTGGCTGCTTGCAGTGTGTATTGAAATGGAGACGGTGCCACGGGGTAGTCTTTTTGTACACTGGGAAGATGGGTCTTTACCCAGGCGCCTTCTGATTGGTTTAATGAGGAGCTGAACAGTCAATAGTTAGGCAGGAGGAGGTTAGGCTGCATTTCTAGGGAGAGAGAAGGTCTCAGGATGAATCTAGGCGAGTGAGAGATACCAGTGAGACACTAAAGAAGTTGGACATAGGTCCAGAGGAGCAGTAGCTGAGCCACGTGGCAGAACACAGATTAGTAAAAACAGGTTAATTTAAGAGTAGTTGGAAGCCTGAACGAAACAAAAAAGATTCACTTTCTCAAACGAGAAGGGTTGATGTCTACCTGGCAGCCTTTGAGTGTTATCTGTCCCTTGAAGAGTCTGTAGTTGTCAGCATCCATGATCATGTCAGCCAGGTCCCTGTAACACACTTCTATCGGTTTTGTGTTTCTCATATCCCCAAGTGGTACAGACCTGGAGCAGAAGGTACAGACCTGGAGCAGAAGGCTCAGGCTTCAGACAGCGGGCCAGCAATGCAAGGCCAGTCTGAGCTGGAGCGGAACCCAGAAGTGGCTGCTTACAGCAGGGGAATCTGTTAGAGATGATAAGACAGGTAGTAAAGAAGAAGAAACAAAGAATTCTTTCCCTTGTCCTCCTTTAAGGAGGACTGTCTTGCCTTGAGTCTGTGAAGAACCGGGAGTGGAAGTAGAAAGAAGCATGATGGGAAGGGAAGGAATGAGGGAAGGGAAGGAATACCTACCAAGTAGTAGGTGAGGATGGTGTGATGGCTGGTGTTGCCAGTTTGACAAAGTCTAGAACCACCTGGAAGACAGACTGCTGAGGATCCCCATCAGGGATTATCTGGATTACGTTCTTTGAGGTGGGAAGACCCACCCACTGTGTGTGGCCATTCCTAAAGTTGGGGATCCTGGATTATTTTAAGAGTGGAGGAAGAGAGGTGATCCCTAGCAAGCCTGTACTGCTCTCTTCTTCCGCCAGAGACACAGTAGGACCTGCTGCTTCAGGCTCCCCCCACTGTTCTTCCTGGTCATAACGGACTGTAACTTGAACCCATGAGCTAAAAGAACTCTCTCCTTGAGCTTACTTTTTGTCAGGATATTTTATCACAAAGAAACTGGAAAAGAAATGAGGACAGATGGGTTTTATAGGCATAGGAAAATTAATTAGCCCGTGTTGAGTTCATGCGAACGATACTACAATAAAAAAAATTAAATTAAGCAATTTTCTTGGTAACACATTCCCCCCTCGCCCCCTTATTGTTAGTTTTTGGAGACAAGGTTTCTCTGTGTAATAGCCTTAGGCTGTCCTGAAACTTGCTTTGTATACCAGGCTGGTCTTGAACTCACAGAGATCCGCCTACCTCTGCTTCCCGAGTGCTGGGATTAAAGGCGTGCACCACAACCACCTGGTTGGTAGTGCGTGCCTTTAATCCCATCATCCAGGAGGTCAAAGCAGATTGAATTCTATAAATTTGAAACCAACCTGGTCTACATAGTGAGTTTCAGTCCAGCCTGGGCTATATAGCAAGACCTTGCTAGGATAAAAAAAATAATTTTATCAACTGGAGTGAGGTGGAGCAATCAATCTGCCTATATTGTCTGCTGAAACTACGTATGTGGGGCTAGCTAGAAACTCAGCTGGTGATGGTGCTCATTGTGTAAAACTGGTGACCTGAGTTACACCTCTCAAACTCTCTTGATGGTAGGAGAGAACTGACTTCCACAAATTGTCCCCTAACCTCCACATGAGTGCTGTGGTATGCACACACAATAAATAAATCAAAATGTATTTTTTAAAGCAAAAAAAAAGGGTGTGGGAAGATAATTTTGACAGTTGCTGATAAATTCCCCAAAAGGCCAAGACTCAATATATAAATTGCAAATTTTATTTATTCCTATGGTAGAATAATATGTGGTATTTGTTTCCTTTTTATAAATTACATTGATTTGTGTTCGTGTGTGCGTGTGTGTGTATACGTGTACCTTGGTATGTGCCAAGAGGTCAGAGGACACCTTCATGGAGTTTTTTTTCTTCTCCCACCATGTGGGTCTTGGGGATTGAACTTGGGTTCTCAGCTTTGGCAGCGGGCACCTTCACACATTGTACCGTCACGTGTAGTTTTAAAACCAAAAAGCAGGGGTTGGGAAGACAGCTCAGTGGGTGTGAGGGTTTGCCTTACCAACTTGTCACACCTAGAATCGCCTGGAAAGAGAATGACAGTGACAGACTGTCTAAGCTGGGTTGACCTGTGGCCTGTCTGTGGCAGACTGTCTCCGCTGCCCTCCTTGATACGGGAAGACCCCACCCACTGTGTGGGCAGTGCTGTGCCTTAGGCTGGGGGTCCTGAGCCGAGTACGAGCAGACAAGTGAGCTAGTGCACACACATCCGTTCCCCTCTGCTAGCTGTGGGCAGCATGTGGCTGTCCACTGCCACCGACTTCTCTGCGGTGATGGATGGCGACGTGGAGCTCTAAGTGGAAATGAACTCTTCTCCCCTAAACGGCTTTTCATCTGGGGATTTTATCACAGCAACAGAAACGAGACTTGAGTGGTGGGTAAAGCCCTTGCCACGCAGTTGTGAGGATTGGCACCCGGATTCCCAGGCCCCACGGAAATGTAACTCACCTGTAATCCCAGTGCTCAGGAGGCAGAGACACATTGAATACATACTGAACAAGTTAACTAGACTAGCTGAAACCAAGGTCTACAGGTTCTAAGAGAGACTCCGCTCCAATACATAAAGTGGGAAGCAATCAAGAAAGATACCCAACATTTACACTGCCAACATGCAGACAAATGTGAAAACACATATACATACCCACACCAAATACATGCAAAAAGTATGATAGAATTACAGTGACTAATTGTACTTATATTGCAATTGTAATATAAATATAACTAATACACTACATATAATGTGATAGTAATATAATCACAATAAATCCAATACTTTTCCTCTATCATGCATCCATTTGCTGATCTATTCATATATATTTGGCATTATTATTTGTGAGGTCAATAAAATTTTTTTACAACTTGCATTTCCGTGTGTATGTGTGTGTGTGTACGATGGAGAAGGTGATGCCTGTGCTGAGGTTTGTGTGTAGGTCTCCCACATGGAGATAGTCCTCTTTGCCATCTCTAACTACAGGTTACCTGGCCTGAGAGCTTTTAGGGACTCTCCTGCCTGGACAATCTTCCATCTTGCCTTAGGAACACCAGGGTTACAGAGGGAGTCTACCTAACCTGCCCTTGTATGCTAGCTGAGGATTTGAACTCAGGCCCTCACAGCTGCACAGTGAGTGTTTGACCCACTGAGCCATCTCCTCATTCTCTTTGGTTTGTTTCTTTTGACAGGGTCTATTAGCTCTGACTGACCTGGATCTCCCAATGTAGATCAGGTTGGCATTGAACTCACAGAGACCTGTTTGCCTTGGCCTTGGAGTGTTGGGATTAAAGGCCTGCATCACCACACTTGGCTCTGCATGTCTTTTATGGACATTGCTTATGTTTTTTTTTATTACAACTAATACTGAAAAAAACTTTTCTTATAGAGAAAAGCTTTTATTACTATAATTACTATGATGGTTTGTTGAGACAGGGTTTCTTTGTGTAACCATGGCTGTCCAGGAACTCGCTTTGTAGACCAGGCTGGCCTTGAACTCAGAGATCTTCCTGCCTCTGCCTCCTGAGTCCTGGGATTAAAGGTGTACATCATTACCGCCCAGTTTTGAGAAGAGTTTTTTGTTTCTGTGTTTTGTTGTATTTTTTTTTCTTTTTTCTTGAGACAGGATTTCTCTGTGCAACAGCCCTGGTTGTTGGGAACTCTCTCTGTAGACCAGGTTGGCCTTGAACTCACAGAGATCTATCTGCCTGCTTCTGCCTCCTGAGTGCCATGATCAAAGGTATATGCCACCACCACCCGGTTAAGAGTTTTTCATAAAAAATTTAAAAATTATTTTCTTAAGATGGGCTCTCACTACGTGTGTGTGTGTGTGTGCATATTTTGCCTGCATGCATGTCTGTGTAACACATGCATGCCTAGTGGTCTCAGAGGCTAGAGCAAGGCATCAGATGACCTGGACCTGGAGTTACAGATATTGTGAGCCACCATATGGGTGCTGGGAATCAAACAGCAGCCTCTGGATCCTTTGAAAGAACATCAAGGGCCGGGCGGTGGTGGCGCACGCCTTTAATCCCAGCACTCGGGAGGCAGAGACAGGCGGATCTCTGTGAGTTCGAGGCCAGCCTGGCCTACAAGAGCTAGTTCCAGGACAGGAACCAAAAGCTACGGAGAAACCCTGTCTCGAAAAATCAAAAAAAAAAAACAAAACAAAACAAAAAAAAAACCCAAGTGCTCTTAACCGCTGAACCATCTCTCCAGCCCCAACCCAATTATTATTATTATTATTTTGGTTTTTCGGAACTCACCGAGATCCGCCTGCCTCTGCCTCCCGAGTGCTGGGATTAAAGGCGTGCGCCACCACCGCCCGGCTATTATTATTATTTTTTAATAACACACTGAGTCCAATTCGTGCTGCTCATCTATTCATTTCCTCTAAAGGAAACTGATGCTCCTTCCCCCAGGAGCCACCAAATTCAATAGCTCATCTGAAAGGGGCGGGAGCTCTTCTGGCTAGAGTGCAGGCTGGCTTGATCGTGTGCAGGCAATAGAGCTGCTGTGAGTTCTGACTGCAGCCAGAAGACAGCGTTTCACTTGGCTCCTCCCTGAACTCTGTCTCTTACCACCTTTCCCCCCTTTCTTCGATGGTCCTCGAGTCTTATGTGTGTGGGGTGACACAGATGTCGCATATGTGGCTGAGCACCCCACAGACACGTCTCCACACTTTGGCCAATCGTGATTCTCTGCACCGGCCACCACCCACTAAGGCAAAGACACTTCTCTAATCGGGTCCAACAGCTACACTATTGCGAAGGTGCAGCGATGGGAATTTAGAGAGCGGTGTGTGATACGGCGCAGTAGGTTTACTGCTGTGAGCTCCGGTCAAGGATTCTCAGCCCGGATTACAGTAGCAAGCATGCGCTTCCTCCTGTGGAGCTGGTTACCCCGTAACACCCACGCCGCCGCCTCATTATGGTAGCTCAGTGTTCAGAGCCTGGCAAGGCTGCCGATGACTCCTCCAACCTCAGCTGCCAGCACGGCACTTTCCAGGCCTAGGAGCGGCTGCCACTTTCAGATGCATGTGCATTTACAGACATCTGTAGAATTTGCTTTTTCCTTAACAGAATCTTGCTATGTAGCCAGAAATGGCCTCCAACTGGTAACAGTCCTCCACCAGTCTCCTAAGAACTGAGATCACAGGCCTGAAATGAGGCCCAGCTACCAGTTATTAACTGGGGATAAAAGCAAGTTAAAAAAAAAAAAGTATGCTAGGGGTGGAGAGATGGCTCAGTGGTTAAGAGCACTGGCTATTCTGCCAGAGGTGCTGAGTTCAATTCCCAGAAACCACATGATGGCTCACAATCATCTATATTGGGATCTGATGCCCTCTTCTGGCATACAGGCATGCATGAAGATGGACGACTAATTAAAAAAAAATAAATCAATAACATTTAAAGCCAGGCAGTGGTGGTGTATTCCTTTAATCCGAGTACTGGGGAGGCAGAAGCAGGTGAGTCTCAGTTAGTTCGAGGCCAGCCTGGTCTACAAAGCAAGTTCCATGACAGCCAGGGCTGTTACACAGAGAAACATTTGTCTCGAAAAATAAATTTTAAAAAGAAAGAAGAAAAAAGGAAAGTATGTGTACCAATGATCTCATGCCCATAAAGATGTTTGTATATACTACAAACATATATTACATGGATACGAAACTGGACTATCAGAATTAGCCACGTTTGTCTGATTTAGATCACTTACAAAATTACATTTTGTGTAATTAAAAAAAAGCTAGGATTCAGTTCCAAGTCTGTCGAATAATACCAATCAGAACAACTGGGAATGGCATTGTGTGTTTATAGTTCCAGCCCTGCGGAGTGGATAAGGAGCAGTTCCAAGACAGCCTGTACTACAGGAGACTGTCTCTAGAACAAACCGACTAAACAAACAGCACAAGAAAAAAACCAAAGTCGGTCACAAGTGAACTCCGTTCAGGTGTGCGCACTAGGGGGCAGAGGAGCTAAGATGGCAAGGTGGCAGGGGAAAGTCGCCAAAGGGGAGGAAGGGCAGCTGGGCTTTGTGGTCGCCAGGGGGCAGTAGTGTAGGGCAACCCAGACTACCAGCCCCGGGCCTCTAAATCCAGGCAGGACAAGTCAGAGGTCACATGTCCCACTCCTATGCCTAATGCCTGAACCTAGGAGAGTTTGCGGTAGAGGATGCTCTAATCTGAAAGAGTCTGCCTTTCTGAGCAATCTTTTACATTAATACCTCACTGGTGCCAAACGGTTCTCTCTTCTGCCTGCTTTCTTTTGCAACACCACTGCGGGGAAATTGAGTCACTGGGAGGAGAGGGGAAAGAGAGCCGAAGTCACCCTCCCGTTCCAGACGAGGGAAGGGGGGAGGGTGCTCCAGGAAAACAAAGCGGGGTGGGTGGGTGGGGAGGCGGTTGGCTGGGCAGAAGCTGAGCCAGACACATGGAGAAACACTGCCCAGGATCAAAGGAAATATGACATTTGAAAAGAATGTGCGCGTCTGTTTGTGCCGCTGAGCGGGGGGTATAAGGGAGCAGGGCCCGGGCTGATTTCCGGGTCTGTCCTCCATGGCTTCCCACCTCCGCCCGCCCTCCTTTTAGGTGCAGGATAGTAGATGTTCTCGAGGTGCTCCTCGTGCTCCTTGCCCGTGAGTTTCTCCAGTTCCGAGGTGAAGCAGGACGGCAATGTAACCTGAGAAGAACCGAAGGGAAGAGAGGGGGAAAAAAATCAAACCAGGCCGTCTCCCCGCTCGGCCTCGGAACATTCTTCTCTCCCGCCCGCCAAGCCCCTCCCGCCGCACGGCCCTGGGCTTGCAGCCGGGGCAGCGCCGCACGTCATTGGGGTCCCCCGGGCTGGGGGGGTCCCCAGGACGGGCTCGGGGGAGGACTGAGAGGAGGAGGGGCGCCGCCTCGGCAGCCAAGGAGCTGGGGCCCGACAGGCCAGCCCCCCTTCCCTCTGCCCCGCAGAGCCTGTTTCTCATTAGAGTAATGGGCGCGGTCCCCGCCCGGCTCCCGAGTGTTTGTAAACGTCTGACCCGAGGGCCGGCGCTTAACCCTTTCGGTGCTGGCCTCGGGTGGCTGCTGGGGGCGCGGCCCAGAGCCTGAGGGATTGAAGATAAGAGCTCCGTGAGGCTTCTTAGGGAAGTTTGAAGCAAATGGTTAGCGTGCTGCGCAGGACGGTGACTTCTCCCTGCCCCGCGGAACCTGTAGCCCAAATCAAGAGTCTCCGGTCCCACGTTCTTTTCTTCCAACTGGGACCCCCCTTTTTTTTCTTGCTTACCCTTCCTAGAAACTCCAGTCCAGGTCTTCCTCCCCTGCCCAGGTGACAGGTGTCCAGCCCTGGGGCCAAAGTTTTCAGCTCCAGGCCCCTTCTAAACCTGGCTTGGAATTTAGGAGAGCCGGGAGGGGAATGCCCTTGGAAGAGAGAGAGAGAGAGAGAGAGAGAGAGAGAGAGAGAGAGAGAGAGAGAGAGAGAGAGGAGAGAGAGAGAGAGAGAGAGAGAGAGAGAGAGAGAGAGAGAGAGAGAGAGACAGAGAGACAGAGAGAGACAGAGAGACAGAGAGAGAGAGAGAGAGAGAGAGAGAGAGAGAGAGAGAGAGAGAGAGAGAGAGAGAGAGAGAAAGACTTTCTAGTCTGCAGCTCGAGGGGGGCGGGAGGGGGAGAGGGAGAAAGGGACCCGAAAGGGACCCGACTTCCTCCAAGGAAGCTAATTAATGGCCTAACTAGGCGGCTAGGACCAGGGTATCGGCAAAGCCCGGCCTGGATCTATGCCCAGAAGGGGCTGTGGGCCTTTAAAGGCTTCCTGGGGTTAGGAAAGTCTGAGAGGCTTCCCGGACAACTAAAAGTTCTGCATCCTCAGAAAATGGGAGGAGTGGCCGGTGGAGGTGATGGGTAAGCAGTGCAAAAGCTCCCTGAAGGCCCAGGTACAGTGGTCTCAGCGAGAGTGGAGAAAGGAATGGCCTCCTCTCTGAACAGCCCAGAACCTCTCTCAATTCCGGAACTCTTTCTACTCAGACTTGGATTGACAGCGCAGAAGCGGTGGCCTTTCTTGGGAGATGCTAGCTACACTACTCTTCAGATCTTAAGGAAGGGTGTACCACGGACCCGCCACACTGGGGGCCCAGAATATGGCCTCTTTAAGGCGACTCGGATTCCCCCCCACCCCCTCCCTCCGCTGAGACTAAATAAGTTGAGGTTTGGGCTCCCAGTGAGAATTGATTGTCACAACTGCGAGCCAATGGGTACCATTAGGGTCCTGTAACGTTTGAAGGGAACACTTTCCAATTCAGTTTTTTCTCCCCCTTTGGAGGGGGGCGGGACTGGAGAGATGACTGAGGGAAGGAGAGTGGGGGAGGACTAGGGGCGCGTGGTTTTCCCATCTCATCCCTGGAGGAGGGGCCGGAGCATCCCTGGTAGCCAATCAGGGACAGGCTGGGGGGGGGGGCCGCTTTGAAGAAGTTTGGGGGAAAAAAGTTTGGAAAAGTTTCTATACTAACGAGGGGGCGTCCGGAGGGAGGCGGCAGCGACAGAAGAGGGGGCGTCTCAGAGAAAGGGAGGGAGGGAGCCACCCGCGCGTGAAGCTACAGCAGCGTCCAGAGCCTCCCCCTCCCACCCAGGCGGGACCTGGGGGCTCCGGCCGGACCCATGGGGGCGGCAAGCTGCGAAGATGAGGAGCTGGAATTTAAGCTGGTGTTCGGGGAGGAAAAGGAGGCCCCCCCGCTGGGCGCGGGGGGCCCTGGGGAAGGTTAGTGTGGGGCTGGGAAGGGGTCATCTGGCCAGTGACTGAAGGGCCGGGGCGATCTGAGTTAGGACACTTTGGAGGTAGTGAGTCTGGGGTGGGGGTTGAGGTGGGTCAGAGATTGAAGGGAGCTGAGGGACTACCAAGACTGAGGAAGTGAGGCTGGGGGCCATGGCACCACTTTTTCCTTTTTAGGTCGTGACTGGGGTGGGAGTCGGGGTGTTGTTGGCTACGCGCCGCCTCCCGGCTAGGCCGGCTGTCTCTGTGATGGGGGGCGGAAGGGAATCTCGGCCCCCAAGAGCCCGGGGTGCCGGCTTGGGAAGGGGAGGGTTGGTTCTGGAGTTTGAGGCTTTCGGACCTAGGCCTGGTCCTGCAAACGTGACGCCTGGGGCTGGGGGCTCTTTCGGGCAGCGTAGGGGCACCCCTCCCCCTCCCCCTGTCTAGCCGCAATGAGAGGCAGATGGCGGGGATCGAGCCGGGGGCGGCGGCAGGCGCTCGCACGGAATCCGCGCTGCCCGCTGCCCCCCCCCCCGTTGGCTGGGCCCCCGCACGCATCACCCTTCGGCTGCACCCCCGCCCCCTTTTGGGGGGGCGAGGGAGGAGCCACCTCCCCTTGTCACCGCAGACATGCCCCCATCCTTCCCACCCCCAGGCCACTGTTGCGATGGTAACTGGGGTTTTTGCCAACACCATTTGGGGGTTTGGGAACCGTTGCTAATTGGGTTCATGTGTGAGTCGCCCCCGGCCCAGCCCAGAGCCTGGGCAAACACACCTCTAGGCCCGGCTCTAGCACTCCGCAGCCTACGGTCCTCACCATAAATCCCACCTTCTCTAGTGCCCTAGGACCCAGGACCAGGGATTCAGAATATGGGATTCTGGCATGCCTGCATCTCGTTTCCATCTTCTGATGTTCAACTTTGCTTTTGTCCTGAGACTAGGAAACCCCTCCTAGATGAGCAGCATATCAGGCTTTGGGAGCTAACCATCCAAGGAACATAGACATCTCACCAGCTTCTCTCTCCCTATCTCCCTCTACCCCCCTTTCCTTTTTGACAGAGCTGGACTCAGAGGATGCCCCTCCCTGCTGTCGTTTGGCCCTTGGGGAACCCCTTCCTTATGGTGCTGCCCCTATTGGTATTCCCCGACCCCCACCCCCTCGGCCAGGCATGCACTCACCACCACCCCGTCCTGCCCCTTCACCTGGCACCTGGGAGAGCCAGCCGGCTCGGTCGGTGAGGCTGGGGGGCCCAGGAGGGAGTGCGGGGGGTGCTGGGGGAGGTCGTGTTCTTGAGTGTCCCAGCATCCGGATCACCTCCATCTCTCCCACGCCTGACCCACCGACCTCGCTAGAGGACACTCCTGAAACCTGGGGAGATGGCTCTCCTAGAGATTACCCCCCACCAGAAGGCTTTGGGGGCTATCGAGAGGCAGGAAGCCAGGGCGGAGGTGCCTTCTTCAGCCCGAGCCCTGGCAGCAGCAGTCTGTCTTCGTGGAGTTTCTTCTCCGATGCCTCGGACGAGGCCGCCCTGTATGCAGCATGCGACGAGGTGGAGTCTGAACTCAATGAAGCAGCCTCTCGCTTTGGCTTGAGCTCTCCACTGCCTTCGCCCCGGGCTTCTCCGAGGCCCTGGACCCCGGAGGATCCATGGAGCCTCTATGGTCCAAGCTCGGGAGGCCGAGCGCCAGAGGATAGCTGGCTACTCCTCAGCGCTCCTGGGCCCATCCCAGCCTCCCCGCGGCCTGCTTCACCCTGTGGCAAGAGGCGCTATTCCAGTTCAGGAACCCCGTCTTCGGCCTCCCCAGCTCTGTCCCGCAGGGGCAGCCTTGGGGAAGATGGTCCAGAGCCACCTCCACCGCCCCCATTGCCTCTGGTCAGGGATCCTAGTTCTCCAGGCCCTTTTGACTATGTCGGAGCTCCAACAGCCGAGAGCATCCCTCAGAAAACCCGGAGGACTTCTAGCGAGCAGGCGGTGGCCCTGCCTCGGTCTGAGGAGCCTGCTTCGTGCAATGGAAAGCTGCCCTCCGGAACAGAAGAGGCTGTGGCCGCTCCAGGAGGTCTGCGGAAAGAGGTGGCTGGCATGGACTATCTAGCAGTGCCTTCTCCTCTTGCATGGTCCAAGGCCCGGATTGGGGGACATAGCCCCATCTTCAGGTGAGGGCCAGATCTGGCACCCCTCTGCTCTTCACATTCTACTCAGGGAGCAGGAAAGTCGAAGGCCGAGTTTAAAGACAGGTCCTGGTTCCAGGTGTGCTCCACTTCTCAGAAGAGCTTCTGCAACAGAACCCCAGCAGCTAATTGGTTTTAAGGCAATTTAGTTTAAAAACAAACACCTCCCCAAAAGCCAGCCGACTGACAATGGGCTGTTTCCTGTGGACCTATTAGAAAAAGCCTCTTCAGTATTCTAAGAACGGTTATCGGTTATCATAAACCCCTTTAGGGTTCCCACACCTCCTGGCCAGTCCTGTCTTGGGCAGATTGATCTTAGCCTCTGACTGATTAGACACAACAGGTAGAAGAACCCTGGGTTCCATTACAAGAAGCCCTCCACTAACTCTTATGTCTAGGCGTGGGTCTTAAGAACCCCACTTCCAATCTGAATAAAGTTACATGCATTTGCAAGTCAACGAATTTATATTGAAACTTGCTTTTCTATCCCTTCTAGTCTCTCAATCCTGCCCATTTCAATAGTCCCAAACCCTGAGCTGTCAGACTGAGGTGTCTCCATCCTGAGAAGTTTCTAGAGGGAAGCTAGACTCGCTGGGATTCCCATAGGCCAATGTTTTTCAACTTAGGCAGACTACTGTGTTGAGCTGGACAATTTCTAGTGCAGGACTGTCCTGACTGAGCAGCCTCCTAGGCCTTTATCATTAGACATTAGTAGCAGCTTTTGCATTCATTATGGTAAGTAAAAGACTGCAAAATATGGGGCCTGGGAGAAGGGGCAGGAAGTTACCAGTTGAAATTTACTAGCCGAGTCTGTAAGCGCAATTTCAGAAAAGCAGTCCTTAGCCCTTGCAACTTTTCCTACTTAGCCCCAACTAGCGGGAAGGAGTTGACCTGGTAGCAGAGTAGCCTGGCCCTAGCTTGTACTTTAGGCTTCTGCTCTCGGCCTTTTTATTTTTCTAATGCTTTTTCTGGTCTAAAATGGCACTTCTGTGCTATGCCTGCCCTCCTAGATAAGAGGATGGGTATGGCCTTTGGGTTTCTCTGTTTCTCCGTAAAACCTTCAATCCTTTGTCCAGAACCTGGGAGAAGGGAGTCTCAGTGCTATTTCCATCTTTTGTGTATGAGCGTGCGCGCACACACACACACATCTTCAAAGGACCCTGTTCCCTATCATTTCCTCTGTTTCTGAGATTTTGGAATTGACTTTTGCCATGATTTCTTATTTCTCCCATACCCACACTGCCTTCTCCCTCACACACCCAGTGTGATGCTGATGGGGCTGAGGTTCCAGACGACCATACTCTCCTCTTCCACCCAGGACCTCTGCCCTACCTCCCCTGGACTGGCCTTTGCCCAGCCAGTATGAACAGCTGGAGTTGAGGATCGAGGTACAGCCTAGAGCACACCATCGAGCCCACTACGAGACAGAGGGCAGCCGAGGTGCTGTCAAAGCTGCCCCTGGAGGTCACCCTGTGGTCAAGGTAAGGGGCAGAAGGCAGGCCCGACTTTCTTTCTCTTCTCCTGTCCTAGATTCCTGCAAATGAGCTTCAGCCATACACAGAATCATGGCACTGCCCTTTCCCACACTCTCAGCTGTGACCCCGCAGGCAGCCCAGGGGAGGGGCTGGAACCGGGGAAGGAAGGGTACATAGCAAGGACCCGGATATACTTTCTACTCTTCTTTTCTGTTCTCCTACACCCCCACGCTCCCCAACTTATCCCATGGGACATCAGCCTCATGTCTACTTTGGAAAATGGTGACTCGCCAGATGTGGGGGAGGGTTTCAGCTGAGGCCAAAGGTTACTGGGAGTTAGGTTTTCTCTATATTGAGTTGGCCTAGTCTTTCTTGGAAGCTCTTCCTCTTTTGCCCAGCCCAGTTTGGGCCTTCCAAGAATAACACTGTGAACTTGACTGTGAACATTTTCTCTACAGCGGATACCCAGTTTCCCACAGGGAATCCCTTACAGGGTATTCATCTTTCACCATTCCCATCCTTGGACAGGAAAAACCAAGGATGGATAAAGGGTGAAAGACACTGGGGCTTTCAAATAGGGGCTTCTGTCTCCCTCTGCCAGCTCCTAGGCTACAGTGAGAAGCCACTGACTCTCCAGATGTTCATTGGCACTGCAGATGAAAGGAGCCTGCGGCCACATGCCTTCTACCAGGTGCACCGTATTACTGGCAAGATGGTGGCCACGGCCAGCTATGAAGCTGTAGTCAGTGGTACCAAAGTGTTGGAGATGACCTTACTCCCAGAGAACAACATGGCCGCAAAGTAAGTCCCCAGTGAACTTTCTCCCAGCCCGCAGAATCTAAGACCAGAAAGCCCCCCCACTTTTTCTCTTTCCCAGAAGAGTTAGATATCATCAGTCCAAGTCAGTTTCCAGCTTTCTAGGCAAGTGTTTTGTGTAGCAAGTTTTTCTCTGTCTGGCAAGCCAGCTTGCAAGTAATGGCACAGAGACTTCCGTTATGAAAGAAAAGAATTACGAAAATTATTATGAAAGCTTGGCCTATAGCTTAGGTTTGTTCCTAACTAGCTCTTATGACTTGACCCATTTATATTCATGTACATTCTATCACATGGCATTACCTCTCTTCTCTTGCACCTCCTCTTTCCTCTGCATGTCTCCTAGTGCCTCAGCTTCTCCTCTTTCTTTCTCTTTGGAAGGCCCATCTATTGCTCCTGCTTACCTATTGGCCATTTAGCTTTTTATTACACCAATCACAGCAGCACATCATCACACAGTGTACAAATATCCCACAGCACTTCCCCCCTTTTCTCCAAATAAAAAGGAAAGATTTTAATTCTGACATAGTAAAACTATACACAATAATAACAATTATTAAGTAAGGACTACATTCACAATGTCCAGTCCATTTGTATTTGGCAAATTTGGAGAAAGTACTGCATTGCCTTTCCTATCAAAGTTTTATACCTAAACCACTTTCTATCATAACTATGTATTGCCATCCTAAAAAATATCTTTTTTAGACCTTAAATCATCTTCTTACATAATCAACTTAAGATTTTATGTTTCTCAACCTTATAAACTTTACATTTCTTTTTTTTTTTTTTTCTTTTTTTTTTTTTTTGGTTTTTCGAGACAGGGTTTCTCTGTAGCTTTGGAGCCTGGCCTGGAACTAGCTCTTGTAGACCAGGCTGGCCTCGAACTCCCAGAGATCCGCCTGCCTCTGCTGGGATTAAAGGCATGTGCCACCACCGCCCGGCTAAACTTTACATTTCTTATGCAAGTTTCTTTTCTGACTTTGATAACAATAAACTGTAACTATTACTATCTCGTCTTCAATCCCCATCAAAGACCCAAGAAGAATATACTATTACCTGAGTAAACAGGAAGTGTAGAACAAACAACTTCCAAAACTACAGAAATGACAGAGACAGCTGACTGCCTAGACGGTCACCCAAGGTTCATCTGCAACATTGGGGCATCCACCTTTTGCCCACAGGCCTAGAATATCTGACAGACTTTTCTGTGAAGCAGGAATTTTAAAGTACTGTCTTACTTGTCTTGGCAAAGTTCAGCAGTTGCTTTCTTTTGTGTCCTGTTTGTCCAGTTTGGACAGCATACTGTCAGCAGTCAAGGCAAGGGCAGTTTCTTGCCCAGTGGCTAGCTTTGCCACATTGAAAGCAAACTCCATATGGAGATTCTTTGATACCCATCATTCCTTTTTTTGAAGAAAATTGGTGCTACTGGGAGCAGACATGTCTCACTGTCATCAAAAGCTTTATGTTATTGAAACATCTTAAATTTCATATCCTGTAGATTTCTGAAGTGTTTGAAGACAACCCATCTAAGAGATATCTGTTTAACCTTGAAAACTTGACCATCTGACTACAAGTTTGATTGTTAGATGACTAACTACTAACATGTCTTTATTTATTATCCTAAATAGCTTTCAAGGACTAAGCTTTGCTTTACATTTTTAAATGAGCTGCACAGGTATAATACCTTAAACAAGAGTAGAAACATATATACAGTATAAGAAAAATAACCTTAAATTTGTATCAATATACAAAAATCCATACCAATGTAAAATAATTGAGACTAGTGGTTGTTCAAAAGTAGGCGCAACAATCCACCCTTTTATCCTATCATTTCTATACTCTATCCCTCCTTTCTCTTTTTGGAAAGAAATTCCTGAATCTAATCTTCTTTGTTCAGCTTTTTTCCTGACCATGACCAACAACAACTTGTATCCAACTCCCCCTAAATGATGATAAACATCTATAATCTATTGAAAGACCAAACCACGCAGTCCATCTCTCGGGAATGTGGGTGTCCTGTTCTCTAAACTGATTCCTACTGTCTGGGGGCAACAGAATCTTCAGGGGACCCTGAGAAAACTGGGATAATGGTCAAGTCCTGGGAGAACTAGCTGTATTATTTTTTTGTTTAGTCTCTGTGTGATGGGAAAGTGTAGAACTTATCTGAAGTTTGGCTGGATAGTCTGTAAGACTGGACCATCTTAGCTAGCAGCTTTGAAGCTGTTCAGGATGTAGAATTTTGAGGAAGCTGCAACAGAGATACTCTGAGAGGCTGGATCACCTGGTCTGCTTGTCTTCATTGGTGTCTGGTTCTTTTTTTTTTTATGAAAAGAAAACTTTTAAAGGTAGCATATACATCTGTATTAACACAAATATGGACTGTGCAGTGTGTACAAGAGACCTAAAGATGATTTTTTTTTTGTTTTATGTTTGAGCCGGTAAAGGCATCTGTAAATTTTATGTTTTTTTTGGACTGTACAACCAAACCTCATACTGTGCTACATGAAAGGATGACATGTAATAATAAGTATGAATACTCTGTACATAGCAAGGTTTATCATGTCTCATCCAGCCTCAGAGCTGTTCCCATAGTAGAGGGACCAACATATATATCTCCTGTTTTTTTTTTGTTTCTTTTTTCATGTCTGTAGCCAAAATTTTCAGGAGGTTTTTCCCTCAGTCAGATCTGATCTTTATTAATTTTGAAGAGAACCATAGCTTTCTGTTGCCTGTGGAAACAAAGGCATAGCCTCTTCCCCAATGCAATATGTTTTCTGACTTTTGTTTTGAAGTTAAGACATTCTTAAAATACATAGGTTGATTTCCTTTAGCAGTTTCCATAATTCAATGTCTCTCTGCAGCTATTGTTTTTTTGTTCATTAGCATTAAAAAATTTAAAGTCAACAAAGCACCACACAGGATCCAGACACCATGTGTTTTTCCCATCTTTATGTGGATTTTTTCTTTTATATTACTTTACTCCCTCTTTAAAGATTTTACTTTATTATTTTTAAACTATTTATTCTTTTGTGACTGCCTATACCCATTTTCTTTTTTCTCCCCAGCATCTAAGTCATTTTTACGCATACTGTAACCTATTCAGAGGGTTTTTTCTTTGGCCTGGAATTGAGTTTATGAGGCTCCTGGAGTCATACTCTTGCAGCATTCTCTGACACATGAGCCAAATCTTAAACTGCTAAGCTGTGGCTAGGCCCTCTGCCATGAGGCTCTCTCTTATGGCCTCGCGGCTGGCTCTGCCCACTTCGGGTCAGTGAGAGTGGAGCCACTTGTTCAGAACTTTGTTTTCTTAGCTTTCTCAGGCCTTATGTGGACCCACGTTGGGCACCATATGGAGCAAGCTTTCTTGTCAGACTATCTATGGATCACCAGCCTACAGATAATGACCTGGAGACTTCTTATTAATTATGAGAGTTCAGCCTATATCTTAGGGTTGTTTCTAACGAGGTCTTATAACTTAAATTAACCCATTTATATTAATCTAAATTCTATCATATGACATTATCTCTCTTCCATCTTGCATCTCCTATTTTCTCTCTGTGTCTCCTGGCATCTCTCGCCTGCCTCCATTCCTCCCTGTCTTCCTTTCTCTCTGCCAGGAAGTCCCACCTAGCTCTCTTGCGTATCTATTGGCTGTTCAACCTTTTATTACATTCATCACAGCAACACATCTTCTTACAGTGTACAAATGTTTTGTAACAATTTTATACCATTGAGCTATAGCCTCAGCTCAACTTCCTCCTCCTTCTTAAAGTCCTGGGAATTGAACCTAGGGCTTTATATACACTAGGGAAATGCTCTGTCACCAAGTCTCATCCCCAGTCGGTTTCTGACCTTAATGTCTAAGAAAGTATTTTTTGAGGCTGGGGAGCTTTCTTGGAGGCCATGTCTAGATTAAAAAATGGACTGAGGGTGGGAGCTTCCCTCTGGAAATGTATCACCGCCTCGCCTTTGCCTAGGAAGGCTTACCATCTCTCCTTTGCCTAGGAAGGCTCACCGCCTCGCCTTTGCCTAGGAAGGCTTACCATCTCTCCTTTGCCTAGGAAGGTTCACCATCTCTCCTTTGCCTAGGAAGGCTCACCATCTCTCCTTTGCCTAGGAAGGCTTACCATCTCTCCTTTGCCTTCAGCATTGACTGTGCTGGAATCCTGAAGCTTCGAAATTCAGACATTGAACTTCGGAAGGGTGAGACGGACATCGGGCGCAAAAACACACGTGTGCGGCTGGTGTTCCGTGTACACGTGCCTCAGGGCGGCGGGAAGGTCGTCTCTGTGCAGGCAGCGTCAGTGCCCATCGAATGCTGTGAGCAAACAGGCCCTGGCCAGTTCTCCGTATCTCGCAGCTCTTTTGTCTATCACCCATTTCCTCTACATGGTGTCCTGTGCCCCGTGTGTGGTGGGTGGCCCTATAGAGGACTCAGCTCTCCTTCTGCCATGATGAGGGAGAGGTGAAGGTGGTATTTTAGTTTACCCTGCTATAGACTCTGACTCAGGGACGGTCCAGATGAACCTGTACCTCTCTGCCCCGTCTCTGTTTCAGGAGTGGACCTTGCAAGTCTGTGTGGTTTCAAGGTTGCTGTTGGTTCTCTTTTCTATTTGCTCCTGGAAAGAGGGCTTCCCCAAGCTCTAGTGCTGGAAAGGGCTGTCCTTTCTGTACCCAGCCCAGCCAGACTCCTTTCTTATACTACTTTGCAGCCCAGCGCTCAGCTCAGGAGCTGCCCCAGGTGGAGGCCTACAGCCCCAGTGCCTGCTCTGTGAGAGGAGGGGAGGAACTAGTGCTGACCGGTTCCAACTTCCTGCCAGACTCTAAAGTGGTGTTCATTGAGAGGGGCCCTGGTGAGTACCCCCTGAGGAGAGGAGGGGAGTAGAGCTTACAACCCGCAGGTGAGACTCTGCGGCTCTCACAGAAGCACCCAGCTGAGCCTCCCTCGTGTACAGTCAGTTTCTCGTGGATGTGACCACAGCTAACACACCAAGGATAGTGAGCAAATACAAGAAATACACATCCTGCTTATTAAAGTATTAAAGAGGAACTGGCTTTGAGACGGTTTATCGTCATGAAAAAAGTATATGAAGTGAAGAAGGGACTTACAATTACTGTGGATTTCCCTGAGCCTGTCCTGAGCTCAGAGATAAAAGCCCAGCTGTAACTATGGGGTGCCCCCAAGATGGAGCTGTAGGGGTGGAGAAATGGGAGACAGGATTCTGGGTCCAACTACCAACCTGTGGGCTTCTCCTTTCTTCAACCCTTCTCACTGATGGCCCAGCCCCCAGACCACAGTTAGCACCCTGGGGTCCACATCATGAGTCTTGGTCTTAGTGCCTTCCTTCAAGATGGGACCCAGTCCTACCTCACTATCTGTCTTGCTGGTATCATGGGAGGGGATGTCTGAGTTAGCTGGTGGAAGAGTCCCAGGCACACTTCTAGCACTCTCTCTAGGTCCCTGCCATTTCCTTGGCCTTAGTTTGTCTTTTGACCCCCTTGGGGACAGTTTTAAAACTTGTCTTTGTCATCTGGTACAGTCTGTGCCAGACCTGCTAAGGATCTTTTAAAATCTGATTGACTCCAGCAGGAGGGGGAAGGGAGGGCGCTGGGGCAGTGGGTGGGCCCTAGAGCTAGGCTGGAGCTTTGTCTCTCCTGCTCAGATGGCAAGCTGCAGTGGGAGGAGGAGGCTGCGGTGAACCGGCTGCAGAGCAGTGAGGTACCAGTGTCCCTGGGGTACCCAACCTGGTGGTGGGGTGAGGGGTGGAAGAAGTAAGGAATTCTCAAGAGGGTCCCCTTAGAGGCAGATGGAACTCTGAGTTCGGGGGCAATCCTGGTCTACAGAGAGAGTTCCAGGACAGTCGGTTAGTGACCCTGTCTCCAAAACAAAACAAACAAGGTCTTTGCCTGGGCAGTGGGGATGGCACCTTAATTTCAGCACTCCAGAGGCAGAGACAGGTGGGTCTCTGTAAGTTCAAGGCCAGCCTGGTCTACAGAACGAGTTTCAGAACAGCTAAGGCTGTCCTGTCTCAAAAAACAGGTAGAAAAGGGAAGAAAGAAAGGAAGAAAGGAAGAAAGAAAGAAAGAAAGAAAGAAAGAAAGAAAGAAAGAAAGAAAGAAAGAAAGAAGAAAAAGAAAAGAGAAAAAACAACAGAAAAGGTTACTCCAGAGTAACTTTTTCTGGCCTGGAGGGTCTAGTTGCTTCATCTCCAGGGAACCGACTTTGCTCCTCAGCCTAGACTAGGAGATAAGGTTTGGGTTCGTGGAAGGGTTGGACTGATAATAAGACCTCCAAGGACTGTGTCTCATCCTCTGTCCTAACTAGGTGACACTGACTCTGACTGTCCCTGAGTACAGCAACAAGCGGGTATCCCGGCCAGTCCAGGTCTACTTCTACGTCTCCAACGGGCGGAGGAAGCGCAGCCCCACCCAAAGTTTCAAGTTCCTCCCTGGTGCGCTCTAAGACTGCCTGTGGTGGGGGTGGAGGGGGACCCCAATGTGAGGGGATGAGGGGTGGACGAACCCTAGGAAGGGAAGGAGGTTGGAAGGTGTGTCCTGGTGGAATTGCCAGAACCTCACCAGCCTGCTGCCTCCTCATCTTCCCAGTGATCTTCAAGGAGGAGCCCCTACCAGACTCATCTCTCCGGGGCTTCCCTTCCACGTCGGGTCCCCCCTTTGGCACTGACATGGACTTCTCACCACCCAGGCCCCCCTACCCCTCCTATCCCCATGAAGACCCTGCTTATGAGACTCCTTACCTGTCCGAAAGCTTTGGTTATAGCACCCCCACTCTATACCCCCAGACGGGGCCCCCACCATCCTATAGATCAGGCCTGCGGATGTTCCCCGAGACTGGAGATACCACAGGTTGTGCCCGCCCGCCTGCAGTCTCCTTCCTTCCCCGCCCCTTTCCCAGCGATCCTTATGGAGGACAGGGCTCTTCTTTTGCCCTGGGGCTTCCGTTCTCCCCTCCAGCTCCCTTTAGGCCTCCTTTACCTTCCTCCCCGCCCCTTGAAGACCCCTTCAATCCCCAGAATGCTGTCCACCCCCTACCTGCTGAGGGCTACAATGAGGTGGGGCCAGGCTATACCCCTGGGGAGGGGGCTTCGGAGCAGGAGAAATCCAGGGGTGGCTACAGCAGCGGCTTCAGAGACAGTGTACCTATCCAGGGTATCACCCTGGAGGAAGGTGGGTGTGGGACTGGGGGCTGTGAGTGTGAGTGAGTGCAAGAGACCGGTTTGCGTGTGCTGAGGGCTGGAGCTTGGCTACTCAGAGACTGGGCAGCCTTAGTGTCCCAGCGTAGTCGGGAGTCTCAGGGGCAAGTTCTTGGTGTATGTGGCCACCTGAATTCAACACCTTAATTCTGACGGGCACATGGAGTATCTTCCAGCTTTTTTTTTTCTCTGTCTCTGCCCCCTGCCCCAATCACAAAATTTCAGCCCTAGAAGTATTTCAAGACCATTCCCTCTAGTTCCCTGAATTGTAGATTCAAGCATTGAGTCTCAGGGAGGGACAGTGGCTTGTGGAAAGCTCAGTTGAGTGTTTTCCATTACCGTATCTTTTCCTAGTGACTGTAGTTTGCTTTGATGAAGAAGACCTCTCCCTCATTTGTCTCTTCAATGCTCAACCTACGTCTGACCTGCTGCCACTGGCATAGGCCAAGCTGGCTATGATCCAGGGCTGGGAACCCACACGGATGGAGTTGGACACAATTTAGTTAGGAGAAGATGTTAAGAGACATTAGGGAAACTGAGGCCCAGCCAAAGAGGAATCCAGATGTATCCTAGCTGAAGGCTTGCCTGGAATTGAAGGGGGGCGCGGCCTCTGGAAAAGGAAAAGGCCCTGCCTTAGCCCTATCTTTCAACTGCCCTCCTTTACAGTGAGTGAGATCATTGGCCGAGACCTGAGTGGCTTCCCTGCCCGTCCTGGAGAAGAGCCTCCTGCCTGAACCACGTGTAGTGGCCCCAGAAGCCCCACCTCCTTGCCCTTTTAACTGGGGCGCTGGCTCCAGAAGCTTGGGGGCCAACTCTAGTTTCTTTTTGCCCAGCTTTTATCTTCCTGTCCCCTTCTCCCTCTCCCAGCTGAGGTGTGGCCCCGGGCCTGGTGCTGCCTTGAAAGGGAGTGAGAGTGTGGATAGGGGCTGAGGCCGGATGCCAGAACTGACGGGACTGTGGTGCGGGCAGGCTGGGCAGGTTGATGGGTAATAAACTGCTCACTGACCAGCGCTTCAGCCTCCAGAGCTCCTTGGAGAAAGCGGCGATGCAAGCTTACTCCAGCTCCGTACCGAGGAGCTGAGAAGTTGGGAAGAGCTGGGGCATGGCGTGGAGCGATGAATCCTAAGGGTCTCCCCGATGGAGGGGGTGAGGGCAAACAGAGGGGCTCCCGAGGCTCCCTGGCTGCAGCTGAGGTTGGAGTTCAGGATTTGCATGGCTTCTTTATCCTCCCTGGAGGTTCAGGTTCCTTAGCTTTGGGATGAGACTTAGGAATCTTTTGTGTTCCCAGGTCCCTGTATGTTGTCACCACCCAGATGATTCTGATTTATAGCCAAGGTGGGAAAAGGTCAGTCCAGTTTCTCACTCAGAGAAAGAATCTGAGGTCCCAAGAGAGAAACAGGCCTGCCTAAAATCACAGCGGCGCAGCAGCACGCCGAGCATGGTCTCCCGGACTCCTGTCCCCACGCACCCTCCGACGACATGCTAACCTGGAAGATTCGGTTAGACTTGCACATCCTTTGAAGTGAGGGAGAGGTTGAGAAAGAGTTGGCATGGGCTTACCCATGGAATCTCCTATCCTTGACGATTGTAAAGACAATCTGGAAGTATTTATCCTTTAGTTGTTAGACTTCAGGAAGCCTTGCAGCCTTCCTCAAAGCTCTGAATTCCTGGGGCTCAAGGTATGCATGAGTTCCAGGCTTCCCTTGCAGTTACGCCCATGCTGGCCTTCTGCATAGGTAATCCATTGTCATTAGCAGATCAAGGCAGGAAGCCTGCTTTGTTCCTGGTCCTGATGGTCGCTGAGACCAAGGCACAATGAGCTGGTTAAGAGGCAGACTATCTACCTGCTTACCTGGAGCCTGGCGCACAGGCTAGGTATGGAGCCCAGTCAGCCTGAGAGGGTACACTCAAGACATTCAGAGAGCCAGTCCTTGGAAATCTTGCCTCGCCTCAAGGCTGCTTGGGTCCCTGCATTGTCCACTGAATCCAAATAGCCCAGGGAAGTCCCAGGGAAGTCACAGAAACTGTGAAGGACTGGAAGGTTGAGGAACCCAAGTGACCTCTTCCCTCTGCCTATTGCTGCTTCGCAATGAGTTTGCTTAGCCACACATGGTTTGTGTCCTAGAACACAAGCTGCTGCAAACCACATTGACATCAGCTGATCAGCTCACCTGGCCCTAGCAATTCCAAGAATTCCCCCAACCCGAATCCAGAGTCATTGCCCTATAATTTTCATGTTGGAGGGGACCATGGGGCACACGAGTTACTTCCAGCCTTACTCATTTCCACCCCCCACCTCTTATGGGATGGTTTAGTTTCCGTGGGAATGAAGGGCTGTCGGGATAGGGATTGGCTGTCTTGTGTGGGTTACTTTTCTCTTGTGAGGAAATACGATAGCCAAGAGCATCTTAGAAGAAGTAAATTATTTTGGTTTATGGTTCCATAACCATAATGTGGGGAAAGTGTGGTGGCAGGAGCAGATCACATCTTAACCGCACAGGAAGCAGGGAGAGAAGGCATGAAGTAGCGTGAGCCTATGAAAACCCAAAGCCTGACCCCAAGGATGAACTTTCTCCAGCAAGGCTCTTCCTTCTGGAGTTTTCATAATTTTCCCAAAGAGCACCCAACAGGAGACCAAACCTTCAAATACATGTGGCCAGAGGGGACACTTCTCATTCCTGTCACCCACACCTCCCAGAGCAGTTTGGGTCAATTCCTGCCAGGGCGCCAACGCTCAGTCCTGGCCAAATGTTTAGTGAGCAGCTGCTAAGTGTCAGTCTGGAGGTCTTCTTAGTCTCCTGGGCTGGAACTCATTGTAGCAAAGGCACGTGCTGCCACACCTGGCATTCTTTTTCTTTTTTGGGGATCGAGTCTCATTTAGCCCCAGGCTGGCCTGGAACTCACGATGTAGCCAAGGATGAACTTGAAATTCTTACCCTTCTTCCTCCATCTCCTAATTGGGACTGTAGTGTCTGCCACTGTGCCCAGTCTTGTGCAGTGCCGGAAGTGAACCCCAGGGCTCTGATCCCGGTAGGCAAGCATTCCACACACTGAGCTGGAGCCCCGGCTCTCTGTCTCTTGTTTTATTCTCAGCACAGACTTCTGAGCAACCTCCAGTCTACTCAGCTATATTCTTGACGTTCAGGGCCCCATATCTGTATTTTGTTTTTATTTATTTGGGGAGGTACAGTTTATTTATTTATATGACAAGCTAGCCTGGAACTCAATATGTAGCTCGGGCTGATCTTGAACTTGCTGCTATCCTGTTTCACTGGGATTACAGCCACTATGCCCACTTTGGCTCAGGAAAGTTGAGACTTAAAAAGTGTCAGATTCCAGAATAGCTTCGTTTCCCCTATCCAAATCCTGACTGTGTTGGTCTGAGGGGAAGCTCATATGGAAAAGTGAGCCAGTTTCTCACTGCAACCCATTTCTCCCCTTCCCTGGCTCTTTGCAGCCTTTCAGCTTATTCCCTATGGGAATAAGAGAGAGTTCATTCTGAGACAAACATGAATGACCACGGCCCATGAATACGGATCCAGGATGCCCAAATGACATTTCCCACTATGGAAAAGGTTATCTGAAGTTAAAGTCACATGTAAAAGAAAGCTGTAAATTGATATGCTTACCCACCTAGGTACGATAGCTATGTGGGTTTCGGCAGAGCAGGGAAATTCTGTTGTTGGGTATAAGAGTCTTAGTTTTAGGTTTGGAGGACCCTGGTGGTCAGCTACATTCAGCGATATGTTTCAAGAGCTTTGTTAGGTCAGGTACAGAGATTTAGGACAGCTCGGAAGGGAACTAAAGATAGCCCAAGATAATCTTGGCTCGTGGTCAGCAGCATTCCTTCTCTCTGCATGTGATGTTCTGGTCGGTCTCAAGGGTCTTTAACACAGATGAGGTTTCTTTAGAGAACTTCATTTCACAAGAGAATCCAGCGATGATCCCAAGTGTATCCCAGAGCCCTGGTACTGTAGCAGCTGCTCTAGGAACTTGCTGAACCTCCTGTGCCTAGAACTCTGGGCCTGCAGGGTGCTGGGGGGGGGGGAGCAGCCTGGGACGCCTTCCAGTTGAGTTTTTGACTCTGCTTGGAGCTAGTTCTGTGAGGCCTAAAATCTTGCTGCTGGATTTACTGCTTTGTGATGGGGAAAAGGCCACATAGAAGTATCATCTCACAACATCCTAGAAATGGCAGCTGCAAAGTGTGTAAGGACTTGACTGCTCCTTCACCCTTGTCCCCCGCAAATCCTGCAGTGAAAACTCAAGTGTTATGCAGTGGGGATGCGAGGGTCAGTGTTGCATTACAGACTTGAGCTTGATGTCTCTAGAGGGAAGACCTTTCTGCCTAGAGATTAGGGTGAGGTGGAGGCAGGAACTAAGAGGCAGAGATGATAGACTGCCGGGGAAGTGCTGGCAAGTGTGAAGGGTATTGCACCAAGGAGATGTTTTCAGGCTGGCTCCTGGAGGAAGGATAAGGGTTTCTGGGTACATAAGCTAGAGATAAGACAAGATGATGTGCCTGGGTCAAGTCTATGAAGGCAAACCCCGATTGGCGGACACACCCATGACATCAGCACACAGAGGGGGAGGCAGAAGAATTGGGACTTCAAGGCCAGACTTGGTTACTTATGGAGTTTGAAGCCAGCTGGAGTTACATGGAACACTTCCTCAAGACAGACAGATAGACGAGCAATGCTGGAGGTCAGATCTGGACAGGTAAAAAGGAGTGAGACCCCAAACACTTTAATTAACCAGGTGAGAAGCATTGCAATAGAGAGTTATTTATTCATTTGGTCAGATCTCTCTCTCTCTCCCTCTGTGGGTGTATGCACACACGATATTTACGAGTTAAAACATATGTGAAGAGATGGTGCCAAGAAGAGCAGAGTGGGTTTTGTAGTGGTTTAGACACGGGTAGCCTAGACTCTGCCTTTACTCAGCTAACAGGATGAACTAACATTGGGGTCAGAGGACAGGAAAGGTGGAAGTTCTCGCTCAGTCACCAATGAACCATGTGACCTTCATGTCATTAGACTGTGGCCCTAGCCACATCATTTTTTAAACATTTATTGATCTGTTGCTGTGTACCAACCTTTAGATTAGAACAATGGGCCAGAAAAAACCAACTCCTTAGAGACTTTGGTCTTAATTAAAAAGGCAACCAGCCTTCCTCCTGCTTGTATATAGTAATGACAAGCGACTATACTTTGACATAACTCACTGGTCCATCTCTTGTGAGTGGCAGTGGCAAGGAGGGACAACCCATACATTGCTTGAAAAGAAAATGTATTCCTAACAGATTCAACACAATGCCCATCAAAATCTCAGCAAAATTCTTCAAAGACCTTGAAAGAATGATACTCAACTTCATGTGGAAAAATAAAAAACCCAGGATAGCCAAAACAATCCTGTATAATAAAAGAACTTCTGGAGGCATCACAATCCCTGACTTCAAACTCTACTACAGAGCTACAGTACTGAAAACAGCCTGGTATTGGCACAAGAACAGACAGGAGGACCAACAGAACCGAACAGAAGACATGGATATCAATCCACACATCTTCGGACACCTAATTTTGACAAAGAAGCAAAAAATATCAAATGGAAAAAAGAAAGCTTATTTAACAAGTGGTGCTGGCATAACTGGATATCAACATGTAGAAGAATGAAAATAGACCCATATCTACCACCATGCACAAAACTCAAGTCCCAATGGATCAAAGACCTCAACATAAAGCCAGCCACACTAAACCTTATAGAAGAGAAAGTGGGAAATACACTTGAACGCATTGGCACAGGGAACCACTTCCTAAATATAACCCCAGTAGCACAGACACTGAGAAAAACAGTTAATAAATGGGACCTCCTGAAACTGAGAGGCTTCTGTAAAGCAAAGGACACGGTCAACAAGACAAAACGACAGCCTACAGAACGGGAAAAGATCTTCACTAACCCATATCAGACAGAGGTCTGATCTCCAAAATATACAAAGAACTCAAGAAATTGGTCACCAAAAGAACACATAATCCAATAATAATAATAAAAAGAAGTACAAATCTAAACAGAGAACTCTCAACAGAGGAATCTAAAATGGCTGAAAGACACTTAAGGAAATGTTCAACATCCTTAGTCATCAGAGAAATGCAAATCAAAACAATTCTGAGATTCTGTCTTACACCTGTAAGAATGGCCAAGATCAAAAACACTGATGACAACTTATGCTGGAGAGGTTGTGGGAAAAAGGGAACACTTCTGCATTGCTGGTCAGAATGCAAGATGGTACAACTCCTTTGGATATCAGTGTGGCACTTTCTCAGAAAATTAGGAAACAACCTTCCACAAGACCCAGTAATACCACTTTTGGGTATATATCCGAAGGATGCTCAATTGTGCCACAAGGACACGTGTTCAACTACGTTCATAGCAGCTTTGTTTGTCATAGCCAGAATCTGGAAACAACCTAAATGCCCCTCGATCAAAGAATGGATAAGGCAAATGTGGTACATTTACACAATGGAGCACTACACAGTAGAAAAAAATAATAACATCTTGAGTTTTGCAGGAAAATGGATGGAGCTAGAAAACATTATTTTGAGTGAGGTAACCCAGACACAGAAAGACAATTATCACATGTACTCCCTCATAGGTGGTTTTTAAACATAAAGCAAAGCTTTGGGAACTTGTCTTTTGGATAGTCACTGTCAAATTTGCAGAAATCTTTTGAAATCATGGTGTTTCTCTTTTCTATAATGGAATTCATCCAAAATATTCTTAAACAATTCTTTTTTTGGGGGGGTATTTGAGACAGGGTTTCTCTGTATAACAGTCCTGGTTGTCCTGGAACACACTTTGTAGACCAGGCTGGCATTGAACTCACTGAGATCCGCCTGTCTGCCTCTGCCTCCCAAGTGCTGGGATTAAAAGCATGCACCACCACCGCCCAGCGTATAAACAATTCTTTAAACCTGACTTTTCCTGTACTGGCAACTGTGTACCTTTTTTCATACTGTGGAGCCCTGGTGTGAAAGCATTCGCTTAGCCAAACCTTTGTTCTAGTAGTCAATTCCACATAAAGTTTGTCCCCCACAATTATCCTTATTGACAGGACTCATTGACAAGAAAGGAGCCCTGAGCAGAGAGACAGTATGTCTGCTCTCACTGATAAACAGGTCTCTGTGGCCCTGAATTCTCTAGCAGCAGACTCAGGAAGGTGTAACCTACTGGCCTTTGCTCTACCTAACAAGCTATTAATATCCTAGAATTACCTTCATCTTTCATTTGACAAAAGGTCTTAGTCTAGGAAATTAGCTGTTTGCACCTTTACCCCTAAAAGATACAGGAAAACACCTGAGTCACTAAACCAACCCCAGAGAAGGAAATTCCTTCTCACCTGGGCGCCAGTGGATACAGCACAAGGATGCTTGGCCTGGGGGTGGAGGGAGGGGTGAGTTCCATCCTAATCCTTCCTCCTCCTGGAACCTGCCAGGGAGCTTCACAGTCACGGCCCTTCTGGGTCATGAGGTGCCCACCTCGTCAGTCTTTTATCTATCCTGTTAGCCCTAAAAAATGCATGCTTGCTAACGATGTCTGTGTGGATATATAAACTGGGAACCTTGTGGGATGGGTAGAACAGTGAGGAACATCAAGAGAGTATTGGAGAGAGAGCGTAGAAAGAATAAATGGTACATGATAAAAAAACTTATGTAGCTAATTTATTTCGTTTACCCTCAGACCTTATTAGCCAGGTTTTCCCCTGCTATAGTGATCGTTCTGAATCCTGAGAGGGTTAGTGGGGCTTAACCCCAATATATATACCTTGATACTAAACCTTTGAAACTGTAAGCAAGCCTCCAATTCAAGGTTGTGGTTTGTTTTTGTTTTGCATAAGAGTTGCTGTGGTCATGGTGTCTATTCACAGTAATGCAACAGAGACTGTCATGGATTTGCTCCATTAAATGTCCTTTTGGGAAAACGCCTGCCTCCTTTAGTCTCAGGGGCAGAGACTGCTTGAGCGTTCCAGTGCAGCGCCCACGATACTGTGATGGTGGTGTGTCATGGAGGGGGGGTCTTCATGTTTTAACTCTGAGCCTACTTGCAGCTGTAAATCAAGGTTCAGAGAGTTATGAAGAAGGGCAGTGGCAGGAGGGGTCCCCCCGAGGAGTCCTCTCTCTACCTCAGACACCTCAGCAAGCCTTTACGTCCACAGCTCATAACAGTTACTTCTTTCCCAGCAATCCCGGCACGTTAGTCCTCCCAGACGAGGAAACTTTGACACAGAGGGTTCAAAGAACATGTACAGAGTCAGACATCACTAAAGACAGAGTTGGGATATGAACCATCTAACTCTGGATTCAATTATATTTTACCACACATTGCTGCCAATTCCTTATGAAATCAGATTAAAGTAAATTCCAACTGGGTGTGGCTCACACCTTTAATGCCAGGACTCGTGAGGCAGAGGCGGGTGGATCTCTATAAGTTCGAGGCCAGCCTGGTCTACAGAGCAAGTTTGGACAGCCAGTGCAGCACAGAGAAGCCCTGTTTCCAAAAACAGAAAACCAAAACCAACCAATAAAACAAACAAACAAACAAACAAACAAAAAGTAAGTTTCACAACAGCCTTCCAATCTAATAAAGTTACTGGGCATTCCAGAGCATGAACTTCAGACTTTCATTATATTTTGGTTTATTTTATACAGAGTTTCTCTGTGTTGTCCTGGGTGTCTGAACTTGCTCTGTAGACCAGACTGGCCTTGAACTCAGAGATCCTCCTGCCTCTGCCTCTCAAGTACTGGAAATCTTGTCTCGAAAAACCAAAACAAACAACAACAACAACAAAGAGTGAGATCTGCCTGTCTCTGACTCCCGAGTGCTCATATTAGTTTTTTTTTAAATTTTATTCATTATGTATATAGTGCTCTGTCTGCATGTATCCCTGCAGGCCAGAAGAGGGCACCAAATCTCATTACAGATGGTTGTGAGCCACCATATGGTTGCTGGGAATTGAACTCAGGACCTTTGGAAGAGCAGGAGCTCTTAACCACTGAGCCATCTCTCCAGCCCAGTTTTTGTTTTTTCAAGACAGGGTTTCTCTGTGTAACAGCTCTGGTTGTTCTGTAACTAGTTCTTGTAGACCACGCTGGTTTCGAACTCACAGAGATCACCCTCCTCTACCTCCCAAGTGCTGGGATTAAAGGCGTATGCCACTACCGCCTAGCCATACGTTAAGATTTTTAAGGATGTAATTTAGCTCTTGAGAGAAGTCTTTTGTGTTCACTGTTTCCCCAGTGGTGAAGGGCAGAGGAAGAAGAGCACCAAGGCCTTGGCCTGCCTTGACAGGAGTGAAGAAACACAGCATGATTGTTTTCTCAGGACAGAAAAGATGAGTTTTTGAATTGCTTTGTATATTATTTTCTCCATTTTAAAATCTGAATGCTCCTCGGCTTAGCATTCCGTTGGCTACTGCTCGCAAACCTTCTGATGTCAGTGAAGGAATTAGCAGTGGCAAGAGGAAGGACAACTGATGCCCTTTCCGTCTGGGCTGCTATGTGGATGCTGCCCACACTTAGGGATGGGGATTCCCACATCAGTTAAAGCAATCAGGACAGTTCCACAAATGAGGATCCTACTCAGGTGGTTCGAGTTTGTGCTAGGTTGACATTAATACCAAGGAGTGCTGTGCTGGAGAGACAGGTCAGCAGTTAAGACACTGGCTGCTTCTCTGGATGACATGGGTTTGAGTCTCAGCAACCAAATGGTGACTCACAGTGCTTCTTAACTCCAGTTCCAGGGGATCTGATGCTTTCTTCTGACCTGTCCTCTTCTGGCTTCCACACGAATCATTCATGCCCACGGTACAAACAGATAAAGTAGAAATAAATAAATTTCAAAACAAAAAACAAAAATCTCAAAACTAAAACCAACCACCATATAGTCCAAATTCCATTTTGTTATTTAATATTCTTTACTAAGTAGATTTAAGTAGATTTTCTTTTCATAAGGTTTTGTGTTGGCTTATTATTTATTTGAGAAGGGTCTTACTATGTAGCTCTGGCTGGCCTGGAACTCACTATGTGAACTAGGCTGGCCTTAGACTCACAGATATCTACCTGCCTCTGTCTCCAGAGTGCTGGGATTAAAAGCATGCACCACCATGTCCACAATGGTATCTAATTTGATATTTCACATTCACTGGGTGTCTTAGTTATGGTTATTATTGCTGTGAACACCATAACCATGGCAACTCTTATAAGAAAACATTTAATTGGGGTGGTGGCTTGCAGTTTCAGAGGTTTGGTCATTGTCATCATGATAGAGAGTATGGCAGCATGCAGGTAGACATGGTGCTGACTACATCTTGATCAGAAGACAACAGGAAGTGGACTTAGTGTCACACAGAGCAAAGCTTGAGTAAAAAAGACCACCCCCATAGTGACAGCACTTCCTCCAACAAGGCCACACCTCCTAATAGTGCCATTCCCTTTGGGGGCCATTTTCTTTCAAACCACCACAGTGGGCTAAGGGATACTCAAAGCTGGTAAACCATTATTTGTGTGTATCTGGAGGAGGGTTTCTGGAAGACTTTATCATTTGAATTTATAGGTTAAGAAGGTCTACTCCACCCCAGAGAGGGAGCTACCCAGTCAGCTGAGAACCTGGCAATGATAAAAATGCAGATGGAAGGCAAATTCTCTCTGAGCCAGAACAGCTTTTGCCCTCAGACGTTAGAGCTGCTGGTGTTCAAGGCTTTGAGTCTAGCCTGAATTTATCACTGGCTCTCCTGCTTCTTCAGCTTCCAGATGGCAAACGCGAGGTCCCTCCCTCATGATCACTGTCTTAGTCACTGTTCCATCACTGGGAAGAGACACCATGACCAAGGCAACTCCTATAAAAGAAAGCATTTAATTGAAGGCTTGCTTACAGTACAAGAGAGACACTAGGCATAGACTTTTGAAACCTCAAATCCACCCTAAGTAACACACTTCCTTCAAGGCCACACCTCCTAATCCTTCTAATCCTTTCAAACAGTTCCCTTCCCTGGTGACCAAGCATTCAAATATATGAGCCTCTGGGGGGTCATTTTTTAAACACTTTTATTGATTCTTTGTGGATTTTACATCTTGCATTCTGACCCCACTTATCTCCCTATCTCCTTGCATCTGCCCTCTGACCTTGAAACCTCCCTCACAAAACATAACCAAATATAAAAGGAAAGAAAAAAAAAACCCAAAAAACCCAAAACCAAAACAAACAGAAGAAGGAGGAGGAGGAGGAGAATCTTGTGGAAGCTATGGTGTGGCCTGTTGAGTCACACAGTACACCCTTTAGTCCATTCATCTTTACTTGCAAGTGCTCATTACCATGAGTCTGATTCACGACCACTGGCTTCTGCTATACCCTTGATACTGGGTTCTCACTGGGGCTCCTCTTGGATATCCTGTTGTTGTTGTTCTGTGACGTGGAGATCCTGTTGCTTTGAATCTGTAGTTTTGTCCCCTTAACATGTTCCAACAGTTCATAGATGAGGTGGATATGGGGGCGGGATAACTCATAGCCCTGATTCTGGGCCTGGTTGGTAGCTGGGTTGGCCAGCCCACCAGCTTTCCCTCATCATCACCACCCAGGCCAGCTCTCCTGCATTGCCCACACCTACTCACCCAATGCAGCCTGTAGCAAGGAGCGAGGCCAGTTCTTCTGCAATGGGGGCCATTTTTATTCAAACCTAACCACAATCAGATTAACCAGTTCTAGTAATAATTCTTAAGGTCTTCTTTGTCTCTGTTTTGTTGGTTTTTTTCTTTGGAGAACTATGACTTGGGTGGGATTGTAAGATGAAGGAAGGAGAGATATCTGAGGGAGGCAAGGCAAAGTTTGTTCTGCAGCTGCTACCATTGGTGATCACAGGGTTCTGTGGTATAGTTCTATGAGTTTGCTCACAAAGGATTTATATACTAGTAAGTATTGGAACTGCTAGGATCTGGAGATATCCACAAAGATATGTTTCCCATATTCAAGGAGTTCATCTTTTTGAGACAGGGTTTCTCTGGGTAGCCCTGGTTGTCCTGGAACTCAGTCTGTAAACCAGGCTGGCCTTGAACTCAGAGATCCAAGTGCCTTGCCTCGCGAGTGCTTGCACGCCACTGTGTCTGGCTAGGAGCTGATCTCTTAGCGTGAAGTGTTTGCTTGATTGGCAAGGTGCTTTCATGACAACCGTCTGCATATGCTCTACTTCAGTTGAGTGACTTCCAGTAACATGGATTTACCTTTCCTCACAGCATTGTGGTTTATCCTGGCATTTCTGCTCCAGTGTGGCACACCATGTTCTGTGTTCAGAGCCTGGTTCTGTTGTTTGGTTCTGTCTCCCAGGTCTAAAGCCAGGCTTTGGTTTTGTGATTATGCACTCTCTTATCTTCAGGCTATCCTGGACTCCCTTAGATGAGGGCAAAACATTCTAAGACAAGCCACAGTCAAAGTTGCAAGGTCTCTTTATTTTTTTTTTATTTTATTTTTTTGGTTTTTCAAGACAGGGTTTCTCTGTGGCTTTGGAGCCTGTCCTGCAACTAGCTCTGTAGACCAGGCTGGTCTCGAACTCACAGAGATCCGCCTGCCTCTGCCTCCCGAGTGCTGGGATTAAAGGCGTGCGCCACCATCGCCCAGCTTTGCAAGGTCTCTTTAAAGTCTTAGTTCAATGTCACCATCACAATACCCTATTGATCAACACAGGTCGAAAGCCAGGTCAGACTGGGTATATCCATTCGGTGGACTCCACTCTGAACGCAAGAGGACTGGTAGTCCAACATCACATTGCAAAGGTGTGTGTATCAGCACGGGAGAGATCTGGGGCTGTATTTTATCATCAGCCATTTGCTAACATAAAAATAAAATGACATTTCACAAGAACATCAAGTTTATTGTATTTTTTATTTTAAAAGCGGAGAGACTTGGTGACAGGCCACTAGGATGAGTGAATTCTGCCTGTGTAGACTGGACATCCCACTTACAGGTGATCATAGAATTCATTATCCTTTATAAAAGGTTGAGGACGCTGGCATTTTTAGAGTGATGATGTAGATGAACAGCAGAGCTGGTGCCCCCACCCCTTTTGAGATGGTCTTATGTGGCTGAAGTTGTCCTTGAACTCTGATCTTCCTACCTCTGCCTTCTAAGTGATGAGATTATAGGCTTGTGCCACCATGCCTGCCAGGTGGTTTTAAACCACTTCTATCACCAAATGTTCTTCATAGGAAGTGATGCTGGAAATCATCGCCAAGGAGTTACTGAGCATGTCTGAGTAAGCCCTTGCCAAAAAGAAAGAGATGTTCTTCAATTAACAAGAATCTGGATTTAGAATGGAGTAGGGGAATGCCACTGTAACAGCTTCAATGTGGTTCCAAAAGCCTGGGCAAAATGGTGTCTGAAGCATCTACATCCATAAGGCTCTGACGATAAGACTCTTACAGTCAGACCAGAAAAGTTCCAAAAGAGCCAGTTGGCTGCTCGTGTGTAAGATACTAACTTGATTGTACCACTTTCCTCTTGGGAACTCCATAGGATCTGTTCTTCCTATATTTGATAGTCTCTGTTTAGATATATTGTTTTGTTCCTGTTTATTTAAAAATGGGTTGGGAACACTGCATGCTATGGGCTGGAGAGATGGCTCAGCGGTTAAGAGCAATTGACTGTACTTCCAGAGGTCCTGAGTTCAATTCCCAGCAATTACATGGTGGCTCAGCAACTATCTGTAATGAGATCTGATGCTCTCTTCTGATATGCATGAAGACAGAACACTCATATACATAAAATACACGGATAAATAAATCTTAAAAAAAAAATAGTGCTTGCTTTACTCTGCATGCATGAGAACCTGAGTTTAAATTCTCACCATCCACTTAAATACCCCGGCGAAACTCTGTTTACTTCTAACTCCAGCACTGCGTGTTGTGTGACGATCTCAAGAACTCCATTGCCAGCCAGAAAGCCGTAGCAGAGGTCTGCAAATTCCAAGTTTGGTGGGAGGCTCTGTCTCAAGGTGGAGGGCAATGGAGCAAGACACAACAGGCGGCAAGGCTCTAATGTAGACTATAGGTCTGGGCTGATGACGATGAATCAGTGTTGGTTGATATAACACACACACACACACACACACACACACACACACACACACACACACACACACACGTATTACCTTGGAGCAGAATGTTATGATGGAGAAAGTTGCCAAGAAGGATAAGAAGTGTCTGGGAACTCCACACTTCCCACTCAGTTTTGCTCTGAACTAAAACGACTTTTAGTTAAAGTCTCAGTGGGGCTCAGTGGAACAAGGCTGAAGTCTCAGACACTCAGGAAGGGGAGGCAGAAGATTGCAAGTTCAAGTCCTGCCTGAACTATAGAGTGGATTTCAAAACTAGATAGGCCAACTTAGTGAGAGTTTGTTTCTACATAAGAAGCAAGAAACCACTGAGATGGCGCCGTATAAAGAGTCAAGGCCCTTGTCCCCAAGTGTGAAAATTTGAGATCAATTTCCTGGCTGGCCCCACTGGTAGAAAGAATCAACTCCCTACAGTTTTTCTGGCTACCACAAACATGACATGGCGCGTGTGCTCGCTTGTGCATGCACATGCGTAGGCACACACACACACACACACACACCTAATAAAAATAAAATACAAAGACAAATTAGGATTGGGAGTACAGTTCACTAGTAGAGTCTAGCACGTCTGAGGCCCTGGAAGCAATCCCCAGAACTGCCAATAAATAAATAAAATCAAAGTATACACATTTATTCATTTGAGACAGGGTCTCACTACGTAGCCTTGACTGGCCTAGGACTCACTTTGTAGATCAAGTTGGCCTTGACTTTATATAGATCCTCCTGTCTCAGCATCCTGAGTCCTGGGACTGGGATTGAAGGAGTGCACGACCGCACCTGGCCTTTATACAGCATTACTTTTTGTTCTTAAAATTTAATGCAGTTACAAAGAAATCATTGTGCAGTTTCTGTCTTTTCACCCGAGGACAGAGGGTCCATGAGCACCCACTCTGGCCTCCTACAGGCTCTCTTCCAGACACCTAGAACAGAGCTTGGCACACGATGGACACCGTAGATGTCAGTTACAGGAAGGACAAATTTATCTACAGGGTTTAATGTGTGACTGGACGAGCATTGGGATGTGAGCTCCCTACTTCAGACTGGCTTTCGTTAACCATTTGCCGCTCTCCAGAGCTCCTCTCCCTATAGTGTTCTGCTTAACTCTGATGGCGTCTGACCTCTTGTGCTGCTGAGACCATGTTGGTCTCTCACCTGCCCTCAGTGGCTGCTGTAACCTCCAGTCTCTGCAGATGCTCACCCTTCAAGTATCTTCTATTTAGCCCTGAATCCCCAGCTCAGTCCGTGAGGCACTCGGAGGAGCTGTAAATCTTGTTCTTTTGAATCAGTTGTTCAAAGCGCACCAAGGGCTTCGTGGTTGTAAAGATGGGGTAGGCGTGGGAGATATCAAGATTATCTGGTGTCCTGGACTTGGGGAAGTATATCCTTGTGAATGAAACACATGATTCTTCTAACAAAGGCTAGAAAGATGCTAGGATGGAGCCAAGGCAGAGATCACTGAATCTGGTGTGCTACCAGGGCAGACAATCTTGCCAGCTCAAGCCAAGGCGATAAAAGTTCAAGGTGTCTGGCTCAGAAGGGAGTTGTGGAGAAAGGCAGAAACAGAGCCTCATGTAAGTTTACAATTCTTTCTTTGCTTGTTGGTCTTGAGACAGGGTCTGACTCTGTAGTCCAGATGGTCTTAAACTTGGGGTGGCCCTTCTGCCTTTGTCTCTTTAGAGGATTATAAATTGCGAGCCATCACACTGGCAAGAAAATTATTAATGATAGAAACATTTAGATACTGAAGCATTCGTGTAATAACATATATATGTTAGTTATGTGTGTATATATACACACCTTTCTCCTGTTAATATTGAAAAATTATGCCAGGTGGTTTAAAAATTAATGCCAGTACTTGAGAGGTAGAGGCAGGTGGATCCCTGAGTTGTCCGTGATTCAGCACGTGGAATGTGGAGGCCAAAGGCTCAACAGTTCTACCCAGAAAGTCTGTGCTATGCGAGACACTGCTTCACACAAACAAATAAGAGATAAACAATAACAAAAGCCATGTAATATTAATATTATTTAAAAACTATAGCTGCACCTGGTGGCACCAGTCTTTCATCCCAGGCAGAAGTAAGGATTGCAAATAAAAAGTCTGCTGAGACTCAGAGTGTAGCATGAATTCTAATTGGTTTTAATAAATAAAACACCAGGATCAGATATTAGGGGTGAAAGTTGAGAGATCAGAGAAGCAGTGCAGCAGCCACTAGAGAGATCTTTTACCTCTACCAAACCCTTAGACCAGAAGGGAGATCCTGTCCTCAGACTGCCTACTGCTCAGACTGTACTGAGCTCCTGTCTCCTCCAGCCTTATATTCCTCTCTCTGCCCAGTCATATCACTGCTGTCTCCACCTCCCTGGTGCTGGGATTAAAGGTGTGGGTTCCCACATGTTAGAATCACCTTTGTGTGAGCTCTGTTTCTCTTTTAGACTGGATCAATTTAGTGTAGCCCAGGGTGGCTTTGAACTCACAGAGATTCGTCTGCCGCTGCCTCCTGAGTGCTAAGATTAAAGGTGTGTACCACCACTTCCTGGCCTCTAGTGGTTTAGTTCTGCACTCTGATCTTCAGGCAAGCTTTATTTGTTAAAATACAAACAAAATATCAGTATAACAGAGTGAGCTCAAAGTAACTTAATGGGATCTTGTCTCTGATTTAAAAATATATCAGGGTGAAACAAGGCACACTTAAAACCCCAGCACTTGGGAGGTAGAGACAGGTTGGTCACAAGTTCAAGGTTACCTTCAGCTGTGTAAAAAGTTTGAGGCCAGCCTGGGCTACATGAAACACTATCTCAAGAAACAGTAAGCTAAAAATGTGAACTAAGTTGAGGGTGTAGTTCGGTACAAAGAAATTATGAATACAGTAGAAGTCTAAAAACAAAACAGGGTGTTGTAGCACGTGCTTATAATCCCAACACTTTGGGGGAAAAAGAGTCACAAGTTCAAGGCTAGCCTGGACTACATAGCAAGACCGTCTCTGAAAAATGAGCAACTTAAATTAAATTATCTAAAAATGATGGCAAGGACTTGAAAGCAGGATGATGAATTCTTCAACTCCTGACCCATACTCCTTGTAAGATCAGCAGCGAGCGCTTAGCATGTGCCTCTCTCTTTCCCCTGTAGGAATTGGTCTGTCGTTTGCCTCACTGTTTTTATTGCCTTCATAATTTCCCACAGTTCTAAATGACCTCCCTTGTGGAGAACCATCCTTTCATGTCCCTCTTCTCGTCTAGCAATTCCCTTCCAGGGACTTTCAGGCTGAATACCCGGGAGTATGAGTTCCAGGGCTGTTTGTCAATAGTGAGCCCTTCAACAGATCTGTTAACTGTAATATGATCAAGGACAGATGAAGCCAACCACTTAGAATGAAAGACATTTGTCATTTGAGAGACAAAAGGCTTTGTCATTTAGTGTACATATGTTTCCTATCCATAAGTTTCCCGTTGGGGCAAAATGGACAAGGAAGTCAGGTTGTCTGCCCTGTGAACTAGACTCCTAAGGTCCCAGCAAATAACAAGGACATTCCTGATAGCAGGTCTTTTTTTAAATCCCCTTATAAAAACATACAAAAAAAAATGGAAGGGGCTTGGGGGCATAGTTCAGTGGGCAGAGTGCTTACTCGGCATGCGTGATGCCCTTGCTTTGATCTCCAGAACCATATAAAACAGGTTGAAGTGATCTCAGCACTCAGGTGGAGGTGGGAGGATTTGCGGTTTAAAGTTATACTTGACTATATAGGGAGACTGAGGCTAGCCTGGGTTACATGCGACCTGTCACCAAACATTAACAAGTGGGTAAATACAATAAGGTAGGTTTGGAAAGAGTATTTAGCCAGTAAAAGTGCTCACTACACAGGCCAGATGACCTGCGCTTGACCCCTAGACTCACAGTGGAAAGGAAGAATCAAGTCCCAAAAGTTGTCCTCTGCACACGTGTGCTGTGGCCCAAGAGTACCTACCTGTTCTTACACATGCCATAATAGTAATAAAATGTTAAAAGCTAAGGGCAGAGCTAGAATGTACCCTGCATTTCATCTTTGAATTACATTTTTAAATTTAAAAGAATTTCACTTTGTTTTATGTGTGTGTTTTACCCGCACGTGTGTATGTGCCCTGGTGCTTGCAGAGGTCAGAAGAGGGCATTTGATTGCTATCTTAGAACTGGAGTTAGGGATGGTCGGGAAGCCACCTGCGGATGCTTGGAGCCAAGCCTGGGTCCTCTGTTGAGAATAACAAGCATTTCAAACCACTGAGCCATCGCTCCAGCCTCTTACTTTTAATTTTTTTTGCATAAAATTGAAAAACATATCTAGGGCTGAGCATGGTGGCGCACACCTTTAATCCCAGCACTCAGGAGGCAGAGGCAGGCGAATCTCTGAGTTCAAGACCATCCTGTTCTACAGAGTGAGTTCCAGGATGACCAAAACTACACAGAGAGAACCTGTTTTGAAAAAACAAAAAACCAAAAACAACAACAAAACAATAACAACTACAACAGAAAAAGAAAGTAGGTTTTTTTTTTTTTTTTTTTTTTTTATAATTGGTTTTTCGAGACAGGGTTTCTCTGTAGCTTTGGTGCCTGTCCTGGAACTAGCTCTGTAGACCAGGCTGGCCTCGAACTCCCAGAGATCAGCCTGCCTCTGCCTCCCGAGTGCTGGGATTAAAGGCGTGTGCCACCACTGCCTGGTCTGTAGGTTTTTTTGTTTGTTTGTTTGTTTTGTTTTTTGTAAAAGCTAAGAAAGTACCACAAATACCTCAGAGCCCAAAAAACTTGAACCTTGAACTCCTGATCCTCCTGCCTCTTCCTTGAGAGTGGTGGTGACTGGCAGGAGTCACCATGCCTGGCAAGATCCCTTCTGTAAACTTTCTTCAACCACCCTTCTGAGAACACTGTTTCCCATCTTGATGCTGGGCACTCTGGGAAAGTACCCTATTTAGTGAGCCATAGAGCAGTAACTGGTTCCCTTGGTGCTCCTCTAGCTGCTTGTTTGGACTCTCCTTAGACTTTGACAATTCCGTATGCCTCCAGGAAGCTGCTTCTGCTCTGGTGGGAGTCCTCCATGAGTGAAAGATACTTAGCGATCACTGCAAAATCCAGGCAATGCCTGCCTCTTCTCATAGTGACTGTCACTAGAAGGTTCTAGGCAGGGTCATGGGGTTCACAGAGTTCCCCACCCCTTCCCTAGGAACCTAGATGGGTGTGTATCTGGGTTAGGTATTTGAGTGACAGAACGGCCCCTCCCTCTGAAGGTTTGGAAGGATGGGATCTTTCAGTCAAGCTCACAATGAAGGTCCCTCCTTAATCATGACAATCTTTTGGCTTGGGGGCCTCTCATTCCTCATGAGAACATGGCAGGGTTTCTTAGATGGTGCCAGATATGCTTAGACACTGCTTAGTTTTTCTCTTAGTCAGGATCCTTCTACTCCAGATAGATTTATGCCAGGTTTCAGGAGACCTCTGACACAATCAAGCAACTTTTAGCCTAATATTGTAGGTAAGGAATTAATTAATATAGGCCAGGCATGATGAAGCATGACTTTAATCCCAGTATTTGGGAGGCAGAAGTCATCTTGGTTTACAGAGAGTTCCAGAACAAGCAGGGCTACACAGAGACACCCTATCTCGAAACCCTTCAACCCTCAAAACATTAAAGAATATAGTTAAACATGAGCTGGGAAGATACTTGGCTCAAAAACTAAAAGAAGATGGGCATGTTGATGCATGCAAGTGAGCACAGCCCTAGGGAGGCAGAGATGAGGATTATTTCAAGTTCAAGGCCAGCCTGAATGAGATAGTGAGTTCTAGGGCATTCTGAGTCATATAGGACCTATCCCAAGAAGCAAAGAGATAGACCAAGTCAAAGCTGTACCCCAAGAACCTGGCTCTCAGCAGATAAAAAAAATAAGTGTTAAAATTGTTGAATAAACTTGGTCCAATGAATACATTAAGAGAAAGAAGCCCCAAGGGACCAAGGGATTTACTGACTTGCTTGAGGGTTTATAGTTCACACTGACAAAGGTAGGGGCAATAACCAGGCTTTCTGGCCAAATCCAATCCATCCAAGTGGATGGATGAGCAAGCAGGCAGTAAAGGGTGAGTCAGGGAGAGAATCTCTAGGACACACTGGCTTGAGTTGAGATGGGGAGGAGGACAAGATCTGGGAGAGAGAGATGACCAGGTAGCAAGTGTCAGGTTCTTTACTTGTTCCATAGTGTTCAATGGACCATTACCCCCATGTTTTATGAGCTAAAGCAAAATGAGCACAAAAGTTTAAATAAATTGCTTTCTGTTATCTGTTTATGAAGTGTCTTATGCTTGGCTTCTTTCTGCTCTCCACGTGATCTTTGAACACAGGACTAAACCTGGGGCCTTCCCTTGACAATAGTAACTGTGCTCAAAGCCCACAATCACTAGCGGAGACCAGAAAGAATTTAGCATCATTTATAGAAGGAGTGAGGATAAGGTTGTGTGGCCGTGACCTTGCTAAAGAAGGGAAACTGAGGCACAACCCTTCACTCCCTTCTGAATCAGGATTTCCTTCCTCACCCTCTTGAGTGCTGGGGTTTCTGGGGTGCACTGCTACGCCTGCCCTTTGGTAAACAGAACAGTTAGAGGAGGAAAGGTAGAGAGAAGAGGCATTCCCTCAGACAGCCTTTGACTTCAAAGCCTTCAAGATGGCAGGCTGGGGAGTTGACTAGCCAGAACCACACAGATACTTTTCTGGACTCCAATATAGGGCTAAGAATTAAAGGTGGGGCTTGACCATCCAGTCTAGACTGAAAGTAACCTGAATCTTTTCCTCAGCTTGGCCCTTGCTTTACCGCATTTCCCTCCCCACTGACCTTGGACGCTGATGAGCTTGCGTGAACACACACACACACACTGACACACACACACACACAGCATGTCCCTCCCCACTGGCCTGGAGGTGCTGGTGAGCACACACACATACAACACACACACACACACACACAGAGCATGCCCCTCGCCACTGGCCTGGAGGTGCTGGTGAGCACACACAGACCACACACACACACACACACACACACACACACACACACACGCCTCTATAACACAGCCGCCCTTGGAAAGGCCTTAGTTAAATTCAGCTGCCTTTTGTTTGCCTGGGTCGGGCCACACTGTGTCTGTCAGACTGTGACTTGGTTTGTTTGGAAAGTAAGGTCCCCCTGAGGCCCCAAATGCAGACTCTGCTTTCATAGTGCCAGGCCACTTCGGGCTACAAGACCGCATAAAGTGTTCTTTGTAGGGAGGATGCCTCCAGGGCAGCCAGGGTTTTGAAGGTGTCCCCAGTCCGGGGCTAGTCTTGGACCACTGATGCCAATTTGCTGGCTGGGGATAAGGGTGGAAGGTGACCCTAGCTCCTACTGGCTCCTCAGGACCTGACTCACACTTATTGAAAAGGGGCTCTCACAAACGACTCCTGCCGAAAACTCAGGCAGCTAACTCCCCTGCCCCTCCAGGCCTGGGGGGCTTCCGCAGGGTCTGGGCTGTGTGCCAGTCCGAGGCGGTCCCCAGACTTGAGTGGGGGGTGGGAGTCAGAGCTCTTACCCTCTACTTCCTGCTTGGTCTCCAGCCCAGAGTTTCTGGAGGCCCTGGCCTCTGCAGGCTCTCCACCCGATTCTCCTTTAACCCTTTCCTGCCACGAAGAGGTGGGTGAGGCCCGGGTTCTGAAGGGAGGTGTAGACCACCAAGGAGTGGTGTGTGTGTGTGTGTGTGTGTATTGATGTATGTGTGTGTGTGTGTAGGAGTGGTGTGTGTATGTGTGAAGGTGTGATGTGTGTGTGTGTGTAGAAGTGGGGTGTATGTAAGAGTGGTGTGTGTGGAGTTATTTGTGTGTGTGTGTAGGAGTGGTGTGTATGTGTGTGAAGGTGTGTGTGTATGTGTGTGAATGTGTGATGTGTGTATGTGTGTGAAGGAGTGATGTGTGTGTAGATCCCTGCTTGAAATCTCAGAACAGGGTCTCAGAGACCAACTCTCCTCTTCGTCCTCTCCGTTCCTTCGAGGAAAGGGGAATCAGAAGAAAATTAACTTTGTCCCCTGGACACAAAACTTGGATGGAAGGCAGTGCTTCCACGACCCTGCCCGGTTTCTCGTCCTGCTCAGCCTCCTCTCCTTGCCTCCCTTGGTCTCCAGCGCCCCTTTAAGCCATCCAGCAGCCCAGGCAAGTTTATCCAGGGGGCCTGGCTGCGAGGTCGAGGGGGAAGGCGGGGTGGCGGGGAGGGTGGCGGGATCCCGCCCGGTCCCACCCCCAGCTACAACCCCTTGCAGGAAGGGCTTGTCTCCTGAGCAGCGGCGGAAAGGAACGGAGCTGGGAGGGCGGCGCGGAGCGCTGGCGGGTGGGTCGCAAAGCCCGCTGCAGGGAGGCGGTGGTGGGGGGCGCGCCGCAGGGAAAGGGAGGCGTGGCTTAGGCTGCGGGGCTAGGTGGCTGGGGGCCTCCGGCCTGGGGGCCTCAGCGCTGGGACCGGTGACACTTGTCTCACGCTTTCCAGGGACAGAAGGGGCAGCCATGCTCTTGTCTGGGGGTAGGCCCCCCGCGCAGGAATGGTTCATGGTGCAGTCGAAATCGAAGCCTCGGGTGCACCGACAGCGGCTGCAAGTCCAGCGCATCTTCAGGGTCAAGGTGAATGCCTTCCAGAGCCGTCCCGACACCCCCTACTTCTGGCTGCAGCTGGAAGGGCCCCGGGAGAATACGGGTAAAGCCAAGGTAATCAGCTTCTCCTCACTCCCCACCCAGCCCTTCTAGTCAACCCCTCTCCTCCAGAGGTCTTCTGTTTGGGTTCTGCTGTTTGGCTGGCAGGTACTGGGCCTTCCTCCCTCCAGATCTGTAGCTCCAGCTTGGTCCCTCCCCTTTCTTGCTAGTCACTTCTGTCCTTTTAGTGCCATGACTGTCCTTCAAGGGCTCCTTTCCATCCTTTCAAGTGTGCTAGGAGAACCTCTGCCTAGCGAGAGCCCTCTTCGACCAGGCCTCAGTGTTCAGAACCCTGATTTTCCATCTTGGGATCCATGTAAGGACCTGCATTTTTGTGGCCTCTGCAACACAGGTCTTTGTTCTCACTAAGATTCTGGAAGGCCTCTGTCCTTTCTGTCTGCTTAAATCTTTGGCTGTTTCTCTGAATACAGGGGGGCAGGGGCTAGAGATACTTCTAGAGCAGTGCTGGCATTTTCTAGATGAGGCACTGGGGCTCCGAGAAGGTGAGTCTAGAGTCAGGTAGGAGTAGGCTAGTGGAGGCTGGACTAGAACTCAGGACCCTGCCACATATCCTTGCTGTGTTCAGTAACCTCTCACAAGGGCTCAGGGCCGAATGCATCTGCTCTGGAATCTCCCTTGGGATGCCAGGGATCTGAGAGGAGGCCCATGGACTTTTGAGGTGACAGGGCCTGCTGTGTGTAGCTGGGTGTTGGACAGACCAGGCCTCAGCTTGTAGCTCTTGTGTTCAATTTGGCTTTCCTCACCAGCTCCTCTGCTTGGGCTCCTCCCTCTGCCTCCATCACACCCAAGGTCCCCACTCCCTGAGATCGCCTTATCTTTTCCGGTGGGAATGACCTAGGCTCCCTTCTCTCAGTCTTTGGCTGGGACTTTATCCCAGTCAGAAAAGGTCTGGGAGGCCCAGCAGCTGCCAGCCACACAGGGAGGCTGGGAAATGTCTTTCTTAGTACTTGCAGTTAGCTGCTGCCTCAGCAGTTTTCCAGTTCTGACAGAGGTGCTGGGGGAAGGGAAGGTTTCTGCCAGATGTGTTGGAGCCCGTGAGTTGGTGTGTGTGTGGGTAGGGCAGCAAGAGGCTTTTGAGTTCTTTATGTCCTTAATCTTTCTGTGACGGCCCAGTCTTCATGGGGAACCGACCGACCGACAAGTATTTCCTTTCTGAAGGGCACTGCCTTGGGTCGGGTACTGAACCCAGAGCCTGCGTGTGCTACATGGGCCTTTGTCACTGAGCTGCTACCTCCCCTGCCCTGTTTGGGATGCCTGCTTCGTGTTTCTTGTTTAAACTTGAGGTCAGCGGCTTCAAACTTGTCAGTTCCAGCTTGCACTGCTGTTCCTTGGGCTGCAGATTTTAACCTCCAAGACTCTCACTCCAAGCCCTGGTAAATTCAGTGGCTCTATCAACTTCCTCTTGCATCCCTCCTTGCCCTGGAGAGAGAGAGGCATTGTTGATGTTAGAAACATAGCTTGCTGAGATTCCCCCCCCCCTTTTTTTGAGTCAGAGTCTCTTTGGGTAGCCCTGGCTGCCCTGGAACTCAGTCACTCTGTAGCCCAAACTGGCCTTGAACTCAGAGATCTGCCTGCCTCTGCCTCCCCGAGTGCTGGGATTAGAGGAGTGACGTCCACCCGTGCCCCCCTCCCCCAGCTTTCCCAGGATTCTGGGTAACTTCCTTCTTGTACTGGTGATGAGCAGAAGGCAGGAATTCAGGAGAGGACGTGAAATGTAGTAGGATAAAGTTTTGTCCCGAGAGTTAGGAGCGCTGGATTTGACATACTGTCACCACACTACGGCCCAGATAGAGGGGCCAGGTCTCTGAAGAGGCCCAGCTCTAAAACTGTATAGTGAGAGTTGTGAGGGCCAACGGAAATAATCCATGTTCAAATACTTCAGCAAAACGTAGAGAACAACAAGGGGCAGAAGTCGGGTATTGCTGTTAGGAAATCACTTTGTAGTGGATCAGGTCTTTCTCTCAGTGTAAAGTCTTGTAAAGTGGGAGGCTTTGATAACCTGCTGTCTTGGTTAGTGTGAAGAGACACCATGACCGTGGCAACCCTTAGAAAGGAAAACATTTAATTGGGTGGCTTACAGTTCTGAGGTTTAGTCCGTTATTATGGTGAGAAACTTGGTGGCATGCAGGCAGACATAGTCGTGAAGAGGTAGCTGAGAGACCGCCACACTAGTCCTAGCTTGAGCATATGAGACCTCAAAGCCCACCTCCACAGTGACACACCTCCTCCAACAAGGCCACACCTCCTAATAGAGCCACTTCCTACGGTTCAAGCATTCAAACCCATGAGTCTATGGGGCCATTCCTAGTTTCCTAGTTAAACCAGCATAGGGTGAACATTCCCTAATGTGAGGATGTCATGTTTATCATATGGATGCGGTGTGGCTGATTCAAGTTGTAGCTGTAGGGATCTGGAGTTTTGTATTTTAACAGTGGCCTTCCATGTATAACACTGGTAAAGAGGACTTGTGAAAACTGGAAGCTTCGAGAGAGATGGAGCGGGAACAGTGGGGTCATTTGTTCTGGTCTGAGTGGAAGAGAGGTCAAGGAAGATGCAGGCTCACTTAAATAAGGGTCTGGATGTGTTTTTCTATTACTTATGCTTGCCTTTCCAGACAGATTTCTGTTAAACTTGTGTGTTTGAGTTCTGTGCAATGGCAGGACTTAGACACTATCAGAGGTGTGGCTATGCATCCCATCCCAGGTAAGAAAACAAACCCGGGGAAGCTGGCTTCCCGGGGATGGGGTCAACAAGAGGAAAGGGGAGCTGAATAGTGGTTAAATGAGCCCGGGTTAGACCCAGCACATTCCTTCTGCACTGTGTGGGTTGAGTGCCCGGCAGAAGAGCTGACATGTTTGCTTCCCTTGTTTCTGGAGAAGACGGATAGAGGTGACAATGGCAGTAGCAGTGACTTCTGGGGTCTATGTTCTGGAGCCCCAGCTTGGTTCTCAGGTGGAAGCTGGGCTGTCCTTGGAACTGCACAAGTAGAACTGTGGAAATTGGTTGTGGTCAGGTGTATGCTGGGCTTGGCTCACACACATCCATTGTTAAAATTTTAGGAACTGTAAGCTGGCGGAGGGATATTTATAGCCATGGTGAGGACATTTACACCACAGAAATTGGCAAATTCTTTAAATCAGGGTGGCACTCCTCCATATCTGCTGTGACTGAGCACCTAATCTTTCTTCTTGTTTATGTTTTTTTTTTAAACCAAGGAATTTACATTTAAAAATTCTTGTCTTTTTTGTAAAAGTTCACAAAAAAGAATAACAATCCTTTTCTGTCCTTCAGGACTGTTCTGGCATTCATGAATCACCAAGGCCCTCACACAGCATGTAGACACTCTAGGCCTTCACAAGACAAGTAGACACTCTAGGCCCTGTAGACACTCTAGGCCTTCACACAGCATGTAAACACACTAGGCCCGCACACAGCATGTAGACACTCTAGGCCCGCACACGGCATGTAGACACTCTAGGCCTTCACAAGACAAGTAGACACTCTAGGCCCTGTAGACACTCTAGATCCTCACATGGCATGTAGACACTGTAGGCCCTCATGTAGGCATGTAGACACTCTAGGCCTTCACAAGACAAGTAGACACTCTAGGCCCTGTAGACACTCTAGGCCCTCACATGGCATGTAGACACTCTAGACCCTCATATGGCATGTGGACACTCTAGGCCCTCACACAGCATGTAAACACACTAGACCCGTACACAGCATGTAGATACTCTAGGCCTTAACAAGACAAGTAGACACTCTAGGCCCTGTAGACACTCTAGACCCTCACATAGCATGTAGACACTGTAGGCCCTCATGTAGGCATGTAGATACTCTAGGCCTGCACACAGCATGTAGACACTCTAGAGCCACACACAGCATGTAAACACACTAGACCCGCACACAGCATGTAGATACTCTAGGCCCTCACACAGAATGTAGACACTCTAGAGCCACACACAGCATGTAAACACACTAGACCCGCACACAGCATGTAGATACTCTAGGCCCTCACACAGCATGTAGATACTCTAGGCCTGCACACGGTATGTAGACACTCTAGGCCCTCACACAACATGTAGACACTCTAGACCCTCACACAACATGTAGACACTCTAGGCCCTCACACGGCATGTAGACACTCTAGGCTCTCACATATCATGTAGACACTCTAGGCCCTCACACAACATGTAGACACTCTTGGGTTTTGACTTTGAGGCTTCAGTTTACTGCTCTCCTGGGGCATCACTAGGTTGTCTCTTCTCTTCTCTTCTCTTCTCTTCTCTTCTCTTCTCTTCTCTTCTCTTCTCTTCTCGTCTCGTCTCGTCTCGTCTCGTCTCCTCTCCTCTCCTCTCCTCTCCTCTCCTCTCCTCTCCTCTCCTCTCCTCTCCTCTCCTCTCCTCTCCTCTCCCTCTCCCTCTCCCTCTCTCTCTTCCTGTCTGTCCATCCATGCTTGCTTGCTTTTCAAGACACGGTTTCCCTGTGTAGTCCTGACTGTCCTGGAACTCACTCTGTAGACCAGGCTGGTCTCTAACTCAACAGAGATCTGCCTGCCTCTGCCTCCTGAGTGAGTACTGAGATTGGTGGCCCTGCCTTTTAAATGCCTGGATTGAAGGCATCATCATGTCTGACTAACTCTGGCTTTTTGCCTATCTTTTAATTCTTGTTGTTTTTTTTTGGGGGGGGCATTTATTTCTGTTGTTACATTCAACCGTCTAAGAGTTATGTTTGTTCTTTTTCACGTGGTGGAATGGCATGAAAACCAAAACTAAAAACTAAAAATTTTCACACTAAAAATGCTGTCCTATTTACTGTGGGCCATGTTGTTTACTGTTTCTGAGAAGAGAAATAGTAGTAAGCCTTTTGAAGGTAGGGAAGTCTATGTCTGTCTGTCTGTCTCTGTGTTTGGAGTATTAAGTTTTCAGAGTGATCTTTTCTAGGAACTCAGCCTGTTTTTCTCATTCCCTTCACTCGAATTCAAAGCTTCTTGGTTCTGTCACTTTTCTTAGCCTTTTTTAGAATTTTTTCATGTAAATTGCAGTGGCCCTTGAAGGCTGATAGCAAACACTGACTTTATAAGAAGGGAGGCCATCCAGACGGCAGTGGTGGCGCATGCCTTTCATCCTGGCACTTGGGAGGCAGAGGCAGGCGGATCTCTGTGAGTTTGGGATCAGTCTGCTCTACAGAGTGAGTTCCAGGACAGCCAGGATTACACAGAGAAACCCTGTCTTGAGAAAAAAAAAAGAGAGAGAGAGAGAATCCTATGAAGTTGTAAAAGCACCTTGACATGCATAGACTGGTATAATATTGTTTGGTGCTAATGTTTTTATTTAACTTCAAGGTGACAAAGGACCTGTGGAACATTAGGTAATATATTTTTATAAATAATATTACTCCTTTTTCCTTTTTGATATTTTCCCATTTTCTGTGTCATTTGTCTATAGATTGTTCACATCATTTTCTGGACTATAAATGCCTGCTGTTTCCTTACCTGTTTTTGACTTTCAGTGTAGATAACATCATGGGTAAAACCCTAGGCTTCGGGGTCATTGTGCTGGGTATCCCTGCCTATAAATGAACATGTGACCTTCTTTCCTCATTGAAAAAGAAGATAATGGAGATTTCCTTTGTAGGACTGAGAGAGGAATATATCGGATCATCTATGTGCCTAGCACATTAAGAGGTCTAAATAAATATTAGTTCATATTATTATTTAAAAAATTATCTCAATTTCTATACCTTTCATAAGTGTTGAACTATTGATGGAACAATAACTATTTTAAGCTCTCTTTCTCCTTCTGTGTGTGTACGCACGTGTGTGTGTGTGTGCGTGTGTGTAAGTGTGCCATATGAGTGTGGCGGTGCCCACAGAGGCTAGAAGGTGTCAGATCCCCTAGGGCTGGAGTTACAGGCAGTTGTGAGATGTCAGATGTGGTTGCTGGGAATTGAACCTGGGTCCTCTGGAAGAGCAGCAAGTACCCTTGCTGTTGAGTCGTCTCTCCAGCCCCTTCTGCCTTCCTACCTTGTGAGCTGGCAGTTTTCACTGAACCTGGGACTCACTGGCTGACTAGACTGGCTGGCAGGTGAGCCTCTAGGACCTTTGTCACTCAGGGTGCTGGAGATCTGAGCTCTGGCTTTCATGTTTGTACAATAAGCGTTTTCCCAAAGACCTATCTCCCCAGCCCCATTTTAAAAAACCACACACAACTTTCTTCCTCAGCTTGGCTCTTTGACTTTACATACATATATATATATATATATATATATATATATATATATATATATATATATATATATTATGTATTTGGGATGTGGGGTGCATGGGCTGGAGAATATTTGTTAAGGTGAGAGTTATCTGCTTCCTGTCACATTTGCCTTTGCTTGGCAGTGGGGCCAGATGAGGCTTGGGCGAGAGATGTTGGGGTGTCCGTCAGATTTTGTTGAAAGTTGTATCTGGGAAGGAGGTAAAACAAGATGAGCAGGGGAAATGTCCTGTGTCCTGAGCAGAGGGCTAGTGTGTCCTGAGCAGAGGGCTAGTGTGCCCTGAGCAGAGGGCTAGTGTGTCCTGAGCAGAGGGCTAGTGTGTCCTGAGCAGAGGGCTAGTGTGGTCCTGAGCAGAGGGCTAGTGTGTCTTGAGCAGAGGGCTAGTGTGTCCTGAGCAGAGGGCTAGTGTGTCTTGAGCAGAGGGCTAGTGTGTCCTGAGCAGAGGGCTAGTGTGTCCTGAGCAGAGGGCTAGTGTGGTCTGTGCCCTGAGCAGAGGGCTAGTGTGGTCTTTAAGATGGCTGCTGGAGATTAAGAATATACATGGGGAGCACTTGTCACCAAATGGAGCTGTTGGGGAAGACAGAAGGGGTGATTGCTAAGGACATGGATGTGGAAGGACAAGAGGGTGAACTCAGTCCGCTTGGCTAGCGCTTTAAGAGATTGTTTCAGAGCTCCTGAGGGTCCAGGGGTTGCACTGGTAGTTAGACGAAGGCAGCTGCTCTCCCTGAAAACGCTGGTCAGCCCAGCTAGGGGCTTCCCTTCTGGTTAGACAAGATGTGAGTCTGCGGGATATAACACTGGCCCAGCAGCTTAATCTCCACCACTAGGCAACCGTTTCCACGGTTATGGGTACAGGTTGTGCCTGAGAGCTTCTGGAGGGAGATTAAGCCAGAATCCTACAGGATTACCTGGAAGTCACTGTGTTGTCAGCCAGAGGAGGTTCAGAGAGCTCTGGCTTTAGTCAGGTAGATGTAGGCTGTGATCTGGTGCAGACCTTGGGCCAGCTCTTCTGAGACAGGAGGATGGAACAGGCTGTGCCAGGCACCATCCTCAGTAAGCTAAGCTCACTTAGTTCCCTGAAGCTTCCAGTAGACTGGTGAGGCAGAAACGGATGGGAGACACCGAAGGGAGGAAGAGTTAATAACTTGCCCCAGACTGCCCCTGTTCTCGGCATGCGAGAATACTTAATAGTGTGTAGCTCCTTTTCCCTGGGAGCCACGCCGTTCTGCAGTGCCAAGGGAGGCCCGGACCCTCTTGCCACACTCTAGGTGAAGAGGCTGGGATTCTGAGAAGCTGGTGCATTTCCTACAATCCTTCCTCGTCGAATAAGGCCAAATTAGAACTAGCATGCGATCTCTTGATGCCAAACTTGGATCTTTTCTTTCCTCTGAGTCTCTTTCATTCTGTCACCATTTCCTGGAAAGAGGGGAAGGAGGGGGAGGGGCCCACTGGTGGTGGTGTTAGCTATAAGCTTAGCAAGGGGCTGGCCTTTGAGGTGCAGAGGACGATTAGGGTTAGCCACTCACAGGCTGGCTCCCTCTGTTTCTCCCTTCTGCCTAGGAATATCTGAAGGGTCTGTGCAGCCCAGAGCTGTGGAAGGAGGTTCGCTATCCGCCAGTCCTGCACTGCGCCTTCCTTGGGGCACAAGGCTTGTTCCTGGACTGCCTCTGCTGGAGTACTCTGGCTTACCTGGTGCCTGGTCCCCCAGGCTCCTTGATGGTGGGTGGACTGACCGAGTCTTTCACCATGACACAGAACTGGCTGGAGGAGCTGGTGGCGCGGTTCCGCTGGGGTCCTGCCCCTATGATCACCCCCCGGGGGGGCTGGGAGACAGAGGTGACCCAGGCTTTTGGGGCCCTGGTATGGATCCGTAGTGACCAGTATGCAGGGGCTCTGATGCAGCTTCCCCCAGCAGTCCAGGAGCTGCTCCTCAACCTGGTGCGAGATGCTGCTGGCAAGGAAGACATCGTTGAGTGGCTCAGCCACGTTGGCAGCTCTAGCACCTGTGCCAGCCCAGAGGTCCTGATCTGCCCTGGCCAGCAGCAGAAGGAAGGCTCGTCCCTGGTGACTGTAGGAGAGAGCTCTGGACCCTTCCTAGAGATAGGAGCCTTGAATCAGGCTTCAGAGAATTCAAAGAAATTGGCAAGGTTAGGAGCAACTGGATCCCCGACCCCAGCCCAGAGCAGTCAGCAGGAGTCAGCATGCCAGCTGGTACAGTAAGTACTGGAAAATGGGCTTTTTCCACCCCTGACCCTGCTCAGGATCCAAGGGAAGTAGTAATTTGGGACCAAACTGCCTTTCTCATCTTTTCAGCAAACTTGGGCTTTTTTTCCAGGATCCGTCCCAGCAAGCAAGGTGAGGTGACCAGTGCTCGCGAGGAAGGGCCCCTCGTGCAAGCCGCCAGCAGCCAGGGCTCTGCCAATCACACACACGCCCTCTTGCAGCAAAGGCAGGCACAGAGGACAGAAGACAGAATCTCATTGCGGTCACCAGTGTCGGCTCTGAGTGTGTGTCCATCCTGGAAGTCCTGGGCCCCGGGGCCAGCCTTTGGGCCCTTGTGGCCAGGGGCTATTGCTGCAACTTTCTGGAAGATCAACGAACTGCATTCTCTTCACCTGGCCTGGCTGCTATCCCAGGCTTGCTTCAGTTTCCCATTCTGGCAGAGACCCATGGGCCCCATTCAGCTGAAGCTGCCAGGACAGAACCCTTTGCCCTTAAACCTGGAGTGGAAGCCGAAAGAGCTGACTCCTCTACCCAGTGCAGAAAACCAGGCTTGTAGACCAGACGGAGAGCTAGGAAGGGAGACAGCCCTACAGCATAGCCTGAGGCCGGAGACCCCCTCAGAAGTCATCAGTTTATCGGGGGTGCCCGGGGACTGTGGTATCATAGAGGTGGTTACCGCAGAACCTCCACAAGTAGAGCCATCCTTGACATCTGCCCCCCAAGCTGAAGCGGAGCAGGAAGATGAAAGAAGTTCACTGTCAGATGGTGACGGTCTGGAAAAGTCCTCTTCAGCACTGCCCACAGAGCAGAGGGAACCCACAGCTCAAGAGAGGCCAGTGCCCCAGGCAGAGATGACGGGTCAGTCAGTACCCAAAGCTCCAGCAATGTCTGAGACTCCTGAAGCGCCCGCGGCTACAGCCGTGTCCAAAGTCCACCACCCACCCACCGAGGAAGGGCTGCCTGCAGCTCCCAAAGTGCCCCCAGCCCTAAAGCCGGAAGTGGATACAGAACCTGCAGCTCCCAATGTACCCCCAGCCCTAAAGCCGGAAGTGGATACAGAGCCTGCAGCTCCCAAAGTGCCCCCAGCCCTAAAGCCGGAAGTGGATACAGAGCCTGCAGCTCCCAAAGTGCCCCCAGCCCTAAAGCCGGAAGTGGATACAGAGCCTGCAGCTCCCAGAGTGCCTTCAGCTCCACCAAAGTCAGCAGTTCCTGTGGAGCCCACAGCCCCCAAAGCAACCGCGAATCAACCAGCAGCTCCCGTGTTACCCACGACTCCCCAAACTCCCGCAGCTCAGAACATGCCTTCAGTAAAAACACCGGCAGGCCCCCAAACCCCCAAAGTTCAAACTGGGAATGCCACTAAAGCAGGGTCTGCCACTCCCCAAACACCTTCAACCACCAAAACACCTGCAGCTTCTAAAGCCTCCAGAGTGTCTAAAACATCCGCAGCCCAGGTGTCCACAGTTGCAGGGCCGAGCGTGGATGAAGCCAAACTCCCGAATGAGGTCCAGGCTTCAAAGGGCAGAGCTGTTGTGCCAAAGGGCCAGGGAAAGACTGGAAGGCAGGGTCTCCAGGTCAGTAACAACTTGGCCTCCAGAAATAAACATCAGTTCTTGAAGGAAGGACTTCTTGGGGCTTGGGAGGGGGCCCAGAGGAAGTCAGCTCACCACCCGCAGGCCAACAACACAGTGACCAGCTTCCAGAGGTACCATGAGGCCTTGAACACACCCTTCGAGTTGAACTTGTCTGGAGAACCTGGGAATCCAGGACTGCGGAGAGTGGTCATTGACGGCAGCAGTGTGGCCATGGTGTGAGTAGAGTGGGCTGGGTGTGCTGGGAAGCCGGGTGGATATTCCTTCCTAAATATATGGGTAGCAAAAGATGAGGGGCGTGGTACATGTTGAACAGTGTGTACAGTGGGGCTGCTGGCCAGGTGTGGTGGCCCATCCACATTTAACCTGGCATTCAGGAGGCAAAGGCAGGAGGATTTCTTTGAGTTCAAGACCAGCCTTGTCTACATAGTAAGCTTCATCCAGGACAGCTAGGATTTCATAGAGAGTCCTTCTCTCAGAGAAGGGGGGAGCAACGTGGGGTGGTAGGGAAAGGGGATTGCTAGCGTCTTCGTTACTGTTGGGTTGTCACTTGCTTGGGCCTCAGGGCAAGGGCTGCATGGTAAGGCAGGGCCTTCTGGGAGTTCCTCACTTTCGCATCCCACAGACATGGCCTCCAGCACTTCTTCTCTTGCCGAGGCATTGCCATGGCAGTGCAGTATTTCTGGAATCGAGGACACCGGGAGGTCACCGTGTTTGTACCCACCTGGCAGCTGAAGAAGAACCGGAGGGTGAGAGGTGAGGTGCCCAGTGCTGCCCAGCCCCTCCACATCACCAGGCTGTCCCCCCTGCCTCTCTGCTTCATTTTCCCGCCACCCTATCATGGCCTGGCCCACTTAACCCTTCCTCTACCTCTGTGTTCTGTGTCGCCCTCAGAGAGCCACTTTCTGACACAGCTTCACTCACTCAAGATGCTGTCCATCACTCCCTCCCAGCTGGAGAATGGCAAGAAGATCACCACCTATGACTACAGGTGGGCTGTTCCCCAGGTCCCTCCGTGGGGCTGGGGGTGGTCTCGGATGGTGTCCCATCTCATCTTAAGGGAAAATGGAGACAAATGCCATGTCTGAGAGGAGGTATTGGGGCACAAATGAGATGGCTGAAGGTCGGCTCTTCCCAAACACAAGGTCGCTGACATCTTGGGAACGGTGGTGCTGTGTTTCCCTGAGTTAGCTGGTTCTCCCCCTCCATGGCCTATGGGCCCAGGCTTATCTCATTGGATACAGGAGGAACCTCACCCTTCAAATAAGTGGCAGAGGTACCCTAGGCTTTTCAGTGCCTGTTTGGCTTGAAGTTCTAATCTCAAGGAAGGCCTTCAGTCTTCCTTCCTCAAGCTTGCATGCTGGGCAGAGGTGTATGTGATTGGGTGTAGATGGATCCTTGGGCAGGGCTCTTGAAATGGAGGTAGATGTGCCGGCTTACCTAAGCATTCACCACCTGGCTTGGCTACAGAGCTAGTGCGCCTAGGAGAGGCTGTGACTCTGCCAGTCTGTCCTAGGGCAGGGAAGGGAGGCCCTGCCGCAGTCCGATGCTCAATCGACAGGTTTTGGCTTCACTTGGACACCTCACATGCTGGGTGGGGAGAGGTTCTGTTTCTTTCCTGTGTTCCCTGCAATCCATCCAGCCTTCAAGGCTGTGAAGGGCTGGGCAGGCCATTCCAACCTCCCAAACTTCCAGAGTTGACTCCTGCCTGGGTGAGTTTTTTAAATCCTCGAATTCCACCCAGGAAGGCAAGGGTTTAAGGGAAGATGGTTTTCTGGTAGAAGCGCCCTCTGCTGGGCACTTGGGGAACAGCATGTGAAAATCCCAGGGACTGCCTGGTTCCAGCCCTCCTCAGAAGGAAAGTGATGCCCAGGAGAATGGTTTTGTTTATTAAGCCACGTGATTTTATGTGTTAATTATTTATGTGGGTGTGCATCTTGTCATGAATGAGTATTGGGCCTTGATTAAGAATATTGTGTGCTGTGCTCTAGGCACTGAGACACATAAACATCATCTCAGTTTCATTATTATAGCAATATGGGGTGGGTATTTTATCTACATTTTACAGGTGCAAATATGGGAGCAGAAAATGCCCATGTATGACTGTGAACCAGAGGATGGGTTCTGCGATGCATGAGCCTCGTATATGAGAGGGGTGTATGCTTGTACGCACACTTGGAGGTCTATGCAGCCAAGTACACTTTTTGGAGAATGCTGGGCTCCCAGATGGCCCCATGGAAGAGAGAATATGCTATAGAACCTTGTCTTGATTACAGAGGGCAGAGATTTTGTCTGACCCGTCGCGGGGAGCTCTAGTTCATTTTCCAGAGGGTCTGGGAAGTGAGAGGGTAGTTACTAGACGGTTGGTAATTTCCTTTGCCCTTGCAGGTTCATGATCAAGCTGGCAGAGGAGACTGATGGTGTCATTGTCACCAATGAGCAGCTTCACATCCTCATGAATAATTCCAAGAAACTGATGGTCAAAGATCGGTGAGCCATCCTTGGGGTCTTGAGCCCCCATTTCCCAGTGACGTTGGCGGTCTGTGGCAGAAAAAGATGGTGGGGCAGGAAGAGGAGCCTTAGAGTAGGGCTCTCAAGTACCTGCTGGTGAATGGGGGAATCTCAGCCCCTGTGGAGGCAGCAAAGAGTGGCCGGATCTTGGGTTCATCCATGTTCTTGCCTCTTTCTTCTTTGGGTCCAGCCTGCTGCCCTTCACCTTTGCGGGGAATCTCTTCATGGTCCCAGATGACCCCCTTGGTCGTGATGGCCCCACCTTGGATGAATTTCTGAAGAAGCCAAACAGGTAATTTGTCAGGCTGTCTCTACCTCCCAGACATTCCCGGGACTGAGCAGAGACAACTCTTGGTACTCGTCCACATTTGCCTAGTTCTCCATGGTGAGCAGAGACGACTCTTGGTACTCGTCCACATTTGCCTAGTTCTCCATAGTGACCAGAAGTGACTCTTGGTACTAGTCCACATTTGCCTAGTTCTCCATGGTGAGCAGAGATGACTCTTGGTACTTGTCCACATTTGCCTAGTTCTCCATGGTGAGCAGAGTGGTTTGGCCACTTTACATCTTTATATATCCGCCACAGTCTGATGCTTCTACCCACTGTTTACATTACACTCTTAACATTGCACACACACCTTTTCATGTATCTTTCCACAACTGGCATTTGTGCGTTGTCTTTTCTTGCTTTCTTCAGACCTATGCCATGAAGATTCCTGTAGTACACTTTAGCAGCCGTGTAGCATTCCATTCCGTGCAGAAGAATCTCCTCTCTGCCTGGGGCCGTTTGGCTGTTTTTGCTCTATGCTGCTGGTGATGTGTGCCAGCAAGGAGCCTTGCTTTTCTTTGTGTCCGCGAAAGCTGTCTGTGCATATGGGCTTCATGTTGACCCTCACAACATGTGAGATGTAAATGACCACATTCCTCATTTCACAGACGAGGAATCTGAGGTGCAAGTGACTTTTCCAAGGTCACTTTGGCAGAACTAGTTTATAGCCACTCTATATAGCTTCTCTGTGCTTTGAGCCACATTTGCTGTCCCTGCCCCCCAACAGCATTCTGGGACCTTCAGGGGAACTTGGTTGGGACCCGTGGGCAGGACAGTGCTCCCTAGGCCACCTCTCCACACACACACCTGCACCCCACCCCCTTTTCATCAGTGTGTGGACATGAAGCTGAGGTTTCTCTGTTGCAAGCTAGGCTTCCCATCCAGGGTTGATCTTACCCTGGACTGTTCACCCTGAGGTAAGAGCGGAGGCTGCTAGGTATCTCTTATCCAGCCACTGACTCAAAACTAATTTAAGTGTTTCATGGTCTCAGTCTATTTAGCTTTGTTCCCTGTCATTGGGATAAGATACCTTGGCAACAGCGAAGTATGGAAAAAGGGTCGTTTCCTGTCACAGGTCTAGGTGGGGAGTCCCAGTGTCAGGAGCTTGGGGAGAACTGGTCACATCATGTCTGCAGGCAGAAGAGAGCCATAAATGTGTGCTTGCTAGTGCTCAGCTCACTTTTTCCACTTTGCACAGTCTCGGATCCCCTGCTTAGGGAATGACGCCACCCACAGTGGAGGGTCTTTCCTCCTCAATGTAAGCAAGATAATTCCTCACAGATATGCCTACCAGCTACCTGGTCTACGCAGCCTTTTCACTGAGACTGTTTTCTCAGTTGATTCTATATTATGTCAAGATGACAATTAAGACTGACCATCACAGTTCAGTAAGGTTTTGGTTTGATAAACTTTGAAAGCACAGAAGAACCCTTGCTGAAGTTCTAGCAAATGTGAAGACAGAGACCAAGTGTTTATGTGCTGGCTTCTGACTGACCCCTGCCACGCTGAAGGACTCTTAGGAATGAGGTGGGGTTCTGTGGGGTGACTGCACATGTGACTGTCACCACGAATAACCTGTGGGGGGGTGGGGCTGCCCCCTCTCCTTTTCCTGCTTGTTTTGGTAATAGGTTGGACATGGACATTGGCAATTTCTTGAAGGTGTGGAAGACCCTTCCTCCCAGCTCAGCCAGTATCTCTGAGTTGAGTGACGATGCTGATCCCGAGCCAGTGGTGGGTCCACAGAATGTGGAAGAGGTCAGGGAGAAGAGGGAGGACAGCCCAGCAGAGGAGCTGGTGGAGCAGCCGGGAATACCAAAGCCTGACGAACAAGACGACCATGACTCTTCCCTTGCGTCGGTGTTTGGAGCTGAATGCCCTTCCTTTTCTGAGGAAATCCTCTGGTGTCTCAGCCTGCATGACCCCTCTGAGGGGGCTTTAGACATTGACCTTCTGCCAGTGGTGTCCTCTCCTTACATGGATGTCCCCTGGGATGGGCAGGCTCCCTGTCAGCAGGTTCTTGCCCAGCTCGCTCAGCTCACTATCCCTAGCAACTTCACCGCTCTGTCTTTCTTTGTGGGCTTCATGGATTCGCACCGGGATGCTATTCCTGACTATGAAGTCCTCGTGGGCCCCCTGCATAGCCTTCTCAAGCAGAAGCCGGATTGGCAATGGAACCAGGAACATGAGAAGGCCTTCCTGGCCCTGAAACGAGCGCTAGTGTCTGCCCTCTGCCTGTCAACCCCGAATTCTGATCTGCCCTTCTACCTGGAAGTGACCGTTAGCCAAGTGTCACTGACGGCCATCCTGCAGCAGGAGCGCTCAGGAAGGAAGCACCCCATCGCCTATACCTCGAAACCTCTCCTCCCTGATGAGGACAGTGAGGGTCCACAGTCAGGGGGGGACAGCCCCTATGCTGTGGCTTGGGCCCTCAAACACTTTTCCCGATGCATTGGAGACAATCCAGTGGTTTTACGTCTTTCCTATGCCTCCCGAACCTCTGTGGACAGTGAGACGTGGGAAAGTTGTAGGGTTTCCAAAGCGTGGTTGATTCGATGGTCTCTCTTGGTTCAGGACAAAGGCAAGAGGGATTTGGAATTGACCCTTCTCCATGGCCTGCTGGGGGAAAACCGGCTGCTGACACCTGCTTCCTCGATGCCTCGAGTTTTCCAGCTTCTGCCTCCTTCTACTGACCTGTCTACATTTATCTGCATCCATATATCTGGCTATTGCTTCTACCGTGATGATGAGCTGTGTGCTGGCTTTGGTCTCTACATCTTGTCTCCCACCAGCCCCCCAGTCTCCCTTACCTTTTCCTGTTTCCCTTATACACTCACCTATGCCCACCTGGCAGCCGTGGCCTGTGGCCTAGAGCGCTTTGGCCAGTCCCACCTCCCGGTGGTTTTCCTCACCCACTGCAACTGGATCTTCAGCGTCCTCTGGGAGCTCCTGCCACTCTGGAAAGCCAGGGGCTTCCTCTCATCGGATGGGGCTTCTCTACCTTATCCGAGCTTGCTCTCCTATATTATATCCCTCACTTCTGGCCTCTCATCCCTCCCCTTTATCTACCGAACCTCTTATCGGGGATCTCTGTTTGCTGTGACAGTGGATACTCTGGCCAAGCAGGGCGCCCAAGGGGGCGGGCAGTGGTGGGATTTGCCGGAGGATGTGCCGGTGCCAATAGTGACTCCCCATACCAAAGGCAGGAAGCCCAACCTGCTGGCCTTACAGATGAGTGACGGCACGGTGGCTGAGATCATTGCCAAGTTGCAGGCAGGGCAGAAATTGTCCGGGCCCTCTCCTTTCAGTTCTGCTTTTAATTCGCTCAGCCTTGACAAAGACAGTGGCCTGCTGATGTTCAAGGGGGAAAAGCATCCCAGGGTCTGGGTAGTCCCAAGGCAACTTCGGAGGGATCTGATTTTTTTTGTGCATGACATCCCCTTAGGGGGGCACCAGAGGCCAGAGGAGACCTATAAGAAGTTGCGGTTGCTGGGATGGTGGCCTGGGATGCAGGAGCACGTGAAAGATTACTGCAGGAGCTGTTTGTTTTGCATTCCCCGAAATCTCGTAGGGGGTGAGTTGAAAGTTATTGAGTCCCCGTGGCCTGTCAGGTCAACCGCTCCCTGGTCAAGTCTGCAGATTGAGGTGGTGGGTCCCATCACTGCCAGCGAGGAAGGTCATAAGCACGTGCTCATCGTGGCTGATGCCAACACCCGGTGGGTGGAGGCATTCCCTCTGAAGCCCTATACGCACATGGCCGTAGCCCAGCTGTTACTGCAGCACGTGTTTGCGAGATGGGGTGTTCCCATAAGGCTGGAGGCGGCACAAGGCCCCCAGTTTGCCCGACATGTCCTGGTGAGCTGTGGGCTGGCCCTAGGCGCTCAGGTGACCACACTGAGTAGGACCCTTCAGTTCCCTTGTTTGATGAGTTCAGAGGCCTACTGGGAATTCAAGAGGGCCCTGAAGGAGTTCATCTTCCTGCATGGCAAAAAGTGGGCAGCCTCCCTTCCCTTGCTGCACCTGGCTTTTAGGGCTTCCAACCCAGAGGCCACCCCATACCAGGTCCTGACTGGGGATGAGGTGAGGCTGATGGAGCCCTTGTGGTGGGAGATGAGCAGTGCGAACATCGAGGGGCTCAAGATGGACACGTTCCTGCTACGGCTGGCGCGGGAGCTGTTGGACCTCCACTGGAGGGTGGCAGAGAAGGCCGGTGAGAAAGCTGACAATAGACGCTTCCAGAGGGCGATCCAGAACAAGGAGTGGAATGTGGGTGACCAGGTCCTCTTGCTGTCTCTCCCCAGGAACGGCAGCGGTGCCAAGTGGGTGGGTCCCTTCTATATTGGCGACCGATTGAGCCTATCGCTCTATAGGGTTTGGGGTTTCCCGACCCCAGAGAAGTTGGGGTGTGTCTATCCTAGCAGTCTAATGAAGGCCTTTGCCAATGGTAGCGCACCCCTGTCCCTCAATGACTTGGACCAATGATTAGAGCCATCAGGGAGCTCCCTGCTCTGGGGGTCCTGGGTTTCTGCTGCTAGATCTCCTTTTGCTCTAAGAAAGGCTCTCAGCTCTTGGGGGCCTCCAGTTGTGCCTTTTGTGAAGTTGTTTTGTTGATAAAGCTTTGCTGAATTGCCTTGACCTAGGGATGAATGTCCCTATGGAAATATCCCAGCTTAGGGTTTTTGGAAACCTTGCCAAATGTCGTCATGTGTGGGTTCTGGCAGTTTTCCACTTGGGAGCAGAAAGGCTCCTTACTAAAGCAGGCCAGGCTCACAGTCTTCCCCAAGTGCCGTGTTCCTTCACGCACATGCAGGCGTATTTTAGTGTGTGCACCCCTCCCCCAGTATCTTAAACCTGGTATATTTAATAGTGCGAATCTGAACCTCACAGTGGGTACCACGCCGCTGGCTCTTGTGTGAGTGCCTCCCCTTACACTGTGGTTTTGGCGAGCTTTTGCCCTTGGAGTTTTCAGTGGCATGGACACATGCTGGTAGGGAGTGGGGGCGGGGAGGGCACAGCATTTCTCCAGTCAGCTTCCTTTGCCTTCTCAGCTGTCAAGAAAGGGTTTTAGCCTTCGTGTGCCTCTAGAATGATGGCTCTGGGTGGAGATGATCAACCACACGCCACCTACGCCACCTACCTGTGTAAGGGAAGGGGAGAGTGGAAGATGAGTTGGCCTACCTCATTTGATTCCAGTCAAGGGAGGTGATTCCTGACCCCTGCCATGATGGTGGTCACTTCATGGGAATCATGGACCTTGGTGCCCAGTGTGGCATCTCTCTACTGGAAGAGCTGCTTCTATTAGGTCAAGTGGTACCCACGCTCTGCTTCATGGGGAGGGCGTCTGACAAGGGTAGTTTGATGCATGGCCAGGTGCTAGGTAGCTTTACCTCTTACTCTTCTCACCCCCTCCCCAAACCCACAGCCATCTCCTGCCTGTACTGTACCTTGCCATCTCCTCAGACACCATGGGACTGCTCTGCCCTGAGCAGCTGCGGCGCTCTTGGTCTGCCTGTGAAGAGCTCCCTTAGAGCCAGCCATGTAGACAGCACTCTTGCAGTGGGAGTGGGCCTCTCACAGACACAAGTGCTTCTCACATGCATGTCCACACTTCTGAACTGTCAGTCTGCAGAGGAAGGCCAGCACCATGCCGCTCTGGCTCAGGTCCCTAGTAGCTCATTTCCTCAGGAGCCATTCCAGTTTCCTGGCCCAGCACGGGTCACCAGTCATGACATTGCAGAGTGCTGGGGCCAGAGAAGCTGCATTGAGTCCAGCATGTTTCATGGCAGAGGAAAGAGGGCCAGAGGGGGAAAAATGACTGTCCAAAGTCATACAGCAAATTGGTGGCTGAGTTGGGATCCGGATGAACCTTCTTGACTGACTTCAAGTTCACCATGATAGGGGTTCTAGCAACAGATTGGAGCAGGAGAAGCCTTCCGGATTTGGTACCTCCATTCCCTTTGATCCCGTCTCCCAACTTTTTTAGATAAACTACCTGATGCTGTTCCTCAGCCAGTCCAGCTGTCAGCCCTGCCCAGGGATGAGTGTGGGGTGACACCCGAGACGCTGAAAGGTTAGATGTAGAGTTTTTAACAGGTACTGTATTTCCTCACATTTGCCTCTTTCCCAACCTCACTCTGCTGCCCCCCGCCCCCGCCCAGGGCTGTATTCAAACCCCTCTTCCTGTTGAGAACAATTTTGATCATATGCTCTTTCAAGCGATTTTCATTCTATTTTTCAATAAATCAATTAGAATGGAGCCAATGGTTTTTGTTGTTGTTGTTGTTGTTTTGTTTTCCAGAATTGGGAGATAAGGAGGGTGGGGCATCTGTGGAGGTATGGTTCATTATTACTCTTCATCTGGAATCCGTGTCCCCACCACCCCAAGCTCAGAGTCCTTACTCTTGCTAAGCTTCCTGACTTTGGGCCTTGGTTTCTGCTGCCTTTTCTATGTGCCTTGACTTCTGCTTGGTGCTGGCGTGGTTACAGAGTGCAGGAGGAAAGTATGAGCTCCCAGGAGACCTCCATTTCATATTTAAGGCACGCCTACTATGTGCCATGTTCTGTCTAGGAGTGGAGAGGATGCCAGGTCATGTGACTGACGTGGTCTCTGTCCTGCTGGAGTCCAAAGTTAGGGGAGAGAGAAAGAAATGTCACAGTACAGCGTGGTTTGATATGAGGCTTCTGAGAGCTGATGCAACAAAGTCCCCATCTTACAACCTGTGTGATATTCAGAAAGGTCATCCCAGAGCCCCTTTTGCAAAGCAAAGGACTCTTCGTGCAGGCCAGAGAGCAAGAGAATAGAGATGCTAAAATGGAAGGCTGTTTGGAAAGGTTGGTGCCAAAAATCCTATTACTTTCTATTCTAGATGGCTTGAAGCAATGAACAATTCTTACTCGTACTGGCTTCTAAGAGTTTCTTTGCCTAGGAACTTTACAAGGTTTTAGTAGATATTTGAGAGTCCCAATGTTTTTTGTTTTTGTTTTTTTTGAAACAGGGTTTTATGCAGGCCAGGCTAGCCTTCAACTTACTATGTGACTGAGGCTGACTTTGAATTCCTCATCCTCCTGATCTGACAGCCTAAATTTTGAGATCACAGGCCTGGCTGAGATTCCTTGATTTTTTTTTTTTTTTTTTAGAGTAAATAAAGTTTGCCCACAGTCAAGTATTGTGGGCACTGTTAACTAGCAGTCACAGTCCCTCTCATTTCCACCCATCACGCTCACTCTCCTTTAGGGCACTGGTAGGCGGGCTTCCTTATCCAGCAGGGACAGTAAAGCCACTGCCGCCACATAGACAGTCTGTTACCTAAGGCAAACCATACAGCCCTTCCAGCCTAGTGCCAAACTCACATGAGCATCTGTGAGTGTCCTACCCCTGCAGGAGGCTAGCGGCTAACTGTGTCCACTGGAAAACTGAGCGCACTTGGAATATAGAAACATTGTAACAGGTAAAGGACCACTAGAACTCAAAACGTCCTGTCTGCCTTCAGAGATTGCCAAAGAACCCTGGGACCCCACAGCTCTCCAACTGTTTACTAAATTATATGTCAAGACTCATGTACACTGAGTACTTGCCAAGCACTAGGCTAAGTACTTTCCAAACCTGACTGGTGTAGGAGGTCCTTCTTCTCTTTGTGTGTTGTTTTCATTGGTTGAATAAAGAGACTGCCTTTTGATAGGGCAGCCCTTAAGTGGGAGGAGTAGACAGAACAGAATGCTGGGAAGAAGGGAAGTGTGGCAGACACCATGATTCTCCTGTCCAAGATGGACGCTGGTTAGACTCATGCTGGTAAGCCACAGTCAAGTGGCGATACACATTAATAGAGATGGGTTAATCAAGATGTGAGAGTTAGCCAAGAAGAGGCTAGAGATAATGGGCTGGGCAGCAATTTAATTAATACAATTTACGTGTGGTTATTTTGGGGGTTAAGCTAGCCGGGTGGTGGGACGCAGCCTGCTGGTCCTCCATACTACACCTGACACAGTTAATAGCTCTGTTTTATAGATAAAGAAGTCGGGGCACAGAGAGGTGAGGTTAACTCACTGAAGTTCATGTGCCCCTGAAGGAGAGGCTGGGCCTGCATGCCTATCAGGTACCACCTGGGAACAGTTATTCATGTTTTCTCTCATGCAAGCGTTTTTACTTCGTTGTGGAATTACTCTCCATGCCTCAATCTCTGGTTTCTCTGTATTTTATTAGTGCATCACACAGTGCCAGTTACTATCTCTCCATTTGGGGGCTGGAGGGATGGCTCCGTGGTTAGATCATTTGTTGCTCTTGCAGAGAAAGGCACCCAGATTTGGTTCCCAGCACCCACGCAGCAGCCCACAGTTATCTAACTCTAGTTTTAGGGGACCCAACACTCTCTTGTGACTCAAGGCACGCACATGGTGCACATACAGACATGCAGGCAAAATGCGCATACACATAAAATAAAACTTAAAAACCTAAAAAAAAAATTCTCCATTTCCATTTGGTCCAGATTAAAATGCTTTACAAACTAAAACATGTTCTTGGGGCTGGAGAGATGGCTCAGTGGTTAAGAACACTAGCTGCTCTTCCAGAGGATCATGGTTCAATTCCCAGCACCTACATGCAGCTCACAACTGTTCATAACTCCAGTTCTAAGGAGATCTGGCACCTTCTTCTGGCCTCTGTGGGCACTGAACATACATGATACCCAGAGATGGTATACAGACATTTGTGCAGCCAACAAACCATGCACATAAAATAAAATAAATATTTAAAAAAATCCTGATTTTTATTTTTTCTGTTGAGTCCAAGAACAATTCTTTTGGGCCTACCAAGTTTTGATTTAAACCTTATACTTTCATTTTCTAAGGCGTGTCAGTTGAATGGCGCAGTTTCTTATGTCTTCACGCTCTTGCAGGTGCTGAAAATGGAGCCGAGGAGCCGCAGCAGCTGGACTGTGAGACAGCTCGCACAGCATGTTAAAGATTATGCCTTGCACTCCAGCACTCTAGGTTTCAAAGGGCTTTATGCTGTGATGGGCCACTAAGGTGATCCCCAAGAAGGGAGAGTGATGGGTGTTGAGGACTGGAGGTGGCCAGGGTGGGGGGCTGGGGGCAGATTATTGGTCTTTTCTAGAAATCTAGATAGCAGGTTGCTAGTTGCTAGCCAGGGAGAAGGAAAGCAATGGCAGAACCATTGACTGTGGTGGGTGACAAGAAAGTCAGTCCCTGGGGAGAAAAGATGGTTTCTAGTTTGGGCGGCAGGAAAGTTCAGATTACAAAGTAAACAGGGAGGGAGAAAAGCCTTGTTGAGTAGAGCCTGTAATTCATGTCTCAGCAAGGTGAATAAAGGTGGCATTGGGAGTCTGCTCAGAAGGGAGCGACTGTTCAGAAAGTGTAAAAATGGGGCGACTGTCACCATGCAGATGAACATGTGTACTACGGAGAGTGTGTTAAGGCCAAAGAAGTTCAGGACAGAGACTTGAGAGAAAGCAACATATAAGAGAGAGCGAGCGAGGCATGGCGGTGCACACCTGTAGTCCAAGCACCTCAGAAGGCTGAAGCAGGAGGATTGCTGAGTTTGACACCAGTCTGGCAAGACTACCTCAAAGCAATAGGCAAAGGAACAAAAGAAAGTGGCAGACGAGTCAGAAACAGGGTCTGGGACATGCGCGGAAGATACAGACGCTGAGCGTACTCCAGCAACATCTGTTAGGACATGCGCAGAAGATACGGACATCTGCGCGTACTCCAGCAATATCTGTTAGGACACGGGCCACGGGATCTCACCTTAGTGTCAGCTTAGGTAGCAGGACCAGATGTCTGGGGACAATAGTGACCCTGAAGGTAGGTGCCTGTTAGGGCAGTGTGGGTGGAGCAGCAGAGGCCGACTTCACCAATGATTAACAGGCCAGCCACTGATCACAATGTTTACATTATGAAATTAAAGCCAAGAGACAGGCAAGTGGATACTAAGCTAAAGGGTTCAGGGCTTTAGAGAGCCGAGGATAGTAGCTGCACACTCCCGTACCTATCTTTTTCTCTTTTAAATTTAAGAGATGCACGCTCTTAAACCTAACTACTGACGGGAGGAGTAGAGAAGAGCAAAGGGCAAGGGATGTGCTCAGAGGAAACAGGGTCCATGCTGGTGGAAGGAGACAGCCACCTCACCAGGAGGTGAAGTCAGCCTCCACAGGGCGTCACAGAAAGAGGCAGAAGTGGGTGTGGTGGAGGGAGGGGCTCCAGTCCCAGTCATCACTCAGTGGAGCAGAAGCAAAGGCTCTCCGCTGTAGAATGCAGGGGCGGCGCTGGTGGGAAGGTTCAAAGGTGGGAATTGAACGCTGCATTTAGATTCTGTGGAGGGTGAAGTGGACCAGAGAATGGCTTGACTACAAGGACCACGTGTGGCTGGCTGGAGGCTGTGGGTTTAGAACTACAGTGGAGTCTTCCTTGGCCCACTTTCTCTGTGGAAATTAGCTGTTAGGAAGAGGGGCAGAGTGGATGTTGACATTGGATTTTATTTTTAGGATCCCCAGATCGGAGGCGCTTTGGTCCCTACAAAGAAATACCTACGGCCACAAGGACTTTGCTTACTATTTAATCTGTGTACTTAAGCAAAAACTGAATATAAAAACACACAGTCAGCAAATCAGATTCTGTACATGTTACAAGTCAAAACGCTTACACAATGATTACAAATCAATTAAATCCTGAATATTTTAATGCAATCACAAGTCTAGTAGGCCAGCTCCTTTAAGAGCTTTGAACATTTTGATAAAGCAAACACATCGCTACAAGCATTATACAAGTTTGTGTGTGTGTGTGTACGCGCGTGTGTGACAGAGTATAGGTAGCCCAGGCTAGCCTTCAACTCCTACTTCTGCTTCTCAAGTGCTGAGTTTATAGATGTGTACTATCACGCTAGGCTGGCTTGTCCAGTTTTTTTTTAATTTATTTATTCTTATTTTATGTGTATTGGTATTTTGCCTGTATGTGTGTCTATGTGAGGGTGTCAGATCTTGGAGTTATGAACAGTTTGTGAGCTTCCATGCAGATGCTGGAAATTGAACCCAGGTCCTCTGGAAGTGCAGTCGGTGCTCTTAACAGCTGAGCCATCTCTCCAGCCGCACAGATTGTCCAGTTTTAAACCTCCACTCCTACCATCATAAAAGCTAGTTTGTAGATTATGAGATGGATACTGTCTCACTCAGATCAAGTTTTGAATTTGGTCTTCACATTCAAAAAAGGAGGGACACACAGCTGTGTGGCCTAAAGATAAGCCAAGTATGTCTGGGCCAAAAGAAAAGACGGGTATTCTCTCCACGCCAAGGAGTTCTGGATGGGCAACTAGTGGATTCTTGGTTGGGTAGGAACTGATTTACCTTCTAAGCTGATAAAAAAACCTGTGTGTGTGTGTATTATGTGTGTGCGTGTGTAAGCTGGAGAAATGGCTCAGTGATTAAGAGCCTGGTGCTCTTTTTTTTTTTTTTTTTTTTTTTTTTTTTTTTTTTTTTTTGGTTTTTCGAGACAGGATTTCTCTGTGGTTTTGGAGCCTGTCCTGAAACTAGCTCTTGTAGACCAGGCTGGTCTCGAACTCACAGAGATCTGCCTGCCTCTGCCTCCCAAGTGCTGGGATTAAAGGTGTGTGCCACAACCGCCCGACCTGAGCCTGGTGCTCTTGCAGAGGATCCGTTTAGCTCACGTTACACATGGTAGCTCACTGCTGGCTGTAACTCCAGTCTTAAGGGACCTGACACTCTCTTCTAGCCTCTGAGGGAATTGTATGCATGTGCTGCAAAGATAAAACGCCCATGCAAATAAGATAAAAGTAAACTAAAAAACGAAACAAAACAGAACAGACCTATGCTGGTGTTGACCTTCTTGGGTATCTCAGACTCACATCCTTCCACACAGAGGGTCAATTGTGTCAAGTGTTTTCTCAGCATTCAAGGTCTGTGGTATGCAGACATCTCAGGGTCTGTATATGCCTATACCCTAATCACCAAGACATTCCAATATGCTGTTCCATGGAATGGGGACTTTGCATATGTACTGCAGGCGGGGACCTTAAAGCAGAAAGATTGTTTTGTGTATTCTGGGTGGAGCTAGTCTAAGCACTGAATCCTCAAACTCCAAGAATTTTTCTCATGGAAGTCAGAAACGGAGCAGGTATAGGTTGGAGAGAGTGAAGGGGTGGGACTGGACCTAGAGCTTTTGGCTAGAAAACAGAGAAGCCTGGGGACCTCAGCGCTACAACTCTAAGGAGCTGGATCCAAAATGAGTTTGGAGGTGGCTTCTTCCCTTCTAGTGAGGAAGGCTGCTGCCTTCCACCTTATTTTTGACTTTGTGAAACCTGGATCAGAGAATAGTCACACTCTGTGAGATGGCTGACACACAGAAATAGCAATAAATAAACAGCGTCTTAAGCCACTTGGTGTTTGCAAGAGCTGATCTAGTCTACTCTATCTTGAAAATCTTCCAATGTTCAATTACTCTTCTTCCTTACTATAAGACTCCTGACTTTTAGCTGGACATAGTCCCCTAGAGTAAAGTCTATGGGCTATGGGGATGGCCCAGGGGTTAGAACACCTTCTGTGCAAGCCTGATAGCGTTAGAATCCACATACGAGCTGGCCATAGCCCATGCATCTGAAACCCTTAGAATCCACATACGAGCTGGCCATAGCCCATGCACCTGTAACCCTTAGAATCCACATACGAGCTGGCCATAGCCCATGCACCTATAATCCTTGTGTTCCTAGGGGAAGATAGAATTCCCAGAAGTTTCCAGATGAGCTAGCCTGGTGTACACAACGATACATTAGAGTCACTGTCTCAAACATGGTGGGAGGCGAGGATCCACACCCAAGGTTGTCCTCTCTCTCTCTCTCTCTCTCTCTCTCTCTCTCTCTCTCTCTCACACACACACACACACACACACACACAAAATACTGCAAAAAGTTAAGATTGTTTCCTAGCCTGTCCTGGCATGGTGTGTGGCCAAGTGTTAGTATATTCTGGTAAGGAGATGCACTCAGAAATGGTGTATGCAGCTGTCAGAAAACCTTCCAAGGAGCGGGTCCTTTCTTCTTCCTATCCAGGGCTGCTGGGCTGATGTAGTTGTTGAAGCTCAAGAAGCCATCCTGAGCCACGAGGTGTCATGCCAAGGACAACAGAACTGCAAAGAGGGAGCCTGGGCTTTTGTGAGCAGCTGTTCATCCTGGACTCGCTGCCCTGCTGCAGACTCTTCCATGTGAGACAGAATGATCTCTTATCTTGTTTAAACTATTCTTCCTGGTCACGTGGTATAGACAAATGCTCTCCCCTCTTTCTTACCCATTCCCCACCCCATACCCCAGTGCTGGAGTTCAAACCTGGTGCCTCTGAGCTACACCTCTAGCCTCCCTCCCTCCCTCCCTCCCTCCCTCCCTCCCTCCCTCCCTCCCTCCCTTTCTCTCTCCCTTCCTCCCCCCTTCTCTCCTTGCTCCTTGGTCCTGGTATTTATTTAGCTTGAGGACTATTATAGCCTTTTAAAAATTTGACTGGTATGCTCAGTTTGAATTTATTTTCTCTTCCACAAGTCATATGTGCTCCAATCCTGTAATGCCTGCTCCAAACTGCATCCTCACCAAAGTGAGAAGTCCAGGTCTCGCGGACCACAGTTCTCCAGACAGATCCATTCATGCTGGACCACTGGGACAATGGATACAATGGATGGGAGAGGGTTTCTGACGCTGGAGGAAGAGCAGCTAGAGGGGCAAATCATGGCTTCCTCAGTAGCAGGAAACTTAAGGAGAATAAGACCGTATGGATCGAAGGAAGAGTGATTACCGGGAGGACAGGCTGTAGGTGCAGAGAAGGCAGCTGTGAGACAGCTGGAGGAAGTCAGCAAGAGTGGGGAGTGACCGAAACTCAGATTTCAAAGGTGGGGCAGTTTTAGGAATTAGCCAAGGAGGACACATGGTCACTGAAATGTTGTTCCATGGTTCGTATGTGACCTTTGACCATGCCTCCAGCTCTGTATACCTGCTCTGGTTTTGTCTCTTGGTCAGAGCAAACGCACGCACGCACACATGGTCAGGAAATGAGGGTCAGAGTCCATTGGGACCTGGCACCAATGGATGGCAGGATTCCTTCCTGCTGACTGTCCCAGTTTATTTGCAGAATGTTTACCATGTTCAGGGTAGGCACATGCCCTCATCCTATCTCTTCAGCTACAGATGCTCTGGTGGCCCTCCCCACACTTCTTTTTATGGTTGGGCTGTCAGCCCCTGTTAGTACGGTGCTGGCTGAGATCTCTCATGCTGGCACTCCTAACAGGATGGAGTCTGCAGGTACTATGAGGCTGGTCCATCTGGGTCCCCGTGGGAGCCTGCCAGGCTTACCTGTGCCACCTGTCACCAAATAACACTGAGCAGGAAGCCAGGGTGGAGAACAGGAGGAGTGGAGTCTGTGAAGTTGCACAGGCTCCCCTCTTGCCAATCCTGCTTTAAGCCAGAACTGCAGGCAGGCGAGGGGCAGCAGAGGCTGGGAGGGCAACTGGAGTGGGGGAGGGTGTGAGGAGTGTTGCACTTAGAAACTCCATAGCTCTGTTCTTCTACGCTCTTAGCCTCGGGTGTTTGGCATAGGATCTCATGCAAGGAGGTGGGCTATAGGCAGCCTGAGGGGGCCTTTCTCTTGCTCCAAAGATGCTTGTTTCTGGGGCAAGGCAGAGCAGGACAGGGCAGGGCAGGGCAGAAGACCAGATGCTAAGTATCTGTCTTTTAAAGGCTTGGGTTCTCAGAGTGGGAAGATGAGGAAGCCAGAGAAGCTTGAGTACTTCCAGCCACCCAGAAGATTCCCCCGACGAAGGCGCAGGGACACACGGTCCCCAGGGTCCAGGGGAAGCAGCACAGAGCTCGTGGCTGCCTCTCGGGTCACATCAGGGTCATTGGCAAAGGCTGAGATGACCGGCCATGTATTCAGCATCAGGCTCACCTGGGGAGGGGAGCTCAGTTAGCTCCTATTTCCTAGCCCTTAGCTCAGGACCCTCAACTTTCCAAGGACTTCCTTATGGGAACCTGAGGCTTAATGGGCTCTCCTTTGAGGGCTGAGGGGTGGCCCGTATTGGGCTCTGCACACCTGCCATACCCTGCTAGCCAGGATCTTTCTGCCCTTGCTCATGGTCCCCAGGATACAGGTCAATAGAAGAGCTGCCCAGCGATGTGCTGTGGTCTGCTTCTGACCCTCCCTTCCCCGGGAGATGGGGCTGATACTCTGGTCACCTGGACAGTTTGGCGGTTGTACACCTTTACCACGTGGAATCGGAAGCTGTAGACTCCACGGACAGGGGCCACGAAGCAGCCTGAGGTCCGATCAAAGCCACCACCCTCATTCACCAGCACCTACAGGGAGCAGATCCTGTTGAGTGGGATCCAGGGTGCCTGGGGCTCAGGCGCATGCATCACTGAGGTTGGTGTTTGGGCAATGGGTAAGGACAAAAGGGGTGGCAAGCAAGTGCGCCGGGATTCGAAGATTAGGAGAAATGGCGAAGAGAGGTTGTGTGTATGAGTGAAGGAAGGCAAACAGTCGGTGGCCGTCTTTGGCGAAGGTGTGCCAAGAGATGCAGGAAATGGTTTTCTTGAAGTCTGAGGGCTGCAAAGTGGGCTTGGACGATAGAGTTCAGGTCCTTGCAGGTCCTCTGCATGGGGCAAGGGTATTACCTGGTCAAAGTAGATGGCACCAGTGGTGCCGTTGCCGGTTTCCCCTGCTGGTTCATGGTGATGGCTTCGGACTGCAGCAAACGCCACTCTTCCTGGAGGTGCCTCTCCCAGGGCTGCTCCCCCAGGTCCCCCTGCAGCAGGTCGACCTGGTTCACAGACCACCAGGCACTCCCCCTCCAGCAGGACAGGCTCTGGCCCTTCTTGAGCCCACCCAGCTCCTAGGGTCAGAAGCACCAGGGCCAAGGGCAGCTTGTGGTTGTGCCCTTGAGTTCCCATCGTTGCCCAGTACCTCTGTATTCACAGGCTTCCCTGTCTTCTGGCTCCCTTTTGCTCTCCCTCCCCTGCTTCAAGCTTTCAGAACCTCTAGCCCTGCTCCTCTGTCCTCCCTATGGGTCTGTCACCTAGTTTGGGCACCCCCTTCCCTACAGAGCTCTGCCTGGCCTCTCCTTACTCCTGCTGTCACTGCAGTTCCCTCCTCCTTGGCAAAGCACAGAGTGACAGCAGTTGGGCTCGGGGAGGGAGAAGAGGCATAGAGGCAGGACACAGGGCTCCAGCCTGATTCTGTAGCAGGAAGGCCAGAGAGTGGGTGATGGTGAACACACACACACACACACACACGACGTAGTTTCTTTAGCTCCTTCCTCATCCTCTCCTTTTCAGAACTCTTCACAATCTGTCTTTCTCTGTAGAATCTTTTTTGTTGTTGTTGTTGTTAATGTTGGAAGGTGTGTCCTAATCTTTCCCCACAATCTACTCGGCGAAAGTGCTTGGGCCAAGGGCAGTATTCTCTTGTCACTCTGGGCAAGTCACTTTCCCTCTTGGAACCTTCAACTGAGCAGAACACCCAAGGACCCCCCCCCCTCGCCCCCGCCAAGAACGGGAGGCGAACGTGAGAGTCGGCGGGAGGCGCTGGGGTGGGGCTGGGGTTGAGGGTGGGGACAGAAGTGTTGGCTACCCGTAGGCCCCGCAGGGGACGTGGAGGGCGGGTCGGTGGGCCGCAGGGCAGCAGGCGGAGGGGAGGGCGGGCGCGGGAGGAGACGGCAGCGCAGCCCTGGCGGGGGAGGAGCCGGTCTGACTCCGCCCCAGGCCGGGAAGTGACTCCAAAACCAGAACGCGTTGTTGACGACGAGAGTGTAGGTTGGTGGGACGCCGAGGAGGCCCTCCCAGATTCGGGTCCCCAGCCCCAGCCCCCTGGGGTGCGGGAGAAGCGCGGGGACCCCGGGCCCCTAGAGGAACAGCGGGACTCACGGCTTTGGCGGTAGGCGCGCCCCTTTCTGGCGATGGGAGCTGGAGGCCGCGGCCGGAGGGTGATGGGGCTGGGGGGCGGCCACTACGGCAGTCTGTGGGAGGGCGGGCCAGGCCCCGGGTCCTGGGTGGGACGCTTGGCGGTGGACGTCTCCGAGAAGAGAGGCGGGAGGTAGGAGTGGCTAGAGAAAGAACACTGGGCAAGGGCATCCCCTTCCCTGGACTACACAGTTACAGCCTCCAGCGAGTAGTTGTCTCTGGAGAGGCTCTCTTCTATTCAAAACTTGCAGAGACCTCTGAGCTTTGGGAATCTTTCCTCACCCACCCACTTCTTTCGACTCTCAGAATGAGCTGGAGGCTCCTTCACGGAACTCCCCTCTTAGGGCGGTGGTCATCTGTGTCCTGAGGCCAGTCGTCTATCCCCCTATAGCCTTGTTTACGAAGGACTTCCTCTCCGGGAGAGGCCTGTGAATAGATAAATTTCTAACCTCTCCACCCCCGAGGTGGCAGTGCTACCTCCTGGGGTTGTCTACCGGTGCTGTGACTAGGTGTGACTTGTTGATTGTGGGGTGTAGTCCATGTGGTTGAGATTTGGGCTGAAGAGAGACAGAGACTTTGAGCTTGCCTCTGCTCTTCCAGGACCCCAGGAAGAAGCCATGTCTACTTGGGGGTTGGCTTCCCCGACTCCTGACCGCTTTGCGGTGTCTGCGGTAGCAGAGGACAAGGTTCGGGAGCAGCAGGCTCGCTTGGAGCGTATCTTTAGCGTGGGAATGAGCATCCTCTCCAAAGACTGCCCAGAGAACCCTCATATCTGGCTGCAGCTTGAGGGCCCCAAGGAGAACGTCTGCAGAGCCAAGGTGAACTCCTCTCCCAAGTCCTTTTAGGACCCCGCCCCTCCCCTAGGCAGATTCGGAGGAGCGGCTGGGCAGGATTTCTGCCTCTGCTATCTTACCGACTGCTTCTGTCCTGAGCTTTGAGGAACTCAGCAGTTATTTTTTATTTAGAATTTTGGTTTCACTTCTGCCCTGATGGCCCAGGTACTGCAGGCATTTGGAAACAAATTACGTTGTGCCCTTGGGGATAGTTGAGTAATCGCACCGAACAGGTGGCCCTTGCCAAGGAATTCACTGGGAGTAAGTGGGTGTGGCAGGGGGTGGCCACATTTCTTTCTTTGGCCTCGAGGAGGAGTTCTAAAACAGCGTCACCACTCGAAAGCCTTCTGATCTAGTCTTAAATTTCCTTGTGTCTACAATGGGAATTATAACAGTATCTACTTGGATGATGCATGCGCTTGGAGCTCAGGGAGAACAATGAGCCTGAAGGAGATGGCTTCTAGAAGGTTCCTCTCTGACCTTCCCATCTAGGAATACCTGAAGGGGCTCTGCAGCCCAGAACTGCAGAGTGAAATCTGCTACCCACCCAGACTGCACTGCGTCTTTCGGGGAGCCCACGGCTTCTTCCTTGACTGCCTGGCTTGGAGCACATCTGCCCACCTGGTGCCCCTGGTTCCTGGCTCTCTGATGATCAGTGGCCTAACGGAGGCATTTGTGATGGCTCAGAGCCGGGTGGAGGAGTTAGTGCAGCGGCTGAGCTGGGATCTTCAGCTGCAGTCTTGTCCCGGAGCCCCTGCCAGTGCTGGAGTGCTGAGAGACTTCTCTGCTTTGCTGCAAACTAGGGAGGATGCCTACACAGAGGCCCTGCTGCAGCTGCCCCTGGCTGTCCAGGAGGAGCTCCTAAGCCTGGCACAGGAGGCATCTGGAGAGCAGGGTCCACAGGTGCTGCCCTCTCATGAGCGGCAGGGGAGTCGAGGCCTGTTGAGTGCTCAGTTCCAGGGAGTTAGGGCTCCCTTGAGTCAAGGTGGGGAGTCCCAGGGTACTGGAGTGGTAGGGTCGGGAGAGTCAAGGGCAGCGAGAGGAGAAAGACCTACTGTGGAGAAGCAGGGAAGTAAACAGGATGGTGTCAGGGACGTGCATTCAGGGAGGAAGGAGCCCTCTGGGGAAGAGATCTGGGAGAGAGGAGTGGCTTTCAAGTCACAACCAGCAGGTGGAGGAGCAGAGGCACCATTGAAGGGAAAGGCCTTGGGGAAGGAGGAGGTTCCTCAGCAAAGAGGAGGGTTCAGTCTGCAGGGCGACTCTTCTGGTGCCCATGTGCCCTTTCAGAGGGCAGCTCAAACTCGGGGAGCCTCTCTCCTCCAGCGGCTCCATAATGGGAGCACGTCACCTCCCAGAGTACCTAGCCCTCCACCTGCGCCGGAACCCCCGTGGCCCTGTGGAGACCGAGATCGGGGAGACAGGGGAGACAAGCAACAGGCTGGGGCTCGAGGTCGAGGGTCTAAGCGAGGCGCTCGAGGGGGCAACTTGGTGACCGGCACACAGCGTTTCCAGGAAGCCTTACAGGATCCTTTCACCCTGTGCCTTGCTAATGTGCCCGGCCAGCCAGACCTCCGTCATATCGTCATTGATGGCAGCAACGTGGCCATGGTGTAAGTAGCTGGTGGGGTTGAGTTCTGAGGAGGGGTCTGTCCTGGAGACATCTGCCGAGGGGCTGGTCGTGCAGCCTCCTGCGCGTGCGTCCTGAGCGTTGCCGCTCTCTGTTGCAGGCACGGCCTGCAGCACTACTTCTCAAGCCGGGGCATAGCTCTTGCTGTGCAGTACTTCTGGGACCGTGGACATCGTGACATAACTGTCTTTGTGCCCCAGTGGCGCTTCAGTAAGGATTCCAAGGTCAGAGGTAAGTTGGGTCTGGCTATCTGTGTCCTGGGTCAGGCCTTGTCTACCTTGAGGAGAACCCTGTTGTATCTTGTTCTGTAGAGAGTCACTTCCTGCAGAAGCTGTACTCCCTGAGTCTGCTTTCCCTGACACCCTCACGAGTCATGGATGGCAAGAGGATTTCTTCCTATGATGACAGGTATTTGCTCCTCCCCTGGCCCCCAGTTTTATTGAAGGAGTCTAGTGGGACTTTGAGCAGGAGAGAGATGCTCCTGACCTCTGTCTTCCGGCCTCAGCAGTGGAGTTAGTTTCCATGGGACATATGATGGGGTAGGTAAGTCAGCTCTGCAGGTGACATGAGAGGGACTGTGGACTACTGTGTTCGCCTGCTCGTCATTCACCTAGTATTTATAGAAAGTGCTTTGCTGTCTAGAAAATACTCTGTAACGGAGAGCCGGGAAGGCTGATGACATGAATGGCTGGCAGAATTTCCAAACATGTAGAGAAATTCTTTGAACATTCTGGGAAAATCTTCAAAATAAATAAGATGCAGAAACACAATCTTTGAATACTAGGACTGCCTAGAACACAGTTCTGTGAGAGACCACCAGTCTCAGAATGGAACAGAATGTCAGAATTAGAGCTCCAGGCTTCAGTAGTGATCTGCTTTCTCCGTGGCCTTGGCCCCACCTCTTAGTGAATCAACCTCTTTGTCTCAGGGTCCTTCTCCATTCATTCACCCTCCTTGTGAATATCAAAAGAAGATAAGGTATGTGCTTGCCTCATTCCTGGTGCTAAGCTAGAGTCCAGTGACGTACCCTCTTAACATTGCATGGGCCCAATTTAAGTGTTGCATGAAGCTGGGTGTGGTAGTCACGCCTGTAATCCCAGCACTTGAGAGACCAAGGTAGGATAATCCCCACGAATTTGAGACCATCATGAGCTATAAAGTATGTTCCAGGCTGGCCTGGACTACAAAGTGAGACCCTGTCTCAATAAACTAAAAAGAAGAAAGAAAGGAGAAAGGTGATGCCTGTATTTATCTCTATTTATAGAGGTACCATATAGGCTAGACAGAAAACGTAGGGTATACCCCTGCTACACTTGTGCACACATGGTGTGGAAAGATACACACTTTAAAACTGATTAGCTATTTTAAATCTTTCTATTTTTTTTTAAATTTTTATGGTTTATTTAACTTTATTTTATGTGCATTGGTGTGAAGGTGTCAGATCCCCTGGAACTGGATTTTCAGACAGTTGTGAGCTGCCATGTGGGTGCTGGGAATTGAACCCGGGTCCTTGAGAAGAGCAGTCAGTGCTCTTAACCGCTGAGCCATCTCTCCAGCCCCTAAATCTTTCTATTTTGTATAAAATAAAAAAATCTTAGGTGTAGTAGTGTTTTGCCTGTATGTATGGATGTGCACATTGTGCATGCCTGGTGCCCAGAGAGTCCAGAAAAGTCCAAAAAAGCAACTTTAAGGAGTGTTTATTTTAGCTCCCTGTTTCAGGTTACAGTCCATTATAGCTGGGAAGTCACAGCAGCAGGATCTTATGGGAGCTGGTCACATCACATCCATAGTCAGGAACAGAGAGCAATGACTGCATAAATGGTAGTGTTCAGCTTGCTTCTGCTGCTCATAAGGATCCAGAATCCCCTGCCAAGGGAATGGTGCCGCTCACAGTGGTTGGGTCTTTCCACTCTTAATTAACCACGTTCTTACAGACCACCAGATCCAGAAAGTTCCTTACTGTGAACTCTTCTCAGGTGATTCTAGATTAAGTTGACAATTAAGAACTAGCCAGCATAGTTATTGTGTGTTTTATCGTTTCAGACGTTTAACTTTTACTCTCTAGAAGTAAGTAGTATTTACAAAAGGTACTTCACTTTCTTCTTTGGTTCTGTTGCGGTGATAAATACCATGATCCAAAGAAACTCGGAGGAGAGGGTTTGTCATAAAACTTTCAGGTAATAGTCCCTCTCTGATTGGAAGTCAGGACAGGGACCTGGAGGCAGGCACTGGTGCAGAGACCACAGGAATACGACTTATTGCCTTCCTCAGCTCGCTTTCTAATACCACCCAGGGCCACCTGCTCAGAGGTGGCCCTGCCTCCAGTGGCCTGGGCCTCTATCAATCAGCAATGAAGAAAATGTCTCACACATTGCCTATAGGCAATCTAATGGGGCCATTTTCTCACTTGGGGGTCGCCTTCCCAGATAACTGTATATTGTATCAAGTTGACAAAAACCAAGGAGGACTCTTCTGATGCTACTGTTTCCGTTTTGGACAGGATCTCACTTTGTAGCCCTGGGCTGGAACTGGTACTTCTTCTGTAGGCCAGGTTGGCTTTGAGCTTGTGGTGATCCTCCTGCTTCTGCCTCCCAAGTGCAGTTATTTTGTTTTAAGGCCTAGATTTTGGGTTTATCTAAGACAGTAACTTACATGATATAGACTTGGAATTTCTCTTCATTGTGGTACAAATCAGCACAGTGGAACCCAACATGGCCTGCTGAGTGAGTTCTGCAGACCAAGAGGTAGCCTAACCCCAGAGCCAGGAAGTCCTTGACTAGAGAGCATGCTTTGTGGACTTTACGTAGCATAGCAACCCCTAAACTTGTTCCCCACACACCTGTTGTACCTAATCCCGATTCCCTGTCTTCTCTGGACCACAATGCCTTTCAGATACTGACTGCTCACTTCAGACTAGGTGCATGACTTGGAGAAAGAACTCTGGGGCAAGAGTTGGTCCTTGGCTTCAGAGGGCCCCAAAGTGAAAATTGATTAAAAAAAAAAAACCCGTAAATCAGGCACTGTAGGAGCTCAGGGAAGGAAGCCGTGTTGTGACTAGGATTTTCCAGGAAGAAAGGATTGGGAGTTTTGACTGAGAAGGATGTGGGATGGACTGATCTCTTTGGTTTTAAACCTCTCAATAGTTCACTGCCTACCACCTTGTGAATTTCACTCTGTGGATGGAGAATTATTAAAAATGAGACCTGGCCATGATGGCAGTTGCCTTTAATGCCAATACTTGGAAGGTACAGGTAAAGGCAGGAAGCTTGAGGTTAGCTTCAGCTATTCAGTAAATTGGAGGTAGGCCTGGGCTATGTGAGTTCATATCTTACAAATAAAACAAGAAAATTACTAAAGTAGGCCTCAGGTGTCTTTAAAAAGCTTTATAATTTTGGGGCTGGAGAGATGGCTCAGCAGTTAAGAGCACTGGTTACTCTTGCAGAAGTCCTAAGTTTAATTCCCAGCAACTACACTGCAGCTCACAATCTGATGCCCTTTTCTGGTCTGCAGGTATACATGCAGACAAAGCATCTGTATGCATAAAAAAGATAAATCTTAAAAAAAAAAAAAAACCTTTAGGGACAGGAGAGATGACTCAGTGATTAAAGGCGCTGACTGCTCTTCCAGAGGACCTGGGTTCAATTCCCACGATTCAGATGGCAGCTCATAACTGTCTGTAACTCCCAAGATCTGACAGCCTCACACAGGCAGAACAACAAATGCACATAAAATAAAAATAAGTAAATTATTAATAAACAAAAAACTTGAAAATTTTATTTTTCTTTTTTTGAGGTAAGGTCTCTTGTAGCCAGCCAGGTTGGTCTCAAGGCTCACTGAGTAACCAAGGATGACCTTGAACTTCTGAATTCTCCTGTCCCCACCTCCTGAATGCCAGATTACTGGTGTGTGTTACCATGCCCAGTCTATGTGGTGCTGGAGGTTGAACGTAGGGCCCCATGCAGCCAGGTGAGCACTCTACCAAGCGAGCTCTACCGCCTGCTCCCAGAAAGTTTCTTAGGTGCAGCCTGGATGTGTGGACTTACTCAAGGCCTCTCACTTGGACTGGTTGGGATGAAGGGCAGGTGTGGAAGAGCTCTGTGTAGGGGAAGAGCAGGTGAGACTGAGGATGGTAAGGTGAGGCAGGTGAGCTGGTGGAAGGCTGGCAGGAATCCCAGTTTTGTTTTTGAGACAGGGTTTCTCTGTAGCTTTTGAGCCTGTCCTGGAACTAGCTCTGTAGACCAGGCTGGCCTCGAACTCACAAAGATCCGTCTGCCTCTGCCTCCCGAGTGCTGAGATTAAAGGCGTGTGCCACTAACGCCTGGCTCAGGAGTCCCAGTTTTAATGTCTGAATTATTAAGGCGATTGTGGCCCTGGAAAGTAAGGCAGCGTGGAGGAATGGGGGATTGTGAACGACTGGTGGGGCGGGAGGAAGTTATCGCTAGCTCTGTTTCAGATACAGTCTTCAGTGATGGGTGTGGTGAATGGGCTGCCCTCGGGACACTACCTTGGATTCACCGCTGTTTGTTCTCTGACCTTGGTTCCTACGCCTAGTTAGTCACCTGTGTGAAGTGAGGAGAGGAGCTGAATGTGGAGGCACACACTGTAATCAGAACTGTGGCAGGAAGATTTAGAGTTCAAAGCCTGCTGGGGCTACAGAGAGAATTCAAGGCTAGACTAACTTAGCAAGATTTGTTTTTGAGCTAGAATCTTTCTATGTGACTGTCCTGAAACTATATAAACCAGGCTGCCTTAGAACTCAAGAGATTTGCCTGTCTCTGCCTCCTGAGTGCTGAGATTAAAGGTGTGCACCACCATGCCCTGCCTGTCTCTGACCCCATTGCCTCGGTCAGTCTGTCTATCTGTCTACCTACCAGCCTACTTATAATCTCAGTGGTAAAGCACTTGCCTAGGATGCATGAGGGTCTGGCCTCAATTCCCAAGAAGCCTCCCTCACCCTTCATTTAAATGAGTTTGGAGACGGACCTCCATCACCAGAATTGGGTCACAGGCATTGATAGCATACCGTGGGGTCAATCCTTGGGGAAATCCCGAATGGTTTCTGTGTTTCCTCGAGACAGGTTCATGGTGAAGCTGGCGGAAGAGACCGATGGGATCATTGTCTCCAATGACCAGTTCCGAGATCTGGCAGAGGAGTCAGACAAGTGGATGGCCATCATCAGAGAGCGGTGAGAATAGGGCAGCGACTCAGACCTTTCTCTAAACCAGCTCTTCTCTGGCCACTGGGTGAGAATCCTGGGCAAGGGCTTGAAGATGCCTGAGGACGCTAGCCAGTAGCTCCGGGTGGTTTTGGTTTGGGTGATGTCAGCGAGATTGTTCCTGTGACTCCCTCTTTCTGCATCCAGCCTGCTGCCCTTCACCTTTGTGGGAAACCTCTTCATGGTCCCAGATGACCCTCTGGGGCGAAATGGCCCCACCCTGGATGAGTTCCTGAAGAAGACAGTCAGGTAATGCCCTTACTTCTGCCCGCAGCCTGTTGATCTGCTCCTCTCTCAAGGACTGGAGGCTTGGATGGGAGTGTCACAGTTTCGGCCAGCTTTATACTGCAGTAGTCTTGAGTTTGTGGGAATGGCCTTTAAAGTCCCCCCAGGGACTCCTGATACAGACTTCGTACTAGGAAGAGAAATGTTTATTTCTTTTCCTTTTGGTCTGTGTGTTTGATGGAAGGATTTGGGAGATGATTGCATGTAATGATAGCCAATCGCACCCCCACACCCTCTGTTGGCTCATTAAGCAAGCGATTAAACAGGAAATTACATTCCTAGTGGGACACTGCCGCTCAGTGGCCAGCTTAGGGAACTTCACGACTTCATCTCCAAAAGCTGGGAATTGTCAGTTTGCCTGAGGCTCCCGGAGGCCCAACTTTTCTACGGAGTGCTTATCGCTTCTTATTCTGCTTTTCTCCAGGAAACAGGGCTCTTCTAAGGCTCAGCAACCCTCCAGAGGCCCCAAAGACCATGGGAATCAGCAGCAGATGAAGCAAGGGAAGGAAGAGGAAAAAGGTGGCATTCGGAAGACCAGGGAGACAGAGCGGCTCCGGCGCCAGCTGCTGGAGGTGTTTTGGGGTCAGGACCACAAGGTGGACTTCATCCTGCAGCGGGAACCATACTGCCGGGATATTAATCAACTCTCTGAGGCCCTTCTGAGTCTCAACTTTTGAGCCTTACTTGCCTGCATAGCTGCTGCCCCATCAGACTTAGCGACCCCAGCCCAGCCCCTTCCTTACAGTCCTCTGCTGCTCAGACTGTGCCCGACTCCCTCTAAGATGGTCCTTTGGTTGGAGGAAGCACAGGAGAAGAGATTTGAGTGTGGGAACACTCTTGCCTGGGGTCCATAAGGTGACTTGACCCGAGTCAGGACTGCAGCGAGCTCTAAGGAGCCTTTTATCAGACTCATCCTGGTCTTTGCAGGCTGTAGAGGCTCCTCCTGAAGGCTGAGACTGTTGGCCAAGTTAAGCTGAGTTGGAGGCTAGGGTAAGCTGGAGGCAGCAAAAGGCTAAGCTGAGGAAGAAAGCATCCTCAGGCTGCTCTTCTGAATGGCTAGTATAGGCTGAGCTGTCTGGGTTCTGTAGGGCCACAGTGCTTTGTGGGCTGTTGCAGTGGGACAGCAGAGACCCAGACGGCTTCCAGTCTGGGTTGCGCCTGCCTGCTACCTTGGGAGAGTCGCTTGACTTTTACTTATGTCTGTACAAAAGGCATAAAAAATAATCTTGGAGAGGAGAACTGGGTACACAGAGGAAGGCTCCTGTGAGGAAGTGATCTTGGATCACGTCTCAGGTGTGTCTGCCTGTGTCTGCATAGGCTCCCTAACCAAAACTTCACGTTCAGATATGTCCACAGTCCACACCCTCAGTTTTAACTCGGGGTTTTCAGTAGAACACGCCTGTAATGGCTGCACCCTTTCCCAGCAACCTTCCAAACACAGATTAACAAAATAGTTGTTAGGTTTGATTGCTGCATTACCTAAAAACTCTCAGGGTCCCTAAAAGAGGCAGCTGGTCAGTTGCATTCAAATGTGTTTACAGATTCACAAATGTGTCAGAAAGGCCCCGGTTAAATCCTCTCTCTGGTGTTGAATGTGTTCACCAAATTCATGAAGCCATGCTTTGCAGTGACAATGTTAGTGGGATCTATCTATTATTTCCTGTGTATGGTTAAGAAACTATTGTCTAGGAGTGGAAGCTGAAACATCAGGTTGAAAGACACCTGGTTAGTCACAGATGACCTCCACTGACCTATCATGGCCAAGTGTTTACATCATCCTAATTCCCACAAGTCATTGTTTGGTATCTGCTTGATTTTTGTGCCAGGGATTTACTCCCTGCAAGGAGGCACATTCCTGACCTGGATGTATAGTTTTCCAGTAGTTTTTTTTCTCTAGTGTAGCCTAACAAGCTTCTTTTATTTTTACCTTCCCTAGGAATAACTCAGAGCTAGTCAACTTCTCAGATAGATAAAGAGGTAAGGCAGGTTCCCTGGGTTCAGTTCTGTTTGGGAGTTGTAGCAAGTCCCTGAATTAGCTTCTTTTCTGGCTGACTTACTAGTGACACAGAGAGGTGACTGTGGGTGGAGCTCAGTGATCAAGGAGAGGGTCCCTAGGTCCGTGTCTGTTTCGTTGGGCCATTTTCATCTCTACACTAGATTGACTCAGGCTGGGACAGCTGTATTGGAGGCAAGGTGATCAGGGAAATGACAGTGACTCCTTTCAGTGCCCAGGAAACAAAGAGAATGGTCTGAACTGGTTGCTGGTAGAAGAGCTTTTTAAGTTTGCGATTGGTTTCTTGCTCTTTTTGCTTGCCATGATGGTGGGTGTACAGAAGGCCAGAATTAGTTTCCTTTTTATACTGAGGACCCTGGAAGGAGACTGAAGTGTTCCCAAGCAGATGAGAGACAGATCCTAGCTTATAGAGGGACACTGACTGCGTGTTGCTGCAGTATGAGGTGGGATCTGCATGTGTTTGCTAGATGAATTCCCTGCCATTTGGGTGAAACACCGAGGCTAACCTACAGGCCTTTCTTCCCCCCGCCCCCCCCATTTTTGCTGGCATCCTCTGAACAGGTGGCTAGGGCAGCACCAGAACTCACTGGAAATGTCCTTATGTGTACTGTCTTTAATCTCTCATACCTCATGTCTCACCAGCTCATTTGGGAAGAGACCAAGAAAGGGAAGGGTGAGGAGAGAGACTGAGTATTACATTCAGAACCTCATTTAGGAAGAAGAGCCATCTAGGTAATAGTCCTTAAGATAAATTCTAGGAGAATCTAAGCCAAAGAGACAGCTGAAGCTAGTGAGAGAATTTATTGCCACAACTACTGAACTTTCTCTACACAGTATATAGGAGAACTGGCGCGACACACAGAAACGACAAGAAGTCGAAGAGGTTGAGGTTAGGATGAGATTACAACCTTGACTGATGTTCTCAGATGGGGGAACACAACACGGGAAGAAAGTGACGGGGAGAGGTTCTAAGACCTAGATAGCTTCTCATCTCAAATACTGGCATCACCTGAGCCAGTTCTTAGTTGAGGAACAACAGGCCTCAGCTCCTGCCTTGGGGGTCCTTCTCTACTTAGGCTACGACATCTTTCAAGGCAGCCCCTAACTCTGGGAAGGAATACTGGTAGCCAGTGGCCAGTGTCCGTCGTGGGACCACTTTCTGGCCTTCCAGCAGCATGGTGGCACGCTCTCGTCCGAAGACTGCTTGTACCACCGTGCTGGGGACAGGTATGAAGGCTGGGCGGCCCAGGGCAGCACCCAAGGCCTGGGCAAACTCGGCATTGGTTGTGGTAGATGCTGGAGCCACTCCATTCAGGACTCCTTGGACATGGTCCGCTTCAAGGGCATGAGTCAGAATTCCTGCCAGATCACCGATGTGTATCCAGGGGAAGAACTGGTGACCTGAACCAATGGGGCCTCCTAGGCCCAGGCGGAAGGGCAGGAGCATGTGGCTGATGGCACCACCCCCACGGCCCAGCACAACCCCTAAAGCAGGCAAGAGGGGTGGTACAGGAAGGTTGCTTAGCCTTGAAAATCTGTGTTACTCTAACTTCTCTTTTCCCTTCCTCACTTTCTTCCCATGTGGGTTTGGACAGGACAGAGTTGAGGGTTGTCGATGTTCTTGGAACTTTCCCTCTAGGTTAGCTAGACTGATGGTGTTCTCTCACTGTAACCTCAGCCCACCTCGGCCCAGAATCTTCCACTTTGCCAGATTCCCAGACCCTTGGTCCTCACCTGAACGTACCACGACCTGGCGTGTAGACTCTCCAGGCAGCCTGGCTGCTGCTTCCCATTTGGTTACCAAGTTGGAGAAAAAGTCAAAATCTCCTCCTGGACTGTCTTCATCATACTCCTCAGTCAGGCTTGGCTGGTAGTAAGCTGTCATGGGAAAGCACTCATTGCTCTGGCTGGCCCTATCCTGCTGGGCCTTCTGCATTAAAGGCTCCCTAGCCTCATTCTCTTTTATCCGTTGGATCTCCACAGGAGAAGAAAGAACCATGGCTGTTTTCCCCTTGAGCTGCTTCCTGTGTTCCTGCCTGCCAGCCTAGTCTTTGGCTACAGGGCTATACCCAGAGGCTGCTAGCTTGTAGTGGTTAGGAACAGAAACCTGGGTGCTAGGCTGCTTGAGCTCCGCCATTCTCGACATCTGTGACTTTCTGGCAAGTTACTCTCTGTATGAACAATTTGCATCTTCAATATGGGAGTAACTGTACCTACCTCATAAGGTTTTGCAAGAATTAAATGTATAAAATACTTAGTAGAGTATTTCATTTTAATTGTTTGCAATTATTTTGTCTCAAGGGTGACACACTAATAGGGGACTTGTTTATAAAGAACTGTGGACCAAAAAGCAAGGTATCTGGCAGTAGGGCGACTTCCTCAGCACTAGGACTGGTACCATCCCTTTCTGAGGGCTTCCACCAAGGGCTCCTAGCTTTGACTCTCTAGCCAAGTACACTCCCCACTCAGTTTACACCATGAATACCACGCAGTGAAAATCCAGAGGTGAGGAGAAACCTGCTGTGGCTGGAGGGTCTGGAAGCTACACTGGAAAGGATACTCCTAGGGTGCTGCAGTGGGGTCTAACTAGCCCCAAGGGCCTGAGGTGCCTTCTCTGTTCTCCCTGTTAATGTAAGAGGTTGGTGATTTCGGGACATACCTACACCTGTGACTAGTATCCAAGCCTGCGGTGGGTGTGTGGCTTTGGTGATGGCGTTAGCTAGCAAGTGGGTGGTATCCAGGCGGCTGGTAAGAACCTCTTTTTGGAAGGCCTCGTTCCATCTGCAGAGAAGATGAAAAGGTCAGAAGTACCGACACACATCCAACCCATATCCTCACTGCTCATTTCCTATACACCTGCCTATTCTCCCGGTCAGCCACTTGTCCTATATCTATCTTAATGCATAACTCAGGGTGGCTAAGACAGCTAAGACTGTTCCCCACTCCATAAAAGGCATGGACTATAAGACAGGGTTTCTCTGTGGTTTTGGAGCCTGTCTTAAAGACACCGATATAGAACTGGCTCCAACGTTAAGAGACACTTTGCACAGTGTATGTCTGCGGCGCTTGGCTCACGGGAGTCGACCCTGTGCAAGTGACACCGCTTTATGGCCCAGCTGACCTTCGCAGAGGGTTGAGGATGTTCTCTCCAGCCAGGTTGATGACAACATCACAGAGGGGCAGCCCCGACCTAATGAGTTCACTCTGTTGGAGAAAGCACAGGGCCTGCTGGTACAGTTCCCGGCGCGCAAATGCCCTCCCACCCACCTTGCTGAGGCTGGACGTACCCACGTGATTCGACCCGGCCCAGGCTGGCGGGAGACCAACGTCACTTTGTGGCCCCTGGCTTTAAGCAGCTGGGTTAGGGCTGTCCCGATGAATCCCGTCCCGCCACCTGATGGGAGAGCACAAACTGTTTATACTCCGCGAGGAGGCAGGAGGCAGGCCGGGCTGCCCTTTTTTGTGCCGTCCCCTTGGACACCAGGCCTCCCCCCCCATTCCCCCCCGTTCCCCGCTCGCGCCCCACAATGCAGAGGTGACACAGGACACGGGGTTTCAGGGATTCGGCTTTTGCGGCTGGGAAGCCAAGGCTAGGTTGCTTGCTTAGAAGACCGCGCCCGGTGGGGCTGATCTCCCAGCTCTCAGCCTCAGCCTAAGCCCGCCCGCGACTCTCCCAGCCCTCCCTCACCCACGAGCACCCGCATAGTGACGGGGAAACAACACGCCTGCGCGAGATTTAAAACCGGACGCGACTACGCGCCTCGGCTCACGCGAATTGCAGGACTAGGTGTGCGCCACCCCACCTCCCCCGACCCGGAAGGAGTTATAGCAATATCGAAAGACCGTAAATTTCCGTGGGAAGAGAGGTTGACGACGCAAAAGACAGGGGAGGACGACGCGCAGAAATACCCGCTACCAAAGAAACCGACACATATCCAGACCGCAAAGTGCTGGGTGCTTCATCAGTTTGGGGGCGGCCGCACCGTGGGATTCTTCTTACTCGTCTTCCTTGCTCTTTTCTCACTGATCCGCCTTTTCTGGCAGCACTCGAAGGTGCTCAAGTTCCTTCTCCAGTCGATGTGCGTGCTCTGTCCTTGCCCCGCAACTTAGGGTCTCACCAGCGTGCATCCTATCCTTTGCTTCCCAGTTCACATATATTGCCCATGTTTCACCAAATCTAATGCCCAGTTTTAGATCATTTTGATTGGTCGCCCAGCCAGATTCACTGCGTGTGCCCCTCTTCCATTTGGAAATACTGCATTTTGGAACTCAGTAGAAACCACACTGTCTTCAAGGACTTTTTAAGAACGAATTTTGGCATCTGTTGATTGCTCCGCTTCCTTTAAATTCTTAAACTATAGATAAATGTTGCTAGTTGGATCCTAGGACCCTCTTTTCGCCCGCTAGCCCCTCCCTTTCTTTTCCGTCTTTGCGTTTGTGTGTGTGCTAGAGAGTGCATGTGAGGAAATAGTCCTCTATCACCCACCCCCTTCATTTTTGAGACAGTGAATCTGGAGCTCACAGTTGCCTAGACTGGCTCCTGCTGTGTTCCCCGAGATTAATGGTGCTGGTTACAACAGACTTTTATATATCCAGCTTTTCATAAAGGTGGTTGGCGACCAGAATTCAGGTCCTCCTGATGCCTGTGCAGCAATCTGCCCACGGAGCCCTCTCAGGTCTTTTGTTTCCGTCCACCGTCATCTTGGCTGCCCACAACACATAGCCCCTGTCTGTTACCATCTGTGTTGTGAATTCAGTAACTAATTCTTCATAGAACTCCCAAATGTATACAATTCAGATCTCTTCTTCGAGTTCCTGACTTCCATACAAACCACTCTAGATCTCTCATTTTAAGAAGGAAAATTTGTGTTTGGTAGTTTTGCCTACTTGTGTGTCCCGGTACCACGTGGATGCCTGGTGTCCTTCGAGGCCAGAAGAAGTTATGGGATTCCCCAGAACTAGAGTACAAACGGTTGTGAGGTCCTGTATGGATGCTGGCTCTCCATCCCAGGTCCTCTGGAAGACTATCACGTATTCTTAACCACTGAACCATCACTCCAGCTCCTCTAGATCTCTGGTTGCCTGAAATGTAGTTGATTTTACTTACTAAAAATCTTTCAGACTTATTTCTGTCTCTGCTAACTACAACCCTCATTCCAGTTATTCTGCTAACTCCTGGAACACTTTCCTAATAGGTTTCCTGATTTTGAGTTTTTCCCCCCCACCTACACACTGAAAGCTGAATGATCATTGAATAACACTTGACAAGACAAACTGTGTTGTGTGTAATATGTGCTAAGAAAGCCTACGAGTGCAGAGTTACTCAATAAGTCAGATAAAACATCAACACCTCACCACTTCAACAGCATTGCCAACTTTAGAAAACTAAAGGGAAGAAACCCCATCTCAAACATCACCACCACCACCACCACCACCACCACCACCAACAACAACAAAAACTTGCTGGGTAGCCGGGCGATGGTGGCGCACGCCTTTAATCCCAGCACTCGGGAGGCAGAAGCAGGCGGATCTCTGTGAGTTCGAGACCAGCCTGGTCTACAGAGCTAGTTCCAGGACAGGCTCCAAAGCCACAGAGAAACCCTGTCTCGAAAAACCAAAAAAAAACCAAAAAAAAAAAAAAAACTTGCTGGGTGGTATCATGGATGCCTTTCATCCTAGCGTGCAGGAAACATAGACAGGTGGATCTCTGTGAGTTCAAGGTCAACCTGGTCTACAGAGTGAGCTCCAGGACAGGCTCCAAAGCTACAGAGAAACCCTGTCTCAAAAAGCCAACCCTTCCAAAAGACCCCCAAAACCAAAGAACAACAACAACAACAACAAAAAACTAAAGGGAATCTTAAGAGACAAAAAGTATTCCTGGACTGGGCTGAGTTCCCAAAGCCCAGTTAGAGTGGGAGGAGTGAGAATATGAGCAAAGAGGTCAAGACCATGATTGGCACACCCACTGAAACAGTCTGCCTAAGCTAATGGGAGCTCACCAACTCCAGATGGATGGGGAAGGAGCAAGTATAGGTCCAAACTAGTCCTTCTGAATGTGGGTGACAGTTGCATGGCTGGGGCAGACTGAGGAACCACTGGCAGTGGCACCAGGGTTCGTCTCTGCTGCTTGTACTGGCTTTTTTGGAACCCATTCTTTTTGGATGGATGCCTTGCTCAGTCTAGATGTAGCAGAGAGGGTCTTGGTCCTTCCTTGAAACAATGTGCCTTACCTCTCTGGGGAGAGGATGGGGGTGGGGGAAGGTGGAGAAAATGAGAGGAGGGGAAGGAGTGGGAACTGGGATTGGTATGTAAAATGAAAAAAGATAGATTTCTTTTTTTTTTTTTTTAAAGTATTGCTGGGTGAGCATCTGCTAAAGATACATTGCTTGAACAAACTTCAGTCAGGCTGTTGAGTCTACTTTATCTTCGAATGTGTATTTCCTTATAAAATCCCATTTTATCAAATATCCCTGCTAAATCCATTTAGCAACAACTGCCATTTTGATAATCTAGTTATCCATATTCAGTTGGATTTCCATCCTTTACCACCCTCCAGGTGATGTCTGATCATCTTGATTGGTGTGTATATATAAGATCCCTTTCTCATTGCTGTGGCCAAGTACCCTACAGAAGCAGCTGAAGAGAAGAAGTGGTTCTTTTGGTTTCCAGTTTGAGGCTACAATCCTTCAAGGCCTGGAAGACGTGGTGGCTGGAAATGGATTTGTCTAGTTGGGAAGCCGAGAGTTGAAGGCTGGGGCTCAGTTTACTTTTTCCCTTGTTTCACTCTGGGACTCCAGTCTATGGGATACTGCAGTCCACAGTCAGGCCGAGTCTTCCCCTTTCAGCTAAACTTCTCAGGAAATGCCCTAACAGACACACCTAAATGTGTGTCTCCTAGGTGATTTCAAATCTAGTCAGGTTGACGGTGAAGATTAACTGCCCTATCTGTCTTCAGTAAAACCCGTTAGGTAGGCATAACCAGAATTCCACATACCCTGATATCTCCTCACAGCTATAAATAGAAAGGGAAGTTGCAGAAATGTTTACACTATAATTCCACTTAATTATTAAAAGCAAGCAAAACTATGATATTTTAAATAAATAGATTATCAAGGTGAAAAATGCATGAGAATAATGCAATGAGAGTATGATAGGGAGGAATACTGTAGCAGTTTCAATGTAATTGGCCCCCATAATATCACAGGCAGTGGCACTAGTAGCAAATGTGACTTTGTTGGGATAGATATGGCCGTGTTGGAGGAAGTATGTCACTGTGGGGGTGGGCCTTGAGGTTTCCTATGCTCAGAACACCACCAGTGAGTCAGCTGACTTCCTCTTACCTGCAAGGTATAGCATCCTCAGGTCCATCACCATGTCTGCCTGTTCACGCTGCCATGCTCCCCATCATGATAATGGACTGAAACTCTGGAACTGTAAGTGAAACACCTCAATTAAAAACTTTCCTTATAAGAGTTGCCGTGGTTATGGTGTCTCTTCTTAGCAATAGTAACCCTGACTAAGACAAGTACCCAGGGAACTCTCATTTCTTAGATCAAGTGATGGGTCCAGGCTATTCATTTTATTAATTTTGGTATTGCCTGAAGTATTTTATAACAAAACTACATTAATTCAAAATTTATTGTTATATTTCAGGTGTGAAAAAGTATAATTTTGCATAACTTTATTTTCTTCTTTTTATTTATTTTTTTGGGGACGAGGTTATATTTTGCAGTCCAGACTAGCTTCAGATTCACAGCAATCCCTCTGTTTCAGCCTCCCATATTCTGGAATCCGGGTTTGAATCACCATGTGCAGATTGTAAGTTTACTTTTTAAAATAAATTTGCTCATGAATATCTCTTGTGGAACAAATGAAATTTGCTGGCAAATGGATGGAACTGGAAAAGATTACCCTGAGTGAGGTAGCCCAGACCCAGACAAACGTGGTATGTACTCATTTATTTATTTCTTTTATATTTATTTATTTTTTATGTATACAATATTCTGTCTGTGTGTATGCCTGTAGGCCAGAAGAGGGCATCAGACCCCATTACAGATGGTTGTGAGCCACCATGTGGTTGCTGGGAATTGAACTCAGGACCTTTGGAAGAGCAGGCAGTGCTCTTAACCTCTGAGCCATCTCTCTAGCCCTATATGTACTCATTTCTAATTAGATATTAGTCATTGTGGTAGTTCGAATGTGACTGGCCATCATAATCTCATAGGGAGTGGCACTAGTAGGAGGTGTGGCCTTGTTAGAGTAGGTGTGGTCTTGTTAGGGAAAGTGCTATTGTGGAGGCAGGCTTTGAGGCCTCATGTATGCTCGATCCATGCCCCGTGAGTCAGTCCACTTTCTGTTGCCTTCTGATTAAGACATAGGCAGCACCATGTCTGCCTGCACACTGACATGCTCCCTGCCCTAATGATAATGGACTGAACCTCTGAAACTGTAAGTGAGCCACCTCAATGAAATGTTTTCTTTGTAAGAGTTGTGGTCATAGTGTCTCTTCATGGTAATAGAAACCCTAACTAGGATAGCTATTAAATAAAGATTAACCATACTATAATCCACAGACTCTGAGAAGATCAGTAACAAGGAGGGCTCAAGGGGGGATGCATGAATCCCACTGTTATGATGAAATAGAATAGGCCATTGCTGGTGGACAAGGAGAGGCCTCTGGATGGAGGTTAGGAACAGGAGAAATCAGGTAGAGGGAGAATGGAGGGAGAGAGTATTGGGAGAGACAACTGGAATCAGGAGCATCTCTGGGATGAGCTAGGAACCTAGTACAATGGAAACTCCCAAGAATCTATGAGGGTGACCCTAGATAAGACTCCTAGCAGTGGGGGGAACTGTGCCTTAACTGGCCATCTTCTGTGACCAGGCAAGACTTTGAGTGGAGGGACTTGGGCATCAACCTGTCTACAAAACCTTAGACCTACAATTTGTCCTCCCTTCAAGATGTGCATGGGTAAAAGTCACAAAGAAATTGTGGGAGGGGCCAAAGAATGACTGGTCTAGCTTGAGACATGAGTCCACCTCTGACAGGACCTAGAGGGCCACGACCCAGACGTTACACAGCCCAGAGATCTAGAATAGAAGCAAACACAATTGGAGAAAAGTCAACTAAATGATTCCTAGTGATATTTTGCTATACTCATCGATTGGTGCTTAGTTCAGTTGTCATCAGAGAGGCTGCACCCAGCAATTGATGGAAACAGAGGCAGAGACCCACAGCCAAACATTAGGTGAATCTCAAGGAATCCTGTGGAGGACCTGAAGGAAGGAATATAGGAGCCAGAGGGTTCACGGACACCACAAGAAAACCCACAGTATCAACTAACCTGGGCGCATAGAGGCTCACAGAGACTGAACCAACACCCAGGGAACAGGCATGGGTCTGACCTAGGTCCTCTGTATATGTGTTACAGTTATGCAAATTTTATTGTCTTCTTATAAAAAAAGACCAACTTTAGTAAATCTAATAATATACCCGTGAAAAAGAAATGAGAAGTTAGTAGAATGATCTACTCTGGGAAGGCTTTGGCTGAGAGAGGGCAAAAACCATTCCTAAGCCTGGGCAGGACACACACCTTCAAGAAGCAGCATTTTATAGTCCATAACCCCAGAGAAGCCAGGAAACAAGAAGGACCCTAAGAGAGGCATACAGGGATCCCCTAGGGAAGGGGAAATAGACAAGATCTCTGGAGTAAACTGGGAGTATGGAAGGTGGGGGAGGTTGGAGGGTGGAAGGGGATTGGGAAGTGGGGAGAACATGAGGGATCTGGAAGGTCGAGTTGGGGCAAGGACAGAGAGGAAAAGCAAGGAAACAGATATATATCTTGATTGAGGGAGCCATTATGGGGCTAGTGAGAAACCTGGCACTAGGGAAATTCATCAGAATCCACAAGGATGACCCCAGCTAAGAATCTAAGAAATAGTAGAGAGGGTACCTTGACTGCCCTTCCCCTGTAATCAGATTGATGACTACTTTAATTGTCATCATAGATCCTTCATTCAGTAACTGATGGAAGCAGATGCAGAGATCCACAGCTAAACTCTGGACCAAGGTCTTGGAGTCCAGTTATATATAGAGAGGAACAATAATATGAGCAAAGGGGTCAAGACCATGATATGGAAACCCACAGAAATAGCTGACCAGAGCTAGTGGGAGCTCACTGACTCTGGACTGACAATTAGGGAACCTGCAAAGGACCAAACTAGGCTCTCTGAATGTGGGTGACAGTTGTGTGGCTTGGGACGTTTGTGGGGCCACTGACAGTGTAACCAGTATTTATCCCTAGTGTATGAACGGGCTCTTTGGAGCCCATTTCCTATGGAGGGATACCTTGTTCAGCCTAGATGTGGGGGGCAGGGGACAGGGCCTTGGTCCTGCCTCAAGTGATGTGACAGACTTTGTTGACTCCCCATGGGAGGCCTCACCCTCTCTGAGAAGTGGTTGTGGTGTGTTTGTGTGTGTGTGTGTGTGTGTGTGTGTGTGTAAGGCAGGGGAGTGGGAGGAGGGGAGGGCGAGGGAAATGGAATTGGTATGTAAAATAAAAAAATATTGTTTAAAAAAATAAAATAAAGTAAAAATAAAAAGAATTCGAATGACAACATGCTACTTGTGTTCAACATCAGGATAAGGGTTAGAGTCTGCAGAGAGTAGGGAGGTTTATGAAAAAAATGTGTGTTCTGATGTTATCTCCAAGTACCCAGTGATAAGATTTAAATAAATTATTTAATACTCTAAAAAAAAAAGAATGTGGCATTTTGACTACTCTCATTCTGAGTTTGAACAAACGTTCAGTATCTTTGTCATATTTAATTTTATAGGTGAAATACAAATATTAAAATCAGTTTGACGTTATATGTTGATATCTACAAGGCATCGAGTGGAAGTGGAGAATAAATGGAGGAGCATCTGCTAAAGCAGAGAGCCTCTGTGCTGTAATAATAGAAATTAAAAGGCCATGAGGAAGTTACAGAGGAAAGAGGATTGTGTTGTATATGTGACATCATCACAGGTCCAATCACAGTCCAACAGCAGGCAATGGTCCATGCTCCACAAAGTCTCCAGAAAGGACTGAGGATGTAGTTCAGTCAGTAGAATGCACCTCCAAGTCTCTGGTTTGACTGCCAGCATGTATAAAGTGTCCATGGTGCACACACCTGTAATTCCAGCACTAGGAAGGTAAAGACAGGAAGATCAGAAATTGAAAGACGTTTTAGCTATGTAACAAGGTTGAGTTCAGTCTTGATACCTGAAACTGTCTCAACAAGGAGGAGAAAGAGAAGAAAGAAGAGGAGGGGGAAGAGGAGGAGGTAGAACCTAACTAAACAGGTTATACTTCAGTATCCTAGGTGATTTTGTTGCTTTTTTTTTTTTTTTACATTTTGGTGTCTTCTCTTTTTCCTTTTCTCCTTTCAGACAGACATCTATCGTCTAACATCTGTGGAGGATAGATTCAATGATGCTCTTCAGTCTCAATCACAAAAAGTGCTGAAACACATACACTATATTTTCTCCAGTACATACATCCGCACCTATGAAAAGCTTTAACCTTTCCACTAGAGGGCAGCACGTGTCTGCTCTTTTGCATATCTAAATTGCAGCACCACACAGCACTATGATACCCGAAGAGTCATCCTGATGACACAGATAATGACACAGGATGGCGGCATGGACAACAGGGAGAGGCTGGAAAAGATGCTTTATATCAAGATTTTGGATACTACCAAGAAGAAGGGTGATTTAAAACAAATGAACTGCCTATTTCTGAAGTTTTCATTTGAAATTATAACCCATGAGTGAATATAAGAACTTCAAAACTGAAAAAGTTAAACTAGGATGAAGAAGAAGCCTGTGTATTTGCTGAGTGCCTAACTGCCTGCTGTATGGGGAGTGCTCGGGTGTCTTTCGTGACACACAGACTCCTAATCTTCATTCCAGGCTCAGCACTCAAGAACAGAAAGAGTTGAACCCCAACATCAATCAAAGGAAGCCAAGGCAAGATGCCAAGGCAGGGCCTTGAAACCACAGAGGAACACTGCTCACTGATCTGCTCAGCTAGCTTTCCTCTATGGCCCAGGCTCACATGCCTAGGGATGGTGCTATCTATCCACACAAGGCCAATCGCACTTAAATCAATTAGCAATCAAGAAAATGCCAAAGAAACATGCCTGCAAGCCAGTTTGATGGAGTCAGTTCTTCAACAATGTATCAAGTAGACAGCAAAGATTAAACATCACAGCAAGACCTAAAGTGGAAAATATAATCCTCTGATTACTGCTTAGAAAATTGAGCACCCATGAATGGAATTCTATGTCCAATGTGAAATTTCAGTTGTAGGAAGAATCATTTAAAAGGGCTTATGTAGGGAAATAATGCTATACTTAGATAATGACTGACAATAAGCCCAAGCCACAAAGGAAAATTTGGTAAATTTGACTTCTTAAAGCCCCTTTTGGAGGCTGTAGGGTGGACATGGGGAGGGACTGTTGGCTGCTTGCACCTTTGACTGACCATCCCTCCAGTGTTTTGGTGGAGAATTCCCATCAGAAGCCCAACCCCTTACTACAGAGGCTAGGTCCCAAATACGAATCCGAGTTAGTCAACGGCATGCCAGAACTTATGTTCTAAAGAAATGGAGGAGTCCAGTCGGCTTGATAATTTGGGAAAGTCTGTATCCTTTTTCAGAGCCCTAGATGTTGCAAGTCTCTGAAGCAGCACCAGGCACATTTTCTGACGACAACATTCTTAGTGACACGCACTGCGGTGCCCCGTTCATCATGGCGGTATCCGTGGTGATTTGACTCTGGAGTTTGATTTGTTTCCTAGTACTGCTGTCTCAACTCCTGCTTCTCTGACCCTCAGAGAAACTTCAAATAAACCCTTTTCTGCTTTGAAAGCAATAGGAAGCTTCTAGCTGTTGTTTACAGTGAAGACCACACAGAAGTCAGTCCAGTTCCTCCTGTTTTAGGAAGGAGTTTTCCTCATCACAGGATGCATGGAGTAAGTAGTGTGCAGTCTGGTGGTCTGCAGGAGACACCCCACTCTTGCCGACAGGCCCAGTGTGCTTGCTGTTTAATCCTTTCTTCCTTTTTCTTTAAAGAGTCCTATTTTCTGCCTACAGACACTTTTCCACCATAGTTACTGTAATTATTTGAATTTTAAATCTTCAGTTATAGAGAAAGACCAAATTCTTAAATTATTGGGTTTCTACCTGATCCCCTCTTACTCAAGAAACCAAAGGCTGGTATTTTATCCTGTTTTAGCCATCCATGGCCATACAGAGGCCACTGAAAGTCATCGTGACCATGAGATCCAAAGCTGATTCACATGCGATTGTTGATTAGTGGCACCCCTTCCTGTCAATCTCTAATGGAACCATTTGCTCAAGAATATTAGTAGTTTAAGAATTAGTCTCGGTTGTCAGTGTGACTACATTAGGGATTAACAATAACCCCCAAATAGAGGGTACACCTGGGGGCTGAAGCAGGAAGAACTTCTTTCATCTGGGTATTTGAGGTAGGAAGTCATGCCTTCAGATATTCAGATCTTTAATCCAGATTCAGTCTGGACCACTCCTTCAGCTGGAAGCCTACATAAGTACATGGAAGAAGGAAGATTTTACTTTTCATCCGCCTGTTCTCACCTTGTTAGCACATCCATTCCTTCCCTGGCATTAGAGCTTACTTTTTAAAAGATTATACCGTACACTGCAGGCCAGCTGAGATGTTCAGTCTTCTGGACGGAGCAACTCCTGGGTTCTTGGACTTTCCATCCATAGTCAGTCATTGTTGGATAAGTTAGAGCACAGCCTGTAAGTTGTCCTAACAAATCCCCTTTCAGTATATACAGAGATCCATTTTATAACTTCTGCTACTCTAGAGAGCCCTGACTAATACACAGGCATGGAGAGAGGACAGTCTAGAGCAGTTTGGGTCTCATAACAGTCTCAGTTCACTTACAAATTATCAATAGCCACTATACTATAACCTTAGCCTTCCCCAGGTACTTTTTCACTTCAGAAGACTCAACCCTCCTCCTCCACATCATATTTATTTATTTATTTATTCATTTATTTATTTATTTACTTATTAATTATGTATACAATATTCTGTCTGTATGTCTGCAGGCCAGAAGGGGGCACCAGACCTCATTACAGATGGTTGTGAGCCACCATGTGGTTGCTGGGAATTGAACTCAGGACCTTTAGAAGAGCAGGCAATGCTCTTAACCACTGAGCCATCTCTCCAGCCCCTCCACATCATCTTGACTTAATTTCTTAGCATGCTTTATTTCTCATATAATTGGGTATGGATGTACAGGAGGGGAAGGGCCATTCTTGGGCAGTGCTTATAAAGTGAGCATTCAACTCCCCATGGGTGAAGCAGAGAAATGATTCAAATGAAGGAGAGAAATCTCTAGTTTTGGGGGGAGGAGATGCTGAATGACTTCCCCTGTGTCACAGGAGAGAATCATGGAAAGAAAACCTCAGGTTCTGGTCAGTTCAGGGAGCAATAATTAGCAAGGAGGTAAAGACTGTGCCCGTGACATCAGCAGTCCTCTCTCTGGAAATTCTATTGTATCCTGGAGAGCTCTTGGAATCCTGTGATGTCACTGTGTTGTAGCAACTCAACTGCCCTTAGGATGTTCGTTCAGTGGCTATAAGACTCGCTTATAGACATGTTGTCTAGACTGAGGAGTTTATTTTCGAGAGAGAATGGAGATCAAGGTGAGACGAGAGCGAGGCAGAAGGAAGCAGGCCCTGGGTCTTACAGGAAAACATGGAGAAATAAGTGGTCCTGGGGAAGATGCAACAGTAAGTTCAGGGAAGGGACTAGGAAGCTTTCTGAATATGATGTCCTTGAGCCTTCCAGGGCTAAGGCTCAGGAACTATGGGTTTCTGGGACACAATAGGCCAATCTTGCTTCTCTGAGTTCAACCCACATCAAGGACTCATGAGAGTTAAATTGACAGATTCAGGAATTGACAAGGCTGTAGCCTTTGTGTTGGAGATTGTCTACATTCACTCTGAGTGGGGAAGAAGGCACAGTGGAATTAGTTAGATTTCAATACCAGCACTGCACTTTGCCCCCAGTGGAGTCCTTTAGGTAGTGTGCCAGTAATAATAGGAAAGGAGAGTGCTCTGGAAAAGCCTGAGGTTATCATGCTTTACATAACAGTCATTAGCAGGGCTGAGGCATCAAGTAATTCTCTCTTCCATTGACTCCTAAGATTTCTGACTTCCCAGTTATGAATGATACCCTGGTCTCCAGTTCAGCTTGAAAGCTATTAGAGCCAGTGGGTGAGAGACTGGGAAGAGACTGTGACTTTTTGTTTTATTTTGTTGAGACAGGGTTTCTCTGTGTATCTTGGGCTGTCCTGGAACTCATTCTGTAAACCAGGCTGGCCTCAAACTCAGAGATCTGCCCGCCTTTGCCTCCCTGAGTGCTGGGATCAAAGGCGTGTGCCACCACAGCCCGGCTGAGGCTGCAATTTCTTGTTAGCTCTGGGTGTCCTGGACTATTAGTGAGTGAGAATGGCTTTGTGAATCTGATGACTATGTCCTGCCCCTGAATGACTTCTCCATTAACATGAGAGTCTGAAGCATCAAGCAAGTGACCTGGGTACGCCTATACTCCCTGAGTGATTATGACAGTAACAATTTTTTTCCAGGCTTCTGAAAGAACATGGCCGAGGTCTAAGAAGACAAGGTGCATCCTCTGTAGCTCTGAATAAGCCTTAGAACGCTTTCCCCTGGGTCACCTTGTACAGGGAGACAGAGGTAACCAGGTGCCTTCTGAATGACAGACAGGCACCTCCCTATAGAAAGAAAGGAGAACTGACACCCACGAAGGGGGAGACTCAGTCTGATATTTCAGATTCTACCTGGGCAAAGTCTTATCTGCCAGTCACTTCCTGAGCATCCTTCAATATGTCAAATTTGATTGAGATGAGGTCGTGTGTGGGGCAGGTTCTGTCCTTTGACTTCTAGAATTGGGTACTACTGAGACACCTAATCCTGTCTAACATGGTTGTCAGTGTGAATAACATGTGAATGGACATAGTTCATCCCACATCACTCATTTGTTCTGGGGTCCACCAAGACCACTTCTGAAGCCAAAATCAAGGCTTTCTATGAATCTTCAATCCAGGCTGAACATGACGCTAGCTCTTCATTTCCAGGAGGACAGAAAACTCAAAAGTGTGAAGTGGGCCCTGGGAAGGGTCTAGAGGAAAAGACTCCAGTTATCTCATTTTGTGTCTTTTGCCTGCTCTTCTCATGCTCTGATGTGTATTGTAATTTAAGGTGGCTGTGTCCCTTTTCCTAGGGCAGGTCCATTGTCACAGATCAAAGAATTTGTGTGTTTTTTTTTTTTTTGTAACTCTAGGTGAAGCTCCATAGCAGTGACACACTACAAACCCTCCTCATAACTATGAGAAATTGAATTTTTAGGACATGCCTTTGCATATCTCTGTGTGGTCTCTCAATAGCCATTCATCTTTCCTTAAACTTGAGTGCAGGAATCACTCTTCCTTGGGCTGAGGGCTCCCATGGGGAGCCCCAGTTCTTAGCATTTCCAGCCCAACCTGTCACAAGTTGACCACGCATTTGCTAACTTAGGATGACTGGAATGTATTCTGCTGAAGTTTGGGGGTAATTTTCATCAACTATTGATGGAGGAAGGTCATTGGTTAAAAAATAAAGAAATTGCTTGGCCCTCATAGGTTAGAACATAGGTGGGTGGAGTAAACAGAACAGAATGCTGGGAGGAAGAGGAAGTGAGCTCAGACTCGATATCTCTCCTCTCTGGGGCAGATGCGATGAAGCTCCCACCCAGGATGGACGTAGGCTAGAATCTTCCCGGTAAGTGCATCTTGGGGTGCTACACACATTATTAGAAATGGGCTAGTCCAGATGCGAGAGTTAGCCGAGAAGAGGCTAGATATAATGGGCCAAGCAGTGTTTAAAAGAATACAATTTGTGTGTTGTTATTTTGGGGCATAAGCTAGCCAGGCGACCAGGAGCTGGGGCGGCAGGAACACAGCCCGCAGCTCCCCACAACAAACTATGGGACTTATCTTTGCTTTGACGGACACTCACAATCTCCTATCACACCCATATAGTATTAAAACTTTGTGGATCCTCCATAATGTGCTTTTTGCTGTCAGGGGACTGAAATTTCCTCTCCAACATTCTGACATAGAAATCTTTATTTCTCACGATATTGATTAGATATCTCAAGAAGGGGATGAGCCACTTCCTGGGATGTGTTTGGAAGTGAGTCTCAATTTCCAATACATGAAGTAGTGAATACTTTCTAATGAAGCAGAGAGAGATCTCGGGCTTTGTAATGAGGAGGTGATGAAAGTCTTCCCTTGGGTTTCTGGGAAGGATCCTGGGGAGGCCAGTAAGGCTTCCAGTGAATCGTAGAAGAGTGAGTTAGTAAGCAGGTGAGAAGGACGACTACTGGATTATTGCCTCCTCTGCATATTCTATTGCATTCTGGAGAGCCCTTGATACTCCCTGTGATATCAGAGAATGAAGAACATGGGGAGACTGTGAGAGGTGGAAGGAGGGTAGACTTCAGTCTCCGTGTAAACCATGGAGAATTATGGTTCTGGGGAAGGCACAGTTTGTCCTGGGCAGGAAATTAGAAGGTTCCTGGAGGAGGTGAAGCTTGAGTTTGGCCTTCCAGTAGTAAGGCTTGGCATCTGGGGACTTCTTGGAAGCTTCTCCTACTTCTCTGGGTTCCCCAAAAGAATGCCTAGAGTCAACAGTTACTGATGGCTAGTTTGGGAGGGCCATAAATTGCCAATTGTGCAGCTACTTTTCTGATTCTTAATCTCATTCTGAGTGGAAAGGGAGGCCAGCAGGAGCAAAGGAGGAACTAATTAGGTGTTCCTTTTGGGGGAGGGAGTTGCTGTACTTCATCCTAGTGGATTCCTTCAGTTTCCATGGAAATCTGATGCTAAGAAGAAGAGAGGGAAACTCCCCTGACCAGTTTGAGGATAGCTTCCCTGTTCTTTGGGGACTTCACTTTGTTCCTAGAATTTCCTCCTTCTTGGTTTTCTTTTTGGGACTCAGCATGGACTCTCCTGTCCCTATGCCATTCAAGTACACAAGCTCACTTATCTTTATCTACCTGCAGGGACTGCTGGGGAGGCACCATCCCAACTCTCCACCTTCGCTGAGGAGGAGCAGGAGATGAAAGAGGTGGAAGATCTCACCATTCAGCTACAGAGTATAAAATATGAGCAGATTGAGCTGTGTGGCTTCATGACCAATTATTACTACAAGGATTTGAACAACAGGTAGCCGTTTACGCCCAGTTCTCTGCTGACCATCTGACCCCACAGTGTCAAGCCAAGAATTCCTGAGGAATAGGAGGCTGAACCTCAGGGGTCCTGGTGCCTAAACCAATTTTCCTGAATGCTTCAGAGAGCCAGAACTTGCAACCTGGGTAGCTTTGAGATGAGGACACAGGTTATTCTGCTTCCTCCAAATGAAAAACAGAGCCTGTGACCCGAGTCATACTCTGGGGATAGGGACAGCAGTGTGTCAGCTTTCAACATGCCTTAAACGAGGCCTTGGCAGGCTTTGGTTTGTGAGACATGCTAGGTCCTGTGAGTTTGTGGTAAGTCTTTGTACTTGACCAGTAGATGACTGTGTTGAAAGATCCTGGCAGCAGCTGAGGGGCCTGGTCCCATCCGTCTATATCAGTGTGTTTCTGGAAGGCCTCCTCTCTGGTTGTGTTCTTTATAATCTGAGTCCGTGCCACCTCCCTGCACTTCATGGGCAACCTGATTGTAGGTGTGGGTGGGTGGGGGAAGAGAACATGTGGGGTGTGTGTACCTCTGGGAGCCTGGGGTCTTTGGCAGAGACTGAGGTTTTGCCATTCTCACAGTTTCCAGGGGATGCCAGTGCTGAAGCCAGGGAGCCACACTTTGAGCAGCACAACTCTTGGCTACTGTGGTCACCTTGGTGCAACATTGGAATCCCCTGTGGAGTTTACAAAACCATCGTGAAGTTGGGTCTCCTCCCTGGAATACTGATTGTGTGCTCTGGTCCTCTGTGTAGCAATAGGTTCCTAGGGATGAGAATACCTGTTCTGATGACAGGAGAAATGCTGTCTTAGATTCCTGGTGGGCCCAGATATGTGATTCATGGGAAATTCTTAGAGAGATAATTTGTAGCTCCAAGACCACTGAGGGTGTTCATGTAGCCCTGGATACACCTCTTTGGACACCCTGCCTCTTCTGGCATGGGGACAGGATAGTAAGTTAAATAAACACCAGGAGGCCCCAGTATGTAGGTGCCAGGCTGTGGCATCCACTGAGCAGGGGCAGTCCAGGACACAGCCTGATTTCTTGTGATCCTTGAGTCCTGTGTTCATGGGGTTCTTTTCTCCTGGGGCCATGCCCTACCACAGGCTGAATTCTCTTGAGATGCGGGAAAAGGAGCATAAGCAGGTGATGTCGGACCTGCAGAAATGGCCCATTGAGATCAGTGATGCCTTGAAGAAGTGCAAGCGGCTGAGAAAGGAGAACAAAACCTACAGGTAAGTGCCTGACATAGTTTTGGAGAGACTGATTCTACCCTCTTTGTCTTTGACCCAAAGAGAGGGTTCTGGTTCTAGCCCGACTGCTTCTTACCAAGAAGCCTGACTTGTAGCACTTGAACTTGTGCCTCTTGGACTCAGTTTGCTGAGTGTGAAAGACACTGAGCCTCTCCCAGTGATGTCCTAAATAGGAGCCCCTGGATAGAAAAAATGATCTGCACCAAGAAGGGGGTGTCATGAAGCCCAGGGCCTCTGGTGCTCTGGCAGTGGTTTTGCAGATTTGGTTTCCATGGGACCTGTAGACAGAATTTATTCCTGTTGGGACCTCTGCCCTCCTTCAGAGATTGTCCTCTACATGTTGATGCTTCCCCAATACCATGAAGAGTTAAGAAAAGGTGTGGGCTACACCCTGCTCTCAGGCACACAGTATCAGTTTTGGTGTCAGGGTTTTCAGTAGCTTGAATCTTTCTGGAATTTGGTTTTTCTCTGGATTTGGCCTCTCTCTGAGTGATCTTAGGCTCCTGTGAGCTCCAGTTTGGGGTTGTCTGGGGTGTGCAACTTTTCAAGGCTGGTGGTACTTGGAGGTAGGGATGGCAAATGGAGGGTGGATGGGGCTCATCATCTTTGGATGGTGGTTCAGTTACCTCCACAGTCAGATCGGACGAGAAGTGCCTGAGCTGAAGAATAGCATACACATATTGAGAGCCGAGAAGAGAAAGTTGTGGGAGGAGCAGATTGCACTGCAAGAGTCCTGTGAGGAGGTGAGGAAGCTCTTGAAGGAGGTCCGTGAGAAGATCTGTGACCCTTGTGCTGAGCAGCACCAGGTAGGCTGAGGGAGTGGGGGCACGCTGCCTATCAGTCCAACCATAAACAGAGAGACAGCCATGTAGCCATCCACCCACCCATCCAGACGACCACCTACTGCCACCCAATTGTTTGTTTCTGTGATCATTCACAAGTCTCTGGAGAGTTATTCTCTTGCAAGGAACTGGAGATTGGAAGGCAAACGCCCTGCTAGAAGTCCACTGAGGGAGGTGGATCAGTCACATATCACACACCTGCATGTCGTATGGTCAGAGGGCTGCTATGCAGGGTGCTGCTTAGGGAATAGAACAGAGCTTTCATTGATGAGGTCAGCAGCCTGTGGCTCATTTCGTTTGTAGGAGTCACATGAGAGGAATGCAGTACAGGAAGGTGAGGAGGGGCCACTGTGGTAAATCAAGGCATCTGAGGGACAGGACAGGCCTGCTAATGGTTTGTGTCCCTTCTCTGCTCTGGGTGAATGGTGACTGCACACTCAATGGTCAGGTGGCCCTCTGTGTCCTCTCTCCCCTGCTTTGTCCTCATCTGCATTGCCTGCTATCATTTTCTTTCCACCTTTGCTGACTTAGTCAGCGTTATTCAAAGAAATTCCTGACATAATCACCTCACAGGGAGGAATTGTTGATTTTGACTCCTGGCTGTCAATTTTCCGGTTTCCTGAGCTCATTGCTTTGGGTCTGAAGTGAGGCAGCCTGTGGCAAAGGGAGCTCCTTTTGGAGGAAGTTGCTCACCTTGGGGGTAACTGGTAAGTTAACAGAACCAGAAGGCAGGTCCACTAGCATCCAGTGGTCCTGTTCTGAGGAACATTCCTGTACTCCACAGCCTGGGAAACTTTCTGAGCAGGGTTGGCTAAGGAGCCAGGACTCCAGAGCTCCACCTGTCTGTGAATTAGATTTACAGGATGGACATTTCAATGACTGAGCTGCCTCTCTTTCATGCCCATGTGTTTCTCTCATGCAGCAAAGGTTAACCTTCTTCTCAACAGTTCCCCTGGTGATTTTTCCTTATATTATCACTACCTGGTAATCTAAACATGTTACTGCTTTACAGTGTGCTTGTATGTGTACACACATGTATGTTTGTGTTCATGAGTTTATGTACATACATGAGTGAGCACTCCTCCTATGAGAATGCAATCTTCTAATGAACAGGAGCAAGAAAGCCTGGATGAAAGACAGAAGAACCTGCTGAAGCAGGAGGAGCTGGCCCCCCAGATGATGCAGCATCACATCAGTGTCCCCAAGATGAGGTAGGACCCCAGCTGGGAGGAGCAGTTAGAACCATGTAGGTCACCTGTACCTAGATCTCTGTCCTTTTGGGGATCCTCACTTTCTGGATGTCTCTCAGCCACATCCAGGGAAAGAACACCTTAGGGTATTGTGCTGGTCCAGTCAACAAGAATTTCACCAGGAAACACTCTGTTTGATCCTTAGTTTTTCTGGGCATTGTTTATGCCTTATTCCCTTCTGAGCTCTCTGGTATCTTCTTAGTATCTGTTACTTCATTTCCCCACATAATTCTCCCTCTGGTAGTCCTAAACCTAGCAGGTGGAGGGTTAGCTGTGGAAGACAGTGTATGTTCCTGACACTTTACTTTCGTTCCAGAACATCACCTTTAGAGAAGTTCCTCCCTTTGGGCAGGTCTGCATGCAGTACACTGATGCTAATTACAGACTCTCTAGAGCAACCATTGGTTTTCTGTGAAAACAGTTTTCTGGCTATCAGAAGCTTCACTGATTGAGGAGTTGAACCCAGGCATGTTTTTGTGCTGTGGGAATAATTAGAAACTTCGATGCTTTTATTTTACAGGCTTCCCTAGAAGGTCTACATCGAGTTTCCCAGGTTGCTCACTCTCACCTGGTATCTAAGGCCATGCATATCTGTCCTGAGCTGTTACTCAGACATTGTACACTGTTATTTTTCCAAATAATGTATCTAGACAACAGGAGAAATGTGCAGTATTTTCTTGCTCAGCACGGTGTAGTTCTCAGTTCATCTTCAAGCACATTCTAAAAGCTGAGAAAAAATCCAGGCCCAGGTGCACTCTGACCCTTCTCCCTTGGGGAACACCCTCAGTTGAAAAGTCATGTTGGATTGTCCAGCTGAACAGAGCTGATTCAGATCAACAGATGACAGAGCAGGTCCCCACCAGGCTTTTCCCCTAACTGCCTTCCTCCTCTAGGTCAGAAAATCTGCAATCTGAGTCAGAACAGGTCACAGCCCAGGATGAGAGCCTCCTGCAGACAGAGCTGCTGCAGCAGGTCTAAGTCTCACAGGCAAGTGAACCACCATTTCATCCCATCCCCAGCAAAGTTGGCATTGGGGGACTGGGAGTTCTCGACCTTGGCTTCCAGTATGAATGGAGCCTGATTGTTTCCTAGCTGGTGTCCCAGCCAGGCTGTTTATTGGTCTGATTTCTTTTCCTTCTCACATAGCAGATCTTGAGAGAGCTGAGGAGACCCAAGAAGTCAAAGATGCCTTGAACCCATGACATTCTGCACCCACGGATCAAGGCCTCCTCCTCAGAAGACACCCCCTTATATCTGTGAGCGTACCAATGAGGCGAATACCAGCTGACCTCCACGTGATCCATCTCCAAGTATATCCATCAAAAACTGCCCAAAAGGGCCACAAAGAATGCTCTTGAAACATGTCTCAAACTTACTGATGGTGAGGCCTTGACTCACAAATCTTCAAGGAAACCTGGCAATACTAGCTTTGAAAATGCTTTTTACAATTGGTGACAGCCTTCCTACCATTCCAAACATGTCCAGTGACAGGCTGTAGGTCTGTGCTGCTGAATCTGCAGAAAGAGAATGCTGATTGCATAATTTTTTTGTTTCATTTTTGGTTGAATTTTGTTTGCTTTGATTTTGTTGGTTTTCTTTGTTATGGTTTGATGTTCTGCTATTTATTTGCTTTTTCTTTGGATTTTTTTGTGTTTTGGTATTTTTGAAGGATATTCACTATTTATATTGACTGTTCTCTTTAAGCCCCTATTGAATAAAATGACTATTTTTATTAATACAAAAAAGTGATTTCCAAATCTTCTCTTTTAGAACCAATTTCTTTCTTCGGGTGTGGTGTCTCACTCCAGTAGACCTGCAAAACCATAACTCTTGAGTGCCCAACTTGGGCTGCATAGTGAGTTCACAGTCAGCCAGGGCTACACAGAGAAATGAATGTGGATGATGTTGCCAGCTTGGATGTCCATTGCATGGTGGAAAAAGTATCCATACTGTATCCTTGTGGTCATATATTTATCCATCCTTAAAATATATCATGCTCTTTACACATTTCATGAAATAATCATGTATGCCAAATTAACGAGAAACACAATAGTATTGCTGTAAAGCCTCTCTGGAAATGAAAACATTTACTAAAGGACTATGAAAGAAATTCATGGCCTGCTTGCCACCAGGGACCATGATAATGTCCTTGCTTGAGCTGTTGCCAAGGGCCATATCCTGTCCCTGGCCCTGACACAGATGTGGGGATTCTTTTTGGTATCCATGATTCCTCTTACCAGTGAGGCCCTTGCAATCACCTGCAGACTGGGCCACCACCTGTGACCATGTTGGTGTTAAAGGGATGTGCCCCCATAGGGGGCGTGTGTGTCTTAGAGTGCTGTGCTGATACCAGGTCCAGAGTGACATCTGGGCAGACTTCTGGAATAGGACCACATCCTGGAGACATGGCGCTCCTGGGTTCGTACCAATCTGATTGACCTGCACTGTCAACCAGGGCCCTTGGTGTCCTCCAATCCTAGGCTGCTGCCAAAGGCCATGTCTGGATCCCATATGCTGCCTCAGCCTCAGTCTATGTTAATGAATGTCTCCTGTTAGCACTGAAGCAGGATATGTTAACAAAGAGTTACCTAACCTGCCCCTCACCAACTGCGGCACTGGGGAGAGTGGGTCCTGCACCTGGACTGAGCAGCACAATAGAGTGTTGTAGAGTAGAGTGGGGGTGCAGGTGAGCTGGCCCCGAGAGCAGAAGAACTAAAGTCCACCCCACTTCGTCTACCTTGTGTCGGCAAAGGTGAGGGAAATATGTCTGCCCCACCTGAGCATATGCACCTGTAGCTGGTGGGAGAGTTGGCCTCTAGGCCATGAGAACAGAAGATCTCACCAATGGCAGAAATAGGGATTGTGGACCCAGCACCTCCCCTAGGCAAAACATTAGAGCTCTCTCCTTGTGTTCCGAGTGAAGGTAAGTGAGATGTGAGGGTGTGGGAGGAGGAGAATTGACTTCTCTCCATTCTGCCTGCTGCATTGGGAGAACTAGCTGGGGCAGTGCCGGAGAGCTGGTCTGGGTGGTGAGATGAGAAAGGGCGGTGAGCTATCCAAACTGCTACCACCTAAGCACAGACCAGGACTACGGGTTATCCCACTTATCATCCTCTTCATCTAAGAACTGTTGGAGCATGTGAAGGACCCAGATCTGCAGATCCAAAACTGCAAGATCCCCATAACACAAGGCATAAATAGGATAGGGGGTAAGTGAATGTCCATTATCTATAGTGTAGAGAAACCAGGGGCATAGAAGTCTTATCAGAACACATGTATGGACTAAATGGTATACTGTGTGATTGCTGGGCTACACAACAGCTTCCTTGACCAGAATTTTGTTTGTTTGCTTTTAATTTTGTGTAATGGATATTCTACTGAAAACAATCTAAAGATTCAATAATATCAATATTAAACTCCCAGTACTTTATATAATTTACAGGGATATAAAAACATTAAAAACATATGAAATTACAAGATACTCAGAACTGTCAAAGCTATGCCTAAGTAGAAATAGTAAGGTAGGAGATATCACAATTTCTGATATCTATTTATAGGACGGCATCATGGGAGCAAAACAACATTTTACATTAATGAAAGAGACACACAGACCAATGGAATTATTTTTGAGGACGCATAAAGCAAAATAACTACAGCAATGCAGTGGTGAAAGACACCTTCAATAAATGGTGCTGGGAAAAATAAGTAGTAGAATAAGTTGTAACTTTGCTACCCTAAAGAATATTAATTAAAAATTGATCAAATAGCTCAATGCAAGACCTTAAACACTAATACTGTTGGAGTAGGAAAGGGAAATCACTTTACCAGGAATTTTATTGTGATTGCATCACACCTACATACCGCTTTTGGTAGAATGGCCATTTTTACAACATTAATTCAAGAGACCCATGAATAAAATGTCAAGACTTTTTTCACATACATAGAAAGAAAAACAACTCACTTAAATGATCTCTTTCATAAGTTATCTTGGTCATGGTGTCTCTTTACAGCAATAGAAAATAACTGAGACCAGAAGTTAGGTTGAGCCACCTGTAACATGGACCGAAGAGAGGAAGAAACTAAGTATCTTGTGGACTGAGACTGAAGCAGATGTTTAAAGACTGGAGTCTGTATTTGTCATGTGGACATAAATTTGCAGAGAAATAACAGAAGACTGCTGGAGAATATCAATCACTAAATTTTGTAAGACATATTGGTAGAGATAAATCCTGTCAGAATTTTCCAGGAGATGTTTTCTGGGAGAGGTCCTCCACGTAGGGAGAGAACAGCATTTCTGTGGGACAAAGCCTGAGTTGTCTCTGGTAATGACTTCCATCCTATCCTGTCAGAGTAGCCACAAATTCCAAGTTTTCTAGGACTTTGATCTGAAATTTGTTGCTGAAATTTGATCTGAAATTTTAGGAGGCTGAGTAAACCCCACTTAGGGAAGGCACACAGTCCTCCCTCACAGGGCCACTCCCCTCGGCCCTCAGCCCCCTTGGTTTGTGTGCAGCTTCCCCTGCAGTCTCCCTCCCTGTGTCACTCAGAGCACAGTAGTACAGGGCAGAGTCCCACAGCAGCACTGAGGATCTCTGCCTGGGGAAGGAGCTGCTGCTCTCATGGAGAGTGGCATGGAAAACTTGCTGTTCTGTCCTCTCATCTGTGGAGCTCCTCAGCAGGAGCCAAGGGGTTTTGACATAGTGCACGTACGAGGAAAGGAAATGGGCTGAATCAGTAGTCTGATAGGTGCACTTCAGTTTCATAGACAACCCGTCTGTGACAGTAACCAGGCCTTCTGTCTGGGTCACTGAGTCTCCATTGCTCCTCCCTGAAAAAAATAAATAAAAATAAATAAATAAATAAATAAATAAATAAATAAATAAATAAGGATAAATCACTTTTCTATGAGGAAGAAGGTAAAGACGTCCACAGCTGTAAGAGAATGATGTCAGCACCACTTAGGGTAAATGTGACTTACTGAGCATTAACAGGAGCACCAGGACAGAGCAGGTGTCAGGAAGCATGTTCATAGACATCAGTAACACTTGCTTCTTGAGTTCACCAAACTCACAGGGCAAGTCTCCCCAGGACCTCACTGAACCTTCTCACTCTCAAAGGAGAAACTCCTTCTGCACAGTGACAGTCTGTCATGTGAAACTCTCGCCTAGATGAGATGTTAACCACATCTGAAGAGGCAGTGCCCTCTGCTGATTTCCTTCAAACTGCACACAGATGTCTGCTCAGCACATTGTGAATAAACATCAAACCTCATGCAAAGGCGGCGGGTCTCAAGTCCACAGTGAATGTCTGCAATCGCCGGTGTTACTGAACCATATGTATTCTATGATATTTATTGTGATGAATATACATAAACTTTATCTATCGCTATACATACACATAATACACACACATTCACATAGCTCCTAAAATTTTTCTTTTTCTCATTTATTAGTTCTTAGGAAATGTTACGAAAAGATTTTGATTATATCCACCTGCCCCCTACACTCCTAACAGATCCATCTACTCTTCCCTACCAACCCAGCCCCCCCCCCACTTTTAAAAGGAAAAACTCAATTTTTGCTTTACAAGCTGTACAGCACATATTCTCTTGGATGTGTGACCTTCAGTGGAGCGTAGTCAATGCAATCAAGGCCTCACCAATAAAGAAACCTGAACCCTTCTCCCAGCAGCTACCAACTGCCCATAGCTCCTTAACTAAGCATGGGAATGCCCACCCTCCCTCTGCTTGCTGGAACTGTGTCTGCCCTGATCCTTGCAAGTCTTATCTGTGCTCTCAACCTCCGTGAGTTCATGTGTGCAGCTGCCCTGCTGTGTCCAGAAAACACTGTGTCCTTGTAGTCACCCCCATCTATGTCTCTGACATTCTTTCCCGCCTCCTTCCTCCTCTGTCCTTGGGGGGAAAGTGTGTAATGTAGATGTCCCATCTGTGGGTGATTGTGCTACAATCTATTCTTCTCTGTAGTGCAGTGTGTTCCGGTTCTCTGTGACAATCACCGTGTGTGAAACCACAGAAAGGGAATGATGAAACTGTATTTCAGTTTTTAAAAACAGAATAAACTATCCTAAATTGTATTGAGTGACTTGAAGCTAACTTTATTATTTTGTGTTTTTAATGTCTACTCTGTAGTTGGCACTGACCAACCAACAACTGGCACATGCTGTACTGGAAGGCCCATGATACAGGGTGTTGATGGGGTTCCAGGAACTGTGACAGATTTGAGAAGAGGCTACAGCTGCTTGGGGAGCAGTGTGCCCTTGCAGCATAGAAGTACATGGCAGAGTCTCCAGGTTGGGTGTCTGTGATGTGCATGGAGAAGTGGTTGGATTTCTTATCCAATAAAATTATCAGTCTTCCATCCTGCTTTCTTTCCATATTTGAACTACTGTCTATAATGAGCTTAGGATGCTTTCCATGTCCTTGTTTATACCAAGGAATGTAGGATGAGGCAATATCAACATATGTGCAGTTGATGGCAGCGCTGGCTCCCTCCTGGACTCTCAGGGTAGAAGGATGCTGTTCCACCTGCTGGCCATGGCTCATTCCTATGAAGAAAGATGGAAAAATGATTGTCAGGCCATCACTATCCAGGATTCTTTTTCTATGATATAAATGACAAAAAGAGAAGTCCTCCTCTTTGTCTCAGAAATACCGACTGAGTATTCTGTGGCCCTAAAATCTTAACTCATCATCCAGCTGCAGTCACAGAAACATTAATAAAGTAGGAGCACGTGTTTTCATTGTGCTTTCCAATTAAACTAAGACCCTGGGTACAGTTGTGACTAGCAGGATAACTACAGCTACAAGGGTGTTGATGGAGGAAGGTCATTGGTTAAAAATAAAGTTAAAAAATAACTCATAGGTTAGAACATAGGTGGGTGGAGTAAACAGAACAGAATGCTGGGAGGAAGAGGAAGTGAGCTCGGATGCAGGGCAGCTCCTCTGAGAGACAGATGCCATGCTCCCCTCTCCCTGGCAGACGCGATGAAGCTCCGACCCAGGATGGACGTAGGCTAGAATCTTCCCGGTAAGCGCTCCTTGGGGTGCTACACACATGAATAGAAATGGGTCAAGCAGTGTTTAAAAGAATACAGTTTGTGTGTTGTTATTTTGGGGCATAAGCTAGCTAGGCAGCCATGAGCCGGGCTGTGGGAAGAGGCCCACAGCTCCTACTACAGGGTGTTGCTCTTTCTCAGTAACAATTCTACCTCTTGTCATCAACTCAGTCTCTGGGGAAAAGGCTGTGCTTCTGCTCTAAGCCTGCACAACCAGCATACAAGGAAGTGAGTCCTCTGCCTACCTTCCAGTAGCTGAGGTCGACTACCACCTGCTGGTTGCATCTTTAACCAATGAGGTCTCTGCTTAAGAGTTCTCTGACCTGTGAGGGACGCAGACACATAAAACAGCAATATGTCATATCAAGTGGGTCCTAGTCCTGAGATATCAAGAATGGTATTTGTACACACTAGTGAGTTTTCTGTTTCTTCTATATAAATCTACCATAGATTATATACAATCTTTTATATATAAATTTATATACATGAAGTTTTCATATATAAATATGTATATATGATGTATTTGTGTGTGTGGCATTCCTTATATCTGGAACTGTGTTTACTGATGTATTCCCTTATCATATAATTTCCCAGGTCATTCATCTTTTTTTTTTAAAGATTTATTTATTTATTATGTGTACAGCATTCCTCCCCATGTGTGCCCCCATGCCAGAAGGGGGCGCCAGCCAGGTCTCATTAAAGATGGCTGTGAGCCACCATGTGGTTGCTGGGAATTGAACTCAGGACCTCTGGAAGAGCAGTCAGTGCTCTTAACCACTGAGCCATCTCTCCACTCCTCCTTTTCCTGGTGACAGATACTTAAGCCAATATTTGTCCTTGAGGGCTATGGCACCCAAGAACAGGCATTTTTGGGTCTCTTTGGGCTTTCAGTTGCAAAGTGACAATATTCTTTCCATTGCAGTGAGATCTTGTTGACAATGCAATGCCGATATGATGTTTTTATGCATTCATCATATCTTCCAGAGAGTCGGCCTGGAATCACAAGCACACACAGCTACTCTTAGGAAAGTTCTCAGAAGTCATTTGATCTTCAGGATGGCATCATCCATTTTGCCCACTCCCACAGTATCTAGACTGAATTACTGAGAGAAGAGAAGTGGTGGATTCCCTAGAGAATATGACAAACCTTTCAACAAGCCCATTTTTCCTCTTTCCTGAGGACTCTCCCACCCTCTTCCCCCTACTTCTAGACAATTGACTTTCCTTCATCTCAAATGTGAACACATATAAACACTGTCTCTCTGGGAATCCGGTGTACTCACAGACCTGGAAAGCAGATAGATCGGATCAACCGTCCTTCTTGTTCTCCATTTCAGTTCTTCGGGTACCATCCCCTGTCCTGTAGCAAACTACCTGGCTGTCCTATCACTCTTCCTCCATTCACTGAGGACTCAGCAGAACCTTGCTGCATTTCCTTTCCTCCCTCACCCCTATGCTTTTGTGTTGAAAGCCAGTAGAAGCACTCAGATGGGAATGTGGTTGTCGCACAGTCCTGGGAGGCAGGTAGTCCATCCTTCCTCTCCAGATGGGAATGTGGTTGTTGCACAATCCTGGGAGGCAGGTAGTCCGTCCTTCCTCTCCAGATGGGAATGTGGTTGTCGCACAGTCCTGGGAGGCAGGTAGTCCGTCCTTCCTCTCCAGATGGGAATGTGGTTGTCGCACAGTCCTGGGAGGCAGGTAGTCCGTCCTTCCTCTCCAGATGGGAATGTGGTTGTCGCACAGTCCTGGGAGGCAGGTAGTCCGTCCTTACTCTCCATCCTGTCCCACATTTCAGCTCCCCCCGTTTCTCCCCAACCCTGCAGCACAGGCATGTCCTTCCTCTTGGCCTCCATTACCTAGGGACTCTGACAAACCTTGCAGAGGACCCAGCTTCCCTCATTCCTGTGGATCCTTTCAGCATCCCCTCTAGTTAATTCCCTTTCCTTAGTGTCACCCTCCAATAAATAAAAGCACTTTCTACCCCAGTGGCCACACTGGCAGGGACTCAAGTAGGTTATTTATACTATCCTTCCTGTCCTCCACTACAGTCTCTCTGTTCTCATGCTCAGCCTGGTAACAACCTGCTTGCATGTCCCCTTTCTCAATTTTATTCACTGGACACTGGACCCAGGGTCCCTAGCACTTCCTTCCCATCTCTTCATATAAGTCTTACAACCTGCATGCAGAATCCTCTCTTCCCACCACTCCCCAACACTCTGTGGATCCCACCTCTAGGTGTGACGAGGATCCACTTAGCTTGTTACTGAAGCCTCTCCCAGCCTTTTCTCCTAGCCCACATCTGTTCCTTTCTGCCACACATTGGCCATAGAAGCACTCCCTACCATACCATAAAAACAATACTTCGCTAAGATCCAGAGAGTTCATATCCAGAGAAGAAAACACTGACAGAACAAAGACAATACACATGGAAACACAGTTATCTCGACCAGAGACATAAGCACAAAAATACAATCAAGAATAGCCAAGACAATATGTCTCCACCAGAACCCAGTAACCATGCTTCAACAGATCCTGAAAATGCAATACAACTGAACCACGGACAATAGCATCAGAAATAGATAATATGAACTTGATGAAGGATCCTAAAGAGGATATGAAAAATCCTTTAATGAAGTATTTGACAAGATAACAAGCAGTGGAATAACATGAAGAAAAACTTCAAGACATGCAAGCATAAAACTGGAAATGTATAACTTAGGAAGTCAAGCCAAAATCTCAAAGATAAGCTTCAAGAAAGCACAAAACATAGAAGAGGGAATCTCAGGTATTACATCAAAGTAAACGAAAAGGACACCGTGGGGGGAGGTGTCCTTTATGACAGCACGGATAAATTATGGATGCTGATCCCATTCTACAGTGTGCATCCATGAGCAAGCCGTGCTATCCATACCCAGGACACCAATAACCTCTGTAGCTTGGACTGACTGGGAACTCACTATGGAGCCCATGCTACCCACAGACAGAGATGGATCTCTGCTAGATCCAGACAGCATGGAGAAAAACTAAACTGGGGAATGCCGGAGTTAAATAATGCCATAAATCAAATGGAACTAGCAGATGTCTACAGATTATCTCATCCAAACACTAAAGAACATATTTTCTGCTCAGAATCTCATGGAACATTCACCAAATTGATAGCATACTAGGACATAGGAAAAGTCTCAACAAGTATTAAAAAATTGAAATAAAATCCTGTATTATATTTGACCACCATGACTTTAATTGGCTATCAACAACAGCATAAACTATACCAAGTCATGAAAACTGAAAAACTCAGTACAGAATGAAAAGTGGGTCAAAACCAAAATCAACTTAACACTAAAATATTTTTTGAATTGAATGAAAATGAAAACACACTCTATCCAAACCTATGGAACACAATGAAGAGAGTTTGAAGGGGTAAGTTCACAGCACTGAGTGGCTGCCTGAAAAAAAATAGTTTTCATATTTGTAACTTAGCAGCACATCTGAAATCTCTAGAAAAAGGTTAATTAATACCCCAAAAGAATAGATGGAAAGAAGTAAACTGAGGGCTTAAATCACTGAACTAGAAACAACAAAAATAATTACAAAAGATCAACAATAAGCAGTTGGTTCTTGAAGTCTGAAGAAAATCATTGAGATTGAAGAATTACAAAGCCTTTTCAAAATCATCTAAGCCAAAGACAGAACATTTGGGATAACTCTAACCAAGAAAGTGAAAGACTTGTATAATAAAAACTGGCAATTAAGGGCAAAATTAAAGAGGAAATGAGAAGATGCAATAATCTCCCATGCTCATTGATCAGTAGGATTAATGTTGTAAAATGGCGATTCTACCAATAGCAATTATTAATAAAAATAATAAATCAACAATGTTGTATATATTCTTTTTTTTAAATTTTTTTATTAATTAATTTATTTAATTATTAAAGATTTCTGCCTCTTCCCCGCCACCACCTCCCATTCCCTCCCCCTCCCCCAATCAAGCCTTCCTTCCTCCTCAGCCCAAAGAGCAAGCAGGTTTCTCTGCCCTGTGGGAGGTCCAAGGACCACCCACCTCCATCCAGGTCTATTAAGGTGAGCATCCAAACTACCTGGGCTCCCACAAAGCCATTACGTGCAATAGGATCAAGAACCCATTGCCATTGTTCTTCAGTTCTCAGTAGTCCTCATTGTCCATTATGTTTAGCGAGACCGGTTTTGTCCCATGCTTTTTCAGACCCCGGCCAGCTGGCTTTGGTGAGTTCCCGATAGAACATCCCCATTGCCTCAGTGTGTGGGTGCACCCCTAGCAGTCCTGAGTTCCTTGCTCGTGCTCACTCTCCTTCTGCTCCTCCTTTGGATCGTGAGACTTCAGTCCAGTGCTCCAATGTTGGTCTCTGTCTCTGTCTTCTTTCATTGCCTGATGAAGGTTAATAATCAGGGGGATGCTTATATGTTTTTCTTTGGGTTCACCTTCTTATTTAGCATCTCTAGAATCACGAATTATAGTCTCAATGTCCTTTATTTATGGCTAGAAACCAAATATGAGTGAGTACATCCCATGTTCCTCTTTTTGGGTCTGGCTTACCTCACTCAGGATAGTGTTTTCTATTTCCGTCCATTTGTATGCAAAATTCAAGAAGTCATTGTTTTTTACTGCTGAGTAGTACTCTAATATGTATATATTCCATACTTTCTTCATCCATTCTTCCATTGAAGGACATCTAGGTTGTTTCCAGGTTCTGGCTATTACAAACAATGCTGCTATGAACATAGTTGAGCATATACTTTTGTTGTATGTTTGGGCATCTCTTGGGTATATTCCCAATAGTGGTATTGCTGGGTCGAGAGGTAGGTTGAACCCGACTTTCCTGAGAAACCGCCACACTGCTTTCCAAAGTGGTTGCACAAGTTTGCATTCCCACCAGCAATGGATGAGAGTGCCCCTTTCTCCACAACCTCTCCAGCAGAGGCTATCCTTGGTGTTTTTGATTTTAGCCATTCTGACCGGTGTAAGATGGTATCTTAATGTTGTCTTGATTTGCATTTCCCTGATTGCTAAGGAAGTTGAGCACGATCTTAAGTGTCTTTTGGCCATTTGAACTTCTTCTGTTGAAAAGTCTCTGTTCAGCTCAGTGCCCCATTTTATAATTGGATTGATTAACCTTTTACGGTCTAATTTCTTGAGTTCTTTGTATATTTTGGATATCAGACCTTTGTCAGTTGCGGGGTTGGTGAAGATCTTCTCCCAGTCAGTGGGTTGCCTTTCTGTCTTAGTGACAGTGTCCTTTGCTTTACAGAAGCTTCTCAATCTCAGGAGGTCCCATTTATTCAATGATGTCCTTAGTGTTTGTGCTGCTGGGGTTATACGTAGGAAGTGTTCTCCTGTGCCCATGTGTTGTAGAGTACTTCCCACTTTCTCTTCTATCAGGTTCAGTGTGTTCAGACTGATATTGAGGTCTTTAATCCATTTGGACTTGAGTTTTGTGCATGGTGATAGATATGGATCTATTTTCATTCTTCTACAGATTGACTTCCAGTTTTGCCAGCACAATTTGTTGAAGATGCTCTCTTTTTTCCATTGTATACTTTTAGCTCCTTTATCGAAAATCAGGTGTTCATAGGTTTGTGGGCTAAAGTCAGGGTCTTCTATTCTATTCCATTGGTCGACTTCTCTGTTTTTAATGCCAGTACCAAGCCGTTTTCAGTACTGTAGCTCTGTAATAGAGTTTGAAGTCAGGGATGGTAATGCCTCCAGACGATCCTTTATTGTATAAGATTGTTTTGGCTATCCTGGGTTTTTTGTTTTTCCATATAAAGTTGATTATTGTCTTTTCCAGATCTGTGAAGAATTTTGATGGGATTTTGATGGGGATTGCGTTGAATCTATAGATTGCTTTTGGTAGAATTGCCATTTTTACTATGTTGATCCTCCCAATCCAAGAGCAAGGGAGGTCCTTCCATTTTCTGGTGTCCTCTTCAATTTCTTTCTTCAAAGACTTAAAGTTCTTGCCAAATAGATCTTTCACTTCCTTGGTCAGAGTTACCCCAAGGTATTTTATGCTATTTGTGGCTATCGTGAAAGGTGATGCTTCTCTGATTTCCCTCTCTGCTTCCTTATCCTTAGTGTATAGGAAGGCAACTGATTTTTTGGAGTTGATTTTGTAACCTGCCACATTACCAAAGGTGTTTATCAGCTGTAGGAGTTCTTTGGTAGAGTTTTTGGGGTCGCTTATGTATACTATAATATCATCTGCAAATAATGAAAGCTTAACTTCTTCCTTTCCAATATGGATCCCCTTGATCCCCTTATGTTGTCTTATTGCTATTGCTAGGACTTCAAGCACTATATTGAAGAGGTATGGAGAGAGTGGACATCCTTGTCGTGTTCCTGATTTTAGTGGGATGGCTTTGAGTTTTTCTCCATTTAATTTAATGTTAGCTGTCGGCTTGCTGTAAATAGCTTTTATTATATTTAGGTATGACCCTTGTATTCCTAATCTCTCCAAGACCTTTATCATAAAGGAGTGTTGAATTTTGTCGAATGCTTTTTCAGCATCTAATGAAATGATCATATGGTTTTTTCTTTCAGTTTATTTATATGGTTGATTACATTGATAGATTTGCGTATGTTGAACCAGCCCTGCATCTCTGGAATGAAGCCTACTTGATCATAATGGATAACTTTTCTAATGTGTTCTTGGATTCGGTTTGCCAGTATTTTATTGAGAATTTTTCGTCGATGTTCATGAGTGAGATAGGCCTGTAATTCTCTTTCTTGGTTGGGTCTTTGTGTGGTTTTGGTATCAGGGTAACTGTAGCTTCATAAAAGGAATTTGGCAATGACTCTTCTGCTTCTATATTGTGAAATACATTAAGAAGTATAGGTATTAGCTCTTCTTGGAAGTTCTGGTAGAATTCTGCATTGAAACCATCTGGTCCTGGGCTTTTTTTGGAAGGGAGATTTTTGATAACTGTTTCTAATTCTTCGCGACTAACAGGTCTATTTAGATCGTTCACCTGTTCTTGGTTTAGGTTTGGTATATGGTACTTATCTAAAAATATGTCCATTTCTTTTGCATTTTCCAGTTTTGTGGCATACAGGCTTTTGTAGTAAGATCTAATGATTGTCTGAATTTCCTCTGTGTCTGTGGTTATGTCCCCCTTTTCATTTCTGATCTTATTTATTTGCGTGTTCTCTCTCTGTCGTTTAATTAGTTTGGATAGGGGTTTGTCAATGTTGTTGATTTTCTCCAAGAACCAACTTTTTGTTTCATTGATTCTTTGGACTGTTTTCTGTGTTTCTATTTTGTTGATTTCTGCCCTCAGTTTGATTATTTCCAGTCTTCTACTCCTCCTGGGCGCGTCTGCTCCTTTTTTTCTAGAGCTTTCAGGTGTGCTGTTAAGTCCCCAATGTATGCTTTCTCCGTTTTCTTTAAGTGGGCACTTAGTGCTATGAACTTTCCTCTTAGCACTGCTTTCATCGTGTCCCATAGGTTTGAGTATGTTGTCTCTTTGTTTTCATTAAATTCAAGGGAGACTTTAATTTCTTTCTTAATTTCTTCCTTGACCCAGGTGTGGTTCAGTAGTTGACTGTTCAGTTTCCATGAGTTTGTCAGCTTTCTGGGGGTAGCATTGTTGGTGGCTTCTAACTTTAATCCGTGGTGATCTGATAAGACACAGGTGGACACTGATATTTTTTTGTATCTGTGGAGGTTTCCTTTGTTTCCAAGTATGTGGTCAATTTTCGAGAAGGTTCCATGAGCTGCAGAGAAGAAGGTGTATTCTTTCCTATTTGGGTGGAGTGTTCTATAGATGTCTGTTAAGTCCATTTGATTCATTACCTCCAACAATTCTCTTAATTCTCTATTAGTTTTCTGTCTGATTGACCTGTCCATTGGTGAGAGAGGTGTGTTGAAGTCTCCTACTACTAGTGTGTGTGATTTGATGTCTGCCTTGAGTTTTAGCAATATTTCTTTTATATAAGTGGGTACTTTTATATTAGGGACATAGATATTCAGGATTGAGACTTCATCCTGCTGAATCGTTCCTGTTATGAGTATAAAGTGTCCCTCTCGATCTCTTCTGATTGATTTTAGTTTGAAGTCAGTTTTGTTAGAAATTAGTATGGCCACACCTGCTTTTTTCTTAGGACCATTTGCTTGAAAAACCTTTTCCCAACCCTTTAGTCTGAATAGATGCCTGTCTTTGTGGTTGAGATGAGTTTCTTGCAAACAGCAGACTGTTGGATCCTGTTTTCGTATCCAATCTCTTAGCCTGTGCCTTTTTATTGGTGAATTGAGACCATTAATATTAAGTGATATTAATGACCAGTGGTTGTTAACTCCGGTTATTCTTACTGCTTTTGGTAGAAGAGTTTGTGTGTCTCCCTTCTTTGAGTCGTGCTGTTGAAGGGTCGCTAGATGCCTGGGTTATTGTAGGCAGTGTTGGCAACGTTGGATTCCTTGTGTTGTGATTTTCCTTCTATTACTTTCTGTAGGGCTGGATTTGTGGCAACGTATTGTTTAAATTTGTTCTTATCCTGGAATGTCTTGTTTTCTCCATTGATAGTGAACGATAGCTTGGCTGGGTATAGTAGTTTGGGTTTGCATCCATGGTCTCTTAGTTTCTGTAGTACCTCTATCCAGGACCTTCTGGCCTTCATGGTTTCCATAGAGAAGTCAGGTGTAAGTCTGATTGGTTTACCTTTATAAGTTACTTGGCCTTTTTCCTTTGCAGCTCTTAATATTCTTTCTTTAATCTGTATATTTTGTGCTTTGATTATTATATGGCGAGGGGACGTTTTTTTTGATCCAGTCTGTTTGGTGTTCTGTATGCTTCTTGAATATTCAAAGGAATATCTTTCTTTATGTTGGGGAAGTTTTCTTCCATAATTTTGTTAAAAATGTTTTCTGGACCTTTGAGCTCTGCCTCTTCTCCTTCTTCTATCCCTATTATTCTTAGGTTTGGTCTTTTTATTGTGTCCCATATTTCCTGAATGTTTTGTGATGAGAATTTGTTGGTTTTGGTGTTTTCTTTGATCAGTCCGTTTATTTTCTCTATGTTGTCTTCAGAATCTGAGATTCTTTCTTCTATCTCTTGTATTCTATTGATTATGCTTGTTTCTGTAGTCTCTGCTCGTTGACCTATATTTGCCATATCCAGCTGGTCCTCATTTTGTGTTTTCTTCCTTGCTTCCATTTCAGTTTTCAATTCTTGGACTGTTTCCATTACCTGTTTGATCGTTTTTTCTTGGCTTCCCAGGGTATCATTTACGTATTTACTCATTTCTTCAAACTTTTTGTTATACTTCTCATCCATTTCTATGAGGGCGTTTTTTACATGTTGTTTAAGGGACTCTATTGCTTTCAAAAAGTCAGTTTTTTCCTCTTCTCCTGTGTTAGGGTGTTCAAGTCCTTGTGTTGTAAGATCATTGGGTTCTGGTGTTTTCATGTTGTTTTTCAGATTGTTGGGTGAATTCCTGCCTTGGCGTCTGCCCATCTCCTCTTACCGATGCTATCTATTGGGTTTGATTTAATTGTAGCGGGGCAATCTGCTCTCAGTGCAGGCTTCACTGTTTCTTGCCCGCACTATCCTGCATCCAGTGCCTCCGCCGCCCGGGCCTGCCTGCCGGTGCCTCCGCCGCCCGGTACTGTCTGTGCGCCGGTGCTTCCGCCGCCTAGGCCTGCCTGCCGGTGCCTCTGCCACCCGGGCCTGCCTGCCGGTGCCTCCGCCACCCGGGCCTGCCTGCGCGCCGGTGCTTCCGCCGCCTAGGCCTGCCTGCCGGTGCCTCCGCCGCCTGGGCCTGACTGCCGGTGCCTCCGCCACCCGCCCTGCCTGCACGCCGGTGCCTCCGCCGCCTGGACTTGCCTGCGTGCCGGTGCCTCCGCCGCCCGGGCCTGCCTGCGCGCCGGTGCTTCCGCCGCCTTGGCCTGTGTGCCGGTGCCTCCGCCACCCGGGCCTGCCTGCGCGCCAGTGCTTCCGCCGCCTAGGCCTGCCTTGTTGTATATATTCTGAATTTTTTTGTGTTTTCATACAAAGTTGGAGATTTTTATTTCAATTTCTGTGAAGAATTGTATTAGAATTTTGATGGCGATTGTGTTGAATATATACTATACACTGGAGAAAAGACAGCATCTTCAACAAATGGTTCCAGTATAACTGAATGGCTGCATGGATCGAGGACATAAATACAAGATCTGATATCCTAAATCTGACAAAAGAGAAAGTGGAGAAATAGTCTTGAACTCATTGGCACAGAGGAAAACTTTCTGAACAGAACACGGATAGCAGAGGCATTAAGATCAATGATTAATAAATAGGACCTCATAAAGCTGAGGAACTCCTATATGGTAAAGGACATTATCATTTGGGCAAAGCAGTAGCCTATAGAGTGGGGAATCTCTCTATCAATTAGTCATCTGATGGATGATTAATATCTAAAGCATATAAATTAAAAGCTGAACATTAAGAAAACAAATAATTCAATTCAAATTTGGGATAGAGAACTAAGCACAGAATCCTCAAGAAAATGAAACAGAAACGGCTGAGAAGCCTTTAAAGACATGTGCAACATCTTTAGCCACCAGGGAAATGCAAATTAAAAGGACTTTGAGATTTCATCTTATAAGAGCCAGAATGGCCAATATCAATAAAATAGAGCATATGCTGTCAATGATGTAGAGAAAGGGTGACACTTATTTATTGCTGGTGGGAGTAAACCTTCTCTAGCCACTGTAGTTCCCAAGGTGTAGTAGGAGCTGCGGGCTGTGTTCCCAGTGCCCAACTGCCTGCATGGTTAGCTTTACCCGAAATAATTTCATGGAAACTGTATTCTTTTAAACACTGCTTGTTTTAACCTCTTATTGGCTAGCTCTTACATATTGATCTAACATATTTCTAATATTCTGTGTAGCACCATGAGGTGGCTTACCAGGGAGGATCTTAACCTGCGTCTGCCTCAGAGAGGAGAATCATGGCGACTGCTTGAATCTGCTTCTTTCTCCCAGCATTCTGTTCAGTCTACTCCACCCACCTAAGGGCTGGTCTATCAAATGGGCTAAGGCAGTTTCTTTATTAACCAATGACCTTCCTCCATCACCAAGGAAGCTAGAAACCGATCTACTTCAAGATCTAGCTAAGCCATTCTTGTGTATATATCCCAAATATGAAAATACTTGCTGATTTATGTTCACTGCTGCTCTATTCATCATAACTAGAAACTGGTGACAGCCTAGATGTCCACTAACTGATGAACGGATAATGGAAATGTGATACATTTAGACAATGGAATGTCATTCAGCTATTAAAAATCATAAAATTCTCAGGTAAATGAATAAAGCTAGAAAATATCATCTCAACTGAGGTAACATAGATCCTAAAATATATGTATGTTTTCTCTCATATGTAAATGTTAGCTTTTAAGCTTTCAATATATGTAGTTATTGTCCAAATAACCACAGAGGTTAGATACCAAGTAAGGGAGTTGGGGAAGGAGAGAGTCCCTGAAGGAATAAAAGATAGAATATGTTGCTGTGGAGAGACAGGGATACTAGGAGAATTAAAATGGGAGGAGATGAGATTAAAGGGTAAAGGAGGGGCTAAGGGGAGGACAACTAACACTAAAGGACGTTTGAGAAACCAACGTGGAAACCTACTACTGTAGAAGATTCCTAAAACACATTTATGTTTAAAAGGGATCTAAATGGAGTTACCAAATAACAGCGTAGACAACTGGATGTCTTATGCCACCATGTAAAACCTCCAGTGCCAGAAATGGGTGATACCTTACTGAGCTTTTGGCCAAAGAGGCTCCATGGAAACCCCCAAGTATATTAGGTTATTTCCAATGCCAGTGATTACTTTCCATAAACTGATAGTAAGGCTCTATTGCTGAACATAACATTCACTTCCATCATTAAATATGGAATAGCTGAGTTAGTGCCCAATTAGAAATTTTGCCTTTATTGATTAGCCCCCATGGTAGTAGAAGCTATTCTGCTTGATACCAAAAGATAATCAGCAATATTACCAAACTACAAACCTGTGACTTACAACAGCAAGGCATTCTAGTTTAATAGAGGCACAAATGTTATGGGAACAACTAGCCACTTTGTGATTCCATGAGATAAAGCTCAGACATACACTGACAAAGTGGCTTAGAACCCCAAACTGATATGTCATGTTCTTAGGGGATGCCTACTATTATTATTCTTTTTTTTAATATTTATTTATTTATTATGTGTACAGCATTCCTTCCATGTGTGCCCGCAAGCCAGAAGGGGGCGTCAGGTCTCATTATAGATGGCTATGAGCCACCATGTGGTTGCTGGGAATTGAACTCAGGACCTCTGGAAGAGCAGTCAGTGCTCTTAACCACTGAGCCATCTCTCCAGCCCCCTATTATTATTCTGATAAAGGAACATAGCAGTAAAATGTCTCTTAATGGCACCTGGCTATACCTATAGATCAGTCTTGCCCAATCCACATCAGAGAAGCTTCTTCTTCTAGTAGATGGGAAACCCCCAAGTGCACAATGTGTAGAAAGTGACAGACATTGGGGCACTGAGTCCTAAATGGGATGTTTTGATTGAACCCCTCCTCCTAAGGCTCAGGGAGATATGAGGAGAGGAAGCAGAAAACCTGTAAGAGCCAGAGGTGATGGATGACTCCAAGGAAACAGTGACTTCCAGGCATAGAAGGACTTATGTACACATGAACTCATGTAGGCTGTGGCAGCAAACACAAGATTTGCACAGGTTCAATCCAGTAGTCCCAGCACTGAGGAGGGGGAAGTGTTTATATAATTCTTTGAAACTTTCATATATGCATATAACAAATTTTGGAGATATTCACCCACGCCATCCCTCTCAACTTTTTAAAAAAAAAAAAATATATATATATATATATATATTATAATTTACTGGGTTCAATTTGTGCTGCCAGTATAGGGACTGGAGTCGGGCATTCACTGAGACATGGTTGACCAAAGGGGTTCCAATTTTTTTTGACTTTTTCCTGATTTTATTTGAATTCCTTTCATTTTTTTTATTGAAAAAATTACCGCCTCCTCCCAGCCTTCCATTTTTCTCCCCCTCCCCCTCTCTTCTTCCCCTTCTCCCACTCCTCTCCTCCTCCCTCTCCAGTCCAAAGAGCAGTCAGGGTTCCCTGCCCTGTGGGAAGTCCAAGGTCCTACCCCCTTCATCCAGGTCTAGGAAGGTGAGCATCCAAACTGGCTAGGCTCCCACAAAGCCAGTACATGCAGTAGGATCAAAACCCAGTGCCATTGTCCTTGGCTTCTCATCAGCCCTCATTGTCCACCATGTTCAGAGAGTCCTGTTTTATCCCATGCTTTTTCAGTCACAGTCCTGCTGGCCTTGGAGAGCTCCCAATAGATCAGCTCCACTGTCTCAGTGGGTGGGTGCACCCCTCACGGTCCTGACTTCCTGGCTCATGTTCTCCCTCCTTCTGCTCCTCATTTGGGCCTTGGAAGCTCAGTCCGGTGCTCCAATGTGGGTCTCTGTCTTTATCTTCAGATATCACCATAGAACCAGATGAAGGTTCTATGTGATATGCAAAATATTCGTCAGTATGGCTATAGGATAGGGCCATTTCAGGTTCCCTCTCCTCAGCTGCCCAAGGAACTAACTGGGGACATCTCCCTGGACACCTGGGAGCCCCTATAGGTTCAAGTCTCTTGCCAACCCTAAGATGGTTCCCTTAACTAAAATATATACTTCCCTGCTCCCATATCCACCCTTCCTTTATCCCAACCATCCCATTCCCCCAAGTTCCCCCCATCCTCCCCTTCTCATTTTTCTCTCCCCATCTCCCCTTACCCCCATCTCACCCCACCCCCAAGTTCCATATCTATCACCATGAACAAAACTCAAATCCAAATGGATTAAAGACCTCAATATCAATCTGAACACACTGAACCTGATAGAAGAGAAAGTGGGAAGTACTCTACAACATATGGGCACAAGAGATAACTTCCTATGTATAACCCCAACAGCACAGACATTAAGGGCAATATTGAATAAATGGGACCTCCTGAAACTGAGAAGCTTCTGTAAAGCAAAGGACACAGTCACTAAGACAAAAAGGCAACCTACTGACTGGGAGAAGATCTTCACCAACCCCGCAACAGACAAAGATCTGATCTCCAAATATAAAGAACTCAAGAACCTAGACTTTAAAATGCTAATTAACCAATTAAAAAATGGGGCACTGAACTGAACAGAGAATTCTCAACAGAAGAAGTTCAAATGGCCAAAAGACACTTAAGGTCACGTTCAACCTCCTTAGCAATCAAGGAAATACAAATTAAAACAACTTTGAGATATCATCTTACACCTGTCAGAATGGCTAAAATCAAAAACACCAATGATAGCCTTTGCGGGAGAAATTGGGGAGTAAGGGGAACACTCATCCATTGCTGGTGGGAACGCAAACTTGTGCAATCACTTTGGAAATCAGTGTGGTGGTTTCTCAGGAAATTCGGGATCAACCTACCCCAGGACCCAGCAATACCACTCTTGGGAATATACCCAAGAGATGCCCTATCATATTACAAAAGCATTTGTTCAAATATGTTCATAGCAGGATTATTTGCAATAGCCTGAACCTGGAAACAACCTAGATGCCCTTCAATGGAAGAATGGATGAAGAAAGTGTGGAATATACACATATTAGAGTACTACTCAGTGGTAAAAAACAATGACATCTTGAATTTTGCATGCAAATGGATGGAAATAGAAAACACTATCCTGAGTGAGGTAACCCAGACCCAAAAAGAGGAACATGGGATGTAGTCACTCATAATTGGTTTCTAGCCAAAAATAAAGAACATTGAGCCTATAATTTGTGATCCTAGAAAAGCTAAATAAGAAGGTGAACCCAAAGAAAAACATATAGTTATCCTCCTGGATATTGGAAATAGACAGGATTGCCAGGCAAAAATTGGGAACTAGGGGTTCCAATTTTTAAACTGACTCTCTATCCCCAGAAGAGATCAACTGTCAACAACTCCTCAGAAGCCCCGCCCCCAGACTGGGCGTCCACTGGGGGTCGCAGCTGTCTACTCTCAAGGTCCAAGGGCAGCGCATGCGCGGGTGGGCGAGGCTGTTGCAGGGGGAGTCAAGGAGGCCCCTGTTAAGCTTCTGGGCTCCTTCAACACCGCGGAGCCTCGACCTCTCCCCAGCCGCCTTAAAGAGCTGCCGCCTATCGTCGGTCACCGCCTAAGCGTGAAGCTGCTCGGACTTGGCTGCCGGTGAGCCTGGGGAGCCGACCGGTGAGGGCTCAACTTAGTTGAGGGAAGTCTGGGCCTGAGGAGCGGTCGCGCGCAATGGCCTCTCTGCCTCGGTTGCCTGCGGCCACGCGCGAGATACAGGACCCGGGTCAGGCGAGAGTGGTGGACCTTCTCCCTAGCATCCGTGGCCAGGGGTGGGTGGCGCGGGCACTGATCCCAGCCTCCATGTATCCGCCTTCTCCTGCGACCAGCTGCAGTGGCTCCTGCTGGGACTCTCCTCTGAAGGACAGGTGCTCGGCGTGGACATCGCAGGAAAGAGCTCCCTGGTACAGTGGATCAGTCAGGTAAGCACTGCGTGCCCTGGCAGTCTTAGGGCATTTTCCCACGCTTTCTCTGGGGGAGGGGGTGTTACCAGTGCTCAGAAAACTGCATTCAGATCCTCAGCTGGGGCCCTAGTGCATACCCAGCTAGTCACTGCTTTTGGTAACTAGAACTCGCGGGATGTATGAAACGATGCAGAAAACCCTGTTTTCTTCTAGTTGAGAAACTGTCTACCCCCATTCCCACCCCATCTTACCTCTGAAAGATTGGGTCACATTAAGTTTCTAGACTCTACTGCGAATTCAGGAATTCACAATGAAAATTGGATTTTAGTATTCGGTCTTTGCTTTTCTACTCTATAATTAAGCTATTTTGAGAGTTCATTGTCAAAGTGATGTATCTTTTTATGCTTACTACCGTCACTCCCTTATCATCCCCATTTATTTCCAGAAGTTGCTCATTCGTGTTTTTAAACCATTCCATTTTCCGGGTCTGGAGAAGTGCTCCAGCATTTTTTTTTTTTTACTTATTTATTTATTTTTATTCTTTTTTAATTAAAATTTCCACCTGCTCCCCATTTCCCATTTCCCTCCCCTCCTCCCAAATATTGCCCTCCCCCCACTTCCCTCCCCCTATCCCCACTCCTCTTCTCCTCCCCCCACTCCATTCCCCCTCCCTCTCGATACTGAAGAGCAGTCCAAATTCCCTGCCCTGCGGGAAGACCAAGGTCCTTCTATCTACGTCCAGAAAGGTGAGCATCCAAACAGGCTAAGCTCCCACAAAGCCATTTCATGTATTAGGATCGAAACCTAGTGCCATTGTCCTTGGCTTCTCATCAGTCTTCATTGACCGCCATGCTCAGAGAGTCCGGAATCAACCCATACTTATTCAGTCCCAGACCAGCTGGCCTTGGTGGGCTCCCAATAAATCAGTTCCACTGTCACAGTGGGTGGGTGCATCCCTCGTGGTCCTGATTTTTTGCTCATGTTCTCCCTCCTTCTGCTCCTCATTTGGACCTTAAGAGCTCAGACCGTTGCTCCAAATTGAGACTCTGTCTCTACCTCGATCCATCGCCAGATGAAGGTTCTAAGGTGATATGCGAGATATTCATCAGTATAGGCTAGGGTCATTTCAGGTTCCCTCTCCTTAGTTGCCCAAGGTACCAGCTGGGGACATATTCCTGGACACCTGCGAACCCCTCAAGAGTCAAGTCTCTTGCCAACCCTAAGATGGCTCCCTTAGATAGGATATATACTTCGCTGCTCCCGTATCCATCCTTCCTATATCCCAACCATCCCAATCCTCCGAGCTCCTCCCATCCTCCCCTTCTCATATTTCTCATCCCATTTCCCCTCTGCTCCATGCCACCTCACCCGCAAGTTCCCAGTTTTTGCCCTGGAATCTTGTCTACTTCCCCCTCTCCATGCGGATGACTAAATGATTTTCTTTGGGTTCACTTTCTTATTTAGCTTCTATAGGATCACACATTATATGCTTAATGTCTTTTATTTTATGGCTAGAAACCGATTATGAGTGAGTACATCCCATGTTCCTCTTTTTGGGTCTGGCTCACCTCGCTCAGGATAGTGTTTTCTATTTCTGTCCATTTGCCTGCAAAATTCAGGAAGTCATTGTTTTTTACTGCTGAGTAGTACTCTAATATGTATATATTCCATACTTTCTTCATCCATTCTTCCATTGAAGGGCATCTAGGTTGTTTTTCCAGGTTCTGGCTATTACAAACAATGCTGCTATGAACATAGTTGAGCATATACTTTTGTCGTATGATAGGGCATTTCTTGGATATATTCCCAAGAGTGGTATTGCTGGGTCCAGGGGTAGGTGGATCCCGAAATTCCTGAGAAACCGCCACACTGTTTTCCAAAGTGGTTGCACAAGTTTGCATTCCCACCAGCAATGGATGAGTATACCCCTTTCTCCACAACCTCTCCAGCAATGGCTATCATTGGTGTTTTTTATTTTAGCCATTCTGACAGGTGTAAGATGGTATCTTAAAGTTGTCTTGATTTGCATTTCCCTGATCGCTAGGGAAGTTGAGCATGACCTTAAATGTCTTTTGGCCGTTCGCACTTCTTCTGTTGAGAATTCTCTGTTCAGTTCAGTGCCCCATTTTTTAATTGGGTTGATTAGCCCTTTACGGTCTACTTTCTTGAGTTCTCTCTATATTTTGGAGATCAGACCTTTGTCTGTTGCGGGGTTGGTGAAGATCTTCTCCCAGTCAGTGGGTTGCCTTTTTGTCTTAGTGACAGTGTCCTTTGCTTTACAGAAGCTTCTCAGTCTCAGGAGGTCCCATTTATTCAATGATGCCCTTAATGTCTGTGCTGCTGGGGTTGTATGTAGGAAGTGTTCTCCTGTGCCCATGTGTTGTAGAGTACTTCCCACTTTCTCTTCTGTCAGGTTCAGTGTGTTCGGACTGATATTGAGGTCTTTAATCCATTTGGATTTGAGTTTTGAGTATGGTGATAGATATGGATCTATTTTTATTCTTCTACAGGCTGACATCCAGTTTTGCCAGCACCATTTGTTAAAGATGCTTTCTTTCTTCCATTGAATACTTTTATCTCCTTTATCAAAAATCAGGTGTTCATAGGTTTGTGGGTTAAAGCTAGTGTCTTCTATTCGATTCCATTGGTTGACTTCTCTGTTTCTATGCCAATACCAAGCTGTTTTCAATACTGTAGCTCTGTAATAGAGTTTGAAGTCAGGGATGGTAATGCCCCCAGACAATCCTTTATTGTATAAGATTGTTTTGGCTATCCTGGGTTTTTTGTTTTTCCATATAAAGTTGATTATTGTCTTTTCCAGATCTGTGAAGAATTTTGAAGGGATTTTGATGGGGATTGCGTTGAATCTATAGATTGCTTTTGGTAGAATTGCCATTTTTACTATGTTGATCCTCCCAATCCAAGAGCAAGGGAGGTCCTTCCATTTTCTGGTGTCCTCTTCAATTTCTTTCTTCAAAGACTTAAAGTTCTTGCCAAATAGATCTTTCACTTCCTTGGTCAGAGTTACCCCAAGGTATTTTATGCTATTTGTGGCTATCGTGAAAGGTGATGCTTCTCTGATTTCCCTCTCTGCTTCCTTATCCTTAGTGTATAGGAAGGCAACTGATTTTTTGGAGTTGATTTTGTAACCTGCCACATTACCAAAGGTGTTTATCAGCTGTAGGAGTTCTTTGGTAGAGTTTTTGGGGTCGCTTATGTATACTATCATATCATCTGCAAATAATGAAAGCTTAACTTCTTCCTTTCCAATATGGATCCCCTTGATCCCCTTATGTTGTCTTATTGCTATTGCTAGAACTTCAAGCACTATATTGAAGAGGTATGGAGAGAGTGGACATCCTTGTCGTGTTCCTGATTTTAGTGGGATGGCTTTGAGTTTTTCTCCGTTTAATTTAATGTTGGCTGTCGGCTTGCTGTAAATAGCTTTTATTATATTTAGGTATGACCCTTGTATTCCTAATCTCTCCAAGACCTTTATCATAAAGGAGTGTTGAATTTTGTCGAATGCTTTTGCAGCATCTAAGGAAATGATCATATGGTTTTTTTCTTTCAGTTTATTTATATGGTTGATTACATTGATAGATTTGCGTATGTTGAACCAGCCCTGCATCTCTGGAATGAAGCCTACTTGATCATAATGGATAACTTTTCTAATGTGTTCTTGGATTCGGTTTGCCAGTATTTTATTGAGAATTTTTCGTCGATGTTCATGAGTGAGATAGGCCTGTAATTCTCTTTCTTGGTTGGGTCTTTGTGTGGTTTTGGTATCAGGGTAACTGTAGCTTCATAAAAGGAATTTGGCAATGACTCTTCTGCTTCTATATTGTGAAATACATTAAGAAGTATAGGTATTAGCTCTTCTTGGAAGTTCTGGTAGAATTCTGCATTGAAACCATCTGGTCCTGGGCTTTTTTTGGAAGGGAGATTTTTGATAACTGTTTCTAATTCTTCGCGACTAACAGGTCTATTTAGATCGTTCACCTGGTCTTGGTTTAGGTTTGGTATATGGTACTTATCTAAAAATATGTCCATTTCTTTTGCATTTTCCAGTTTTGTGGCATACAGGCTTTTGTAGTAAGATCTAATGATTGTCTGAATTTCCTCTGTGTCTGTGGTTATGGCCCCGTTTTCATTTCTGATCTTATTTATTTGCGTGTTCTCTCTCTGTCGTTTAATTAGTTTGGATAGGGGTTTGTCAATGTTGTTGATTTTCTCCAAGAACCAACTTTTTGTTTCATTGATTCTTTGGACTGTTTTCTGTGTTTCTATTTTGTTGATTTCCGCCCTCAGTTTGATTATTTCCAGTCTTCTACTCCTCCTGGGCGTGTCTGCTTCTTTTTTTTCTAGAGCTTTCAGGTGTGCTGTTAAGTCCCCAATGTATGCTTTCTCCGTTTTCTTTAAGTGGGCACTTAGTGCTATGAACTTTCCTCTTAGCACTGCTTTCATCGTGTCCCATAGGTTTGAGTATGTTGTCTCTGTGTTTTCATTAAATTCAAGGAAGACTTTAATTTCTTTCTTAATTTCTTCCTTGACCCAGGTGTGGTTCAGTAGTTGACTGTTCAGTTTCCATGAGTTTGTCAGCTTTCTGGGGGTAGCATTGTTGGTGGCTTCTAACTTTAATCCGTGGTGATCTGATAAGACACAGGTGGACACTGATATTTTTTGTATCTGTGGAGGTTTCCTTTGTTTCCAAGTATGTGGTCAATTTTCGAGAAGGTTCCATGAGCTGCAGAGAAGAAGGTGTATTCTTTCCTATTTGGGTGGAGTGTTCTATAGATGTCTGTTAAGTCTATTTGATTCATTACCTCCAACAATTCTCTTAATTCTCTATTAGTTTTCTGTCTGATTGACCTGTCCATTGGTGAGAGAGGTGTGTTGAAGTCTCCTACTACTAGTGTGTGTGATTTGATGTCTGCCTTGAGTTTTAGCAGTATTTCTTTTACATAAGTGGGTGTTTTTATATTAGGGGCATATATATTCAGGATTGAGACTTCATCCTGCTGAATTGTTCCTGTTATGAGTATAAAGTGTCCCTCTCGATCTCTTCTGATTGATTTTAGTTTGAAGTCAGTTTTGTTAGAAATTAGTATGGCCACACCTGCTTTTTTCTTAGGACCATTTGCTTGAAAAACCTTTTCCCAACCCTTTACTCTGAGTAGATGCCTGTCTTTGTGGTTGAGATGAGTTTCTTGCAAACAGCAGACTCTTGGATCCTGTTTTCGTATCCATTCTCTTAGCCTGTGCCTTTTTATTGGTGAATTGAGACCATTAATATTAAGTGATATTAATGACCAGTGGTTGTTAACTCCGGTTATTCTTACTGCTTTTGCTAGAAGAGTTTGTGTGTCTCCCTTCTTTGAGTTGTGCTGTTGAAGGGTCGCTAGATGCCTGGGTTATTGTAGGCAGTGTTGGCAACGTTGGATTCCTTGGGTTGTGATTTTCCTTCTATTACTTTCTGTAGGGCTGGATTTGTGGCAACATATTGTTTAAATTTGTTCTTATCCTGGAATGTCTTGTTTTCTCCATTGATAGTGAACGATAGCTTGGCTGGGTATAGTAGTTTGGGTTTGCATCCATGGTCTCTTAGTTTCTGTAGTACCTCTATCCAGGACCTTCTGGCCTTCATGGTTTCCATAGAGAAGTCAGGTGTAAGTCTGATTGGTTTACCTTTATAAGTTACTTGGCCTTTTTCCTTTGCAGCTCTTAATATTCTTTCTTTAATCTGTATATTTTGTGTTTTGATTATTATATGGCGAGGGGACGTTTTTTTTTGATCCAGTCTGTTTGGTGTTCTGTATGCTTCTTGAATATTCAAAGGAATATCTTTCTTTATGTTGGGGAAGTTTTCTTCCATAATTTTGTTAAAAATGTTTTCTGGACCTTTGAGCTCTGCCTCTTCTCCTTCTTCTATCCCTATTATTCTTAGGTTTGGTCTTTTTATTGTGTCCCATATTTCCTGAATGTTTTGTGATGAGAATTTGTTGGTTTTGGTGTTTTCTTTCATCAGTCCGTTTATTTTCTCTATGTTGTCTTCAGAATCTGAGATTCTTTCTTCTATCTCTTGTATTCTATTGATTATGCTTGTTTCTGTAGTCTCTGCTCGTTGACCTATATTTGCCATATCCAGCTGGTCCTCAGTTTGTGTTTTCTTCCTTGCTTCCATTTCAGTTTTCAATTCTTGGACTGTTTCCATTACCTGTTTGATCGTTTTTTCTTGGCTTCCCAGGGTATCATTTACGTATTTACTCATTTCTTCAAACTTTTTGTTATACTTCTCATCCATTTCTATGAGGGCGTTTTTTACATGTTGTTTAAGGGACTCTATTGCTTTCAAAAAGTCAGTTTTTTCCTCTTCTCCTGTGTTAGGGTGTTCAAGTCCTTGTGTTGTAAGATCATTGGGTTCTGGTGTTTTCATGTTGTTTTTCAGATTGTTGGGTGAATTCTTGCCTTGGCGTCTGCCCATCTCCTCTTACCGATGCTATCTATTGGGTTTGATTTAATTGTAGCGGGGCAATCTGTTCTCAGTGCAGGCTTCACTGTTTCTTGCCCGCACTATCCTGCATCCAGTGCCTCCGCCGCCCGGGCCTGCCTGCCGGTGCCTCCGCCGCCCGGTACTGTCTGTGCGCCGGTGCTTCCGCCGCCTAGGCCTGCCTGCCGGTGCCTCCGCCGCCTGGGCCTGACTGCCGGTGCCTCCGCCACCCGGGCCTGCCTGCGCGCCGGTGCTTCCGCCGCCTAGGCCTGCCTGCCGGTGCCTCTGCCACCCAGGCCTGCCTGCGCGCCGGTGCTTCCGCCGCCTGGACTTGCCTGCGTGCCGGTGCCTCCGCCGCCCGGGCCTGCCTGCGCGCCGGTGCTTCCGCCGCCTAGGCCTGTGTGCCGGTGCCTCCGCCACCCGGGCCTGCCTGCGCGCCAGTGCTTCCGCCGCCTAGGCCTGCCTTGTTGTATATATTCTGAATTTTTTTGTGTTTTCATACAAAGTTGGAGATTTTTATTTCAATTTCTGTGAAGAATTGTATTAGAATTTTGATGGCGATTGTGTTGAATATATACTATACACTGGAGAAAAGACAGCATCTTCAACAAATGGTTCCAGTATAACTGAATGGCTGCATGGATCAAGGACATAAATACAAGATCTGATATCCTAAATCTGACAAAAGAGAAAGTGGAGAAATAGTCTTGAACTCATTGGCACAGAGGAAAACTTTCTGAACAGAACACGGATAGCAGAGGCATTAAGATCAATGATTAATAAATAGGACCTCATAAAGCTGAGGAACTCCTATATGGTAAAGGACATTATCATTTGGGCAAAGCAGTAGCCTATAGAGTGGGGAATCTCTCTATCAATTAGTCATCTGATGGATGATTAATATCTAAAGCATATAAATTAAAAGCTGAACATTAAGAAAACAAATAATTCAATTCAAATTTGGGATAGAGAACTAAGCACAGAATCCTCAAGAAAATGAAACAGAAACGGCTGAGAAGCCTTTAAAGACATGTGCAACATCTTTAGCCACCAGGGAAATGCAAATTAAAAGGACTTTGAGATTTCATCTTATAAGAGCCAGAATGGCCAATATCAATAAAATAGAGCATATGCTGTCAATGATGTAGAGAAAGGGTGACACTTATTTATTGCTAGTGGGAGTAAACCTTCTCTAGCCACTGTAGTTCCCAAGGTGTAGTAGGAGCTGCGGGCTGTGTTCCCAGTGCCCAACTGCCTGCATGGTTAGCTTTACCCGAAATAATTTCATGGAAACTGTATTCTTTTAAACACTGCTTGTTTTAACCTCTTATTGGCTAGCTCTTACATATTGATCTAACATATTTCTAATATTCTGTGTAGCACCACGAGGTGGCTTACCAGGGAGGATCTTAACCTGCGTCTGCCTCAGAGAGGAGAATCATGGCGACTGCTTGAATCTGCTTCTTTCTCCCAGCATTCTGTTCAGTCTACTCCACCCACCTAAGGGCTGGTCTATCAAATGGGCTAAGGCAGTTTCTTTATTATCCAATGACCTTCCTCCATCACCAAGGAAGCTAGAAACCGATCTACTTCAAGATCTAGCTAAGCCATTCTTGTGTATATATCCCAAATATGAAAATACTTGCTGATTTATGTTCACTGCTGCTCTATTCATCATAACTAGAAACTGGTGACAGCCTAGATGTCCACTAACTGATGAACGGATAATGGAAATGTGATACATTTAGACAATGGAATGTCATTCAGCTATTAAAAATCATAAAATTCTCAGGTAAATGAATAAAGCTAGAAAATATCATCTCAACTGAGGTAACATAGATCCTAAAATATATGTATGTTTTCTCTCATATGTAAATGTTAGCTTTTAAGCTTTCAATATATGTAGTTATTGTCCAAATAACCACAGAGGTTAGATACCAAGTAAGGGAGTTGGGGAAGGAGAGAGTCCCCGAAGGAATAAAAGATAGAATATGTTGCTGTGGAGAGACAGGGATACTAGGAGAATTAAAATGGGAGGAGATGAGATTAAAGGGTAAAGGAGGGGCTAAGGGGAGGACAACTAACACTAAAGGACGTTTGAGAAACCAACGTGGAAACCTACTACTGTAGAAGATTCCTAAAACACATTTATGTTTAAAAGGGATCTAAATGGAGTTACCAAATAACAGCGTAGACAACTGGATGTCTTATGCCACCATGTAAAACCTCCAGTGCCAGAAATGGGTGATACCTTACTGAGCTTTTGGCCAAAGAGGCTCCATGGAAACCCCCAAGTATATTAGGTTATTTCCAATGCCAGTGATTACTTTCCATAAACTGATAGTAAGGCTCTATTGCTGAACATAACATTCACTTCCATCATTAAATATGGAATAGCTGAGTTAGTGCCCAATTAGAAATTTTGCCTTTATTGATTAGCCCCCATGGTAGTAGAAGCTATTCTGCTTGATACCAAAAGATAATCAGCAATATTACCAAACTACAAACCTGTGACTTACAACAGCAAGGCATTCTAGTTTAATAGAGGCACAAATGTTATGGGAACAACTAGCCACTTTGTGATTCCATGAGATAAAGCTCAGACATACACTGACAAAGTGGCTTAGAACCCCAAACTGATATGTCATGTTCTACTATTATTATTCTTTTTTTTAATATTTATTTATTTATTATGTGTACAGCATTCCTTCCACGTGTGCCCGCAAGCCAGAAGGGGGCGTCAGGTCTCATTATAGATGGCTATGAGCCACCATGTGGTTGCTGGGAATTGAACTCAGGACCTCTGGAAGAGCAGTCAGTGCTCTTAACCACTGAGCCATCTCTCCAGCCCCCTATTATTATTCTGATAAAGGAACATAGCAGTAAAATGTCTCTTAATGGCACCTGGCTATACCCATAGATCAGTCTTGCCCAATCCACATCAGAGAAGCTTCTTCTTCTAGTAGATGGGAAACCCCCAAGTGCACAATGTGTAGAAAGTGACAGACATTGGGGCACTGAGTCCTAAATGGGATGTTTTGATTGAACCCCTCCTCCTAAGGCTCAGGGAGATATGAGGAGAGGAAGCAGAAAACCTGAAAGAGCCAGAGGTGATGGATGACTCCAAGGAAACAGTGACTTCCAGGCATAGAAGGACTTATGTACACATGAACTCATGTAGGCTGTGGCAGCAAACACAAGATTTGCACAGGTTCAATCCAGTAGTCCCAGCACTGAGGAGGGGGAAGTGTTTATATAATTCTTTGAAACTTTCATATATGCATATAACAAATTTTGGAGGTATTCACCCACGCCATCCCTCTCAACTTTTTTTTTTTTTAAAAAAAAATATATATATATATATATATTATAATTTACTGGGTTCAATTTGTGCTGCCAGTATAGGGACTGGAGTCGGGCATTCACTGAGACATGGTTGACCAAAGGGGTTCCAATTTTTTTTGACTTTTTCCTGATTTTATTTGAATTCCTTTCAGTTTTTTTATTGAAAAAATTACCGCCTCCTCCCAGCCTTCCATTTTTCTCCCCCTCCCCCTCTCTTCTTCCCCTTCTCCCACTCCTCTCCTCCTCCCTCTCCAGTCCAAAGAGCAGTCAGGGTTCCCTGCCCGGTGGGAAGTCCAAGGTCCTACCCCCTTCATCCAGGTCTAGGAAGGTGAGCATCCAAACTGGCTAGGCTCCCACAAAGCCAGTACATGCAGTAGGATCAAAACCCAGTGCCATTGTCCTTGGCTTCTCATCAGCCCTCATTGTCCACCATGTTCAGAGAGTCCTGTTTTATCCCATGCTTTTTCAGTCACAGTCCTGCTGGCCTTGGAGAGCTCCCAATAGATCAGCCCCACTGTCTCAGTGGGTGGGTGCACCCCTCACGGTCCTGACTTCCTGGCTCATGTTCTCCCTCCTTCTGCTCCTCATTTGAGCCTTGGAAGCTCAGTCCGGTGCTCCAATGTGGGTCTCTGTCTTTATCTTCAGATATCACCATAGAACCAGATGAAGGTTCTATGTGATATGCAAAATATTCGTCAGTATGGCTATAGGATAGGGCCATTTCAGGTTCCCTCTCCTCAGCTGCCCAAGGAACTAACTGGGGACATCTCCCTGGACACCTGGGAGCCCCTATAGGTTCAAGTCTCTTGCCAACCCTAAGATGGTTCCCTTAACTAAAATATATACTTCCCTGCTCCCATATCCACCCTTCCTTTATCCCAACCATCCCATTCCCCCAAGTTCCCCCCATCCTCCCCTTCTCATTTTTCTCTCCCCATCTCCCCTTACCCCCATCTCACCCCACCCCCAAGTTCCATATCTATCACCATGAACAAAACTCAAATCCAAATGGATTAAAGACCTCAATATCAATCTGAACACACTGAACCTGATAGAAGAGAAAGTGGGAAGTACTCTACAACATATGGGCACAAGAGATAACTTCCTATGTATAACCCCAACAGCACAGACATTAAGGGCAATATTGAATAAATGGGACCTCCTGAAACTGAGAAGCTTCTGTAAAGCAAAGGACACAGTCACTAAGACAAAAAGGCAACCTACTGACTGGGAGAAGAACTTCACCAACCCCTCAACAGACAAAGATCTGATCTCCAAATATAAAGAACTCAAGAACCTAGACTTTAAAATGCTAATTAACCAATTAAAAAATGGGGCACTGAACTGAACAGAGAATTCTCAACAGAAGAAGTTCAAATGGCCAAAAGACACTTAAGGTCACGTTCAACCTCCTTAGCAATCAAGGAAATACAAATTAAAACAACTTTGAGATACCATCTTACACCTGTCAGAATGGCTAAAATCAAAAACACCAATGATAGCCTTTGCTGGAGAAATTGGGGAGTAAGGGGAACACTCATCCATTGCTGGTGGGAACGCAAACTTGTGCAATCACTTTGGAAATCAGTGTGGTGGTTTCTCAGGAAATTCGGGATCAACCTACCCCAGGACCCAGCAATACCACTCTTGGGAATATACCCAAGAGATGCCCTATCATATTACAAAAGCATTTGTTCAAATATGTTCATAGCAGGATTATTTGCAATAGCCTGAACCTGGAAACAACCTAGATGCCCTTCAATGGAAGAATGGATGAAGAAAGTGTGGAATATACACATATTAGACTACTACTCAGCGGTAAAAAACAATGACATCTTGAATTTTGCATGCAAATGGATGGAAATAGAAAACACTATCCTGAGTGAGGTAACCCAGACCCAAAAAGAGGAACATGGGATGTAGTCACTCATAATTGGTTTCTAGCCAAAAATAAAGAACATTGAGCCTATAATTTGTGATCCTAGAAAAGCTAAATAAGAAGGTGAACCCAAAGAAAAACATATAGTTATCCTCCTGGATATTGGAAATAGACAGGATTGCCAGGCAAAAATTGGGAACTAGGGGTTCCAATTTTTAAACTGACTCTATCCCCAGAAGAGATCAACTGTCAACAACTCCTCAGAAGCCCCGCCCTCAGACTGGGCGTCCACTGGGGGGCGCAGCTGTCTACTCAAGGTCCAAGGGCAGCGCATGCGCGGGTGGGCGAGGCTGTTGCAGGGGGAGTCAAGGAGGCCCCTGTTAAGCTTCTGGGCTCCTTCAACACCGCGGAGCCTGCACCTCTCCCCAGCCAAAGAGCTGCCGCCTATCGTCGGTCACCGCCTAGGCGCGGAGCTGCTCGGACTTGGCCGCGGGTGAGCCCGGGGAGCCGACCGGTGAGGGCTCAACTTAGTTGAGGGAAGTCTGGGCCTGAAGAGCGGTCGCGGGCATCGGACTCTTGGCCTCGGTTGCCCGCAGCCACGCGCGAGATGCAGGACCCGGGTCAGGCGAGAGCAACCCGAGTGGTGGACCTTCTCCCTAACATCCACGGACCCGCCTTCTCCTGCTACCAGCTTCAGTGGCTCCTGCTTGGACTTTCCTCTGATGCACAGGTGCTCGGCGGGGACAGAGCTCCCTGGTACAGTGGATCAGTCAGGTAAGCACTGCGTGCCCTGGCAGTCTTAGGGCATTTTCCCACGCTTTCTCTGGGGGAGGGGGTGTTACCAGTGCTCAGAAAACTGCATTCAGATCCTCAGCTGGGGCCCTAGTGCATACCCAGCTAGTCACTGCTTTTGGTAACTAGAACTCGCGGGATGCATGAAACGATGCAGAAAACCCTGTTTTCTTCTAGTTGAGAAAATGTCTACCCCCATTCCCACCCCATCTTACCTCTGAAAGATTGGGTCACATTAAGTTTCTAGACTCTACTGCGAATTCAGGAATTCACAATGAAAATTGGATTTTAGTATTCGGTCTTTGCTTTTCTACTCTATAATTAAGCTATTTTGAGAGTTCATTGTCAAAGTGATGTATCTTTTTATGCTTACTACCGTCACTCCCTTATCATCCCCATTTATCTCCAGAAGTTGCTCATTCATGTTTTTAAACCATTCCATTTTCCGGGTCTGGAGAAGTGCTCCAGCATTTGTAAGGTCATTGTCTGTAGAGGCGTTCCCTTGAGCTGGGATGACTCTGAGATAAATCGGTGTCATTTTGTATACCTTCATTTCTTGGGGATTTACAGACTGCATTAAGCACGTGTCTTCTTAAGTTTTGGGTGCATTCATTCCCCTGCATTTGGTTGACTGGAGTTATACTGTGATGATGATTCTGTTTTAATTCCCGAAGTGGAACTAGCTTAATTATCCTATCATTCATATTGGAACACAATGGTCATGTCATTTCATGTTAATTTCAGTTGCATCTCTTTGGCATCTGTTAAAGTTTTCTTTGAAAAATACTGCAAATGATATTTTGATTTTTTTCTTTTCTTTTTTTTATTTTTTCATTCAAAAATTTCCACTTCCTCCCCTCCTCCCATTCCCCTCCCACTCCCCCACTCACCCTCCTCTTTCCCCCTGCAGTCCTAAGAGAGGGCAGGGTACCCTGCCCTGTGGGAGGTCCAAGGCCCTCCCCCCTCCATCCAGGCTTAGGAAGATGTGTATCCAAATAGACTAGGGTCCTAAAAAGCCAGTACATACAGTAGAAACAAGTCCCAGTGTCATTATCAATGGCTTCTCAGTCCGCCCCCATTGTGAGCCACATTCAGAGAGTCCGGTTTTTTCATATGCTCGTTCAGTCCCAGTCCAGCTGGATTTGGTGAGCTCCCATTAGATCAGGCACACTGTCTCAGTGGGTAGACCAACCCCTCGTGGTCTTGACTTCCTTGCTTATCTTCTCCCTCTTTCTGCTCTTCAACTGGACCTTTGGAGCTCAGTCCAGTGCTCTGAATTGGGTATCTGTCTCTATCTCCATCCATTATCTGAAAAAGGTTCTATGGTGATATTTGAGATATTCATCAGTGTGACTATGGGACAAGGCCAGTTCAGGCACCCTCTCCTGTGCTGCCCAAGAAATGAGCTGGGGCATCCCCATGGACACCTGGGATCCCCTCTAGAGCCAAGTCTCTTGCCAACACTAAAATGGCTCCCTTAATGAAGATATCTTCTATGCTCCTATATCCGCCCTTCCTCCATCTCCACCCTCCCACTCCCCCAAGCTCTCCCCAATCCTTCCCTTATCCCTTCTCTCTCCCCCTCTCCCCTTTTCCCCACTCCACCCTCACTCCCACCCCAGGCTCCCAACTTTTGCCGGGAAATCTGTCTGCTTCCAATTTCCAGGAGGATCTATATATGTTTTTCTTTGGGTTCACCTTATTATTTGGCTTCTCTAGGCTTGTGAACTATAGGCTAAATGTCCTTTGTTTATGGCTAGAGTCCACTAATGAGTGAGTACATACCATATTCATATTTTTGTGTCTAGGTTATTTCACTCAGTAAAGTGTTTTCTGTTTCCATCCATTTGCATGCAAAATTCAAGATGTCATTGTTTTTTTTTTTACCACTGAGTAGTACTCTAATGCATATATATTCCATACTTTCTTTATCCATTCTTCCATTGAGGGACATCTAGGTTGTTTCCAGGTTCTGGCTATTACAAATAAAGCTGCTATGAACATAGTTGAACAAATGCTTTTGAAGTATGATTGGGCATCTCTTGGGTATATTCCCAAAGAGTGGTATTGCTGGATCTTGAGGTAAGTTGATCGAAATTTCCTGAGCAACTGCCAGACTGATTTCCAAAGTGGTTGCACAAGTTTGCATTCCCATCAGCAATGGATAAGTATACCCCTTACTCCACATTCTCTCCAGCATAGGCTGTCATTGGTGTTTTTGATTTTAGCCATGCTGACAGGTGTAAGATGGTATCTCAAAGTTGTTTTGACTTGCATTTCCCTGATCGCTAAGGAGTTTGAACATGACCTTAAGTGTCTTTTGGCCATTTGAACTTCGTCTGCTGAGAATTCTCTGTTCAGTTCAGTACCCCATTTTTTAATTGGATTAATTAGAGTTTTGATGTCCAGTTTCTTGAGTTCTTTATGTATTTTGGAGATCAGACCTTTGTCAGATGTGGGGTTGGTGAAGATCTTCTCCCATTCAGAAGGATGCCTTTTTGTCTCCAATGACAGTGGTTTTTTTTTTTTTTGCATTAAAGAAGCTTCTCAGTGTCAGGAGTTCCCATTTAGTCAATGTTGCTCTTGTTGTCTGTGCTAGTGGGGTTATATGGAGGAATTGGTCTCCTGTGCCCATGTGTTGCAGTCTACTTCCCAGTTTCTCTTCTATCAGGTTCAGTGTGGTCAGATTCATATTGAGGTCTTTAATCCGTTTGGACTTGAGTTTTGCACATGGTGATAGATATGAATCTATTTTCATTCTTCTACAGGTTGACATCCAGTTATGCCAGCACCATTTGTTGAAGATGCTTTCTTCATTTCTTCCATTGTATAATTTTAGTTCCTTTGTCGAAAATCAGGTGTTCATAGGTTTGTGGGTTAATATCTGGGTCTTCGATTCAATTCCATTGTCTGCATCTCTGTTTTTATGCCAATACCAAGCTGTTTTCACTACTTTAGCTCTGTAATAGAGTTTGAAGTCAGCGATGGTAATGCCTCCAGAAATACCTTTATTGTACAGGAATGGTTTGGCTATCCTGGGTTTTTTGTTCTTCCATATAAAGTTGATTATTGTTCTCTCAAGGTCTGTGAAGAATTTTGTTGGGATTTTGATGGGGATTGAGTTGAATTTATAGATTGCCTTTGGTAGAACTGCTGTTTTTACTATGTTGATCCTACCCATTCAAGAGCATGGGAGATCCTTCCATTTTCTGGTATGCTCTTGAATTTCTTTCTTCAAAGCCTTAAAGTTCTTGTCAAATACATCTTTCACTTCCTTGGTTAGTGTAACCCCAGTATACTTTATGCTATTTGTGGCTATAGTGAAAGGTGAAGTTTCTCTGATTTCCCTCTCTGCTTCTCTATCCTTTGTGTATAGGAAGGCTATTGATTTTTTTTTTTTGAGTTGATCTTGTATCCTGACACATCACTGAAGGTATTTTTCAGATGTAGAAGTTCTTTGGTAGAGTTTTTGGGGTCACTGATGTATACTATCTTATCATCTGCAAATAACAAAAGTTTGACTTCTTTTCCAAATCGAATCCCCTTAATCCCCTTATTGCTATTGCTAGAACTTCAAACACTATATTGCAGAGATATGGTGAGAGTGGACAGCCTTGTCTTGTTCCTGATTTTAGTGGAATGGCTTTGAGTTTCTCTCCATTTAATTTGATATTAGCTGTTGGCTTGCTTTATATTGCTTTTATTATATTTAGATGTGATCCTTGTATCCCTAACCTCTCCAAGATCTTTATTGTAAAGGGGTGTTGAATTTTGTCAAATGCTTTTTCAGCTTCTAATGAAATAATCATTTAGTTTTTTTTCCCTTCAGTTTATTTATATGATGGATTACATTGATAGATTTTTGTATGTTGAACCAGCCCTGCATCTCTGGGATGAAGCCTACTTGATCATAATGGATAATTTTTGATGTGTTTTTGGATTCAGTTTGCCAGTATTTTATTGAGAATTTTCGCATCAGTGTTTCTGAGAGAGATTGGTCTGTAATTCTCTTTCTTGGTTGAGTCTTTGTGTGGTTTTGGTATCAGGGTAACTGTAGCTGCATGAAACCTCTTTTGTTTCTATAATGTGAGACACCATAAGGAGCATGGGTATCAACTCTTCTTGGAAGTTCTGGTAAAATTCTCTATTGTAACCATCTGGTCCTGGGCTTTTTTTGGTAGGGAGGTTTTTGATGGCAGCTTCTATTTCCTCATGACTTATAGGTCTATTTAAATTGTTCACCTGGTCTTGATTTAATTGTGGTATATGGTATTTATCTAAAAACAAGTCCATTTCTTTTACATTTTCCAACTTTGTAGCATATAAGCCTTTGTAGTAAGACCTAATTACTCTCTGAATTTCCTCAGTGTCTGTTGTTATGTCCCCCTTTTCATTTCTGATCTTGTTAATTTGCATGTTCTCTCTACCTTTTGATTAGTTTGATTAGGAACTTGTCAATCTTGTTGATTTTCTCAAAGAACCAGCTCTTTGTTTCATTGATTCTTTGGATTATTGTATGTGTTTCTATTTTGTTGATTTCAGCTCTCAGTTTGATTATTTCCAGTCTTCTACTCCTCCTGGGTGAGTCTGCTTCTTTTTTTTCTAGAGATTTCAGCTGTCCTGTTAAGTCTCTAATGTGGGCTTTCTCTGTTTTCTTTATGTGGGCACTTAGTGCTATGAATTTTCCCCTTAGCACTGCTTTCATAGTGTCCCGTAGGTTCGGGTATGTTGTGACTTTTTTGTTGTTGTTGAATTCAAGGAAGACTTTAATTTCTTTCTTTATTTCTTCCCTGACCCAGGGGTGGTTCAGTAGTTGCCTGTTCAGTTTCCATGAGTTTGTAGGCTTTCTGGGGGTAGAATTGTTGTTAAATTCTAACTTTATTCCATGTTGATCTGATAAGACACAGGTGGTTACTATTTTTTTTTTTTTTGTATCTGTGGAGGTTTGTTTTGTTATCAAGTACGTGATCAATTTTCGAGAAGGTTCCATGAGATGCTGAGAAGAAGGTATATTCTTTCCTATTTGGGTGAAATGTTCTATCGATGTCTGTTAAGTCCACTTGATTCATTACCTCTGTTAGTTTTCTTATTTCTCTGTTAGGTTTCTGTCTAGTTGACCTGTCCATTGATAAGAGAGGAGTGTTGAAGTCTCCTACCATTAGTGTGTGAGATTTGATGTGTGCTTTGAGTTCTAGTAATGTTTCTTTTATATATGTAGGTACTTTTATATTAGGGGCATAGATATTCAGGATTGGGACTTCATCCTGATGAATTGTTCCTGTTATGAGTAAAAAGTGTCCCACTTCATTTCTTCTGATTGATTTTAGTTTGAAGTCAACTTTGTTAGAAATTAGTATGGCCACACTTGCTTGTTTCTTAGGTCCATTTGATTGAAAAACCTTTTCCCAACCCTTTACTCTGAGTAAATGTCTGTCTTTTTGGTGCAGGTGTTTCTTTTTTTTCTTTTTTTTTCTTTTTATTGTTTATTTATTTATTAAAGATTTCTGCCTTCTCCCCGCCACCACCTCCCATTTCCCTCCCCCTCCCCCATCAAGTCCCCCTCCCTCATCATCCCTAAGAGTAATCCGGGTTCCCTGCCCCGTGGGAAGTCCAAGGACCACCCACCTCCATCCAGGTCTAGTAAGGTGAGCATCCAAACTGCCTAGGCTCCCACAAAGCCAGTACGTGCAGTAGGATCAAAAACCCATTGCCATTGTTCTTGAGTTCTCAGTAGTCCTCATTGTCCATTATGTTCAGCAAGTCCGGTTTTATCCCATGCTTTTTCAGACCCAGGCCAGCTGGCCTTGGTGAGTTCGTGATAGAACATCCCCATTGTCTCAGTGTGTGGGTGCACCCCTCGCGGTCCTAAGTTCCTTGCTCGTGCTCTGTCTCCTGCTCATGATTTGGACCTTGGGATTTCAGTCCGGTGCTCCAATGTGGGTCTTTGTCTCTGTCTCCTTTCATCGCCTAAATGTTTTTCTTTGGGTTCACCTTCTTAATTAGCTTCTCTAGGACCACGCATAATAGGCTCAACGTCCCCTATTCATGGCTAGAAACCAAATATGAGTGAGTACATCCCATGTTCCTCTTTTTGGGTCTGGCTCACCTCGCTCAGGATAGTGTTTTCTATTTCTGTCCATTTGCCTGCAAAATTCAGGAAGTCATTGCTTTTTACTGCTGAGTAGTACTCTAATATGTATATATTCCATACTTTCTTCATCCATTCTTCCATTGAAGGGCATCTAGGTTGTTTTTCCAGGTTCTGGCTATTACAAACAATGCTGCTATGAACATAGTTGAGCATATACTTTTGTCGTATGATAGGGCATTTCTTGGATATATTCCCAAGAGTGGTATTGCTGGGTCCAGGGGTAGGTGGATCCCGAAATTCCTGAGAAACCGCCACACTGTTTTCCAAAGTGGTTGCACAAGTTTGCATTTCCACCAGCAATGGATGAGTATACCCCTTTCTCCACAACCTCTCCAGCAATGGCTATCATTGGTGTTTTTTATTTTAGCCATTCTGACAGGTGTAAGATGGTATCTTAAAGTTGTCTTGATTTGCATTTCCCTGATCACTAGGGAAGTTGAGCATGACCTTAAATGTCTTTTGGCCGTTCGCACTTCTTCTGTTGAGAATTCTCTGTTCAGTTCAGTGCCCCATTTTTTAATTGGGTTGATTAGCCCTTTACGGTCTACTTTCTTGAGTTCTCTATATATTTTGGAGATCAGACCTTTGTCTGTTGCGGGGTTGGTGAAGATCTTCTCCCAGTCAGTGGGTTGCCTTTTTGTCTTAGTGACAGTGTCCTTTGCTTTACAGAAGCTTCTCAGTCTCAGGAGGTCCCATTTATTCAATGATGCCCTTAATGTCTGTGCTGCTGGGGTTGTATGTAGGAAGTGTTCTCCTGTGCCCATGTGTTGTAGAGTACTTCCCACTTTCTCTTCTGTCAGGTTCAGTGTGTTCGGACTGATATTGAGGTCTTTAATCCATTTGGATTTGAGTTTTGAGTATGGTGATAGATATGGATCTATTTTTATTCTTCTACAGGCTGACATCCAGTTTTGCCAGCACCATTTGTTAAAGATGCTTTCTTTCTTCCATTGAATACTTTTATCTCCTTTATCAAAAATCAGGTGTTCATAGGTTTGTGGGTTAAAGCTAGTGTCTTCTATTCGATTCCATTGGTCGACTTCTCTGTTTCTATGCCAATACCAAGCTGTTTTCAATACTGTAGCTCTGTAATAGAGTTTGAAGTCAGGGATGGTAATGCCCCCAGACAATCCTTTATTGTATAAGATTGTTTTGGCTATCCTGGGTTTTTTGTTTTTCCATATAAAGTTGATTATTGTCTTTTCCAGATCTGTGAAGAATTTTGATGGGATTTTGATGGGGATTGCGTTGAATCTATAGATTGCTTTTGGTAGAATTGCCATTTTTACTATGTTGATCCTCCCAATCCAAGAGCAAGGGAGGTCCTTCCATTTTCTGGTGTCCTCTTCAATTTCTTTCTTCAAAGACTTAAAGTTCTTGCCAAATAGATCTTTCACTTCCTTGGTCAGAGTTACCCCAAGGTATTTTATGCTATTTGTGGCTATCGTGAAAGGTGATACTTCTCTGATTTCCCTCTCTGCTTCCTTATCCTTAGTGTATAGGAAGGCAACTGATTTTTTGGAGTTGATTTTGTAACCTGCCACATTACCAAAGGTGTTTATCAGCTGTAGGAGTTCTTTGGTAGAGTTTTTGGGGTCGCTTATGTATACTATCATATCATCTGCAAATAATGAAAGCTTAACTTCTTCCTTTCCAATATGGATCCCCTTGATCCCCTTATGTTGTCTTATTGCTATTGCTAGAACTTCAAGCACTATATTGAAGAGGTATGGAGAGAGTGGACATCCTTGTCGTGTTCCTGATTTTAGTGGGATGGCTTTGAGTTTTTCTCCGTTTAATTTAATGTTGGCTGTCGGCTTGCTGTAAATAGCTTTTATTATATTTAGGTATGATCCTTTTATCCCTAATCTCTCCAAGACCTTCATCATAAAGGGGTGTTGAATTTTGTCGAATGCTTTTTCAGCATCTAATGAAATGATCATATGGTTTTTTTCTTTCAGTTTATTTATATGGTGGATTACATTGATAGATTTGCGTATGTTGAACCAGCCCTGCGTCTCTGGGATGAAGCCTACTTGATCATAATGGATAATTTTTCTGATGTGTTCTTGGATTCGGTTTGCCAGTATTTTATTGAGGATTTTTGCATCGATGTTCATGAGTGAGATAGGCCTGTCATTCTCTTTCTTGGTTGGGTCTTTGTGTGGTTTTGGTATCAGGGTAACTGTAGCTTCATAAAAGGAATTTGGCAATGACTCTTCTGTTTCTATATTGTGAAATACATTAAGAAGTATAGGTATTAGCTCTTCTTGGAAGGTCTGGTAGAATTCTGCATTGAAACCATCTGGTCCTGGGCTTTTTTTGGAAGGGAGATTTTTGATAACCATTTCTAATTCTTTGCAACTAACCGGTCTATTTAGCTCGTTCACCTGTTCTTGGTTTCGCTTTGGTATATGGTCCTTATCTAAAAATATGTCCATTTCTTTTGCATTTTCCAGTTTTGTGGCATACAGGCTTTTGTAGTAAGATCTAATGATTGTCTGAATTTCCTCTGTGTCTGTGGTTATGTCCCCCTCTTCATTTCTGATCTTATTTATTTGCGTGTTCTCTCTCTGTCATTTAATTAGTTTGGAAAGAGGTTTGTCGATTTTGTTGATTTTTCTCTAAGAACCAACTTTTTGTTTCATTGATTCTTTGGACTGTTTTCTGTGTTTCTATTTTGTTGATTTCCGCCCTCAGTTCGATTATTTCCAGTCTTGTACTACTCCTGGGTGCTTCTGCTTCTTTTTTTTTTTAGAGTTTTCAGGTGTGCTGTTAAGTCCCCAATGTACGCTTTCTCCGTTTTCTTTAAGTGGGCACTTAGTGCTATGAACTTTCCTCTGAGCACAGCTTTCATCGTGTCCCATAGGTTTGAGTATGTTGTCTCTTTATTTTCATTAAATTCAAGGAAGACTTTAATTTCTTTCTTAATTTCTTCCTTGACCCAGGTGTGGTTCAGTAGTTGACTGTTCAGTTTCCATGAGTTTGTAGGCTTTTTGGGGGTAGCATTGTTGTTGCCCTCTAACTTTAATCCGTGGTGATCTGATAAGACACAGGAGGACACTGATATTTTTTTGTATCTGTGGAGGTTTCCTTTGTTACCCAGTATGTGGTCAATTTTCGAGAAGGTTCCATGAGCTGCAGAGAAGAAGGTATATTCTTTCCTATTTGGGTGGAGTATTCTATAGATGTCGGTTAAGTCCACTTGCTTCATTACGTCCAACAATTCTCTTAAGTCTCTATTAGGTTTCTGTCTGATTGACCTGTCCATTGGTTAGAGAGGTGTGTTGAAGTCTCCTACTACTAGTGTGTGTGGTTTGATGTCTGCCTTGAGTTTTAGTAATATTTCTTTTACATAAGTGGGTGCTTTTATATTAGGGGTGTAGATATTCAGGATTGAGACTTCATCCTGATGAATTGTTCCTGTTATGAGTATAAAGTGTCCATCTCGATCTCTTCTGATTGATTTTAGTTTGAAGTCCGTTTTGTTAGAAATTAGTATGGCCACACCTGCTTTTTTCTTAGGACCATTTGCTTGAAAAACCTTTTCCCATCCCTTTAGTCTGAGTAGATGCCTGTCTTTGTGGTTGAGATGTGTTTCTTGCAAACAGCAGAATGTTGGATCCTGTTTTCGTATCCAATCTTTTAGTCTGTGTCTTTTTAGAGGTGAATTGAGACCATTAATATTAAGTGATATTAATGACCAGTGGTTTTTTACTCTGGTTATTCCTATTGTTTTTGGTAGTAGAGTTTGTGTGTCTCCCTTCTTTGAGTCGTGCTGGTGAAGGGTCACTAGATGCCTAAGTTATTGTAGGCAGTGTTGGCTATGTTGGATTCCTTGTGTTGTGATTTTCCTTCTATTACTTTCTGTAGGGCTGGATTTGTGGCTACGTATTGTTTAAATTTGTTCTTATCCTGGAATGTCTTGTTTTCTCCATTGATAGTGAACGATAGCTTGGCTGGGTATAGTAGTTTGGGTTTGCATCCATGGTCTCTTAGTTTCTGCAGTACCTCTATCCAGGACCTTCTGGCTTTCATGGTTTCCATAGAGAAGTCAGGTGTAAGTCTGATCGGTTTACCTTTATAAGTAACTTGCCCTTTTTCCTTTGCAGCTCTTAATATTCTTTCTTTAATCTGTATATTTTGTGTTTTGATTATAATATGGGGAGGGGATGTTTTTCTTTGATCCAGTCTGTTTGGTGTTCTGTATGCTTCTTGAATATTCAAAGGAATATCTTTCTTTATGTTGGGAAAGTTTTCTTCTATAATTTTGTGAAAAATATTTTCTGGACCTTTGAGTTGTGACTCTTCTCCTTCTTGTATCCCTATTATTCTTAGGTTTGGTCTCTTTATTGTGTCCCATATTTCCTGAATGTTTTGCGACGAAACCTTGTTGGTTTTGCTGTTTTCTTTGATCAGTGCGTTTATTTTCTCTATGTTGTCTTCAGAATCTGAGATTCTTTCTTCCATCCTTTGTAGTCTGTTGATTATGCTTGTTTCTGTAGCCTCTGCTCGTTGACCTAGATTTTCTATATCCAACTGGTCCTCATTTTGTGTTTTCTTCCTTGCTTCAATTTCCGTTTTCAATTCTTGAACTGTTTCCATTACCTGTTTGATCGTTTTTCTCTTGGTTTCCCAGGGCATCATTTACGTATTTACTCATTTCATCAAACTTTTTGTTATACTTCTCATCCATTTCTATAAGGGTGTTTTTTACATGTTGTTTCAGGGACTCTATTGCTTTCATAAAGTCAATTTTTTTCCACTTCTTCTTTGTTAGGGTGTTCAAGTCCTTGTGTTGTAAGATCATTGGGTTCTGGTGTTTCCATGTTGTTTTTCATATTGTTGGGTGAATTCTTGCCTTGGCGCCTGCCCATCTCCTCCTAACAATGCTATCTAATGGGTCTTTTAAGTCAAGAACAGGTTTCCCTGCTGACCAAGGGCCCCGCTTACAAAGTGCCCTGGCTCCGTTTCCTGGCTCCAGCCGTGGGCCAAGATCGCTCTCACCACTCAGAAGGATCTTCAGGACCAGGACCAGGCTCCCCGTTTGCCCAGGACCTCATCCACAAAAGGCCTACCCCTTTGTAGGCCAGCCACCAAGACAGAGAAACTCCCACTGTCCTCTGCCCTGAGCTCCCGACCCAGTGCCCAAACAGGCTATACTGGGTGATCTCGCAGCCCCTCAGAAGGGAGGGGGAGTGGAAGAGGGCCCTGGGCACAAGCTGGGATGTGCCAGAAATAGAGAGGTCGCAGCAGAGGAGGAGCAGCCCCTGCAGAGGGTATCAGCCTTTGCAGGCCTACCAGGGGGGTGAAGGGGGTCTGAGAATGCTCCCGCTCCATTTCCTGTGTCCGGGCGCAGGCCCAGAACACTCTCCCCACTCAGGAGGGTCTTCAGGGACAGGACGCGGCTCCTCGTTCGCCCTTGGACCTCGCCAATAAAAGGCCTCCCTCTCTACAGGCCAGGCCCCCCAAAAACCTACTTGATTTAACTGAGCGGGCCAGTGGTCTGCCGCTTCTGTCCGCGCGGGCTGAGGATCCGCTGCTGCAGTCCGCCGCGGGCCCGGGCTCCTTCAACACCGCGGAGCCTCGACCTCTCCCCAGCCGCCTTAAAGAGCTGCCGCCTATCGTCGGTCACCGCCTAAGCGTGAAGCTGCTCGGACTTGGCTGCCGGTGAGCCTGGGGAGCCGACCGGTGAGGGCTCAACTTAGTTGAGGGAAGTCTGGGCCTGAGGAGCGGTCCCGCGCAATGGCCTCTCTGCCTCGGTTGCCTGCGGCCACGCGCGAGATACAGGACCCGGGTCAGGCGAGAGTGGTGGACCTTCTCCCTAGCATCCGTGGCCAGGGGTGGGTGGCGCGGGCACTGATCCCAGCCTCCATGTATCCGCGTTCTCCTGCGACCAGCTGCAGTGGCTCCTGCTGGGACTTTCCTCTGAAGGACAGGTGCTCGGCGTGGACATCGCAGGAAAGAGCTCCCTGGTACAGTGCATCAGTCAGGTAAGCACTGCGTGCCCTGGCAGTCTTAGGGCATTTTCCCACGCTTTCTCTGGGGGAGGGGGTGTTACCAGTGCTCAGAAAACTGCATTCAGATCCTCAGCTGGGGCCCTAGTGCATACCCAGCTAGTCACTGCTTTTGGTAACTAGAACTCGCGAGATGTATGAAACGATGCAGAAAACCCTGTTTTCTTCTAGTTGAGAAACTGTCTACCCCCATTCCCACCCCATCTTACCTCTGAAAGATTGGGTCACATTAAGTTTCTAGACTCTACTGCGAATTCAGGAATTCACAATGAAAATTGGATTTTAGTATTCGGTCTTTGCTTTTCTACTCTATAATTAAGCTATTTTGAGAGTTCATTGTCAAAGTGATGTATCTTTTTATGCTTACTACCGTCACTCCCTTATCATCCCCATTTATCTCCAGAAGTTGCTCATTCATGTTTTTAAACCATTCCATTTTCCGGGTCTGGAGAAGTGCTCCAGCATTTGTAAGGTCATTGTCTGTAGAGGCGTTCCCTTGAGCTGGGATGACTCTGAGATAAATCGGTGTCATTTTGTATACCTTCATTTCTTGGGGATTTACAGACTGCATTAAGCACGTGTCTTCTTAAGTTTTGGGTGCATTCATTCCCCTGCATTTGGTTGACTGGAGTTATACTGTGATGATGATTCTGTTTTAATTCCCGAAGTGGAACTAGCTTAATTATCCTATCATTCATATTGGAACACAATGGTCATGTCATTTCATGTTAATTTCAGTTGCATCTCTTTGGCATCTGTTAAAGTTTTCTTTGAAAAATACTGCAAATGATATTTTGATTTTTTTCTTTTCTTTTTTTTATTTTTTCATTCAAAAATTTCCACTTCCTCCCCTCCTCCCATTCCCCTCCCACTCCCCCACTCACCCTCCTCTTTCCCCCTGCAGTCCTAAGAGAGGGCAGGGTACCCTGCCCTGTGGGAGGTCCAAGGCCCTCCCCTCTCCATCCAGGCTTAGGAAGATGTGTATCCAAATAGACTAGGGTCCTAAAAAGCCAGTACATACAGTAGAAACAAGTCCCAGTGTCATTATCAATGGCTTCTCAGTCCGCCCCCGTTGTGAGCCACATTCAGAGAGTCCGGTTTTTTCATATGCTTGTTCAGTCCCAGTCCAGCTGGATTTGGTGAGCTCCCATTAGATCAGGCACACTGTCTCAGTGGGTAGACCAACCCCTCGTGGTCTTGACTTCCTTGCTTATCTTCTCCCTCTTTCTGCTCTTCAACTGGACCTTTGGAGCTCAGTCCAGTGCTCTGAATTGGGTATCTGTCTCTATCTCCATCCATTATCTGAAAAAGGTTCTATGGTGATATTTGAGATATTCATCAGTGTGACTATGGGACAAGGCCAGTTCAGGCACCCTCTCCTGTGCTGCCCAAGAAATGAGCTGGGGCATCCCCATGGACACCTGGGATCCCCTCTAGAGCCAAGTCTCTTGCCAACACTAAAATGGCTCCCTTAATGAAGATATCTTCTATGCTCCTATATCCGCCCTTCCTCCATCTCCACCCTCCCACTCCCCCAAGCTCTCCCCAATCCTTCCCTTATCCCTTCTCTCTCCCCCTCTCCCCTTTTCCCCACTCCACCCTCACTCCCACCCCAGGCTCCCAACTTTTGCCGGGAAATCTGTCTGCTTCCAATTTCCAGGAGGATCTATATATGTTTTTCTTTGGGTTCACCTTATTATTTGGCTTCTCTAGGCTTGTGAACTATAGGCTAAATGTCCTTTGTTTATGGCTAGAGTCCACTAATGAGTGAGTACATACCATATTCATATTTTTGTGTCTAGGTTATTTCACTCAGTAAAGTGTTTTCTGTTTCCATCCATTTGCATGCAAAATTCAAGATGTCATTGTTTTTTTTTTTTTACCACTGAGTAGTACTCTAATGCATATATATTCCATACTTTCTTTATCCATTCTTCCATTGAGGGACATCTAGGTTGTTTCCAGGTTCTGGCTATTACAAATAAAGCTGCTATGAACATAGTTGAACAAATGCTTTTGAAGTATGATTGGGCATCTCTTGGGTATATTCCCAAAGAGTGGTATTGCTGGATCTTGAGGTAAGTTGATCGAAATTTCCTGAGCAACTGCCAGACTGATTTCCAAAGTGGTTGCACAAGTTTGCATTCCCATCAGCAATGGATAAGTATACCCCTTACTCCACATTCTCTCCAGCATAGGCTGTCATTGGTGTTTTTGATTTTAGCCATGCTGACAGGTGTAAGATGGTATCTCAAAGTTGTTTTGACTTGCATTTCCCTGATCGCTAAGGAGTTTGAACATGACCTTAAGTGTCTTTTGGCCATTTGAACTTCGTCTGCTGAGAATTCTCTGTTCAGTTCAGTACCCCATTTTTTAATTGGATTAATTAGAGTTTTGATGTCCAGTTTCTTGAGTTCTTTATGTATTTTGGAGATCAGACCTTTGTCAGATGTGGGGTTGGTGAAGATCTTCTCCCATTCAGAAGGATGCCTTTTTGTCTCCAATGACAGTGTTTTTTTTTTTTTTTTGCATTAAAGAAGCTTCTCAGTGTCAGGAGTTCCCATTTAGTCAATGTTGCTCTTGTTGTCTGTGCTAGTGGGGTTATATGGAGGAATTGGTCTCCTGTGCCCATGTGTTGCAGTCTACTTCCCAGTTTCTCTTCTATCAGGTTCAGTGTGGTCAGATTCATATTGAGGTCTTTAATCCGTTTGGACTTGAGTTTTGCACATGGTGATAGATATGAATCTATTTTCATTCTTCTACAGGTTGACATCCAGTTATGCCAGCACCATTTGTTGAAGATGCTTTCTTCATTTCTTCCATTGTATAATTTTAGTTCCTTTGTCGAAAATCAGGTGTTCATAGGTTTGTGGGTTAATATCTGGGTCTTCGATTCAATTCCATTGTCTGCATCTCTGTTTTTATGCCAATACCAAGCTGTTTTCACTACTTTAGCTCTGTAATAGAGTTTGAAGTCAGCGATGGTAATGCCTCCAGAAATACCTTTATTGTACAGGAATGGTTTGGCTATCCTGGGTTTTTTGTTCTTCCATATAAAGTTGATTATTGTTCTCTCAAGGTCTGTGAAGAATTTTGTTGGGATTTTGATGGGGATTGAGTTGAATTTATAGATTGCCTTTGGTAGAACTGCTGTTTTTACTATGTTGATCCTACCCATTCAAGAGCATGGGAGATCCTTCCATTTTCTGGTATGCTCTTGAATTTCTTTCTTCAAAGCCTTAAAGTTCTTGTCAAATACATCTTTCACTTCCTTGGTTAGTGTAACCCCAGTATACTTTATGCTATTTGTGGCTATAGTGAAAGGTGAAGTTTCTCTGATTTCCCTCTCTGCTTCTCTATCCTTTGTGTATAGGAAGGCTATTGATTTTTTTTTTTTTTTTTGAGTTGATCTTGTATCCTGACACATCACTGAAGGTATTTTTCAGATGTAGAAGTTCTTTGGTAGAGTTTTTGGGGTCACTGATGTATACTATCTTATCATCTGCAAGTAACAAAAGTTTGACTTCTTTTCCAAATCGAATCCCCTTAATCCCCTTATTGCTATTGCTAGAACTTCAAACACTATATTGCAGAGATATGGTGAGAGTGGACAGCCTTGTCTTGTTCCTGATTTTAGTGGAATGGCTTTGAGTTTCTCTCCATTTAATTTGATATTAGCTGTTGGCTTGCTTTATATTGCTTTTATTATATTTAGATGTGATCCTTGTATCCCTAACCTCTCCAAGATCTTTATTGTAAAGGGGTGTTGAATTTTGTCAAATGCTTTTTCAGCTTCTAATGAAATAATCATTTAGTTTTTTTTCCCTTCAGTTTATTTATATGATGGATTACATTGATAGATTTTTGTATGTTGAACCAGCCCTGCATCTCTGGGATGAAGCCTACTTGATCATAATGGATAATTTTTGATGTGTTTTTGGATTCAGTTTGCCAGTATTTTATTGAGAATTTTCGCATCAGTGTTTCTGAGAGAGATTGGTCTGTAATTCTCTTTCTTGGTTGAGTCTTTGTGTGGTTTTGGTATCAGGGTAACTGTAGCTGCATGAAACCTCTTTTGTTTCTATAATGTGAGACACCATAAGGAGCATGGGTATCAACTCTTCTTGGAAGTTCTGGTAAAATTCTCTATTGTAACCATCTGGTCCTGGGCTTTTTTTGGTAGGGAGGTTTTTGATGGCAGCTTCTATTTCCTCATGACTTATAGGTCTATTTAAATTGTTCACCTGGTCTTGATTTAATTGTGGTATATGGTATTTATCTAAAAACAAGTCCATTTCTTTTACATTTTCCAACTTTGTAGCATATAAGCCTTTGTAGTAAGACCTAATTACTCTCTGAATTTCCTCAGTGTCTGTTGTTATGTCCCCCTTTTCATTTCTGATCTTGTTAATTTGCATGTTCTCTCTACCTTTTGATTAGTTTGATTAGGAACTTGTCAATCTTGTTGATTTTCTCAAAGAACCAGCTCTTTGTTTCATTGATTCTTTGGATTATTGTATGTGTTTCTATTTTGTTGATTTCAGCTCTCAGTTTGATTATTTCCAGTCTTCTACTCCTCCTGGGTGAGTCTGCTTCTTTTTTTTCTAGAGATTTCAGCTGTCCTGTTAAGTCTCTAATGTGGGCTTTCTCTGTTTTCTTTATGTGGGCACTTAGTGCTATGAATTTTCCCCTTAGCACTGCTTTCATGGTGTCCCATAGGTTTGGGTATGTTGTGACTTTTTTGTTGTTGTTGAATTCAAGGAAGACTTTAATTTCTTTCTTTATTTCTTCCCTGACCCAGGGGTGGTTCAGTAGTTGCCTGTTCAGTTTCCATGAGTTTGTAGGCTTTCTGGGGGTAGAATTGTTGTTAAATTCTAACTTTATTCCATGTTGATCTGATAAGACACAGGTGGTTACTATTTTTTTTTTTTTGTATCTGTGGAGGTTTGTTTTGTTATCAAGTACGTGATCAATTTTCGAGAAGGTTCCATGAGATGCTGAGAAGAAGGTATATTCTTTCCTATTTGGGTGAAATGTTCTATCGATGTCTGTTAAGTCCACTTGATTCATTACCTCTGTTAGTTTTCTTATTTCTCTGTTAGGTTTCTGTCTAGTTGACCTGTCCATTGATAAGAGAGGAGTGTTGAAGTCTCCTACCATTAGTGTGTGAGATTTGATGTGTGCTTTGAGTTCTAGTAATGTTTCTTTTATATATGTAGGTACTTTTATATTAGGGGCATAGATATTCAGGATTGGGACTTCATCCTGATGAATTGTTCCTGTTATGAGTAAAAAGTGTCCCACTTCATTTCTTCTGATTGATTTTAGTTTGAAGTCAACTTTGTTAGAAATTAGTATGGCCACACTTGCTTGTTTCTTAGGTCCATTTGATTGAAAAACCTTTTCCCAACCCTTTACTCTGAGTAAATGTCTGTCTTTTTGGTGCAGGTGTTTCTTTTTTTTCTTTTTTTTTCTTTTTATTGTTTATTTATTTATTAAAGATTTCTGCCTTCTCCCCGCCACCACCTCCCATTTCCCTCCCCCTCCCCCATCAAGTCCCCCTCCCTCATCATCCCTAAGAGTAATCCGGGTTCCCTGCCCCGTGGGAAGTCCAAGGACCACCCACCTCCATCCAGGTCTAGTAAGGTGAGCATCCAAACTGCCTAGGCTCCCACAAAGCCAGTACGTGCAGTAGGATCAAAAACCCATTGCCATTGTTCTTGAGTTCTCAGTAGTCCTCATTGTCCATTATGTTCAGCAAGTCCGGTTTTATCCCATGCTTTTTCAGACCCAGGCCAGCTGGCCTTGGTGAGTTCGTGATAGAACATCCCCATTGTCTCAGTGTGTGGGTGCACCCCTCGCGGTCCTAAGTTCCTTGCTCGTGCTCTGTCTCCTGCTCATGATTTGGACCTTGGGATTTCAGTCCGGTGCTCCAATGTGGGTCTTTGTCTCTGTCTCCTTTCATCACCTAAATGTTTTTCTTTGGGTTCACCTTCTTAATTAGCTTCTCTAGGACCACGCATAATAGGCTCAACGTCCCCTATTCATGGCTAGAAACCAAATATGAGTGAGTACATCCCATGTTCCTCTTTTTGGGTCTGGCTCACCTCGCTCAGGATAGTGTTTTCTATTTCTGTCCATTTGCCTGCAAAATTCAGGAAGTCATTGCTTTTTACTGCTGAGTAGTACTCTAATATGTATATATTCCATACTTTCTTCATCCATTCTTCCATTGAAGGGCATCTAGGTTGTTTTTCCAGGTTCTGGCTATTACAAACAATGCTGCTATGAACATAGTTGAGCATATACTTTTGTCGTATGATAGGGCATTTCTTGGATATATTCCCAAGAGTGGTATTAGGTTTCCGTCTGATTGACCTGTCCATTGGTTAGAGAGGTGTGTTGAAGTCTCCTACTACTAGTGTGTGTGGTTTGATGTCTGCCTTGAGTTTTAGTAATATTTCTTTTACATAAGTGGGTGCTTTTATATTAGGGGTGTAGATATTCAGGATTGAGACTTCATCCTGATGAATTGTTCCTGTTATGAGTATAAAGTGTCCATCTCGATCTCTTCTGATTGATTTTAGTTTGAAGTCCGTTTTGTTAGAAATTAGTATGGCCACACCTGCTTTTTTCTTAGGACCATTTGCTTGAAAAACCTTTTCCCATCCCTTTAGTCTGAGTAGATGCCTGTCTTTGTGGTTGAGATGTGTTTCTTGCAAACAGCAGAATGTTGGATCCTGTTTTCGTATCCAATCTTTTAGTCTGTGTCTTTTTATAGGTGAATTGAGACCATTAATATTAAGTGATATTAATGACCAGTGGTTTTTTACTCTGGTTATTCCTATTGTTTTTGGTAGTAGAGTTTGTGTGTCTCCCTTCTTTGAGTCGTGCTGGTGAAGGGTCACTAGATGCCTAAGTTATTGTAGGCAGTGTTGGCTATGTTGGATTCCTTGTGTTGTGATTTTCCTTCTATTACTTTCTGTAGGGCTGGATTTGTGGCTACGTATTGTTTAAATTTGTTCTTATCCTGGAATGTCTTGTTTTCTCCATTGATAGTGAACGATAGCTTGGCTGGGTATAGTAGTTTGGGTTTGCATCCATGGTCTCTTAGTTTCTGCAGTACCTCTATCCAGGACCTTCTGGCTTTCATGGTTTCCATAGAGAAGTCAGGTGTAAGTCTGATCGGTTTACCTTTATAAGTAACTTGCCCTTTTTCCTTTGCAGCTCTTAATATTCTTTCTTTAATCTGTATATTTTGTGTTTTGATTATAATATGGGGAGGGGATGTTTTTCTTTGATCCAGTCTGTTTGGTGATCTGTATGCTTCTTGAATATTCAAAGAAATATCTTTCTTTATGTTGGGAAAGTTTTCTTCTATAATTTTGTGAAAAATATTTTCTGGACCTTTGAGTTGTGACTCTTCTCCTTCTTGTATCCCTATTATTCTTAGGTTTGGTCTCTTTATTGTGTCCCATATTTCCTGAATGTTTTGCGACGAAACCTTGTTGGTTTTGCTGTTTTCTTTGATCAGTGCGTTTATTTTCTCTATGTTGTCTTCAGAATCTGAGATTCTTTCTTCCATCCTTTGTAGTCTGTTGATTATGCTTGTTTCTGTAGCCTCTGCTCGTTGACCTAGATTTTCTATATCCAACTGGTCCTCATTTTGTGTTTTCTTCCTTGCTTCAATTTCCGTTTTCAATTCTTGAACTGTTTCCATTACCTGTTTGATCGTTTTTCTCTTGGTTTCCCAGGGCATCATTTACGTATTTACTCATTTCATCAAACTTTTTGTTATACTTCTCATCCATTTCTATAAGGGTGTTTTTTACATGTTGTTTCAGGGACTCTATTGCTTTCATAAAGTCAATTTTTTTCCACTTCTTCTTTGTTAGGGTGTTCAAGTCCTTGTGTTGTAAGATCATTGGGTTCTGGTGTTTCCATGTTGTTTTTCATATTGTTGGGTGAATTCTTGCCTTGGCGCCTGCCCATCTCCTCCTAACAATGCTATCTAATGGGTCTTTTAAGTCAAGAACAGGTTTCCCTGCTGACCAAGGGCCCCGCTTACAAAGTGCCCTGGCTCCGTTTCCTGGCTCCTGCCCTGGGCCAAGATCGCTCTCACCACTCAGAAGGATCTTCAGGACCAGGACCAGGCTCCCCGTTTGCCCAGGACCTCATCCACAAAAGGCCTACCCCTTTGTAGGCCAGCCACCAAGACAGAGAAACTCCCACTGTCCTCTGCCCTGAGCTCCCTACCCAGTGCCCAAACAGGCTATACTGGGTGATCTCGCAGCCCCTCAGAAGGGAGGGGGAGTGGAAGAGGGCCCTGGGCACAAGCTGGGATGTGCCAGAAATAGAGAGGTCGCAGCAGAGGAGGAGCAGCCCCTGCAGAGGGTATCAGCCTTTGCAGGCCTACCAGGGGGGTGAAGGGGGTCTGAGAATGCTCCCGCTCCATTTCCTGTGTCCGGGCGCAGGCCCAGAACACTCTCCCCACTCAGGAGGGTCTTCAGGGACAGGACGCGGCTCCTCGTTCGCCCTTGGACCTCGCCAATAAAAGGCCTCCCTCTCTACAGGCCAGGCCCCCCAAAAACCTACTTGATTTAACTGAGCGGGCCAGTGGTCTGCCGCTTCTGTCCGCGCGGGCTGAGGATCCGCTGCTGCCGTCCGCCGCGGGCCGGGGCTCCGCCGCTGCTGCAGTCCGCCGCGGGCCCGGGCTCCTTCAACACCGCGGAGCCTCGACCTCTCCCCAGCCGCCTTAAAGAGCTGCCGCCTATCGTCGGTCACCGCCTAAGCGTGAAGCTGCTCGGACTTGGCTGCCTGTGAGCCTGGGGAGCCGACCGGTGAGGGCTCAACTTAGTTGAGGGAAGTCTGGGCCTGAGGAGCGGTCGCGCGCAATGGCCTCTCTGCCTCGGTTGCCTGCGGCCACGCGCGAGATACAGGACCCGGGTCAGGCGAGAGTGGTGGACCTTCTCCCTAGCATCCGTGGCCAGGGGTGGGTGGCGCGGGCACTGATCCCAGCCTCCATGTATCCGCCTTCTCCTGCGACCAGCTGCAGTGGCTCCTGCTGGGACTTTCCTCTGAAGGACAGGTGCTCGGCGTGGACATCGCAGGAAAGAGCTCCCTGGTACAGTGCATCAGTCAGGTAAGCACTGCGTGCCCTGGCAGTCTTAGGGCATTTTCCCACGCTTTCTCTGGGGGAGGGGGTGTTACCAGTGCTCAGAAAACTGCATTCAGATCCTCAGCTGGGGCCCTAGTGCATACCCAGCTAGTCACTGCTTTTGGTAACTAGAACTCGCGAGATGTATGAAACGATGCAGAAAACCCTGTTTTCTTCTAGTTGAGAAACTGTCTACCCCCATTCCCACCCCATCTTACCTCTGAAAGATTGGGTCACATTAAGTTTCTAGACTCTACTGCGAATTCAGGAATTCACAATGAAAATTGGATTTTAGTATTCGGTCTTTGCTTTTCTACTCTATAATTAAGCTATTTTGAGAGTTCATTGTCAAAGTGATGTATCTTTTTATGCTTACTACCGTCACTCCCTTATCATCCCCATTTATCTCCAGAAGTTGCTCATTCATGTTTTTAAACCATTCCATTTTCCGGGTCTGGAGAAGTGCTCCAGCATTTGTAAGGTCATTGTCTGTAGAGGCGTTCCCTTGAGCTGGGATGACTCTGAGATAAATCGGTGTCATTTTGTATACCTTCATTTCTTGGGGATTTACAGACTGCATTAAGCACGTGTCTTCTTAAGTTTTGGGTGCATTCATTCCCCTGCATTTGGTTGACTGGAGTTATACTGTGATGATGATTCTGTTTTAATTCCCGAAGTGGAACTAGCTTAATTATCCTATCATTCATATTGGAACACAATGGTCATGTCATTTCATGTTAATTTCAGTTGCATCTCTTTGGCATCTGTTAAAGTTTTCTTTGAAAAATACTGCAAATGATATTTTGATTTTTTTCTTTTCTTTTTTTTATTTTTTCATTCAAAAATTTCCACTTCCTCCCCTCCTCCCATTCCCCTCCCACTCCCCCACTCACCCTCCTCTTTCCCCCTGCAGTCCTAAGAGAGGGCAGGGTACCCTGCCCTGTGGGAGGTCCAAGGCCCTCCCCCCTCCATCCAGGCTTAGGAAGATGTGTATCCAAATAGACTAGGGTCCTAAAAAGCCAGTACATACAGTAGAAACAAGTCCCAGTGTCATTATCAATGGCTTCTCAGTCCGCCCCCGTTGTGAGCCACATTCAGAGAGTCCGGTTTTTTCATATGCTCGTTCAGTCCCAGTCCAGCTGGATTTGGTGAGCTCCCATTAGATCAGGCACACTGTCTCAGTGGGTAGACCAACCCCTCGTGGTCTTGACTTCCTTGCTTATCTTCTCCCTCTTTCTGCTCTTCAACTGGACCTTTGGAGCTCAGTCCAGTGCTCTGAATTGGGTATCTGTCTCTATCTCCATCCATTATCTGAAAAAGGTTCTATGGTGATATTTGAGATATTCATCAGTGTGACTATGGGACAAGGCCAGTTCAGGCACCCTCTCCTGTGCTGCCCAAGAAATGAGCTGGGGCATCCCCATGGACACCTGGGATCCCCTCTAGAGCCAAGTCTCTTGCCAACACTAAAATGGCTCCCTTAATGAAGATATCTTCTATGCTCCTATATCCGCCCTTCCTCCATCTCCACCCTCCCACTCCCCCAAGCTCTCCCCAATCCTTCCCTTATCCCTTCTCTCTCCCCCTCTCCCCTTTTCCCCACTCCACCCTCACTCCCACCCCAGGCTCCCAACTTTTGCCGGGAAATCTGTCTGCTTCCAATTTCCAGGAGGATCTATATATGTTTTTCTTTGGGTTCACCTTATTATTTGGCTTCTCTAGGCTTGTGAACTATAGGCTAAATGTCCTTTGTTTATGGCTAGAGTCCACTAATGAGTGAGTACATACCATATTCATATTTTTGTGTCTAGGTTATTTCACTCAGTAAAGTGTTTTCTGTTTCCATCCATTTGCATGCAAAATTCAAGATGTCATTGTTTTTTTTTTTTTTTTTACCACTGAGTAGTACTCTAATGCATATATATTCCATACTTTCTTCATCCATTCTTCCATTGAGGGACATCTAGGTTGTTTCCAGGTTCTGGCTATTACAAATAAAGCTGCTATGAACATAGTTGAACAAATGCTTTTGAAGTATGATTGGGCATCTCTTGGGTATATTCCCAAAGAGTGGTATTGCTGGATCTTGAGGTAAGTTGATCGAAATTTCCTGAGCAACTGCCAGACTGATTTCCAAAGTGGTTGCACAAGTTTGCATTCCCATCAGCAATGGATAAGTATACCCCTTACTCCACATTCTCTCCAGCATAGGCTGTCATTGGTGTTTTTGATTTTAGCCATGCTGACAGGTGTAAGACGGTATCTCAAAGTTGTTTTGACTTGCATTTCCCTGATCGCTAAGAAGTTTGAACATGACCTTAAGTGTCTTTTGGCCATTTGAACTTCGTCTGCTGAGAATTCTCTGTTCAGTTCAGTACCCCATTTTTTAATTGGATTAATTAGAGTTTTGATGTCCAGTTTCTTGAGTTCTTTATGTATTTTGGAGATCAGACCTTTGTCAGATGTGGGGTTGGTGAAGATCTTCTCCCATTCAGAAGGATGCCTTTTTGTCTCCAATGACAGTGGTTTTTTTTTTTTTTTTTTTTTTTGCATTAAAGAAGCTTCTCAGTGTCAGGAGTTCCCATTTAGTCAATGTTGCTCTTGTTGTCTGTGCTAGTGGGGTTATATGGAGGAATTGGTCTCCTGTGCCCATGTGTTGCAGTCTACTTCCCAGTTTCTCTTCTATCAGGTTCAGTGTGGTCAGATTCATATTGAGGTCTTTAATCCGTTTGGACTTGAGTTTTGCACATGGTGATAGATATGAATCTATTTTCATTCTTCTACAGGTTGACATCCAGTTATGCCAGCACCATTTGTTGAAGATGCTTTCTTCATTTCTTCCATTGTATAATTTTAGTTCCTTTGTCGAAAATCAGGTGTTCATAGGTTTGTGGGTTAATATCTGGGTCTTCGATTCAATTCCATTGTCTGCATCTCTGTTTTTATGCCAATACCAAGCTGTTTTCACTACTTTAGCTCTGTAATAGAGTTTGAAGTCAGCGATGGTAATGCCTCCAGAAATACCTTTATTGTACAGGAATGGTTTGGCTATCCTGGGTTTTTTGTTCTTCCATATAAAGTTGATTATTGTTCTCTCAAGGTCTGTGAGGAATTTTGTTGGGATTTTGATGGGGATTGAGTTGAATTTATAGATTGCCTTTGGTAGAACTGCTGTTTTTACTATGTTGATCCTACCCATTCAAGAGCATGGGAGATCCTTCCATTTTCTGGTATGCTCTTGAATTTCTTTCTTCAAAGCCTTAAAGTTCTTGTCAAATACATCTTTCACTTCCTTGGTTAGTGTAACCCCAGTATACTTTATGCTATTTGTGGCTATAGTGAAAGGTGAAGTTTCTCTGATTTCCCTCTCTGCTTCTCTATCCTTTGTGTATAGGAAGGCTATTGATTTTTTTTTTTTTTGAGTTGATCTTGTATTCTGACACATCACTGAAGGTATTTTTCAGATGTAGAAGTTCTTTGGTAGAGTTTTTGGGGTCACTGATGTATACTATCTTATCATCTGCAAATAACAAAAGTTTGACTTCTTTTCCAAATCGAATCCCCTTAATCCCCTTATTGCTATTGCTAGAACTTCAAACACTATATTGCAGAGATATGGTGAGAGTGGACAGCCTTGTCTTGTTCCTGATTTTAGTGGAATGGCTTTGAGTTTCTCTCCATTTAATTTGATATTAGCTGTTGGCTTGCTTTATATTGCTTTTATTATATTTAGATGTGATCCTTGTATCCCTAACCTCTCCAAGATCTTTATTGTAAAGGGGTGTTGAAGTTTGTCAAATGCTTTTTCAGCTTCTAATGAAATAATCATTTAGTTTTTTTTCCTTCAGTTTATTTATATGATGGATTACATTGATAGATTTTTGTATGTTGAACCAGCCCTGCATCTCTGGGATGAAGCCTACTTGATCATAATGGATAATTTTTGATGTGTTTTTGGATTCAGTTTGCCAGTATTTTATTGAGAATTTTCGCATCAGTGTTTCTGAGAGAGATTGGTCTGTAATTCTCTTTCTTGGTTGAGTCTTTGTGTGGTTTTGGTATCAGGGTAATGTGAGACACCATAAGGAGCATGGGTATCAACTCTTCTTGGAAGTTCTGGTAAAATTCTCTATTGTAACCATCTGGTCCTGGGCTTTTTTTGGTAGGGAGGTTTTTGATGGCAGCTTCTATTTCCTCATGACTTATAGGTCTATTTAAATTGTTCACCTGGTCTTGATTTAATTGTGGTATATGGTATTTATCTAAAAACAAGTCCATTTCTTTTACATTTTCCAACTTTGTAGCATATAAGCCTTTGTAGTAAGACCTAATTACTCTCTGAATTTCCTCAGTGTCTGTTGTTATGTCCCCCTTTTCATTTCTGATCTTGTTAATTTGCATGTTCTCTCTACCTTTTGATTAGTTTGATTAGGAACTTGTCAATCTTGTTGATTTTCTCAAAGAACCAGCTCTTTGTTTCATTGGTTCTTTGGATTATTGTATGTGTTTCTATTTTGTTGATTTCAGCTCTCAGTTTGATTATTTCCAGTCTTCTACTCCTCCTGGGTGATGGTATCTTAAAGTTGTTTTGATTTGCATTTCTCTGATCGCTAAGGAGGTTGAGCATGACCTTAAGTATCTTTTGGCCATTTGAACTTCTTCTGTTGAGAATTCTCTGTTCAGTTCAGTGCCCCATTTTTTAATTGGGTTTATTATCATTTTAACGTCTAGTTTCTTGAGTTCTTTATATATTTTGGAGACCTTTGTCTGTTGCGGGGTTGGTGAAGATCTTCTCCCAGTCAGTAGGGTGTCTTTTTGTCTTAGTGACAGTGTCCTTTGCTTTACAGAAGCTTCTCAGTTTCAGGAGGTCCCATTTATTCATGTTGCCCTTAATGTCTGTGCTGCTGGGGTTATACATAGGAAGCGATCTCCTGTCCCCATATTTTGTAGGGTACTTCCCATTTTCTCTTCTATCAGGTTGAGTGTGTTCAGATTGATATTGAGGTCTTTGATCCATTTGGACTTGAGTTTTGTGCATGGTGATAGATATGGGTCTATTTTCATTCTTCTAGCGGTTGACATCCAGTTGTGCCAGCACCATTTGTTGAAGATGCTTTCTTTCTTCCATTGTACACTTTTAGCTCCTTTATCGAAAATGAGGTGTTCATAGGTTTGTGGGTTAAAATCCGGGTCTTCTATATGATTCCATTGGTCGACTTCTCTGTTTTTATGCCAGTACCACGCTGTTTTCATTACTGTAGCTCTGTAATAGAGTTTGAAGTCAGGGATGGTAATGCCTCCAGAAGTTCCTTTATTGTATAAGATTGTTTTGGCTATCCTGGTTTTTTTGTTTTTCCATATAAAGTTGATTATTGTCCTCTCAAGATCTGTGAAGAATTTTGATGGGACCTTGATGGGGTTTGCATTGAATCTATAGATTGCCATTGGGAGAATTGCCATTTTTACTATGTTGATCCTCCCAATCCAAGAGCAAGGGAGATCCTTCCATTTTCTGGTATCCTCTTCAATTTCTTTCTTCAAAGACTTAAAGTTCTTGTCAAATAGATCTTTCACTTCCTTGGTTAGAGTTACCCCAAGATATTTTATGCTGTTTGTGGCTATCGTGAAAGGTGATGATTCTCTCATTTCCCTCTCTGCTTCCATATCCTTTGTGTATAAGAGGGCGACTGATTTTTTGGAGTTGATCTTGTATCTTGCCACATTACTAAAGGTATTTATCAGCTGTAGAAGTTCTTTTGTGGAGTTTTTTGGGTCGCTTAAGTACACTATCATATCATCTGCAAATAACGCAAGTTTAACTTCTTCCTTTCCAATTCGAATCCCCTTGATCCCCTTATGTTGTCTAATGCTATTGCTAAGACTTCAAGAACTATATTGAAGAGGTATGGGGAGAGTGGACAGCCTTGGCGTGTTCCTGATTTTAGTGGGATGGCTTTAAGTTTCTCTCCGTTTAATTTGATGTTAGTTGTCAACTTGCTGTAAATAGCTTTAATTATATTTAGGTATGACCCTTTTATCCCTAATCTCTCCAAGACTTTTATCATAAAGGGATGTTGAATTTTGTCAAATGCTTTTTCAGCATCTAATGAAACTATCATGTGATTTTTTTCTTTCAGTTTATTTATATGATGGATTACATTGATAGATTTGCGTATGTTAAACCAGCCCTGCATCTCTGGGATGAAGCCTACTTGATCATAATGGATAATTTTTCTAATGTGTTCTTGGATTCGGTTTGCCAGTATTTTGTTGAGGATTTTTGCATAGAACTTCATGAGTGAGATTGGCCTGTAATTCTCTTTTTTGGTTGAGTCTTTGTGTGGTTTTGGTATCAGAGTTACTGTAGCTTCATAGAAGGAATTTGGCAATGACTCTTCTGTTTCTATATTGTGAAATACATTTAGGAGTATAGGTATTAGGTCTTCTTGGAAGTTCTGGTAGATGTCCACATTGAAACCATCTGGTCCTGGACTTTTTTTGGAAGGGAGGTTTTTGATAACAGCTTCTAATTCTTCGCAACCCACAGGTCTATTTAGGGTGTTTACCTGGTCCTGGTTTAACTTTGGTATATGGTATTCATCTAAAAAAGTGTCCATTTCTTTTGCATTTTCCAGTTTTGTGGCATACAGGCTTTTGTAGTAAGATCTAATGATTTTCTGAATTTCCTCTGTGTCTGTGGTTATGTCCCCCTTTTCATTTCTGATCTTATTAATTTGCAAATTCTCTCTCTGCCGTTTGATTAGTTTGGATAGGGGTTTATCAGTCTTGTTGATTTTCTCCAGGAACCAGCTTTTTGTTTTATTGATTCTTTCAATTGTTTTCTGTGTTTCTATTTTTTTGATTTCAGCCCTGAGTTTGATTATTTCCATTCTTCTACTCCTCTTAGGTGAGTCTGCTTCTTTTTTTTCTAGAGCTTTCAGGTGGGCTGTTAAGTCTGCAATGTGTGCTTTCTCTGTTTTCTTTAAGTGGGCACTTAGTGCTAGGAACCTCTCAGGACTGCTTTCATAGTGTCCCATAGGTTTGAGTATGTTGTGTCTTTATTTTCATTGAATTCAAGGAAGACTTTAATCTTTCTTTGTTTCTTCCTTAATCCAGGTATGGTTCAGTAGTTGACTATTCAGTTTCCATGAGTTTGTAGGCTTTCTGGGGGTAGCATTGTTGAATTCTAGCTTTAATCCATGGTGATCTGATAAGATACAGGTGGTTACAGATATTTTTTTTTAACTGTGGATGTTTGCTTTGTTACCGAGTATGTGGTCAATTTTCGAGAAGGTTCCATGAGCTGCAGAGAAGAAGGTATATTCTTTCCTATTTGGGTGGAATATTCTATAGATGTCTGTTAAGTCCATTTGATTCATTACCTCCATTAATTCTCTTATTTCTCTGTTAGGTTTCTGTCTAATTGACCTGTCCATTGGTGAGAGAGGAGTGTTAAAGTCTCCTACTATTAATGTGTGTGGTTTGATTGCTGCCTTGAGTTTTAGCAATGTTTCTTTTACATACGTGGGTGCTTTTATATTAGGGGCATAGATATTCAGGATTGAGACTTCATCCTGATGAATTGTTCCTGTTATGAGTAGAAAATGTCCCTCTTCATTCCTTCAGATTGATTTAAGTTTGAAGTCAACTTTGTTAGAAATTAGTATGGCCACACCTGCTTGTTTCTTAGGTCCATTTACTTGATAAGCCTTATCCCAACCCTTTACTCTGAGTATGTGTCTGACTTTGTAGTTGAGGTGGGTTTTTGTAAAAAGCAGAATGTTGGATCCTGTTTTCGTATCCAATCTCTTAGTCTGTGCCTTTTTATAGGTGAGTTGAGTCCATTGACATTAAGTGATATTAATGACCAGTGGTTGTTAACTCCGGTCATTTTTTTAGTAGTAAATTTTGTGTGTTTCCCTTCTTCGAGTTGCGTTGGTGAAGGGTTTCTAGTTGTCTGAGATATTGTGGTCAATGTTGGACTCCTTGGTTAGTGATTTTTCTTCTATTACTTTCTGTAAGGCTGGATTTGTGGCTATGTATTGTTTAAATTTGTTTTTATCCTGGAAAATTTTGTTTTCTCCACTTATAGTGAACGAAAGTTTGGCTGGGTATAGTAGTCTGGGCTTGCATCCACAGTCTCTTAGTTTCTGCAGTACATCTATCCAGGACCTTCTAGCTTTCATTGTTTCCATAGAGAAGTCAGGTGTAAGTCTGATAGGTTTACCTTTATAAGTAACTTGGCCTTTTTCCTTTGCAGCTCTTAATATTCTTTCTTTGTTCTGTATGCTTTGTGTTTTGATTATTATATGGCGAGGGGATGTTTTTTTTTACCCTTACCCAGCCCGCCCTGTAATTGTTGTAGAAGATGAGTTTAGACCTGGGATGTAACTCAGTGGTAGAATAGTCACAGTGTGGCTCCAGGCAAGAGACTTCACCTGTCTGAGCTTCCATTTATCCACCTAGCAAATGGTAATTCTATTAGTGCCTCCTTTGAAAGCTGTTATGATCAGTACATGGACAAGGCAGTGCTCAGCACAGAGGCTGCTACCATGATGTCCCTCCTTGCCACTGCTAGTGAGAGATGACTAAGTCCCTAGTGCTGAAGGACTTTCTGCAGCTTTCTTACTAACTGGAACAAGAAGAAACAGGAATTTCCTCCAGAAAGGTGACCAGGATGGACAGACAATGGGAAGGACGGGTATCCACAGCAGCACCAAGACAGCTAATGCAAAGGCTCTGTGGCCACAGACTCTGAGTCCACACGCAGGACCTTTAGAAATTAAAGCAAGGGAAAAATGGGGTCTCAGTAAAGGCAATACTAAAACTCATGGCAATTCTTTTGCCTCAGCCTCCCTAGTAATGAGATTAGAGACAGATACCACTGCACCCAGCTAAGACAAGTGTTTGTGCCATTATCATAGTGTCTCCCAATGGCTTCAACCTCTTATTGGGATGCTAGTGAAAGTGGGGACCAGGTGGATCTAGAGACAGTAGTCATGATGATAGTAAGTGAGATCTAGAGAAGATGGAGACACAGCCAAGTCTTAAGGAATCTGAGCCACCAAGAGATGAAGCCACAGATGGAAGATTTCAGTAACAAGTGGGTTTGGGAGAGACTCAGGAACCAGTGCAAACTGTCATAGTGCAGCCCCAAACTCTGACCAAAGGCCTCATTCCACACATTCGTTTTGGTCTCAGATAGTCAGCCGCATGCTCATGTATCCCAGCTTCTGTGTCAGGGATACTCCCATTATTCCATATGAGCATCTTCTGTTCTTCCAGGTCTAACACAACTTTCTAAACCATGTTCTGAGTCTCTTGGTTATAGTCCAAAAGCCAATGCAGGGAGTGAATCAGCACAAACTATACCCATTAGTCAGAAATGCCAACCATAGGGTAGAGGGCCATGGCTAGATAAGACATAAACCTAGACCCCCAGTACTGGGGGATGGAGACGGAAGTCTGAGAAACCCTAGGCAATTATAAACACATCCACCACCAGGAGGAAAACAAAGTCCTTCCCATTGTGTCACCTTTCAAAACCACAGGAGAGGATACATCATGTATGTCCAGTGAAGCAGTCCAGGCAAGAGCAGTTTCTTGCCCACATGGCTAAGGAGCCTCTTTGATGCCCATCTTCCTCTCGAAGTAGCTTGGTGCTGACAGGAGCAGATGTGTCTCACTGTCATGAAAAGTCCTAAATTTACAAAACATTTAAATGTCAAATTCTGAAGGTCTCTGGAAGATTTGAAGAATTCCTATTCATTTGAAATACTTCTCTATACATCTACGAAGAACCGGGGGTGGGAATTCTGGACAGGGTCAGCATGGTCTAGGGCCAACCCACAGGATGTGAATACAGGAATGTGGATTGGGCAGACACAAGCAAGGTTGTGGTGGGGACCCTGAGGGCCCTGACTTGCCTGAAGGTCTACATGGCATGGGCAGGGCTAAGGAGAAGGGCGGGCCTGCTGAGGCCCACCTAGGAAAAGGAAGGATAGGACATGGGCAGAGACAGGACCTGGAAGGTCAGGCTGTGCACGGGGCTCACCGGGTAGTGGGGCATTCAGGGGCAGAGTCATAGGAAGGATGAGCAAAGGGAGATGGTCAGATTGAGGACAGCAGAGGCTGTGTTCTTGTAAGCAGGACCAGCTGAAGATTGGGGTCAAGGAGAGTAGAGTAACTGAGAGGCAGGCTCAATGTAAAGAGATCAGAACGAGGGACAGTTTCAATGTAAGAAAGTTGGCCTAAGGAGTGAAGTCAATATGAACCAAAGAGCTGAGGGACAAGAGAATTATGAAGCTGGCATCGGGGCCAGGGTCAATGTGAAGAGGCCACTGATGGGCAGGATCAGTGTCGTGAGGTGGCTAAGGGACAGAGTAAATGTGAGGATGGACTGGGAAAAGGGTCAATGTGAGGATGACAGATGAGTGGTGGAGCCAGCTAGAGGAAAGACAGCCAGGCCAAGACTGGGTGAGCTTGTGGAAAACAGGGCATGCAGAAAAAGTATGAGCATTAGTTTGGGGTGGCACCAGTGGGAAGAACGATCTGGAGGCAGTGCCAACAGGGACAGGAAGGTTCAACTGCGGGCCGCAGTCTAGCAAGTGGTCAGAGGAGGGGCAGTTGGCTGCTCTGTACAGGCTCCACTTTCCTAGTGAACCTGTTGGGAGCTCCTTCAAGGTTCCCATGGGATCAATGCTCGCCCCTTGCTGATTGCAGGTACCATGGAGAAAAGCCAATGTGTGGTGGCATCTGCCCAAGAACAGAGAAGCCATCACTACCACACTGCCCATCCGGCAGTCCATGTTCCGAAGTGCAGAGCCATCACTTGGGGCTTCTGCAGTGGCACTGGTAGGCCAGGAACTGCTAGGCGGGCTGGGGGCCATTAACCACCTCACAGTGCCTCTGCTTCCCACCTGTCCGGGTCTAGAGGGAGCTGCCAGGAGAGCACTGGCCCAGACACATGTCGATTAGGAAGCAGAGCCATCCCCAACACATCAAGTATGAGAACAGCTTTGCCCCTAAACCCCTGCTTGCACCAAGCCTCAGTGTATTGCCCCTGTGCAGCCGCCCAGGCCCTCTGGGCCCACAATTTTCACACAGTGCTGTCCCCCATTGTGTGGATATGCCAAGAACATCTTAATCCAATTTCTTCCAGTGGGCAAGGCCACTGCCTCTCATCAAGGGCAGCCCACAGCTCACTCCATGGACTACATTTGTTGAAGTATTTTCACTAAAGCAATCATTCATTCCTGGGGTAAAAATAATCTACTCTATATGAATAAAGCACTGATATATACATACTGGGAATCTAGATACGGATACATAGCTTATGGAATTTCATGTTTAAGGAGATCGGCTGGTGAGATGGCTCAGTGGGTAAAGGTACTTTACTTTATGTCAAGCCTTATATTTTCCCTGGGACCCACAATGGTAGAAAGATTGAACAAACTTTTCCCAAACTATCCTCTGATCTTGATACATATGCACTCACACACCCACCACAACTAGTTTTTAAATGACTCAGAAGTCCAAGGTGAAAACGTGTCAACAGACCTGTCAGTGACATCTTGTGCCTTGGTAGTAAACACTGAATGGGTGGGTTACTTTATCTATACCCTGCCACGTGACAATGTGACTGTTCTCTGGCAAGCTGTGGTGTGCATCATCACCATGGAGAACAGCAAGAGCTCCACATAATATTTGCTGCTGTTCCCAATTTGTGGAAAAGCCTCTTCTTGTAGAGGGACAACACAGAATAGGGCTTGGGGTAGGAGACAATATTGAGTTCAAGGCCTGGACCACTTCCTGGTCATATTGCTAAATGATTGGCCAGATTTTATCCCAGCCCTCACATCAAAGGTCAGTCCACTAGATTTCCTTCTCTTCTGTTGTACAAGGCTGCTCTCTGTTTTTAGCTGCTCAGCCCCAAATTAATCACACAGAAACCATATTATTTGCAATACTGTTTAACCAATAGCTTAAGCATATTTCTGGCTAACTCATACATCTTAATTTAATCCATTTCTATTAATCTTGGGCTGATAGGGGCAGAACTTTGGTAAGCAGAGAAGACAGAACAGAATTCTGGAAGGAAGAAAGCAGAGTCAGAGAGTCGCCATGGAGCCGCCAGTGGCAGACATGCTGAATCTTTCCTGGTAATCCACTGCCAAGTGGCGCTACACAGATTAATAGAAATGGGTTAAATCAAGATGTGAGAGTTAGCCAATAAGAGGCTAGAGCTAATGGGCCAATCAGTAATTTAATTAATACAGTTTCTGTGTGGTTATTTTGGGGCTAAGCTAGCCGGGTGGCCAGGATGAACAAGCGGGCCCTCTCCCTTGTAACATACCCTGCTGTGCTATAGGATCAAAGCACTTTCCTTATTCATTAACCAATAAAGGTAACACATAGACGGAAGGATCTCCCACACCACTCTTCTTACATCAAATTGATTGTACATGGGCTACAATTCCCAGAACCGTCTTTCTCCCTGACCCAGACAGCACACAAGCACACTTAGGTTAAGTGTATTCATGATGGTCACTGCTGGCAACAGAATCAAGGGCATAGTGTCCCCAGTACTTACAGACACCCAAACACACACAGGAGCCTCCTGATGTGTATTTTCTTGCCATAAAGTTCAGTGTACCATTCCTGTTCTTTGGTCCGTGTCCTATAAGCAACTAAATTATATCACTTTGTACCCCTGAGACAGAAGCTCAGATAGCCTCAACTGTGCCCTCACCCCTGACATTCCTAGGAACAGTTCCTCAGGCAGCAGGTCCTGGCTATGCGTGCCTGCACCATACTGTGTTGGCTCTTAAGGGGCGTTTGTTATTTGACAAATAGTGTCAGCGCCATCCTGGATTGGAATAAACCCTACACTGGTGTTCTTGCTTCATCTATGTATCAGCTGCCATGGAATCTCCATACCTGTCTACCTGCTACATTCATGTAAATGTGTTAGTGTTTGTTCCATTAGAGGGATATGAACTTTTGTTTTTTTTTTTCCCCCAGAAGCTATCAAAACCAAGATAGCTGGCCTCAAAGCATCACCTGAAAAGTGGGTTAAGTGAATGTGGCCATCGGGAATTTTTAACTGAACTGAGACCAATGTAAGGCCTAATCACCTCTAAAAGGTCTTCTATGTTGCCTGGATAAGTACTTCTCTTGTTTAGCTCTGAGTGTCTCCAAGGGACTGTTTTGTACCAAAGGCAGGCCATTCTCTGTGACCTGTTAAAGTATCACAACATCTTATAACATACTTTAGATGGCCTGGATGATGGACAGCTTGTCCAGGTGAGCTTTATTCTGTCATCCACACTCCTCTGAGATGTTAGCAGTCAATCCCACCACCCAGAGCCAAAGAACACACAGCACTAGCTCTCCTGTGTTCAGGCAGACACGAGCTGCAAACTAGAAGGGACCTGGCATTGTGGGCGTTTGCCCAGGCTGACAGCAGCCGGCTCTAGGAAGGGTAAATAACCTGAGAATAAGAAAAGGACTGTGAGGAGGCAGGCAGAGATTCTGGATGAATTCTTCAAGAACTCCTCAGGCCTCCAACAGTTATTTCCCATTGCCAGGATCTTTGGCATAAGGGGTCCATACAGCACAGGAGAGCAATGAAAGTCATTGTCCTGGAATACAATGCACCTTTTGTGCTGAATGTGCATATTTGGGTCTGCCTAGTGCCAAGAATAAATGGTTATGGACACAGCTCCCTCTCCCAAAGGTGGACCTGTTCTCCTTCCTTTTCCTGTCTACATGGATTGAATTTAATCTTCCTTGCTCCCTGAATGGTGAGGTGAAAAGAAGTAGGGATTTGACCACGTTCACTTCCATAATGGTCCAAGTGGTCTAGCTCTCTCAGCATCTACAAGAAGCAATGGTCTATCCTGCTATGGAGGCACATGCATTTAACACTCGGGGAGGTAGAAGCAGGAGATCTCTATGTGCTTGAAGCCATACTTAGAGAGTTCCAGAACAGTCAAGTAGAATGGATGTGTAATTCAAGAGCTAGTTTTGCAAAAGAATAAAAAAAGCAAAAGCAAGATATCAAAATATTTAAACAATATTTTCTAGAACACTTACATTCTCAGACTTCTCCTAGTTGATTTCCTAACCTCTGAGTGTACATTGCTAAGAAGTTCAGTTTGGCTATAGATGCTTGGAGTAACCACTGAGGCATGTTTTTCTTTCATGCTGACATGGTATTATTCTCTAGCCCAGGCTAGCTCTCCAAATCCAAGTCCCTCTTCCTCAGCTTTCCCAGTGTTAGGATTGTAGGCTTTCAATAGCTACACCAGCAATTTTCGACCTGATTTGTTTTTAAAGACCTAAGGCCAGGTTTCCTGAAGGCAGAAGACTCGCCTAAGATGAAGGTGCAACTATTCCATATAACAAGGCTATAGCATAATCTTTTAGTAGATGGGAAACCTCCAAGTGCACAATGTGTAGAAAGTGACAGACATTGGAGCATTGCGTCCTAAATGGGATGTTTTGATTGAACCCCTCCCCACAAGGCTCAGGGAGGTATGAGGAGAGGAGGCAGAAAACCTGTAAGAGCCCGAGGTGATAGATGAATACAAGGAAACAGTGACTTCCAGGCACAGAAGGACTGATGTACGTATGAACTCATGTAGACTGTAGCAGCAAACACAAGATTTGCACAGGTTCAATCCTGTAGTCTCAGCACTGAGAGGGGGTTACTGTGCATTTAATTCTTTGAAAATTTTGTATATTCATATAATATATTTTGGACATATTCACCCACGCCATCCTTCTTAAATTCTTCTCCTTCTTTTTAATATATATATATAATACATATATATGTGCATGTATGTACACACATACATACAAATAAATATGTACACACACATAAATATATATATAAATTGAACACGGTGAAATATATATTATATATATATATTTCACCGTGTTCAATTTCTGCTGCCAGTATATGGACAGGAATTGGGGGGTTGGGCATCCACTGAGACCTGGTTGATCAAAGGGGTTCCTATTCTCAAACTGACTCTCTTTCCCCAGAAGAGATCAACTGTCAACAGCTCCTCAGAAGCCCCGCCCCCAGTAGGGGCGTTCACTGGAGGGCATAGCTGTCTACTCAAGGTCTGAGGGCAGCGCATGCGTGGGTGGGCGGTGCTGTTGCAGGGGGAGTCAAGGAGGCCCCTGTTAAGCTTCTGGGCTCCTTCAACACCGCGGAGCCTGCACCTCTCCCCAGCCAAAGAGCTGCCACCTATCGTCGGTCACCGCCTAGGCCCGGAGCTGCTCGGACTTGGCCTCGGGTGAGCCCGGGGAGCCGACCGGTGAGGGCTCAACTTAGTTGAGGGAAGTCTGGGCCTGACGAGCGGTCGCCGGCATCGGACTCTCGGCCTCGGTTGCCCGCAGCCACGCGCGAGATGCAGGACCCGGGTCAGGCGAGAGCAACCCGAGTGGTGGACCTTCTCCCTAACATCCACGGACCCGCCTTCTCCTGCTACCAGCTTCAGTGGCTCCTGCTTGGACTTTCCTCTGATGCACAGGTGCTCGGCAGGGACAGAGCTCCCTGGTACAGTGGATCAGTCAGGTAAGCACTGCGTGCCCTGGCAGTCTTAGGGCATTTTCCCATGCTTTCTCTGGGGGAGGGGGTGTTACCAGTGCTCAGAAAACTGCATTCAGATCCTCAGCTGGGGCCCTAGTGCATACCCAGCTAGTCGCTGCTTTTGGTAAATAGAAATCGCAGGATGCATGAAACGATGTAGAAAACCCTGTGTTCTTCTAGTTGAGAAAAGTCTACCCCATTCCCCCCACATCTTTCTAGACTCTACTGTGGATTCAGGAATTCACAATGAAAATTGGATCTTAGTATTTGGTCTTTGCTTTTCTACTCTATAATTAAGCTATTTTGAGAGTTCATTGTCAAAGTGATGTATCTTTTTATGCTTACTACCGTCACTCCCTTATCATCCCCATTTATTTCCAGAAGTTGCTCATTCATGTTTTTAAACCATTCCATTTTCTGGGTCTGGAGAGGTGCTCCAGATTTTGAAAGGTCATTGTCTGTAGAGGCATTCCCATGAGCAGAGATGACTCTGAGATAAATCGGTGTCATTTTGTACACCTTCATTTCTTGGGGATTTACAGATTGCATTAAGCACATGCCTTCTCCCTGCATTTGGTTGACTGGAGTTATGCTGTGATGACGATTCTGTTTTAATTCCCGAAGTAGAACTAGCTTAATTATCCTATCATTCATATTGAAACATAATGGTCTTGTCATTTCATGTTAATTTCAGTTGCATCTCTTTGGCATCTGTTAGTTAAAGTTTTCTTTGGAAAATACTGCAAATGATATTTTGATATTTTGATTTATTTTCTTTTTTTTATTTTTTCATTCAAAAATTTCCACTTCCTCCCCTCCTCCCATTCCACTCCCACTCCCCCACTCATCCTCCTCTTTCCCCCAGCAGTCCTAAGAAAGGGCAGGGTACCCTGCCCTGTGGGAAGTTCAAGGCCCTCCCCTCTCCATCCAGGCCTAGGAAGGTGAGCATCCAAATAGACTAGGGTCCTAAAAAGCCAGTACATACAGTAGAAACAAGTCCCAGTGTCATTATCAATGGCTACTCAGTCCGCCCCCATTGTGAGCCAGATTCAGAGATTACATGCTCATTCAGTCCCAGTCCAGCTGGATTTGGTGAGCTCCCATTAGATCAGGACACTGTCTCAGTGGGTGGACCAACCCCTCACATTCTTGACTTTCTTGCTTATCTTTTCCCTCCTTCTGCTCTTCAACTGGACCTTTGGAGCTCAATCCAGTGCTCTGATGTAGGTCTCTGTCTCTCTCTCCATCCATTGCCTGACAAAGGTTCTATGGTGATATTCGAGAAATTCATCAGTGTGACTATGGGACAAGGCCAGTTCAGGCACCATCTCCTCTACTGCCCAAGGACCTAGCTAGGGCCATCCCCGTGGACACCTGGGATCCCCTCTAGAGCCGAGTCTCTTGCCAACACTAAAATGGCTCCCTTCATGAAGATATCTTCTTCCCTGCTCCTATATCCGCCCTTCCTCCATCTCCACCCTCCCACTCCCCCAAGTTCTCCCCATTCCTTCCCTTATCCCTTCTCTCTCCCCCTCTCCCCTTTCCCCCACACAACCCCAATCCCACCCACATGCTCCCAACTTTTGCCTGGCAATCTTGTCTGCTTCCAATTTCCAGGAAGATCTATATATGTTTTTATTTGGGTTCACCTTATTATTTGGCTTCTCTAGGCTTGTGAACTATAGGCTAAATGTCCTTTGTTTATGGCCAGAGTCCACTAATGAGTGAGTACATACCATATTCATCTTTTTGGGTCTGGGTGATCTCACTCAGTAAAGTGTTTTCCATTTCCATCCATTTGCATGCAAAATTCAAGATGTCATTGTTTTTTTTTTTTTTTTTTTTTTTTTTTTTTTTTACCACTTAGTAGTACTCTAATGCATATATATTCCATACTTTCTTTATCCATTCTTCCATTGAGGGGCATCTAGGTTCTTTCCAGGTTCTGGCTATTACAAATAAAGCTGCTATGAACATAGTTGAACAAATATTTTTGGAGCATGATTGGGCATCTCTTGGGTATATTCCCAAGAGTGGGATTGCTGGATGCTGAGGTAGGTTGATCAAAATTTCCTGAGAAACCGCCACACTGATTTCCAAAGTGGTTGCACAAGTTTGCATTCCCACCGGCAATGGATGAGTGTATCCCTTACTCCACATCCTCTCCAGCATAGGCTTTCATTGGTGTTTTTGATTTTAGCTATTCTGACAGATATAAGATGGTATCTCAAAGTTGTTTTGATTTGCATTTCCCTGATCACTAAGGAGGTTGAACTTGACCTTAAGTGTGTTTTGGCCATTTGAACTTTGTCTGCTGAGAATTCTCTGTTCAGTTCAGTACCCCATTTTTAAATTGGATTAATTAGAGTTTTGATGTCCAGTTTCTTGAGTCCTTTATATATTTTGGACATCAGACCTTTGTCTGACATGGGGTTGATGAAGATCTTCAATGACAGTGTTCTTTGCATTAAAGAGGCCTCTCAGTTTCAGGAGGTCCCATTTGTTCAATGTTGCCCTTAATGTCTGTGCTGCTGGGGTTAAATGTAGGAAGTAGTCTCCTGTGCCCATGTGTTGCAGTCTACTTCCCAAATTCTCTTCTATCAGGTTCAGTGTGGTCAGATTCATATTAAGGTCTTTAATCCATTTGGACTTGAGTTTTGTGTATGATGATAGATATGGATCTATTTTCTTTCTCCTATGGGTTGACATCCAGTTATGCCAGCACCGTTTGTTGAAGATGCTTTCTTTCTTCCATTGTATACATTTTGCTCCTTTGTCGAAAATCAGGTGTTCATAGGTTTGTGGGTTAATATCTGGGTCTTCAATTTGATTCCATTGGTCAGTATCTCTGTTTTTATGCCAATACCAAGCGGTTTTCACTACTTTAGCTCTGTAATAGAGTTTGAAGTCAAGGAGGGTAATGCCTCCAGAAATACCTTTATTGTATAGGAATGTTTTGGCTATCCTGGGTTTTTTTGTTTTTCCATATAAAGTTGATTATTGTTCTCTCAAGGTCTGTGAGGAATTTTGTTGGGATTTTGATAGGGATTGAGTTGAATTTATAGATTGCCTTTGGTAGAACTGCTGTTTTTACTATGTTGATCTTACCCATCCAAGAGCATGGGAGATCCTTCCATTTTCTGGTATCCTCTTAAATTTCTTTCTTCAAAGCCTTAAAGTTCTTGTCAAATAGATCTTACACTTTCTTGGTTAGTGTAACTCCAAGACACTCTATGCTGTTTATTTGTGGCTATCGTGAAAAGTGAAGTTTCTCTGATTTCCCTCTCTGCTTTTCTATCTTTTGTGTATAGAAAAGCTACTGATATTTTTTTTTGAATTGATTTTGTATCCTGCCACATCACTGAAGGTATTTATCAGCTGTAGGGGTTCTTCAGTAGAGTTTTTGGAGTCACTCATGTATACTATCATATCATCTTCAAATAACAGAAGTTTGACTTCTTCCTTTTCAATTCAAATCCCCTTAATCCCCTTATGTTGTCTTATTGCTTCTCCTAGAACTTCAAGAAGTATGTTGAAGATATGTAGAGAGTTGAGAGCCTTGTCTTGTTCCTGATTTTAGTGTAATGGCTTTGAGTTTCCATTTAATTTTATATTAGCTGTTGGCTTGCTGTATATTGCTTTTATTATATTTAGATGTGATCCTTGTATCCCTAACCTCTCCCCGACCTTTATTAAATGGGTGTTGAATTTTGTCAAATGCTTTTTCAGCATCTAATGAAATGATCATATGGTTTTTCTTTCAGTTTATTTATATGATAGATTACATTGATAGATTTTTGTATGTTGAACCAGCCCTGCATCTCTGGGATGAAGCCTACTTGATCATAATGGATAATTTTTGATGTGTTTTTGGATTCAGTTTGCCAGTATTTTATTGAGAATTTTCGCATCAGTGTTTCTGAGAGAGATTGGTCTGTAATTCTCTTTCTTGGTTGAGTCTTTGTGTGGTTTTGGTATCAGGGTAACTGTAGCTGCATGAAACCTCTTTTGTTTCTATAATGTGAGACACCATAAGGAGCATGGGTATCAACTCTTCTTGGAAGTTCTGGTAAAATTCTCTATTGTAACCATCTGGTCCTGGGCTTTTTTTGGTAGGGAGGTTTTTGATGGCAGCTTCTATTTCCTCATGACTTATAGGTCTATTTAAATTGTTCACCTGGTCTTGATTTAATTGTGGTATATGGTATTTATCTAAAAACAAGTCCATTTCTTTTACATTTTCCAACTTTGTAGCATATAAGCCTTTGTAGTAAGACCTAATTACTCTCTGAATTTCCTCAGTGTCTGTTGTTATGTCCCCCTTTTCATTTCTGATCTTGTTAATTTGCATGTTCTCTCTACCTTTTGATTAGTTTGATTAGGAACTTGTCAATCTTGTTGATTTTCTCAAAGAACCAGCTCTTTGTTTCATTGATTCTTTGGATTATTGTATGTGTTTCTATTTTGTTGATTTCAGCTCTCAGTTTGATTATTTCCAGTCTTCTACTCCTCCTGGGTGAGTCTGCTTCTTTTTTTTCTAGAGATTTCAGCTGTCCTGTTAAGTCTCTAATGTGGGCTTTCTCTGTTTTCTTTATGTGGGCACTTAGTGCTATGAATTTTCCCCTTAGCACTGCTTTCATAGTGTCCCGTAGGTTTGGGTATGTTGTGACTTTTTTGTTGTTGTTGAATTCAAGGAAGACTTTAATTTCTTTCTTTATTTCTTCCCTGACCCAGGGGTGGTTCAGTAGTTGCCTGTTCAGTTTCCATGAGTTTGTAGGCTTTCTGGGGGTAGAATTGTTGTTAAATTCTAACTTTATTCCATGTTGATCTGATAAGACACAGGTGGTTACTATTTTTTTTTTTTTTTGTATCTGTGGAGGTTTGTTTTGTTATCAAGTACGTGATCAATTTTCGAGAAGGTTCCATGAGATGCTGAGAAGAAGGTATATTCTTTCCTATTTGGGTGAAATGTTCTATCGATGTCTGTTAAGTCCACTTGATTCATTACCTCTGTTAGTTTTCTTATTTCTCTGTTAGGTTTCTGTCTAGTTGACCTGTCCATTGATAAGAGAGGAGTGTTGAAGTCTCCTACCATTAGTGTTTGAGATTTGATGTGTGCTTTGAGTTCTAGTAATGTTTCTTTTATATATGTAGGTACTTTTATATTAGGGGCATAGATATTCAGGATTGGGACTTCATCCTGATGAATTGTTCCTGTTATGAGTAAAAAGTGTCCCACTTCATTTCTTCTGATTGATTTTAGTTTGAAGTCAACTTTGTTAGAAATTAGTATGGCCACACTTGCTTGTTTCTTAGGTCCATTTGATTGAAAAACCTTTTCCCAACCCTTTACTCTGAGTAAATGTCTGTCTTTTTGGTGCAGGTGTTTCTTTTTTTTCTTTTTTTTTCTTTTTATTGTTTATTTATTTATTAAAGATTTCTGCCTTCTCCCCGCCACCACCTCCCATTTCCCTCCCCCTCCCCCATCAAGTCCCCCTCCCTCATCATCCCTAAGAGTAATCCGGGTTCCCTGCCCCGTGGGAAGTCCAAGGACCACCCACCTCCATCCAGGTCTAGTAAGGTGAGCATCCAAACTGCCTAGGCTCCCACAAAGCCAGTACGTGCAGTAGGATCAAAAACCCATTGCCATTGTTCTTGAGTTCTCAGTAGTCCTCATTGTCCATTATGTTCAGCAAGTCCGGTTTTATCCCATGCTTTTTCAGACCCAGGCCAGCTGGCCTTGGTGAGTTCGTGATAGAACATCCCCATTGTCTCAGTGTGTGGGTGCACCCCTCGCGGTCCTAAGTTCCTTGCTCGTGCTCTGTCTCCTGCTCATGATTTGGACCTTGGGATTTCAGTCCGGTGCTCCAATGTGGGTCTTTGTCTCTGTCTCCTTTCATCGCCTAAATGTTTTTCTTTGGGTTCACCTTCTTAATTAGCTTCTCTAGGACCACGCATAATAGGCTCAACGTCCCCTATTCATGGCTAGAAACCAAATATGAGTGAGTACATCCCATGTTCCTCTTTTTGGGTCTGGCTCACCTCGCTCAGGATAGTGTTTTCTATTTCTGTCCATTTGCCTGCAAAATTCAGGAAGTCATTGCTTTTTACTGCTGAGTAGTACTCTAATATGTATATATTCCATACTTTCTTCATCCATTCTTCCATTGAAGGGCATCTAGGTTGTTTTTCCAGGTTCTGGCTATTACAAACAATGCTGCTATGAACATAGTTGAGCATATACTTTTGTCGTATGATAGGGCATTTCTTGGATATATTCCCAAGAGTGGTATTGCTGGGTCCAGGGGTAGGTGGATCCCGAAATTCCTGAGAAACCGCCACACTGTTTTCCAAAGTGGTTGCACAAGTTTGCATTCCCACCAGCAATGGATGAGTATACCCCTTTCTCCACAACCTCTCCAGCAATGGCTATCATTGGTGTTTTTTATTTTAGCCATTCTGACAGGTGTAAGATGGTATCTTAAAGTTGTCTTGATTTGCATTTCCCTGATCGCTAGGGAAGTTGAGCATGACCTTAAATGTCTTTTGGCCGTTCGCACTTCTTCTGTTGAGAATTCTCTGTTCAGTTCAGTGCCCCATTTTTTAATTGGGTTGATTAGCCCTTTACGGTCTACTTTCTTGAGTTCTCTATATATTTTGGAGATCAGACCTTTGTCTGTTGCGGGGTTGGTGAAGATCTTCTCCCAGTCAGTGGGTTGCCTTTTTGTCTTAGTGACAGTGTCCTTTGCTTTACAGAAGCTTCTCAGTCTCAGGAGGTCCCATTTATTCAATGATGCCCTTAATGTCTGTGCTGCTGGGGTTGTATGTAGGAAGTGTTCTCCTGTGCCCATGTGTTGTAGAGTACTTCCCACTTTCTCTTCTGTCAGGTTCAGTGTGTTCGGACTGATATTGAGGTCTTTAATCCATTTGGATTTGAGTTTTGAGTATGGTGATAGATATGGATCTATTTTTATTCTTCTACAGGCTGACATCCAGTTTTGCCAGCACCATTTGTTAAAGATGCTTTCTTTCTTCCATTGAATACTTTTATCTCCTTTATCAAAAATCAGGTGTTCATAGGTTTGTGGGTTAAAGCTAGTGTCTTCTATTCGATTCCATTGGTCGACTTCTCTGTTTCTATGCCAATACCAAGCTGTTTTCAATACCGTAGCTCTGTAATAGAGTTTGAAGTCAGGGATGGTAATGCCCCCAGACAATCCTTTATTGTATAAGATTGTTTTGGCTATCCTGTGTTTTTTGTTTTTCCATATAAAGTTGATTATTGTCTTTTCCAGATCTGTGAAGAATTTTGATGGGATTTTGATGGGGATTGCGTTGAATCTATAGATTGCTTTTGGTAGAATTGCCATTTTTACTATGTTGATCCTCCCAATCCAAGAGCAAGGGAGGTCCTTCCATTTTCTGGTGTCCTCTTCAATTTCTTTCTTCAAAGACTTAAAGTTCTTGCCAAATAGATCTTTCACTTCCTTGGTCAGAGTTACCCCAAGGTATTTTATGCTATTTGTGGCTATCGTGAAAGGTGATGCTTCTCTGATTTCCCTCTCTGCTTCCTTATCCTTAGTGTATAGGAAGGCAACTGATTTTTTGGAGTTGATTTTGTAACCTGCCACATTACCAAAGGTGTTTATCAGCTGTAGGAGTTCTTTGGTAGAGTTTTTGGGGTCGCTTATGTATACTATCATATCATCTGCAAATAATGAAAGCTTAACTTCTTCCTTTCCAATATGGATCCCCTTGATCCCCTTATGTTGTCTTATTGCTATTGCTAGAACTTCAAGCACTATATTGAAGAGGTATGGAGAGAGTGGACATCCTTGTCGTGTTCCTGATTTTAGTGGGATGGCTTTGAGTTTTTCTCCGTTTAATTTAATGTTGGCTGTCGGCTTGCTGTAAATAGCTTTTATTATATTTAGGTATGATCCTTTTATCCCTAATCTCTCCAAGACCTTCATCATAAAGGGGTGTTGAATTTTGTCGAATGCTTTTTCAGCATCTAATGAAATGATCATATGGTTTTTTTCTTTCAGTTTATTTATATGGTGGATTACATTGATAGATTTGCGTATGTTGAACCAGCCCTGCGTCTCTGGGATGAAGCCTACTTGATCATAATGGATAATTTTTCTGATGTGTTCTTGGATTCGGTTTGCCAGTATTTTATTGAGGATTTTTGCATCGATGTTCATGAGTGAGATAGGCCTGTCATTCTCTTTCTTGGTTGGGTCTTTGTGTGGTTTTGGTATCAGGGTAACTGTAGCTTCATAAAAGGAATTTGGCAATGACTCTTCTGTTTCTATATTGTGAAATACATTAAGAAGTATAGGTATTAGCTCTTCTTGGAAGGTCTGGTAGAATTCTGCATTGAAACCATCTGGTCCTGGGCTTTTTTTGGAAGGGAGATTTTTGATAACCATTTCTAATTCTTTGCAACTAACCGGTCTATTTAGCTCGTTCACCTGTTCTTGGTTTCGCTTTGGTATATGGTCCTTATCTAAAAATATGTCCATTTCTTTTGCATTTTCCAGTTTTGTGGCATACAGGCTTTTGTAGTAAGATCTAATGATTGTCTGAATTTCCTCTGTGTCTGTGGTTATGTCCCCCTCTTCATTTCTGATCTTATTTATTTGCGTGTTCTCTCTCTGTCATTTAATTAGTTTGGAAAGAGGTTTGTCGATTTTGTTGATTTTTCTCTAAGAACCAACTTTTTGTTTCATTGATTCTTTGGACTGTTTTCTGTGTTTCTATTTTGTTGATTTCCGCCCTCACTTCGATTATTTCCAGTCTTGTACTACTCCTGGGTGCTTCTGCTTCTTTTTTTTTTTAGAGTTTTCAGGTGTGCTGTTAAGTCCCCAATGTACGCTTTCTCCGTTTTCTTTAAGTGGGCACTTAGTGCTATGAACTTTCCTCTGAGCACAGCTTTCATCGTGTCCCATAGGTTTGAGTATGTTGTCTCTTTATTTTCATTAAATTCAAGGAAGACTTTAATTTCTTTCTTAATTTCTTCCTTGACCCAGGTGTGGTTCAGTAGTTGACTGTTCAGTTTCCATGAGTTTGTAGGCTTTTTGGGGGTAGCATTGTTGTTGCCCTCTAACTTTAATCCGTGGTGATCTGATAAGACACAGGAGGACACTGATATTTTTTTGTATCTGTGGAGGTTTCCTTTGTTACCCAGTATGTGGTCAATTTTCGAGAAGGTTCCATGAGCTGCAGAGAAGAAGGTATATTCTTTCCTATTTGGGTGGAGTATTCTATAGATGTCGGTTAAGTCCATTTGCTTCATTACGTCCAACAATTCTCTTAAGTCTCTATTAGGTTTCTGTCTGATTGACCTGTCCATTGGTTAGAGAGGTGTGTTGAAGTCTCCTACTACTAGTGTGTGTGGTTTGATGTCTGCCTTGAGTTTTAGTAATATTTCTTTTACATAAGTGGGTGCTTTTATATTAGGGGTGTAGATATTCAGGATTGAGACTTCATCCTGATGAATTGTTCCTGTTATGAGTATAAAGTGTCCATCTCGATCTCTTCTGATTGATTTTAGTTTGAAGTCCGTTTTGTTAGAAATTAGTATGGCCACACCTGCTTTTTTCTTAGGACCATTTGCTTGAAAAACCTTTTCCCATCCCTTTAGTCTGAGTAGATGCCTGTCTTTGTGGTTGAGATGTGTTTCTTGCAAACAGCAGAATGTTGGATCCTGTTTTCGTATCCAATCTTTTAGTCTGTGTCTTTTTATAGGTGAATTGAGACCATTAATATTAAGTGATATTAATGACCAGTGGTTTTTTACTCTGGTTATTCCTATTGTTTTTGGTAGTAGAGTTTGTGTGTCTCCCTTCTTTGAGTCGTGCTGGTGAAGGGTCACTAGATGCCTAAGTTATTGTAGGCAGTGTTGGCTATGTTGGATTCCTTGTGTTGTGATTTTCCTTCTATTACTTTCTGTAGGGCTGGATTTGTGGCTACGTATTGTTTAAATTTGTTCTTATCCTGGAATGTCTTGTTTTCTCCATTGATAGTGAACGATAGCTTGGCTGGGTATAGTAGTTTGGGTTTGCATCCATGGTCTCTTAGTTTCTGCAGTACCTCTATCCAGGACCTTCTGGCTTTCATGGTTTCCATAGAGAAGTCAGGTGTAAGTCTGATCGGTTTACCTTTATAAGTAACTTGCCCTTTTTCCTTTGCAGCTCTTAATATTCTTTCTTTAATCTGTATATTTTGTGTTTTGATTATAATATGGGGAGGGGATGTTTTTCTTTGATCCAGTCTGTTTGGTGATCTGTATGCTTCTTGAATATTCAAAGAAATATCTTTCTTTATGTTGGGAAAGTTTTCTTCTATAATTTTGTGAAAAATATTTTCTGGACCTTTGAGTTGTGACTCTTCTCCTTCTTGTATCCCTATTATTCTTAGGTTTGGTCTCTTTATTGTGTCCCATATTTCCTGAATGTTTTGCGACGAAACCTTGTTGGTTTTGCTGTTTTCTTTGATCAGTGCGTTTATTTTCTCTATGTTGTCTTCAGAATCTGAGATTCTTTCTTCCATCCTTTGTAGTCTGTTGATTATGCTTGTTTCTGTAGCCTCTGCTCGTTGACCTAGATTTTCTATATCCAACTGGTCCTCATTTTGTGTTTTCTTCCTTGCTTCAATTTCCGTTTTCAATTCTTGAACTGTTTCCATTACCTGTTTGATCGTTTTTCTCTTGGTTTCCCAGGGCATCATTTACGTATTTACTCATTTCATCAAACTTTTTGTTATACTTCTCATCCATTTCTATAAGGGTGTTTTTTACATGATGTTTCAGGGACTCTATTGCTTTCATAAAGTCAATTTTTTTCCACTTCTTCTTTGTTAGGGTGTTCAAGTCCTTGTGTTGTAAGATCATTGGGTTCTGGTGTTTCCATGTTGTTTTTCATATTGTTGGGTGAATTCTTGCCTTGGCGCCTGCCCATCTCCTCCTAACAATGCTATCTAATGGGTCTTTTAAGTCAAGAACAGGTTTCCCTGCTGACCAAGGGCCCCGCTTACAAAGTGCCCTCGCTCCGTTTCCTGGCTCCAGCCGTGGGCCAAGATCGCTCTCACCACTCAGAAGGATCTTCAGGACCAGGACCAGGCTCCCCGTTTGCCCAGGACCTCATCCACAAAAGGCCTACCCCTTTGTAGGCCAGCCACCAAGACAGAGAAACTCCCACTGTCCTCTGCCCTGAGCTCCCGACCCAGTGCCCAAACAGGCTATACTGGGTGATCTGGCAGCCCCGCAGAAGGGAGGGGGAGTGGAAGAGGGCCCTGGGCACAAGCTGGGATGTGCCAGAAATAGAGAGGTCGCAGCAGAGGAGGAGCAGCCCCTGCAGAGGGTATCAGCCTTTGCAGGCTTACCAGGGGGGTGAAGGGGGTCTGAGAATGCTCCCGCTCCATTTCCTGTGTCCTGGCGCAGGCCCAGAACACTCTCCCCACTCAGGAGGGTCTTCAGGGACAGGACGCGGCTCCTCGTTCGCCCTTGGACCTCGCCAATAAAAGGCCTCCCTCTCTACAGGCCAGGCCCCCCCAAAACCTACTTGATTTAACTGAGCGGGCCAGTGGTCTGCCGCTTCTGTCCGCGCGGGCTGAGGATCCGCTGCTGCCGTCCTCCGCGGGCTGGGGCTCCGCCGCTGCTGCAGTCCGCCGCGGGCCCGGGCTCCTTCAACACCGCGGAGCCTCGACCTCTCCCCAGCCGCCTTAAAGAGCTGCCGCCTATCGTCGGTCACTGCCTAAGTGTGAAGCTGCTCGGACTTGGCTGCCGGTGAGCCTGGGGAGCCGACCGGTGAGGGCTCAACTTAGTTGAGGGAAGTCTGGGCCTGAGGAGCGGTCGCGCGCAATGGCCTCTCTGCCTCGGTTGCCTGCGGCCACGCGCGAGATACAGGACCCGGGTCAGGCGAGAGTGGTGGACCTTCTCCCTAGCATCCGTGGCCAGGGGTGGGTGGCGCGGGCACTGATCCCAGCCTCCATGTATCCGCGTTCTCCTGCGACCAGCTGCAGTGGCTCCTGCTGGGACTTTCCTCTGAAGGACAGGTGCTCGGCGTGGACATCGCAGGAAAGAGCTCCCTGGTACAGTGCATCAGTCAGGTAAGCACTGCGTGCCCTGGCAGTCTTAGGGCATTTTCCCACGCTTTCTCTGGGGGAGGGGGTGTTACCAGTGCTCAGAAAACTGCATTCAGATCCTCAGCTGGGGCCCTAGTGCATACCCAGCTAGTCACTGCTTTTGGTAACTAGAACTCGCGAGATGTATGAAACGATGCAGAAAACCCTGTTTTCTTCTAGTTGAGAAACTGTCTACCCCCATTCCCACCCCATCTTACCTCTGAAAGATTGGGTCACATTAAGTTTCTAGACTCTACTGCGAATTCAGGAATTCACAATGAAAATTGGATTTTAGTATTCGGTCTTTGCTTTTCTACTCTATAATTAAGCTATTTTGAGAGTTCATTGTCAAAGTGATGTATCTTTTTATGCTTACTACCGTCACTCCCTTATCATCCCCATTTATCTCCAGAAGTTGCTCATTCATGTTTTTAAACCATTCCATTTTCCGGGTCTGGAGAAGTGCTCCAGCATTTGTAAGGTCATTGTCTGTAGAGGCGTTCCCTTGAGCTGGGATGACTCTGAGATAAATCGGTGTCATTTTGTATACCTTCATTTCTTGGGGATTTACAGACTGCATTAAGCACGTGTCTTCTTAAGTTTTGGGTGCATTCATTCCCCTGCATTTGGTTGACTGGAGTTATACTGTGATGATGATTCTGTTTTAATTCCCGAAGTGGAACTAGCTTAATTATCCTATCATTCATATTGGAACACAATGGTCATGTCATTTCATGTTAATTTCAGTTGCATCTCTTTGGCATCTGTTAAAGTTTTCTTTGAAAAATACTGCAAATGATATTTTGATTTTTTTCTTTTCTTTTTTTTATTTTTTCATTCAAAAATTTCCACTTCCTCCCCTCCTCCCATTCCCCTCCCACTCCCCCACTCACCCTCCTCTTTCCCCCTGCAGTCCTAAGAGAGGGCAGGGTACCCTGCCCTGTGGGAGGTCCAAGGCCCTCCCCCCTCCATCCAGGCTTAGGAAGATGTGTATCCAAATAGACTAGGGTCCTAAAAAGCCAGTACATACAGTAGAAACAAGTCCCAGTGTCATTATCAATGGCTTCTCAGTCCGCCCCCGTTGTGAGCCACATTCAGAGAGTCCGGTTTTTTCATATGCTCGTTCAGTCCCAGTCCAGCTGGATTTGGTGAGCTCCCATTAGATCAGGCACACTGTCTCAGTGGGTAGACCAACCCCTCGTGGTCTTGACTTCCTTGCTTATCTTCTCCCTCTTTCTGCTCTTCAACTGGACCTTTGGAGCTCAGTCCAGTGCTCTGAATTGGGTATCTGTCTCTATCTCCATCCATTATCTGAAAAAGGTTCTATGGTGATATTTGAGATATTCATCAGTGTGACTATGGGACAAGGCCAGTTCAGGCACCCTCTCCTGTGCTGCCCAAGAAATGAGCTGGGGCATCCCCATGGACACCTGGGATCCCCTCTAGAGCCAAGTCTCTTGCCAACACTAAAATGGCTCCCTTAATGAAGATATCTTCTATGCTCCTATATCCGCCCTTCCTCCATCTCCACCCTCCCACTCCCCCAAGCTCTCCCCAATCCTTCCCTTATCCCTTCTCTCTCCCCCTCTCCCCTTTTCCCCACTCCACCCTCACTCCCACCCCAGGCTCCCAACTTTTGCCGGGAAATCTGTCTGCTTCCAATTTCCAGGAGGATCTATATATGTTTTTCTTTGGGTTCACCTTATTATTTGGCTTCTCTAGGCTTGTGAACTATAGGCTAAATGTCCTTTGTTTATGGCTAGAGTCCACTAATGAGTGAGTACATACCATATTCATATTTTTGTGTCTAGGTTATTTCACTCAGTAAAGTGTTTTCTGTTTCCATCCATTTGCATGCAAAATTCAAGATGTCATTGTTTTTTTTTTTTTTACCACTGAGTAGTACTCTAATGCATATATATTCCATACTTTCTTTATCCATTCTTCCATTGAGGGACATCTAGGTTGTTTCCAGGTTCTGGCTATTACAAATAAAGCTGCTATGAACATAGTTGAACAAATGCTTTTGAAGTATGATTGGGCATCTCTTGGGTATATTCCCAAAGAGTGGTATTGCTGGATCTTGAGGTAAGTTGATCGAAATTTCCTGAGCAACTGCCAGACTGATTTCCAAAGTGGTTGCACAAGTTTGCATTCCCATCAGCAATGGATAAGTATACCCCTTACTCCACATTCTCTCCAGCATAGGCTGTCATTGGTGTTTTTGATTTTAGCCATGCTGACAGGTGTAAGACGGTATCTCAAAGTTGTTTTGACTTGCATTTCCCTGATCGCTAAGAAGTTTGAACATGACCTTAAGTGTCTTTTGGCCATTTGAACTTCGTCTGCTGAGAATTCTCTGTTCAGTTCAGTACCCCATTTTTTAATTGGATTAATTAGAGTTTTGATGTCCAGTTTCTTGAGTTCTTTATGTATTTTGGAGATCAGACCTTTGTCAGATGTGGGGTTGGTGAAGATCTTCTCCCATTCAGAAGGATGCCTTTTTGTCTCCAATGACAGTGGTTTTTTTTTTTTTTTGCATTAAAGAAGCTTCTCAGTGTCAGGAGTTCCCATTTAGTCAATGTTGCTCTTGTTGTCTGTGCTAGTGGGGTTATATGGAGGAATTGGTCTCCTGTGCCCATGTGTTGCAGTCTACTTCCCAGTTTCTCTTCTATCAGGTTCAGTGTGGTCAGATTCATATTGAGGTCTTTGATCCATTTGGACTTGAGTTTTGTGCATGGTGATAGATATGGGTCTATTTTCATTCTTCTAGCGGTTGACATCCAGTTGTGCCAGCACCATTTGTTGAAGATGCTTTCTTTCTTCCATTGTACACTTTTAGTTCCTTTATCGAAAATGAGGTGTTCATAGGTTTGTGGGTTAAAATCCGGGTCTTCTATATGATTCCATTGGTCGACTTCTCTGTTTTTATGCCAGTACCACGCTGTTTTCATTACTGTAGCTCTGTAATAGAGTTTGAAGTCAGGGATGGTAATGCCTCCAGAAGTTCCTTTATTGTATAAGATTGTTTTGGCTATCCTGGTTTTTTTGTTTTTCCATATAAAGTTGATTATTGTCCTCTCAAGATCTGTGAAGAATTTTGATGGGACCTTGATGGGGTTTGCATTGAATCTATAGATTGCCATTGGTAGAATTGCCATTTTTACTACGTTGATCCTCCCAATCCAAGAGCAAGGGAGATCCTTCCATTTTCTGGTATCCTCTTCAATTTCTTTCTTCAAAGACTTAAAGTTCTTGTCAAATAGATCTTTCACTTCCTTGGTTAGAGTTACCCCAAGATATTTTATGCTGTTTGTGGCTATCGTGAAAGGTGATGATTCTCTCATTTCCCTCTCTGCTTCAATATTCTTTGTGTATAAGAGGGCGACTGATTTTTTGGAGTTGATCTTGTATCCTGCCACATTACTAAAGGTATTTATCAGCTGTAGAAGTTCTTTTGTGGAGTTTTTTGGGTCGCTTAAGTACACTATCATATCATCTGCAAATAACGCAAGTTTAACTTCTTCCTTTCCAATTCGAATCCCCTTGATCCCCTTATGTTGTCTAATGCTATTGCTAAGACTTCAAGAACTATATTGAAGAGGTATGGGGAGAGTGGACAGCCTTGGCGTGTTCCTGATTTTAGTGGGATGGCTTTAAGTTTCTCTCCGTTTAATTTGATGTTAGTTGTCAACTTGCTGTAAATAGCTTTAATTATATTTAGGTATGACCCTTTTATCCCTAATCTCTCCAAGACTTTTATCATAAAGGGATGTTGAATTTTGTCAAATGCTTTTTCAGCATCTAATGAAACTATCATGTGATTTTTTTCTTTCAGTTTATTTATATGATGGATTACATTGATAGATTTGCGTATGTTAAACCAGCCCTGCATCTCTGGGATGAAGCCTACTTGATCATAATGGATAATTTTTCTAATGTGTTCTTGGATTCGGTTTGCCAGTATTTTGTTGAGGATTTTTGCATAGAACTTCATGAGTGAGATTGGCCTGTAATTCTCTTTTTTGGTTGAGTCTTTGTGTGGTTTTGGTATCAGAGTTACTGTAGCTTCATAGAAGGAATTTGGCAATGACTCTTCTGTTTCTATATTGTGAAATACATTTAGGAGTATAGGTATTAGGTCTTCTTGGAAGTTCTGGTAGATGTCCACATTGAAACCATCTGGTCCTGGACTTTTTTTGGAAGGGAGGTTTTTGATAACAGCTTCTAATTCTTCGCGACCCACAGGTCTATTTAGGGTGTTTACCTGGTCCTGGTTTAACTTTGGTATATGGTATTCATCTAAAAAAGTGTCCATTTCTTTTGCATTTTCCAGTTTTGTGGCATACAGGCTTTTGTAGTAAGATCTAATGATTTTCTGAATTTCCTCTGTGTCTGTGGTTATGTCCCCCTTTTCATTTCTGATCTTATTAATTTGCAAATTCTCTCTCTGCCGTTTGATTAGTTTGGATAGGGGTTTATCAGTCTTGTTGATTTTCTCCAGGAACCAGCTTTTTGTTTTATTGATTCTTTCAATTGTTTTCTGTGTTTCTATTTTTTTGATTTCAGCCCTGAGTTTGATTATTTCCATTCTTCTACTCCTCTTAGGTGAGTCTGCTTCTTTTTTTTCTAGAGCTTTCAGGTGGGCTGTTAAGTCTGCAATGTGTGCTTTCTCTGTTTTCTTTAAGTGGGCACTTAGTGCTAGGAACCTCTCAGGACTGCTTTCATAGTGTCCCATAGGTTTGAGTATGTTGTGTCTTTATTTTCATTGAATTCAAGGAAGACTTTAATCTTTCTTTGTTTCTTCCTTAATCCAGGTATGGTTCAGTAGTTGACTATTTAGTTTCCATGAGTTTGTAGGCTTTCTGGGGGTAGCATTGTTGAATTCTAGCTTTAATCCATGGTGATCTGATAAGATACAGGTGGTTACAGATATTTTTTTTTAACTGTGGATGTTTGCTTTGTTACCGAGTATGTGGTCAATTTTCGAGAAGGTTCCATGAGCTGCAGAGAAGAAGGTATATTCTTTCCTATTTGGGTGGAATATTCTATAGATGTCTGTTAAGTCCATTTGATTCATTACCTCCATTAATTCTCTTATTTCTCTGTTAGGTTTCTGTCTAATTGACCTGTCCATTGGTGAGAGAGGAGTGTTAAAGTCTCCTACTATTAATGTGTGTGGTTTGATTGCTGCCTTGAGTTTTAGCAATGTTTCTTTTACATACGTGGGTGCTTTTATATTAGGGGCATAGATATTCAGGATTGAGACTTCATCCTGATGAATTGTTCCTGTTATGAGTAGAAAATGTCCCTCTTCATTCCTTCAGATTGATTTAAGTTTGAAGTCAACTTTGTTAGAAATTAGTATGGCCACACCTGCTTGTTTCTTAGGTCCATTAACTTGATACACCTTATCCCAACCCTTTACTCTGCGTAGGTGTCTGTCTTTGTAGTTGAGGTGTGTTTCTTGTAAACAGCAGAATGTTGGATCCTGTTTTCGTATCCAATCTCTTAGTCTGTGCCTTTTTATAGGTGAGTTGAGTCCATTGACATTAAGTGATATTAATGACCAGTGGTTGTTAACTCCGGTCACTTTTTTAGTAGTAAATTTTGTGTGTTTCCCTTCTTTGTGTTGTGCTGGTGAAGGGTCTCTAGTTGTCTGAGATATTGTGGTCATTGTTGGACTCCTTGGTTAGTGATTTTCCTTCTATTACTTTGTGTATGGCTGGATTTGTGGCTACGTATTGTTTAAATTTGTTTTTATCCTGGAAAATTTTGTTTTCTCCATTTATAGTGAACGAAAGTTTGGCTGGGTATAGTAGTCTGGGCTTGCATCCACGGTCTCTTAGTTTCTGCAGTACATCTATCCAGGACCTTCTGGCTTTCATTGTTTCCATAGAGAAGTCAGGTGTAAGTCTGATAGGTTTACCTTTATAAGTAACTTGGCCTTTTTCCTTTGCAGCTCTTAATATTCTTTCTTTGTTCTGTATGCTTTGTGTTATGATTATTATATGGCGAGGGGATGATTTTTTTTTTTTGATCCAGCCTATTCGGTGTTCTGTATGCTTCTTGAACCTTCGTAGGTATATCTTTCTTTAGGTTGGGAAACTTTTCTTCTATAATTTTATTAAATATATTTTCTGGACCGTTGAGATGCACTTCTTCCCCTTCTTCTACTCCTATTATTCTTAGGTTTGGTCTTTTTATTGTGTCCCATATTTCCTGAATGTTTTGTGATGAGAGTTTGTTGGCCTTGCTGTTTTCTTTGATCAGCGTGTTTATTTTCTCTATGGTATCTTCAGAATCTGAGATTCTTTCTTCTATCTCTTGTATTCTTTTGGTTATGCTTGTTTCTGTAGACTCTATTCGTTTACCTAGATTTTCCATGTCCAGCCAGCCTTCTGTTTGTGTTTTCTTCTTTGCCTCCAATTCAGTTTTCAAGACTTGAACTGTTTCATTATCTGTGTGATTGTTTTTCCTTGGTTTCCTAGGGTATCATTCACTGATTTACTCAATTCTTCAAACTTTCTGTAATACTTCTCATCCATTTCTATAAGGGCATTTTTTACATGGCTGTTTAAGGGTGTCAATCACTTTCATAAAGTCAATTTTTTCTACTTCTTCATGATTAAGGTGTTCATGTCCTGTTGTGAGGTCGCTGGGTACTGGTGGTTTCATATAGTTTTTCAGATTGTTGGGTGAATTCTTGCATTGGCGCCTGCCCATCTCTTCCTCCGAATGCTCTCCTATGGATCTTCTTTTACAGGATCAGGTCTCCTTGCCTACGGTTGTACCTTCCCAGTGATGGTACTCCCCAGTGATGGTTCTCCTGGTGCTCCAGTGATGTCTCTCCTGGTGACAATATCAGATCTCCGTGCCCAATGATGGCTCTCCTGGTGCCAAGATCCGCTCTCCTTGCTGGTTGGGTATTCGTAAACAAAGCGCCTACCTTGCTTGGTGCAGGCAGGCCAGTGAAACAAAGGAACTCCCGTCTGCCTGTTTTTCCTGAGGATTCGCCCCCAGTGCCCAGACAGGCCAGTGAAACAAAGGAACTCCCGCCCGCCTGTTTGCCCTGAGGATTCGCCCCCAGCGCCCGGACAGGCTGAGCTAGGTGGTGTTATGTGCCCAAAGAAGGAAGGGGGCAGAAGGAAGAAGGGTTCTGGATGCTAGGTGGGTGGGATAGGAACAGAGAGGCAGTCTGCAGGGAGTAGAGTCTCTGCAGGGAGCCCAGGAGGGGTGGGGGGTGTGAGGAACTTCTGAGTTCCCTGTCCGGGGCTGCTGCCGCATCACCCTTACTGCATATCTTTATTCCTTTTGTGACCAGGACGGCTTCTTAAAAGGCTAAGATGCAATGGGACTAGGGTTAAGGCTGCTTTGCCTTTTGGCTCTGTCTAGTCTGACCAGTTAGAGGAGGTCTGTACATTGCCTCTGAGAGCCATACTATCCAGATGCAGGGTCAGGTCATAGCAGGTATGTAGTCATTAAACAAGTTGTAGCACTCTGCTCACGAACCCCATTTACATGCTCCATAGCTGGACCTCCAGAAAGTGTCAGAGATCATGCTGGTAGCAGGGCCCAAGAAGCTGCTGTTTCAAACCATATGGCTTTTTTTCCCTCCTACCACTGAATCAGCAAAACCTGTCTTAAAGGAGCTGCAACACACTGCCACACTGGAAAAAAAATTACAGCTAAACTTTGGGGTTTTTATGTGTATCTAGAGTTCCTTTTCGAGTTTTTTTTAGGTTTTACATGGATATAGTCAACCACTATTTGTTGTAAAGAAGCTGCTTTTTTTGTTCTTGGCTGCTCAGATCTGAAATAATCACACAAAAAAACTGTATTAATTAAATCACTTCTTGGCCTATTAGCTCTAACTTCTTATTGGCCAACTCTTACATCTTAATTTAACCCATTTCTAGTAATCTGTGTATTGCCACGTGGCTGTGTCTTACTGGGTCAAGTTATGTCTGGCTCCAGCAGACTACATGACTTCTCTCTGACTCTGCCTTCTTTCTCCCAGCATTCAATTTAATTTTCCCTACATAGCTCTATTCTACTTTGTCACAGTCTCAAGACCGTTTCTTTAATATCACATTAAATATTCACAGCATACAAAAGGGAACCCCACATCACTCATCCACCTTGTTTCTATACTCTACTCCATCCTCTACCAGACCCTGTTCCACAGCACCCACTCTTGTTTTAAAGCCTTCAGCTGGATTCCCATTCACAGAGAGACAACCTGACGAGAGCTCTAGAGTCAGCAGAGCAAACCTGGCTTTACTTTTGCCTCTGCATCCAATGCTGAGTGTAAGACCTGAGCAGACAGCTCAGTTGTCTGGCCTGTGCTTCTCCAGACATTCCACACCCAGATGGTGCCAATTTATGCAGGGGAGAAAGGAAATGTATTTGAAGAGAGTTAAAGTAAGGAAGAGACTCTGCCTAGCAGTGAACTGCAGGCATCCTGGAAAAACTTTCCAGAGGCAGAGGACTGGGAGACTCAGTTTGCAAGCTGACCTAAAAGAATTATTCCATGGCTTCCAAGGGGAGTAAGGGAAGAGCTGGCCACGTCCCTGCTCTGCACCTGGCCCCCAGAGCATCTCTGTCAGGCTAGGATGTATGGGATCATTGGGTTTACATTCAAACAGGCCTCATTCTTACCAATTTGTTTGCCTTGTGGGAAATGGAATCAGGCTAACTAAAGGGATGATTCTAAGTAGGAGGTGGCACAAACCTTAGGAAAAGCTGCTACTAGTAAGGATTGAGCATCTGATGGGTGGAAACAATCTCTTGAGGTTCAGAGAAAAGCCTTAAGGGTAGAAACTTTGGATTCTGACAGTTCAAGTTCAAGTTGCTTTAATTTGTTTGGTCAGTTGCGTTTTTAATCAGGATTTCTCCATGTATCCATGGCTGTCTTGGAACTTGCTTGTAGATCATGTTGGGATAAAACACAGAGCTCTGCCTGCCTCTGCCTCCCTAGTTCTGGGAGTAAGGTATGTACAATCACCACCCTGCCAAATTCAAGGGCATGACTTGTGACAAGATGTTAACGTCTCTGAGACTGTTTCTTCATTGAAAAAACCTGAGAAACAAAGACAATTCAACTGTTGTGTTATTCACCCCTAAGTGGGCCTAGACTCAGTAGAGAGTAAATTTTAAATAGTACACCTCCTCACTCAAATTAACTTAGCTACTATGGGGAGCCTGTTATCTTTGCATTTGGGAGATTAAGGTAAGATAATCTCAAGTAGAAGTTTAGACCCAGCTTGATAGAGAGACCCTGTCTCAAAAACACACCAAAAATACAAAGAATTACTAGTATTGAGGGGTAAGGTGGAAGAAGATTTTTTGTACTTTTTTTGGAGGAAAATAACAAAACCCAGCTATCGCTCCTTACTCTAAAACTCTATTTACCATAAGAAACAGATGATGTGGGATTCTGCTCTGTATGCTGTGAATATGTTTTATTGTCATTGATTAAAAAGGAAGCTGATTAACAACTTTACCTAACAGAGTAAAGTTGCCAGGTGACAACTCCAAACAGAGATATAATGAGAAAGTAGGCAGAGTCAAGAAGAAGCCATGTAGCTACCAGAGGAGAAAGATGCTCCGAACTTTACTGATAAATCATGAGCCTTGTGGTTAAATATAAAATAATAGAAATGGTTAATTTAACATACACTTAAGCTATCAGACAAACAGTATTGCAAATAATGCAGTTTCTGTGTGATTATTTGGAGTCTGGGTGGCAAGGAAATAAACAATCAGCCTCCGCCAACAGACAGATCTCCTTCCATCATCTCATCCCATTTACCCAGGGCGTGAGGAAGGGCAGGGCCAAGATATCTGTGGGTGCGTGTGTATATTTGTTTATCAAACTATGGTGCATGCACGTGTATGTACGTGTGTGTGTGTGTGTGTGTGTGAAAGAGAGAGAGAGAGAGAGAGAGAGAGAGAGAGAGAGAGAGAGAGAGAGAGAGAGAGAGAGAGACTTAGTTCTCCTACCCATGGTCAGCATGATGTCTGGGGTTCTGTATCCAGTCCTAAAACAGACACTGTGGCCTATGAATAAAGTGACCCATCGTTATCAATTAAGTTGTCCAATTATTCATCCTCACCTCTCACCAACTGCCCCATCTACTCCTTTCTCTGTAGCTTCCCACCAGATGTGTGCTTTCTCACCTCTGGCTGTTTGCAGGTACTGCCTCTGTCTTTCTGGATTGTCTTCACTGTTCTCCACCTTAGAGCCATTAGTGCTGGCCCAAGTCTGACACATAAGCCTTCTGTGTGCTCCAGTAGTTCCCTGTACACATACATAGAATATAACCAGTGTGGACACGCTGTCCATCTGATTTGGGAGGTTATATCGTATGGTTGCTGAATAGTGGATCTTGTCATGAGTCCACTGCTTGTCCTAGTACATGGCTGTTGACTAGATAACAGTGGGGAACTATCCAGCATTTAGCTAGATGGTGACAAAGTCTGGGTGCAAACATAAGCATATTACATTCTTCTCGTTTTGTAATGTAAGGGTACTTACATAATTTTATTCTCAACTATGAGTGGTGCTCTCAATCTGCCCTACTGGCTTATGCTAACCTATTTCTAAAGCCTTTCTGTCTAGGTTCTGCTCGAGTACATCCTTGTTCCTTGTAAGCTCCTCCTTCAGGATCAGTATGCTGACATTCACAATCTATGTCAGGAGGAATGAAAAGCATAGAAATTTTAAAGAAAAGTATTTTCTGAATGATGAAAAAAAATTAGTGAAGTGTTTGCATATTTAATAGTTTCTATTAAAATACACTAATTAGAAATCAATCATTTAAAACTCTTTATGGCATCCGTAGCTTTTTGGTGGATTTTTAAGGTGGCAACCAGTCCTTCTGCCCAAGTGCTACCCCCTTAAATATTATTCTTATCAATAAATATTTTGGTAGGGAGAAAAAACAGTTGATTAACAATTTACCTGCATTTTTCTCCTCCAGTATTATATAGGCATGGAATTCCTGAGTGCAGTCATTGTGTCCTCTCCTGAAGACCCAGTTTCCAGCAATTCTTCCCCAACTCTGACTTTTACACCCTTTCTTGCTCCCTCTTCTACAGTAACACCTGAGCCTTGGGTGCTGCTGTGGTGGTTAATTTTTGCCAGTTTGACACAAACCTAGACATAATGTGGGATGAAGGAGGAAAATTCTCCATCACATTTTCCTGTAGGCAAGTCATTGGAGACATTTTTATGATTAATGATTGATGTAGGAAGGTCCAGCTTACTGTGGGTAGCAGTAATCTGTACAGATGGTCCTCATTCACAAAAGAAAACAGTCTGAGAAAGCCATAGGGAACAGGCCAATAAGCAGTGATCCTCCTTGCTACCCCCTCTCGTGTGTGTGTGTGTGTGTGTGTGTGTGTGTGTGTGTGTGAAAGACAAGGTAGATATGTGGAGGTCAGAGGACACCATCTTGGAGTTGGTTTAATTCTCCTATCATGGATTCCAGGAATGGAATTCAGGTTATCAGGCTTGTATGGAATATGGTTTTAGGTGCTGAGCCATTTCAATGGCCCTTTTCCCATGTTTTCTTTCCATTAAAAAATAAAAACAGAAGTGTTTCTTATATTTCTCTCCTTCCCTAAATAAGCAAATGCTTGTAAAATGCTAGCTAGTAAGGAAAACATAGGGCTGTGCATGCAGCTTGGGGGTAGTGTGAGCTTGCCTCATACATGGGTCCAGAAGAAATCATTGTATATCCCCTGCTCTTTGAATTATTGTTATGTGTTGTATATAACCATATATAGGCCTATAGGGAATTTTCTTCAGAATTTAAGATTTCTTATAACTCAACACTAGAATGACAGCCCAGTGACACAGAGAGCAATAAATGGATCTGAAGAGAAATTTTGTTAGTATTCAGGCACATCCTCACACAACACCTCACACCATCTGCCTGGCTGTATAGCAAATGGTATCCTGTCCCTTTAAGTGACCCTCTGCTCACTCTCAGTCTCTCTAGTGCTCTCCCTCCCTTCCCCCTCTCTCTTTTTCTCTTTTTCCCTCACTGAGGCAAGCAGGTCTCAGCCTCTTTTCCTTCTCCCTCCTCCCTCTCTCTCTCTTTCTCTTTCTCTCTGTCCCTTCCTCCCATCCCTTCCTCCCCACTACACCTCCCCTTTTAATAAAACTTTGCACTCAATCTTCATCTACATGGCATATTTGTCTGTCCCTAACCAGCCGCGGGTTGAACCTCTCCCTCATACCATGGGACCTGGAAAGATTTCCAAATGTCCCACTGCCACACTGGAAGATGTTCAACATCATCAGCTGTCAAGTGTTACAAATCAAATTTCAATGAGATGATACTTGATACCATTAAGATGGTGAAAATATAAAAGATAAGTCAGTCCTGGTTTCACAGCTCTGCAATCCCAGCACTTGGTAGAGGAGTGTGTGTGTGTGTGTGTGTGTGTGTGTGTGTGGTGTCTATCACATATGAATTTGAAGCTGGACAGCAAAATATGGTCTAAATATTGAAAAGTACATGTTGCATGCTGAGGATATGAGTCTCAGGGAAAGCACTTGTCTAGCATGCACAGGTGCTGGGACACATGTGAGAGTGTAAACACACCAGAGAACAGGAACCTGCTGCTGCATTACTGCTGGAATGTAGATTAAAATGGTGCAGCCACCAGCACCTGAGCATTTATATAAGAAAAAAGGGAGAAACCCCAATTACCTACTGCTTGATGAGTAGGTAAACAAAGGGTGGTGTGTTAATAGAGTGGTCTAGTTTCTAGTCATGGAAAGGGGTAGAGAAAGGATACATCCCATAACATGAATAAATATCACAAACATTACTTTCATTTGAAAGTAGCCAAAGGACTGAAGAATGGGGCACTTCTTTATTAGATGATTTGATTTCTCTTTAATACCCAGAATGAGACACTTGAAACAGAAAGTTAGATTGATAACTAATAGGTGGTAGGGGTCTGGAGAAATGAAGAGTAACTACTAATGAATAAAGAGTTTTTTTCTCGAATGAGAAAATTATTTTAAAAGTAAATAGAATGATGGTTGCATAATTTTAAGAACATAGTAAAAAAATACCTACTGGGTTATATACTTTAAAAGAGTGAACTTACTACATAAATGTATTACTTCTCAATATCTACAGATCACATTTCATGTCTATGTATGTTTTGTCTGCATATATGTATGTTCACTGTGTGCATGCCTGGTGCCTGCAAAGAGACAAGAGGGTGTTGGATCCCCTAGATATAAATATCTGTGAGCTTCCTTCCATTTGGGTGTGGTTGTAGGTTGAAGGGTTTGTGCTGAGAGGTATTGAGGACTACTTTTCTCCTCCAGGGGCATGTAGAGTACCTTCCAGGACAGTGATCTGTGGTTAGTAGGTGAATAATGTAGTTAGACACCAGCTCAACTTCTCCATATTCAGTGACAGAAGTGTTACCTCCAGAAACAAGACCTTAACATCAGCTTGTGTGAGCAACCAAGAGACTTGGCAATAGCCTGTGCTATTTGATGGTTTCCATGGGTACCTTTGGTGAATGACTCAAAAGGCTGTAACCTGTTCTTGGCACTGGAGGTTTAATTTGGTGGCACAAGATATCTAGTTGAAGTCTTCTCTCCCTGTTGTTTTTTATCTCCCTGTGAGTTCCTTTCACATATGTATAGGAAGATTCTAGGATAATCAATGTCCATATAGTTTTTCAAAGGACCTTTAGTATTGATTGTCCCTCTCCATTTTCCTTCCTTTACCTTTCTGTCCCATCCCCTTTTCATTAAACCATCCAATTCTAGTTTTCCTTAATAGCTACATAACACTATAGACTTTTTCCTTTCCTTGAGAGATACTCTCCTCCCTCCTGGTCCCTTACTAGGTTCCATACCTCTGTGGGTATTCAGATTGAAGTTCCCATATCAGAACCATAACATCCTTAAAACAGAAAACATACAATATTTGTCTACATGTACTGAGCACTGTATGTTTTGTCGCTGGAGTCTGATATGGGCATGCACAGAACACACACTTGGTGCACAGCTGCTGAGTACCATTGTGAGGTCATAGCGCATCACTATGCCCCTAGAACTGTGTTGCTAAGAGTGAAGCAGTATTCAGCTCACACTGAACCAAGGATCTGTCCAAGCAGGACGCTTATTTGGTTCAGTGGGGAGTTTTAACCAGATTTTGAACGTTTGTTTACTGTTGGGTTTGGGAGGGTGCGGGTGGTTAAAGGGGAAGGCAGGGAGGGGCAGTAGGGCCAGTAGGGCCAGGAGGGCTGGGAGGGCCGGGAGGTCCCAGAGGGTGGAAGGGGGGCGTGGTTGTCAGGAGGGCCAGGAGGGCCAGGAGGGCCTGTGGAGCCTTGAGCCTCAAAATGCAGGAGGATATGGAATATGATGCCCTAACCATTCGGGCCCCTCAGCGGTCTCGCTGGTATACCCGCCTGTGGCCAGCATGCCTGGGTCATGGGTGCTTGGGTCCAAGACAGCAGCGATTTCCCTTGTACCTTATTGGGTACGATCCTGTGGGGCGGTTCCAAAGGGCGGCCAGTGTGGGTGATGTGGCTTTGGTAGAAAGATTGATCAATGCCAGTGAACACCATGTCAACGAATGCGACAGGAGGGGCAGGTAATGGGGCCTGAGGAGGGGCGAGGGGCAGGAGGGGCAGAAACTGTTGGGGACAGTCAGGGTCTACCAGGGAGAAACATACCTTCCAGATCTGCAGCCTGCGGGGGTGGGGGGGGCAGATGTCATGCTTAAGGCTCTTCTTTCATGGAGATCTCTGGGTGTGTACCTGCTTTAGGCTCCTAGGCACCTGAAACCTGCACACCTTGGAAGGCCATCTCCGAGGCTTTCTTTAAGAGAAGCAAAACAAAGAACTTCAGTTAGTTTACAAATCCCTTTACATTGTCTCTTTTAGAGCACTTTATTGAGGGCTTTAAAGGAATTTCTCTAAGAAAACCACATACATCTTTTTATGTGTACACTTATAATTTTTTAGGTTTCAGTGTTTTGGCTGCATGTATTTTCAGTGTACCACACAAGCATAGGAAGAGGGTGTTGGATCTCCTGGAACTGGAGTCATGGACAGTTGTGATCTGCTGTGTGGGTGCTAGGAATCAAACCCAGGTCCTCTGCAGGAAAAACTAGAGCTTGTAAATGTCAAGCCATCTCTCCAGCCCTTTAATGTATATGTTTTTAGTGCTGTTATATGCAACACAGAAAATTGTATCATAAGATAAATTTTCACATAAAAAGCCAACTCAAAGCCAAAAAACCCCACAAAGAATTAACAAGAAATCTTATGTCTGTTTCATGCTTGCTGAGGTATTTCATAAGGAAATTTTCAACTTGAACTATAACTCTGTCCCCCGGCCCCTTATATACATGTTGTGTGTGTTTTGGTACATACATGAAGGCTAACGGTTGACATTCTCTTTGAAAATTTCTTTTCATGTCATTAAAAAAATCATATGTGTGTGTGCACCTGTGCCTCACACATGCCAAGTAAGTGTGTGAAGGTCAGAAGAGAACTATCGACAGCTGTGTTCTGCTGTGTTTTGGATTCTGGGGATTGAACATAGGCCATTGGCTCTGCCAGTAGGTGCCCTCACCTGATGAACCACCCTGTGGTTCCTCCACCTCAGCTTTTTAGACAGATTCTCTCACCCAAATCCCCGCTGTGTTTGACTGATTGTCTTGGCGTATACTGATTGACCTAGACTTGCTGGCAAGATAGATTTGGGGATCCTCCTGTATCCACATCTCCAGCACCAGTTTCTCAAGGTGCTGGGGGTTCTGAAGTTGGGGTCTCAGGCTTGCAGGGTGAGTGGTTTTCCAACTGAGTTGTAACAATCACTGCAGCCCTCTTTCCTAGTCCTTGTTTCCTGTTTCTTGCTAGATTATAGGCAGGAAACAATGACCCTCAACAGTAGATTCTCCATAGCTCACATGCTTCTTGATCATGTCTATGGTTGTGAGGTTATTTAGTCTATAGTTATTCAGTCTTCCAAATGACAGCTTCATACAAATATTAGAACAGTAAATTATTGTTTCAAAGTATTTTTGCTTAATAAGTGTATTCTTTTTTTTATTGAAAAAAAAATTTTCCGCTTCCTCCCTGCCTCCCATTTCCCTCCCCCTCCTCCCGCCCCTCTCCCCCTCCCCCCACTTCTCTTCTCCTCCCTCTCTAGTCCCAGGAGCAGTCAGGGTTCCCTGCCCTGTGGAAAGTCCAAGGTCCTCCCCCCTCCATCCAGATCTAGGAAGGTGAACATCCAAACTGTCTAGGCTCCCACAAAGCCAGAACCTGAAGTAGTATCAAAACCCAGTGCCCTTGTCCTTGGCCTCTCGTCAGCTCTCATTGTCCGCCATGTTCAGAGAGTCCGGTTTTATCCCATGCTTTTTCAGTCACAGTCCAGCTGGCCTTGGTGAGCTCCCAATAGATCGGCCCCACTATCTCAGTGGGTGGGTGCACCCCTCGTGGTCCTGACTTCGTTGTACATGTTCTCCCTCCTTCTGCTCCTCATTAGGACCTTGGGAGCTCAGTCCGGTGCTCCAGTGTGGGTCTCTGTATCTATCTCCATCCATCACTAGATGAAGGTTCTATGGTGATATGCAAGATATTCATCAGTATGGCTATAGGATAGGTTCATTTCAGGTTCCCTATCCTCAGGTGCCCAAGGAACTAACTGGGGACATTGCCCTGGGCATCTGGTAGCCACTCCAAGTTCAAGTCTCTTGCCAACCCTTAGGTGGCTCCCTTAACTAAGGTATGAGTTTCCCTGCTCCCCTATCCAACCTTCCTATATCCCCAATCATCCCGTTTCCCCAAGTTCCCCTCATCCTCTCCTTCACACTTTTCTCTCTCCATCTCCCCTTACCCACATCCCACCCCACCCCACCCCCAAGATTCCAATTTTTTGCCTGGCAATATTGTCTATTTCCCATAGCCAGGAGGATAACTATATGTTTTTCCTTGGGTTTGCCCTCTTGTTTAGCTTCTTTAGGACCACAAATTATAGACTCTGGCCCCCTATCCATGGCTAGAAACCAATTATGAGTGAGTACATCCCATGATCTCTCTTTGGGTCTGGGTTACCTCACTCAGGATAGTATTTTCCATTTTCATCCATTTGCATGCAAAATTCGAGAAGTCATTGTTTTTTACCGCAGAGTAGTACTCTAATGTGTATATATTCCACACTTTCTTCATCCATTCAAGTGTATTCTTTTAAAACATTGAATTTTCCAGCTGTATTTATCCATTCTGCCAATCTACTTATTCCCTGCACGTAACTTAGATATCTACTGTACAGCATACAAATCTACTAGCTCTCAAGACCCTCTCATTCTTAAGATATTACATTTCTCTGTCCAGTCAGCTTTCCTGACGTTCTATAAATTTAAATATTGAAAACAATGAATGATGCTCAGTTGAATCCCTAGTAATTTTTGTCTTTAAACTTTTTGAAAATCAAAGCAAGGGATCTATGATACCCATGGGTTATCTCCTTCTGTATAGATTTACTAAGTTTTGGTGCTAATTCATGGAGGTATAAGGCAAAGAGCCATTTGCTACCACCCGGTGTCTATATTAACATGGACATTCTGTCTATTGACTGAGGACTATGTTGTTGGCAAATATAGAAACATTAATTCTGGGCATTGAGATATGAAAAAAAATTAAAGTATTGATGACTGAAATTTTAGGTTTTTCTTTGTTGTTATTGCTATTCTAAATATGTTTACATTTCATAGTCTTAAGAGCTGAAATTTACATAGATACATGTGACCTTTAGAAGTGTCATGGGCCTGTGGATTGTGTCATATTTCATTGGATGTAAGGCACAATGGACTGCATGGTGACCTTTTATTTTGTATGGTAGCAAAGTAAAAAACATTGCCAATTATAGTCATAAAATATCATGAATTATAAGTGGCAGACATCAGCGATGCTAAAGTGTGAAATAAAGAGTAAGGTGGGTGCAGTGGAACTGCCTGCATTCTTACCTACTGGGAGGATTACCTAGTTCAAGGCCAGCTTAGGGAATATAGTTTTAAAATATTGTAAAGATACTTGAGTAAAAACTTTCACATCTGCAGTAGGTATAATTCTGCTATTTCTCTTCATTGAAATATTGTGTTTGTTACCATTAGGAACAAATTGTAATTGAATCCAGCAAACACTGAGCTGTCAGGTGCTGGGAGCATTTGTACGTGCTCTTGAAGATGTGAGTTGAAGCATCACAGCAGCACTGTGTAAGAGAGCTGCAGTGTTGAATCCCCATTCTACAGATGGAGAGATTGATTTGTGGAGCTCATAGGAAGTCTGTGTTGTAACTAGAAACACTCAGTGATTAGAGTAGGATTCAGATCCAATCTGAGTTCAATCTACTGGGCATTCTCCTGTTATCCAGAGAGGCTGCTCTGAGGAAGGATGAAGCTTGTGATAGAGCACTCGCCTTGAATGGGACAGCCATGCACTATATGCCTAGCACAGAAAGTGAACACCTGAGTAGAGAAATAAGTAAATAAGAAAATTTCCCTTTCTTCTCTTACATCAGAAGGAAATGCACATTGGTGTCTACTTGAGTGTGCCTTTACATAATAATCTGTAATTTCCTAAAATGTCCTCTCAATTTGTAGGAGTGCACTGCACTACGCCTCTGCCCATAATCATCCTAATGTAGTGACATTGCTATCGTCCAACGACTGTACCGATATTAATATGAAGGATGATGAAGGCTGCACACCCTTAATTAAGGTAGCTATCGCAAAACACTTTTGGTATAAAGTGGATTAGAAATCATCCTTGTTTGGTTTTTGTTGCTGTGATGAAACACTGGCCAAAACCATCTCAGGAAAGGAAAGGTTTATTTGGCTTACAATTCCACATCACAGTCCGTCATGAAGGGAAACCAGGTCAGGAGTTCAATCAGGACCTGAGGGAGGAAATGAAACAGAGGTCATGGGGGAATGATGCTTTTCCGTGGCTTTTTCCAAGGCTTGCTCAGATATCTTATACTACACAGGACAACCTTCCCAGTCATGCCACCACCCCTAGGAAGCTGTGCCCTCCCATATCAACCTCAATTAAGAAAGTACTATACAGGCTTCCCAGAGTCCAGTCTGGTGGAGGCAATTCTTCAAGTGAGATTCTTTCTTTCCAGGTGTCTTCAACCTGTGTCAAGTTATCAAAACAAGCAAATGAACAAGCAACCTCCCCCACTACAAAAATGGCCAAACAGTGCTGGTGAAATGCTTTAATATCTAGGTGTGCTGGCACACCTATGAAACTCTACCACTTGGAAAACTTTGGTGGGGAGGTTATGAATTTAGGAAAGTCTGGTTACTTGAGGACCTTGTCTCAAAAAGAGAGGGATAATATGCATGACCTAAACAATTGGTCTGATCCAAGGGTAACTATTCAATGGAATTGTTGGAATGCTTATTCAAGTTCTTGATTTCAGTGTCTCTCTCTTTATCCAATACCCACAGGCCACCCAACGGGACAACATAGAGTGCATCTCTATACTACTCATGCACGGTGCTGATCCCCACATTATAGATGCCAATGGCGATGCTGCCCTCCACCACGCCATTTGCAGAGGGAACATAACAGTTGTCAGCAAACTGCTGGAGTATAATGTAGATATTGACACCGAAACAGAGGTAAGAATCATTCAACTTCATTCACAATGTACTTCCAGCAATGACACTCAGATCACTTTCCACCTTCTGAAGCTCAAGCAGTCTCACTGAATCTGTTCAGAGTAAAGCATTTTTTCCAAATCTGTTTTTCATAGTTTGTAGGTAACTTAAAGGAACTCTGCACAGCACATTTTGTTTCAGACTTGGGCTTTACTTTAAAATTCAACAAGTAAAGGACTTGGGCCCACACATACTTCACATACACACAAACAATAGAAAAATAATTTAAAGATAAATGTCTGTAGAAAAAACAGAAATCTGTTGCAATTAAGAAGTTACTGATGTGACTTGTCCCTCAGAGATGAGGCTAGAGTGGGAAGGTCACAGGCACACAGGTAAATGTGGAAAATTGATCATTGAAGAAAACATGCTGAGAAGACATTTTTACTTAACTTTTTCAGATTTTATATGTACATAACAAAGGGGCCAAAATGTGACTCTATCTTAGACAAGGAGCAACTCCATTGTAATCAATGACCTAAGCCTGAATCCAGGACGTTCCCCAGTCAAGTTTAGCCAATTGGCTAAACAGTTCCAAACCTGGCCTTATAAGGCCAGGAGACCAGAGTTGCAGGATCTGGCCGCTACTGACTATATGTGACAGAAAAATCCCACAATGGATGAAACTGTTACTTATTCTGTCCAATCAACATGCCCCTCGTGTAACTGCTCCCTGAATGCCCAATTATTGAAAAAATATTTAAAGGATTAAAAAGATAGAATTCCCCACATCCACTTTAAAAGGGCCTGTATGTCTTTGTCCGTGGTCCTCATTATCACTTTATATGGGTGATGGACTGTTGCATGCGGGCTGTTTCTGAAGAATAAGCACTCTTTGTTTTTACATACCATTTGAGTCTGAGGTCTTCCTCCAGCATCTTTTGGACCACTACAACAGGAAACGATGTTTGGTTTGGGAGAAAATTTTTAGGTTAGGGAAAATAGTTTTGAAAAACAGGTTGAGAAACTGCTCCAGAGATGCCACTTGAGTTCACTCATTCAACAGAGGCATACCAAATCTATCTCTACGTTTTAGGATTGGGGCAATGGAGGCACATCTCCATGGAGCTAAGAAACTTGGAACTAGCAAGCGTTTGTGGGAAGTTCTGGAAATAGTGGTGTTCACAGGCATTGTTGGACAGGGAAAGATGTTTCAAAGGAAAGGGAAGCCCTGTGTGTGTGAATCTGCAGCAAGGGCTGAAGGAAAATCTATCCTTTTGTGACTCATTTTGTTTTCAAAATCTGTGATACATTTTTCATCTGAGAAGCATGTCAATTTATAAAATGAAATTTTTCCTTTCCAGTATGGGTTGACACCCTATAAACTCGCTTTATTTGAAAATCAACTTAAAATGGCGGAGTTTTTAATTGAGAACGGTGCAGATGCACCTTCGGAGCTTACACCAAATAGGTACCGTTTCTTTCTTACAATCTTAGTGCTGTTCTTGAGGGTGTCATTGCTTAAGTAATGAACATTAAAATGCTAGAGGGAAAATGGCTTCAACTCATAAGCATATATTGAGTAAGACTAGCTCACAGCGAGTGTGAGCTGGAAAAGAGACTGTTCCAACGTAAACAAAGGAACAGTGTGTGCCAGGGCTCAGCTTCCCATTTAAAAACAAGTTATCATTTCTAATCTGATTTGATTGGCAATTTTCTACTTGTTCAGGCAACTTCACATTAATGTTGTTTACTTTGAAAAGTGTCAACTTTATTATCAACACTGAAATGTATAATTTTATCATTTTTAGCCTGTTCCTTATATATTTTCTTCTTATATATGTTCAACTTAAATATTTTTTTTCAAATCATGTTGTCTCTTTGATCACTCACTCTGCTTTAAGTGAATTTGAATAAGCAAATAGTTTAGGGTGTCCATTAATTAGATGATATTACCAGATGCTATTGTTTTTCCCCTGTCCTGTCTGAAATATCTTGACACTGTGTTAGTCAGATATGAATCTGTACACCCAAACTCCTGAAACAGTTAATCTGGATAGGGACACTTGTCCAAAATGAGTACAAAGAACTAAGACTCCATTGAGAAAATGCCTCCATGAGATCTGGTTGTAAGGCATTTTCTTAATTAGTGATTGATGGGTAAGGGCCCAACACATCATGGGAGGCGCTGTTCCAGGGCTCATGGCCCTGAGTTCTATAAGAAAGCAGAATGAGCAAGCCAGTAAGCAACTCCCATCCATGACCTCTGTAAGCTCCTGCCTCCAGCTTCCTTCCCTGTTTGAGTTCCTGACCTGTCTTCCTTTAATGATGGACTATGATGTAGACATATAAGCCAAATGAATCCTTTGGTCCCCAGGTTCATTTTGATCATGGTGTTCTATCACAGAAATAGCAGCTCTAAATAGGACACTTGATATTTAAGACGATTTCAGCATTAAAAATCAAATGATTACCTTTTTTGTTCATACATGCAAGTTTAAAGTCAGATGAATTAAAAAGTAAAGCCTGTGTGTTGTGTATTTTTTATTGAAAATACACTTTGTACATACCATATATTCTAACATGGTTTAGCATCCCTCATCTTCATGTACTTGTTTTTGTGTCAGAGGACACGCATGCACTGATATTCCCAACGAAGACACAGTACAACACTGTGTGATGGCTTTGCCTTCCATCTTATTTGAGGCATTTTTTCTATTTTTATTTGGCACTTATCCACTTACTCCAGGTAAGCAGGCTGGGAAGCCTCTTTGGAATCTTACTACCTCCACTTCCTTTGTACTATAAAAGTGTCAGACTTTTTGTTGACAGTGTCAGACTTTTTGTTAAATTCCAGGTATTCAAATTCTGGGCTACTATGACCATTATGTTTACCCACTGAGCCATCTATCTGGCTCTGAAACCCTCAATTTTAAAAAGAAGACTTTGAGTCTAAATTAAAGAGGTGGCTATAAGTGTATTGCTATTAATTATGGAACTAAGGCTTCTGAGTACAGAGCACTTTCAATTAAACCTCTAATCCAGCTAGAGGGCCTGTGTTTCCCTCTAAGAAGAGACATTTGAGGTCATTTATTCTTCCTTTAATACACGATAGACAGAAATTTGTAGCTGGTACTTTTGAAGCAAATAAAGTGTGCTTGTGACTTTGACATGGAATAGCACAGTTTTAGGAATTCATGACTAGGAACATGTCTCAGAAATAAAGTACTTATCACACAAACCCAAGATTTCAGAGTTCAACTCCTCAGCACATAGAAAGGGCCTCGTGTGCTGTGTGCATCTTTATCTCAGGGAACCTTGAGGGACTTGGGAGATGGAGACAGGAGACTGTCTGGAAAGTTATACTTTAGATAGTCTTGCTTTTTACAGCTGTTAACAAGAAACTCTGCCTCAAAACTAAGTTAGGAGGCAAGGACTGACAGTCAAGGATGTCCTCTGACCTAAAAAACATGCACTAGGATCAACAGACACAAATGCATACACAGATGTGAACAGGAACACATATCAAATATGAAGATGAAAAAGTAAATTTAGATTGTTGATCTAATAAGATTGGGGATCATTATCTGCTCAAAAGACATTGGAAATAGTGGTCAATGTTGAAGGTTTTCTTAGTTTTCTGGAGATCACTTCAGTAGCAGTGCTATTTTGGACAAGGTTCACACCGCAGGTGAAAAGTCCCCATGACAAGTTCCAAGACCGTGATGACAGCCAAAGCAGAAACTAGGAAAATAAAGCTGCTGGTCCAGAGTATCCTGGCAATAGGCCCTGAAGTGCAGCATTCTTAGCTCCGACCTGGGAAGAATATAACTGACAAAGGAGTGTTGCTTTCCTTGAGTTTTGAAGCTGGTCGTGAGTTACAAAGACTCAGGATTACACAAAAAGGCTTATGAACAAAGAAACAGCCAGGCAGTGGTTTCAGCATTCACACATGAAAGAACTGTTAAAACAATTTGAAGGTACCACAACTGTCATGGTTTCTGAGAATGCAGGCAGAAGGATGCTTAGAAGCAAAAAAAATAAATAACTTTTACATATACTGACCATTGAGAGCATAGTACTCAACAAAATACCTCCAAAGAGTTCTGACTTGTGGGACCATAGGGACATGCAGGCAGATGAGTGGAACAGGAGCACTGACACCATGAGCATATAAATACAAGGTTACCAGAGCATTCAAAGAAAATCATGGAAAAAGCACTGCTATCATTCGTGTGTGCGTGCGAGAGAGAGAGAGAGAGAGAGAGAGAGAGAGAGAGAGAGAGCGCTAATCAAGAGCTAAATTTTCTCTGTTTCTTCTTATGAGGGAAGGTGGGAAGGACAGCAGTCATTAATCATCACCAACTGTTGAAGAATTAGTTTAGAGTTCTTAGGCTGGGTCTTGATGCCCATGCCTTTAATCCCAGAACTTGGAAAACAGGAGGCACAGAGATCTCTTTCATTTCAAGACCAACATGATGCATATAGTGGGTTTAAGGTCAGCTGGACTGCATAATGAAATCCTGTTTCAAGAAATTATTTGTAAATATCTAATGTAAGATATATTAGGGACTCAAAAATAAAGAATTTAGAAAACATGCTAAGTGTTTTTCTATGAATAATTAAATGATGATCACTTTTAAACATATGTCACAGTGGAGGAGCAGCTGCAGTAGAATCAGAACAATCAATGAAAAAGTATGCCATCTTCAACCAAGGTAAGAACGACTCCAACTGCTCCTACCTTCCCTAAAGAAAATAAGGAAGAGCGAAGATTTTAGATCCCCAAAAAGGAGTTAAGGAAATCCAGTATAAATGCAGTTCTGTGGTTTTCAAATATTCTGAAAAGTCAGAATTAATTAAGAAATTATTTCAAAGAACTTTCAACTGTGAAGATTATTGTCAAAACATTGCTTATTTTATATTAATGCTGATATCTGTACTCCCTTTGAATAAAGGAGAAATCAACTTTACGCACACATATCCTCCATAGTCCCATTGCAGCAAATAGGATTATTAGAAATGCATATTCTCCTTGAGTTTTATGACAAGAGCCTTGTATTTTGTACTGCATAACAATACACAGGTAGGTATCACTAGAATGTAATTATGTCACAAACCAACCTCAGTAATCAATAACTTTCATTAAATAATTTCCTACCTTATGATATAATTAAAATCTTCTGACCTCTTTAACGTGTGTGCAATTTCTCAATTTGTACAGTTTTGTCCTACTGTATAATTGTTTTCTTTAGAAATCTCCTATTTTAGGATGAAAGCTTCGTTCTGTAATGAATTTATGAAGACTTATCAATCCTGACATGTTTTCTTTTTCCCTTCCTTCCTTCCTTCCTTCCTTCCTTCCTTCCTTCCTTCCTTCCTTCCTTCTCTTCATTCCTTCCTTCTTTCCTTCCTTCCTTCCTTCTCTTCATTCCTTCTTTTTTGTTTTGGTTTGATTTTCTCAAGTGCTAGACATTGAGCACAAGGCTTTGGGAGCATTCTAGGCAAGCACCCTACCCATTATCCCTAACTTCAGTACTTTTCTCTTTAGTTTTTCTTATAGAACATGGTAAGGGTGAATATCATTTCCATGCTGCAAAACATGATTCAGGAATAAATATTGGAACAAAAAGCAGAGTGTAGAAAACGACATCATTCTGTATTTCAAAGAATTGTCTGCTTCTCCACTGAGTCTGGAGAGACTTTGTGGCAGTGGCAGGAACACCACGTAGTGTTTACTTCCAGCAACTGTCACCACAGTGTCTTTTATACCTAAGTTGCCAGTGGCAACCACTCTAGGTAGTGAATCCAAAACCCTCCTCCCTCAAGAGGTAAGATGAAGAGAGTCAATATTATTGTAATGGAGACAGCGTTGTGTCACTTTATTATGAAGTTTGCTGTTCATGGCATTTGTGGTGGTGAGAACTGACTGAGGCCTCCTGCATAATAAGCATAGGCTTTCCTACTGAGCCGCAATCCCAGTCCAGTAGTTGGTTTCTCAAATGAACTTCCTGAGTTGTGGGGAATGCTATGAAAGCACATTAAGTTTCTCTGACTTTAATCAAGACAAAAAATAAATGAAGGTTTTTTTTTTTCATTTTTGTTTTCCCATGTTTATTTTGGTTTTGTGAGACAGGGTTTTCCTGTGTGTTGACTTTGAGCCTAACCTGAAATTCATTCTGTAGACAAGGCTAGGCTTGAAATTACAGAGATCTGCGTGTCTCTGGTATCAAGTGCTGGGATTAAAGGGGTGCACCATCACTGCCCAACTCAAATGTTTATTTCTAAAAGCAAGCTGCAAGTGTCTAGGGAAGTATTCAGTGAGTTTATTGTTTACGTATGTAGACACATACAATGATCCTATGTCAGAAGGAAGCCCATGGAATTTGCTGCTCCAGTCTCACAGCTGCTTCTCTGCTGATCTCTCACCTGAGGTGGAGCTCGGGGTTATTACTACCAAGGGAGGGATCTTTCCAATAATTCATTTCAGGGGAGATGATGCCTGCTTTCATGAGCATCCTTTAAGCTGCATATAAGGCTGGGAACCCAGATGGAACTAAGGATATTCTTCCCTCAACGGGGATGAGGAGAGGAAGCCTGTTGCACTCCCTTGAGCTGTTAGGTAAAATTCTTTGCCCTTCTTCTCTTTTTTTCTGTTAGGTTATACCCTGATACAAAAGACAGAAGCCATACATCTAGTCCCAGTGGTAGCAATTTGCACCATAAAATGAACAATTGTAACTAAAAAGCTGAACAAGATTCCTTGTTTCCCTGAAGAACAAAAATGTGTATAGGCTCATGGATTTTTTTTCCATTTTGAAATTGTTTTGTGAGACGCAGTCTCATTGTTACGTAGTTCTGGCTGTCTTGGGAATCACAGGGATCCACCTGCCTTTACCCATGTGCTGGGATTAATGTTGTGTGCCACCATCCAGACTCTAGAATTTTTCTCAAGTGTCATTATCCCACAGTCAAAGAAGAACCACAGAAGCTATTTTGTGACACAGTTAATTGATGCTTATACTGGTAAGGATGCTGCTCTCCATCTGTCTGAGAGAGATCATTTAGGATCATTTCAATTGTTTATGGGTGGGTGTTTACCTTTAGGTATTATGCTTATTAAATTTAAGTCTTCTTTGATTTGAAATATAAAGAAAACGAATGAATTCCACATGAAGAAATGTCTTACAAAGGAGTATTTACTCTAGAATAATCTAGATTCATCTCAAAAATTATACTGTATGTCTAATAATTTTATACGTTATATTTTTCTAGCATTGTAATGAATTAATTTTGATTTTTTCAGAAGAAAATTTCAGCACTGACATAAAGTCTTCTTGCAGGTAAGGTCTAACAATATATAAAGACTAAGGAAACTCAAAGATAACAAGCTAATTATTGGTTGTATTCTCAGATAGATACTGATTTATACACTCAATTTTTGCTTTGTCTTACAATCCCCATAGTATTATCAATGTATTTTAGCCAGAAATATTGTTGTTTTTAGATCGTGGACATGAGGTGTATACTCAACCATCATTTCCCAAGTACCAATTCTGCGTTTTGGAAAATGAGCCTACTGATGATAACCATACTCACTATGTCCATCTGACATTCCTTGCCTTTCAAAACTTCCTGAAATCAGCTAGTGAACTAGATCTTCATCGCATTTGTCTTTCTGAGAGCTGGCAGGATTTGGGATCATTCTGCATTATCACAGAGTGTTACAAGAAATCAACAAATTGTTTACCTCCTTTGACACCATCTCCACATGCAGAGGCCCTTTTGTTCTGTGTAGGACCCTTTCACAGATGGTGGAAGATCCCATGCCTTCCTCCTACCACAGTGCTCCATCCATCACTTGTCCATTCCTGTGAGCTGTTTTCTACAGTAATGAAGTCTCTGGATCTCAGTACATTATCTGAATATAGAGAGCCAAACTGTGGCATGTTTACTCTTTATGTGTCTATAAAAGGGGCTTTGTCTTCCCCATCAGTAGGACATGAACATAGAGTAGAAGGCCCCTTCTGTCAGTGATCTGCTATCTCAGACAGTGATTTGGTAGAAAATTAAAGGTGGTATGTCAAGCTAGTTCTGTGCTCATCTTAATTGATTACTTCCATAATAGAGGACAATTGTGTTATCATTTGTGGGAACATGTATCATAAAGCATTCTATACACATTAGTAAATTGTTTATTACTAATTATTTATTAATAAATTACTCCAAGTTAAAAGGTTCAAATGCATCACAGTTAATGTCCAAAGTGCAGACTCATAAATTACCGTAGCTACAACTGTTCAAAGACACACCTTGTAAAAACCATGTTCCTTTCTACTAGGAATTCTAAACTGTCTCAAGCTAATAACCTGAAATTATCCACTGAGTTTTACTGCTGTTTGTTTATATTTTTATCTCGTTAATAGCAATGCTCATTTGGCATAGAAACAGGCCGATTATGGTTTCAAGATCCACTCATGAGTGGACTACTAAGGGACAGCTTGAGCATATCCTGGCCATGGTATCTTGTCAGAGTGCTAGCAGAAGCAGGAATCTATTCTATGGTCCACAAACAAACCTTGTGAGAGATAACAACACATGCATTGAGAGCCCACAAAATAACCTGAGAGAGAGGGGTTCTGTGATGCTCTATGAGCAGACAATGACATGACAAGTGGAATCGGGGCACTAATTACATTGAGCACAAGAGTAACCATCAGCTACTGCAGGATTAAAAAATGTGTTGTGGAGAAACTAGTGACTTTCTTCGTGTGTGTGTGTGTGTGTGTGTGTGTGTGTGTGTCTTTCTATGCTTTTAGTGGACCAAATTCTTTTTTCACATGAGAAAAAGTGTTAAGGAAATTGTCACCAAACCTAATCAACTGATTGAAGGGCAATTTAATGGCTGATGGTAAATCTCTAATGTATTTTAGGAAAACATTTGGTAAATGTTTTTATATGAATATTAAAATATTACTTTTTAAAACATGCCACAGTGCAGTAAGACCAGCAAGACAGCTAAAATCCCTATTGAAGAAGTCTTTCCAGATTAAAAGAGGTAAGAGTGATGGTGAATACTTTACTACCACCTCCCTAATTTCAAAAACAGCTTGGTTTTTTCAAAATATGAACAGAGGAAATTATATAGAAATGTAATTCTATCTTCTTTAAATTTGCCTTCAAATGTCCTTTGGATTCAGAATTATTTAAGAAGTAATTTCTGAGAAATTGTCAGTCTCAAACTATATCATCTGAAACATGTTTGTTTATTTAATGTGAGTCTCTGATGTACACAGTATCTTTGTATAAATAAAAAGATCTCTAACTAGTCCCCAGTACGTGTCCTCTATGGTCATGTAACCGCAGGTTGATTTGTTATAAATGGATTTTTTATTAAAACCACATTGTGTTTATGCTACATATTATTATATACATCCATGTCAATGTCAATAAGATGATCATGTTAAAAAACCAAAAATACAGTATTCAATTACTTTAAGTTTTTTGAGGAGTAAATGTTAATAAGTTTTCTGGGTTTTGCTCCTTTCTATAATTTCTCAATTTAGACATATTAGATAATTCACATATGGTATTATGTTTGACTTTAATTATCTGTTATTTAATCTGAATATATTTTGACAAAAATCTTGACCTAAGAAATAATAGGCTTGCTCAACATTTTAAAGAAATAAATGGACTTTGAGTCCTGTAGGCAGTTTGGGGGATTGAACACTGTTGTTATAAACATTCTCCAGTAGCGCATGCCCTATTGACTATATTGCCAGTACCTTTTTCCTTTGGTTTTCTTAGTTAGTTTAAGATATGATGATACTTGGTTTGTATGATGATAGACATAATTTCCATAGCAATTGCCATAATAGGAGGAAGGCTGAGAAAGTGCATCATTCTACAGTCGACAGCACTGATTGGTCCATTGAGAATATGGTATCTATCTAACAAAATTGTTCATTTCTTTTACATTTTCCAATATTGTGTAGTACAGGTTTTGTAGTATGACCTAATGGTTCTCTGAATTTCCTCAATGTCTGTTGTTATGTCCTTCTTTTCATATCTGATTTTGTTAATTTGAATGATATGTCTCTCCATCTTTTGATTAGTTTGGATAACGGTTTGTCAATCTTGTTGATTTTTTTTCAAAGAACTAGCTCTTTGTGCCATTGATTCTTTGTATTGTTTTCTGTGTTTCTATTGTGTTGATTTCAGCCCTCTGTTTGATTATTTCCTGTCTTCTACTCCTTCTGGGTGAGTTCTTTATTTGGGGGGGGTCGGTGTGGAGTGTTCTATAGATGTCTGTTAAGGCCATGTGATTCTTTACAACTGTTCTCTTGTTTCTCTCTTAAGTTTCTGTCTGGTTGATCTGTCCATTGGATAGAGGGAGTGTTGAAATCTCCTACTATTAGTGTGTGGTGTTTGATGTATGATTTCAGTTTTAGTAATGTTTCTTTTACATATGTGGGTGCTCTTGAATTTGGGGCATATATATTCAGGATAGAGACTTCATCCTGATGAATTGTTCCTGTCATGAGTATAAAGTGTCCTTTACCATGTCTTCTGATTGATTTTAGTTTGAAATAAAGTTTGTTTGATATTACACCCGCTTGTTTCTTAGGTCCATTTGATTGGAAGATCTTTTCCCAACCCTTTACTCCGAGATAGAGTCTGTCTTTGAGGTTGAAGTGTGTTTCTTGTAAATAGCAGAAGATTCTGTTTTCATATCCATTCGCTTAGCCTGTGCCTAAGAGTAGATTGATTTAAGCGATATTAATGACCAGTGGTTGTTAACTCTGGTTCTCTTTCAGTAGTGGTGTTTGTGTGTTTCCCTTCTTTGGGTTATGCTGGTGGGGGGCTACCAGATTTCCATGGTATTGTGGGTGTAGTTAGCTTCCTTGGGTTGAAGTTTTCCTACTAGTGCTTTCTGTAAGGCTGAGTTTTTGGATATGTACTGTTTAAATCTGTTTTTGTCATGGAGTATCTTGCTTTATCCATAGATGGTGAGTGAAAGCTTTGCTGAGTATAGTAGCCTGGGCTTGCATCCATAGTTTCCTAGCGTCTACAAAACATCTATCCAGGACCTTCTGGCTTTCATGGTTTCCATTGAGAAGTCAGGTGTAATTCTGATAGGTTTACCTTATATGTTACTTGACCATTTTCCTTTGCACCTTTTAATATTCTTTCATTATTCTATATGTTCTTTGTTTTGATTATTATATGGCTAGGGAATGCTATTCTTTTGATCCAGTCTATTTGGTCATCTGTAAGCTTCTTGTGTCTTCATAGGGATATCCTTCTTTAGGTTAGGAAAGTTTTCTTCTATAATTTTGTTGAATATGTTTTCTGTGCCTTTGAGCTGGAGTTCTTCTTATTCTTCTACTCCTATTATTCTTAGTGTTGGCCTTTTCATGGTAGCTCAGATTTCCTGAATGTTTTGTGTTAAGAATTTGTTGACCAATGAGTATTTTCTTTATGGTATGTTCAGCACCTGAGATTCTTTCTTTTATCTCTTATATTCCGTTGGTTATACTTGTCTCTGTAGTTCCTGTCATTTACCCAGATTTCCCATATCCACAATTCCCTTGGTGTGTGTTTTCTTTATTACATGTATTTCAGTCTTCAAGTCTTCAACTGTTTCTTTCACTTGTTTGATTGTTTTATCATGTATATTTTTGGGTTTCTTTGAAGAATTTATTAATTTCTTCAAATTTGTCTTCTCTTCAATTTCTTTAAGGGAGTTTTTCACTTCCTCTTTATAGATATTCATCATTTTCATAAAGTTACATTCAAACTCGTTTTCTTCTATTTTGCGGTCAGGATGGTCAAGTCTTCCTTTTGTGTGTCCACTGGATTCTCGTGTTACCATTTTGTGTTTTAGGATGTTGGAGGAATTCTTGCATAGGCACCTACCCATCTCTTCCTTCAAATGAGGCCAGCAGTGTCTTGGCATCTTGGTCCATTTTTGCTGTGGCTGTCTCTTAGGTCTCCTCAGTATTGAAGCAAGCTGTGTTTCAGAATTCCATGGAGCTCGCTGGCACTTGTGGCCCCTCAGTATTGGAACAAACTGTGTTTTAGGGTTCCACGGAGATTGCAGGTGAACAGGCACCACCTTGGATTTTCATTGTGGTAAAGAGGGTTGATGGAGGTCTCCCACATGCTAAGCCTCATTGGCAATCCATTTGTTGTTGGGACCAACACTCTGCTTCAGCCATAGGCAATGCCAAGGAAGTTATATTACAGTTTATATACTGTGAATAAAATAAACAAGAACTTGTTTTATTCCTTTTCAGAGGGCGGGCTTTTAGCATGCAGTGGGAGCTTGATACATTGTCTGTGGGAACTCTGATGTTTCCTGTAAGGTACTACTACCATGGAATTGCTGCTTGGTCCCCACGTTTCTTCCATACTTTTCGCCCTAGAGATACAGTTCAGGCTGAATAACTACTGCAGGGGGCTTTGCAATAGCTCTTACCATGGGAGGTGACAGCTGCTAATGCTGAACTTCTTTGCACTGCCCATTAGCGAAGGAACAGAAGCTAGAACTGAGGGCCTTCTGCAGCTTCCTCAGAAGCACTTGAGGAGAGTGCACACCTTGACCCCTCTCTGGAGCTTTGCCAACCTATCAGTTTGAAATTCTTTGCAGGAGCCATTGTCCTTGGTCTGCTTGTGGTTTTTTTTTTTTGTTTTGTTTTTTGTTTGTTTTTTCATTTTGCTATGCTGCAAAGGGCAGTCACAATAGACTTAGCTTCCTTGTGTCTGGAATTTTCATCTTCAATGGAATAAGGTCAACTCAAACCTTAGATAAACTCTTTTCACTTCCATACAAGATGAGTATACTCACTTACAATTCTCCTGCCACCACTAGTCCAGAGACAAAAGCCACAGCAGCAACACTGTGCTACTACTTTAACACTTCAGCTTGTGATATTGATTCTGGTTAAGATGTCTTATAGTGCTCAAGATCATAGGTGTTTTGTACACCAATTTATTATAAGTAGTAACTTTTGATAAGTTTGTCTCTATTTGAAACATACAAAGAAGTCTCAATTAAGAGTTATCCATATATTTGTTGTCTATAAATCAATATTCACTTTAAATTTTATCCACATTTGGGGACAAAGTATATGTAGAAAAAAATATTGGCCTTGGCATTTAATGCTCTTATATTTTACAGTTGATTATAATATATTTTGTTTTTCGACTTTATAGGTAGTCGAAGACTAAAAGACCAGATCTCACTCAGGTAAGAATGTCTGGATTTTAAAATACATTGAGCATGTAGCGAATATAAAGTTTAGAAGCTGCCACCATGTTTTTCTCTGCGTAAGACAGTTTCAGCTTCTTGATTATTTGCTAATCAAAACTGAATATTTATCTATGGAGAAGCATATAGTTTTAAATAACTGATTATTCCTCTGATATAGCATGAAATGCTATTAGGGCTCCCTATCTGTGGAGGTGATTCAGCGGGTAAAGTGCTGGCTGTGCATATGGGAGAATGGGAGATGGATTCCCAGGGTCTATATGAGGCCTGTTGGTCTTGTGCACTTCTAAAATTCTGGTGAGCTTATGGTGAGATTGCAGGTGGAGACAGAGCATCCCCTGACATTTCCTGGATTGCTTGCCTGAGGCTTGCATTCATGAGTGAGAGACCCAGCTGGTAAACTATGCTTAAGGTTAGGGTCAACTCCCAAGTCTATATTCCAATCACCACACCTACACACTGGCATGTATGTACCTTAAATCACACATACATAGAAATACACAGCATATAACATATTTTGCACATATATGTAAAAGGATCCATTTTCAAGTCATTAATCTTTTTCACTAATTTGTTTGGCTGAGTTGTCTGTGGGAAGAGTGTGAATAATATGGCAAGGTTCAAAACTCTCCAAGGCTTTGCTAAAGATCACCTCAGAATGGCCTTATAGACGTGCTTCTGTCCAGCAGGTTAATAGCTCCCTTAATGAGTTCCCCAACTGTGGTGAATCACCAGGTAGGTGAAGTTAGAAAAGCAAACTGGTTGGTCCAGAGCTTACCAACCAGAAGCCCTGAAATTTGGATCTCTTAGCTGTAGTTTGGATGGAGTAGAGCTGAGGGTACTGTATTGCTCTGCAGTGCCCTGTAAATACTCAAGACGTGTGCAGGAAGTAATGGCCGTTGAGTATAAAGAGGATCATCATAGATCCAGGTGGTTTTGGTGCATGCTTTTAATCCTAGCACTCAGGAAAGCAGAGGCAGGCATATCTGTGAGTTCAATACAAGCCTGTTTTACAAGAACCAGTTCCAGGACAGGCTTCAAAACTACAGAGAAACTCTATCTCAAAAAACCAAAAAAAAAAAAGGAAAAAAAGAATTTCATCATGTACTTGTGCACAGACTACCAATAAAGCAGCTTCAAATCACCAAAATATGGTGAATTGTGATATTGTTGGCAGCTTGATGTTTAAATGTTTAGATTTTTAGATGTTTGATGTTTAGATCAAAATGTTGCTCCCAAAGCAATTTCTTGGGGAGAGTGAGTGACTAAATGTAATGCCTAAAAAGTTTCTTGACAGAAAAGAGGACAAGGTGCTTTAGGTTTAGGGGAAGAAATGAAATAGAAGCATTAAGTACTTAGAGCACAAAACGATCAGTTACTGCAACCATCAGAACAAAGTGTGTGGAAAAACCATCCCATTCCTCTGTCTTGTGTGCTTGGATGTGTGTGTTGTGTGTGTTATTTTAATCCAGAGCTAAATTTTGTATGTTCTTCTCCATGATGAAAGGTGGAAAGGAGAGCAGTCATTAATCATCACCAACTGTTGAAGAATGAATTCAGAATTATTTGGCTCGGCCTCTTTGCCCATGCCTTTAATCGCAGAATGTGGGAGGCAGGAGGCATAGATCTCTTTGATTTCAAGACAAACATGAAACACATAGTGTATAAAAAGTTATCTGGAATACATAATGAGATCCTGTTTCCAAAAATGTTTTTGTAAATATGTAATGTAAGATGTATTAGGGACTCAAAAATAAAGAATTTATAAACATGCTAAGTGTTTTTATATGGATAGTTAAATGATGATCACTTTCAACATATGTCACAGTGAAGGAACAATGACAAGAGAGCCAGAGAAGAGAAAGAAAAAGTGTGTCACCTTCAACAAAGGTAAGAATTACTCCATCTGTCCTACCTTCCCTGAAGAAGAAGGAATAAGGAAGAGTAAAGATTTTAGATCCCAAAAAGGAGTTAAGGAAAACAAGTATAAATCAAGCACTTTCAAGTGTGAAGAATTTTTGTCAAAACATTGTTTATTTCATTTTCATGCTGATATCTGTACAGCCTTTGAATAAATGAGAAAACATCTTTACACAGCGCATGTCTTCCATAGTCACATTGCAGCAAATAGGATTGTCAGAAATTCAGATTTTCCCTGAGTTTTATGACAAATGCCTTGTATTTTGTACTGCATATCGCTACAAATCTCACTGCCACTAAAATGAAATTATGTCACAAAACCTTAATCTATTATTTTCATTAACTAATTTCCCTACCTTATGATGTTACTAAATCATCAGAGTTCTTAAATGTCTGTGAAAGTTCTCAGTTTGGAATGTGTTGGCATACTATATAATTGTTTTCTTTAGAAATCTCCTACTTTAGGGTGGAAGTGTTTCTTTTCCAGTGGATGCATTGATTTTAGGAAGACTTAACAATCCTTATATATTTTCCTTTTCTTTCTTTTCCTTCTTCCTTTTTCTTGGTCCCTGCCTCCCCTCCCTCCCTCCCTCCCTCCCTCCCTCCCTCCCTCCCTCCCTCCCTCCCTCCCTCCCTCCCTCCCTCCCTCCCTTCTTTCTTTCTTTCTTTCTTTCTTTCTTTCTTTCTTTCTTTCTTTCTTTCTTTCTTTCTTTCTTTCCTCTGAAGTGCTAGAGGTTGAACATAAGGCTTTGGGAGCATTTTAGGCAAGCACCTTAGCCATTATATCTGCCTTCTGTTTTTGTTAAATAGAATATGGTAAGGGTGTATATCATTTCCATGCTGCAAAGCATGATTCAAGAATAAAAATTGAAACAAGGAGCTGGAGAGATGGCTCAGAAGTTAAGAGCACAGGCAGCACTTTCAGAGGTCCTGAGTTCAATTCCCAGCAACCACATGGTGGCTCACAACTATCTGTAATGAGATCTGGTGCCCTCTTCTGGCCTGCAGGAATATATGAGGACAAAACACTGTAGATATAAGAAATCTTTTAAAAAAATTGAAACAAAAAGCAAAGTGAAGAAAACGACATCATTCGGTATTTCATAGAATTGTCTGCTTCTCCACTGAGTCTGGAGAGACTTTGTGGCAGTGGCAGGAACACCACGTAGTGTTTACTTCCAGCAACTGTCACCACAGTGTCTTTTATACCTAAGTTGCCAGTGGCAACCACTCTAGGTAGTGAATCCAAAACCCTCCTCCCTCAAGAGGTAAGATGAAGAGAGTCAATATTATTGTAATGGAGACAGCGTTGTGTCACTTTATTATGAAGTTTGCTGTTCATGGCATTTGTGGTGGTGAGAACTGACTGAGGCCTCCTGCATAATAAGCATAGGCTTTCCTACTGAGCCGCAATCCCAGTCCACTAGTTGGTGGCTCAAATGGCCTTCCTGAGACATGGGGGAATGCTAAAAAGGCACACTAAGTTTCCTTGACTTTCAACAAGACAAAAATAAATGATTTCATTTCTTTTTTGGTTTATGTTTATTTTAAGGTTATTGAGACAGGGTTTTTCTGTGTGTAGATTGGAGCCTGCCCTTTAATGTATTCTCTACAGAAGCTTGCCTTCTTGCCTCAAACTCCCATGGAGCCTCCTGCCTCTGTCTTCAAGCACTGGGATTAAAGGTGTGAGCAACTACTGCCTGCCTCCAATGTTTCATTTCTAAAAGCAAACTGCAAGTGTCCAGGGAACAATTCAGTGAGTTTATTGTTTATGTATGTAAACATGTACAATGATCCTATGTCAGAAGGTAGCCCATGGAATTTGCTGCTCCAGTCTCACAGCTGCTTCTCTGATGCTCTTGCACCTGAGGTAGAACTCGGGTTTATTACTACCAAGGGAGGGATCTTTTCAATAATTCATTTCAGGGGAGATGATGCCTGATATCATGAGCATTCTCTAAGCTGCATATAAGGCTGGGAACCCAGATGGAACTAAGGATATTCTTCCCTCAAAGGGGATGAGGAGAGGAAGCTTGATGCCTGCCCTATCTTGAGCTGTTATGTGAAGGTCTTTGTCCTTCTTCTCTTTCTTTCTGCCAGGTTTTATCCTGATACAAAAGACAGAAGCCATACATCTAGTCCCAGTGGTAGCAATTTGCACCATAAAATGAACAATTTTAACTAAAAGGCTCAACAAGGTTCTTTGTTTCCTTGAAGAACAAAAATGTGTATAGGCCCATGGATTTTTTTTTCCATTTTGAATCTGTTGTTTTGTTTGTGAGACACAGTTTTATTGTTATGTAGTTCTGGCTGTCTTGGGAATCACAGGGTGATTGTTTATTTTTAGGTATTGTGCTTGATAAGTTTAAGTCTTGTTTGATTTGAAATAAACAAAATGGATCAATTCTACATATACGAATTTCCTACAAAAAGAGTATTTACTCTATAATAGTCTATATTAGTCTCAAAAATGGATACTATGTATCTAATCATTTTATATGTTATCTTTCTCTAGCATTGTAATAAATTCATTTTGATTTTTTTAGAAGTACATTACAATACCAATAAGAAGCCTTTTTGCAGGTAAGGTCTAAGAATACAATAATACTAAGGAAATTCAGAGATAACAAGCCAATTATTGGTTGTATTCTCAGATAGATACTGATTTATACACTCAATTTTTGCTTTGTCTTACAATGCCCATCGTATTATCAATGTATTTTAGCCAGAAATATTGTTGATTTTAGATCGTGGACATGAGGTGTATACTCAACCATCATTTCCCAAGTACCAATTTTGCGTCTTGGAAAATGAGCCTACTGATGATAACGGCACTCACTATGTTCATCTGACATTCCTTGCCTTTTCAATTTTTTTCTGAAATCAGCTAGTGAACTAGATCTTCATCGCATTTGTCTTTCTGAGAGCTGATAGGATTTGGGACCATTCTGCGTTATCACAGAGTGTTCCAAGAAGCCAACAAATTACTTTCTTCATTTGACACCATCTCCACATGTAGAGGCCCTTTTATTCTGTGTAGGACCCTTTTATAGATGGTGGAAGATCCCATGCCTTCCTCCTACCACAGTGCTCCATCCATCACTTGTCCATTCCTGTGAGCTGTTTTCTACAGTAATGAAGTCTCTGGATCTCAGTACATTATCTGAATGTAGAGAGTCAAACTGTGGCATGTTTACTCTTTATGTGTCTATAAAAGGGGCTTTGTCTTCCCCATCAGTAGGACATGAACATAGAGTAGAAGGCCCCTTCTGTCAGTGATCTGCTATCTCAGACCCTGATTTGGCAGAAAATTAAAGGTGGTATGTCAAGCTAGTTCTGTGCTCATCTTAATTGATTACTTCCACAATAGAGGACAATTGTGTTATCATTTGTGGGAACATGTATCATAAAGCATTCTATACACATTAGTAAATTGTTTATTACTAATTATTTATTAATAAATTACTCCAAGTTAAAAGGTTCAAATGCATCACAGTTAATGTCCAAAGTGCAGACTCATAAATTACCGTAGCTACAACTGTTCAAGGACACACCTTGTAAAAACCATGTTCCTTTCTACTAGGAGTTCTAAACTGTCTCAAGCTGAAATTATCCACTGAGTTTTATTGCTGTTTGTTCATATTTTTATCTCGAAAAGTTAATAGCAATGCTCATTTGGCATAGAAACAGACCGATTATGGTTTCAAGATCCACTCATGAATGGACTACTAAGGGACAGCCTGAGCATTTCCTAGGCCATGGTATCTTGTCAGAGTGCTAGCAGAAGCAGGAATCTATTTTATGGTCCACAAACAAACCTTGTGAGAGATAACAACACATGCATTGAGAGCCCACAAAGTAACCTGAGAGAGAGAGAGGGGTTCTGTGATGCTCTAGGAGCAGACGATGACATGACAAGTGGAATCAGGGTACTAATTACATTGAGCAGAAGAGTGACCATCAGTTACTACAATATTAAAATATGTGCTGGAGAGAAACTACTGTCTTTGGTGTTCTCTCTCTCTCTGTCTCTCTTATCTCTCTCTCATCTCTCTCTCTCTCTCTCTCTCTCTCTCTCTCTCTTTCTCTTTCTCTCTCGTGTGTTTTATGCTTTCCGTGAACTAATTTCTGTGGACTAAATTCTTTCCTTTCTTTCACTTGGGAAAAGTTTAAAAGAAAGTGTCACCAAACCTAATCAACTGATTGAAGGACAAGTTAATGCTTGACTGTAAATCTCTAATGTATGTTAGGAAATCAAACAGCAAATAATCAAAGCATTCGGTCAATGTTCTTGTATGAATATTAAAATATTAATTTTTAAAATATGCCACAGGGGCATACGACCACCTGAAGAGCTGAAACCAATACTTAAGTCTCTTCAGATCAGTGGAGGTAAGAGTAATCATGAATACTTTGCTGCTACTTCCCTAGTTTCAATAGCAACTTAATTCATTCAAAAAAGGAACAAAGTAAATGAGATATAAACATAATTTCATTTTTTAAAATTTGCTTTCTAATGCTCTTCACATTCAAAATTATTTCAGAAATGATTTTCTGAGAAATTTCAGTATCAAACTATCTTACCTGAACCATGTTTGTTTATTTAACATGAGCCTCTGATGCACACAGTATGTTTGTATAAATAAAAGGACCTCTAACTAGTCCACAGTATGTGTCCTCTAGAGTTATGTGACAGCAGTTTTGCTTGTTATAAAATGAATTTTTCTTTCATTTTTATAATAAATATATTACCTTTATGCTACTTATATATTACTGTCAATAAAATTTTATCATGTAAAAATCAGAAATACAGTATTCAATTACTTTCATTAAGGATTTTGAGAACTAAATTAACTACATTTTTATGGGTTTTGTTCCTTTCTATGATTACTCTATTTAGACAATTAGACAATTCACATATGGTTTTATGTTTATCTTTAATTATCTGCTATTTAATCTGACTATTTTTTGGCATAAGAAATAATAGGCTTGCTCAACGTTTTACAAAAGTGGACTTTGAGTCCTGTAGGCAGTGCTGTGGATTGAACATTGCCATTCTAAGATTCTAGCTAGCGCTCGCCCTAATGGCTATACCGCCAGCACCTTTTTCCTTTGGTTTTATTGGTGTAGGATATGGTGATACTTGGTTTACATGCTGATAGACATAATTTCCAGGACAATTTGCCACAGTAGGAGGAAGGCTGAGAAAAGAGCATCATTCTGCAGGGGACAGCACTGACTGGTCCATTGAGTCTGGATAAGATTCTAAGAGTGGGAGGAACACTACAGCGTTTGGGCTTTCAGCTGTCACCACAGTGTCTTTCACACCTACCTTGCCTATGGAGAGCACAGCATCAAGTGAATAGGAGTACATGGAGTGTAGAGGAATCTGAAAGACTTTATTGAAAAGAGTCAGTATTATTGTAATGTGGGTGACTGTCCTTTACATTATTTCCACACTAAATTTCCTTTGTGGTGACGATGGTTGATGGAGGTCTCCAACATGCTAAGCCTCATTGGCAGTCCATTTGTTGGTGGGACAAATGCTCTGCCTCAGCCATCGCCAATGCCAAGGAGGTTATACTGCAGTTTCCATACTGTGAATGAAATAAGCAAATATTTGCTTTATTCCTTTGTGAAGGGCGGGCTGTTAGCATGCAGTGAAAGCTGCTCACTGAAGTTGTGTATGTGTGGACACAAACGTTTCCTGTGAGGTACTACTCCCGTGGAATTGCTGCTTGGTCCCCACATTTCTTCCATGCTTCTCACCCTAGAGATACAGTTCAGGGTGCATAACTACTGCAGGGGGCTTTCCCATAGCTCTTACCATGGGAGGTGATAGCAGCTAGTGCTGATCTTCTTTGCACTGCCCATTAGCGAGGGACCAGAAGCTAGAACTGAGGGGCTTCTGCATCTTCCTCAGAAGCACTTGAGGAGAGTACACACAATGCCCTCTCTCTGTGTGTAGCTTTGCCACCCTGGCATCTGGAAATTCTTTGCCCTTGGTCTACCTGTGTTTCTTAACTTTTGCTATGCTGCAAAGAGCGGTCCTCACAGACTTAGCTTCCTTGTGTCTGGAATTTTCATCTTCAACGAAATAAGTTCAACTTAATCTTTAGAGAGGCTTTTTTCACTTCCATGTAAGATGATATGCTCACTTGCAATTCTCCTAACACCACTAGTCCAGAGACAAATCCAGCAGTAGCAACACTGCTACCAATTAACACTTCAGCTTGTGATATTGATTCTGGTTAAGATGTCAGTTTCTCTGTTTGATAATGCTCATGATCATAGGTGTTTTGTACACCAATTTATTATTAGTATCAACTTTTGATAAAATTGTCTCTGTATTTTAAACCTACAAAGAAGTGTAAATTAAGAGTTATCCTTGTATTTATTGTCTATAAATCAGTATTCATCTTGAAAGCTACACAGATACAAAATATATGTAGTAACGAAGCATTGGCCTTGGCATTCAATGCTCTTTTTTCTACAGTTGCTTATAACATATTTTGCCTTTCTACTCTGTAGATAATGGAAGAAATCAAGACCAAATCTCACTCAGGTAAGTATGTCTGGATTTTAAATACAGTATGTAGAGAATATAAAATTCAGAAGTTGCCACCATGTTTTCCTCTGTGTAAGACAATTTTAGCTTCTTGATTATTTGCTACTGAAAGCTGAATTATGCCTCAGATACAGCGTGCAATGCTGTTAGGACTCCCTGTCTGTGGAGGTGATTCAGCAGATAAAGTGCTGGCTGTGCATATGGGAGAATGGGAGATGGACGCCCAGGGTCCACATGAGGCCTGTTGGTCCTATGCGCTTCTAAAATCCTGGTGAGCTTTGGTGAGATTGCAGGTGGAGACAGACCATACTCTGACATTTTCCGGATGGCTTGCCTGGATTGCTTGCCTGGGGATTGCATTCATGAATGAGATTCAGCCATATAACTAAGGCTGAGGGTGAGGGTCAACACCCAAGTCTGTACTCCAATCACCACACCTACACACTGGCATGTATATATCTGAAATCACACATACTTACAAATACACTGCACATAACATGCCATGTACATAGATGTAAAAATATTAGTTTTCAGGCTATTAATCCTGTTTACTAGTATGTTTGGGGCAAGGTGTCTGCTGGGAAGAGTGTGGGCAAAATTCTCCCAAACTTTGCTGAGAGGATCACCTCAGAATGGCCTTATAGACATGCTTCTGTTCAGCAGGTTTATTTCCCTCTTAATGAGTTCCACCTCTGTGGTGAATCCCTAGGTAGGTGGAAGTTAGAAAAAGAAAGTGTTTGTTCCAGAGTTTGCCAATCAGAAACCCTGAAATTAGGAACTTTTAGCTGTAGTTCAGAAGAAGCAAAGTTGAGGGGACAATGTTGCTATCCAGTGTCCTATAAAATGACTCAGAAATACCCTTGAGTATAAAGAGTTTCAACATATGCATGTGGACACACTATCAAAACATAACTTCGAGGCCCCAAAATATGGTGTCTTCTGAGATTGATGGCAACTTAATTCTTAGACATAGAGTATATTTCATGTTTTCCCAAAGCAACTCCTTGGGAGAGAGTGCTATGAAATGAAATGCCTAATTTTTTTTTGTTTGTTTTTTTTTTTTTACAAAAAACAGGCTATGGTGCTTTAGGTTTAGGGGAACAAATGAAATAGGAGCATTAAGTGCTCAAAACAATCAGTTACTGCAACCATCATAACAAGTGTGTGCAAAACTCGCCATTCCCCCCTCCTATGTGATGGGATGTGTGTGTGTGTGTTGCATGTGTGTGTGTTGCATGTGTGTGTGTTGCATGTGTGCATATGCCTGTTGCATGCTTTGCATATTTCTCTGTGCAGACATGAAGGAAAGAGGAGGATATTGGTGTCTTGCATCATTCTCTAACTTATCCACTTGACATAAGATCTCTGACTGACCCTGGAGCTGGTCTGGCAGCCAATAAGCCCAAATGGTAGCCTGTCTCTTCCACCCACAGTACTGGGGTTACATGTGCATGTACCATGCCCAGTTTTTTATGTGGATGCTGAGGATTCAAACTCAGGTTGATCTGTGTTGGCAGCAAACATTCTTACTGACTGACCCATCTCCCAAACCACTGGCTTTTTAAATTTTTATTTTTAAATACAACTATGAGTGAGTCTTCACTGAATGTTACATAGATTGAGACAAGTTGAAACTGCCAAAGCAAAAACTTTTTAAAACGGGGGTCAATGTTGAATTACATAAATGCAAAAATGTCACTTAGTGCACAGATAACAAACTTTTCAAGAGAGATGCTCTAAGGACCAAACTCACCTCTCACTGCATGTTTTGATTCTAAAGGCTCTCTGAAAGACCTCATGTTACAACAGAGGACATGGCCACCACCTCTGCTATTAAGGTAAAATTCTCCTTTGTGAAATTTGTTTTCTTATGAATTTTGTTAAAATGCAGCAGTAGTCTACCTATCCAGTTTTATATGGAAATTTGGTCAGAGAAAAGTGTTTGGTATCAGTGAACCATCTCTTCTATAAATTCCAGTGAGCAGTAAGTCCTTGCAGATAGCGGTGGCCCGATAAGAGAATGAACTGGAAACACAGGGAGTGGAAGATTGAGTGCAGTTCTCATATATTAGAAGATGCCTGGTGCTTGATCAAGGATGGTTTGCAGAAATAGATACACATTAGACTGATTTTAAAAAAACTGTGGTAATACATCTGAATACATTTTAAAGGGTCCAGTTATTGTAGTGATCCAGGCATCACCCAGGTGCCTTTTCTCTCAGGATAATTGCAGGCAGGTTTTCTCTTCCTTTGAATATTTCTATTTCAGGACCACAGATAAGACCATCTCCTCTGTCTGTCTCTTTTCTTCTGTATTTACATCAGCAAGAAATTCTGGAAATGTAGCTATTTGTAATCTGTTCAACCAAGTTTTCATTATGAAGAGATTACAGTGTGTTTTCTGTTTGATTCCACCAGGAGGATATTGACAACTCTTCCTCCAGGTACACGGTAAGTATTTTTCCCCAATTAGCCAGCAGTGTAGATGTGAAGATTCAATTACTATATAGTAACACTTTGGTTTCCGGATATTTGCTCTGTATTTGACAATAATATACACTCTGATTCTTTGTTTCATGTTCACATATTTAAAATATTTTAGGGTTATACTTAGCATTTATGTGTTCCTAGTAAAGTGACCTCATCACTGTGAGCTGCAGGAGGTTAGGAATCCTGTTTGTAACCTGGAGCCTTAGAGTAAGGGCTGTGTGAATCAGAAGTTGAATATTAATGACTTTTGAACGGAACTCAGCAGAAAAATGGGTTTCTATAAAGCAGTTTCACAGATTCTATGATATGGAGGACACTAGTAAGTGAGAGTTTATTTGTAAGTTGAAAATAATATACATTTTGCCTCCCAAACGTAGAAGAGAAACACTGATGAAAGGGGGGCTATTAAAATTAATAATCATCTCAAATAAGATTCAGAAAGTTTAAAATATAGTGAGTTCAGTTTAGTCTCAATCACAGGGAAAGGCCAAATTTCTCAATTCATGATTTTCTCAATCTACCTAGTAAGGAATAAAGTAGTTTTGATATTGTGCACCCCAAATCAAGAGTTCATTTCCTAATCAAACTAGGAAAATTGATCCTCTGTCTTTTCATTGCAGATCATACAGAAACAAATTTTGTATTACAAGAAGATCACTGCAATGAAGAAACTGGACCAAGCAGGTCTTAGCAAATCAGTGCTAGACCTAAGTACTCTGGGAGAGGCACTTCCTGAATTCTCTAGAAAGAAGTCATTCTTCATGGTAATTCCTATTAATTTAAAAAGTAACATATTTGTCTGTGAGGAGAATGTTGACTTTGTGTTTCTATGTCTGTATAGTTGCAAATCATGTCAGAGAAGACAAAGCCTTGAACATACTTTTCACCCCCATCATACTCTCCTTCCTATGAATACTCATGCTAGCCTGTCCCCTTCTAAGACAGTAGTTCTCAATGTTCCTTATGCTGTGAACATTTAACACAATTTCTCATGTGATGATCCTACCCATAAAATGATTTTTGCTGCTCCTTCATAACTGTAATTTTGCTAATGTGATGAATCATAATGTCGATATCTATGTTTCCAGAAGGCCTTAGATGATCTCTGTAAAAAGGTCCTATGATCCCCAAATGGGTTCACAGGTTGGGAATCCCTGTTCTAAGGTGTAAGTGATAGCAAATTAGACTATGGAAACAAAAATCAGAAAGTGAGTAACTTTTATCACAGTTGTGGAGGACTCATAAAACACAGAGAATAAAAAATAAAGACTCCTTGAGTCATAACTGTCAACATGAGTGCACATAACATACATACAATGTTTTAAACTGATTTATTTTATGTGTATAAATATTTTGCATGCATTCTCTCCATTCACTTTGTGTGTGTGCTGCCCACAGACACCCAAGACAGCATTTGATCTCCTGGAATTGGTGTTCCAGATGGTTGTCAGCATATGTGTGGGCTGGAATCTAGTCCAGGTCTCTGCAAGAGGAACAAGTGTCATAAACTACTGAGCCATCTTTCCAGTCCCCAGAATGAATCCATTTGATACACAAATAGAATATATCATCAGTGGAAATGAGTAGTCAGTCTCAGGATGTTTACTACCCTCCTAGCCCTAGGCCACTTTGACACATTGAAATCCAGAGAACACAGAGGCAGCACAAAGAGCAGTAGGAGGCTGGGCATGTTGGTGCACACCTTTAATCCCTGTAATCACTAAGCAGAGGCTGGCTGTTCTCTGTCAGTTCAAGGACACCCTGGTCTCTATTTATTTGAAGGATGAGGGGAGGCAAGGAACATGTGCACCAAGCAGAAGTGTGGAGGTCAAAGGATAATGTATATAGGAGTAAGTTTTCTCATTTCAGGCTCAGGTATCAAATTCAAGTTGTCAGTCATACTGGCAAGTGCCTTCATCCATTTAGCCATCACACTGGCTCTCTGATTTACACTTGGACTGAAATGTTGTAGCACTCACACACACCACCACCACCACCAGCACCACCAGCACTACCACCACCACCAAACAAGAGAAAAAGAGTGACAGAGAGAGAAAGGATATCATATGTTTGAATACTTTGTTACAATTTAGGAGATTGGTTAACCTTTGGGATGGCATATGGTCTGGTTAGCAGAAGGTTGTCTGTGGTGGGTCTTAGTGTTTATCACTACTTCTGGAATCAGTTCTGAGTTGTCTCCTTCCCTGTCTACCAGCATGTGAGAAGCAATAGACCCTTGCCACAGACAAAGCTTCCCTGTTTGCTTTCCCTACTTCAACTGCTGCAGGGAAAGTCAGTCAGTTAGAGCAGGGAAGGCAAACAGTAGTTCCCTGTAGCCATGAGCCTTTTTCCCTTGCATAAATAATCTCTGTCAGATATTTTGTCACAGCAACTATAAAAGTAATTGCCTTCTTTGTTTTTATTTATTTATTTTACTTTTTCTTTTATTCTTTAAGACAATCTTTTTTTTTATTTTACATACCAATCCCAATTCCCTCTCCCTCCCTTCTGCCTGCTCCTCCAACTCTCCACCACCCCACTCCACACTACCCCACTCCTCATTCATTCCTCATAGAAGATGAGGTCTCCCACGGGGAGTCAACAAAGTCTGTCATATCCTTTGAGGGAGGACTAAGGCCATCCTCCCTGTATCTAGGCTGAGCAAAGTATCCCTCCATGGGTAATGGGTTCCAAAAAGCCAGTTCACACACTAGGGGTAAATAAATCCTGACCCACTGCCAGTGGACCCACAAAACTGACCAAACCATATGACTGTCACCCACATTCAGAGGGCCTAGTTTGGTCCTGTGCCAGTTCCCTAGTTGTCAGTCAATAGCCAGTGAGCTCCCACAAGTTTGGGTCAGCTGTTTCTGCAGGTTTTTTTTTTCTATAATCGACCTCAGATTTTATCACAAAGCAAATCTCAACAGATTAAAAATAGTGGAAACAACCCCGTGTCTTATTGGATCACCTATGGGTTAAAGTTAGAATTCAACAACACTAATTGCAAAAATTCCACATACTCATGGAAACTGAACAGTTCTCAACAGAATTATCCCTGGATCAAGGAAAAATAAAGGAAGCCTTCCTAGAATTTAATAAAAATGAATGCATGACATACCCAATTCTTTGGGATGCTTTGAAAGCAGTACTAACAGGAAAATTCATAGCCCTAAGTGCCTATATAAAGAACCTGGAGAAATCTCACACTAGCATCTTAACAGCACACCTGAAAGCTCTAGAACAACGACAACAAAAAAGAGTTTCACTCAGGAGGAGTAGATACCAGAAAATTATCAATTTGAGGACTAAAATCAATAAAATAGAAACAAAGTAAATGAAACAAAGAGTCAATGGGACAAAGAGATGGGGTTTTGAGAAAATCAGCAAGATAGACAAACCCTTATTCAAACTAATCAAAAGAAAGAGAGACCAAAATCAGAAATAAAAGGGGACATAGCATCAGACACTGAGGAAATCCAGAGAATTATCAGGTCATATTTCAAAAATCTGTATTGGAGAAAAGTGGAAAATATAAAGGAAATGGACAATTTTCTTTTGTGTTTTAAACCTTCAGAAGGTATAAAGCAAGCAGGAGAGCTCGCTCTGTTTGTACCCCCTACTTAACCAAGTGCCAGTTTCCATTACAAATGGCTAACAACTAGCTAGTTACCTTGAACCATCTAAATTCAGCATTAGGAGAGACAAGGGCAGACTTGACATAATTATGACACTTAATAAAACCATTAGTAACTGTAATTTTAATATATTCAGAACCAAACTCCGAAGTTCTTTCTTTTAAGCCTAATCCAACTTGGTTTCTAAATTAATATTAGCTATTATGTATGGGGTCAAAGTGAGTAATTGGTCAAGGGAGGTCTTAGCAGGGAGACAGATCTCAAGTGATTTTAATAAACAGACATTCAATTGCCAGACATCTTCCAAGATTTCAGTGAAAAATCATTAGCATATAAATTGACATGATTAATACAAATGTAAATTTTAGACTAATGTTGAAATTTTAGGCTGATACAGAAAGTAAATGGTAATGTGATGAGTGTGGCGACCATGGAGTGTTCCCCTTGGTGTGAAGGGACCAACATCTTGGATATGCAAAGGATTAGAATACAAACCACAATATACAAAGCACAATATCACTAATAGAAATGAGATCTTAGCATATTCTTGAGGCAAATAAAGCGAAAGGGCAGTTGTTTCTATCCTTCAAAGATGTGATTGAAATAAAAAGAGACATCACTTTTATGATGTTAGATTTGCATAAAATCATATTAACACATGAGTTTCCAGAACCCATTACCTGGTGATTGCAGTGTAATGAGTATAAAATCACCACCTGATCTAGATAATGTCAGTTCCCCATACTAGCAGAATACTAAGCAGAAGTCTTCATGAAGAGCTACAGTCAGACATGCTGATAAATGACACAGGCTTCAAAGGCACAAAGATGATGCTTAGCTTAGGAGAAAGAAAAAGCTCACATCACAATGAGATGGAGAAAACATCTTCATTCTGAACTGATAAAAACCAATCTCTACCTCTATCTCTGTTTTTCTCTCCTCTCTCTCTCGCACACACTTCTTTTCATTAAAAGGCTACAACACAGAGAGAGAGAGACACACACACATATGCCAGCAGTTCAGAGCCCTTACATTGCAATCCTGTTGATAGGAGTTCCATCCCAGAGAACCAAACAAACAACAAGTGTCTCACATATGTAATCTCAACACCCCTAAATCCAGATTGGAGGCTGAGAGAGTAGAACAGCTCTGAAACCTACAAACCAGCCAGACTGGAACACACAGAGGCACAGAAACATTGAGAGACCCTGTCTCACGCAGTGAAACAGAGAGCTGCCTCCTGAAGGTTATCCTCTGCGCTTCACACACACACACACATGCATGCATGCACGTATACTCACACGCACTAGCATAGCACAAACAGGCATATTAATTCAAGCACACAAGCAAACACACACTCCAATAGTAATTTTTAGGATGATACAAAATTGATTATTCAGATAATAAATGGTGTCTATATATTCATTGTCACTCCTGTTGTGTAACTAACATATAAGGAAAATATCTTCAGGGTCTTCTCAGTCATCTTTAGTGTTTCTATTCTCCATGTGATATGTGTCCTGGAAAACTATACTTGTACCATGTGGCCCTTTCATTCCCTTTTTATAACTGGCTTAAGCATATTTAGTTAATGATGAAGCAATGAGTGAAATATATGGCGTGTGAAAATGTGTCTGAGGCTCACAAACCTCGAACTTTGATGTGTTCACGCTCATCATTCTCAAGGAAACCAATGAACTGAACATTTTCACATGATGCCCTTGAGCAGTTTGGACACACATGTAGTATGTGTACTTCCTCATCTGTTTTCCTTTACAAACAATGCTTCTCAAGCTATTTTGTTTACTATCTCCACGTTACGTTACATTGTTTGATCATGTTGGGTAAGCTTTGGAACGTTTGAGTTTTTCACATAAGTAGCACAAAGTCTCCTCAAACCTGGTACAGAAAGGTAAACATAGACTGCTAAGTTAGGAGTCTCCCTGAGATGTCATGAATGATTAAGGCCTAACATCATTATTTGTAATTGGAATAAAAGTTGGGGAAGCTCCTCTTCTGACAAACAGCATCAAATGCATTTTCAAAACTGGCACTTCCTAGATGTATCTGATTAAATCAGGTGGTGCTCTATGTATCCTATCTAAGCAAACATTATGGAATTGTCTCAACTCTTTTGGCATAATCCACTGCAAAATACCCCTTCAGCCTTTCAAATGCATCCTTCAGGTTCTGTCCATGTCATTGGAAGATGGTTATATTATTTTCTATTGCTGTAATAAAACACCCTGCCCATGGGGGATGGAGAGATGGTTCAGTGGTTAAGAGCACTGCTTGCTCTTCCAAAGGTCCTGAGTTCAATTCCCAGCAACCACATGGTGGCTCACTACCATCTATGAAGGGATTTGGTGCCCTCTTTTGGACTGCAGGGCTAGATGCATGATACTAACAATACCGTATACATAATAAATAAATAAATCTTTAAAAGAATTAAAAAAAAAAACACCATGCCGAAAGCAACATCTAGAAGAAAGTGTTTATTCACAGTGTGACACATGGTTCCAATGGGATACATACAATTTCATCACCACCATGATTCAGGCTGGCAGGCATGGTGCTGTAGCAGCAGCTGAGAGTTACGTTTAACTCTATACAAGAAACCAAGAGCTCACTAGAAATGGCACCAATCCTTTGAAACCCAAGACCACACAACTCCTCCAACAAGGCCACACCTCCTAACCTTCCCCCCAAATAGTTCCACTGCCCGGAAACCGACATTCAAATATTTGAACCCATGAGTCCGTTCTCATTCAAGCCACCACAGAGATGCTGGAACAGGCTATTACATTCATCAGCCATATATAAAAACAGTCATAGCTAAGGAGTAAGAATTTGGATGGCATCTCCCAGAACCCTCACTTCAGCTCCATAGTTCCCATCTGCTGTGGATGGTGGCACACTTTATTCATGCATTTCAAAAGTCACCCTCACTATTCCGTTATCCCAGGAACCTAATGGGCAATTGTGAAAGCCATGGGGAAAGCAGGAGTGTGGTGCAGAAGAGAGAGGTTCTTTTTGTTTCCAAAGCCCCTGATTGTCACATTCTCTTATGGAATGTAAAGTCCTTGTCATAAAGACAGGAGAGGACACATTGTGTCTTTTTTTCCATCTTCCCGTTATAGAGAGGTAGCAAAGAACCGTAGAAAAGAAGGCATAAAGCTGAGAAGGTCCCCTTTTAAGATTCTCAAACTCTGGGCCTTTGACTAAACCAGAAAGGAAGCAAAAGTTTCAGGATATCAGCGGTTATAGTGATAAAATTAGCCTGAGAAAACAAACATTTGGGGACTCTAAATCAAGACCCTGACATGAACAGATAAGTTCTAAAATGAACAAAAATAAGTGAAATTTTCAATGAAATCTAACATCTCAAAATTTCCTTAAAGGTTGAAACAAAGAAGGGAGAAGGTTTCCTTCCTCCACCTAATGTGCATGACATCGTGCCCCAGCCTCCTGCCCATGCCGATGCGACATCAACTTCTCATGTTAGTGAAAAAGGTGACAATCGTCAGTCACCTGAGGAAACTACTGTTAAGAACACCAGCGTTAGTGAAAGAGGTGACAGTCGTCAGTCACCTGAGGAAACAGCTGTTAACATCACCAGCGTTAGTGAAAGAGGTGACAGTCGTCAGTCACCTGAGGAAACAGCTGTTAACAACACCAGCGTTAGTGAAAGAGGTGACAATCGTCAGTCACCTGAAGAAACTACTGTTAACAACATCAGCGTGGATCACACACGTTCTCTAGGTACTTATACTGGGCATGCAAGGGGGAGAACACATGCTGTCCCTTAGCTTGTTCCTGGTAGACACACTGGTGACACCATGGACCCTGTGCAACATTCTGACCCCATTCTTGACACCTGCTTAGAAGAGAACACAGTGTCTTAGCTTCGCTACTGACCAGAAATCTGCTCTTGTTTGTATCCCAGGTGACGCGTTGCACCCTCAGAATGCTAATATGCGGGTTCTTGCTTCAAGTCCCGCTCACCGCACCAGCTATGCAGCGAATACCCCCACCAAGGTTTTTTCAATTTGGGCAGCAACCACATCATTGCTTCTCCTAACATCGTCATTATGGTTGCTGAAGTTGGTGGCTTTGATGATGCCGTGGGTATGGAACCTAATTTAGAAATCCTGCACAGTTAAAGTTACAAGGAGCTTAACAAGGTAAGTTAGACCATAACAATGGCTTAAAATTGATAAATATTTCTGTGCGAGAAATCCAATTCTCTTTGGCTCTAATATGCGTGATGATAAATAAATATCATACTTTGTATAGGACTCTTTAGATATTACCTATAACTATAAAAAATGATTATCTTTTCTAGTCATACTGAAAATGCATCACATAAAATTAACAAAATCTGTTTAGTCCAACCAAACTGATCAAGTAAAGTTGGTAAGCACACAGTTGCCTCCCATGCTGGAATGAGGAAATGATTTTCACTCTTAATGTGAAACTTGTATTTTCTGAATGGCTAAGCAGGGAAATGTAACTGTTAGATATTGGTTTTTATTTTTCTGTGTCCATACACTGTGACTTATGTGGACAGCATCGTTTTGGAAACAAACACCCCAAAAGAAACAACCTCTGAGAATAAAACCAATGAAACAAGACTCGACATTCTCAACATTCTCAAACACAATGATATTCATGGTGACACGACACTGCATAGGATTCTCCGGGTGATGCCTCTGTTACTGCTTATCTTGACGATGCCACCCATGATGTTCTGAAACTACTGATAATTCTTGCTTTTCTTTTTAGTTTCTGCTGAAGAACCTATGAGGATCTCCTGTCATCAAGTAACAAACTGTCAGAAACATTTTTTGAGGTTTTCTTTCATTTTATTGTTTGAAGAATATTTTCAGTTTACTCTTTGACATTTTAATGTATGTAATTTAGTTTCTGCTGAAGAACCTATGAGGATCTCCTGTCATCAAGTAACAAACTGTCAGAAAATTTTTTGAGGTTTTCTTTCATTTTATTGTTTGAAGAATATTTTCAGTTTACTCTTTGACATTTTAATGTATGTAATTTAGTTTCTGCTGAAGAACCTATGAGGATCTCCTGTCATCAAGTAACAAACTGTCAGAAACATTTTTTGAGGTTTTCTTTCATTTTATTGTTTGAAGAATATTTTCAGTTTACTCTTTGACATTTTAATGTATGTAATTCAGATCATCCATGTTGCTCATATCTTCCCAATCTCTGTCCTCTGCCTCCATCCCATCCCCTAACTTGTCCTCATCCCATTTTTGTGTCATTTATCTTAAGGAGTGTGACTTCCAGTAGGATCCCCACAGCCAAGTGCATGTGGACATTATCAGTTGGACTGAGTGAGGTATTAAAATAGGGAGGGAGACATAACATCCATCTTTCACTACTTTTGCAGATAAATTACATATAGTGTTTTGTTCCTTGAATTACTGGCCAGGCATTAAATCATTATATCTTATCTTATTCTACAGACCTTATTATGCTTTCAGAACATGTAAAGCTTGCTAAACTTTCATTCACCAATTAAACATGCATTGTACATGCATCCCCAGAGAGATGGCACAACTCAAGGGGATACTCAATTCAATAGGAATTTGACTTTTCTAGTGGAACAGACTGATAAATTCAGAAAGATAAAAAAAATACTTTGCTACTTGGACTTTCTCCCTTAGTCCTTGATCAGAGGTCTCCTAGTTGTGCAGAATTCTAAGGAGATTAAGGAGCTGTAATGGAGAGCTGAAAGCAGCAAAGGGTCAAAAGTATTTCCAAGAGGTCAATAAATTTATTATTCTGCCATCTGATAAAATATTGAAATAAATTTCTGCCTAGAATGAATTTCATGAGATTTGTAGAAAATGAATAGAGTTGTTCATTTGTAACAAAAGATGACAAATATTAGATGCCGAGTTTGCCACATCTTTATGAATACAAATATAGATATGTATGGGTTCCTTGGCACCCTATTGTTCAACACTCTGGAATGAAAAATTCCACTGAGAATTGTTGAGGCTAAGAGGCCCAGCTAGGGCTAGAATATAAAAATCAACATGGCAAATGTATGTGGGGGTTTATTTATGTATATATGTACAATTAAAATACATGGTCCTTTAAATGAGCTCAATTTTATTCAGAATGCATGATTTTAAAACTGTGTTTTTGAAGAAGCATGTGGAATATACTGCAGGGGAGGAAAGAATACTATCAAAATATATCATAAAAATAAATTATAATGTATTTCTGGTAGCATATAGTAATCTAGTTCCCTCTTAGTTCACCGCCTTTTATAGTATTCTAAAAAACCTATTAACCTGTTGTACATTATTTTGAAAGATTAAAGATATTAGAACCTTTAAAAATGATGTTATTATGATGTTATTACATTGACTTTCAAGTGATAATCTGTCAGAAATATTTTATAAAATTTAGAAATTTTCCTCATTTGGACCTTGGGAGCTCAGTCCAGTGCTCCAATGTGGGTCTCTGTCTCTATCTTCATCCATCACCACATTCATCAGTGTGGCTATAGGATAGGGCCAGTTCAGGCGGCCTCTCCTCAGCTGCTCAAGGAACAAGCTGGGGACATCTCCTTGGATACTTGGGAACCTCTCTAGAGTCCAGTCTCTTGCCAACTCTAAAATGGCTCCCTTAATTAAGATATATAATTCCCTGCTCCCATATCCTCTCTTCCTCCATCCCAACCATCCCATTCCCCCAAGTTCTCCCCATCCTTTCCTTCTCACTTCTCTCTCCCCCTCTCCCCTTACCCCCACCTCAGCCCCATCCCCAAGCTCTCAAATTTTGCCTGGCTATCTTGTCTACTTCCAATATCCAGGAGGATAACTACAGGTTTTTCTTTGGGTTCACCTCCTATTTAGCTTCTCTAGGATCACGAAGTATAGGCTCAATGTCCTTTATTTATGGCTAGAATCCACTAATGAGTGAGGACATACCATATTCATCTTTTTGGGTCTGGGTTACCTCACTCAGGATAGTGTTTTCTATTTCCATCCATTTGCATGCAAAATTCAAGATGTCATTGTTTTATACCGCTGAGGAGAGAGAACATGAGCAAGGAAGTCAGGACCGCCAGGGGTGTGCCCACCCACTGTGACAGTGGGGCTGATCTAATGGGAGCTCACTAGCCAGACTGGGACTGATGGAGCATGTGATCAAACCAGACTCTCTGAACATGGCTGACAAGGAGGGCTGACTGAGAAGCCAAGGACAATGGCACTGGGTTTTGATTCTACTGCATGTACTGGCTTCGTGGGAGCCTAGTCTGTTTGGATGCTCACCTTCCTAGACCTGGATGGAGGTGGGAGGACCTTGGACTTCCCACCGGGCGGGGAACCCTGCCTGCTGTTTGGACTGGAGAGGGATGGGGAGGGGGGAATGAGGGGAAGGGGAGGGAAATAGGAGGGGATGAGGTGAAAATTTTTAATAATAATAATAATTAATAAAATAAAATTCGTACTTACTCTCAGAAAAAAAATTAGAAATTTTAATGTTAAATATTTCTCTGAAAATTGATACAGTATATATTGAATTTTAGTAGCTTGTCACTAAAATGTACTATGAAAATACTTTAAACTGTTTCTTTGTATTGTACAAGCTGATGGCATGACCTCTTGGTGACATGTTTAAGGAGCAAGCTTCTATTATAGCTATCAGAGATAGAACAGACAGCGGCATATCAAGTCACCCAGAGCAGAAATAGATGTTGGCTGAACATAGTCAACTGCACCTGCCTATGATAGAAGCAGAAGCAGAGCAGAGAGGCAGATGGAGAGAAACAGAAGAGGAGACACAGTGTGAGAGAGGGAGAGGAGCGTAGAGACAGGAGGAGACAGAGAGAGAGGTTTAGAAAGAGAATGAGAAGCTGGGATAGGGATGCTTCTGAACTAGAGGGAGTTTAGGGTAGGGGAGCAGGGTAGAAGACCTAGCACACGAGCATGGACTCTGACATGTACAGCGGGTACTGGTGCTGCTGAAGGAGCCTGGAGGCTAGTCTGTACCTTATTATAGTAATAGCCAACACAGGTAGTCAATTTTTCCTACTGCCAGTGATAAGAGAAATGACCCCTTTGAGAAGAGGAAGTAGCTTCACAAGTTTTTAAGGAATGTTGGATTTATCTACCCTCCAGAAATCCTCCAAAAGTCAAGGTTGGGCCCATTTCTGGGTATCTGGGCCTGCAATTGCAGTTTTGGAAACTGGAGTTCAATGAATTTTAGTGGATTTTCCAAGGCACAAACCAGTCATGTTGAGGTTTCCATTCTCACACTGCTCTCACATGAGTAAAAACACCACCCGAACTACTCTATTGGCCTTCACATCCATAGAGGTAAACTGTGGCTGCTTACCTGCATTCCCTCTTTACTTTTTATGACATTCCATCACCAGCACATATGAAGTGAGCAAAGTCACTCACTGAGGGTGGGGCCTTATGAGTCCCTTCCTGTGTATGATTATCATTGTGTCCTGGACACCATTTCACAGAAACAATCTACAACCTCTGCCTCTCTCTTCCAAAGTGGTCCCTGAGCCTTGCAGCGTGTTATGGTTCAGATGTCCTGCTGAGGTCTGAGAGCTGCACAGTTATGTATTCTCTAGACTTTGGCCAGGTGTGAGTCTGTGCAGTCAGCAGAGCCCACTTCCTAAAGAAGCCTCTCTCATTAGGGATCACAGTTGCTCGAATGTATAGGTGTCAGAGAGAGTACATAGAAGGCAGCTTGATGCCATGTAATTTTAACAAAACAACAACAGAGGGCCTGTTGTGTGGATTCACCACATCAGTGATTAGCTCAGAGTCACCAATACTGCATCAGCATGGCAGTAACAAAATAAAAGCACTTCCACTGGGAGTCATTTCCAGGTTTGAATTTTCTCCATGTTCCCTGTCTTACCTCCTCTGTCTGTTGCATGAATCCAAATCTGTGCCTTTCTGAGGAAGTGTGCCTGTCCCTTTGTCTGTTTTTTTTTGTGTGTGTGTGTCTGAGTCTGTGTCTGTCCCTATGTCTGTCTGTCCCTACACGTGTCCCTATGTGTGAATTTGTGTGTCTGCCCCTTTTCTTGCTCTCTCTTTTATTGAATTCCCCATAAGAATCACATGGGGAAGGAGTTGGGTACTTTACAGAAATCATTCATAGAATCTTACAAGGGATTAAGGTAATGAGCGCAACTGAACCCAATTCACCCAGACAGGAAAAAAAAATTACAAATACCATGATTGCCCAGTAATGCTGCTGTGCTCAACAGTTTTGGTGGATACTCATTTAGAAGTGTTTTCAACCTCTATGTTTGCTCTTTTATACAAATGATATACATGAATTGTTCTGGATCAGGGGCACAGAAGAAGACATAATTTAACATTACAATTAAATATTACTTTAGTTTGTTAAAGGCGGCTATTATGAAGACCAAGGAAAGTGGTGGTAACTGTTTTTCTCTTAAAAGTTGGCTAAACAATCATTTGAGTACACAATAGGAGAGCAGCCTTATGTCTTAAGTGACCTCAAAATATGTTCTGAACTCTGGCTGTGATGTCAAGCAAATGTTCCAGTCTCTAAAGTAAGACATATTTCCATATTACATCACCATGGCCTCAGTCATTGAGCTCTTAACCAAGTTTACAGAACCAGCCAAGAGTTCCCTACTGTGTGGTAGACCTAAAATCAAATCACAAATTTCATTGTTCCTATAAGAGTGAACACACAGAGAATATCTTGCCAGGAAAGTTGTCACACACAGGGTCTACAGATGGGTAGAATCATTGCCAACTTCCCTCTTCCAGTAGCTTGCATAGAAGTTCTAGTACTGTGAAAGCTAGCCAGCATGGATACAACACGACTTCTAAATGTCCTATATCCCAAGGGCGTAGAGTGTTCAGAAGAGTCCTACATCTAATTCTCATGTGGAAATGAGGACATTGGCAAGAGCTTGTAATGTTTGACAGGAGCCCCCCTTACTTCACAGCTCAGAGGGAACTATCCCATAGTATTGGGGTCTTTGTTTAGTAAACTTAATCTTCTGGGAGGAACGTTATCCGTGCATGCAGGGCTCCTTCATTCAGTTGTTTTACTTAGGCTTCCAAGGATGCAGCTTCATTCATTTGGCTTGGTGGCAAACCATGGTCCATGTGTGGAGGTCAGAGGATCATTTTCTGGGTCATTTTCTTACCTTTTACTATGTGACTTCCCAACATCAAACTTAACATTATATGGTTGCCGTCAAGCACCTTAACATGCTAAACTTAAACAACTTAAAATGTAATATTTGTCCAAAAGGATTTTTTCCTCCATGCATACTTTTGGTTAACCATTTCCCCAACACCACACTTCTTCCATCCCTGGTTAAACCTTTCCACTTGCAAGGATTCCCTTACCCCCGTCCACAGTGCATTTCTTCTGCCCTCCCACTTCCCTCAAGGCCTGTTCTCCTCTAAGGATCCATTTCATGCTTTCTGGCTTTAACAGGTATTCTGAATTAAATTCATTAATCTGAGAATTCAAAGCTTGAAACCACATGTAAAACAGAAGGGACACAGAAACATTCAGTCCATACAAAGAACCAGGGACATCATTGGCAGTGTGGCAGCTCCCTAATTACCAAGGCATCTGGGGAAAGCTTAAATTCAAGGGCATTTGAGCCACACCCTCATCTCATTTGACCTAGGACAATGCTACCCACAAAGGATCCAGGACCACAGCATGGCATGAAGCAAGACAAGGACCCATTTTAATGACCAAACAACATGGCTATGTCTTAATACAAAGAATGTATAGGGTGCTTCAGACCTTATCCTGACATCAGATGATTTTTTTTTCAAATCAGATACTATATTACTTGAAAAATTTTTTGGATAACTAAGCTGTGAAGAACAAAGAAACTTTGGAGCATCAGAGGAAAACAACATGAGAGAAGGTGTTAAAATGGGCTAGAAGAATAATAACATCATGCATGAGAGAATCAGGAGGGAAACATCAAGAGTAAAGATAGAGTTAGAATGAGAGATGGAGAAAGCAGGGAGGGTAACAAAGGGGCATCATGAAAGCACCATGAGCGAGTAAAGAAGGAATCCATCAGAATAGGTCTGAGTGTACATTTCCTAAGCCCTCAGATAAAAAAGTTTCAGTTTGTGCTACACTGTGGACTTTCCCTTCAGTGCTGTCAGCAGCCTGGAAGCTGGTTCTTTCAGACTGTTACAGGCATCTTGCAGTGCACGCGCCACGCTTGCTGTATACAAGTGTCAGTCTCACACAGGATATGCACCATGAGCGCTGCTGCAGTTGTGTCAGCCTCCTGCAGTGCATGCAAGGGAAGTGCTGGGCTACTGGTTTGCACTTGGGGCAGTGCATTCACAGTGAGTGGTGGGATATAGACATGAACTTCTGACAGTACCTGCCCCATGAGTGATAGGTTAGCTGTGTGAGTCTCCATCCACACATAAACCATTAGTTCTTCAGTCTCACTCAGTAATTCACGTTATTGCTGGAGTTTAGGCATGATCCTCCCCCAGCACATGCACCATGAGTACTGTGAGATTCATCTAAGTCTCCCACAGTACATTCACATTCAGTGCCGGTTTCCACCCATAAGCCCACAATAATTCATGAACAATGAATTCTTAGTTTTAAGTAAGAGCTTCCAGCAGGACATGAACCATGAGTGCTAGATACAACCATGATCCCAGCACATTAAAGGGAAGCTCATGCTTAAAATCCAGCACTCATTGTAAATGTTATGTGTGAGACTCAAACCAGCAACTGAGCACAAGTCGTGTGTACCGCAAGAGTCTCATGCCTATATCCAAGCCTTCATGGTACAAGCACTATTGTGGGCTCATGGTTGTATCCCAACACTCAATGTGCATGTACTGTGGAGGGCTGACACGTTTCCAACCATGCATGGTGGTGTACTCTGACAGGGTCATACTTATATCCCAGCATGTACTGGAGTGCTCTTATGGCTAACACTCAGCATTAATCGTGCATTTACAATGGGAACTGGACAGCTGTATTGCAGCACTCGTGATCTACTGTATGAGGCTCAAATCATTAATCCATCATTCTTACTGAACATAGTGTAGTGGACTTGTGTCCTCAACCATGTTCTCGTTGTGAATGTACTGTGCCATAATGAACTCCAGACTCAAGCTGTATGCACTGTGGGTGGATCATGCCAATAACCTGCGTCCATTGTGTATATACAATGGTAGGCTTACAGCTATAACCCAGAACTGATAGTGTATGTATTTTTGGATGGGATTCCCTATTACCCAACATTCATGGTATATGTTCTGCTGCGGGCACTAGGCTGTAACCCAGCTCTCATGGTACATACTGTGGGAGATATGTATCTCACCTCTCATGGTGCATGGACTGTGGTGGGCTCATGGCTGTCACACATATTTGATTATGCATATAATGTGGAAGGCTGACAACTGTATCTCAGAAGCACTTGTGTGGGAAGTACAAGCTGATGTAACCCAGGACTCATTGTTATTGCACTATGGATGCTGACACCTATATCCCAGAACTCCTTTGGAGGGTTCTGGGTGACCACCAATAAGTAACCCAGCGCTCAGAGTGCATACACTGTGGGAAGCTGTTGAGTGTTTTCTAGCAATCACATTGCAGATACTCTGGGAGGCTGGAATGTGTATCCCACCTCTCATGGTGCATGTACTGCAATGGGCTCATGCCTATAGCACTAGTGGTGCAGGAACTCTAGACAAATTTCCAAACTACATATGTATATGACTCTATTAGATACAAAATATATCAATATCAAATCAAGTGATTCAGAATTTGACATCCTAGCCATCTGTTTTGTCGCAATGAATGCATTAACTTTGCTCAGGCTTATTAGAGCTGTTGAACAATCTCTCTTCCAGAAAATGCCTAATAGGTTCCCAATGTCATTGCAAATACAAAAGCAAAATCCACTAGAAAATTAGAAGCATACAAATTACAATGGGAGATTGATACTATTATAATCACATAAGGTATTACATTATGCAAAATGGAAGAATAGAGAGTGAATGGCAATACATGCGTAGATAGACACAAAAGAAAGGGTGACAGAACAACCACACTGCATAAAGCATTTATATTTATGTAAAGAAACCTAAAAGAATAAATTGTACTGCATGATCACTTCATAGAACAGAGGAATGTGTGATTATTTAAGAAAATTGTTTCATTAAAATACAGTAAAAGGACTCCCATCTGCTCTGACACCATCTCCACATAGCTGGTCTGACTCCAGAAATGTGGCTCAAGCATTGTCTCTGCGTGCAAAGTTCCTCTGACCCCTCACTCACCCCTGCACATTTTCCACACCCCCAGACCTATCCCCAGTCAGGCAAGAAGCTCATGGACCAGCTGTCCATGGCTTTCTCTGACTACATAACTTCTGCAGTGGAGCAGCTAAAGCCTCACTTCAGACCAAGAGCAGGAGAAAGAAATTCTTTGAAGACCTCATCACTTGTCATAGAGGGAGAACCATTAATCAGGGATTTTGTAGATCTGAGCAGGAAAGGGGTCTGCAAGACCCTTTAGTAGTTTAGAGCTCTTCCTTTCTTCCACATCCAGTGGGGAGATCACTATGGCTACAAGTTCTTCAGTCAAGTGGGATATTTTACCACCCTGTGTCAGTTTCCTTCCCTGAATGATCCATTTCCAGGTTAAAAGCTTTAGTTCTAGCTTTTCCAGTTATTCTGACCTGAGGTAACAGTATTGTGTAGCACTATATACTTCTTGTTTTGTCTAGTAGCAGCAGGTTGAGATCACACACACACACACATCCTCACACACACGCACACAATCAGAAAGACACAAACTGATTTTCTTTTTATATTTTGTATGAATTTAAATTTCTAATTTCAAGGTATTGTGATCATATTTTCCCTCCCTAAACTAATAGCCCAAGGACCTATTGAAAAATGAAATAATGATGGTATGAAAAATGCATTAATAAAATGTGTAAACAATACATTTTCATATTTCAGTTTATAACACATTTATGATACTGCATGTTTAACAAAAAAACATTAATAAAATTATTCCTAATATTTTGACAAACTCATAGATCAGTGTCTTGTTTTGATATTATCTGAGAAGCTTCCTTCTGCAGCATGTAAGAGCAAGTACACTGACCCACAGCCAGACATTGTACAGAGAGTAAGAGACTTTGAACCACTTTTCCATCAGGGGGATGTACCCATGAAATTCATGTCCTTGGGGGTCAGGGAACTCTATAAAATAGAAGGTGGCAAATAGTGTTGGAGCCTGACAGTATGGAGCACACCAAGAGAAGAAGGCCCTCAGAATCAACAGGAGCAAAGCTCTTTTTTTTTTATTGAAAAAAAATTTTTCCCACTTCCTCCTCGCCTCCCATTTCCCTCCCCCTCCTCCCGCCCCTCTCCCCCTCCCCCCACTCCTCTTCTCCTCCCTCTCCAGTCCCAAGAGCAGTCAGGGTTCCCTATTCTGTGGAAAGTCCAAGGTCTACCCCCCTCCATCCAGGCCTAGAAAGGTGACCATCCAAACTGTCTAGGCTCCCACAAAGCCGGAACATGAAGTAGGATCAAAACCCTGTGCCATTCTCCTTGGCCTCTTGTCAGCTCTCATTGTCCGCCATGTTCAGAGAGTCCGGTTTTATCCCATGCTTTTTCAGTCACAGTCCAGCTGGCCTTGGTGAGCTCCCAATAGATCGGCCCCACTGTCTCAGTGGGTGGGTGCACCCCTCATGATCCAGACTTCCTTGTTCATGTTCTCCCTCCTTCTGCTCCTCATTAGGACCTTGGGAGCTCAGTCCGGTGCTCCAGTGTGGGTCTCTGTCTCTATCTTCATCCATCGCTAGATGAAGGTTCTATGGTGATATGCAAGATATTCATTAGTATGGTTATAGGATAGGTTCATTTCATGTTCCCTATCCTCAGGTGCCCCAAGGAATTAACCGGGGACATTGCCCTGGGCACCTGGTAGCCATTCCAAGTTCAAGGAGCAAAGCTCTTATGAACTCACAGACTAAGGCAGCATGGATATGGTCTGCAGGGTTTGCCTGCACCAGGTCTTCTGTATACCTTATGGATCCAGTTTAATAATTTTATGGGATTGCTGAGTGTGTGATTGAGTGAATCTCTGATTCCTACGCCCTCTCTTGGACTCTTTTCCTACGGTTGGTTTGTCTTGCTCAACTCTGATGCAATAGTTTTTGTTATTTTACATTTTATTATGTTATACTTCTTAGAAAAATGAATGGATTATTAATGAATGAACACTTCAGACACTATGATACAAGTTAACAAAAGAATTGCCAGTTATGCTAGCTCAGACAAGGATAATCACTTTTCTTTTATAGTGTGACACTGGATACCCATCCAGGACAGGCCTCACTTTCCAGAATAACTGACCAACACATAATGGACTCCACATTTTGTGTATTTATGCTTTAATTTGGTTACAGTTTGGTGGAGTTTTTGTTTGCTTATTTTATTTTCCTTTTTGGGTCTGATTTTATTTTATAGTATTGGTTTTGGAGGGTTTTGTTGTTTAAATGTTGTTTGTTTTTTGAAACTTTTTAACCTGTTTGGAAAGCAGCATGAACAAGGTTATTTTGTAAACTGGCAAGGCAAAACACTTGACACATAAAGAGAGAAATGTAGTACAGCCCCTCACTTTTGAAAGGTTAGTTTTCTGCTAATATGATTGTTATTATTTACTGCAATTCCATCAGATCAATAGATTAAAATTGAAAAATAGAGGATATTTCCTTAATTTTTCAAGCAAAAAAAAAGATATCTTTACTCCACTTACCTAAATCTTTTGTTTTAAAATGTACTCAGTCATAAGGGGCTTTTAAACATGAAGCAAAGAAAAACCAGCCTACAATTCACAATCCCAGAGAATCTAAACAACAAAGGTGTTCCTAAGACAAACAAACATGGATCTAAATGGGATGGAGAAAAAGACAAGATCCCCTAGTACATTGGGAGCATGGGGGTCACAGGAGAGTGTAGCAGGGTAGAGGAGAAGATGAGAGGGAAGAAGAGCAAAATGTATAGTGCAATAAAAACAATAAAAGAAAAAAATAACAAAAAATATAGCAACACACTATGTTGACTTCCCATGGGAAGTCTTATACACTCTGAGGAGCCAATGGATGTGAAAGAGGGAAGATGGGAAAGCAGGAGGGAAGGGAGTGGGAACTGGGTTTGGTATGCTAAATCAGAAAAGATTGTTCTAAAAAACAAAACGAAGCATTTTGAAGAAATAAGAAAATGAAAATATGATCACATGCCAGGCAGTAGTGGAGAACACATTTAATCCCAGCACTTGGGAGGCAGAGGCAGGCAGATCTCTGTGAGTTTGAGATCAGGCTAGTCTAAAGATCAAGTTCCAGCATAGCCACACCTGTTATATAGATATATCCTGTCTCAACACCCTACCCACCTCACCGCCCCCCGGCAAAAACAACCCAAAACTGAAAAATGGACACACATAAAAAATATAGCATTTTCTTTCATTCTGACTAGGTATATAGTTTATGTCTTGATTTATCAAATCCCTTTTACATGATACAAGATCAACAAGGAGCAATTCAAAACATTAATTTTGTTGGTTATCATTCTCACTAGATGAGTCAATTGTGTATAAAAATTAATAATTAAGTATAAAACAGATATGTCTTTTATATGTGTATTACATTATAACCCAAATAACCATATTTTGCAAAGTTCCTTTCCAACACAATGCTATTTTAATACTTTTTGACCTGATTGTACTCAGTAGGATTTGTATTGAGTCACACATACCTTCTCTACACCATCATTTACATTATCACCCAATGTCTTCAATTCTAAACAAAGTGGAGATTTTCTACAAAGCACACTAGATAGAACGAGAAGCGGCAATCTTTAATAGTTAGCTGCTTATATCTATTCCATTAAAAATTACTGCTACTCTTTGAAACCATGATCTTTACAAAATCTATTGGTACCATCCAGAGCGTAGGCAAATAAACACATGCCTTCCCACAGTTTTCTTTGTAGACATTTACTGCAGCCATGTGGCACCAGCCTGAGTTTGCATCTTTATTTGTTTTCACTGGAATCTATGAAAAGAGGAGTGCTGTAGAAAGTCTTACAGCCAGTGGTAACCTGCCCACTGGGGCATGGCCTCTTAAACTACATATCCGGGTGTAGAACGTGCATCTGACCTCTTTTCTGGCTTCGGGATTTGGTTTCTGATCTCCATTCAACAAGAGGATTCTGATTTGTGTGTCTACCCCTAAATAAAAAAACATCTATTTCTCAATTCTGAGCTAGTGTGGGATTTCTTTTAAGTGTCCTTCCACATTTGGCACCCATGTGGATTCAGACTCCATGCCTACCTGGTGGACGGTGTAATTGCCTAGCCGGTCCATGGCACAGACATTCTCCCAAGTCTGCCTGCTTCTCTTGCTTTTATCTAAGCAGTTTTTTGTAGAACCCAAGCCACAGCGAAGTTTACTGCTTGTGGCAATTGGAAAATTTTCCAACCATATGCACAACTGCCCCAATCCTTTGCATGGTTCCTTGTAGCGTGGTGACTTGTGCAGCTTCCAGTTTCTGCTTCCTGCCCGTGAGCTCTGGTTTTCTTGCTCTGTGTATGGAATTGATTTAATTGCTTTTAATTTGTCAAGCAAAGCATATTTCTCAGTACTTAACCAGTACCAAGGCAGAAAACTACAGAAGCTCAGAAACTAAGTGGTCCAGGACCATTCCTATCACCACTGGTTGCATTGCTTCTAGTCACAACTTTGCAACCACGACATCTGCTGGACAATAAAGGTTACAGTTTACCAGATCACATAACAGGAAATTAATATATCAATATGAAATACTACATTAATACTGAAACTTTTGTAACTTTTTTGTTAATAGTATGGATTGTACTATGCGAGGCTTACATGGTTATGGTGATATTTCAATTTAGTGGGTATTGGGACTCAGTTTTCTTCTGCAAATGCTATCATTAAGAAAGAATATGGCACTTTTAGGAATGATACAGTCTTTACAGACTAATAATGAACAGCTAGATGACAGGATTAATACCATCAAAAATCAAAAGTTGCCTGAAAAAATTAATACTATTAAAAAGGATAACATTAATTTGACAGACAAAATTGAATATCTCAGGGTACTAAGAATTTATCTGAAAGAATTCATACTGTTGAATTAGACAATTAAAATTTTTTAAAATGTTATGATATGTTAGCAGATAGACGATCTCTCCAGAATGGCAATCTGCACGCTGTTCAAGAAATGTCCAAGGATGAGATGTTATCTTTAAATGAGAAGCTTCAGACCTTCGAATCACATGTGAAAAATGTGGACCAGAGGTTAGGTGCCTCCATGAAATCACTAGTAAACTATATAGGCCAGGAGATTCAGGCTTTACAAAAGATAATAATAAAAAGATTTTAAATACTTGAGGAAATTATTGGAGCTGAAGAACAGGGAAAGAAAGCACAAGGACAGGATTCAACATTGCCAGTAGCTGTCAGAGATGACTTACCCAGGGTTTTAGCTTCATACCTGTAATCTACTCTGACAATGCATCAAGTTCTAAAGGCCCAAAAGGATGCAAAGAAGGTACATGAATATGTATAGGAATGAATGATCTAAAAGAAATTAAGCAAGCTGTTGTAACCTATGATTTGCATTCTGCATTTGTAAGGGAGATCATAAAGACATGGTCTTCTAGCATTAAAGCAACAGCACATAATAGGATTCAGTTAGTTTCAACAGTCCTGGATGATGAGTCTCAATTAATGTTTGAAATTTATTTCAGGGAAGGGACAAAAATTTTGGAACAACAGGGAAAAGCAAAAGGCCTTGAGACTTCCCAACATCAAATTCTTGGTGAAGACCCTTAGCTCATCCAGAGGATCAAGCTCTTTTCAATGAATAAATCTTGACTTTATGCCACAAAGCAGCTTTGAATGTTTGGGACAGAATTCAAGAACTAAGGAAAATTTTGAATCATACCAGGGTTAAATAGGGCTAGAGAGAAACCTTTATTGACATTTTGCAAAGATTAATTAAGGCTTTACAATTCAGAGTGAGAGACCCTGAAGCTAGACATGTACTAATTGAATCCTTGGCTTTTGAAAATGCCAATTTATAATGTAAGAAGATACTTGGGCTGTTCTTCCACGACTGACTACCACAGGGTGAGAGAGGCCCTGGGGAGAAAACCAGGGAAAGATGTGATCCCCTTCAATGGCTGGACTCCTGAGGACTGACCACACTGGGCTGCCAGGATGGGTTAGCTGTGTCTCCTCTTCCAAGTCTGGCCTGTGCGCCCTGGTTCACAACTCGCCTCCACAGGGCCTGTTAACTAGGAAAGCTGTGCCCACTCTTCCATATCTTCCCTTCCCTGGCTCTTCAAGGACTGCCAGGCCAGGGAAGCTGTGCTCTCCTCTCTCACCGCTGGCCTCCCCGGGACAGGGCAGGTCTTAGGGGTCCAGGACAGAAAAGCTACACACCCTCCTCCATGGATGGTCACCCAGAGCCTGGCTATGGCCTGGGTAGCCAAGACATTGAAGCTGTAACTCCTCATCCATGACTGGCCTTCCCAGGCCCTCCAGTCTGGGGAAAGTACACCTGCCCACATTTTCAGCTGGCCTCACAAGGTCATGCCATGTCCTGTCAAGTCAGGTTGTAGGCATTGTAACCCTTCTTCCATGGATGGCCTCTTTAGGGCCAGACATGCCCTGGGAAGGCAGGCTGGGTCCACTGAACTCTCCTTTCCCATGCCTGGGCTCTGCAGGGATGGACACGCCTTGGAGAGCCAGGCCAGAGACACTGCACCCCTGTCATTTGTGACTTGCCTGTTCATGGCCAAACAGGCACTGTGGAGCAAGTTGGGGGAGTATGTGTCCCCATCTTCCATATATGACCACTGCAGGTTGCACAGATTCTGGAGGGGAGTCTGTGACCCCATGTTCATGACTCCGACTGCAGGACCAGACAGTTCCTATAGAGTCATGCTGTGGAAGCTTTGCCACCCTCTTCCACAGCAATTCTCCACTCTACAGGCTGGCACCTGGTGTGCCAAGCCAAGGTGTGCTCTCTGTTCTACTGATGACCTCCTGTGGGCATGTCCAGTTCAAGTGAGCCTGGCTGGGGAAGCTGTGAATCTTTCATGGCTGGACTCTGCAGGACTGGACATGCCCTGGAAAATCAACCTGGGTAAGAAACTCATGATTTAAATGCTATCGTCGAATTGGTTGATCATGCTCTGGAGTGCCAAGCTATGAAAACTTTGATCCCTCCTCCGTAGCTTGCCTGTTCCTTCTCTTTCATGGCTGGCTTGACCAGAGCTTGGGGGTCTGTGTTATCGCTTCTACAGAGAGTCGCCCAACAGTCTGCCCGGTCAGGGATGCTGTGTCTCCTCTTCAATGGCTGTCCTCCCCAAGTTCATCAATGCCCTGAGAAGTAGATCATGGAAGCTGTGCCCTCTCTTTAATGGCTGACCTCTAGCCCCTCTCGCACGACTGGACTCCCAGGTCAGCAAATTTAAAGGAACCAGGTCAGAAAAACTGTGCCCCCTTTCCCATTTCTGGAGTCCCCAAGGCCAGCAATGCCCTCAGGAGACAGACTGGGGAAACTGAATCCCCTATTGCCTGACAGGCCTCTCCAGGGCTAGCTATGCACTGATGAACCAGCTTGGGGAATCTGTGCCCCTTTATCCATGGCTGGGCTCTGCAGGATCAGAAAGTCCATGGGGAGCCATGCCAAGGTAGTTGTGCTCCCTCTTCCATGAATGGCCTGTACCTCCCTTTCCACAACTGCCCTCCCTAGGGTCTGTGAATCTGGGGAATATGTCACTTGTCTTTCTCAGAGTGCAACTTTAGGTTCTGCCATTCAGAAAAGCTGTGTTCCCTCTTTTGCGGCTGGCCCCCGCAGTACAGAACAATCTCTGGGGAGCCAGACTAGGGATGCTATGGTTTCCTGTATCACAGTTGTTCTCTCCAGGGCCGGCAATGCACTGGGGTGCCAGGCCCAGGAAGCTATGCCTCCTATTCCTTAGCTGGCCTCCCAAGAGCAGGCCATTTTGGAGTCAGACTGGTGTACAGCACCCCAATTTCTACTGCTGGACTCCACAGGACAATCTCTGCCCTGGGCCTGTGAGGCCATGTAAGATGTGTCCCCAACTTCAAAGGATGGTATCCAGGGGACAGGCCATGCTCTGGGGAGCCAAGTTGTGAAAGCTGCTCCCCATTCCAAAGCTGGCCTCTCATGGCCCGCATGCCCTGGATTCCAGTCCATGGGACCTAGAACCCCTTTTCCACAGTTGTTCTCCAGACTGCCAGACAGATCCTTGAGAACCAGGCAGGGGAACCTGTGCCCCATTTACCATGACTGGCTTCCACAGGGCCAACATATCCTGTGGACCCAGTACATATGAATCTGCAACCTCTAACTCATGATTGGCCTCTGTGAGCAACACAGGAACTGGGGAGCCATAGCAGGGAACCTGTGCCCTGCTCCACCATGGCTTTTCTCTGCAAAGTCAGACAGGACCTGGGGAGTCAGTCCAGGGAAACTGTGACCCCCTTTAACAATGCTTGGATCTGCAGAGCTTTACAGACCCTGGTGACACAGGCCTTGGAATCTGAGCCCCCTTTTCCACTGGTGGTTCCATCTGGGCCAGTCAAGCCAAAGGAAATCAGGCCAGGGATGCTGTGCCCCTACCTTCCATGGCTGGCATCCTCAGGGCCAGAAAGACCCTGTGGAGCCAGGCAAGGGAACCTACTTCCCCTTTCTCAGCTGGTCACCAGCTGGCCAGAGAGTCCCTGGGGAAATATGCTGGGGAGGCTCTTCCTCCCTTGTCCACAGATGGTTTCTCCAGGACAGTACAGGCCCTTGGCTGTCAGGCCAGGGAAGCTCTGCCTCCTCTTCCATGGCTGATCTGTGCCCTCTTCTTTCATGACTGACCTCCTCTGGGCCTGACAGTCTGGGGAACCTGTGCCCACTCTTCCACATCTGTCCCAGGGATGACCAGGACATTGGGAGTCAAGACAGGGAATTCGCCTCATCTCTTCCATGGCTGGCCTCTCCAGGACTGGCCAATACCTGTGGTGTCTTGTGTGAAAGCTCTGCCCCATTTTCCATGCCTGGTCTGTGACTCCTCCACAGGGCCTGACAGCCTGGGGGAGTCACACCCTGTATTCACAACTGGCTTTCCAGGACAGAACATGGATTGTGGTGCCAGGCAAGGCAAGCTGTGCTCCTTCCTACATGACAGAAATCCCAGTGGCCGGCCATAGAATGGGAAGCCAGGTCATGGAAGCTGTGCCCCTCTTCCATGGATTACCTGTGCCCCTCTTCCATGACTGGCCTCCCCAGGTCCTACCTTGCCCTGCAGTGTTCAGGCTTGGGAAGCCTCATCCTTCCTTCTGCAGCTGTCCAGTGCAGGGCCAGACAAGACATGGGATTCCAGTCCCCGTATAGTATGAACACCTCCTTCAGAACTGGTTTCCGTATGGCCAGATTCAGCAGGGCCAGTCAAGGGGTCTGCACCCACATCTTTATGATTGACCTCAACAGGACTAAACAGGCCCTGCAGAGACAGTAGGGGGACGCTGCACCCCTATCTTCCATGGTTGGTCACAACAGGTACTGTAGAGCTAGGCCTGGCTTGCTGTGCCCCTATCTTCCACGTATGATAAACTCAGTGCTGAACCACCCCTTAAGAGAAATGCTGGAGAAGCTGTGCCACCAATCATCCACAGCTGGTCTCCACAGTAAAGGACAGGCCCTGGGGTGGCATTCCTGGGTGTCTCTGCCCTTGACAATAATCTGTGCCACCTTTTCCCAGTGACTGACAGGCCAAGTAAGTTGTTCCCCTTCTTCAAGTCCTGGCTTACCCTGGACTGGAGAGTATTTGGAGAGCCAGGCTAGGGATGTGGCACACTGCTTTTCCATGACAGACTTCTCTTGCCTGACCATCTCATGGGGAATCAGGCTGGTGGAGCTGCCCCAACCTCTCCCACGACTGTACTTCTCAGGGCCAGCCATTCTCTGGGATATAGAGTTGGAAAATTGTGCACTCTCTTTCACAGATGACTTTGCCAGGTCTGGTCATGCCCAGAAGATCCAGGCTGCAGAAGATGCGCCCACTATTCCACGATTGGCCTCTCGACTGATGGCAATGTGCTAGTGAGCCAGGCTGGGGATGCTCTCTTCCCCCTTCCAAGGTTGGACTCGGCAGACATGGACAGGTTGTTGGGAGTCTGGCTAGGAATACTGTTCTACCTCTTACAAAGTTGGCCAAGATCAATAAAATAAACCATGTGCTTTCAATGATGTAGGGAAAGGTAACACTTATCCACTGCTGATGGGAGTGCTACCTTCTCTAGCCACTATGAAAATCAGTGTGGTGGGTTTTCAGGAAGCTAGAAATTAATCTCCCTCAAGATCTAGCTAAACCATTTTTAGATATATACCAAAATACAGAAATATTTGCTGATTCATGTTCATTGCTGCTCTATTCATAATAGCTGAAAACAGGAAGCAACCTAGATGTCAACAAACTGATGAATGTATAATGGAAATGTGATGCATTTAGACAATGAAATATTATTCAGCTCTTAAAAATCATAGAATTCTCAGGTAAATGGATAAAGCTAGAAAACATCATCTCAGCTGAGGTAAAATAGATCCTAAAAGACATTGTATGATTTCTTTCATATGTAGATGTTAGCTTTTAAGCTTTCAATATATGTGTTATTTTACAAATAACTACAGAGTTTGGATACCAAGTAAAGGACTGGGGGAAGGAGAGAGTCCCTGAAAGAATAAAAGATAGAATATGTTGGTGTGGAGAGACAGGGATACTAGGAGAATTAAAATGGGAGCAGATGGGAGAAAAAGGTAAAGGAGGGGCTATGGGGAGGACAACTAACACTAAAGGACGTTTGAGAAACCAACGTGGAAACCTACTACTGTAGAAGATTCCTAAATCACTTACATGTTTGAAAGGAACCTAAATGGAGTTACAAAGTACAGTGGATACAACTGGACATCTTATGCCACCAAGTAAAACCTCCAATGCCTGGGAATAGGTGATACCTTGTTGAGCTGTTGGCCAAAGAGGCCCCATGGAAACCCTCAAACATCACAGGTTATTTCCAATGCTACTGATCACTTTCCATAAATCGATAATAAGGCTCTATTGTCGAAGGTAACATTTACTTCTCTCGTCAAATACGGAAGAGCTGAGCTAGTGCCTAATTAGAAGCTTCACCTTTATTGATCAGCTATTTTAGTTCTAGAAGGTACTCTGCTTGATACCATAAGAGAAAGGTAATCGCCAATATTACCGAGCTACAAACCTGTGACTTACAGAAGTGACCTGCCTGTATGACACACTAGCTTAATAGTGGCACGAATTTTATGGGAGCAACCAATAACTTTGTGATTTCCTGAGATGGAACTCATACCTACACTGCAAAGTGGCCAAGAGCCTCACACTGATATGTCACGGTCTTAGAGGACGCCTACTATTATTCTGATAGAGGAACATACCAAAAAAATGTCTCTTAATGGCAGCTGTCTATACCCACAGATCAGTCTTGCCCAATCCACATCAGAGAAGCTTCTTCTTCTAGTAGATGGGAAACCCCCAAGTGCACAATGTGTAGAAAGTGACAGACATTGGAGCATTGAGTCCTAAATGGGATGTTTTGATTGAACCCCTTCCCACAAGGCTCAGGGAAGTGTGAGGAGAGGAGGCAGAAAACCTGTAAGAGCCCGAGATGATGGATGAATCCAAGGAAACAGTGACTTCCAGGCAGAGAAGGACTGATGTACATGTGAACTCATGTAGACTGTGGCAGCAAACACAAGATTTTCACAGGTTCAATCCTGTAGTCCCAGCACAGAGAGGGGGAAGTGTTCATATAATTCTTTGAAAATTTTGTATATTCATATAATGTATTTTGGACATATTCACCCACACTATCCCTCTCAACTTCTTTTTAAAAAAATATAGTTAATACATATATATATATACATATACGTGCATGTGTGTATATATATACACACACATATATGTACACATATGCACACACTATATATAAATATATATATATATATATATATATATATATATATATATATATATATTTCACTGTGCTCAATTTCTGATGCCAGTATATGAACAGGAGTTGGGCATTCACTGAGACATGGCTGATCAAGGGGGTTCCAATTCTCAAAGTGACTCTCTTTCCCCAGGAGAGATCAACTGTCAACAGCTCCTCAGAAGCCCCGCCCCCAGTAGGGGCGTTCACTGGGGGGGGGGGTAGCTGTCTACTCAAGGTCTACAAGCAGAGCCTGCGCGGGTGGGCGGAGGCTGTTGCAGGGGGAGTCAAGGAGGCCCCTGTTAAGCTTCTGGGCTCCTTCACCACCTGGGAGCCTCGACCTCTCCCCAGCCGTCACCAAGGAACTGCCGCCTATTGTAGGTCACCGCCTAGGCGCGGAGCTGTTCGGACTTGGCCGCAAGCGAGCCCTGGGAGCCGACCCACCAGTCAGGGCTCAACTTAGTTGAGGGAAGTCTGGGCTTCTGAGGAGCGGTCGCGAGCAATGGCCTCTCTGCTTTGGTTGCCCGCGGCTATGCGCGACATACAGGACCCGGGTCAGGCGAGAGCAACCCAAGTGGTGGACCTTCTCCCTAGCCTCCATGGATCCGCGTTCTCCTGCTACCAGCTTCAGTGGCTCCTGCTTGGACTTTCCTCTGATGGACAGGTGCTCCGTGGGGACATCGCAGGAAAGAGCTCCCTGGTACAGCGGATCAGTCAGGTAAGCACTGCGTGCCCTGGCACTCTTAGGGCATTTTCCCACGCTTTCTCTGGGGGAGGGGGCATGACCTATGCTCAGAAAACTGCATTCAGATCCTCAGCTGGGGCCCTAGAGTAGAGGCTAACAATTTCAGACCCAGGACATTGCTGCTTTTGGTAAATTGGACTCTCAGGATGCATGAAACAATTGATGTAGAAAACCCTGTTTTCTTCTAGTTGAGAAACTGTGTACCCCCATTCCCACCCCATCTTGCCTCTGAAAATCTCGTTTACATTAAGTTTCTAGACTCTACTGTGAATTCAGGAATTCTCAATGAAAATTGGATTGAGCAACATTTTATTATTCGGTCTTTGCTTTTCCACTCCACAAAGAAGCTACTTTGGGATATCATTGCCAAAGTGATGTGCCTTTTTGGGTTACTACCGTCACCCCCTTATCATCCCCTCTTATTTTCCAAAGTCATTTACTCATTTCTTTAAATCTTTGGATTGCCCCGGTCTGGAGAAGTGCTCCAGTTTTTTTAAAGATCATTGTCTGGAAAGACGTTCCCATGAGTTCAGGTAACTGTGAGATAATTCGGTGTCATTTTGTACACCTGTATTTCTTGGGGCTTTCCTAACTGCATTGAGCACGTTCCTTCTTAAGTCTGGGGTGGATCCATTCCCCTGCATTTCCGTGGCTGGATTTATGCTCTGGTTATGATTCTGTTTAAATTCCCAAGTGGAACTAGCTTAAGTGTCCTGTCATTTGTATTGAAGCATGATGGCCATGCCATTTCATGTTAATTTCAGTTGCATCTCTTTGTCTTATAAAGTTAAAGTTTTCTCTCAAAAATAGTGCAAATGATATTTTGCTTTATTTTCTATGTGAATAACGTAGAGAAGAGTGACTTGGGTTTTCTGGTTTGTTTGGCTTTTATTGACTTGAAATTCAGCTCTGTTTACCTGATGAAACCAAGGAAAAATATTCTTAAGTCCCAGGAATCCAGGACTCACAATCTTTGTGCTTAGTTTTCCTTTCCTGGGTGGGTGTGGTGCAGGAAAGGAGGTTGGCAGAAGTTGGAACTTATTAGGGAGTCACATAATACAAACATAATTGCCTACAAAATCGGGTGACCAGGACTCCAGTTGCTTTCCTTCCCTGGACTGTGATAACATGTGACAACACATAACTTTGTGTCAGGGTTCCTTAGAATTTAACTTGCTTCACTAAATGGAGACAGTATGCAGTATAAATGGTCTTTCCTAGTCTTTTTCCTCTTAAGGACTCTGATGGGCTGTATTTTGCTATGTACTGACTTTAATAGAAAAGTATCTACACATGGTTGGCACTGAGCTTTCGTTTGATTTCGGTGAAGTGATTAATTATCAGCTACTGATAGTGTACACGGGAGAGACTTAGTAATTCTTGGGCCTTGAATGGGATGGTATTTACCTCACACATCTGTGGTGAAACTTAGATTAGGAAAATTTGCTAAGGCTTCTCTCTGTTTTGAGATAGGATCTCACTATGTAACCCAGGCTGGTCTTGAACTCACAGAGATCTACCTGCCTTCTGCGTGCTGGAACTAAAGGCCTAGCTTCCCTCTTTCTCTTTGTTTTAGTGTTTGTCTTGTAGTGTAGGCCGGCTCTGAACTCAGGGCTTCCTTGCCTCAGTTTCTTTAGGGTTCTCCTGCCTGAGATGGACACTGGTTAGAATCTTGCAGGTAGGCCACAGTCACATGGCGATACACATTAATGAAGACGGGTTAAACTAATATGTAAGAGTTAGCCAAAAAGAAGTTAGCACTAATGGGCCAGGCAGTGTTTGAATGAATACAGCTTCTGTGTGATTATTTCGGGTGTAAGCTAGTCGAGCAGCTGGGACAAACAAAGGGACCCCTCCTTGTTAGTTATTACTGACAAGGACGAACATCCTTATGGAAGTGATTGTCATTGTGCTGTGTGTTCTGCCTAGCTTACGACACTGTGGGAGAGAGAAGGAAGCTGTTAGTAGGAAGACATTTATTTCATGCACACGTCCTCAAGTATATAGATTCTAGTCCATATCTATGTTGATCAGTTCATTGTATATAGATCAGACATAATCTTTATCAGTCTTTGCTGGGAGGTTGGAATGGTTGATCAGTACTGAAACACTGTGATTGAATTCTGCATTGGGAAATGGGGTGCTTTGTTTTACCTCTTCAGAGCTGCGTCTTGGGACATTTGTATGATATGGATGGTAAGTGAAACAAAGAAGAAGGTGTCAGGGATTTACTCTTTACACCATGATGTAGGCTTCTTGTAGGAATTTTTATTTGCTGATCATAAGCCTGCTCTTGATCTTAGAATCAGTTCCTGCCACCACAAATAATGAATTATTTATAAAAGGTATGGGATTTTTTAGGTTGGTCTGCTCTTGATCTTAGAATCAGTTCCTGCCACCACAAATAATGAATTATTTATCAAAGGTATGGAATTTTTTAGGTTGGTACACTACAATCAACTGCCCTTTTTAACTTGAGGTGTCAACATAGGGGGAAAGCCTTTCCTAGAAGTTAAGCATCAAGGTTTGTAGAACCCCAAGTTGGTACTCTCTTGTGATCTCTACTAAAGGACATTGCCATTTTTACTGTTTGATCTTGAGCAAGCCACTTTATCTTTCTTAGACTTTGTATCTTTGCTTATTAGTCCCACTTCCACCCCCATTCTCCACTATTCACCCTGTCAGCTAAATGCTACTGTTGTGAGAAACAGGCCAGAAAGCCCCATACTGTGTGCTGGTGCAGTTTCATTGATCAGCTCCTGGTATGGACAAAATGGAAATGCTAGCCCTCAAGGGAATATGTGTCACTCGCTTCACTGTTATTTTCCCCCGTGGAAAGCAGCTAAGCCAGTATAAGACATCTGTCCTTCCTCTTGCTTGGGAAAGCTGTCCTTTTTTTCATATTCTGTTTGGGTCTTCTCATATTATCTCTTTGAATATTTATCAGGGAGTTTTTTTTAAACTAACTTTTGGTTCAGAATGCTTGATAGATACAAATCACAGTGGATGCAGCACTGACTTCGGAGCTGGGGCCTGATGTCAGGTGAAGCAATGGTAAACAGTGAGCAGTGTCTGGATATTTAAAGCAGACTACGGAGGAAATCAGTGTAGCTGCTGTTCTTTCCCGTCATTTTCACACTTATCATTTAAAATTAGTTCACTCAGTTGTCTTCTGTGCTAGGTGCCCTCTATTTTACCTGCTTTAGTCATTTCATTCTCAACCCCTCCCTCCTGTGGGTGGAGACCAATGAAGAATCCTGAGAATGAAATTATTAATCAATTTTTAGAATAAGGAAAAATTACCTTGTAGGCTTTATTGTGATATTAGTTGATTATTATGACTCAGAGGTCAGGCTTCTCCATATCATTGATGCTGTCATATGAAAATTTCAACTTCATTTTAAAAACAAATCAAGTTTGTTGAGGTATTACAGAATGCAATAAATACACCCATTTTAAGAATATAAAATTTAGTTAGTCATGATAAATGATACTTGCCTGTAACTCAACAGGGTCAAAACAACATTTTTACCACTTTCAGAACTGATGGGCCTGTCACCTTCTAGGCTATTCTTTTTAATGCTTATCTGCTGCTTAGTCTACCATAGGCAACCCCTAGAGTACTCTGTATTTTTGATACTGTAGTGCTATCTTCTCTGGCCTGCTGCCTGTTTTTGTAAATAAGGGTTTGGTGAGATGCATCCACAACCATACTGTCTATGGCTGCTTTGGCGCTATAGACTTCTACACAGGTAAGTTGTTGAGCCTTTATCATACCTAACAAGACCCAGTTATTTACATCTAATGTAAACAATACTATATTTTCAGCATGTTCTTTTAGCTTTCATTCAAAAATGTATGGAGGGGCTGGGTAATGGGTCAGTGGGTAAAATGCTCAATGCGGTAAGCTTGAGGACTAGGCATGACACCATGTGTCTGTAATCTGAGGGCTGGAAGGTGGAGACCAGAGAATCCCTGAGGCTCCTAGCCAGCTAGTCTAGCCAGTCTGTGAGCTCCATGTTCTCTGAGTGACTGTCTCAAAGACTAAGGAGGAGAGTGATAGGAGGAGGACAACTGACACCCACCTGTCCTCCCTAGGTACACACATGAGCACACAGCCTGCATCATAATGCACACACCACACACAGGAAAGTCAAGCTTCACTCAGACATTGTTACTATGTCTCTTTAGTCTCCTACTTCTTTCATTCTCTAAAATTATATCCTTTATATTTATTCAAATTTGTTGACTTTAGCGTATAATATCTTACAGATTTTGACAAATATGTATATTCATCTAACCATTGCTTAAATTGGAATAATTCTTTTGTTTTCCCAGGTTGGGCTGTATCTTTTGTAGTCATCCAGGTTTTAATTCCTAATTCACAGAAACCATTAATCTGCTTTCTACCTTCATATGGCTTTTTTTTTTTGGTTTGCTTGTTGTTTGTTTGCTTTTGTTGTTGTTAATCCTTTTTAGGAACCTTTAGGTCTAGAGATGTATGGCAGTTTGTGTGTATCTAGTACGTACAAAAGCCTATGTTCTATCCCTAGTAGCAGATAACCCTGTATGTGGTGGTTGATGTCTATCATCCCTGCACTTGGGGTCGGGTAGAAGAGGTGGATGCTAGAAGATCACACTTTTTTTTTTATTGAAAAAAATTTCCACCTCCTCCCAGCCTCCCATTTCCCTTCCCCTCCTCCCACTCTTCTCCCCCTCCCCCCACTCCTCTCCACCTCCCTCTCCTGTCTGAAGAGCAGTCAGGGTTCCCTGCCCTGTGGGAAGTCCAAGGTCCTCCCCCCTCCATCCAGGTCTAGGAAGGTGAACATAGAAACTGTCTAGGCTCCCACAAAGCCAGAACATGAAGTAGGATCAAAACCTAGTGCCATTGTCCTTGGCTTCTCATCAGCCCTCATTGTCCGCCATGTTCAGAGAGTCCGGTTTTATCCCATGCTTTTTCAGTCCCAGTCCAGCTGGCCTTGGTGAGCTCTCTGCTTCTTTGTTCTTTGTGTATAGGAGGGCTACTGATTTTTGGAGTTGATCTTGTATCCAGCCACATTACTAAAGGAGTTAATCAGCTGTAGGAGTTCTTTGGTAGAATTTTTGGGGTTGCTTATGTATACTATCATATCATCTGCAAAGAATAAAAGTTTGAATTCTTCCTTTCTAATTTGAATCCTCTTGATCTCCATATGTTGTCTTATTGTTATTGCTAGAACTTCAAGCACTATATTGAAGAGATGTGGAGAGAGTGGACAGTTGTCTTGTTCCCGATTTTAGTGGAATATCTTTAAGTATCTCTCCATTTAATTTGATGTTATCTGTCGGCTTGCTGTATATTGCTTTTATTATATTTAGGTATGAAACTTGTGTCCCTAATCTCTAAGACCTTTATCATAATGGGGTGTTGAATTTTGTCAAATGCTTTTTCAGCATCTAATGAAATGATCATATTTTTTCTTTCAGTTTATTTATATGATAAATTACATTGATAGATTTTCTTTTTTTATTAATTAATTTATTTAATTATTAAAGATTTCTGCCTCTTCCCCGCCACCACCTTCCATTCCCCCCCCCATCAAGTATTCCTCCCTCCTCAGCCCAAAGAGCAAGCAGGTTTCCCTGCCCTGTGGGAGGTCCAAGGACCACCCACCTCCATCCAGGTCTATTAAGGTAAGCATCCAAACTACCTGGGCTCCCACAAAGCCATTACATTCAATAGGATCAAGAACCCATTGCCATTGTTCTTCAGTTCTCAGTAGTCCTCATTGTCCGTTATGTTCAGCGAGACCGGTTTTGTCCCATGCTTTTTCAGACCCCGGCCAGCTGGCCTTGGTGAGTTCCCGATAGAACATCCCCATTGCCTCAGTGTGTGGGTGCACCCCTCGCGGTCCTGAGTTCCTTGCTAGTGCTCTCTCTCCTTCTGCTCCTCCTTTGGATCGTGAGACTTCAGTCCAGTGCTCCAATGTTGGTCTCTGTCTCTGTCTTCTTTCATCGTCTGATGAAGGTTAATATTCAGGAGGATGCTTATATGTTTTTCTTTGGGTTCACCTTCTTATTTAGCTTCTCTAGAATCACGAATTATAGTCTCACTGTCCTTTATTTATGGCTAGAAACCAAATATGAGTGAGTACATCCCATGTTCCTCTTTTTGGGTCTGGCTTACCTCACTCAGGATAGTGTTTTCTATTTCCGTCCATTTGTATGCAAAATTCAAGAAGTCATTGTTTTTTACTGCTGAGTAGTACTCTAATATGTATATATTCCATACTTTCTTCATCCATTCTTCCATTGAAGGACATCTAGGTTGTTTCCAGGTTCTGGCTATTACAAACAATGCTGTTATGAACATAGTTGAGCATATATTTTTGTTGTATGTTTGGGCATCTCTTGGGTATATTCCCAATAGTGGTATTGCTGGGTCGAGAGGTAGGTTGAACCCGACTCTCCTGAGAAACCGCCACACTGCTTTCCAAAGTGGTTGCACAAGTTTGCATTCCCACCAGCAATGGATGAGAGTGCCCCTTTCTCCACAACCTCTCCAGCAGAGGCTATCATTGGTGTTTTTGATTTTAGCCATTCTGACAGGTGTAAGATGGTATCTTAATGTTGTCTTGATTTGCATTTCCCTGATTGCTAAGGAAGTTGAGCATGATCTTAAGTGTCTTTTGGCCATTTGAACTTCTTCTGTTGAAAAGTCTCTGTTCAGCTCAGTGCCCCATTTTATAATTGGATTGATTAACCTTTTACGGTCTAATTTCTTGAGTTCTTTATATATTTTGGATATCAGACCTTTGTCTGTTGCGGGGTTGGTGAAGATCTTCTCCCAGTCAGTGGGTTGCCTTTCTGTCTCAGTGACAGTGTCTTTTGCTTTACAGAAGCTTCTCAGTCTCAGGAGGTCCCATTTATTCAATGATGTCCTTAGTGTTTGTGCTGCTGGGGTTATACGTAGGAAGTGTTCTCCTGTGCCCTTGTGTTGTAGAGTACTTCCCACTTTTTCTTGTTTTTTTTTTTTTTTTTTTTTTTGTTTTTTCGAGACAGGGTTTCTCTGTGGCTTTGGAGCCTTTCCTGGAACTAGCTCTGTAGACCAGGCTGGTCTCGAACTCACAGAGATCCGCCTGCCTCTGCCTCCCGAGTGCTGGGATTAAAGGCGTGCGCCACCACCGCCCGGCCGCCACTTTCTCTTCTATCAGGTTCAGTGTGTTTGGACTGATATTGAGGTCTTTAATCCATTTGGACTTGAGTTTTGTGCATGGCGATAGATATGGATCTATTTTCATTCTTCTACAGATTGACATCCAGTTTTGCCAGCACAATTTGTTGAAGATGCTCTCTTTTTTCCATTGTATACTTTTAGCTCCTTTATCGAAAATCAGGTGTTCATAGGTTTGTGGGCTAAAGTCAGGGTCTTCTATTCGATTCCATTGGTCAACTTCTCTGTTTTTATGCCAGTACCAAGCAGTTTTCAATACCGTAGCTCTGTAATAGAATTTGAAGTCAGGGATGGTAATGCCTCCAGACGATCCTTTATTGTATAAGATTGTTTTGGCTATCCTGGGTTTTTTGTTTTTCCATATAAAGTTGATTATTTTCTTCTCCAGATCTGTGAAGAATTTTGATGGGATTATGATGGGGATTGCATTGAATCTATAGATTGCTTTTGGTAGAATTGCCATTTTTACTATGTTGATCCTCCCAATCCAAGAGCAAGGGAGGTCCTTCCATTTTCTGGTGTCCTCTTCAATTTTTTCTTTAAAGACTTAAAGTTCTTGCCAAATAGATCTTTCACTTCCTTGGTCAGAGTTACCCCAAGATATTTTATGCTATTTGTGGCTATCGTGAAAGGTGATGCTTCTCTGATTTCCCTCTCTGCTTCCTTATCCTTTGTGTATAGGAAGGTAACTGATTTTTTGGAGTTGATTTTGTAACCTGCCACATTACCAAAGGTGTTTATCAGCTGTAGGAGTTCTTTGGTAGAGTTTTTGGGGTCGCTTATGTATACTATCATATCATCTGCAAATAATGAAAGCTTAACTTCTTCCTTTCCAATATGGATCCCCTTGATCCCCTTATGTTGTCTTATTGCTATTGCTAGAACTTCAAGCACTATATTGAAGAGGTATGGAGAGAGTGGACATCCTTGTCGTGTTCCTGATTTTAGTGGGATGGCTTTGAGTTTTTCTCCATTTAATTTAATGTTAGCTGTAGGCTTGCTGTAAATAGCTTTTATTATATTTATGTATGACCCTTGTATCCCTAATCTCTCCAAGACCTTTATCATAAAGGGGTGTTGAATTTTGTCGAATGCTTTTTCAGCATTTGATAGATTTTCATATGTTGAACCAGCCCTGCATCTCTGGAATGAAGCCTACTTGATCATAATGGATGACTTTTTTGATGTGTTCTTGGATTCGGTTTGCCAGTATTTTATTGAGAATTTTTGCATCCATGTTCATGAGTGATATAGGCCTGTAATTCTCTTTCTTGGTTGCGTCTTTGTGTGGTTTTGGTATCAGGGTAACTGTAGCTTCATAAAAAGAGTTTGGCAATGACTCTTCTGTTTCTATTATATGAAACACATTAAGGAGTATGGGTATCAGCTCTTCTTGGAAGTTCTGGGAGAATTCTCTATTAAAACCAACTGTTCCTGGGCTTTTTTTTTTTTTTGAAGTTTTTGATGACAGTTTCTATTTCCTCGCAACTTATAGGTCTATTTAAATTGTTCACCTGGTCTTTATTTAATTTTGGTTTATGGTACTTATCTAAAAAAATGTCCATTTCTTTCACATTTTCCAATTTTGTAGTAATGCAGGCTTTTTAGTAAGACGTATGTTTCTCTGAATTTCCTCAGTGTCTGTTGTTATGTCCCTCTTTTGATTTCTGATCTTGTTAATCTGAATGTTCTCTCTCTGCCTTTTGATTAGTTTGGATAGGGGTTTGTCAATCTTGTTGATTTTCTCAAAGAACTACCTCTTTGTCTCATTGTTTCTTTGGATTGTTTTCTATGTTTCTATTTTGTTGATTTCAGTCCTCAGTTTCATTATTTCCAGTCTTCTACTCCTCCTGGGTGAGTCTGCTTCTTTTTTTTCTAGAGCTTTCAGCTGTTCTCTTAAGTCTCTAATGTGAGCTTTCTCTGTTTTTTTGTTTGTTTGTTCATTCATTTGTTTTTTTTTTTAATGTGAGCACTTAGCGCTACGAACTTTCCTCTTAGCACTGCTTTCATAGTGTCACATAGGTTTGTGTCTTTATTTTCGTTGAATTCAAGGAAGACTTAATTTCTTTCTTTATTTTCCTTGACCCAAGTGTGGTTCAGTAGTTGACTGTTCCATTTCAATGAGTTTGTAGGCTTTATGGGGGTAGAATTGTTTAATTCTAACTTTATTCCATGGTGATCTGATAAGACACAGGTGGTTACTAAAATTTTTTTTGTATCTGTGGATGTTTGCTGTGTTACCAATTATGTGATCAATTTTTGAGAAGGTTCCATGAGATGCTGAGAAGAAGGTATATTCTTTCTTATTTGGGTGGAATGTTCTATAGATGTTTGTTAAGTCAATTTGATTCATTACCTCTGTTAGTTTTCTTATTCCTCTGTTAGGTTTCTCTCTGGTTGACCTTTCTATTGGTGTGAGAGGAGTGTTGAAATCTCCTGCTGTTAAGGTGTGAGGTTTGATGTATGCTTTGAGTTCTATTAAGGACCAGTAAAAGAAACCATAAATTCAAAGCCATCTTTGCCCCTGACCAACTAAACTATCCAATTCCTAAGCAAAAAGCTAAATAGGACCAGTAAGAGAAATGAAGTTTGACCATAAAGGCAAAGCTTCTCTACCCCTTCAGTTAAAGGTGCCCTTAATCCCTCCCTGGAAGAGGCAGCCACTCTCCTGGACTCCTCCTTCTCAAATAAATGTCTTTCTCAAAAGAGTCTTGGGTGACGACCTTCATTTGCCTGGGCAGACTAGAAGAACCAAGGTTGGATTATCTTAAGGGACTGAGCTAAAAAAAAACCTTGTTGAGTCACTCCCTAAGGGATCTCACAGCAAGGACAAGCTGAACCCAAGTACCTTGCTATCATGCTCCTTTTGGGGGCTGAGCAAGGCCTGGCAGAAAAAAATAGCAACTTTTCACTGGAGACAGGAGATTGCTACATTCCTGCAGGGGCTAAAGGAGAGTGTTAGCAAAGAAGAAGCATCATGGGCCACAGAAGAAGAATATAGCTCTGCTACAATGTTCCCTTAAGGGTACAGAGCTGAATTCAGCTGTAGAAGCTCTCCAGGAGAAGAACAGGATCACTATATCCTGTGGGGAGACCATCCCTCACCACACCACAGCTTCTGTTAGCCTGGCTTCCCAATAATCAGGACACCTTTTCTCCAGGGTTGAGCTGTTGTATTGAAAATCTAACCTCCAGGGTTGAGCTGTCCTACTGAGAGTCTAGCATCCATGACTGTCCTATTGCAGCTCTGACCACTAGGGCTAAGCTGTCCTATTGCATCTCTAAATGTATCCCGAATTTCTGATAAGTCAGGATATCTCTGTAATACTGCAGCTGTAACACATTACCCTACATATACAATCTCAGCATAAAGAGCTGACCAAGGAATATAGGTGTACAACTTAATTCCCAGTACTGGAAGCCAGGGGTATGTAGATCTCTTTGAATTCAAAGCCTGCCTGGTTTACAAAATGAGTTGCAGAATAATCAGAACTGTTGCATAGAGCAACCCTGCCTCAAATAACCAAAAGAAGAAAAGAGAAGGAGAGACAGGAAGAGGATATAATAGGAGAACATAGGAGATAAAAGGAGAGGAGAGGAGGAGAGGAGAGGAGAGGAGAGGAGAGGAGAGGAGAGGAAAAGGGATGACTAGCCCAAGCCTCTCTGAGATGCTATAACCATATGATAGAGACAGTGATGGTCAGAGTTATCGATGACATATTCAAAGAAGCCTTGATGGTTGGGTCATGCACACTTTGAGTGTGGAAATGTATGCCACACAGAGTCCCCAGAGCTATGCTGAGCTCCTTTCCACCTCTGAGATAAGGCCCCAAGATAACCCACGGGAAAAGGTTGCATAATGAGACCTAACCATATCTTAGCAGAGTCAGTTTCTGTAGAGTGTGAGGCTCCTTACAAGCACAGTGTGAAAGAACCAACACCCATATTGCATACTTGATGCAGTGTGGTTATCAGTTGCTAAGATATGGTACACTGTGTCCATTGTTGACGGATACAGAATGATTGTGCTCTCCAAAGCCTAGAGAATCATACAATTGATGTGTGCCCTATATTCTTTTATGAAAATGAAAACACTGATTAATGGGTTGTCTGTAAAGATCACAAAAGTGAGAGACATATATGGCATCAACGATAATGGCACAAGAGTTGTACAGCCTTCCCATGCATGTGGGACTCAGTGATTTGCAGATGTAGCATGTAGATGGACACTTGGATTTGTCCTTCTATCCTCATGGTCTGTACCAGTTGGACTGCATCATCCTTAACCAAATAGAGTAGTTTCTATTGACCTGTGGGATAAAGCACAGGAGATAGGTAAGCTAATTTTTCTAGAGTGCCAGGTTTCCATGCAGGTCTCCTGTGTCTGGGATATTATCACTGGGCTAAGCATTCTAGCTAGCCTGGTTTCATCTCCATTGATTTGGTAAAATGCTCTGACCAAAGGCAAGTTATAGAAGGGAAGAATTAATTTTTAGCTCATAGGTCCAGCTTAGAGTCTATGAGGGGAAGTCAAGGCAAGAATTCATCTAGTCACGTCACACTGGCGTTCAAGAGCAGAGAGCCCCTGCTTATGCTCTGGCTTTCTTCACTGTTGTGCAGTTTGGGCCCCAGGCAATGAAATGAGTCTTCTCCTCAGAATTAGCAATCTCTGAACAACACCCCAGACATGCCAAAGTCAACCTATCTATACAGTTGCTCATTGAGAGTCCCTTTTCCCAGGGAACTCTCTGTCAGAGCAGGCTGATAATAAAAACTGACAAGCACACTGTCAGTATCACTGCCAGCACTGTCAAAGTTCTGTGCCTACATCTGTGGTTGCCAGTGAAATCATTGGCTTGATGCTCCTTAACGTGAAAGAACTTACAAAGGTATTTTGTGAATATCTTTTGTCCATAAAAACCCCACATACTATGACAGATTCCAGTTCTCTGACAACCTTAATGCCCAGTAAGAGAATACCACTTCAAAATCCTCCCCACAGTGGAATGATTCCTCTATATATCACAGAAAATTTTGTCATATTTTCTGCTCCTTTGACTGTCTTGCTTGCCTAATGGCACTTGTTCCTAGTCTGTGTAAGCCTGTTCCTCTGGCACAAACATTGCCTGGGTTATTTCTGTTTGTATCCTAATCCAACAGAGTCTACATGTTTTCTTTGAAGAGTCAGTAACTAGAAGCCTGTACCTAGCAATTTTCATCACTGCATAGTATCCTCTACTGTGCCTTTTCCTTCTAGGGCATATACATGTCTGGCAGATATTTCAGCCATGTGTTCTCTTGGTTCTTCTCACTCTTTTGGTTCTCTTGGTCCTCTGCTCCTTCCTGGTTGAACACTCTTGTCTGTCTCTCTTCTCTCACTTCCTTCCTACTCTACTCTCATGGTCAGCTTAGGTCTGCTGGTTCTATTCAGTGTTTTAATTTTCCCCCTCCTCTGGGTCACCCAGGTGTATCTGGTTGAACTCTCTCATATCCACAACAAAACCTTTCTCATCAACCACTCCTTGGAGCAGCCATGTCCAAATCATATTCACCCAGGTCCTCTGGAAGAGCAGCAAGTGTTCTTAGCCATTGAGCCACGTTTCCAAGCCTTATCATTTCTTTCTATATAACCTGGCTTTTGATGTATGTTCAATTGGTTTCCCAGACTTGACATCCCTGCACAAAATAGTACACAGGATATTCCCAATGAATTGCTCAAAACTGTGGGTATTGATTTTCCTTCCATCTGGTTAACACCCTATCAGAAGTACCCTGGCCTGGACCCTTATGACCATGTTCATCTAGAAGCTGCTTTACAGCTTTTGCTTCTACATAGGAGAGGTTTGCTTAGATGGGTGACATGAACAGCTTCCTGGGGAGGGTGATCCTATCACTTTCTAACTTCTCCATCCTGACCAAGCTCACTGGCCCCTCTGAGCTCAGCAGGGAACCACATGGTTGTTTCCTGCTGTCACAAGGTTGAGGGAAGAATATAGAAAAGGCCGAAAGAAATATTTGAAGTCCTCTTGGCTTTACATTAGCTCCATTCAGTGTTTCTAAGTTAGACCAAACCTTCTAGCAGTTGGCTTCTACTTCCATGGCACTTTATAGCCTCTGAGAGCCTGACTGGGATCAGGTGACCCTTTATATCTGCCTTGCATATGTCTCCACCCACATGACAGGACAGTTCTTGAATTTTAGCTTCTTCCTCAGAAGCTGGGCTTCATTCTTTGGAAAACAGGGACTCCTTTATGGCACTGAAGAACTCTTCTAGATTTCTCAGCTACCCTGTACTACAGATTGTTCCTGTAGGAGAGGAGGTACGCTCTGCAGAAGAGTGGGAGGGCATCAGAATGCTGAAACTTAGAGCATTTATCTGCACAGTGGAGTCAGTCAGGCTGTTCTACTCATGCTGTCTCTTGAGAAGAGTCGTTAAGGACTGTGGGGAAAGTATCAGAATAGGGCCTTCCATGATCTTGGTGCTCAGGAAAATGGGACTGTTCTGACTTGCTCATGGTTACAAATGCGTTTCTTCATGGAGTCCCTGGTCTCAGAGCTGAGCCTTTGTCTACACTAGAGAATAGAGGTGACCCTATTGAAGTTAGTGTCTGTATTTCAGAACAATTAATACAGTTCATCTCTCTGTCCCCAATTCATCCATCCAACAAAGTACTCAGAGCCCTGATGCATGTGATATGCATGGAGACAGCGACTGGGGAAAAAGGCTGATGTGTCAGAGTTAAAAAGGATGACAAAGTAGTAATCAGTTCAAAAAGGAAGCTGACAAAATTCTTTCCACTGAAGTTCATACCAATGAGAACTCTAGAGTGAGTGCTGAATTTAATGCCATCACCCTGGAGACAGAAGCAGGCATATCTCTGCAATTTCAAGGCTAGCCTGATATCTAGGGCTACATAGAGAATCCTTGTCTCTAAAAAAAGGAAAGAAAACAATCAGAGATACTGTTGCTCATCCTAGTAATTGTTTCTAGGAAAGCCAGGTTATTAGCACAGGTGCGGCTATCCACATTTTGTCTTAGTGACATAAGGTACTTTTATTGAGTAGCAGTCATGGCACAAAGGCAAGGTTATGAAGGGTACACTGAACTATGTGGTAAGAAAGACACATCAGGAGGCTTCAGAGTGGGACTGGGTGTCTGTTAGAACTGGGCACACTCTGCCCTTGATTCTGTTGCCAGCAGTGACCACCAGCCATATTCCTACCATAGGAGTGCTTGTGTGCTGTCTGGGCCATGGAAAAAGGCATCTCAGGGTACTGTAACCTTTTATTATTGAATCTGATGAGAGAACGCATGGAAAACTAATGCACTGAGTTCTGGTGTGAGAGCTGGCCCTAAAACCTCTACAATCTTTAGCACTATGGCCAGTGCTAAAGTGGTATGGACCTTGAGCTCAATAGTGACCCCTATCAAGACCAGGCCTTATTCTTCACTGTATTTCCACAATGAGAAGCCCACAATGAATGTGTTTGTTGCCTGAGAGTCTATAAAGAAAAAGGGTGTATTTCTCAATAATGTAGTCTTATGAACAATTTATGAAAGTGTATCTATAGAGTACTTTAATAGGGGTAACTAAGTACATGAAAGTGTAGATACAGCACAAGACAATGATTTTATCATTAAGTGTGTGTATATAGAGGTAAGCCTAGCTATGCATACACAAGGCGCCAAACTGCTGTGTCTGCCAGGCTGTCTGGGAACTCACTATGTGGCCCATTCTGTCTGGAAGTCGCAGCGATCCACATTTCCTTTTGATTTCTGGGGTTATAAGAGTATGACACTACCCCTGACTAAATAAGCTGGGTTTAAGTGTGAAGAGTTGGAAATTGCTTTTTTATTCACAAAGAAATACATTTCTCTCACAAGGGACAATAAAAGGACTTTCAACATAAACAATGAATAGCCTTACCAAACTAAGAAAATCAATAACAAGAACAAATAACATCATAACAAAGAAACCAAAACCAAAATAATCAAATCCAAAAGTATAAAGTAAAAAGCAAACAAAATTTCAACTAATTAGCATTCATCAAGGCAGATGGAATAGCACAGAACTATAATAGGCTCTGGCTTGCCTTGGAGACGTTGTAGCGAGGCAGTCACCCATTGGAACTGATTTTTCAAGATATCTGTGGTCATTTTTAGGGCCTGTATATGTCAAGTTCTCCCCAAGAATGAGGCCATTTACTAGTAAATGTAGACTTTTGAGTAAATTTGTCTAAGATTTTCTGCTTCCCAAGCATATTAGACTGCTTTCTTTTCTTCAGAAGAACTGAGTCAACAGACACATGACACACTGGGTGTGATCACCTGGTGGTCAGTTGGTGTTTCCCAAACTGGTGAGTTTACAACTACAAGAAGGGTCTTTTTGTCTGGAGGCCTTGACCCTAATGTGAACAATGTCATGGGTGCAAGGTGCATGTGGCTTCCTTTGGCTTCTTCAGTTCTCTTAAGAACTATTATCAAGAAGGAATCAAGACCCCAAAGCAGCCATGTTGGGTCACTGTGTAGTCATAATCTGGGCCTAATCTAGATGGGAAACCAAACTTGAGGAAGAGTATGCATCCCCAGAATTCAGTATTTGCTGGGGGTGGGCTCAGCACGTGGCTCTGGCTCGAGCAGCTCCTTCTGTAGGTGGCTCTCATCCTGGGCTGTTGCCTGTTCCAGATCAGTCTGAAGCTTTTTGGACCTGAGAGAAAAAAGCAGTTATGACACATCCTTTGTGAGGAACTTCTGTGTTAGATGTCAAGCAGCTCCCTCCACCTCAGCTGTGCTTGACAGTCAAAATTCATCTTTTGACTGATGTCATTGTTGGTACCCTCAAAGAATTAGGATCATAGAGTAGCTGGGACTAAAATATTCTCAGTCCAAAACACAAGTCATAATTTAAAATAATCACTCTATGTTGTCCATTCTGTTAGAAAGATTAGGACATGCTCCTAGAGATCGGGAACTCACTTTGTAAATATCAGCAGTATATTACTATATTCTCAACACCATAAAAACAATACACATGCTGTACAAGATGAGATTGATTGCATCATTTTATAAATAGACATAAAAGTGTCTTGCATCCTGGGTAACTGAACAAGGTCATGAGCCTAGCTCAGTCCTCATGCCCAGAAGGCACCTTGAATGTGAACAACATGGATGATAGAGTCTGTCATGCTAGAACAGCATTTCCTGTGATGTGTGCCTGAGAATACTGGCTCTTCTGGGGCTCTGAGACCACAAAGAATTTGTGATTTCTCAGGACTAGAGTTGGGAATCTGCATCCAGGCTTTCTTTGGGAACCTGTGATAGCACAGTCTGAGAATGGTCTGATCTTCCCTGAAGCTGACACATCTGCCAGGGTTCATTCTCAAAAGTCATTATCCTATTCTCTCCAGAGAACACTTTTCATGGGAAATGGGCAAATGTTGCAGAAAGCTTTGTTCAAAGGTGGGAATCTATTGTCTACATGATATTTTTTGAAATAAAATTACAATTTCAACCAGGCCCCATGTTGAACAACTTTAAATCCAATATTATGGGGGATGCAACAGGAAGCTCTATGTGACTTCAGGGAAAGCTTCTGAGAACACATATAGAGGGTTCTGAAGGGACAAAGGAGGACACAATTCTACAGACTCACTGAGTATCAAATGTTTGATTTACTAGAAAGAAGATCTTGTTGACTGTATCAGCAGAATTCTCTGAGGTCTTTGTTCCTTGTTTCTTGCTGGGAGCCACAGAGATAAGCAGAAACCCACCAATGACAGAGATTCCAGGTACAGGAGACTCACTTGACTCTATCTCCCCTCCCTGTCTGTTCTCCTACCTCATCTGGGAGGCCTCAAAGTGATGCTGTAGTTTTTCTGCCATGTCTTTTTCAGGAGTGATCACCTCCTTCTGCTTCAGCAGAAACTGAAGTCTTTCCTCCAGCCTCTTGAGCTCCTGTTCATTAGAATATTGCATTCTTAGCGGTGGGCTATAGGCTGTCATACTAATCTAAGCACATATAAAGGATCTAAATAGCTTGCTGGTCAGACAATCTGGCAAACATAACCATCTGGTTTAGGAAGGAACCCTGATTTAATTGAGAGGCTGACTAGAAACACAGCAGTACTTGTGCATGGACACTGAAATGAACACCCAGAGAGCATGCAGTTGGTGACTTATGGGAGTATGGATGAGTAAGGAGATGGGTGAAAGCATGCATGGGTGGATGGGCAGAGAGGCAGTCAAATGGGCAAATGGTGGTTGAGTTCATCCTGATCTACTTGCCTGGCCCTACCTGTTGTGGCTGGGTTTTGAGGTCACTGGTGTCTTTTTCTTTGTCCTTGCAGTTCATTTTCCAGTCCTCTAAGTGGGGCTTCAGCAGGACCCAGTCCTCCAGTAGCTTCTTTTTCTCCTGCCTCAGCATGTCCACTTTCTTCTCCAGTTGAGTCTGTTGCATCAGGAGCTGGCTGTGCAGACCCCTGGAGAAACACTCTGCATACTAAGGCCCTATAAGCCTCCTCCTGATAACCCTGCCTCCAGGAATGAGCACCCTAAAAGGCTTTATGATTTCTAGAAGAGTTAACCAGGAGTCTGATACAGCCAGGACAGCTGCATTCAGAAGCCAAAATGAGAGAACAGCTGATACTGGAAAGTATCAAGCTACTACGGAAAGCCCTAACACCAACAAGGATCCACGTCCCTTCAATAGAAGGAGAAGTCTACCAGCTGTCCTTAGCACTCTGTGGTAATGGAGAAACATCAGCATGTAGTGGGCAAATACGCTCCAAGGGAAGACAGGAGACCCAAGGTGATTCTATTCTATCTCCAGGTAAAGCTTGGTGTGGAGCTCCAGATGCCCAAGGCTACCAGACGTTCTCCTCACACTGCAAATCCCTTTTCTTCTTAGAGGCTCACGAGGCTCTAGGAAAATGGTGGCAGGGCTTAACTGCCCCTTTCACACTTAGCAATACTGAGTCTAAGAGAAAAAAGTCCAAGAGCTGCTTACTATGAAGCAGAAAGGCTACAACCACAATTGGTGATTTTCCATCCAGAAAAAAAGAGGCATAGATGTCCATTGCACAATTGTGGGAGTCCATGTCAAGATGGGCCTTACCGATAGAAGACTGTCTCCTTGGTCAGCTCACTGAACTTCTGTGAGGCCTTGGTATTCTCAATTTCCAATCTCTTCACTTGCATCATGACCTCATCATGTTCCAACTTCAGCTGTTCATATAAAGGATTTGGCTTGGGGTAGGACCTAGAAACAGGAAGAAAGACCCCATGAACACAGGTCTCAAGTATCACAGGAAATCAAGTTGTAGCATGGTTCATCACAGTCCTGTGGATGCCACATTTGGCCTCCATGGCCTAGAAACACTGGGTGCTATTCAATTGGAATGCTGGGCCCAGGATAGCTGAGACTCAGGTTCAGATGGAAGCTTCGCTGGCTGCATGATCTCACTCAGGAAGCCAAGAGGTTCAGTCTTGCTCTCTATGTTACCAGGAGTCTATGACACAGGTCTTGGCACACCATGTATTGTAGTGACATTTCTCCCATTTCACTACAGCTATTCTAGAGCCTGGCTGAAATTACTGAACACTTCGACAGAGCACATAAGTTTGAGTTTTAGGCCCATGAACAGGACGGTGATATAAACTGCCCAAGTGATTCCTAGGTGCCACCAAGGTAAGCACATAGGACAAGAGCTATGCTGCATAAAGTGGTGCTCCCTGACCTCAGTACTGGCATCACCTGGAAAGTGGGACAGGCAAATCCTCAGTCCCTAACACAGATCTCTGTCTCCCAGAAACTCTTGGGACACACAAACATTAAATTGTGTGTATGTACACACATACACATACACAGACACACATACACAGACATATGAGAGAGAGATAGAGAGAGAAAGAGAGCAATAGAGACACAGAATGGGAGAGTGACCACAAGTGGACGCTGAAGAAATGAATGCAGCCTTATCATCTAACAGAATAATGTACAATAATTAATAGAAAATGTGATGAGTCCAAGAACATCCAATTACACGATGAGAACTGTTAGAGTATGTGAAGGACCCAGATCTGCAGATCCAAAACTGCAAGATCCCCATAACACAAGGCATAAATAGGATAGGGTGTAAGTGAATGTCCATTATCTATAGTGTAGAGAAACCAGGGGCATAGAAGTCTTATCAGAACACATGTATGGACTAAATGGTATACTATGTGATTGCTGGGCTACACAACAGCTTCCTTGACCAGAATTTTGTTTGTTTGCTTTTAATTTTGTGTAATGGATATTCTACTGAAAACAATCTAAATATTCAATAATATCAATATTAAACTCCCAGTACTTTATATAGTTTACAGGGATATAAAAACATTAAAAACATATGAAATTACAAAATACTCAGAACTGTCAAAGCTATGCCTAAGTAGAAATAGTAAGGTAGGAGATATCACAATTTCTGATATCTATTTATAAGATGGCATCATGGGAGCAAAACAACATTTTACATTAATGAAAGAGACACACAGACCAATGGAATTATTTTTGAGGACGCATAAAGCAAAATAACTACAGCAATGCAGTGGTGAAAGACACCTTCAATAAATGGTGCTGGGAAAAATAAGTAGTAGAATAAGTTGTAACTTTGCTACCCTAAAGAATATTAATTAAAAATTGATCAAATAGCTCAATGCAAGACCTTAAACACTAATACTGTTGGAGTAGGAAAGGGAAATCACTTTACCAGGAATTTTATTGTGATTGCATCACACCTACATACCGCTTTTGGTAGAATGGCCATTTTTACAACATTAATTCAAGTGACCCATGAATAAAATGTCAAGACTTTTTTCACATACATAGAAAGAAAAACAACTCACTTAAATGATCTCTTTCATAAGTTATCTTGGTCATGGTGTCTCTTCACAGCAATAGAAAATAACTGAGGCCAGAAGTTAGGTTGAGCCACCTGTAACATGGACCGAAGAGAGGAAGAAACTAAGTATCTTGTGGACTGAGACTGAAGCAGATGTTTAAAGACTGGAGTCTGTATTTGTCATGTGGGCATAAATTTGCAGAGAAATAACAGAAGACTGCTGGAGAATATCAATCACTAAATTTCGTAAGACATATTGGTAGAGATAAATCCTGTCAGAATTTTCCAGGAGATGTTTTCTGGGAGAGGTCCTCCACGTAGGGAGAGAACAGTATTTCTGTGGGACAAAGCCTGAGTTGTCTCTGGTAATGACTTCCATCCTATCCTGTCAGAGTAGCCACAAATTCCAAGTTTTCTAGGACTTTGATCTGAAATTTGTTGCTGTATTTTAGGAGGCTGAGTAAACCCCACTTAGGGAAGGCACACAGTCCTCCCTCACAGGGCCACTCCCCTCGGCCCTCAGCCCCCTTGGTTTGTGTGCAGCTTCCCCTGAAGTCTCCCTCCCAGTGTCACTCAGAGCACAGTGGTACAGGGCAGAGTCCCACAGCAGCACTGAGGACTTCTGCAGGTGGAAGGAGCTGCTGCTCTCATGGAGAGTGGCATGGAAAACTTGCTGTTCTGTCCTCTCATCTGTGGAGCTCCTCAGCAGTAGCCAAGGGGTTTTGACATAGTGCACTTACCAGGAAAGGAAATGGGCTGAATCAGTAGTCTGATAGGTGCACTTCAGTTTCATAGACAACCCGTCTGTGACAGTAACCAGGCCTTCTGTCTGGGTCACTGAGTCTCCATTGCTCCTCCCTGAAAAAAATAAAAATAAATAAATAAATAAATAAATAAATAAATAAATAAGGATAAATCACTTTTCTATGAGGAAGAAGGTAAAGATGTCCACAGCTGTAAGAGAATGATGTCAGCACCACTTAGGGTAAATGTGACTTACTGAGCATTAACAGGAGCACCAGGACAGAACAGGTGTCAGGAAGCATGTTCATAGACATCAGTAACACTTGCTTCTTGAGTTCACCAAACTCACAGGGCAAGTCTCCCCAGGACCTCACTGAACCTTCTCACTCTCAAAGGAGAAACTCCTTCTGCACAGTGACAGTCTGTCATGTGAAACTCTCGCCTAGATGAGATGTTAACCACATCTGAAGAGGCAGTGCCCTCTGCTGATTTCCTTCAAACTGCACACAGATGTCTGCTCAGCACATTGTGAATAAACATCAAACCTCATGCAAAGGCGGCGGGTCTCAAGTCCACAGTGAATGTCTGCAATCGCCGGTGTTACTGAACCATATGTATTCTATGATATTTATTGTGATGAATATACATAAACTTTATCTATCGCTATACATACACATAATACACACACATTCACATAGCTCCTAAAATTTTTCTTTTTCTCATTTATTAGTTCTTAGGAAATGTTACGAAAAGATTTTGATTATATCCACCTGCCCCCTACACTCCTAACAGATCCATCTACTCTTCCCTACCAACCCAGCCCCCCCCACACACTTTTAAAAGAAAAAACTCAATTTTTGCTTTACAAGCTGTACAGCACATATTCTCTTGGATGTGTGACCTTCAGTGGAGCGTAGTCAATGCAATCAAGGCCTCACCAATAAAGAAACCTGAACCCTTCTCCCAGCAGCTACCAACTGCCCATAGCTCCTTAACTAAGCATGGGAATGCCCACCCTCCCTCTGCTTGCTGGAACTGTGTCTGCCCTGATCCTTGCAAGTCTTATCTGTGCTCTCAACCTCCGTGAGTTCATGTGTGCAGCTGCCCTGCTGTGTCCAGAAAACACTGTGTCCTTGTAGTCACCCCCATCTATGTCTCTGACATTCTTTCCCGCCTCCTTCCTCCTCTGTCCTTGGGGGGAAAGTGTGTAATGTAGATGTCCCATCTGTGGGTGATTGTGCTACAATCTATTCTTCTCTGTAGTGCAGTGTGTTCCGGTTCTCTGTGACAATCACCGTGTGTGAAACCACAGAAAGGGAATGATGAAACTGTATTTCAGTTTTTAAAAACAGAATAAACTATCCTAAATTGTATTGAGTGACTTGAAGCTAACTTTATTATTTTGTGTTTTTAATGTCTACTCTGTAGTTGCCACTGACCAACCAACAACTGGCACATGCTGTACTGGAAGGCCCATGATACAGGGTGTTGATGGGGTTCCAGGAACTGTGACAGATTTGAGAAGAGGCTACAGCTGCTTGGGGAGCAGTGTGCCCTTGCAGCATAGAAGTACATGGCAGAGTCTCCAGGTTGGGTGTCTGTGATGTGCATGGAGAAGTGGTTGGTTTTCTTATCCAATAAAATTATCAGTCTTCCATCCTGCTTTCTTTCCATATTTGAACTACTGTCTATAATGAGCTTAGGATGCTTTCCATGTCCTTGTTTATACCAAGGAATGTAGGATGAGGCAATATCAACATATGTGCAGTTGATGGCAGCGCTGGCTCCCTCCTGGACTCTCAGGGTAGAAGGATGCTGTTCCACCTGCTGGCCATGGCTCATTCCTATGAAGAAAGATGGAAAAATGATTGTCAGGCCATCACTATCCAGGATTCTTTTTCTATGATATAAATGACAAAAAGAGAAGTCCTCCTCTTTGTCTCAGAAATACCGACTGAGTATTCTGTGGCCCTAAAATCTTAACTCATCATCCAGCTGCAGTCACAGAAACATTAATAAAGTAGGAGCACGTGTTTTCATTGTGCTTTCCAATTAAACTAAGACCCTGGGTACAGTTGTGACTAGCAGGATAGCTACAGCTACAAGGGTGTTGATGGAGGAAGGTCATTGGTTAAAAATAAAGTTAAAAAATAACTCATAGGTTAGAACATAGGTGGGTGGAGTAAACAGAACAGAATGCTGGGAGGAAGAGGAAGTGAGCTCGGATGCAGGGCAGCTCCTCTGAGAGACAGATGCCATGCTCCCCTCTCCCTGGCAGACGCGATGAAGCTCCGACCCAGGATGGACGTAGGCTAGAATCTTCCCGGTAAGCGCTCCTTGGGGTGCTACACACATGAATAGAAATGTGTCAAGCAGTGTTTAAAAGAATACAGTTTGTGTGTTGTTATTTTGGGGCATAAGCTAGCTAGGCAGCCATGAGCCGGGCTGTGGGAAGAGGCCCACAGCTCCTACTACAGGGTGTTGCTCTTTCTCAGTAACAATTCTACCTCTTGTCATCAACTCAGTCTCTGGGGAAAAGGCTGTGCTTCTGCTCTAAGCCTGCACAACCAGCATACAAGGAAGTGAGTCCTCTGCCTACCTTCCAGTAGCTGAGGTCTACTACCACCTGCTGGTTGCATCTTTAACCAATGAGGTCTCTGCTTAAGAGTTCTCTGACCTGTGAGGGACGCAGACACATAAAACAGCAATATGTCATATCAAGTGGGTCCTAGTCCTGAGATATCAAGAATGGTATTTGTACACACTAGTGAGTTTTCTGTTTCTTCTATATAAATCTACCATAGATTATATACAATCTTTTATATATAAATTTATATACATGAAGTTTTCATATATAAATATGTATATATGATGTATTTGTGTGTGTGGCATTCCTTATATCTGGAACTGTGTTTACTGATGTATTCCCTTATCATATAATTTCCCAGGTCATTCATCTTTTTTTTTAAAGATTTATTTATTTATTATGTGTACAGCATTCCTCCCCATGTGTGCCCCCATGCCAGAAGGGGGCGCCAGCCAGGTCTCATTAAAGATGGCTGTGAGCCACCATGTGGTTGCTGGGAATTGAACTCAGGACCTCTGGAAGAGCAGTCAGTGCTCTTAACCACTGAGCCATCTCTCCAGCCCCCAGGTCATTCATCTTGCCACTCCTCCTTTTCCTGGTAACAGATACTTAAGCCAATATTTGTCCTTGAGAGCTATGGCACCCAAGAACAGGCATTTTTGGGTCTCTTTGGGCTTTCAGTTGCAAAGTGACAATATTCTTTCCATTGCAGTGAGATCTTGTTGACAATGCAATGCCGATATGATGTTTTTATGCATTCATCATATCTTCCAGAGAGTCGGCCTGGAATCACAAGCACACACAGCTACTCTTAGGAAAGTTCTCAGAAGTCATTTGATCTTCAGGATGGCATCATCCATTTTGCCCACTCCCACAGTATCTAGACTGAATTACTGAGAGAAGAGAAGTGGTGGATTCCCTAGAGAATATGACAAACCTTTCAACAAGCCCATTTTTCCTCTTTCCTGAGGACTCTCCCACCCTCTTCCCCCTACTTCTAGACAATTGACTTTCCTTCATCTCAAATGTGAACACATACAAACACTGTCTCTCTGGGAATCCGGTGTACTCACAGACCTGGAAAGCAGATAGATCGGATCAACCGTCCTTCTTGTTCTCCATTTCAGTTCTTCGGGTACCATCCCCTGTCCTGTAGCAAACTACCTGGCTGTCCTATCACTCTTCCTCCATTCACTGAGGACTCAGCAGAACCTTGCTGCATTTCCTTTCCTCCCTCACCCCTATGCTTTTGTGTTGAAAGCCAGTAGAAGCACTCAGATGGGAATGTGGTTGTCGCACAGTCCTGGGAGGCAGGTAGTCCATCCTTCCTCTCCAGATGGGAATGTGGTTGTTGCACAATCCTGGGAGGCAGGTAGTCCGTCCTTCCTCTCCAGATGGGAATGTGGTTGTCGCACAATCCTGGGAGGCAGGTAGTCCGTCCTTCCTCTCCAGATGGGAATGTGGTTGTCGCACAGTCCTGGGAGGCAGGTAGTCCGTCCTTCCTCTCCAGATGGGAATGTGGTTGTCGCACAGTCCTGGGAGGCAGGTAGTCCGTCCTTCCTCTCCAAATGGGAATGTGGTTGTTGCACAATCCTGGGAGGCAGGTAGTCCGTCCTTACTCTCCATCCTGTCCCACATTTCAGCTCCCCCAGTTTCTCCCCAACCCTGCAGCACAGGCATGTCCTTCCTCTTGGCCTCCATTACCTAGGGACTCTGACAAATCTTGCAGAGGACCCAGCTTCCCTCATTCCTGTGGATCCTTTCAGCATCCCCTCTAGTTAATTCCCTTTCCTTAGTGTCACCCTCCAATAAATAAAAGCACTTTCTACCCCAGTGGCCACACTGGCAGGGACTCAAGTAGGTTATTTATACTATCCTTCCTGTCCTCCACTACAGTCTCTCTGTTCTCATGCTCAGCCTGGTAACAACCTGCTTGCATGTCCCCTTTCTCAATTTTATTCACTGGACACTGGACCCAGGGTCCCTAGCACTTCCTTCCCATCTCTTCATATAAGTCTTACAACCTGCATGCAGAATCCCCTCTTCCCACCACTCCCCAACACTCTGTGGATCCCACCTCTAGGTGTGACGAGGATCCACTTAGCTTGTTACTGAAGCCTCTCCCAGCCTTTTCTCCTAGCCCACATCTGTTCCTTTCTGCCACACATTGGCCATAGAAGCACTCCCTACCATACCATAAAAACAATACTTCGCTAAGATCCAGAGAGTTCATATCCAGAGAAGAAAACACTGACAGAACAAAGACAATACACATGGAAACACAGTTATCTCGACCAGAGACATAAGCACAAAAATACAATCAAGAATAGCCAAGACAATATGTCTCCACCAGAACCCAGTAACCATGCTTCAACAGATCCTGAAAATGCAATACAACTGAACCACGGACAATAGCATCAGAAATAGATAATATGAACTTGATGAAGGATCCTAAAGAGGATATGAAAAATCCTTTAATGAAGTATTTGACAAGATAACAAGCAGTGGAATAACATGAAGAAAAACTTCAAGACATGCAAGCATAAAACTGGAAATGTATAACTTAGGAAGTCAAGCCAAAATCTCAAAGATAAGCTTCAAGAAAGCACAAAACATAGAAGAGGGAATCTCAGGTATTACATCAAAGTAAACGAAAAGGACACCGTGGGGGGAGGTGTCCTTTATGACAGCACGGATAAATTATGGATGCTGATCCCATTCTAAAGTGTGCATCCATGAGCAAGCCGTGCTATCCATACCCAGGACACCAATAACCTCTGTAGCTTGGACTGACTGGGAACTCACTATGGAGCCCATGCTACCCACAGACAGAGATGGATCTCTGCTAGATCCAGACAGCATGGAGAAAAACTAAACTGGGGAATGCCGGAGTTAAATAATGCCATAAATCAAATGGAACTAGCAGATGTCTACAGATTATCTCATCCAAACACTAAAGAACATATTTTCTGCTCAGAGTCTCATGGAACATTCGCCAAATTGATAGCATACTAGGACATAGGAAAAGTCTCAACAAGTATTAAAAAATTGAAATAAAATCCTGTCTTATATTTGACCACCATGACTTTAATTGGCTATCAACAACAGCATAAACTATACCAAGTCATGAAAACTGAAAAACTCAGTACAGAATGAAAAGTGGGTCAAAACCAAAATCAACTTAACACTAAAATATTTTATGAATTGAATGAAAATGAAAACACACTCTATCCAAACCTATGGAACACAATGAAGAGAGTTTGAAGGGGTAAGTTCACAGCACTGAGTGGCTGCCTGAAAAAAAATAGTTTTCATATTTGTAACTTAGCAGCACATCTGAAATCTCTAGAAAAAGGTTAATTAATACCCCAAAAGAATAGATGGAAAGAAGTAAACTGAGGGCTTAAATCACTGAACTAGAAACAACAAAAATAATTACAAAAGATCAACAATAAGCAGTTGGTTCTTGAAGTCTGAAGAAAATCATTGAGATTGAAGAATTACAAAGCCTTTTCAAAATCATCTAAGCCAAAGACAGAACATTTGGGATAACTCTAACCAAGAAAGTGAAAGACTTGTATAATAAAAACTGGCAATTAAGGGCAAAATTAAAGAGGAAATGAGAAGATGCAATAATCTCCCATGCTCATTGATCAGTAGGATTAATGTTGTAAAATGGAGATTCTACCAATAGCAATTATTAATAAAAAGAATAAATCAACAATGTTGTATATATTCTTTTTTTTTAATTTTTTTTATTAATTAATTTATTTAATTATTAAAGATTTCTGCCTCTTCCCCGCCACCACCTCCCATTCCCTCCCCCTCCCCCAATCAAGCCTTCCTTCCTCCTCAGCCCAAAGAGCAAGCAGGTTTCTCTCCCCTGTGGGAGGTCCAAGGACCACCCACCTCCATCCAGGTCTATTAAGGTGAGCATCCAAACTACCTGGGCTCCCACAAAGCCATTACGTGCAATAGGATCAAGAACCCATTGCCATTGTTCTTCAGTTCTCAGTAGTCCTCATTGTCCATTATGATTAGCAAGACCGGTTTTGTCCCATGCTTTTTCAGACCCCGGCCAGCTGGCTTTGGTGAGTTCCCGATAGAACATCCCCATTGCCTCAGTGTGTGGGTGCACCCCTAGCAGTCCTGAGTTCCTTGCTCGTGCTCACTCTCCTTCTGCTCCTCCTTTGGATCGTGAGACTTCAGTCCAGTGCTCCAATGTTGGTCTCTGTCTCTGTCTTCTTTCATCGTCTGATGAAGGTTAATATTCAGGGGGATGCTTATATGTTTTTCTTTGGGTTCACCTTCTTATTTAGCTTCTCTAGAATCACGAATTATAGTCTCAATGTCCTTTATTTATGGCTAGAAACCAAATATGAGTGAGTACATCCCATGTTCCTCTTTTTGGGTCTGGCTTACCTCACTCAGGATAGTGTTTTCTATTTCCGTCCATTTGTATGCAAAATTCAAGAAGTCATTGTTTTTTACTGCTGAGTAGTACTCTAATATGTATATATTCCATACTTTCTTCATCCATTCTTCCATTGAAGGACATCTAGGTTGTTTCCAGGTTCTGGCTATTACAAACAATGCTGCTATGAACATAGTTGAGCATATACTTTTGTTGTATGTTTGGGCATCTCTTGGGTATATTCCCAATAGTGGTATTGCTGGGTCGAGAGGTAGGTTGAACCCGACTTTCCTGAGAAACCGCCACACTGCTTTCCAAAGTGGTTGCACAAGTTTGCATTCCCACCAGCAATGGATGAGAGTGCCCCTTTCTCCACAACCTCTCCAGCAGAGGCTATCCTTGGTGTTTTTGATTTTAGCCATTCTGACCGGTGTAAGATGGTATCTTAATGTTGTCTTGATTTGCATTTCCCTGATTGCTAAGGAAGTTGAGCACGATCTTAAGTGTCTTTTGGCCATATGAACTTCTTCTGTTGAAAAGTCTCTGTTCAGCTCAGTGCCCCATTTTATAATTGGATTGATTAACCTTTTACGGTCTAATTTCTTGAGTTCTTTGTATATTTTGGATATCAGACCTTTGTCAGTTGCGGGGTTGGTGAAGATCTTCTCCCAGTCAGTGGGTTGCCTTTCTGTCTTAGTGACAGTGTCCTTTGCTTTACAGAAGCTTCTCAGTCTCAGGAGGTCCCATTTATTCAATGATGTCCTTAGTGTTTGTGCTGCTGGGGTTATACGTAGGAAGTGTTCTCCTGTGCCCATGTGTTGTAGAGTACTTCCCACTTTCTCTTCTATCAGATTCAGTGTGTTTGGACTGATATTGAGGTCTTTAATCCATTTGGACTTGAGTTTTGTGCATGGTGATAGATATGGATCTATTTTCATTCTTGTACAGATTGACTTCCAGTTTTGCCAGCACAATTTGTTGAAGATGCTCTCTTTTTTCCATTGTATACTTTTAGCTCCTTTATCGAAAATCAGGTGTTCATAGGTTTGTGGGCTAAAGTCAGGGTCTTCTATTCTATTCCATTGGCTGACTTCTCTGTTTTTATGCCAGTACCAAGCCGTTTTCAGTACTGTAGCTCTGTAATAGAGTTTGAAGTCAGGGATGGTAATGCCTCCAGACGATCCTTTATTGTATAAGATTGTTTTGGCTATCCTGAGTTTTTTGTTTTTCCATATAAAGTTGATTATTGTCTTCTCCAGATCTGTGAAGAATTTTGACGGGATTTTGATGGGGATTGCGTTGAATCTATAGATTGCTTTTGGTAGAATTGCCATTTTTACTATGTTGATCCTCCCAATCCAAGAGCAAGGGAGGTCCTTCCATTTTCTGGTGTCCCCTTCAATTTCTTTCTTCAAAGACTTAAAGTTCTTGCCAAATAGATCTTTCACTTCCTTGGTCAGAGTTACCCCAAGGTATTTTATGCTATTTGTGGCTATCGTGAAAGGTGATGCTTCTCTGATTTCCCTCTCTGCTTCGTTATCCTTAGTGTATAGGAAGGCAACTGATTTTTTGGAGTTGATTTTGTAACCTGCCACATTACCAAAGGTGTTTATCAGCTGTAGGAGTTCTTTGGTAGAGTTTTTGGGGTCGCTTATGTATACTATCATATCATCTGCAAATAATGAAAGCTTAACTTCTTCCTTTCCAATATGGATCCCCTTGATCCCCTTATGTTGTCTTATTGCTATTGCTAGAACTTCAAGCACTATATTGAAGAGGTATGGAGAGAGTGGACATCCTTGTCGTGTTCCTGATTTTAGTGGGATGGCTTTGAGTTTTTCTCCGTTTAATTTAATGTTGGCTGTCGGCTTGCTGTAAATAGCTTTTATTATATTTAGGTATGACCCTTGTATTCCTAATCTCTCCAAGACCTTTATCATAAAGGAGTGTTGAATTTTGTCGAATGCTTTTTCAGCATCTAAGGAAATGATCATATGGTTTTTTTCTTTCAGTTTATTTATATGGTTGATTACATTGATAGATTTGCGTATGTTGAACCAGCCCTGCATCTCTGGAATGAAGCCTACTTGATCATAATGGATAACTTTTCTAATGTGTTCTTGGATTCGGTTTGCCAGTATTTTATTGAGAATTTTTCGTCGATGTTCATGAGTGAGATAGGCCTGTAATTCTCTTTCTTGGTTGGGTCTTTGTGTGGTTTTGGTATCAGGGTAACTGTAGCTTCATAAAAGGAATTTGGCAATGACTCTTCTGCTTCTATATTGTGAAATACATTAAGAAGTATAGGTATTAGCTCTTCTTGGAAGTTCTGGTAGAATTCTGCATTGAAACCATCTGGTCCTGGGCTTTTTTTGGAAGGGAGATTTTTGATAACTGTTTCTAATTCTTCGCGACTAACAGGTCTATTTAGATCGTTCACCTGGTCTTGGTTTAGGTTTGGTATATGGTACTTATCTAAAAATATGTCCATTTCTTTTGCATTTTCCAGTTTTGTGGCATACAGGCTTTTGTAGTAAGATCTAATGATTGTCTGAATTTCCTCTGTGTCTGTGGTTATGGCCCCGTTTTCATTTCTGATCTTATTTATTTGCGTGTTCTCTCTCTGTCGTTTAATTAGTTTGGATAGGGGTTTGTCAATGTTGTTGATTTTCTCCAAGAACCAACTTTTTGTTTCATTGATTCTTTGGACTGTTTTCTGTGTTTCTATTTTGTTGATTTCCGCCCTCAGTTTGATTATTTCCAGTCTTCTACTCCTCCTGGGCGCGTCTGCTTCTTTTTTTTCTAGAGCTTTCAGGTGTGCTGTTAAGTCCCCAATGTATGCTTTCTCCGTTTTCTTTAAGTGGGCACTTAGTGCTATGAACTTTCCTCTTAGCACTGCTTTCATCGTGTCCCATAGGTTTGAGTATGTTGTCTCTGTGTTTTCATTAAATTCAAGGAAGACTTTAATTTCTTTCTTAATTTCTTCCTTGACCCAGGTGTGGTTCAGTAGTTGACTGTTCAGTTTCCATGAGTTTGTCAGCTTTCTGGGGGTAGCATTGTTGGTGGCTTCTAACTTTAATCCGTGGTGATCTGATAAGACACAGGTGGACACTGATATTTTTTTGTATCTGTGGAGGTTTCCTTTGTTTCCAAGTATGTGGTCAATTTTCGAGAAGGTTCCATGAGCTGCAGAGAAGAAGGTGTATTCTTTCCTATTTGGGTGGAGTGTTCTATAGATGTCTGTTAAGTCTATTTGATTCATTACCTCCAACAATTCTCTTAATTCTCTATTAGTTTTCTGTCTGATTGACCTGTCCATTGGTTAGAGAGGTGTGTTGAAGTCTCCTACTACTAGTGTGTGTGATTTGATGTCTGCCTTGAGTTTTAGCAGTATTTCTTTTACATAAGTGGGTGCTTTTATATTAGGGGCATATATATTCAGGATTGAGACTTCATCCTGCTGAATTGTTCCTGTTATGAGTATAAAGTGTCCCTCTCGATCTCTTCTGATTGATTTTAGTTTGAAGTCAGTTTTGTTAGAAATTAGTATGGCCACACCTGCTTTTTTCTTAGGACCATTTGCTTGAAAAACCTTTTCCCAACCCTTTACTCTGAGTAGATGCCTGTCTTTGTGGTTGAGATGAGTTTCTTGCAAACAGCAGACTCTTGGATCCTGTTTTCGTATCCATTCTCTTAGCCTGTGCCTTTTTATTGGTGAATTGAGACCATTAATATTAAGTGATATTAATGACCAGTGGTTGTTAACTCCGGTTATTCTTACTGCTTTTGGTAGAAGAGTTTGTGTGTCTCCCTTCTTTGAGTTGTGCTGTTGAAGGGTCGCTAGATGCCTGGGTTTTTGTAGGCAGTGTTGGCAACGTTGGATTCCTTGGGTTGTGATTTTCCTTCTATTACTTTCTGTAGGGCTGGATTTGTGGCAACATATTGTTTAAATTTGTTCTTATCCTGGAATGTCTTGTTTTCTCCATTGATAGTGAACGATAGCTTGGCTGGGTATAGTAGTTTGGGTTTGCATCCATGGTCTCTTAGTTTCTGTAGTACCTCTATCCAGGACCTTCTGGCCTTCATGGTTTCCATAGAGAAGTCAGGTGTAAGTCTGATTGGTTTACCTTTATAAGTTACTTGGCCTTTTTCCTTTGCAGCTCTTAATATTCTTTTTTTAATCTGTATATTTTGTGTTTTGATTATTATATGGCGAGGGGACGTTTTTTTTTGATCCAGTCTGTTTGGTGTTCTGTATGCTTCTTGAATATTCAAAGGAATATCTCTCTTTATGTTGGGGAAGTTTTCTTCCATAATTTTGTTAAAAATGTTTTCTGGACCTTTGAGCTCTGCCTCCTCTCCTTCTTCTATCCCTATTATTCTTAGGTTTGGTCTTTTTATTGTGTCCCATATTTTCTGAATGTTTTGTGATGAGAATTTGTTGGTTTTGGTGTTTTCTTTCATCAGTCCGTTTATTTTCTCTATGTTGTCTTCAGAATCTGAGATTCTTTCTTCTATCTCTTGTATTCTATTGATTATGCTTGTTTCTGTAGTCTCTGCTCGTTGACCTATATTTGCCATATCCAGCTGGTCCTCAGTTTGTGTTTTCTTCCTTGCTTCCATTTCAGTTTTCAATTCTTGGACTGTTTCCATTACCTGTTTGATCGTTTTTTCTTGGCTTCCCAGGGTATCATTTACGTATTTACTCATTTCTTCAAACTTTTTGTTATACTTCTCATCCATTTCTATGAGGGCGTTTTTTACATGTTGTTTAAGGGACTCTATTGCTTTCAAAAAGTCTGTTTTTTCCTCTTCTCCTGTGTTAGGGTGTTCAAGTCCTTGTGTTGTAAGATCATTGGGTTCTGGTGTTTTCATGTTGTTTTTCAGATTGTTGGGTGAATTCTTGCCTTGGCGCCTGCCCATCTCCTCTTACCGATGCTATCTATTGGGTTTGATTTAATTGTAGCGGGGCAATCTGTTCTCAGTGCAGGCTTCACTGTTTCTTGCCCGCACTATCCTGCATCCAGTGCCTCCGCCGCCCGGGCCTGCCTGCCGGTGCCTCCGCCGCCCGGTACTGTCTGTGCGCCGGTGCTTCCGCTGCCTAGGCCTGCCTGCCGGTGCCTCTGCCACTCGGGCCTGCCTGCCGGTGCCTCCGCCACCCGGGCCTGCCTGCGCGCCGGTGCTTCTGCCGCCTAGGCCTGCCTGCCGGTGCCTCTGCCACCCGGGCCTGCCTGCGCGCCGGTGCTTCCGCCGCCTAGGCCTGCCTGCCGGTGCCTCCGCCGCCTGGGCCTGACTGCCGGTGCCTCCGCCACCCGGGCCTGCCTGCACGCCGGTGCCTCCGCCGCCTGGACTTGCCTGCGTGCCGGTGCCTCCGCTGCCCGGGCCTGCCTGCGCGCCGGTGCTTCCGCCGCCTAGGCCTGTGTGCCGGTGCCTCCGCCACCCGGGCCTGCCTGCGCGCCAGTGCTTCCGCCGCCTAGGCCTGCCTTGTTGTATATATTCTGAATTTTTTTGTGTTTTCATACAAAGTTGGAGATTTTTATTTCAATTTCTGTGAAGAATTGTATTAGAATTTTGATGGCGATTGTGTTGAATATATACTATACACTGGAGAAAAGACAGCATCTTCAACAAATGGTTCCAGTATAACTGAATGGCTGCATGGATCAAGGACATAAATACAAGATCTGATATCCTAAATCTGACAAAAGAGAAAGTGGAGAAATAGTCTTGAACTCATTGGCACAGAGGAAAACTTTCTGAACAGAACACGGATAGCAGAGGCATTAAGATCAATGATTAATAAATAGGACCTCATAAAGCTGAGGAACTCCTATATGGTAAAGGACATTATCATTTGGGCAAAGCAGTAGCCTATAGAGTGGGGAATCTCTCTATCAATTAGTCATCTGATGGATGATTAATATCTAAAGCATATAAATTAAAAGCTGAACATTAAGAAAACAAATAATTCAATTCAAATTTGGGATAGAGAACTAAGCACAGAATCCTCAAGAAAATGAAACAGAAACGGCTGAGAAGCCTTTAAAGACATGTGCAACATCTTTAGCCACCAGGGAAATGCAAATTAAAAGGACTTTGAGATTTCATCTTATAAGAGCCAGAATGGCCAATATCAATAAAATAGAGCATATGCTGTCAATGATGTAGAGAAAGGGTGACACTTATTTATTGCTAGTGGGAGTAAACCTTCTCTAGCCACTGTAGTTCCCAAGGTGTAGTAGGAGCTGCGGGCTGTGTTCCCAGTGCCCAACTGCCTGCATGGTTAGCTTTACCCGAAATAATTTCATGGAAACTGTATTCTTTTAAACACTGCTTGTTTTAACCTCTTATTGGCTAGCTCTTACATATTGATCTAACGTATTTCTAATATTCTGTGTAGCACCACGAGGTGGCTTACCAGGGAGGATCTTAACCTGCGTCTGCCTCAGAGAGGAGAATCATGGCGACTGCTTGAATCTGCTTCTTTCTCCCAGCATTCTGTTCAGTCTACTCCACCCACCTAAGGGCTGGTCTATCAAATGGGCTAAGGCAGTTTCTTTATTATCCAATGACCTTCCTCCATCACCAAGGAAGCTAGAAACCGATCTACTTCAAGATCTAGCTAAGCCATTCTTGTGTATATATCCCAAATATGAAAATACTTGCTGATTTATGTTCACTGCTGCTCTATTCATCATAACTAGAAACTGGTGACAGCCTAGATGTCCACTAACTGATGAAAGGATAATGGAAATGTGATACATTTAGACAATGGAATGTCATTCAGCTATTAAAAATCATAAAATTCTCAGGTAAATGAATAAAGCTAGAAAATATCATCTCAACTGAGGTAACATAGATCCTAAAATATATGTATGTTTTCTCTCATATGTAAATGTTAGCTTTTAAGCTTTCAATATATGTAGTTATTGTCCAAATAACCACAGAGGTTAGATACCAAGTAAGGGAGTTGGGGAAGGAGAGAGTCCCCGAAGGAATAAAAGATAGAATATGTTGCTGTGGAGAGACAGGGATACTAGGAGAATTAAAATGGGAGGAGATGAGATTAAAGGGTAAAGGAGGGGCTAAGGGGAGGACAACTAACACTAAAGGACGTTTGAGAAACCAACGTGGAAACCTACTACTGTAGAAGATTCCTAAAACACATTTATGTTTAAAAGGGATCTAAATGGAGTTACCAAATAACAGCGTAGACAACTGGATGTCTTATGCCACCATGTAAAACCTCCAGTGCCAGAAATGGGTGATACCTTACTGAGCTTTTGGCCAAAGAGGCTCCATGGAAACCCCCAAGTATATTAGGTTATTTCCAATGCCAGTGATTACTTTCCATAAACTGATAGTAAGGCTCTATTGCTGAACATAACATTCACTTCCATCATTAAATATGGAATAGCTGAGTTAGTGCCCAATTAGAAATTTTGCCTTTATTGATTAGCCCCCATGGTAGTAGAAGCTATTCTGCTTGATACCAAAAGATAATCAGCAATATTACCAAACTACAAACCTGTGACTTACAACAGCAAGGCATTCTAGTTTAATAGAGGCACAAATGTTATGGGAACAACTAGCCACTTTGTGATTCCATGAGATAAAGCTCAGACATACACTGACAAAGTGGCTTAGAACCCCAAACTGATATGTCATGTTCTACTATTATTATTCTTTTTTTTAATATTTATTTATTTATTATGTGTACAGCATTCCTTCCATGTGTGCCCGCAAGCCAGAAGGGGGCGTCAGGTCTCATTATAGATGGCTATGAGCCACCATGTGGTTGCTGGGAATTGAACTCAGGACCTCTGGAAGAGCAGTCAGTGCTCTTAACCACTGAGCCATCTCTCCAGCCCCCTATTATTATTCTGATAAAGGAACATAGCAGTAAAATGTCTCTTAATGGCACCTGGCTATACCCATAGATCAGTCTTGCCCAATCCACATCAGAGAAGCTTCTTCTTCTAGTAGATGGGAAACCCCCAAGTGCACAATGTGTAGAAAGTGACAGACATTGGGGCACTGAGTCCTAAATGGGATGTTTTGATTGAACCCCTCCTCCTAAGGCTCAGGGAGATATGAGGAGAGGAAGCAGAAAACCTGTAAGAGCCAGAGGTGATGGATGACTCCAAGGAAACAGTGACTTCCAGGCATAGAAGGACTTATGTACACATGAACTCATGTAGGCTGTGGCAGCAAACACAAGATTTGCACAGGTTCAATCCAGTAGTCCCAGCACTGAGGAGGGGGAAGTGTTTATATAATTCTTTGAAACTTTCATATATGCATATAACAAATTTTGGAGATATTCACCCACGCCATCCCTCTCAACTTTTTAAAATATATATATATATATATATATATATATATATATATATATATATATTATAATTTACTGGGTTCAATTTGTGCTGCCAGTATAGGGACTGGAGTCGGGCATTCACTGAGACATGGTTGACCAAAGGGGTTCCAATTTTTTTTGACTTTTTCCTGATTTTATTTGAATTCCTTTCAGTTTTTTTATTGAAAAAATTACCGCCTCCTCCCAGCCTTCCATTTTTCTCCCCCTCCCCCTCTCTTCTTCCCCTTCTCCCACTCCTCTCCTCCTCCCTCTCCAGTCCAAAGAGCAGTCAGGGTTCCCTGCCCGGTGGGAAGTCCAAGGTCCTACCCCCTTCATCCAGGTCTAGGAAGGTGAGCATCCAAACTGGCTAGGCTCCCACAAAGCCAGTACATGCAGTAGGATCAAAACCCAGTGCCATTGTCCTTGGCTTCTCATCAGCCCTCATTGTCCACCATGTTCAGAGAGTCCTGTTTTATCCCATGCTTTTTCAGTCACAGTCCTGCTGGCCTTGGAGAGCTCCCAATAGATCAGCCCCACTGTCTCAGTGGGTGGGTGCACCCCTCACGGTCCTGACTTCCTGGCTCATGTTCTCCCTCCTTCTGCTCCTCATTTGGGCCTTGGAAGCTCAGTCCGGTGCTCCAATGTGGGTCTCTGTCTTTATCTTCAGATATCACCATAGAACCAGATGAAGGTTCTATGTGATATGCAAAATATTCGTCAGTATGGCTATAGGATAGGGCCATTTCAGGTTCCCTCTCCTCAGCTGCCAAAGGAACTAACTGGGGACATCTCCCTGGACACCTGGGAGCCCCTATAGGTTCAAGTCTCTTGCCAACCCTAAGATGGTTCCCTTAACTAAAATATATACTTCCCTGCTCCCATATCCACCCTTCCTTTATCCCAACCATCCCATTCCCCCAAGTTCCCCCCATCCTCCCCTTCTCATTTTTCTCTCCCCATCTCCCCTTACCCCCATCTCACCCCACCCCCAAGTTCCATATCTATCACCATGAACAAAACTCAAATCCAAATGGATTAAAGACCTCAATATCAATCTGAACACACTGAACCTGATAGAAGAGAAAGTGGGAAGTACTCTACAACATATGGGCACAAGAGATAACTTCCTATGTATAACCCCAACAGCACAGACATTAAGGGCAATATTGAATAAATGGGACCTCCTGAAACTGAGAAGCTTCTGTAAAGCAAAGGACACAGTCACTAAGACAAAAAGGCAACCTACTGACTGGGAGAAGATCTTCACCAACCCCTCAACAGACAAAGATCTGATCTCCAAATATAAAGAACTCAAGAACCTAGACTTTAAAATGCTAATTAACCAATTAAAAAATGGGGCACTGAACTGAACAGAGAATTCTCAACAGAAGAAGTTCAAATGGCCAAAAGACACTTAAGGTCACGTTCAACCTCCTTAGCAATCAAGGAAATACAAATTAAAACAACTTTGAGATACCATCTTACACCTGTCAGAATGGCTAAAATCAAAAACACCAATGATAGCCTTTGCTGGAGAAATTGGGGAGTAAGGGGAACACTCATCCATTGCTGGTGGGAACGCAAACTTGTGCAATCACTTTGGAAATCAGTGTGGTGGTTTCTCAGGAAATTCGGGATCAACCTACCCCAGGACCCAGCAATACCACTCTTGGGAATATACCCAAGAGATGCCCTATCATATTACAAAAGCATTTGTTCAAATATGTTCATAGCAGGATTATTTGCAATAGCCTGAACCTGGAAACAACCTAGATGCCCTTCAATGGAAGAATGGATGAAGAAAGTGTGGAATATACACATATTAGACTACTACTCAGCGGTAAAAAACAATGACATCTTGAATTTTGCATGCAAATGGATGGAAATAGAAAACACTATCCTGAGTGAGGTAACCCAGACCCAAAAAGAGGAACATGGGATGTAGTCACTCATAATTGGTTTCTAGCCAAAAATAAAGAACATTGAGCCTATAATTTGTGATCCTAGAAAAGCTAAATAAGAAGGTGAACCCAAAGAAAAACATATAGTTATCCTCCTGGATATTGGAAATAGACAGGATTGCCAGGCAAAAATTGGGAACTAGGGGTTCCAATTTTTAAACTGACTCTCTATCCCCAGAAGAGATCAACTGTCAACAACTCCTCAGAAGCCCCGCCCTCAGACTGGGCGTCCACTGGGGGGCGCAGCTGTCTACTCAAGGTCCAAGGGCAGCGCATGCGCGGGTGGGCGAGGCTGTTGCAGGGGGAGTCAAGGAGGCCCCTGTTAAGCTTCTGGGCTCCTTCAACACCGCGGAGCCTGCACCTCTCCCCAGCCAAAGAGCTGCCGCCTATCGTCGGTCACCGCCTAGGCGCGGAGCTGCTCGGACTTGGCCGCGGGTGAGCCCGGGGAGCCGACCGGTGAGGGCTCAACTTAGTTGAGGGAAGTCTGGGCCTGACGAGCGGTCGCGGGCATCGGACTCTCGGCCTCGGTTGCCCGCAGCCACGCGCGAGATGCAGGACCCGGGTCAGGCGAGAGCAACCCGAGTGGTGGACCTTCTCCCTAACATCCACGGACCCGCCTTCTCCTGCTACCAGCTTCAGTGGCTCCTGCTTGGACTTTCCTCTGATGCACAGGTGCTCGGCGGGGACAGAGCTCCCTGGTACAGTGGATCAGTCAGGTAAGCACTGCGTGCCCTGGCAGTCTTAGGGCATTTTCCCACGCTTTCTCTGGGGGAGGGGGTGTTACCAGTGCTCAGAAAACTGCATTCAGATCCTCAGCTGGGGCCCTAGTGCATACCCAGCTAGTCACTGCTTTTGGTAACTAGAACTCGCGGGATGCATGAAACGATGCAGAAAACCCTGTTTTCTTCTAGTTGAGAAAATGTCTACCCCCATTCCCACCCCATCTTACCTCTGAAAGATTGGGTCACATTAAGTTTCTAGACTCTACTGCGAATTCAGGAATTCACAATGAAAATTGGATTTTAGTATTCGGTCTTTGCTTTTCTACTCTATAATTAAGCTATTTTGAGAGTTCATTGTCAAAGTGATGTATCTTTTTATGCTTACTACCGTCACTCCCTTATCATCCCCATTTATTTCCAGAAGTTGCTCATTCATGTTTTTAAACCATTCCATTTTCCGGGTCTGGAGAAGTGCTCCAGCATTTGTAAGGTCATTGTCTGTAGAGGCGTTCCCTTGAGCTGGGATGACTCTGAGATAAATCGGTGTCATTTTGTATACCTTCATTTCTTGGGGATTTACAGACTGCATTAAGCACGTGTCTTCTTAAGTTTTGGGTGCATTCATTCCCCTGCATTTGGTTGACTGGAGTTATACTGTGATGATGATTCTGTTTTAATTCCCGAAGTGGAACTAGCTTAATTATCCTATCATTCATATTGGAACACAATGGTCATGTCATTTCATGTTAATTTCAGTTGCATCTCTTTGGCATCTGTTAAAGTTTTCTTTGAAAAATACTGCAAATGATATTTTGATTTTTTTCTTTTCTTTTTTTTATTTTTTCATTCAAAAATTTCCACTTCCTCCCCTCCTCCCATTCCCCTCCCACTCCCCCACTCACCCTCCTCTTTCCCCCTGCAGTCCTAAGAGAGGGCAGGGTACCCTGCCCTGTGGGAGGTCCAAGGCCCTCCCCCCTCCATCCAGGCTTAGGAAGATGTGTATCCAAATAGACTAGGGTCCTAAAAAGCCAGTACATACAGTAGAAACAAGTCCCAGTGTCATTATCAATGGCTTCTCAGTCCGCCCCCGTTGTGAGCCACATTCAGAGAGTCCGGTTTTTTCATATGCTCGTTCAGTCCCAGTCCAGCTGGATTTGGTGAGCTCCCATTAGATCAGGCACACTGTCTCAGTGGGTAGACCAACCCCTCGTGGTCTTGACTTCCTTGCTTATCTTCTCCCTCTTTCTGCTCTTCAACTGGACCTTTGGAGCTCAGTCCAGTGCTCTGAATTGGGTATCTGTCTCTATCTCCATCCATTATCTGAAAAAGGTTCTATGGTGATATTTGAGATATTCATCAGTGTGACTATGGGACAAGGCCAGTTCTCTAACCAAGAAAGTGAAAGACTTGTATAATAAAAACTGGCAATTAAGGGCAAAATTAAAGAGGAAATGAGAAGATGCAATAATCTCCCATGCTCATTGATCAGTAGGATTAATGTTGTAAAATGGAGATTCTACCAATAGCAATTATTAATAAAAAGAATAAATCAACAATGTTGTATATATTCTTTTTTTTTAATTTTTTTTATTAATTAATTTATTTAATTATTAAAGATTTCTGCCTCTTCCCCGCCACCACCTCCCATTCCCTCCCCCTCCCCCAATCAAGCCTTCCTTCCTCCTCAGCCCAAAGAGCAAGCAGGTTTCTCTCCCCTGTGGGAGGTCCAAGGACCACCCACCTCCATCCAGGTCTATTAAGGTGAGCATCCAAACTACCTGGGCTCCCACAAAGCCATTACGTGCAATAGGATCAAGAACCCATTGCCATTGTTCTTCAGTTCTCAGTAGTCCTCATTGTCCATTATGATTAGCAAGACCGGTTTTGTCCCATGCTTTTTCAGACCCCGGCCAGCTGGCTTTGGTGAGTTCCCGATAGAACATCCCCATTGCCTCAGTGTGTGGGTGCACCCCTAGCAGTCCTGAGTTCCTTGCTCGTGCTCACTCTCCTTCTGCTCCTCCTTTGGATCGTGAGACTTCAGTCCAGTGCTCCAATGTTGGTCTCTGTCTCTGTCTTCTTTCATCGTCTGATGAAGGTTAATATTCAGGGGGATGCTTATATGTTTTTCTTTGGGTTCACCTTCTTATTTAGCTTCTCTAGAATCACGAATTATAGTCTCAATGTCCTTTATTTATGGCTAGAAACCAAATATGAGTGAGTACATCCCATGTTCCTCTTTTTGGGTCTGGCTTACCTCACTCAGGATAGTGTTTTCTATTTCCGTCCATTTGTATGCAAAATTCAAGAAGTCATTGTTTTTTACTGCTGAGTAGTACTCTAATATGTATATATTCCATACTTTCTTCATCCATTCTTCCATTGAAGGACATCTAGGTTGTTTCCAGGTTCTGGCTATTACAAACAATGCTGCTATGAACATAGTTGAGCATATACTTTTGTTGTATGTTTGGGCATCTCTTGGGTATATTCCCAATAGTGGTATTGCTGGGTCGAGAGGTAGGTTGAACCCGACTTTCCTGAGAAACCGCCACACTGCTTTCCAAAGTGGTTGCACAAGTTTGCATTCCCACCAGCAATGGATGAGAGTGCCCCTTTCTCCACAACCTCTCCAGCAGAGGCTATCCTTGGTGTTTTTGATTTTAGCCATTCTGACCGGTGTAAGATGGTATCTTAATGTTGTCTTGATTTGCATTTCCCTGATTGCTAAGGAAGTTGAGCACGATCTTAAGTGTCTTTTGGCCATATGAACTTCTTCTGTTGAAAAGTCTCTGTTCAGCTCAGTGCCCCATTTTATAATTGGATTGATTAACCTTTTACGGTCTAATTTCTTGAGTTCTTTGTATATTTTGGATATCAGACCTTTGTCAGTTGCGGGGTTGGTGAAGATCTTCTCCCAGTCAGTGGGTTGCCTTTCTGTCTTAGTGACAGTGTCCTTTGCTTTACAGAAGCTTCTCAGTCTCAGGAGGTCCCATTTATTCAATGATGTCCTTAGTGTTTGTGCTGCTGGGGTTATACGTAGGAAGTGTTCTCCTGTGCCCATGTGTTGTAGAGTACTTCCCACTTTCTCTTCTATCAGATTCAGTGTGTTTGGACTGATATTGAGGTCTTTAATCCATTTGGACTTGAGTTTTGTGCATGGTGATAGATATGGATCTATTTTCATTCTTGTACAGATTGACTTCCAGTTTTGCCAGCACAATTTGTTGAAGATGCTCTCTTTTTTCCATTGTATACTTTTAGCTCCTTTATCGAAAATCAGGTGTTCATAGGTTTGTGGGCTAAAGTCAGGGTCTTCTATTCTATTCCATTGGCTGACTTCTCTGTTTTTATGCCAGTACCAAGCCGTTTTCAGTACTGTAGCTCTGTAATAGAGTTTGAAGTCAGGGATGGTAATGCCTCCAGACGATCCTTTATTGTATAAGATTGTTTTGGCTATCCTGAGTTTTTTGTTTTTCCATATAAAGTTGATTATTGTCTTCTCCAGATCTGTGAAGAATTTTGACGGGATTTTGATGGGGATTGCGTTGAATCTATAGATTGCTTTTGGTAGAATTGCCATTTTTACTATGTTGATCCTCCCAATCCAAGAGCAAGGGAGGTCCTTCCATTTTCTGGTGTCCCCTTCAATTTCTTTCTTCAAAGACTTAAAGTTCTTGCCAAATAGATCTTTCACTTCCTTGGTCAGAGTTACCCCAAGGTATTTTATGCTATTTGTGGCTATCGTGAAAGGTGATGCTTCTCTGATTTCCCTCTCTGCTTCGTTATCCTTAGTGTATAGGAAGGCAACTGATTTTTTGGAGTTGATTTTGTAACCTGCCACATTACCAAAGGTGTTTATCAGCTGTAGGAGTTCTTTGGTAGAGTTTTTGGGGTCGCTTATGTATACTATCATATCATCTGCAAATAATGAAAGCTTAACTTCTTCCTTTCCAATATGGATCCCCTTGATCCCCTTATGTTGTCTTATTGCTATTGCTAGAACTTCAAGCACTATATTGAAGAGGTATGGAGAGAGTGGACATCCTTGTCGTGTTCCTGATTTTAGTGGGATGGCTTTGAGTTTTTCTCCGTTTAATTTAATGTTGGCTGTCGGCTTGCTGTAAATAGCTTTTATTATATTTAGGTATGACCCTTGTATTCCTAATCTCTCCAAGACCTTTATCATAAAGGAGTGTTGAATTTTGTCGAATGCTTTTTCAGCATCTAAGGAAATGATCATATGGTTTTTTTCTTTCAGTTTATTTATATGGTTGATTACATTGATAGATTTGCGTATGTTGAACCAGCCCTGCATCTCTGGAATGAAGCCTACTTGATCATAATGGATAACTTTTCTAATGTGTTCTTGGATTCGGTTTGCCAGTATTTTATTGAGAATTTTTCGTCGATGTTCATGAGTGAGATAGGCCTGTAATTCTCTTTCTTGGTTGGGTCTTTGTGTGGTTTTGGTATCAGGGTAACTGTAGCTTCATAAAAGGAATTTGGCAATGACTCTTCTGCTTCTATATTGTGAAATACATTAAGAAGTATAGGTATTAGCTCTTCTTGGAAGTTCTGGTAGAATTCTGCATTGAAACCATCTGGTCCTGGGCTTTTTTTGGAAGGGAGATTTTTGATAACTGTTTCTAATTCTTCGCGACTAACAGGTCTATTTAGATCGTTCACCTGGTCTTGGTTTAGGTTTGGTATATGGTACTTATCTAAAAATATGTCCATTTCTTTTGCATTTTCCAGTTTTGTGGCATACAGGCTTTTGTAGTAAGATCTAATGATTGTCTGAATTTCCTCTGTGTCTGTGGTTATGGCCCCGTTTTCATTTCTGATCTTATTTATTTGCGTGTTCTCTCTCTGTCGTTTAATTAGTTTGGATAGGGGTTTGTCAATGTTGTTGATTTTCTCCAAGAACCAACTTTTTGTTTCATTGATTCTTTGGACTGTTTTCTGTGTTTCTATTTTGTTGATTTCCGCCCTCAGTTTGATTATTTCCAGTCTTCTACTCCTCCTGGGCGCGTCTGCTTCTTTTTTTTCTAGAGCTTTCAGGTGTGCTGTTAAGTCCCCAATGTATGCTTTCTCCGTTTTCTTTAAGTGGGCACTTAGTGCTATGAACTTTCCTCTTAGCACTGCTTTCATCGTGTCCCATAGGTTTGAGTATGTTGTCTCTGTGTTTTCATTAAATTCAAGGAAGACTTTAATTTCTTTCTTAATTTCTTCCTTGACCCAGGTGTGGTTCAGTAGTTGACTGTTCAGTTTCCATGAGTTTGTCAGCTTTCTGGGGGTAGCATTGTTGGTGGCTTCTAACTTTAATCCGTGGTGATCTGATAAGACACAGGTGGACACTGATATTTTTTTGTATCTGTGGAGGTTTCCTTTGTTTCCAAGTATGTGGTCAATTTTCGAGAAGGTTCCATGAGCTGCAGAGAAGAAGGTGTATTCTTTCCTATTTGGGTGGAGTGTTCTATAGATGTCTGTTAAGTCTATTTGATTCATTACCTCCAACAATTCTCTTAATTCTCTATTAGTTTTCTGTCTGATTGACCTGTCCATTGGTTAGAGAGGTGTGTTGAAGTCTCCTACTACTAGTGTGTGTGATTTGATGTCTGCCTTGAGTTTTAGCAGTATTTCTTTTACATAAGTGGGTGCTTTTATATTAGGGGCATATATATTCAGGATTGAGACTTCATCCTGCTGAATTGTTCCTGTTATGAGTATAAAGTGTCCCTCTCGATCTCTTCTGATTGATTTTAGTTTGAAGTCAGTTTTGTTAGAAATTAGTATGGCCACACCTGCTTTTTTCTTAGGACCATTTGCTTGAAAAACCTTTTCCCAACCCTTTACTCTGAGTAGATGCCTGTCTTTGTGGTTGAGATGAGTTTCTTGCAAACAGCAGACTCTTGGATCCTGTTTTCGTATCCATTCTCTTAGCCTGTGCCTTTTTATTGGTGAATTGAGACCATTAATATTAAGTGATATTAATGACCAGTGGTTGTTAACTCCGGTTATTCTTACTGCTTTTGGTAGAAGAGTTTGTGTGTCTCCCTTCTTTGAGTTGTGCTGTTGAAGGGTCGCTAGATGCCTGGGTTTTTGTAGGCAGTGTTGGCAACGTTGGATTCCTTGGGTTGTGATTTTCCTTCTATTACTTTCTGTAGGGCTGGATTTGTGGCAACATATTGTTTAAATTTGTTCTTATCCTGGAATGTCTTGTTTTCTCCATTGATAGTGAACGATAGCTTGGCTGGGTATAGTAGTTTGGGTTTGCATCCATGGTCTCTTAGTTTCTGTAGTACCTCTATCCAGGACCTTCTGGCCTTCATGGTTTCCATAGAGAAGTCAGGTGTAAGTCTGATTGGTTTACCTTTATAAGTTACTTGGCCTTTTTCCTTTGCAGCTCTTAATATTCTTTTTTTAATCTGTATATTTTGTGTTTTGATTATTATATGGCGAGGGGACGTTTTTTTTTGATCCAGTCTGTTTGGTGTTCTGTATGCTTCTTGAATATTCAAAGGAATATCTCTCTTTATGTTGGGGAAGTTTTCTTCCATAATTTTGTTAAAAATGTTTTCTGGACCTTTGAGCTCTGCCTCCTCTCCTTCTTCTATCCCTATTATTCTTAGGTTTGGTCTTTTTATTGTGTCCCATATTTTCTGAATGTTTTGTGATGAGAATTTGTTGGTTTTGGTGTTTTCTTTCATCAGTCCGTTTATTTTCTCTATGTTGTCTTCAGAATCTGAGATTCTTTCTTCTATCTCTTGTATTCTATTGATTATGCTTGTTTCTGTAGTCTCTGCTCGTTGACCTATATTTGCCATATCCAGCTGGTCCTCAGTTTGTGTTTTCTTCCTTGCTTCCATTTCAGTTTTCAATTCTTGGACTGTTTCCATTACCTGTTTGATCGTTTTTTCTTGGCTTCCCAGGGTATCATTTACGTATTTACTCATTTCTTCAAACTTTTTGTTATACTTCTCATCCATTTCTATGAGGGCGTTTTTTACATGTTGTTTAAGGGACTCTATTGCTTTCAAAAAGTCTGTTTTTTCCTCTTCTCCTGTGTTAGGGTGTTCAAGTCCTTGTGTTGTAAGATCATTGGGTTCTGGTGTTTTCATGTTGTTTTTCAGATTGTTGGGTGAATTCTTGCCTTGGCGCCTGCCCATCTCCTCTTACCGATGCTATCTATTGGGTTTGATTTAATTGTAGCGGGGCAATCTGTTCTCAGTGCAGGCTTCACTGTTTCTTGCCCGCACTATCCTGCATCCAGTGCCTCCGCCGCCCGGGCCTGCCTGCCGGTGCCTCCGCCGCCCGGTACTGTCTGTGCGCCGGTGCTTCCGCTGCCTAGGCCTGCCTGCCGGTGCCTCTGCCACTCGGGCCTGCCTGCCGGTGCCTCCGCCACCCGGGCCTGCCTGCGCGCCGGTGCTTCTGCCGCCTAGGCCTGCCTGCCGGTGCCTCTGCCACCCGGGCCTGCCTGCGCGCCGGTGCTTCCGCCGCCTAGGCCTGCCTGCCGGTGCCTCCGCCGCCTGGGCCTGACTGCCGGTGCCTCCGCCACCCGGGCCTGCCTGCACGCCGGTGCCTCCGCCGCCTGGACTTGCCTGCGTGCCGGTGCCTCCGCTGCCCGGGCCTGCCTGCGCGCCGGTGCTTCCGCCGCCTAGGCCTGTGTGCCGGTGCCTCCGCCACCCGGGCCTGCCTGCGCGCCAGTGCTTCCGCCGCCTAGGCCTGCCTTGTTGTATATATTCTGAATTTTTTTGTGTTTTCATACAAAGTTGGAGATTTTTATTTCAATTTCTGTGAAGAATTGTATTAGAATTTTGATGGCGATTGTGTTGAATATATACTATACACTGGAGAAAAGACAGCATCTTCAACAAATGGTTCCAGTATAACTGAATGGCTGCATGGATCAAGGACATAAATACAAGATCTGATATCCTAAATCTGACAAAAGAGAAAGTGGAGAAATAGTCTTGAACTCATTGGCACAGAGGAAAACTTTCTGAACAGAACACGGATAGCAGAGGCATTAAGATCAATGATTAATAAATAGGACCTCATAAAGCTGAGGAACTCCTATATGGTAAAGGACATTATCATTTGGGCAAAGCAGTAGCCTATAGAGTGGGGAATCTCTCTATCAATTAGTCATCTGATGGATGATTAATATCTAAAGCATATAAATTAAAAGCTGAACATTAAGAAAACAAATAATTCAATTCAAATTTGGGATAGAGAACTAAGCACAGAATCCTCAAGAAAATGAAACAGAAACGGCTGAGAAGCCTTTAAAGACATGTGCAACATCTTTAGCCACCAGGGAAATGCAAATTAAAAGGACTTTGAGATTTCATCTTATAAGAGCCAGAATGGCCAATATCAATAAAATAGAGCATATGCTGTCAATGATGTAGAGAAAGGGTGACACTTATTTATTGCTAGTGGGAGTAAACCTTCTCTAGCCACTGTAGTTCCCAAGGTGTAGTAGGAGCTGCGGGCTGTGTTCCCAGTGCCCAACTGCCTGCATGGTTAGCTTTACCCGAAATAATTTCATGGAAACTGTATTCTTTTAAACACTGCTTGTTTTAACCTCTTATTGGCTAGCTCTTACATATTGATCTAACGTATTTCTAATATTCTGTGTAGCACCACGAGGTGGCTTACCAGGGAGGATCTTAACCTGCGTCTGCCTCAGAGAGGAGAATCATGGCGACTGCTTGAATCTGCTTCTTTCTCCCAGCATTCTGTTCAGTCTACTCCACCCACCTAAGGGCTGGTCTATCAAATGGGCTAAGGCAGTTTCTTTATTATCCAATGACCTTCCTCCATCACCAAGGAAGCTAGAAACCGATCTACTTCAAGATCTAGCTAAGCCATTCTTGTGTATATATCCCAAATATGAAAATACTTGCTGATTTATGTTCACTGCTGCTCTATTCATCATAACTAGAAACTGGTGACAGCCTAGATGTCCACTAACTGATGAAAGGATAATGGAAATGTGATACATTTAGACAATGGAATGTCATTCAGCTATTAAAAATCATAAAATTCTCAGGTAAATGAATAAAGCTAGAAAATATCATCTCAACTGAGGTAACATAGATCCTAAAATATATGTATGTTTTCTCTCATATGTAAATGTTAGCTTTTAAGCTTTCAATATATGTAGTTATTGTCCAAATAACCACAGAGGTTAGATACCAAGTAAGGGAGTTGGGGAAGGAGAGAGTCCCCGAAGGAATAAAAGATAGAATATGTTGCTGTGGAGAGACAGGGATACTAGGAGAATTAAAATGGGAGGAGATGAGATTAAAGGGTAAAGGAGGGGCTAAGGGGAGGACAACTAACACTAAAGGACGTTTGAGAAACCAACGTGGAAACCTACTACTGTAGAAGATTCCTAAAACACATTTATGTTTAAAAGGGATCTAAATGGAGTTACCAAATAACAGCGTAGACAACTGGATGTCTTATGCCACCATGTAAAACCTCCAGTGCCAGAAATGGGTGATACCTTACTGAGCTTTTGGCCAAAGAGGCTCCATGGAAACCCCCAAGTATATTAGGTTATTTCCAATGCCAGTGATTACTTTCCATAAACTGATAGTAAGGCTCTATTGCTGAACATAACATTCACTTCCATCATTAAATATGGAATAGCTGAGTTAGTGCCCAATTAGAAATTTTGCCTTTATTGATTAGCCCCCATGGTAGTAGAAGCTATTCTGCTTGATACCAAAAGATAATCAGCAATATTACCAAACTACAAACCTGTGACTTACAACAGCAAGGCATTCTAGTTTAATAGAGGCACAAATGTTATGGGAACAACTAGCCACTTTGTGATTCCATGAGATAAAGCTCAGACATACACTGACAAAGTGGCTTAGAACCCCAAACTGATATGTCATGTTCTACTATTATTATTCTTTTTTTTAATATTTATTTATTTATTATGTGTACAGCATTCCTTCCATGTGTGCCCGCAAGCCAGAAGGGGGCGTCAGGTCTCATTATAGATGGCTATGAGCCACCATGTGGTTGCTGGGAATTGAACTCAGGACCTCTGGAAGAGCAGTCAGTGCTCTTAACCACTGAGCCATCTCTCCAGCCCCCTATTATTATTCTGATAAAGGAACATAGCAGTAAAATGTCTCTTAATGGCACCTGGCTATACCCATAGATCAGTCTTGCCCAATCCACATCAGAGAAGCTTCTTCTTCTAGTAGATGGGAAACCCCCAAGTGCACAATGTGTAGAAAGTGACAGACATTGGGGCACTGAGTCCTAAATGGGATGTTTTGATTGAACCCCTCCTCCTAAGGCTCAGGGAGATATGAGGAGAGGAAGCAGAAAACCTGTAAGAGCCAGAGGTGATGGATGACTCCAAGGAAACAGTGACTTCCAGGCATAGAAGGACTTATGTACACATGAACTCATGTAGGCTGTGGCAGCAAACACAAGATTTGCACAGGTTCAATCCAGTAGTCCCAGCACTGAGGAGGGGGAAGTGTTTATATAATTCTTTGAAACTTTCATATATGCATATAACAAATTTTGGAGATATTCACCCACGCCATCCCTCTCAACTTTTTAATATATATATATATATATATATATATATATATATATATATATATATATATTATAATTTACTGGGTTCAATTTGTGCTGCCAGTATAGGGACTGGAGTCGGGCATTCACTGAGACATGGTTGACCAAAGGGGTTCCAATTTTTTTTGACTTTTTCCTGATTTTATTTGAATTCCTTTCAGTTTTTTTATTGAAAAAATTACCGCCTCCTCCCAGCCTTCCATTTTTCTCCCCCTCCCCCTCTCTTCTTCCCCTTCTCCCACTCCTCTCCTCCTCCCTCTCCAGTCCAAAGAGCAGTCAGGGTTCCCTGCCCGGTGGGAAGTCCAAGGTCCTACCCCCTTCATCCAGGTCTAGGAAGGTGAGCATCCAAACTGGCTAGGCTCCCACAAAGCCAGTACATGCAGTAGGATCAAAACCCAGTGCCATTGTCCTTGGCTTCTCATCAGCCCTCATTGTCCACCATGTTCAGAGAGTCCTGTTTTATCCCATGCTTTTTCAGTCACAGTCCTGCTGGCCTTGGAGAGCTCCCAATAGATCAGCCCCACTGTCTCAGTGGGTGGGTGCACCCCTCACGGTCCTGACTTCCTGGCTCATGTTCTCCCTCCTTCTGCTCCTCATTTGGGCCTTGGAAGCTCAGTCCGGTGCTCCAATGTGGGTCTCTGTCTTTATCTTCAGATATCACCATAGAACCAGATGAAGGTTCTATGTGATATGCAAAATATTCGTCAGTATGGCTATAGGATAGGGCCATTTCAGGTTCCCTCTCCTCAGCTGCCAAAGGAACTAACTGGGGACATCTCCCTGGACACCTGGGAGCCCCTATAGGTTCAAGTCTCTTGCCAACCCTAAGATGGTTCCCTTAACTAAAATATATACTTCCCTGCTCCCATATCCACCCTTCCTTTATCCCAACCATCCCATTCCCCCAAGTTCCCCCCATCCTCCCCTTCTCATTTTTCTCTCCCCATCTCCCCTTACCCCCATCTCACCCCACCCCCAAGTTCCATATCTATCACCATGAACAAAACTCAAATCCAAATGGATTAAAGACCTCAATATCAATCTGAACACACTGAACCTGATAGAAGAGAAAGTGGGAAGTACTCTACAACATATGGGCACAAGAGATAACTTCCTATGTATAACCCCAACAGCACAGACATTAAGGGCAATATTGAATAAATGGGACCTCCTGAAACTGAGAAGCTTCTGTAAAGCAAAGGACACAGTCACTAAGACAAAAAGGCAACCTACTGACTGGGAGAAGATCTTCACCAACCCCTCAACAGACAAAGATCTGATCTCCAAATATAAAGAACTCAAGAACCTAGACTTTAAAATGCTAATTAACCAATTAAAAAATGGGGCACTGAACTGAACAGAGAATTCTCAACAGAAGAAGTTCAAATGGCCAAAAGACACTTAAGGTCACGTTCAACCTCCTTAGCAATCAAGGAAATACAAATTAAAACAACTTTGAGATACCATCTTACACCTGTCAGAATGGCTAAAATCAAAAACACCAATGATAGCCTTTGCTGGAGAAATTGGGGAGTAAGGGGAACACTCATCCATTGCTGGTGGGAACGCAAACTTGTGCAATCACTTTGGAAATCAGTGTGGTGGTTTCTCAGGAAATTCGGGATCAACCTACCCCAGGACCCAGCAATACCACTCTTGGGAATATACCCAAGAGATGCCCTATCATATTACAAAAGCATTTGTTCAAATATGTTCATAGCAGGATTATTTGCAATAGCCTGAACCTGGAAACAACCTAGATGCCCTTCAATGGAAGAATGGATGAAGAAAGTGTGGAATATACACATATTAGACTACTACTCAGCGGTAAAAAACAATGACATCTTGAATTTTGCATGCAAATGGATGGAAATAGAAAACACTATCCTGAGTGAGGTAACCCAGACCCAAAAAGAGGAACATGGGATGTAGTCACTCATAATTGGTTTCTAGCCAAAAATAAAGAACATTGAGCCTATAATTTGTGATCCTAGAAAAGCTAAATAAGAAGGTGAACCCAAAGAAAAACATATAGTTATCCTCCTGGATATTGGAAATAGACAGGATTGCCAGGCAAAAATTGGGAACTAGGGGTTCCAATTTTTAAACTGACTCTCTATCCCCAGAAGAGATCAACTGTCAACAACTCCTCAGAAGCCCCGCCCTCAGACTGGGCGTCCACTGGGGGGCGCAGCTGTCTACTCAAGGTCCAAGGGCAGCGCATGCGCGGGTGGGCGAGGCTGTTGCAGGGGGAGTCAAGGAGGCCCCTGTTAAGCTTCTGGGCTCCTTCAACACCGCGGAGCCTGCACCTCTCCCCAGCCAAAGAGCTGCCGCCTATCGTCGGTCACCGCCTAGGCGCGGAGCTGCTCGGACTTGGCCGCGGGTGAGCCCGGGGAGCCGACCGGTGAGGGCTCAACTTAGTTGAGGGAAGTCTGGGCCTGACGAGCGGTCGCGGGCATCGGACTCTCGGCCTCGGTTGCCCGCAGCCACGCGCGAGATGCAGGACCCGGGTCAGGCGAGAGCAACCCGAGTGGTGGACCTTCTCCCTAACATCCACGGACCCGCCTTCTCCTGCTACCAGCTTCAGTGGCTCCTGCTTGGACTTTCCTCTGATGCACAGGTGCTCGGCGGGGACAGAGCTCCCTGGTACAGTGGATCAGTCAGGTAAGCACTGCGTGCCCTGGCAGTCTTAGGGCATTTTCCCACGCTTTCTCTGGGGGAGGGGGTGTTACCAGTGCTCAGAAAACTGCATTCAGATCCTCAGCTGGGGCCCTAGTGCATACCCAGCTAGTCACTGCTTTTGGTAACTAGAACTCGCGGGATGCATGAAACGATGCAGAAAACCCTGTTTTCTTCTAGTTGAGAAAATGTCTACCCCCATTCCCACCCCATCTTACCTCTGAAAGATTGGGTCACATTAAGTTTCTAGACTCTACTGCGAATTCAGGAATTCACAATGAAAATTGGATTTTAGTATTCGGTCTTTGCTTTTCTACTCTATAATTAAGCTATTTTGAGAGTTCATTGTCAAAGTGATGTATCTTTTTATGCTTACTACCGTCACTCCCTTATCATCCCCATTTATTTCCAGAAGTTGCTCATTCATGTTTTTAAACCATTCCATTTTCCGGGTCTGGAGAAGTGCTCCAGCATTTGTAAGGTCATTGTCTGTAGAGGCGTTCCCTTGAGCTGGGATGACTCTGAGATAAATCGGTGTCATTTTGTATACCTTCATTTCTTGGGGATTTACAGACTGCATTAAGCACGTGTCTTCTTAAGTTTTGGGTGCATTCATTCCCCTGCATTTGGTTGACTGGAGTTATACTGTGATGATGATTCTGTTTTAATTCCCGAAGTGGAACTAGCTTAATTATCCTATCATTCATATTGGAACACAATGGTCATGTCATTTCATGTTAATTTCAGTTGCATCTCTTTGGCATCTGTTAAAGTTTTCTTTGAAAAATACTGCAAATGATATTTTGATTTTTTTCTTTTCTTTTTTTTATTTTTTCATTCAAAAATTTCCACTTCCTCCCCTCCTCCCATTCCCCTCCCACTCCCCCACTCACCCTCCTCTTTCCCCCTGCAGTCCTAAGAGAGGGCAGGGTACCCTGCCCTGTGGGAGGTCCAAGGCCCTCCCCCCTCCATCCAGGCTTAGGAAGATGTGTATCCAAATAGACTAGGGTCCTAAAAAGCCAGTACATACAGTAGAAACAAGTCCCAGTGTCATTATCAATGGCTTCTCAGTCCGCCCCCGTTGTGAGCCACATTGAGAGAGTCCGGTTTTTTCATATGCTCGTTCAGTCCCAGTCCAGCTGGATTTGGTGAGCTCCCATTAGATCAGGCACACTGTCTCAGTGGGTAGACCAACCCCTCGTGGTCTTGACTTCCTTGCTTATCTTCTCCCTCTTTCTGCTCTTCAACTGGACCTTTGGAGCTCAGTCCAGTGCTCTGAATTGGGTATCTGTCTCTATCTCCATCCATTATCTGAAAAAGGTTCTATGGTGATATTTGAGATATTCATCAGTGTGACTATGGGACAAGGCCAGTTCAGGCACCCTCTCCTGTGCTGCCCAAGAAATGAGCTGGGGCATCCCCATGGACACCTGGGATCCCCTCTAGAGCCAAGTCTCTTGCCAACACTAAAATGGCTCCCTTAATGAAGATATCTTCTATGCTCCTATATCCGCCCTTCCTCCATCTCCACCCTCCCACTCCCCCAAGCTCTCCCCAATCCTTCCCTTATCCCTTCTCTCTCCCCCTCTCCCCTTTTCCCCACTCCACCCTCACTCCCACCCCAGGCTCCCAACTTTTGCCGGGAAATCTGTCTGCTTCCAATTTCCAGGAGGATCTATATATGTTTTTCTTTGGGTTCACCTTATTATTTGGCTTCTCTAGGCTTGTGAACTATAGGCTAAATGTCCTTTGTTCATGGCTAGAGTCCACTAATGAGTGAGTACATACCATATTCATATTTTTGTGTCTAGGTTATTTCACTCAGTAAAGTGTTTTCTGTTTCCATCCATTTGCATGCAAAATTCAAGATGTCATTGTTTTTTTTTTTTTTTTACCACTGAGTAGTACTCTAATGCATATATATTCCATACTTTCTTTATCCATTCTTCCATTGAGGGACATCTAGGTTGTTTCCAGGTTCTGGCTATTACAAATAAAGCTGCTATGAACATAGTTGAACAAATGCTTTTGAAGTATGATTGGGCATCTCTTGGGTATATTCCCAAAGAGTGGTATTGCTGGATCTTGAGGTAAGTTGATCGAAATTTCCTGAGCAACTGCCAGACTGATTTCCAAAGTGGTTGCACAAGTTTGCATTCCCATCAGCAATGGATAAGTATACCCCTTACTCCACATTCTCTCCAGCATAGGCTGTCATTGGTGTTTTTGATTTTAGCCATGCTGACAGGTGTAAGACGGTATCTCAAAGTTGTTTTGACTTGCATTTCCCTGATCGCTAAGGAGTTTGAACATGACCTTAAGTGTCTTTTGGCCATTTGAACTTCGTCTGCTGAGAATTCTCTGTTCAGTTCAGTACCCCATTTTTTAATTGGATTAATTAGAGTTTTGATGTCCAGTTTCTTGAGTTCTTTATGTATTTTGGAGATCAGACCTTTGTCAGATGTGGGGTTGGTGAAGATCTTCTCCCATTCAGAAGGATGCCTTTTTGTCTCCAATGACAGTGGTTTTTTTTTTTTTGCATTAAAGAAGCTTCTCAGTGTCAGGAGTTCCCATTTAGTCAATGTTGCTCTTGTTGTCTGTGCTAGTGGGGTTATATGGAGGAATTGGTCTCCTGTGCCCATGTGTTGCAGTCTACTTCCCAGTTTCTCTTCTATCAGGTTCAGTGTGGTCAGATTCATATTGAGGTCTTTAATCCGTTTGGACTTGAGTTTTGCACATGGTGATAGATATGAATCTATTTTCGTTCTTCTACAGGTTGACATCCAGTTATGCCAGCACCATTTGTTGAAGATGCTTTCTTCATTTCTTCCATTGTATAATTTTAGTTCCTTTGTCGAAAATCAGGTGTTCATAGGTTTGTGGGTTAATATCTGGGTCTTCGATTCAATTCCATTGTCTGCATCTCTGTTTTTATGCCAATACCAAGCTGTTTTCACTACTTTAGCTCTGTAATAGAGTTTGAAGTCAGCGATGGTAATGCCTCCAGAAATACCTTTATTGTACAGGAATGGTTTGGCTATCCTGGGTTTTTTGTTCTTCCATATAAAGTTGATTATTGTTCTCTCAAGGTCTGTGAAGAATTTTGTTGGGATTTTGATGGGGATTGAGTTGAATTTATAGATTGCCTTTGGTAGAACTGCTGTTTTTACTATGTTGATCCTACCCATTCAAGAGCATGGGAGATCCTTCCATTTTCTGGTATGCTCTTGAATTTCTTTCTTCAAAGCCTTAAAGTTCTTGTCAAATACATCTTTCACTTCCTTGGTTAGTGTAACCCCAGTATACTTTATGCTATTTGTGGCTATAGTGAAAGGTGAAGTTTCTCTGATTTCCCTCTCTGCTTCTCTATCCTTTGTGTATAGGAAGGCTATTGATTTTTTTTTTTTGAGTTGATCTTGTATCCTGACACATCACTGAAGGTATTTTTCAGATGTAGAAGTTCTTTGGTAGAGTTTTTGGGGTCACTGATGTATACTATCTTATCATCTGCAAATAACAAAAGTTTGACTTCTTTTCCAAATCGAATCCCCTTAATCCCCTTATTGCTATTGCTAGAACTTCAAACACTATATTGCAGAGATATGGTGAGAGTGGACAGCCTTGTCTTGTTCCTGATTTTAGTGGAATGGCTTTGAGTTTCTCTCCATTTAATTTGATATTAGCTGTTGGCTTGCTTTATATTGCTTTTATTATATTTAGATGTGATCCTTGTATCCCTAACCTCTCCAAGATCTTTATTGTAAAGGGGTGTTGAAGTTTGTCAAATGCTTTTTCAGCTTCTAATGAAATAATCATTTAGTTTTTTTTCCCTTCAGTTTATTTATATGATGGATTACATTGATAGATTTTTGTATGTTGAACCAGCCCTGCATCTCTGGGATGAAGCCTACTTGATCATAATGGATAATTTTTGATGTGTTTTTGGATTCAGTTTGCCAGTATTTTATTGAGAATTTTCGCATCAGTGTTTCTGAGAGAGATTGGTCTGTAATTCTCTTTCTTGGTTGAGTCTTTGTGTGGTTTTGGTATCAGGGTAACTGTAGCTGCATGAAACCTCTTTTGTTTCTATAATGTGAGACACCATAAGGAGCATGGGTATCAACTCTTCTTGGAAGTTCTGGTAAAATTCTCTATTGTAACCATCTGGTCCTGGGCTTTTTTTGGTAGGGAGGTTTTTGATGGCAGCTTCTATTTCCTCATGACTTATAGGTCTATTTAAATTGTTCACCTGGTCTTGATTTAATTGTGGTATATGGTATTTATCTAAAAACAAGTCCATTTCTTTTACATTTTCCAACTTTGTAGCATATAAGCCTTTGTAGTAAGACCTAATTACTCTCTGAATTTCCTCAGTGTCTGTTGTTATGTCCCCCTTTTCATTTCTGATCTTGTTAATTTGCATGTTCTCTCTACCTTTTGATTAGTTTGATTAGGAACTTGTCAATCTTGTTGATTTTCTCAAAGAACCAGCTCTTTGTTTCATTGATTCTTTGGATTATTGTATGTGTTTCTATTTTGTTGATTTCAGCTCTCAGTTTGATTATTTCCAGTCTTCTACTCCTCCTGGGTGAGTCTGCTTCTTTTTTTTCTAGAGATTTCAGCTGTCCTGTTAAGTCTCTAATGTGGGCTTTCTCTGTTTTCTTTATGTGGGCACTTAGTGCTATGAATTTTCCCCTTAGCACTGCTTTCATAGTGTCCCATAGGTTTGGGTATGTTGTGACTTTTTTGTTGTTGTTGAATTCAAGGAAGACTTTAATTTCTTTCTTTATTTCTTCCCTGACCCAGGGGTGGTTCAGTAGTTGCCTGTTCAGTTTCCATGAGTTTGTAGGCTTTCTGGGGGTAGAATTGTTGTTAAATTCTAACTTTATTCCATGTTGATCTGATAAGACACAGGTGGTTACTATTTTTTTTTTTTTGTATCTGTGGAGGTTTGTTTTGTTATCAAGTACGTGATCAATTTTCGAGAAGGTTCCATGAGATGCTGAGAAGAAGGTATATTCTTTCCTATTTGGGTGAAATGTTCTATCGATGTCTGTTAAGTCCACTTGATTCATTACCTCTGTTAGTTTTCTTATGTCTCTGTTAGGTTTCTGTCTAGTTGACCTGTCCATTGATAAGAGAGGAGTGTTGAAGTCTCCTACCATTAGTGTGTGAGATTTGATGTGTGCTTTGAGTTCTAGTAATGTTTCTTTTATATATGTAGGTACTTTTATATTAGGGGCATAGATATTCAGGATTGGGACTTCATCCTGATGAATTGTTCCTGTTATGAGTAAAAAGTGTCCCACTTCATTTCTTCTGATTGATTTTAGTTTGAAGTCAACTTTGTTAGAAATTAGTATGGCCACACTTGCTTGTTTCTTAGGTCCATTTGATTGAAAAACCTTTTCCCAACCCTTTACTCTGAGTAAATGTCTGTCTTTTTGGTGCAGGTGTTTCTTTTTTTTCTTTTTTTTTCTTTTTATTGTTTATTTATTTATTAAAGATTTCTGCCTTCTCCCCGCCACCACCTCCCATTTCCCTCCCCCTCCCCCATCAAGTCCCCCTCCCTCATCATCCCTAAGAGTAATCCGGGTTCCCTGCCCCGTGGGAAGTCCAAGGACCACCCACCTCCATCCAGGTCTAGTAAGGTGAGCATCCAAACTGCCTAGGCTCCCACAAAGCCAGTACGTGCAGTAGGATCAAAAACCCATTGCCATTGTTCTTGAGTTCTCAGTAGTCCTCATTGTCCATTATGTTCAGCAAGTCCGGTTTTATCCCATGCTTTTTCAGACCCAGGCCGGCTGGCCTTGGTGAGTTCGTGATAGAACATCCCCATTGTCTCAGTGTGTGGGTGCACCCCTCGCGGTCCTAAGTTCCTTGCTCGTGCTCTGTCTCCTGCTCATGATTTGGACCTTGGGATTTCAGTCCGGTGCTCCAACGTGGGTCTTTGTCTCTGTCTCCTTTCATCGCCTAAATGTTTTTCTTTGGGTTCACCTTCTTAATTAGCTTCTCTAGGACCACGCATAATAGGCTCAACGTCCCCTATTCATGGCTAGAAACCAAATATGAGTGAGTACATCCCATGTTCCTCTTTTTGGGTCTGGCTCACCTCGCTCAGGATAGTGTTTTCTATTTCTGTCCATTTGCCTGCAAAATTCAGGAAGTCATTGTTTTTTACTGCTGAGTAGTACTCTAATATGTATATATTCCATACTTTCTTCATCCATTCTTCCATTGAAGGGCATCTAGGTTGTTTTTCCAGGTTCTGGCTATTACAAACAATGCTGCTATGAACATAGTTGAGCATATACTTTTGTCGTACGATAGGGCATTTCTTGGATATATTCCCAAGAGTGGTATTGCTGGGTCCAGGGGTAGGTGGATCCCGAAATTCCTGAGAAACCGCCACACAGTTTTCCAAAGTGGTTGCACAAGTTTGCATTCCCACCAGCAACGGATGAGTATACCCCTTTCTCCACAACCTCTCCAGCAATGGCTATCATTGGTGTTTTTTATTTTAGCCATTCTGACAGGTGTAAGATGGTATCTTAAAGTTGTCTTGATTTGCATTTCCCTGATCGCTAGGGAAGTTGAGCATGACCTTAAATGTCTTTTGGCCGTTCGCACTTCCTCTGTTGAGAATTCTCTGTTCAGTTCAGTGCCCCATTTTTTAATTGGGTTGATTAGCCCTTTACGGTCTACTTTCTTGAGTTCTCTATATATTTTGGAGATCAGACCTTTGTCTGTTGCGGGGTTGGTGAAGATCTTCTCCCAGTCAGTGGGTTGCCTTTCTGTCTTAGTGACAGTGTCCTTTGCTTTACAGAAGCTTCTCAGTCTCAGGAGGTCCCATTTATTCAATGATGCCCTTAATGTCTGTGCTGCTGGGGTTGTATGTAGGAAGTGTTCTCCTGTGCCCATGTGTTGTAGAGTACTTCCCACTTTCTCTTCTGTCAGGTTCAGTGTGTTCGGACTGATATTGAGGTCTTTAATCCATTTGGATTTGAGTTTTGAGTATGGTTATAGATATGGATCTATTTTTATTCTTCTACAGGCTGACATCCAGTTTTGCCAGCACCATTTGTTAAAGATGCTTTCTTTCTTCCATTGAATACTTTTATCTCCTTTATCAAAAATCAGGTGTTCATAGGTTTGTGGGTTAAAGCTAGTGTCTTCTATTCGATTCCATTGGTCGACTTCTCTGTTTCTATGCCAATACCAAGCTGTTTTCAATACTGTAGCTCTGTAATAGAGTTTGAAGTCAGGGATGGTAATGCCCCCAGACAATCCTTTATTGTATAAGATTGTTTTGGCTATCCCTGGTTTTTTGTTTTTCCATATAAAGTTGATTATTGTCTTTTCCAGATCTGTGAAGAATTTTGATGGGATTTTGATGGGGATTGCGTTGAATCTATAGACTGCTTTTGGTAGAATTGCCATTTTTACTATGTTGATCCTCCCAATCCAAGAGCAAGGGAGGTCCTTCCGTTTTCTGGTGTCCTCTTCAATTTCTTTCTTCAAAGACTTAAAGTTCTTGCCAAATAGATCTTTCACTTCCTTGGTCAGAGTTACCCCAAGGTATTTTATGCTATTTGTGGCTATCGTGAAAGGTGATGCTTCTCTGATTTCCCTCTCTGCTTCCTTATCCTTAGTGTATAGGAAGGCAACTGATTTTTTGGAGTCGATTTTGTAACCTGCCACATTACCAAAGGTGTTTATCAGCTGTAGGAGTTCTTTGGTAGAGTTTTTGGGGTCGCTTATGTATACTATCATATCATCTGCAAATAATGAAAGCTTAACTTCTTCCTTTCCAATATGGATCCCCTTGATCCCCTTATGTTGTCTTATTGCTATTGCTAGAACTTCAAGCACTATATTGAAGAGGTATGGAGAGAGTGGACATCCTTGTCGTGTTCCTGATTTTAGTGGGATGGCTTTGAGTTTTTCTCCGTTTAATTTAATGTTGGCTGTCGGCTTGCTGTAAATAGCTTTTATTATATTTAGGTATGATCCTTTTATCCCTAATCTCTCCAAGACCTTCATCATAAAGGGGTGTTGAATTTTGTCGAATGCTTTTTCAGCATCTAATGAAATGATCATATGGTTTTTTTCTTTCAGTTTATTTATATGGTGGATTACATTGATAGATTTGCGTATGTTGAACCAGCCCTGCATCTCTGGGGTGAAGCCTACTTGATCATAATGGATAATTTTTCTGATGTGTTCTTGGATTCGGTTTGCCAGTATTTTATTGAGGATTTTTGCATCGATGTTCATGAGTGAGATAGGCCTGTCATTCTCTTTCTTGGTTGGGTCTTTGTGTGGTTTTGGTATCAGGGTAACTGTAGCTTCATAAAAGGAATTTGGCAATGACTCTTCTGTTTCTATATTGTGAAATACATTAAGAAGTATAGGTATTAGCTCTTCTTGGAAGGTCTGGTAGAATTCTGCATTGAAACCATCTGGTCCTGGGCTTTTTTTGGAAGGGAGATTTTTGATAACCATTTCTAATTCTTTGCAACTAACCGGTCTATTTAGCTCGTTCACCTGTTCTTGGTTTCGCTTTGGTATATGGTCCTTATCTAAAAATATGTCCATTTCTTTTGCATTTTCCAGTTTTGTGGCATACAGGCTTTTGTAGTAAGATCTAATGATTGTCTGAATTTCCTCTGTGTCTGTGGTTATGTCCCCCTCTTCATTTCTGATCTTATTTATTTGCGTGTTCTCTCTCTGTCATTTAATTAGTTTGGAAAGAGGTTTGTCGATTTTGTTGATTTTTCTCTAAGAACCAACTTTTTGTTTCATTGATTCTTTGGACTGTTTTCTGTGTTTCTATTTTGTTGATTTCCGCCCTCAGTTCGATTATTTCCAGTCTTGTACTACTCCTGGGTGCTTCTGCTTCTTTTTTTTTTTAGAGTTTTCAGGTGTGCTGAAAAGTCCCCAATGTACGCTTTCTCCGTTTTCTTTAAGTGGGCACTTAGTGCTATGAACTTTCCTCTGAGCACAGCTTTCATCGTGTCCCATAGGTTTGAGTATGTTGTCTCTTTATTTTCATTAAATTCAAGGAAGACTTTAATTTCTTTCTTAATTTCTTCCTTGACCCAGGTGTGGTTCAGTAGTTGACTGTTCAGTTTCCATGAGTTTGTAGGCTTTTTGGGGGTAGCATTGTTGTTGCCCTCTAACTTTAATCCGTGGTGATCTGATAAGACACAGGAGGACACTGATATTTTTTTGTATCTGTGGAGGTTTCCTTTGTTACCCAGTATGTGGTCAATTTTCGAGAAGGTTCCATGAGCTGCAGAGAAGAAGGTATATTCTTTCCTATTTGGGTGGAGTATTCTATAGATGTCGGTTAAGTCCATTTGCTTCATTACGTCCAACAATTCTCTTAAGTCTCTATTAGGTTTCTGTCTGATTGACCTGTCCATTGGTTAGAGAGGTGTGTTGAAGTCTCCTACTACTAGTGTGTGTGGTTTGATGTCTGCCTTGAGTTTTAGTAATATTTCTTTTACATAAGTGGGTGCTTTTATATTAGGGGTGTAGATATTCAGGATTGAGACTTCATCCTGATGAATTGTTCCTGTTATGAGTATAAAGTGTCCATCTCGATCTCTTCTGATTGATTTTAGTTTGAAGTCCGTTTTGTTAGAAATTAGTATGGCCACACCTGCTTTTTTCTTAGGACCATTTGCTTGAAAAACCTTTTCCCATCCCTTTAGTCTGAGTAGATGCCTGTCTTTGTGGTTGAGATGTGTTTCTTGCAAACAGCAGAATGTTGGATCCTGTTTTCGTATCCAATCTTTTAGTCTGTGTCTTTTTATAGGTGAATTGAGACCATTAATATTAAGTGATATTAATGACCAGTGGTTTTTTACTCTGGTTATTCCTATTGTTTTTGGTAGTAGAGTTTGTGTGTCTCCCTTCTTTGAGTCGTGCTGGTGAAGGGTCACTAGATGCCTAAGTTATTGTAGGCAGTGTTGGCTATGTTGGATTCCTTGTGTTGTGATTTTCCTTCTATTACTTTCTGTAGGGCTGGATTTGTGGCTACGTATTGTTTAAATTTGTTCTTATCCTGGAATGTCTTGTTTTCTCCATTGATAGTGAACGATAGCTTGGCTGGGTATAGTAGTTTGGGTTTGCATCCATGGTCTCTTAGTTTCTGCAGTACCTCTATCCAGGACCTTCTGGCTTTCATGGTTTCCATAGAGAAGTCAGGTGTAAGTCTGATCGGTTTACCTTTATAAGTAACTTGCCCTTTTTCCTTTGCAGCTCTTAATATTCTTTCTTTAATCTGTATATTTTGTGTTTTGATTATAATATGGGGAGGGGATGTTTTTCTTTGATCCAGTCTGTTTGGTGTTCTGTATGCTTCTTGAATATTCAAAGGAATATCTTTCTTTATGTTGGGAAAGTTTTCTTCTATAATTTTGTGAAAAATATTTTCTGGACCTTTGAGTTGTGACTCTTCTCCTTCTTGTATCCCTATTATTCTTAGGTTTGGTCTCTTTATTGTGTCCCATATTTCCTGAATGTTTTGCGACGAAACCTTGTTGGTTTTGCTGTTTTCTTTGATCAGTGCGTTTATTTTCTCTATGTTGTCTTCAGAATCTGAGATTCTTTCTTCCATCCTTTGTAGTCTGTTGATTATGCTTGTTTCTGTAGCCTCTGCTCGTTGACCTAGATTTTCTATATCCAACTGGTCCTCATTTTGTGTTTTCTTCCTTGCTTCAATTTCCGTTTTCAATTCTTGAACTGTTTCCATTACCTGTTTGATCGTTTTTCTCTTGGTTTCCCAGGGCATCATTTACGTATTTACTCATTTCATCAAACTTTTTGTTATACTTCTCATCCATTTCTATAAGGGTGTTTTTTACATGTTGTTTCAGGGACTCTATTGCTTTCATAAAGTCAATTTTTTTCCACTTCTTCTTTGTTAGGGTGTTCAAGTCCTTGTGTTGTAAGATCATTGGGTTCTGGTGTTTCCATGTTGTTTTTCATATTGTTGGGTGAATTCTTGCCTTGGCGCCTGCCCATCTCCTCCTAACAATGCTATCTAATGGGTCTTTTAAGTCAAGAACAGGTTTCCCTGCTGACCAAGGGCCCCGCTTACAAAGTGCCCTGGCTCCGTTTCCTGGCTCCAGCCGTGGGCCAAGATCGCTCTCACCACTCAGAAGGATCTTCAGGACCAGGACCAGGCTCCCCGTTTGCCCAGGACCTCATCCACAAAAGGCCTACCCCTTTGTAGGCCAGCCACCAAGACAGAGAAACTCCCACTGTCCTCTGCCCTGAGCTCCCTACCCAGTGCCCAAACAGGCTATACTGGGTGATCTCGCAGCCCCTCAGAAGGGAGGGGGAGTGGAAGAGGGCCCTGGGCACAAGCTGGGATGTGCCAGAAATAGAGAGGTCGCAGCAGAGGAGGAGCAGCCCCTGCAGAGGGTATCAGCCTTTGCAGGCCTACCAGGGGGGTGAAGGGGGTCTGAGAATGCTCCCGCTCCATTTCCTGTGTCCGGGCGCAGGCCCAGAACACTCTCCCCACTCAGGAGGGTCTTCAGGGACAGGACGCGGCTCCTCGTTCGCCCTTGGACCTCGCCAATAAAAGGCCTCCCTCTCTACAGGCCAGGCCCCCCAAAAACCTACTTGATTTAACTGAGCGGGCCAGTGGTCTGCCGCTTCTGTCCGCGCGGGCTGAGGATCCGCTGCTGCCTTCCGCCGCGGGCCGGGGCTCCGCCGCTGCTGCAGTCCGCCGCGGGCCCGGGCTCCTTCAACACCGCGGAGCCTCGACCTCTCCCCAGCCGCCTTAAAGAGCTGCCGCCTATCGTCGGTCACCGCCTAAGCGTGAAGCTGCTCGGACTTGGCTGCCGGTGAGCCTGGGGAGCCGACCGGTGAGGGCTCAACTTAGTTGAGGGAAGTCTGGGCCTGAGGAGCGGTCGCGCGCAATGGCCTCTCTGCCTCGGTTGCCTGCGGCCACGCGCGAGATACAGGACCCGGGTCAGGCGAGAGTGGTGGACCTTCTCCCTAGCATCCGTGGCCAGGGGTGGGTGGCGCGGGCACTGATCCCAGCCTCCATGTATCCGCGTTCTCCTGCGACCAGCTGCAGTGGCTCCTGCTGGGACTTTCCTCTGAAGGACAGGTGCTCGGCGTGGACATCGCAGGAAAGAGCTCCCTGGTACAGTGCATCAGTCAGGTAAGCACTGCGTGCCCTGGCAGTCTTAGGGCATTTTCCCACGCTTTCTCTGGGGGAGGGGGTGTTACCAGTGCTCAGAAAACTGCATTCAGATCCTCAGCTGGGGCCCTAGTGCATACCCAGCTAGTCACTGCTTTTGGTAACTAGAACTCGCGAGATGTATGAAACGATGCAGAAAACCCTGTTTTCTTCTAGTTGAGAAACTGTCTACCCCCATTCCCACCCCATCTTACCTCTGAAAGATTGGGTCACATTAAGTTTCTAGACTCTACTGCGAATTCAGGAATTCACAATGAAAATTGGATTTTAGTATTCGGTCTTTGCTTTTCTACTCTATAATTAAGCTATTTTGAGAGTTCATTGTCAAAGTGATGTATCTTTTTATGCTTACTACCGTCACTCCCTTATCATCCCCATTTATCTCCAGAAGTTGCTCATTCATGTTTTTAAACCATTCCATTTTCCGGGTCTGGAGAAGTGCTCCAGCATTTGTAAGGTCATTGTCTGTAGAGGCGTTCCCTTGAGCTGGGATGACTCTGAGATAAATCGGTGTCATTTTGTATACCTTCATTTCTTGGGGATTTACAGACTGCATTAAGCACGTGTCTTCTTAAGTTTTGGGTGCATTCATTCCCCTGCATTTGGTTGACTGGAGTTATACTGTGATGATGATTCTGTTTTAATTCCCGAAGTGGAACTAGCTTAATTATCCTATCATTCATATTGGAACACAATGGTCATGTCATTTCATGTTAATTTCAGTTGCATCTCTTTGGCATCTGTTAAAGTTTTCTTTGAAAAATACTGCAAATGATATTTTGATTTTTTTCTTTTCTTTTTTTTTATTTTTTCATTCAAAAATTTCCACTTCCTCCCCTCCTCCCATTCCCCTCCCACTCCCCCACTCACAAGTTTGCATTCCCACCAGCAATGGATGAGTATACCCCTTTCTCCACAACCTCTCCAGCAATGGCTATCATTGGTGTTTTTTATTTTAGCCATTCTGACAGGTGTAAGATGGTATCTTAAATTTGTCTTGATTTGCATTTCCCTGATCGCTAGGGAAGTTGAGCATGACCTTAAATGTCTTTTGGCCGTTCGCACTTCTTCTGTTGAGAATTCTCTGTTAAGTTCAGTGCCCCATTTTTTAATTGGGTTGATTAGCCCTTTACGGTCTACTTTCTTGAGTTCTCTATATATTTTGGAGATCAGACCTTTGTCTGTTGCGGGGTTGGTGAAGATCTTCTCCCAGTCAGTGGGTTGCCTTTTTGTCTTAGTGACAGTGTCCTTTGCTTTACAGAAGCTTCTCAGTCTCAGGAGGTCCCATTTATTCAATGATGCCCTTAATGTCTGTGCTGCTGGGGTTGTATGTAGGAAGTGTTCTCCTGTGCCCATGTGTTGTAGAGTACTTCCCACTTTCTCTTCTGTCAGGTTCAGTGTGTTCGGACTGATATTGAGGTCTTTAATCCATTTGGATTTGAGTTTTGAGTATGGTGATAGATATGGATCTATTTTTATTCTTCTACAGGCTGACATCCAGTTTTGCCAGCACCATTTGTTAAAGATGCTTTCTTTCTTCCATTGAATACTTTTATCTCCTTTATCAAAAATCAGGTGTTCATAGGTTTGTGGGTTAAAGCTAGTGTCTTCTATTCGATTCCATTGGTCGACTTCTCTGTTTCTATGCCAATACCAAGCTGTTTTCAATACTGTAGCTCTGTAATAGAGTTTGAAGTCAGGGATGGTAATGCCCCCAGACAATCCTTTATTGTATAAGATTGTTTTGGCTATCCTGGGTTTTTTGTTTTTCCATATAAAGTTGATTATTGTCTTTTCCAGATCTGTGAAGAATTTTGATGGGATTTTGATGGGGATTGCGTTGAATCTATAGATTGCTTTTGGTAGAATTGCCATTTTTACTATGTTGATCCTCCCAATCCAAGAGCAAGGGAGGTCCTTCCATTTTCTGGTGTCCTCTTCAATTTCTTTCTTCAAAGCCTTAAAGTTCTTGCCAAATAGATCTTTCACTTCCTTGGTCAGAGTTACCCCAAGGTATTTTATGCTATTTGTGGCTATCGTGAAAGGTGATGCTTCTCTGATTTCCCTCTCTGCTTCCTTATCCTTAGTGTATAGGAAGGCAACTGATTTTTTGGAGTTGATTTTGTAACCTGCCACATTACCAAAGGTGTTTATCAGCTGTAGGAGTTCTTTGGTAGAGTTTTTGGGGTCGCTTATGTATACTATCATATCATCTGCAAATAATGAAAGCTTAACTTCTTCCTTTCCAATATGGATCCCCTTGATCCCCTTATGTTGTCTTATTGCTATTGCTAGAACTTCAAGCACTATATTGAAGAGGTATGGAGAGAGTGGACATCCTTGTCGTGTTCCTGATTTTAGTGGGATGGCTTTGAGTTTTTCTCCGTTTAATTTAATGTTGGCTGTCGGCTTGCTGTAAATAGCTTTTATTATATTTAGGTATGATCCTTTTATCCCTAATCTCTCCAAGACCTTCATCATAAAGGGGTGTTGAATTTTGTCGAATGCTTTTTCAGCATCTAATGAAATGATCATATGGTTTTTTTCTTTCAGTTTATTTATATGGTGGATTACATTGATAGATTTGCGTATGTTGAACCAGCCCTGCATCTCTGGGATGAAGCCTACTTGATCATAATGGATAATTTTTCTGATGTGTTCTTGGATTCGGTTTGCCAGTATTTTATTGAGGATTTTTGCATCGATGTTCATGAGTGAGATAGGCCTGTCATTCTCTTTCTTGGTTGGGTCTTTGTGTGGTTTTGGTATCAGGGTAACTGTAGCTTCATAAAAGGAATTTGGCAATGACTCTTCTGTTTCTATATTGTGAAATACATTAAGAAGTATAGGTATTAGCTCTTCTTGGAAGGTCTGGTAGAATTCTGCATTGAAACCATCTGGTCCTGGGCTTTTTTTGGAAGGGAGATTTTTGATAACCATTTCTAATTCTTTGCAACTAACCGGTCTATTTAGCTCGTTCACCTGTTCTTGGTTTCGCTTTGGTATATGGTCCTTATCTAAAAATATGTCCATTTCTTTTGCATTTTCCAGTTTTGTGGCATACAGGCTTTTGTAGTAAGGTCTAATGATTGTCTGAATTTCCTCTGTGTCTGTGGTTATGTCCCCCTCTTCATTTCTGATCTTATTTATTTGCGTGTTCTCTCTCTGTCATTTAATTAGTTTGGAAAGAGGTTTGTCGATTTTGTTGATTTTTCTCTAAGAACCAACTTTTTGTTTCATTGATTCTTTGGACTGTTTTCTGTGTTTCTATTTTGTTGATTTCCGCCCTCAGTTCGATTATTTCCAGTCTTGTACTACTCCTGGGTGCTTCTGCTTCTTTTTTTTTTTAGAGTTTTCAGGTGTGCTGAAAAGTCCCCAATGTACGCTTTCTCCGTTTTCTTTAAGTGGGCACTTAGTGCTATGAACTTTCCTCTGAGCACAGCTTTCATCGTGTCCCATAGGTTTGAGTATGTTGTCTCTTTATTTTCATTAAATTCAAGGAAGACTTTAATTTCTTTCTTAATTTCTTCCTTGACCCAGGTGTGGTTCAGTAGTTGACTGTTCAGTTTCCATGAGTTTGTAGGCTTTTTGGGGGTAGCATTGTTGTTGCCCTCTAACTTTAATCCGTGGTGATCTGATAAGACACAGGAGGACACTGATATTTTTTTGTATCTGTGGAGGTTTCCTTTGTTACCCAGTATGTGGTCAATTTTCGAGAAGGTTCCATGAGCTGCAGAGAAGAAGGTATATTCTTTCCTATTTGGGTGGAGTATTCTATAGATGTCGGTTAAGTCCATTTGCTTCATTACGTCCAACAATTCTCTTAAGTCTCTATTAGGTTTCTGTCTGATTGACCTGTCCATTGGTTAGAGAGGTGTGTTGAAGTCTCCTACTACTAGTGTGTGTGGTTTGATGTCTGCCTTGAGTTTTAGTAATATTTCTTTTACATAAGTGGGTGCTTTTATATTAGGGGTGTAGATATTCAGGATTGAGACTTCATCCTGATGAATTGTTCCTGTTATGAGTATAAAGTGTCCATCTCGATCTCTTCTGATTGATTTTAGTTTGAAGTCCGTTTTGTTAGAAATTAGTATGGCCACACCTGCTTTTTTCTTAGGACCATTTGCTTGAAAAACCTCTTCCCATCCCTTTAGTCTGAGTAGATGCCTGTCTTTGTGGTTGAGATGTGTTTCTTGCAAACAGCAGAATGTTGGATCCTGTTTTCGTATCCAATCTTTTAGTCTGTGTCTTTTTATAGGTGAATTGAGACCATTAATATTAAGTGATATTAATGACCAGTGGTTTTTTACTCTGGTTATTCCTATTGTTTTTGGTAGTAGAGTTTGTGTGTCTCCCTTCTTTGAGTCGTGCTGGTGAAGGGTCACTAGATGCCTAAGTTATTGTAGGCAGTGTTGGCTATGTTGGATTCCTTGTGTTGTGATTTTCCTTCTATTACTTTCTGTAGGGCTGGATTTGTGGCTACGTATTGTTTAAATTTGTTCTTATCCTGGAATGTCTTGTTTTCTCCATTGATAGTGAACGATAGCTTGGCTGGGTATAGTAGTTTGGGTTTGCATCCATGGTCTCTTAGTTTCTGCAGTACCTCTATCCAGGACCTTCTGGCTTTCATGGTTTCCATAGAGAAGTCAGGTGTAAGTCTGATCGGTTTACCTTTATAAGTAACTTGCCCTTTTTCCTTTGCAGCTCTTAATATTCTTTCTTTAATCTGTATATTTTGTGTTTTGATTATAATATGGGGAGGGGATGTTTTTCTTTGATCCAGTCTGTTTGGTGTTCTGTATGCTTCTTGAATATTCAAAGGAATATCTTTCTTTATGTTGGGAAAGTTTTCTTCTATAATTTTGTGAAAAATATTTTCTGGACCTTTGAGTTGTGACTCTTCTCCTTCTTGTATCCCTATTATTCTTAGGTTTGGTCTCTTTATTGTGTCCCATATTTCCTGAATGTTTTGCGACGAAACCTTGTTGGTTTTGCTGTTTTCTTTGATCAGTGCGTTTATTTTCTCTATGTTGTCTTCAGAATCTGAGATTCTTTCTTCCATCCTTTGTAGTCTGTTGATTATGCTTGTTTCTGTAGCCTCTGCTCGTTGACCTAGATTTTCTATATCCAACTGGTCCTCATTTTGTGTTTTCTTCCTTGCTTCAATTTCCGTTTTCAATTCTTGAACTGTTTCCATTACCTGTTTGATCGTTTTTCTCTTGGTTTCCCAGGGCATCATTTACGTATTTACTCATTTCATCAAACTTTTTGTTATACTTCTCATCCATTTCTATAAGGGTGTTTTTTACATGTTGTTTCAGGGACTCTATTGCTTTCATAAAGTCAATTTTTTTCCACTTCTTCTTTGTTAGGGTGTTCAAGTCCTTGTGTTGTAAGATCATTGGGTTCTGGTGTTTCCATGTTGTTTTTCATATTGTTGGGTGAATTCTTGCCTTGGCGCCTGCCCATCTCCTCCTAACAATGCTATCTAATGGGTCTTTTAAGTCAAGAACAGGTTTCCCTGCTGACCAAGGGCCCCGCTTACAAAGTGCCCTGGCTCCGTTTCCTGGCTCCAGCCGTGGGCCAAGATCGCTCTCACCACTCAGAAGGATCTTCAGGACCAGGACCAGGCTCCCCGTTTGCCCAGGACCTCATCCACAAAAGGCCTACCCCTTTGTAGGCCAGCCACCAAGACAGAGAAACTCCCACTGTCCTCTGCCCTGAGCTCCCTACCCAGTGCCCAAACAGGCTATACTGGGTGATCTCGCAGCCCCTCAGAAGGGAGGGGGAGTGGAAGAGGGCCCTGGGCACAAGCTGGGATGTGCCAGAAATAGAGAGGTCGCAGCAGAGGAGGAGCAGCCCCTGCAGAGGGTATCAGCCTTTGCAGGCCTACCAGGGGGGTGAAGGGGGTCTGAGAATGCTCCCGCTCCATTTCCTGTGTCCGGGCGCAGGCCCAGAACACTCTCCCCACTCAGGAGGGTCTTCAGGGACAGGACGCGGCTCCTCGTTCGCCCTTGGACCTCGCCAATAAAAGGCCTCCCTCTCTACAGGCCAGGCCCCCCAAAAACCTACTTGATTTAACTGAGCGGGCCAGTGGTCTGCCGCTTCTGTCCGCGCGGGCTGAGGATCCGCTGCTGCCTTCCGCCGCGGGCCGGGGCTCCGCCGCTGCTGCAGTCCGCCGCGGGCCCGGGCTCCTTCAACACCGCGGAGCCTCGACCTCTCCCCAGCCGCCTTAAAGAGCTGCCGCCTATCGTCGGTCACCGCCTAAGCGTGAAGCTGCTCGGACTTGGCTGCCGGTGAGCCTGGGGAGCCGACCGGTGAGGGCTCAACTTAGTTGAGGGAAGTCTGGGCCTGAGGAGCGGTCGCGCGCAATGGCCTCTCTGCCTCGGTTGCCTGCGGCCACGCGCGAGATACAGGACCCGGGTCAGGCGAGAGTGGTGGACCTTCTCCCTAGCATCCGTGGCCAGGGGTGGGTGGCGCGGGCACTGATCCCAGCCTCCATGTATCCGCGTTCTCCTGCGACCAGCTGCAGTGGCTCCTGCTGGGACTTTCCTCTGAAGGACAGGTGCTCGGCGTGGACATCGCAGGAAAGAGCTCCCTGGTACAGTGCATCAGTCAGGTAAGCACTGCGTGCCCTGGCAGTCTTAGGGCATTTTCCCACGCTTTCTCTGGGGGAGGGGGTGTTACCAGTGCTCAGAAAACTGCATTCAGATCCTCAGCTGGGGCCCTAGTGCATACCCAGCTAGTCACTGCTTTTGGTAACTAGAACTCGCGAGATGTATGAAACGATGCAGAAAACCCTGTTTTCTTCTAGTTGAGAAACTGTCTACCCCCATTCCCACCCCATCTTACCTCTGAAAGATTGGGTCACATTAAGTTTCTAGACTCTACTGCGAATTCAGGAATTCACAATGAAAATTGGATTTTAGTATTCGGTCTTTGCTTTTCTACTCTATAATTAAGCTATTTTGAGAGTTCATTGTCAAAGTGATGTATCTTTTTATGCTTACTACCGTCACTCCCTTATCATCCCCATTTATCTCCAGAAGTTGCTCATTCATGTTTTTAAACCATTCCATTTTCCGGGTCTGGAGAAGTGCTCCAGCATTTGTAAGGTCATTGTCTGTAGAGGCGTTCCCTTGAGCTGGGATGACTCTGAGATAAATCGGTGTCATTTTGTATACCTTCATTTCTTGGGGATTTACAGACTGCATTAAGCACGTGTCTTCTTAAGTTTTGGGTGCATTCATTCCCCTGCATTTGGTTGACTGGAGTTATACTGTGATGATGATTCTGTTTTAATTCCCGAAGTGGAACTAGCTTAATTATCCTATCATTCATATTGGAACACAATGGTCATGTCATTTCATGTTAATTTCAGTTGCATCTCTTTGGCATCTGTTAAAGTTTTCTTTGAAAAATACTGCAAATGATATTTTGATTTTTTTCTTTTCTTTTTTTTTATTTTTTCATTCAAAAATTTCCACTTCCTCCCCTCCTCCCATTCCCCTCCCACTCCCCCACTCACAAGTTTGCATTCCCACCAGCAATGGATGAGTATACCCCTTTCTCCACAACCTCTCCAGCAATGGCTATCATTGGTGTTTTTTATTTTAGCCATTCTGACAGGTGTAAGATGGTATCTTAAATTTGTCTTGATTTGCATTTCCCTGATCGCTAGGGAAGTTGAGCATGACCTTAAATGTCTTTTGGCCGTTCGCACTTCTTCTGTTGAGAATTCTCTGTTAAGTTCAGTGCCCCATTTTTTAATTGGGTTGATTAGCCCTTTACGGTCTACTTTCTTGAGTTCTCTATATATTTTGGAGATCAGACCTTTGTCTGTTGCGGGGTTGGTGAAGATCTTCTCCCAGTCAGTGGGTTGCCTTTTTGTCTTAGTGACAGTGTCCTTTGCTTTACAGAAGCTTCTCAGTCTCAGGAGGTCCCATTTATTCAATGATGCCCTTAATGTCTGTGCTGCTGGGGTTGTATGTAGGAAGTGTTCTCCTGTGCCCATGTGTTGTAGAGTACTTCCCACTTTCTCTTCTGTCAGGTTCAGTGTGTTCGGACTGATATTGAGGTCTTTAATCCATTTGGATTTGAGTTTTGAGTATGGTGATAGATATGGATCTATTTTTATTCTTCTACAGGCTGACATCCAGTTTTGCCAGCACCATTTGTTAAAGATGCTTTCTTTCTTCCATTGAATACTTTTATCTCCTTTATCAAAAATCAGGTGTTCATAGGTTTGTGGGTTAAAGCTAGTGTCTTCTATTCGATTCCATTGGTCGACTTCTCTGTTTCTATGCCAATACCAAGCTGTTTTCAATACTGTAGCTCTGTAATAGAGTTTGAAGTCAGGGATGGTAATGCCCCCAGACAATCCTTTATTGTATAAGATTGTTTTGGCTATCCTGGGTTTTTTGTTTTTCCATATAAAGTTGATTATTGTCTTTTCCAGATCTGTGAAGAATTTTGATGGGATTTTGATGGGGATTGCGTTGAATCTATAGATTGCTTTTGGTAGAATTGCCATTTTTACTATGTTGATCCTCCCAATCCAAGAGCAAGGGAGGTCCTTCCATTTTCTGGTGTCCTCTTCAATTTCTTTCTTCAAAGCCTTAAAGTTCTTGCCAAATAGATCTTTCACTTCCTTGGTCAGAGTTACCCCAAGGTATTTTATGCTATTTGTGGCTATCGTGAAAGGTGATGCTTCTCTGATTTCCCTCTCTGCTTCCTTATCCTTAGTGTATAGGAAGGCAACTGATTTTTTGGAGTTGATTTTGTAACCTGCCACATTACCAAAGGTGTTTATCAGCTGTAGGAGTTCTTTGGTAGAGTTTTTGGGGTCGCTTATGTATACTATCATATCATCTGCAAATAATGAAAGCTTAACTTCTTCCTTTCCAATATGGATCCCCTTGATCCCCTTATGTTGTCTTATTGCTATTGCTAGAACTTCAAGCACTATATTGAAGAGGTATGGAGAGAGTGGACATCCTTGTCGTGTTCCTGATTTTAGTGGGATGGCTTTGAGTTTTTCTCCGTTTAATTTAATGTTGGCTGTCGGCTTGCTGTAAATAGCTTTTATTATATTTAGGTATGATCCTTTTATCCCTAATCTCTCCAAGACCTTCATCATAAAGGGGTGTTGAATTTTGTCGAATGCTTTTTCAGCATCTAATGAAATGATCATATGGTTTTTTTCTTTCAGTTTATTTATATGGTGGATTACATTGATAGATTTGCGTATGTTGAACCAGCCCTGCATCTCTGGGATGAAGCCTACTTGATCATAATGGATAATTTTTCTGATGTGTTCTTGGATTCGGTTTGCCAGTATTTTATTGAGGATTTTTGCATCGATGTTCATGAGTGAGATAGGCCTGTCATTCTCTTTCTTGGTTGGGTCTTTGTGTGGTTTTGGTATCAGGGTAACTGTAGCTTCATAAAAGGAATTTGGCAATGACTCTTCTGTTTCTATATTGTGAAATACATTAAGAAGTATAGGTATTAGCTCTTCTTGGAAGGTCTGGTAGAATTCTGCATTGAAACCATCTGGTCCTGGGCTTTTTTTGGAAGGGAGATTTTTGATAACCATTTCTAATTCTTTGCAACTAACCGGTCTATTTAGCTCGTTCACCTGTTCTTGGTTTCGCTTTGGTATATGGTCCTTATCTAAAAATATGTCCATTTCTTTTGCATTTTCCAGTTTTGTGGCATACAGGCTTTTGTAGTAAGGTCTAATGATTGTCTGAATTTCCTCTGTGTCTGTGGTTATGTCCCCCTCTTCATTTCTGATCTTATTTATTTGCGTGTTCTCTCTCTGTCATTTAATTAGTTTGGAAAGAGGTTTGTCGATTTTGTTGATTTTTCTCTAAGAACCAACTTTTTGTTTCATTGATTCTTTGGACTGTTTTCTGTGTTTCTATTTTGTTGATTTCCGCCCTCAGTTCGATTATTTCCAGTCTTGTACTACTCCTGGGTGCTTCTGCTTCTTTTTTTTTTTAGAGTTTTCAGGTGTGCTGAAAAGTCCCCAATGTACGCTTTCTCCGTTTTCTTTAAGTGGGCACTTAGTGCTATGAACTTTCCTCTGAGCACAGCTTTCATCGTGTCCCATAGGTTTGAGTATGTTGTCTCTTTATTTTCATTAAATTCAAGGAAGACTTTAATTTCTTTCTTAATTTCTTCCTTGACCCAGGTGTGGTTCAGTAGTTGACTGTTCAGTTTCCATGAGTTTGTAGGCTTTTTGGGGGTAGCATTGTTGTTGCCCTCTAACTTTAATCCGTGGTGATCTGATAAGACACAGGAGGACACTGATATTTTTTTGTATCTGTGGAGGTTTCCTTTGTTACCCAGTATGTGGTCAATTTTCGAGAAGGTTCCATGAGCTGCAGAGAAGAAGGTATATTCTTTCCTATTTGGGTGGAGTATTCTATAGATGTCGGTTAAGTCCATTTGCTTCATTACGTCCAACAATTCTCTTAAGTCTCTATTAGGTTTCTGTCTGATTGACCTGTCCATTGGTTAGAGAGGTGTGTTGAAGTCTCCTACTACTAGTGTGTGTGGTTTGATGTCTGCCTTGAGTTTTAGTAATATTTCTTTTACATAAGTGGGTGCTTTTATATTAGGGGTGTAGATATTCAGGATTGAGACTTCATCCTGATGAATTGTTCCTGTTATGAGTATAAAGTGTCCATCTCGATCTCTTCTGATTGATTTTAGTTTGAAGTCCGTTTTGTTAGAAATTAGTATGGCCACACCTGCTTTTTTCTTAGGACCATTTGCTTGAAAAACCTCTTCCCATCCCTTTAGTCTGAGTAGATGCCTGTCTTTGTGGTTGAGATGTGTTTCTTGCAAACAGCAGAATGTTGGATCCTGTTTTCGTATCCAATCTTTTAGTCTGTGTCTTTTTATAGGTGAATTGAGACCATTAATATTAAGTGATATTAATGACCAGTGGTTTTTTACTCTGGTTATTCCTATTGTTTTTGGTAGTAGAGTTTGTGTGTCTCCCTTCTTTGAGTCGTGCTGGTGAAGGGTCACTAGATGCCTAAGTTATTGTAGGCAGTGTTGGCTATGTTGGATTCCTTGTGTTGTGATTTTCCTTCTATTACTTTCTGTAGGGCTGGATTTGTGGCTACGTATTGTTTAAATTTGTTCTTATCCTGGAATGTCTTGTTTTCTCCATTGATAGTGAACGATAGCTTGGCTGGGTATAGTAGTTTGGGTTTGCATCCATGGTCTCTTAGTTTCTGCAGTACCTCTATCCAGGACCTTCTGGCTTTCATGGTTTCCATAGAGAAGTCAGGTGTAAGTCTGATCGGTTTACCTTTATAAGTAACTTGCCCTTTTTCCTTTGCAGCTCTTAATATTCTTTCTTTAATCTGTATATTTTGTGTTTTGATTATAATATGGGGAGGGGATGTTTTTCTTTGATCCAGTCTGTTTGGTGTTCTGTATGCTTCTTGAATATTCAAAGGAATATCTTTCTTTATGTTGGGAAAGTTTTCTTCTATAATTTTGTGAAAAATATTTTCTGGACCTTTGAGTTGTGACTCTTCTCCTTCTTGTATCCCTATTATTCTTAGGTTTGGTCTTTTTATTGTGTCCCATATTTCCTGAATGTTTTGCGACGAAACCTTGTTGGTTTTGCTGTTTTCTTTGATCAGTGCGTTTATTTTCTCTATGTTGTCTTCAGAATCTGAGATTCTTTCTTCCATCCTTTGTAGTCTGTTGATTATGCTTGTTTCTGTAGCCTCTGCTCGTTGACCTAGATTTTCTATATCCAACTGGTCCTCATTTTGTGTTTTCTTCCTTGCTTCAATTTCCGTTTTCAATTCTTGAAGTGTTTCCATTACCTGTTTGATCGTTTTTTTCTTGGTTTCCCAGGGCATCATTTACGTATTTACTCATTTCATCAAACTTTTTGTTATACTTCTCATCCATTTCTATAAGGGTGTTTTTTACATGTTGTTTCAGGGACTCTATTGCTTTCATAAAGTCAATTTTTTTCCACTTCTTCTTTGTTAGGGTGTTCAAGTCCTTGTGTTGTAAGATCATTGGGTTCTGGTGTTTCCATGTTGTTTTTCATATTGTTGGGTGAATTCTTGCCTTGGCGCCTGCCCATCTCCTCCTAACAATGCTATCTAATGGGTCTTTTAAGTCAAGAACAGGTTTCCCTGCTGACCAAGGGCCCCGCTTACAAAGTGCCCTGGCTCCGTTTCCTGGCTCCAGCCGTGGGCCAAGATCGCTCTCACCACTCAGAAGGATCTTCAGGACCAGGACCAGGCTCCCCGTTTGCCCAGGACCTCATCCACAAAAGGCCTACCCCTTTGTAGGCCAGCCACCAAGACAGAGAAACTCCCACTGTCCTCTGCCCTGAGCTCCCTACCCAGTGCCCAAACAGGCTATACTGGGTGATCTCGCAGCCCCTCAGAAGGGAGGGGGAGTGGAAGAGGGCCCTGGGCACAAGCTGGGATGTGCCAGAAATAGAGAGGTCGCAGCAGAGGAGGAGCAGCCCCTGCAGAGGGTATCAGCCTTTGCAGGCCTACCAGGGGGGTGAAGGGGGTCTGAGAATGCTCCCGCTCCATTTCCTGTGTCCGGGCGCAGGCCCAGAACACTCTCCCCACTCAGGAGGGTCTTCAGGGACAGGACGCGGCTCCTCGTTCGCCCTTGGACCTCGCCAATAAAAGGCCTCCCTCTCTACAGGCCAGGCCCCCCAAAAACCTACTTGATTTAACTGAGCGGGCCAGTGGTCTGCCGCTTCTGTCCGCGCGGGCTGAGGATCCGCTGCTGCCTTCCGCCGCGGGCCGGGGCTCCGCCGCTGCTGCAGTCCGCCGCGGGCCCGGGCTCCTTCAACACCGCGGAGCCTCGACCTCTCCCCAGCCGCCTTAAAGAGCTGCCGCCTATCGTCGGTCACCGCCTAAGCGTGAAGCTGCTCGGACTTGGCTGCCGGTGAGCCTGGGGAGCCGACCGGTGAGGGCTCAACTTAGTTGAGGGAAGTCTGGGCCTGAGGAGCGGTCGCGCGCAATGGCCTCTCTGCCTCGGTTGCCTGCGGCCACGCGCGAGATACAGGACCCGGGTCAGGCGAGAGTGGTGGACCTTCTCCCTAGCATCCGTGGCCAGGGGTGGGTGGCGCGGGCACTGATCCCAGCCTCCATGTATCCGCGTTCTCCTGCGACCAGCTGCAGTGGCTCCTGCTGGGACTTTCCTCTGAAGGACAGGTGCTCGGCGTGGACATCGCAGGAAAGAGCTCCCTGGTACAGTGCATCAGTCAGGTAAGCACTGCGTGCCCTGGCAGTCTTAGGGCATTTTCCCACGCTTTCTCTGGGGGAGGGGGTGTTACCAGTGCTCAGAAAACTGCATTCAGATCCTCAGCTGGGGCCCTAGTGCATACCCAGCTAGTCACTGCTTTTGGTAACTAGAACTCGCGAGATGTATGAAACGATGCAGAAAACCCTGTTTTCTTCTAGTTGAGAAACTGTCTACCCCCATTCCCACCCCATCTTACCTCTGAAAGATTGGGTCACATTAAGTTTCTAGACTCTACTGCGAATTCAGGAATTCACAATGAAAATTGGATTTTAGTATTCGGTCTTTGCTTTTCTACTCTATAATTAAGCTATTTTGAGAGTTCATTGTCAAAGTGATGTATCTTTTTATGCTTACTACCGTCACTCCCTTATCATCCCCATTTATCTCCAGAAGTTGCTCATTCATGTTTTTAAACCATTCCATTTTCCGGGTCTGGAGAAGTGCTCCAGCATTTGTAAGGTCATTGTCTGTAGAGGCGTTCCCTTGAGCTGGGATGACTCTGAGATAAATCGGTGTCATTTTGTATACCTTCATTTCTTGGGGATTTACAGACTGCATTAAGCACGTGTCTTCTTAAGTTTTGGGTGCATTCATTCCCCTGCATTTGGTTGACTGGAGTTATACTGTGATGATGATTCTGTTTTAATTCCCGAAGTGGAACTAGCTTAATTATCCTATCATTCATATTGGAACACAATGGTCATGTCATTTCATGTTAATTTCAGTTGCATCTCTTTGGCATCTGTTAAAGTTTTCTTTGAAAAATACTGCAAATGATATTTTGATTTTTTTCTTTTCTTTTTTTTATTTTTTCATTCAAAAATTTCCACTTCCTCCCCTCCTCCCATTCCCCTCCCACTCCCCCACTCACCCTCCTCTTTCCCCCTGCAGTCCTAAGAGAGGGCAGGGTACCCTGCCCTGTGGGAGGTCCAAGGCCCTCCCCCCTCCATCCAGGCTTAGGAAGATGTGTATCCAAATAGACTAGGGTCCTAAAAAGCCAGTACATACAGTAGAAACAAGTCCCAGTGTCATTATCAATGGCTTCTCAGTCCGCCCCCGTTGTGAGCCACATTCAGAGAGTCCGGTTTTTTCATATGCTCGTTCAGTCCCAGTCCAGCTGGATTTGGTGAGCTCCCATTAGATCAGGCACACTGTCTCAGTGGGTAGACCAACCCCTCGTGGTCTTGACTTCCTTGCTTATCTTCTCCCTCTTTCTGCTCTTCAACTGGACCTTTGGAGCTCAGTCCAGTGCTCTGAATTGGGTATCTGTCTCTATCTCCATCCATTATCTGAAAAAGGTTCTATGGTGATATTTGAGATATTCATCAGTGTGACTATGGGACAAGGCCAGTTCAGGCACCCTCTCCTGTGCTGCCCAAGAAATGAGCTGGGGCATCCCCATGGACACCTGGGATCCCCTCTAGAGCCAAGTCTCTTGCCAACACTAAAATGGCTCCCTTAATGAAGATATCTTCTATGCTCCTATATCCGCCCTTCCTCCATCTCCACCCTCCCACTCCCCCAAGCTCTCCCCAATCCTTCCCTTATCCCTTCTCTCTCCCCCTCTCCCCTTTTCCCCACTCCACCCTCACTCCCACCCCAGGCTCCCAACTTTTGCCGGGAAATCTGTCTGCTTCCAATTTCCAGGAGGATCTATATATGTTTTTCTTTGGGTTCACCTTATTATTTGGCTTCTCTAGGCTTGTGAACTATAGGCTAAATGTCCTTTGTTTATGGCTAGAGTCCACTAATGAGTGAGTACATACCATATTCATATTTTTGTGTCTAGGTTATTTCACTCAGTAAAGTGTTTTCTGTTTCCATCCATTTGCATGCAAAATTCAAGATGTCATTGTTTTTTTTTTTTTTTACCACTGAGTAGTACTCTAATGCATATATATTCCATACTTTCTTTATCCATTCTTCCATTGAGGGACATCTAGGTTGTTTCCAGGTTCTGGCTATTACAAATAAAGCTGCTATGAACATAGTTGAACAAATGCTTTTGAAGTATGATTGGGCATCTCTTGGGTATATTCCCAAAGAGTGGTATTGCTGGATCTTGAGGTAAGTTGATCGAAATTTCCTGAGCAACTGCCAGACTGATTTCCAAAGTGGTTGCACAAGTTTGCATTCCCATCAGCAATGGATAAGTATACCCCTTACTCCACATTCTCTCCAGCATAGGCTGTCATTGGTGTTTTTGATTTTAGCCATGCTGACAGGTGTAAGATGGTATCTCAAAGTTGTTTTGACTTGCATTTCCCTGATCGCTAAGGAGTTTGAACATGACCTTAAGTGTCTTTTGGCCATTTGAACTTCGTCTGCTGAGAATTCTCTGTTCAGTTCAGTACCCCATTTTTTAATTGGATTAATTAGAGTTTTGATGTCCAGTTTCTTGAGTTCTTTATGTATTTTGGAGATCAGACCTTTGTCAGATGTGGGGTTGGTGAAGATCTTCTCCCATTCAGAAGGATGCCTTTTTGTCTCCAATGACAGTGGTTTTTTTTTTTTTTTTTTGCATTAAAGAAGCTTCTCAGTGTCAGGAGTTCCCATTTAGTCAATGTTGCTCTTGTTGTCTGTGCTAGTGGGGTTATATGGAGGAATTGGTCTCCTGTGCCCATGTGTTGCCGTCTACTTCCCAGTTTCTCTTCTATCAGGTTCAGTGTGGTCAGATTCATATTGAGGTCTTTAATCCGTTTGGACTTGAGTTTTGCACATGGTGATAGATATGAATCTATTTTCATTCTTCTACAGGTTGACATCCAGTTATGCCAGCACCATTTGTTGAAGATGCTTTCTTCATTTCTTCCATTGTATAATTTTAGTTCCTTTGTCGAAAATCAGGTGTTCATAGGTTTGTGGGTTAATATCTGGGTCTTCGATTCAATTCCATTGTCTGCATCTCTGTTTTTATGCCAATACCAAGCTGTTTTCACTACTTTAGCTCTGTAATAGAGTTTGAAGTCAGCGATGGTAATGCCTCCAGAAATACCTTTATTGTACAGGAATGGTTTGGCTATCCTGGGTTTTTTGTTCTTCCATATAAAGTTGATTATTGTTCTCTCAAGGTCTGTGAAGAATTTTGTTGGGATTTTGATGGGGATTGAGTTGAATTTATAGATTGCCTTTGGTAGAACTGCTGTTTTTACTATGTTGATCCTACCCATTCAAGAGCATGGGAGATCCTTCCATTTTCTGGTATGCTCTTGAATTTCTTTCTTCAAAGCCTTAAAGTTCTTGTCAAATACATCTTTCACTTCCTTGGTTAGTGTAACCCCAGTATACTTTATGCTATTTGTGGCTATAGTGAAAGGTGAAGTTTCTCTGATTTCCCTCTCTGCTTCTCTATCCTTTGTGTATAGGAAGGCTATTGATTTTTTTTTTTTTTTTGAGTTGATCTTGTATCCTGACACATCACTGAAGGTATTTTTCAGATGTAGAAGTTCTTTGGTAGAGTTTTTGGGGTCACTGATGTATACTATCTTATCATCTGCAAGTAACAAAAGTTTGACTTCTTTTCCAAATCGAATCCCCTTAATCCCCTTATTGCTATTGCTAGAACTTCAAACACTATATTGCAGAGATATGGTGAGAGTGGACAGCCTTGTCTTGTTCCTGATTTTAGTGGAATGGCTTTGAGTTTCTCTCCATTTAATTTGATATTAGCTGTTGGCTTGCTTTATATTGCTTTTATTATATTTAGATGTGATCCTTGTATCCCTAACCTCTCCAAGATCTTTATTGTAAAGGGGTGTTGAAGTTTGTCAAATGCTTTTTCAGCTTCTAATGAAATAATCATTTAGTTTTTTTTCCCTTCAGTTTATTTATATGATGGATTACATTGATAGATTTTTGTATGTTGAACCAGCCCTGCATCTCTGGGATGAAGCCTACTTGATCATAATGGATAATTTTTGATGTGTTTTTGGATTCAGTTTGCCAGTATTTTATTGAGAATTTTCGCATCAGTGTTTCTGAGAGAGATCGGTCTGTAATTCTCTTTCTTGGTTGAGTCTTTGTGTGGTTTTGGTATCAGGGTAACTGTAGCTGCATGAAACCTCTTTTGTTTCTATAATGTGAGACACCATAAGGAGCATGGGTATCAACTCTTCTTGGAAGTTCTGGTAAAATTCTCTATTGTAACCATCTGGTCCTGGGCTTTTTTTGGTAGGGAGGTTTTTGATGGCAGCTTCTATTTCCTCATGACTTATAGGTCTATTTAAATTGTTCACCTGGTCTTGATTTAATTGTGGTATATGGTATTTATCTAAAAACAAGTCCATTTCTTTTACATTTTCCAACTTTGTAGCATATAAGCCTTTGTAGTAAGACCTAATTACTCTCTGAATTTCCTCAGTGTCTGTTGTTATGTCCCCCTTTTCATTTCTGATCTTGTTAATTTGCATGTTCTCTCTACCTTTTGATTAGTTTGATTAGGAACTTGTCAATCTTGTTGATTTTCTCAAAGAACCAGCTCTTTGTTTCATTGATTCTTTGGATTATTGTATGTGTTTCTATTTTGTTGATTTCAGCTCTCAGTTTGATTATTTCCAGTCTTCTACTCCTCCTGGGTGAGTCTGCTTCTTTTTTTTCTAGAGATTTCAGCTGTCCTCTTAAGTCTCTAATGTGGGCTTTCTCTGTTTTCTTTATGTGGGCACTTAGTGCTATGAATTTTCCCCTTAGCACTGCTTTCATAGTGTCCCGTAGGTTTGGGTATGTTGTGACTTTTTTGTTGTTGTTGAATTCAAGGAAGACTTTAATTTCTTTCTTTATTTCTTCCCTGACCCAGGGGTGGTTCAGTAGTTGCCTGTTCAGTTTCCATGAGTTTGTAGGCTTTCTGGGGGTAGAATTGTTGTTAAATTCTAACTTTATTCCATGTTGATCTGATAAGACACAGGTGGTTACTATTTTTTTTTTTTTTGTATCTGTGGAGGTTTGTTTTGTTATCAAGTACGTGATCAATTTTCGAGAAGGTTCCATGAGATGCTGAGAAGAAGGTATATTCTTTCCTATTTGGGTGAAATGTTCTATCGATGTCTGTTAAGTCCACTTGATTCATTACCTCTGTTAGTTTTCTTATTTCTCTGTTAGGTTTCTGTCTAGTTGACCTGTCCATTGATAAGAGAGGAGTGTTGAAGTCTCCTACCATTAGTGTGTGAGATTTGATGTGTGCTTTGAGTTCTAGTAATGTTTCTTTTATATATGTAGGTACTTTTATATTAGGGGCATAGATATTCAGGATTGGGACTTCATCCTGATGAATTGTTCCTGTTATGAGTAAAAAGTGTCCCACTTCATTTCTTCTGATTGATTTTAGTTTGAAGTCAACTTTGTTAGAAATTAGTATGGCCACACTTGCTTGTTTCTTAGGTCCATTTGATTGAAAAACCTTTTCCCAACCCTTTACTCTGAGTAAATGTCTGTCTTTTTGGTGCAGGTGTTTCTTTTTTTTCTTTTTTTTTCTTTTTATTGTTTATTTATTTATTAAAGATTTCTGCCTTCTCCCCGCCACCACCTCCCATTTCCCTCCCCCTCCCCCATCAAGTCCCCCTCCCTCATCATCCCTAAGAGTAATCCGGGTTCCCTGCCCCGTGGGAAGTCCAAGGACCACCCACCTCCATCCAGGTCTAGTAAGGTGAGCATCCAAACTGCCTAGGCTCCCACAAAGCCAGTACGTGCAGTAGGATCAAAAACCCATTGCCATTGTTCTTGAGTTCTCAGTAGTCCTCATTGTCCATTATGTTCAGCAAGTCCGGTTTTATCCCATGCTTTTTCAGACCCAGGCCGGCTGGCCTTGGTGAGTTCGTGATAGAACATCCCCATTGTCTCAGTGTGTGGGTGCACCCCTCGCGGTCCTAAGTTCCTTGCTCGTGCTCTGTCTCCTGCTCATGATTTGGACCTTGGGATTTCAGTCCGGTGCTCCAACGTGGGTCTTTGTCTCTGTCTCCTTTCATCGCCTAAATGTTTTTCTTTGGGTTCACCTTCTTAATTAGCTTCTCTAGGACCACGCATAATAGGCTCAACGTCCCCTATTCATGGCTAGAAACCAAATATGAGTGAGTACATCCCATGTTCCTCTTTTTGGGTCTGGCTCACCTCGCTCAGGATAGTGTTTTCTATTTCTGTCCATTTGCCTGCAAAATTCAGGAAGTCATTGTTTTTTACTGCTGAGTAGTACTCTAATATGTATATATTCCATACTTTCTTCATCCATTCTTCCATTGAAGGGCATCTAGGTTGTTTTTCCAGGTTCTGGCTATTACAAACAATGCTGCTATGAACATAGTTGAGCATATACTTTTGTCGTACGATAGGGCATTTCTTGGATATATTCCCAAGAGTGGTATTGCTGGGTCCAGGGGTAGGTGGATCCCGAAATTCCTGAGAAACCGCCACACAGTTTTCCAAAGTGGTTGCACAAGTTTGCATTCCCACCAGCAACGGATGAGTATACCCCTTTCTCCACAACCTCTCCAGCAATGGCTATCATTGGTGTTTTTTATTTTAGCCATTCTGACAGGTGTAAGATGGTATCTTAAAGTTGTCTTGATTTGCATTTCCCTGATCGCTAGGGAAGTTGAGCATGACCTTAAATGTCTTTTGGCCGTTCGCACTTCCTCTGTTGAGAATTCTCTGTTCAGTTCAGTGCCCCATTTTTTAATTGGGTTGATTAGCCCTTTACGGTCTACTTTCTTGAGTTCTCTATATATTTTGGAGATCAGACCTTTGTCTGTTGCGGGGTTGGTGAAGATCTTCTCCCAGTCAGTGGGTTGCCTTTCTGTCTTAGTGACAGTGTCCTTTGCTTTACAGAAGCTTCTCAGTCTCAGGAGGTCCCATTTATTCAATGATGCCCTTAATGTCTGTGCTGCTGGGGTTGTATGTAGGAAGTGTTCTCCTGTGCCCATGTGTTGTAGAGTACTTCCCACTTTCTCTTCTGTCAGGTTCAGTGTGTTCGGACTGATATTGAGGTCTTTAATCCATTTGGATTTGAGTTTTGAGTATGGTTATAGATATGGATCTATTTTTATTCTTCTACAGGCTGACATCCAGTTTTGCCAGCACCATTTGTTAAAGATGCTTTCTTTCTTCCATTGAATACTTTTATCTCCTTTATCAAAAATCAGGTGTTCATAGGTTTGTGGGTTAAAGCTAGTGTCTTCTATTCGATTCCATTGGTCGACTTCTCTGTTTCTATGCCAATACCAAGCTGTTTTCAATACTGTAGCTCTGTAATAGAGTTTGAAGTCAGGGATGGTAATGCCCCCAGACAATCCTTTATTGTATAAGATTGTTTTGGCTATCCCTGGTTTTTTGTTTTTCCATATAAAGTTGATTATTGTCTTTTCCAGATCTGTGAAGAATTTTGATGGGATTTTGATGGGGATTGCGTTGAATCTATAGACTGCTTTTGGTAGAATTGCCATTTTTACTATGTTGATCCTCCCAATCCAAGAGCAAGGGAGGTCCTTCCGTTTTCTGGTGTCCTCTTCAATTTCTTTCTTCAAAGACTTAAAGTTCTTGCCAAATAGATCTTTCACTTCCTTGGTCAGAGTTACCCCAAGGTATTTTATGCTATTTGTGGCTATCGTGAAAGGTGATGCTTCTCTGATTTCCCTCTCTGCTTCCTTATCCTTAGTGTATAGGAAGGCAACTGATTTTTTGGAGTCGATTTTGTAACCTGCCACATTACCAAAGGTGTTTATCAGCTGTAGGAGTTCTTTGGTAGAGTTTTTGGGGTCGCTTATGTATACTATCATATCATCTGCAAATAATGAAAGCTTAACTTCTTCCTTTCCAATATGGATCCCCTTGATCCCCTTATGTTGTCTTATTGCTATTGCTAGAACTTCAAGCACTATATTGAAGAGGTATGGAGAGAGTGGACATCCTTGTCGTGTTCCTGATTTTAGTGGGATGGCTTTGAGTTTTTCTCCGTTTAATTTAATGTTGGCTGTCGGCTTGCTGTAAATAGCTTTTATTATATTTAGGTATGATCCTTTTATCCCTAATCTCTCCAAGACCTTCATCATAAAGGGGTGTTGAATTTTGTCGAATGCTTTTTCAGCATCTAATGAAATGATCATATGGTTTTTTTCTTTCAGTTTATTTATATGGTGGATTACATTGATAGATTTGCGTATGTTGAACCAGCCCTGCATCTCTGGGGTGAAGCCTACTTGATCATAATGGATAATTTTTCTGATGTGTTCTTGGATTCGGTTTGCCAGTATTTTATTGAGGATTTTTGCATCGATGTTCATGAGTGAGATAGGCCTGTCATTCTCTTTCTTGGTTGGGTCTTTGTGTGGTTTTGGTATCAGGGTAACTGTAGCTTCATAAAAGGAATTTGGCAATGACTCTTCTGTTTCTATATTGTGAAATACATTAAGAAGTATAGGTATTAGCTCTTCTTGGAAGGTCTGGTAGAATTCTGCATTGAAACCATCTGGTCCTGGGCTTTTTTTGGAAGGGAGATTTTTGATAACCATTTCTAATTCTTTGCAACTAACCGGTCTATTTAGCTCGTTCACCTGTTCTTGGTTTCGCTTTGGTATATGGTCCTTATCTAAAAATATGTCCATTTCTTTTGCATTTTCCAGTTTTGTGGCATACAGGCTTTTGTAGTAAGATCTAATGATTGTCTGAATTTCCTCTGTGTCTGTGGTTATGTCCCCCTCTTCATTTCTGATCTTATTTATTTGCGTGTTCTCTCTCTGTCATTTAATTAGTTTGGAAAGAGGTTTGTCGATTTTGTTGATTTTTCTCTAAGAACCAACTTTTTGTTTCATTGATTCTTTGGACTGTTTTCTGTGTTTCTATTTTGTTGATTTCCGCCCTCAGTTCGATTATTTCCAGTCTTGTACTACTCCTGGGTGCTTCTGCTTCTTTTTTTTTTTAGAGTTTTCAGGTGTGCTGAAAAGTCCCCAATGTACGCTTTCTCCGTTTTCTTTAAGTGGGCACTTAGTGCTATGAACTTTCCTCTGAGCACAGCTTTCATCGTGTCCCATAGGTTTGAGTATGTTGTCTCTTTATTTTCATTAAATTCAAGGAAGACTTTAATTTCTTTCTTAATTTCTTCCTTGACCCAGGTGTGGTTCAGTAGTTGACTGTTCAGTTTCCATGAGTTTGTAGGCTTTTTGGGGGTAGCATTGTTGTTGCCCTCTAACTTTAATCCGTGGTGATCTGATAAGACACAGGAGGACACTGATATTTTTTTGTATCTGTGGAGGTTTCCTTTGTTACCCAGTATGTGGTCAATTTTCGAGAAGGTTCCATGAGCTGCAGAGAAGAAGGTATATTCTTTCCTATTTGGGTGGAGTATTCTATAGATGTCGGTTAAGTCCATTTGCTTCATTACGTCCAACAATTCTCTTAAGTCTCTATTAGGTTTCTGTCTGATTGACCTGTCCATTGGTTAGAGAGGTGTGTTGAAGTCTCCTACTACTAGTGTGTGTGGTTTGATGTCTGCCTTGAGTTTTAGTAATATTTCTTTTACATAAGTGGGTGCTTTTATATTAGGGGTGTAGATATTCAGGATTGAGACTTCATCCTGATGAATTGTTCCTGTTATGAGTATAAAGTGTCCATCTCGATCTCTTCTGATTGATTTTAGTTTGAAGTCCGTTTTGTTAGAAATTAGTATGGCCACACCTGCTTTTTTCTTAGGACCATTTGCTTGAAAAACCTTTTCCCATCCCTTTAGTCTGAGTAGATGCCTGTCTTTGTGGTTGAGATGTGTTTCTTGCAAACAGCAGAATGTTGGATCCTGTTTTCGTATCCAATCTTTTAGTCTGTGTCTTTTTATAGGTGAATTGAGACCATTAATATTAAGTGATATTAATGACCAGTGGTTTTTTACTCTGGTTATTCCTATTGTTTTTGGTAGTAGAGTTTGTGTGTCTCCCTTCTTTGAGTCGTGCTGGTGAAGGGTCACTAGATGCCTAAGTTATTGTAGGCAGTGTTGGCTATGTTGGATTCCTTGTGTTGTGATTTTCCTTCTATTACTTTCTGTAGGGCTGGATTTGTGGCTACGTATTGTTTAAATTTGTTCTTATCCTGGAATGTCTTGTTTTCTCCATTGATAGTGAACGATAGCTTGGCTGGGTATAGTAGTTTGGGTTTGCATCCATGGTCTCTTAGTTTCTGCAGTACCTCTATCCAGGACCTTCTGGCTTTCATGGTTTCCATAGAGAAGTCAGGTGTAAGTCTGATCGGTTTACCTTTATAAGTAACTTGCCCTTTTTCCTTTGCAGCTCTTAATATTCTTTCTTTAATCTGTATATTTTGTGTTTTGATTATAATATGGGGAGGGGATGTTTTTCTTTGATCCAGTCTGTTTGGTGTTCTGTATGCTTCTTGAATATTCAAAGGAATATCTTTCTTTATGTTGGGAAAGTTTTCTTCTATAATTTTGTGAAAAATATTTTCTGGACCTTTGAGTTGTGACTCTTCTCCTTCTTGTATCCCTATTATTCTTAGGTTTGGTCTCTTTATTGTGTCCCATATTTCCTGAATGTTTTGCGACGAAACCTTGTTGGTTTTGCTGTTTTCTTTGATCAGTGCGTTTATTTTCTCTATGTTGTCTTCAGAATCTGAGATTCTTTCTTCCATCCTTTGTAGTCTGTTGATTATGCTTGTTTCTGTAGCCTCTGCTCGTTGACCTAGATTTTCTATATCCAACTGGTCCTCATTTTGTGTTTTCTTCCTTGCTTCAATTTCCGTTTTCAATTCTTGAACTGTTTCCATTACCTGTTTGATCGTTTTTCTCTTGGTTTCCCAGGGCATCATTTACGTATTTACTCATTTCATCAAACTTTTTGTTATACTTCTCATCCATTTCTATAAGGGTGTTTTTTACATGTTGTTTCAGGGACTCTATTGCTTTCATAAAGTCAATTTTTTTCCACTTCTTCTTTGTTAGGGTGTTCAAGTCCTTGTGTTGTAAGATCATTGGGTTCTGGTGTTTCCATGTTGTTTTTCATATTGTTGGGTGAATTCTTGCCTTGGCGCCTGCCCATCTCCTCCTAACAATGCTATCTAATGGGTCTTTTAAGTCAAGAACAGGTTTCCCTGCTGACCAAGGGCCCCGCTTACAAAGTGCCCTGGCTCCGTTTCCTGGCTCCAGCCGTGGGCCAAGATCGCTCTCACCACTCAGAAGGATCTTCAGGACCAGGACCAGGCTCCCCGTTTGCCCAGGACCTCATCCACAAAAGGCCTACCCCTTTGTAGGCCAGCCACCAAGACAGAGAAACTCCCACTGTCCTCTGCCCTGAGCTCCCTACCCAGTGCCCAAACAGGCTATACTGGGTGATCTCGCAGCCCCTCAGAAGGGAGGGGGAGTGGAAGAGGGCCCTGGGCACAAGCTGGGATGTGCCAGAAATAGAGAGGTCGCAGCAGAGGAGGAGCAGCCCCTGCAGAGGGTATCAGCCTTTGCAGGCCTACCAGGGGGGTGAAGGGGGTCTGAGAATGCTCCCGCTCCATTTCCTGTGTCCGGGCGCAGGCCCAGAACACTCTCCCCACTCAGGAGGGTCTTCAGGGACAGGACGCGGCTCCTCGTTCGCCCTTGGACCTCGCCAATAAAAGGCCTCCCTCTCTACAGGCCAGGCCCCCCAAAAACCTACTTGATTTAACTGAGCGGGCCAGTGGTCTGCCGCTTCTGTCCGCGCGGGCTGAGGATCCGCTGCTGCCTTCCGCCGCGGGCCGGGGCTCCGCCGCTGCTGCAGTCCGCCGCGGGCCCGGGCTCCTTCAACACCGCGGAGCCTCGACCTCTCCCCAGCCGCCTTAAAGAGCTGCCGCCTATCGTCGGTCACCGCCTAAGCGTGAAGCTGCTCGGACTTGGCTGCCGGTGAGCCTGGGGAGCCGACCGGTGAGGGCTCAACTTAGTTGAGGGAAGTCTGGGCCTGAGGAGCGGTCGCGCGCAATGGCCTCTCTGCCTCGGTTGCCTGCGGCCACGCGCGAGATACAGGACCCGGGTCAGGCGAGAGTGGTGGACCTTCTCCCTAGCATCCGTGGCCAGGGGTGGGTGGCGCGGGCACTGATCCCAGCCTCCATGTATCCGCGTTCTCCTGCGACCAGCTGCAGTGGCTCCTGCTGGGACTTTCCTCTGAAGGACAGGTGCTCGGCGTGGACATCGCAGGAAAGAGCTCCCTGGTACAGTGCATCAGTCAGGTAAGCACTGCGTGCCCTGGCAGTCTTAGGGCATTTTCCCACGCTTTCTCTGGGGGAGGGGGTGTTACCAGTGCTCAGAAAACTGCATTCAGATCCTCAGCTGGGGCCCTAGTGCATACCCAGCTAGTCACTGCTTTTGGTAACTAGAACTCGCGAGATGTATGAAACGATGCAGAAAACCCTGTTTTCTTCTAGTTGAGAAACTGTCTACCCCCATTCCCACCCCATCTTACCTCTGAAAGATTGGGTCACATTAAGTTTCTAGACTCTACTGCGAATTCAGGAATTCACAATGAAAATTGGATTTTAGTATTCGGTCTTTGCTTTTCTACTCTATAATTAAGCTATTTTGAGAGTTCATTGTCAAAGTGATGTATCTTTTTATGCTTACTACCGTCACTCCCTTATCATCCCCATTTATCTCCAGAAGTTGCTCATTCATGTTTTTAAACCATTCCATTTTCCGGGTCTGGAGAAGTGCTCCAGCATTTGTAAGGTCATTGTCTGTAGAGGCGTTCCCTTGAGCTGGGATGACTCTGAGATAAATCGGTGTCATTTTGTATACCTTCATTTCTTGGGGATTTACAGACTGCATTAAGCACGTGTCTTCTTAAGTTTTGGGTGCATTCATTCCCCTGCATTTGGTTGACTGGAGTTATACTGTGATGATGATTCTGTTTTAATTCCCGAAGTGGAACTAGCTTAATTATCCTATCATTCATATTGGAACACAATGGTCATGTCATTTCATGTTAATTTCAGTTGCATCTCTTTGGCATCTGTTAAAGTTTTCTTTGAAAAATACTGCAAATGATATTTTGATTTTTTTCTTTTCTTTTTTTTTATTTTTTCATTCAAAAATTTCCACTTCCTCCCCTCCTCCCATTCCCCTCCCACTCCCCCACTCACAAGTTTGCATTCCCACCAGCAATGGATGAGTATACCCCTTTCTCCACAACCTCTCCAGCAATGGCTATCATTGGTGTTTTTTATTTTAGCCATTCTGACAGGTGTAAGATGGTATCTTAAATTTGTCTTGATTTGCATTTCCCTGATCGCTAGGGAAGTTGAGCATGACCTTAAATGTCTTTTGGCCGTTCGCACTTCTTCTGTTGAGAATTCTCTGTTAAGTTCAGTGCCCCATTTTTTAATTGGGTTGATTAGCCCTTTACGGTCTACTTTCTTGAGTTCTCTATATATTTTGGAGATCAGACCTTTGTCTGTTGCGGGGTTGGTGAAGATCTTCTCCCAGTCAGTGGGTTGCCTTTTTGTCTTAGTGACAGTGTCCTTTGCTTTACAGAAGCTTCTCAGTCTCAGGAGGTCCCATTTATTCAATGATGCCCTTAATGTCTGTGCTGCTGGGGTTGTATGTAGGAAGTGTTCTCCTGTGCCCATGTGTTGTAGAGTACTTCCCACTTTCTCTTCTGTCAGGTTCAGTGTGTTCGGACTGATATTGAGGTCTTTAATCCATTTGGATTTGAGTTTTGAGTATGGTGATAGATATGGATCTATTTTTATTCTTCTACAGGCTGACATCCAGTTTTGCCAGCACCATTTGTTAAAGATGCTTTCTTTCTTCCATTGAATACTTTTATCTCCTTTATCAAAAATCAGGTGTTCATAGGTTTGTGGGTTAAAGCTAGTGTCTTCTATTCGATTCCATTGGTCGACTTCTCTGTTTCTATGCCAATACCAAGCTGTTTTCAATACTGTAGCTCTGTAATAGAGTTTGAAGTCAGGGATGGTAATGCCCCCAGACAATCCTTTATTGTATAAGATTGTTTTGGCTATCCTGGGTTTTTTGTTTTTCCATATAAAGTTGATTATTGTCTTTTCCAGATCTGTGAAGAATTTTGATGGGATTTTGATGGGGATTGCGTTGAATCTATAGATTGCTTTTGGTAGAATTGCCATTTTTACTATGTTGATCCTCCCAATCCAAGAGCAAGGGAGGTCCTTCCATTTTCTGGTGTCCTCTTCAATTTCTTTCTTCAAAGCCTTAAAGTTCTTGCCAAATAGATCTTTCACTTCCTTGGTCAGAGTTACCCCAAGGTATTTTATGCTATTTGTGGCTATCGTGAAAGGTGATGCTTCTCTGATTTCCCTCTCTGCTTCCTTATCCTTAGTGTATAGGAAGGCAACTGATTTTTTGGAGTTGATTTTGTAACCTGCCACATTACCAAAGGTGTTTATCAGCTGTAGGAGTTCTTTGGTAGAGTTTTTGGGGTCGCTTATGTATACTATCATATCATCTGCAAATAATGAAAGCTTAACTTCTTCCTTTCCAATATGGATCCCCTTGATCCCCTTATGTTGTCTTATTGCTATTGCTAGAACTTCAAGCACTATATTGAAGAGGTATGGAGAGAGTGGACATCCTTGTCGTGTTCCTGATTTTAGTGGGATGGCTTTGAGTTTTTCTCCGTTTAATTTAATGTTGGCTGTCGGCTTGCTGTAAATAGCTTTTATTATATTTAGGTATGATCCTTTTATCCCTAATCTCTCCAAGACCTTCATCATAAAGGGGTGTTGAATTTTGTCGAATGCTTTTTCAGCATCTAATGAAATGATCATATGGTTTTTTTCTTTCAGTTTATTTATATGGTGGATTACATTGATAGATTTGCGTATGTTGAACCAGCCCTGCATCTCTGGGATGAAGCCTACTTGATCATAATGGATAATTTTTCTGATGTGTTCTTGGATTCGGTTTGCCAGTATTTTATTGAGGATTTTTGCATCGATGTTCATGAGTGAGATAGGCCTGTCATTCTCTTTCTTGGTTGGGTCTTTGTGTGGTTTTGGTATCAGGGTAACTGTAGCTTCATAAAAGGAATTTGGCAATGACTCTTCTGTTTCTATATTGTGAAATACATTAAGAAGTATAGGTATTAGCTCTTCTTGGAAGGTCTGGTAGAATTCTGCATTGAAACCATCTGGTCCTGGGCTTTTTTTGGAAGGGAGATTTTTGATAACCATTTCTAATTCTTTGCAACTAACCGGTCTATTTAGCTCGTTCACCTGTTCTTGGTTTCGCTTTGGTATATGGTCCTTATCTAAAAATATGTCCATTTCTTTTGCATTTTCCAGTTTTGTGGCATACAGGCTTTAGTAGTAAGGTCTAATGATTGTCTGAATTTCCTCTGTGTCTGTGGTTATGTCCCCCTCTTCATTTCTGATCTTATTTATTTGCGTGTTCTCTCTCTGTCATTTAATTAGTTTGGAAAGAGGTTTGTCGATTTTGTTGATTTTTCTCTAAGAACCAACTTTTTGTTTCATTGATTCTTTGGACTGTTTTCTGTGTTTCTATTTTGTTGATTTCCGCCCTCAGTTCGATTATTTCCAGTCTTGTACTACTCCTGGGTGCTTCTGCTTCTTTTTTTTTTTAGAGTTTTCAGGTGTGCTGTCAAGTCCCCAATGTACGCTTTCTCCGTTTTCTTTAAGTGGGCACTTAGTGCTATGAACTTTCCTCTGAGCACAGCTTTCATCGTGTCCCATAGGTTTGAGTATGTTGTCTCTTTATTTTCATTAAATTCAAGGAAGACTTTAATTTCTTTCTTAATTTCTTCCTTGACCCAGGTGTGGTTCAGTAGTTGACTGTTCAGTTTCCATGAGTTTGTAGGCTTTTTGGGGGTAGCATTGTTGTTGCCCTCTAACTTTAATCCGTGGTGATCTGATAAGACACAGGAGGACACTGATATTTTTTTGTATCTGTGGAGGTTTCCTTTGTTACCCAGTATGTGGTCAATTTTCGAGAAGGTTCCAAGAGCTGCAGAGAAGAAGGTATATTCTTTCCTATTTGGGTGGAGTATTCTATAGATGTCGGTTAAGTCCACTTGCTTCATTACGTCCAACAATTCTCTTAAGTCTCTATTAGGTTTCTGTCTGATTGACCTGTCCATTGGTTAGAGAGGTGTGTTGAAGTCTCCTACTACTAGTGTGTGTGGTTTGATGTCTGCCTTGAGTTTTAGTAATATTTCTTTTACATAAGTGGGTGCTTTTATATTAGGGGTGTAGATATTCAGGATTGAGACTTCATCCTGATGAATTGTTCCTTTATGATTATAAAGTGTCCATCTCGATCTCTTCTGATTGATTTTAGTTTGAAGTCCGTTTTGTTAGAAATTAGTATGGCCACACCTGCTTTTTTCTTAGGACCATTTGCTTGAAAAACCTTTTCCCATCCCTTTAGTCTGAGTAGATGCCTGTCTTTGTGGTTGAGATGTGTTTCTTGCAAACAGCAGAATGTTGGATCCTGTTTTCGTATCCAATCTTTTAGTCTGTGTCTTTTTATAGGTGAATTGAGACCATTAATATTAAGTGATATTAATGACCAGTGGTTTTTTACTCTGGTTATTCCTATTGTTTTTGGTAGTAGAGTTTGTGTGTCTCCCTTCTTTGAGTCATGCTGGTGAAGGGTCACTAGATGCCTAAGTTATTGTAGGCAGTGTTGGCTATGTTGGATTCCTTGTGTTGTGATTTTCCTTCTATTACTTTCTGTAGGGCTGGATTTGTGGCTACGTATTGTTTAAATTTGTTCTTATCCTGGAATGTCTTGTTTTCTCCATTGATAGTGAACGATAGCTTGGCTGGGTATAGTAGTTTGGGTTTGCATCCATGGTCTCTTAGTTTCTGCAGTACCTCTATCCAGGACCTTCTGGCTTTCATGGTTTCCATAGAGAAGTCAGGTGTAAGTCTGATCGGTTTACCTTTATAAGTAACTTGCCCTTTTTCCTTTGCAGCTCTTAATATTCTTTCTTTAATCTGTATATTTTGTGTTTTGATTATAATATGGGGAGGGGATGTTTTTCTTTGATCCAGTCTGTTTGGTGATCTGTATGCTTCTTGAATATTCAAAGGAATATCTTTCTTTATGTTGGGAAAGTTTTCTTCTATAATTTTGTGAAAAATATTTTCTGGACCTTTGAGTTGTGACTCTTCTCCTTCTTGTATCCCTATTATTCTTAGGTTTGGTCTCTTTATTGTGTCCCATATTTCCTGAATGTTTTGCGACGAAACCTTGTTGGTTTTGCTGTTTTCTTTGATCAGTGCGTTTATTTTCTCTATGTTGTCTTCAGAATCTGAGATTCTTTCTTCCATCCTTTGTAGTCTGTTGATTATGCTTGTTTCTGTAGCCTCTGCTCGTTGACCTAGATTTTCTATATCCAACTGGTCCTCATTTTGTGTTTTCTTCCTTGCTTCAATTTCCGTTTTCAATTCTTGAAGTGTTTCCATTACCTGTTTGATCGTTTTTTTCTTGGTTTCCCAGGGCATCATTTACGTATTTACTCATTTCATCAAACTTTTTGTTATACTTCTCATCCATTTCTATAAGGGTGTTTTTTACATGTTGTTTCAGGGACTCTATTGCTTTCATAAAGTCAATTTTTTTCCACTTCTTCTTTGTTAGGGTGTTCAAGTCCTTGTGTTGTAAGATCATTGGGTTCTGGTGTTTCCATGTTGTTTTTCATATTGTTGGGTGAATTCTTGCCTTGGCGCCTGCCCATCTCCTCCTAACAATGCTATCTAATGGGTCTTTTAAGTCAAGAACAGGTTTCCCTGCTGACCAAGGGCCCCGCTTACAAAGTGCCCTGGCTCCGTTTCCTGGCTCCAGCCGTGGGCCAAGATCGCTCTCACCACTCAGAAGGATCTTCAGGACCAGGACCAGGCTCCCCGTTTGCCCAGGACCTCATCCACAAAAGGCCTACCCCTTTGTAGGCCAGCCACCAAGACAGAGAAACTCCCACTGTCCTCTGCCCTGAGCTCCCGACCCAGTGCCCAAACAGGCTATACTGGGTGATCTGGCAGCCCCTCAGAAGGGAGGGGGAGTGGAAGAGGGCCCTGGGCACAAGCTGGGATGTGCCAGAAATAGAGAGGTCGCAGCAGAGGAGGAGCAGCCCCTGCAGAGGGTATCAGCCTTTGCAGGCCTACCAGGGGGGTGAAGGGGGTCTGAGAATGCTCCCGCTCCATTTCCTGTGTCCGGGCGCAGGCCCAGAACACTCTCCCCACTCAGGAGGGTCTTCAGGGACAGGACGCGGCTCCTCGTTCGCCCTTGGACCTCGCCAATAAAAGGCCTCCCTCTCTACAGGCCAGGCCCCCCCAAAACCTACTTGATTTAACTGAGCGGCCCAGTGGTCTGCCGCTTCTGTCCGCGCTGGCTGAGGATCCGCTGCTGCCGTCCTCCGCGGGCTGGGGCTCTGCCGCTGCTGCAGTCCGCCGCGGGCCCGGGCTCCTTCAACACCGCGGAGCCTCGACCTCTCCCCAGCCGCCTTAAAGAGCTGCCGCCTATCGTCGGTCACCGCCTAAGTGTGAAGCTGCTCGGACTTGGCTGCCTGTGAGCCTGGGGAGCCGACCGGTGAGGGCTCAACTTAGTTGAGGGAAGTCTGGGCCTGAGGAGCGGTCGCGCGCAATGGCCTCTCTGCCTCGGTTGCCTGCGGCCACGCGCGAGATACAGGACCCGGGTCAGGCGAGAGTGGTGGACCTTCTCCCTAGCATCCGTGGCCAGGGGTGGGTGGCGCGGGCACTGATCCCAGCCTCCATGTATCCGCGTTCTCCTGCGACCAGCTGCAGTGGCTCCTGCTGGGACTTTCCTCTGAAGGACAGGTGCTCGGCGTGGACATCGCAGGAAAGAGCTCCCTGGTACAGTGCATCAGTCAGGTAAGCACTGCGTGCCCTGGCAGTCTTAGGGCATTTTCCCACGCTTTCTCTGGGGGAGGGGGTGTTACCAGTGCTCAGAAAACTGCATTCAGATCCTCAGCTGGGGCCCTAGTGCATACCCAGCTAGTCACTGCTTTTGGTAACTAGAACTCGCGAGATGTATGAAACGATGCAGAAAACCCTGTTTTCTTCTAGTTGAGAAACTGTCTACCCCCATTCCCACCCCATCTTACCTCTGAAAGATTGGGTCACATTAAGTTTCTAGACTCTACTGCGAATTCAGGAATTCACAATGAAAATTGGATTTTAGTATTCGGTCTTTGCTTTTCTACTCTATAATTAAGCTATTTTGAGAGTTCATTGTCAAAGTGATGTATCTTTTTATGCTTACTACCGTCACTCCCTTATCATCCCCATTTATCTCCAGAAGTTGCTCATTCATGTTTTTAAACCATTCCATTTTCCGGGTCTGGAGAAGTGCTCCAGCATTTGTAAGGTCATTGTCTGTAGAGGCGTTCCCTTGAGCTGGGATGACTCTGAGATAAATCGGTGTCATTTTGTATACCTTCATTTCTTGGGGATTTACAGACTGCATTAAGCACGTGTCTTCTTAAGTTTTGGGTGCATTCATTCCCCTGCATTTGGTTGACTGGAGTTATACTGTGATGATGATTCTGTTTTAATTCCCGAAGTGGAACTAGCTTAATTATCCTATCATTCATATTGGAACACAATGGTCATGTCATTTCATGTTAATTTCAGTTGCATCTCTTTGGCATCTGTTAAAGTTTTCTTTGAAAAATACTGCAAATGATATTTTGATTTTTTTCTTTTCTTTTTTTTATTTTTTCATTCAAAAATTTCCACTTCCTCCCCTCCTCCCATTCCCCTCCCACTCCCCCACTCACCCTCCTCTTTCCCCCTGCAGTCCTAAGAGAGGGCAGGGTACCCTGCCCTGTGGGAGGTCCAAGGCCCTCCCCCCTCCATCCAGGCTTAGGAAGATGTGTATCCAAATAGACTAGGGTCCTAAAAAGCCAGTACATACAGTAGAAACAAGTCCCAGTGTCATTATCAATGGCTTCTCAGTCCGCCCCCGTTGTGAGCCACATTCAGAGAGTCCGGTTTTTTCATATGCTCGTTCAGTCCCAGTCCAGCTGGATTTGGTGAGCTCCCATTAGATCAGGCACACTGTCTCAGTGGGTAGACCAACCCCTCGTGGTCTTGACTTCCTTGCTTATCTTCTCCCTCTTTCTGCTCTTCAACTGGACCTTTGGAGCTCAGTCCAGTGCTCTGAATTGGGTATCTGTCTCTATCTCCATCCATTATCTGAAAAAGGTTCTATGGTGATATTTGAGATATTCATCAGTGTGACTATGGGACAAGGCCAGTTCAGGCACCCTCTCCTGTGCTGCCCAAGAAATGAGCTGGGGCATCCCCATGGACACCTGGGATCCCCTCTAGAGCCAAGTCTCTTGCCAACACTAAAATGGCTCCCTTAATGAAGATATCTTCTATGCTCCTATATCCGCCCTTCCTCCATCTCCACCCTCCCACTCCCCCAAGCTCTCCCCAATCCTTCCCTTATCCCTTCTCTCTCCCCCTCTCCCCTTTTCCCCACTCCACCCTCACTCCCACCCCAGGCTCCCAACTTTTGCCGGGAAATCTGTCTGCTTCCAATTTCCAGGAGGATCTATATATGTTTTTCTTTGGGTTCACCTTATTATTTGGCTTCTCTAGGCTTGTGAACTATAGGCTAAATGTCCTTTGTTTATGGCTAGAGTCCACTAATGAGTGAGTACATACCATATTCATATTTTTGTGTCTAGGTTATTTCACTCAGTAAAGTGTTTTCTGTTTCCATCCATTTGCATGCAAAATTCAAGATGTCATTGTTTTTTTTTTTTTTTTTTACCACTGAGTAGTACTCTAATGCATATATATTCCATACTTTCTTCATCCATTCTTCCATTGAGGGACATCTAGGTTGTTTCCAGGTTCTGGCTATTACAAATAAAGCTGCTATGAACATAGTTGAACAAATGCTTTTGAAGTATGATTGGGCATCTCTTGGGTATATTCCCAAAGAGTGGTATTGCTGGATCTTGAGGTAAGTTGATCGAAATTTCCTGAGCAACTGCCAGACTGATTTCCAAAGTGGTTGCACAAGTTTGCATTCCCATCAGCAATGGATAAGTATACCCCTTACTCCACATTCTCTCCAGCATAGGCTGTCATTGGTGTTTTTGATTTTAGCCATGCTGACAGGTGTAAGACGGTATCTCAAAGTTGTTTTGACTTGCATTTCCCTGATCGCTAAGAAGTTTGAACATGACCTTAAGTGTCTTTTGGCCATTTGAACTTCGTCTGCTGAGAATTCTCTGTTCAGTTCAGTACCCCATTTTTTAATTGGATTAATTAGAATTTTGATGTCCAGTTTCTTGAGTTCTTTATGTATTTTGGAGATCAGACCTTTGTCAGATGTGGGGTTGGTGAAGATCTTCTCCCATTCAGAAGGATGCCTTTTTGTCTCCAATGACAGTGGTTTTTTTTTTTTTTGCATTAAAGAAGCTTCTCAGTGTCAGGAGTTCCCATTTAGTCAATGTTGCTCTTGTTGTCTGTGCTAGTAGGGTTATATGGAGGAATTGGTCTCCTGTGCCCATGTGTTGCAGTCTACTTCCCAGTTTCTCTTCTATCAGGTTCAGTGTGGTCAGATTCATATTGAGGTCTTTAATCCGTTTGGACTTGAGTTTTGCACATGGTGATAGATATGAATCTATTTTCATTCTTCTACAGGTTGACATCCAGTTATGCCAGCACCATTTGTTGAAGATGCTTTCTTCATTTCTTCCATTGTATAATTTTAGTTCCTTTGTCGAAAATCAGGTGTTCATAGGTTTGTGGGTTAATATCTGGGTCTTCGATTCAATTCCATTGTCTGCATCTCTGTTTTTATGCCAATACCAAGCTGTTTTCACTACTTTAGCTCTGTAATAGAGTTTGAAGTCAGCGATGGTAATGCCTCCAGAAATACCTTTATTGTACAGGAATGGTTTGGCTATCCTGGGTTTTTTGTTCTTCCATATAAAGTTGATTATTGTTCTCTCAAGGTCTGTGAGGAATTTTGTTGGGATTTTGATGGGGATTGAGTTGAATTTATAGATTGCCTTTGGTAGAACTGCTGTTTTTACTATGTTGATCCTACCCATTCAAGAGCATGGGAGATCCTTCCATTTTCTGGTATGCTCTTGAATTTCTTTCTTCAAAGCCTTAAAGTTCTTGTCAAATACATCTTTCACTTCCTTGGTTAGTGTAACCCCAGTATACTTTATGCTATTTGTGGCTATAGTGAAAGGTGAAGTTTCTCTGATTTCCCTCTCTGCTTCTCTATCCTTTGTGTATAGGAAGGCTATTGATTTTTTTTTTTTTGAGTTGATCTTGTATCCTGACACATCACTGAAGGTATTTTTCAGATGTAGAAGTTCTTTGGTAGAGTTTTTGGGGTCACTGATGTATACTATCTTATCATCTGCAAGTAACAAAAGTTTGACTTCTTTTCCAAATCGAATCCCCTTAATCCCCTTATTGCTATTGCTAGAACTTCAAACACTATATTGCAGAGATATGGTGAGAGTGGACAGCCTTGTCTTGTTCCTGATTTTAGTGGAATGGCTTTGAGTTTCTCTCCATTTAATTTGATATTAGCTGTTGGCTTGCTTTATATTGCTTTTATTATATTTAGATGTGATCCTTGTATCCCTAACCTCTCCAAGATCTTTATTGTAAAGGGGTGTTGAAGTTTGTCAAATGCTTTTTCAGCTTCTAATGAAATAATCATTTAGTTTTTTTTTCCTTCAGTTTATTTATATGATGGATTACATTGATAGATTTTTGTATGTTGAACCAGCCCTGCATCTCTGGGATGAAGCCTACTTGATCATAATGGATAATTTTTGATGTGTTTTTGGATTCAGTTTGCCAGTATTTTATTGAGAATTTTCGCATCAGTGTTTCTGAGAGAGATCGGTCTGTAATTCTCTTTCTTGGTTGAGTCTTTGTGTGGTTTTGGTATCAGGGTAATGTGAGACACCATAAGGAGCATGGGTATCAACTCTTCTTGGAAGTTCTGGTAAAATTCTCTATTGTAACCATCTGGTCCTGGGCTTTTTTTGGTAGGGAGGTTTTTGATGGCAGCTTCTATTTCCTCATGACTTATAGGTCTATTTAAATTGTTCACCTGGTCTTGATTTAATTGTGGTATATGGTATTTATCTAAAAACAAGTCCATTTCTTTTACATTTTCCAACTTTGTAGCATATAAGCCTTTGTAGTAAGACCTAATTACTCTCTGAATTTCCTCAGTGTCTGTTGTTATGTCCCCCTTTTCATTTCTGATCTTGTTAATTTGCATGTTCTCTCTACCTTTTGATTAGTTTGATTAGGAACTTGTCAATCTTGTTGATTTTCTCAAAGAACCAGCTCTTTGTTTCATTGATTCTTTGGATTATTGTATGTGTTTCTATTTTGTTGATTTCAGCTCTCAGTTTGATTATTTCCAGTCTTCTACTCCTCCTGGGTGAGTCTGCTTCTTTTTTTTCTAGAGATTTCAGCTGTCCTGTTAAGTCTCTAATGTGGGCTTTCTCTGTTTTCTTTATGTGGGCACTTAGTGCTATGAATTTTCCCCTTAGCACTGCTTTCATAGTGTCCCATAGGTTTGGGTATGTTGTGACTTTTTTGTTGTTGTTGAATTCAAGGAAGACTTTAATTTCTTTCTTTATTTCTTCCCTGACCCAGGGGTGGTTCAGTAGTTGCCTGTTCAGTTTCCATGAGTTTGTAGGCTTTCTGGGGGTAGAATTGTTGTTAAATTCTAACTTTATTCCATGTTGATCTGATAAGACACAGGTGGTTACTATTTTTTTTTTTTTTTGTATCTGTGGAGGTTTGTTTTGTTATCAAGTACGTGATCAATTTTCGAGAAGGTTCCATGAGATGCTGAGAAGAAGGTATATTCTTTCCTATTTGGGTGAAATGTTCTATCGATGTCTGTTAAGTCCACTTGATTCATTACCTCTGTTAGTTTTCTTATTTCTCTGTTAGGTTTCTGTCTAGTTGACCTGTCCATTGATAAGAGAGGAGTGTTGAAGTCTCCTACCATTAGTGTGTGAGATTTGATGTGTGCTTTGAGTTCTAGTAATGTTTCTTTTATATATGTAGGTACTTTTATATTAGGGGCATAGATATTCAGGATTGGGACTTCATCCTGATGAATTGTTCCTGTTATGAGTAAAAAGTGTCCCACTTCATTTCTTCTGATTGATTTTAGTTTGAAGTCAACTTTGTTAGAAATTAGTATGGCCACACTTGCTTGTTTCTTAGGTCCATTTGATTGAAAAACCTTTTCCCAACCCTTTACTCTGAGTAAATGTCTGTCTTTTTGGTGCAGGTGTTTCTTTTTTTTCTTTTTTTTTCTTTTTATTGTTTATTTATTTATTAAAGATTTCTGCCTTCTCCCCGCCACCACCTCCCATTTCCCTCCCCCTCCCCCATCAAGTCCCCCTCCCTCATCATCCCTAAGAGTAATCCGGGTTCCCTGCCCCGTGGGAAGTCCAAGGACCACCCACCTCCATCCAGGTCTAGTAAGGTGAGCATCCAAACTGCCTAGGCTCCCACAAAGCCAGTACGTGCAGTAGGATCAAAAACCCATTGCCATTGTTCTTGAGTTCTCAGTAGTCCTCATTGTCCATTATGTTCAGCAAGTCCGGTTTTATCCCATGCTTTTTCAGACCCAGGCCAGCTGGCCTTGGTGAGTTCGTGATAGAACATCCCCATTGTCTCAGTGTGTGGGTGCACCCCTCGCGGTCCTAAGTTCCTTGCTCGTGCTCTGTCTCCTGCTCATGATTTGGACCTTGAGATTTCAGTCCGGTGCTCCAATGTGGGTCTTTGTCTCTGTCTCCTTTCATCGCCTAAATGTTTTTCTTTGGGTTCACCTTCTTAATTAGCTTCTCTAGGACCACGCATAATAGGCTCAACGTCCCCTATTCATGGCTAGAAACCAAATATGAGTGAGTACATCCCATGTTCCTCTTTTTGGGTCTGGCTCACCTCGCTCAGGATAGTGTTTTCTATTTCTGTCCATTTGCCTGCAAAATTCAGGAAGTCATTGCTTTTTACTGCTGAGTAGTACTCTAATATGTATATATTCCATACTTTCTTCATCCATTCTTCCATTGAAGGGCATCTAGGTTGTTTTTCCAGGTTCTGGCTATTACAAACAATGCTGCTATGAACATAGTTGAGCATATACTTTTGTCGTATGATAGGGCATTTCTTGGATATATTCCCAAGAGTGGTATTGCTGGGTCCAGGGGTAGGTGGATCCCGAAATTCCTGAGAAACCGCCACACTGTTTTCCAAAGTGGTTGCACAAGTTTGCATTCCCACCAGCAATGGATGAGTATACCCCTTTCTCCACAACCTCTCCAGCAATGGCTATCATTGGTGTTTTTTATTTTAGCCATTCTGACAGGTGTAAGATGGTATCTTAAAGTTGTCTTGATTTGCATTTCCCTGATCGCTAGGGAAGTTGAGCATGACCTTAAATGTCTTTTGGCCGTTCGCACTTCTTCTGTTGAGAATTCTCTGTTCAGTTCAGTGCCCCATTTTTTAATTGGGTTGATTAGCCCTTTACGGTCTACTTTCTTGAGTTCTCTATATATTTTGGAGATCAGACCTTTGTCTGTTGCGGGGTTGGTGAAGATCTTCTCCCAGTCAGTGGGTTGCCTTTTTGTCTTAGTGACAGTGTCCTTTGCTTTACAGAAGCTTCTCAGTCTCAGGAGGTCCCATTTATTCAATGATGCCCTTAATGTCTGTGCTGCTGGGGTTGTATGTAGGAAGTGTTCTCCTGTGCCCATGTGTTGTAGAGTACTTCCCACTTTCTCTTCTGTCAGGTTCAGTGTGTTCGGACTGATATTGAGGTCTTTAATCCATTTGGATTTGAGTTTTGAGTATGGTGATAGATATGGATCTATTTTTATTCTTCTACAGGCTGACATCCAGTTTTGCCAGCACCATTTGTTAAAGATGCTTTCTTTCTTCCATTGAATACTTTTATCTCCTTTATCAAAAATCAGGTGTTCATAGGTTTGTGGGTTAAAGCTAGTGTCTTCTATTCGATTCCATTGGTCGACTTCTCTGTTTCTATGCCAATACCAAGCTGTTTTCAATACTGTAGCTCTGTAATAGAGTTTGAAGTCAGGGATGGTAATGCCCCCAGACAATCCTTTATTGTATAAGATTGTTTTGGCTATCCTGGGTCCCACAAAGCCAGTACGTGCAGTAGGATCAAAAACCCATTGCCATTGTTCTTGAGTTCTCAGTAGTCCTCATTGTCCATTATGTTCAGCAAGTCCGGTTTTTTTTTTTTTTTTCTTTTTTTTTTTTTTTCTTTTTTTTTTTTTTTCTTTTTTTTTTATTATATATTTTTTTTTATTCTTTTTTAATTAAAATTTCCAACTGCTCCCCGTTTCCCATTTCCCTCCCCTCCTCCCACACATTGCCCCCTCCCCCCTCTCCCCTCTCCTATCCCCACTCCTCTTCTCCTCCCCCCAGTCCATTCCCCCTCCCTCTCGCTACTGAAGAGCAGTCCAAATTCCCTGCCCTACAGGAAGACCAAGGTCCTCCCACTTCCATCCAGGCCCAGGAAGGTGAGCATCAAAACAGGCTAAGCTCCCACAAAGCCAGTTCATGTATTAGGATCGAAACCTAGTGCCATTGTCCTTGGCTTCTCATCAGCCTTCATTGTCCGCCCTGTTCAGAGAGTCCAGTTTCAACCCATGCTTATTCAGTCCCAGTCCAGCTGGCCTTGGAAAGCTCCCAATAGATCAGTTCCACTGTCACTGTGGGTGGGTGCACGCCTCGTGGTGTTGATTTCCTTGCTCATGTTCTCCCTCCTTCTGCTCTTCATTTGGACCTTAAGAGCTCAGACGGTTGATCCAAATTGGGTCTCTGTCTCTCTCTCGATCCATCGCCAGATGAAAGTTCCTGTGCCATTCTCCTTGGCCTCTCGTCAGCTCTCATTGTCCGCCACATTCCGAGAGTCCGGTTTTATCCCATGTTTTTTTCAGTAGCAGTCCAGCTGACCTTGGTGAGCTCCCAATAGATCGGCCCCACTGTCTCAGTGGTTGGGTGCACCCCTCATGGTCCTGACTTTTTTGTTCATGTTCTCTCTCCTTCTGCTCCTCATTATAACCTTGGGAGCTCAGTCCGGTGCTCCAGTGTGGGTCTCTGGCTCTATCTCCATCCATCGCTAGATGAAGGTTCTATGGCGATATGCAAGATATTCATCAGTAAGATTATAGGATAGGTTCATTTCAGGTTCCCTATCCTCAGGTGCCCCAATGAACTAACTGGGGACATTGCCCTGGGCATCTGGTAGCCATTCCAAGTTCAAGTCTCTTGTCACCCCTTAGGTGGCTCCCTTACCTAAGGTATGAGTTTCCCTGCTCCCCTATCCAACCTTTCTTTATCCCCATTCACCCCGATTCCCCCAGTTCCCCTCATCCTCTCCTTCACCCTTTTCTCTCCCCATCACCCCTCATCCCCATCCCACCCCACCCCCAAGATTCCAATTTTTTGCCCATCAGTCATGACTATTTCCCATAGCTGGGAGGATATCTATATGTTTTCCCTTGGGTTTACCCTCTTGTTTAGCTTCTTTAGGATCACAAATTATAGACTCAGTGGCCCCTATCCATGGCTAGAAACCAATTATGAGTGAGTACATCCCATGTTCTTCTTTTTGGGTCTGGGTTACCTCACTAAGGATCGTATTTTCTATTTCCATCCATTTGCATGCAAAATTCGAGAAGTCATTGTTTTTTACCGCAGAGTAGTACTCTAATGTGTATATATTCCACACTTTCTTCATCCATTCTTCCATTGAAGGGCATCTAGGTTGCTTCCAGGTTCTGGCTATTACAAATAATGCTGCTATGAACATAGTTGGACAAATGCTTTTGTCATATGATAGGGGATCTCTTGGGTATATTCCCAAGAGTGGTATTGCTGGGTCCAGGGGTAAGTTGATCCCAATTTTTCTGAGAAACCGCCACACTGATTTCCAAAGTGGTTGCACAAGTTTGCAGTCCCACCAGCAATGGATGAGGGTACCCCTTTCTCCACAACCTCTCCAGCAAAGGCTATCCTTGGTGTTTTTGATTTTAGCCATTCTGACAGGTGTAAGATGATATCTCAAAGTTGTTTTGATTTGCATTTCTCTGATCGCTAAGGAGGTTGAGCATGACCTTAAGTATCTTTTGGCCATTTTAACTTCTTCTGTTGAGAATTCTCTGTTCAGTTCAGTGCCCCATTTTTTAATTGGGTTAATTATCCTTTTAAAGTCTAGTTTCTTGAGTTCTTTATATATTTTGGAGATCAGACCTTTGTCTGTTGCGGGGTTGGTGAAGATCTTCTCCCAGTCAGTAGGCTTCCTTTTTGTCTTAATGACAGTGTCCTTTGCTTTACAGAAGCTTTTCAGTTTCAGGAGGTCCCATTTATTCAATGTTGTCCTTAATGTCTGTGCTGCTGGGGTTATACATAGGAAGCGATCTCCAGTGCCCATATGTTGTAGGGTACTTCCCATTTTCTCTTCTATCAGGTTCAGTGTGTTCAGATTGATATTGAGGTCTTTGATCCATTTGGACTTGAGTTTTGTGCATGGTGATAGATATGGGTCTATTTTCATTCTTCTACAGGTTGACATCCAATTGTGCCAGCACCATTTGTTGAAGATGCTTTCTTTCTTCCATTGTATACTTTTAGCTCCTTTATCAAAAATCAGTTGTTCATAGGTTTGTGGGTTAAAATCCGGGTCTTCTATACGATTCCATTGGTCGACTTCTCTGTTTTTATGCCAGTACCACGCTGTTTTCATTACTGTAGCTCTGTAATAGAGTTTGAAGTCAGGGATGGTAATGCCTCCAGAAGTTCCTTTATTGTATAAGATTGTTTTGGCTATCCTGGGTTTTTTGTTTCTCCATATAAAGTTGATTATTGTCCTTTCAAGATCTGTGAAGAATTTTGATGGGATTTTAATGGGGATTGCATTGAATCTATAAATTGCCCTTGGTAGAATTGCCATTTTTACTATGTTGATTCTCCCAATCCAAGAGCAAGGGAGATCCTTCCATTTTCTGGTATCCTCTTCAATTTCTTTGTTCAATGCCTTAAAGTTTTTGTCAAATAGATCTTTCACTTCCTTGGTTAGAGTTACCCCAAGATATTTTATGCTGTTTGTGGCTATCGTGAAAGGTGATGATTCTCTTATTTCTCTCTCTGCTTCCAGATCCTTTGTGTATAAGAGGGCGACTGATTTTTTGGAGTTGATCTTGTATCCTGCCACATTACTAAAGGCGTTTATCAGCTGTAGGAGTTCTTTGGAGGAGTTTTTGGGGTCGCTCATGTACACTATCATATCATCTGCAAATAATGCAAGTTTAACTTCTTCCTTTCCAATTTGAATCCCCTTTATCCCCTTATGTTGTCTTATTGCTATTGCTAAAACTTCGAGAACTATATTGAAGAGGTATGGAGAGAGTGGACAGCCTTGGCGTGTTCCTGATTTTAGTGGGATGGCTTTAAGTTTCTCTCCATTTAATTTGATATTAGCTGTCGGCTTGCTGTATATAGCTTTAATTATATTTAGGTATGACCCTTGTATCCCTAATCTCTCCAAGACTTTTATCATAAAGGGATGTTGAATTTTGTCAAATGCTTTTTCAGCATCTAATGAAACGATCATATGGTTTTTTTCTTTCAGTTTATTTATATGATGGATTACATTGATAGATTTGCGTATGTTAAACCAGCCCTGCATCTCTGGTATGAAGCCTACTTGATCATAATGGATAATTTTTCTAATGTGTTCTTGGATTCGGTTTGCCAGAATTTTGTTGAGGATTTTTGCGTCGATGTTCATGAGTGAGATTGGCCTGTAATTCTCTTTCTTGGTTGTGTCTTTGTGTGGTTTTGGTATCAGAGTTACTGTAGCTTCATAAAAGGAATTTGGCAATGACTCTTCTGTTTCTATATTGTGAAATACATTAAGGAGAATAGGTATTAGGTCTTCTTGGAAGTTCTGGTAGAATTCTGCATTGAAACCATCTGGTCCTGGACTTTTTTTGGAAGGGAGGTTTTTGATAACAGCTTCTAATTCTTCACGACTAACCGGTCTATTTAGGTTGTTCACCTGGTCCTGGTTTAACTTTGGTAAATGGTATTTATCTAAAAAAGCGTCCATTTCTTTTACATTTTCCAGTTTTGTGGCATACAGGCCTTTGTAGTAAGATCTAATGATTCTCTGAATTTCCTCTGTGTCTGTGGTTATGTCTCCCTTTTCATTTCTGATCTTATTAATTTGCAAATTCTCTCTCTGCCGTTTGATTAGTTTGGATAGGGGTTTATCAATCTTGTTGATTTTCTCCAGGAACCAGCTTTTTGATTCATTGATTCTTTCAATTGTTTTCTGTGTCTCTATTTTGTTGATTTCAGCCCTCAGTTTGATTATTTCCAGTCTTCTACCCCTTCTAGGTGAGTCTGCTTCTTTTTTTTCTAGAGCTTTCAGGTGGGCTGTTAAGTCTCCAATGTGTGCTTTCTCTGTTTTCTTTAAGTGGGCAGTTAGTGCTATGAACTTTCCTCTCAGAACTGCTTTCATAGTGTCCCATAGGTTTGAGTATGTTGTTTCTTTATTTTCATTGTCTTCAAGGAAGAGTTTAATTTCTTTCCCTATTTCTTCCTTAATCCAGGAATGGTTCAGTAGTTGACTATTCAGTTTCCATGAGTTTGTAGGCTTTCTGGGGGTAGCATTGTTGCAGAATTCTAGCTTTAATCCATGGTGATCTGATAAGATACAGGTGGTTATTAATATTTTTTTGTAACTGTGGATGTTTGCTTTGTTACCGAGTATGTGGTCGATTTTTGAGAAGGTTCCATGAGCTGCAGAGAAGAAGGTATATTCTTTCCTATTTGGGTGGAATATTCTATAGATGTCTGTTAAGTCCATTTGATTCATTACCTCCATTAATTCTCTTATTTCTCTGTTAGGTTTCTGTCTACTTGACCTGTCCATTGGTGAGAGAGGAGTATTAAAGTCTCCTACTATTAATGTGTGCGGTTTGATGGCTGCCTTGAGTTTTAACAATGTTTCTTTTACGTACGTGGGTGCTTTTATATTAGGGACATAGATATTCAGGATTGAGACTTCATCCTGATGAATTGTTCCTGTTATGAGTAGAAAATGTCCCTCTCCATCTCTCCTGATTGATTTAAGTTTGAAGTCAACTTTGTTAGAAATTAGTATGGCCACCCCTGCTTGTTTCTTAGGTCCATTTACTTGATAAGCCTTATCCCAACCCTTTATTCTGAGTAGGTGCCTGTCTTTGTGGTTGAGGTGTGTTTCTTGTAAACAGCAGAATGTTGGATCCTGTTTTCGTATCCAATCTCTTAGTCTGTGCCTTTTTATAGGAGAGTTGAGTCCATTGACATTAAGTGATATTAATGACCAGTGGTTGTTAATTCCGGTCATTTTTTAAGTTGGAAATTTTGTGTGTTCCCCTTCTTTGTGTTGCGCTGGTGAAGGGTCTCTAGTTGTCTGAGATATTGTGGTCATTGTTGGACTCCTTGGTTAGTGATTTTCCTTCTATTACTTTCTGTAAGGCTGGATTTGTGGCTACGTATTGTTTAAATTTGTTTTTATCCTGGAAAATTTTGTTTTCTCCATTTATAGTGAACGAAAGCTTGGCTGGGTATAGTAGTCTGGGCTTGCATCCATGGTCTCTTAGTTTCTGCAGTACATCTATCCAGGACCTTCTGGCTTTCATGGTTTCCATAGAGAAGTCAGGTGTAAGTCTGATAGGTTTACCTTTATAAGTAACTTGGCCTTTTTCCTTTGCTGCTCTTAGTATTCTTTCTTTATTCTGTATGCTTTGTGTTTTGATTATTATATGGCGAGAGGATGTTTTTTTTTGATCCAGCCTATTCGGTGTTCTGTATGCTTCTTGAATCTTCATAGGTATATCTTTCTTTAGGTTGGGAAAGTTTTCTTCTATAATTTTATTAAATATATTTTCTGGACCGTTGAGCTGCGCTTCTTCTCCTTCTTCTATTCCTATTATTCTTAGGTTTGGTCTTTTTATTGTGTCCCATATTTCCTGAATGTTTTGTGATGAGAATTTGTTGGCCTTGCTGTTTTCTTTGATCAGCGTGTTTATTTTCTCTATGGTATCTTCAGAATCTGAGATTCTTTCTTCTATCTCTTGTATTCTGTTGGTTATGCTTGCTTCTGTAGTCTCTATTCGTTTACCTAGATTTTCCCTGTCCAGCTGACCTTCTGTTTGTGTTTTCTTCTTTGCCTCCATTTCAGTTTTTAAGTCTTGAACTGTTTCCATTATCTGTTTGATTGTTTTTCCTTGGTTTCCTAGGGTATCATTCACTGATTTACTCAATTCTTCAAACTTTCTGTTATACTTCTCATCCATTTCTATAAGGGCATTCTTTACATGTTGTTTAAGGGCGTCAATCACTTTCATAAAGTCAATTTTATCTACTTCTTCATGATTAAGGTGTTCATGTCCACCTGTTGGGAGGTCGCTGGGTTCTGGTGGTTTCATATAGTTTTTCAGATTGTTAGGTGAATTCTTGCATTGGCGCCTGCCCATCTCTTTCTCTGAATGCTCCCCTCTGGATCTTCTTTTACCGGATCAGGTCTCCTTGCCTACTGATGTACCTTCCCAGTGATGGCTCTCTGCAGTGCTAGTCTCCTGGTGTTATAGTGATGTCTCTCCTTGCTTGTTGCAGGCAGGCCAGTGAGACAAAGGAGGTCTCGCCTGCCTACTTGCCCTGAGGATTTGCCCCCAGCGCCAGACAGACTGAGCTGGATGGTGTTATGTGCCCAAAGAGGAAAGGGGACAGAAGGAAGAAGGGTTCTGGATGCAAGCTGGGTGGGACAAGAAGAGAGAGGCAGTATGGGGGGGTAGAGCCCCTGCAGGGAGCCCGGGGAGTATAGGGAGGGGGATGAGGGACTTCAGAGTTCCCTGTCCAGGGCTGCTTCCGCCGCCACTGGTCACAAACTCACCGCCCTGCTGTCTCTCTTGGTGCCGAGATCAGATCTCCGTGCAGGTTGGGTAGTTCGTAAACAAAGCGCCTACCTTGGTTGGTGCAGGCGGGCCAGTGAGACAAAGGAGGTCTCGCCTGCCTACTTGCCCTGAGGGTTTGCCCCCAGCGCCAGACAGACTGAGCTGGATGGTGTTATGTGTCCAAAGAGGAAAGGGGACAGAAGGAAGAAGGGTTCTGGATGCAAGCTGGGTGGGACAAGAAGAGAGAGGCAGTATGGGGGGGTAGAGCCCCTGCAGGGAGCCCGGGGAGTATAGGGAGGGGATGAGGAACTTCAGAGTTCCCTGTCCAGGGCTGCTTCCTCCGCCACTGGTCACAAACTCACCGCCCTGCTGTCTCTCCTGGTGCCGAGATCAGATCTCCGTGCAGGTTGGGTAGTTCGTAAACAAAGCGCCTACCTTGGTTGGTACAGGCGGGCCAGTGAGACAAAGGAGGTCTCGCCTGCCTACTTGCCCTGAGGGTTTGCCCCCAGCGCCAGACAGACTGAGCTGGATGGTGTTATGTGCCCAAAGAGGAAAGGGGACAGAAGGAAGAAGGGTTCTGGATGCAAGCTGGGTGGGACAAGAAGAGAGAGGCAGTATGGGGGGGTAGAGCCCCTGCAGGGAGCCCGGGGAGTATAGGGAGGGGATGAGGAACTTCAGAGTTCCCTGTCCAGGGCTGCTTCCGCCGCCACTGGTCACAAACTCACCGCCCTGCTGTCTCTCCTGGTGCCGAGATCAGATCTCCGTGCAGGTTGGGTAGTTCGTAAACAAAGCGCCTACCTTGGTTGGTGCAGGCGGGCCAGTGAGACAAAGGAGGTCTCGCCTGCCTGCCTACTTGCCCTGAGGGTTTGCCCCCAGCGCCAGACAGACTGAGCTGGATGGTGTTATGTGTCCAAAGAGGAAAGGGGACAGAAGGAAGAAGGGTTCTCAGCAAGTCCGGTTTTATCCCATGCTTTTTCAGACCCAGGCCAGCTGGCCTTGGTGAGTTCGTGATAGAACATCCCCATTGTCTCAGTGTGTGGGTGCACCCCTCGCGGTCCTAAGTTCCTTGCTCGTGCTCTGTCTCCTGCTCATGATTTGGACCTTGGGATTTCAGTCCGGTGCTCCAACGTGGGTCTTTGTCTCTGTCTCCTTTCATCGCCTAAATGTTTTTCTTTGGGTTCACCTTCTTAATTAGCTTCTCTAGGACCACGCATAATAGGCTCAACGTCCCCTATTCATGGCTAGAAACCAAATATGAGTGAGTACATCCCATGTTCCTCTTTTTGGGTCTGGCTCACCTCGCTCAGGATAGTGTTTTCTATTTCTGTCCATTTGCCTGCAAAATTCAGGAAGTCATTGTTTTTTACTGCTGAGTAGTACTCTAATATGTATATATTCCATACTTTCTTCATCCATTCTTCCATTGAAGGGCATCTAGGTTGTTTTTCCAGGTTCTGGCTATTACAAACAATGCTGCTATGAACATAGTTGAGCATATACTTTTGTCGTACGATAGGGCATTTCTTGGATATATTCCCAAGAGTGGTATTGCTGGGTCCAGGGGTAGGTGGATCCCGAAATTCCTGAGAAACCGCCACACTGTTTTCCAAAGTGGTTGCACAAGTTTGCATTCCCACCAGCAATGGATGAGTATACCCCTTTCTCCACAACCTCTCCAGCAATGGCTATCATTGGTGTTTTTTATTTTAGCCATTCTGACAGGTGTAAGATGGTATCTTAAAGTTGTCTTGATTTGCATTTCCCTGATCGCTAGGGAAGTTGAGCATGACCTTAAATGTCTTTTGGCCATTCGCACTTCCTCTGTTGAGAATTCTCTGTTCAGTTCAGTGCCCCATTTTTTAATTGGGTTGATTAGCCCTTTACGGTCTACTTTCTTGAGTTCTCTATATATTTTGGAGATCAGACCTTTGTCTGTTGCGGGGTTGGTGAAGATCTTCTCCCAGTCAGTGGGTTGCCTTTCTGTCTTAGTGACAGTGTCCTTTGCTTTACAGAAGCTTCTCAGTCTCAGGAGGTCCCATTTATTCAATGATGCCCTTAATGTCTGTGCTGCTGGGGTTGTATGTAGGAAGTGTTCTCCTGTGCCCATGTGTTGTAGAGTACTTCCCACTTTCTCTTCTGTCAGGTTCAGTGTGTTCGGACTGATATTGAGGTCTTTAATCCATTTGGATTTGAGTTTTGAGTATGGTGATAGATATGGATCTATTTTTATTCTTCAACAGGCTGACATCCAGTTTTGCCAGCACCATTTGTTAAAGATGCTTTCTTTCTTCCATTGAATACTTTTATCTCCTTTATCAAAAATCAGGTGTTCATAGGTTTGTGGGTTAAAGCTAGTGTCTTCTATTCGATTCCATTGGTCGACTTCTCTGTTTCTATGCCAATACCAAGCTGTTTTCAATACCGTAGCTCTGTAATAGAGTTTGAAGTCAGGGATGGTAATGCCCCCAGACAATCCTTTATTGTATAAGATTGTTTTGGCTATCCTGGTTTTTTTGTTTTTCCATATATAGTTGATTATTTTCCTCTCAAGATCTGTGAAGAATTTTGATGGGATTTTGATGGGGATTGCGTTGATTCTATAGACTGCTTTTGGTAGAATTGCCATTTTTACTATGTTGATCCTCCAATTCCAAGAGCAAGGGAGATCCTTCCATTTTCTGGTATCCTCTTCAATTTCTTTCTTCAAAGACTTAAAGTTCTTGTCAAATAGATCTTTCACTTCCTTGGTTAGAGTTACCCCAAGATATTTTATGCTGTTTGTGGCTATCGTGAAAGGTGATGATTCTCTCATTTCCCTCTCTGCTTCCATATCCTTTGTGTATAAGAGGGCGACTGATTTTTTGGAGTTGATCTTATATCCTGCCACATTACTAAAGGTATTTATCAGCTGTAGAAGTTCTTTTGTGGAGTTTTTTGGGTCGCTTAAGTACACTATCATATCATCTGCAAATAACGCAAGTTTAACTTCTTCCTTTCCAATTTGAATCCCCTTGATCCCCTTATGTTGTCTAATGCTATTGCTAAGACTTCAAGAACTATATTGAAGAGGTATGGAGAGAGTGGACAGCCTTGGCGTGTTCCTGATTTTAGTGGGATGGCTTTAAGTTTCTCTCCGTTTAATTTGATGTTAGTTGTCAACTTGCTGTAAATATCTTTAATTATATTTAGGTATGACCCTTTTATCCCTAATCTCTCCAAGACTTTTATCATAAAGGGATGTTGAATTTTGTCAAATGCTTTTTCAGCATCTAATGAAACTATCATATGATTTTTTTCTTTCAGTTTATTTATATGATGGATTACATTGATAGATTTGCGTATGTTAAACCAGCCCTGCATCTCTGGGATGAAGCCTACTTGATCATAATGGATAATTTTTCTAATGTGTTCTTGGATTCGGTTTGCCAGTATTTTGTTGAGGATTTTTGCATAGAACTTCATGAGTGAGATTGGCCTGTAATTCTCTTTTTTGGTTGAGTCTTTGTGTGGTTTTGGTATTAGAGTTACTGTAGCTTCATAGAAGGAATTTGGCAATGACTCTTCTGTTTCTATATTGTGAAATACATTTAAGAGTATAGGTATTAGGTCTTCTTGGAAGTTCTGGTAGATGTCCACATTGAAACCATCTGGTCCTGGACTTTTTTTGGAAGGGAGGTTTTTGATAACAGCTTCTAATTCTTCGCGACCCACAGGTCTATTTAGGGTGTTTACCTGGTCCTGGTTTAACTTTGGTATATGGTATTCATCTAAAAAAGTGTCCCTTTCTTTTCCATTTTCCAGTTTTGTGGCATACAGGCTTTTGTAGTAAGATCTAATGATTTTCTGAATTTTCTCTTTGTCTGTGGTTATGTCCCCCTTTTCATTTCTGATCTTATTAATTTGCAAATTCTCTCTCTGCCGTTTGATTAGTTTGGATAGGGGTTTATCAGTCTTGTTGATTTTCTTCAGGAACCAGCTTTTTGTTTTATTGATTCTTTCAATTGTTTTCTGTGTTTCTATTTTTTTGATTTCAGCCCTGAGTTTGATTATTTCCATTCTTCTACTCCTCTTAGGTGAGTCTGCTTCTTTTTTTTCTAGAGCTTTCAGGTGGGCTGTTAAGTCTGCAATGTGTGCTTTCTCTGTTTTCTTTAAGTGGGCACTTAGTGCTAGGAACCTCTCAGGACTGCTTTCATAGTGTCCCATAGGTTTGAGTATGTTGTGTCTTTATTTTCATTGAATTCAAGGAAGACTTTAATCTTTCTTTGTTTCTTCCTTAATCCAGGTATGGTTCAGTAGTTGACTATTCAGTTTCCATGAGTTTGTAGGCTTTCTGGGGGTAGCATTGTTGAATTCTAGCTTTAATCCATGGTGATCTGATAAGATACAGGTAGTTACAGATTTTTTTTTTTAACTGTGGATGTTTGCTTTGTTACCGAGTATGTGGTCAATTTTCGAGAAGGTTCCATGAGCTGCAGAGAAGAAGGTATATTCTTTCCTATTTGGGTGGAATATTCTATAGATGTCTGTTAAGTCCATTTGATTCATTACCTCCATTAATTCTCTTATTTCTCTGTTAGGTTTCTGTCTAATTGACCTGTCCATTGGTGAGAGAGGAGTGTTAAATTCTCCTACTATTAATGTGTGTGGTTTGATTGCTGCCTTGAGTTTTAGCAATGTTTCTTTTACATACGTGGGTGCTTTTATATTAGGGGCATAGATATTCAGGATTGAGACTTCATCCTGATGAATTGTTCCTGTTATGAGTAGAAAATGTCCCTCTTCATTCCTTCTGATTGATTTAAGTTTGAAGTCAACTTTGTTAGAAATTAGTATGGCCACACCTGCTTGTTTGTTAGGTCCATTTACTTGATAAGCCTTATCCCAACCCTTTACTCTGAGTATGTGTCTGACTTTGTAGTTGAGGTGTGGTTTTTGTAAACAGCAGAATGTTGGATCCTGTTTTCGTATCCAATCTCTTAGTCTGTGCCTTTTTATAGGTGAGTTGAGTCCATTGACATTAAGTGATATTAATGACCAGTGGTTGTTAACTCCGGTCATTTTTTTAGTAGTAAATTTTGTGTGTTTCCCTTCTTCGAGTTGCACTGGTGAAGGGTTTCTAGTTGTCTGAGATATTGTGGTCAATGTTGGACTCCTTGGTTAGTGATTTTTCTTCTATTACTTTCTGTAAGGCTGGATTTGTGGCTATGTATTGTTTAAATTTGTTTTTATCCTGGAAAATTTTGTTTTCTCCACTTATAGTGAACGAAAGTTTGGCTGGGTATAGTAGTCTGGGCTTGCATCCACAGTCTCTTAGTTTCTGCAGTACATCTATCCAGGACCTTCTAGTTTTCATTGTTTCCATAGAGAAGTCAGGTGTAAGTCTGATAGGTTTACCTTTATAAGTAACTTGGCCTTTTTCCTTTGCAGCTCTTAATATTCTTTCTTTGTTCTGTATGCTTTGTGTTTTGATTATTATATGGCGAGGGGATGTTTTTTTTACACTTACCCAGCCTGCCCTGTAATTGTTGTAGAAGATGAGTTTAGACCTGGGATGTAACTCAGTGGTAGAATAGTCACAGTGTGGCTCCAGGCAAGAGACTTCACCTGTCTGAGCTTCCATTTATCCACCTAGCAAATGGTAATTCTATTAGTGCCTCCTTTGAAAGCTGTTATGATCAGTACATGGACAAGGCAGTGCTCAGCACAGAGGCTGCTACCATGATGTCCCTCCTTGCCACTGCTAGTGAGAGATGACTAAGTCCCTAGTGCTGAAGGACTTTCTGCAGCTTTCTTACTAACTGGAACAAGAAGAAACAGGAATTTCCTCCAGAAAGGTGACCAGGATGGACAGACAATGGGAAGGACGGGTATCCACAGCAGCACCAAGACAGCTAATGCAAAGGCTCTGTGGCCACAGACTCTGAGTCCACACGCAGGACCTTTAGAAATTAAAGCAAGGGAAAAATGGGGTCTCAGTAAAGGCAATACTAAAACTCATGGCAATTCTTTTGCCTCAGCCTCCCTAGTAATGAGATTAGAGACAGATACCACTGCACCCAGCTAAGACAAGTGTTTGTGCCATTATCATAGTGTCTCCCAATGGCTTCAACCTCTTATTGGGATGCTAGTGAAAGTGGGGACCAGGTGGATCTAGAGACAGTAGTCATGATGATAGTAAGTGAGATCTAGAGAAGATGGAGACACAGCCAAGTCTTAAGGAATCTGAGCCACCAAGAGATGAAGCCACAGATGGAAGATTTCAGTAACAAGTGGGTTTGGGAGAGACTCAGGAACCAGTGCAAACTGTCATAGTGCAGCCCCAAACTCTGACCAAAGGCCTCATTCCACACATTCGTTTTGGTCTCAGATAGTCAGCCGCATGCTCATGTATCCCAGCTTCTGTGTCAGGGATACTCCCATTATTCCATATGAGCATCTTCTGTTCTTCCAGGTCTAACACAACTTTCTAAACCATGTTCTGAGTCTCTTGGTTATAGTCCAAAAGCCAATGCAGGGAGTGAATCAGCACAAACTATACCCATTAGTCAGAAATGCCAGCCATAGGGTAGAGGGCCATGGCTAGATAAGACATAAACCTAGACCCCCAGTACTGGGGGATGGAGACAGAAGTCTGAGAAACCCTAGGCAATTATAAACACATCCACCACCAGGAGGAAAACAAAGTCCTTCCCATTGTGTCACCTTTCAAAACCACAGGAGAGGATACATCATGTATGTCCAGTGAAGCAGTCCAGGCAAGAGCAGTTTCTTGCCCACATGGCTAAGGAGCCTCTTTGATGCCCATCTTCCTCTCGAAGTAGCTTGGTGCTGACAGGAGCAGATGTGTCTCACTGTCATGAAAAGTCCTAAATTTACAAAACATTTAAATGTCAAATTCTGAAGGTCTCTGGAAGATTTGAAGAATTCCTATTCATTTGAAATACTTCTCTATACATCTACGAAGAACCGGGGGTGGGAATTCTGGACAGGGTCAGCATGGTCTAGGGCCAACCCACAGGATGTGAATACAGGAATGTGGATTGGGCAGACACAAGCAAGGTTGTGGTGGGGACCCTGAGGGCCCTGACTTGCCTGAAGGTCTACATGGCATGGGCAGGGCTAAGGAGAAGGGCGGGCCTGCTGAGGCCCACCTAGGAAAAGGAAGGATAGGACATGGGCAGAGACAGGACCTGGAAGGTCAGGCTGTGCACGGGGCTCACCGGGTAGTGGGGCATTCAGGGGCAGAGTCATAGGAAGGATGAGCAAAGGGAGATGGTCAGATTGAGGACAGCAGAGGCTGTGTTCTTGTAAGCAGGACCAGCTGAAGATTGGGGTCAAGGAGAGTAGAGTAACTGAGAGGCAGGCTCAATGTAAAGAGATCAGAACGAGGGACAGTTTCAATGTAAGAAAGTTGGCCTAAGGAGTGAAGTCAATGTGAACCAAAGAGCTGAGGGACAAGAGAATTATGAAGCTGGCATCGGGGCCAGGGTCAATGTGAAGAGGCCACTGATGGGCAGGATCAGTGTCGTGAGGTGGCTAAGGGACAGAGTCAATGTGAGGATGGACTGGGAAAAGGGTCAATGTGAGGATGACAGATGAGTGGTGGAGCCAGCTAGAGGAAAGACAGCCAGGCCAAGACTGGGTGAGCTTGTGGAAAACAGGGCATGCAGAAAAAGTATGAGCATTAGTTTGGGGTGGCACCAGTGGGAAGAACGATCTGGAGGCAGTGCCAACAGGGACAGGAAGGTTCAACTGCGGGCCACAGTCTAGCAAGTGGTCAGAGGAGGGGCAGTTGGCTGCTCTGTACAGGCTCCACTTTCCTAGTGAACCTGTTGGGAGCTCCTTCAAGGTTCCCATGGGATCAATGCTCGCCCCTTGCTGATTGCAGGTACCATGGAGAAAAGCCAATGTGTGGTGGCATCTGCCCAAGAACAGAGAAGCCATCACTACCACACTGCCCATCCGGCAGTCCATGTTCCGAAGTGCAGAGCCATCACTTGGGGCTTCTGCAGTGGCACTGGTAGGCCAGGAACTGCTAGGCGGGCTGGGGGCCATTAACCACCTCACAGTGCCTCTGCTTCCCACCTGTCCGGGTCTAGAGGGAGCTGCCAGGAGAGCACTGGCCCAGACACATGTCGATTAGGAAGCAGAGCCATCCCCAACACATCAAGTATGAGAACAGCTTTGCCCCTAAACCCCTGCTTGCACCAAGCCTCAGTGTATTGCCCCTGTGCAGCCGCCCAGGCCCTCTGGGCCCACAGTTTTCACACAGTGCTGTCCCCCATTGTGTGGATATGCCAAGAACATCTTAATCCAATTTCTTCCAGTGGGCAAGGCCACTGCCTCTCATCAAGGGCAGCCCACAGCTCACTCCATGGACTACATTTGTTGAAGTATTTTCACTAAAGCAATCATTCATTCCTGGGGTAAAAATAATCTACTCTATATGAATAAAGCACTGATATATACATACTGGGAATCTAGATACGGATACATAGCTTATGGAATTTCATGTTTAAGGAGATCGGCTGGTGAGATGGCTCAGTGGGTAAAGGTACTTTACTTTATGTCAAGCCTTATATTTTCCCTGGGACCCACAATGGTAGAAAGATTGAACAAACTTTTCCCAAACTATCCTCTGATCTTGATACATATGCACTCACACACCCACCACAACTAGTTTTTAAATGACTCAGAAGTCCAAGGTGAAAACGTGTCAACAGACCTGTCAGTGACATCTTGTGCCTTGGTAGTAAACACTGAATGGGTGGGTTACTTTATCTATACCCTGCCACGTGACAATGTGACTGTTCTCTGGCAAGCTGTGGTGTGCATCATCACCATGGAGAACAGCAAGAGCTCCACATAATATTTGCTGCTGTTCCCAATTTGTGGAAAAGCCTCTTCTTGTAGAGGGACAACACAGAATAGGGCTTGGGGTAGGAGACAATATTGAGTTCAAGGCCTGGACCACTTCCTGGTCATATTGCTAAATGATTGGCCAGATTTTATCCCAGCCCTCACATCAAAGGTCAGTCCACTAGATTTCCTTCTCTTCTGTTGTACAAGGCTGCTCTCTGTTTTTAGCTGCTCAGCCCCAAATTAATCACACAGAAACCATATTATTTGCAATACTGTTTAACCAATAGCTTAAGCATATTTCTGGCTAACTCATACATCTTAATTTAATCCATTTCTATTAATCTTGGGCTGATAGGGGCAGAACTTTGGTAAGCAGAGAAGACAGAACAGAATTCTGGAAGGAAGAAAGCAGAGTCAGAGAGTCGCCATGGAGCCGCCAGTGGCAGACATGCTGAATCTTTCCTGGTAATCCACTGCCAAGTGGCGCTACACAGATTAATAGAAATGGGTTAAATCAAGATGTGAGAGTTAGCCAATAAGAGGCTAGAGCTAATGGGCCAATCAGTAATTTAATTAATACAGTTTCTGTGTGGTTATTTTGGGGCTAAGCTAGCCGGGTGGCCAGGATGAACAAGCGGGCCCTCTCCCTTGTAACATACCCTGCTGTGCTATAGGATCAAAGCACTTTCCTTATTCATTAACCAATAAAGGTAACACATAGACGGAAGGATCTCCCACACCACTCTTCTTACATCAAATTGATTGTACATGGGCTACAATTCCCAGAACCGTCTTTCTCCCTGACCCAGACAGCACACAAGCACACTTAGGTTAAGTGTATTCATGATGGTCACTGCTGGCAACAGAATCAAGGGCATAGTGTCCCCAGTACTTACAGACACCCAAACACACACAGGAGCCTCCTGATGTGTATTTTCTTGCCATAAAGTTCAGTGTACCATTCCTGTTCTTTGGTCCATGTCCTATAAGCAACTAAATTATATCACTTTGTACCCCTGAGACAGAAGCTCAGATAGCCTCAACTGTGCCCTCACCCCTGACATTCCTAGGAACAGTTCCTCAGGCAGCAGGTCCTGGCTATGCGTGCCTGCACCATACTGTGTTGGCTCTTAAGGGGCGTTTGTTATTTGACAAATAGTGTCAGCGCCATCCTGGATTGGAATAAACCCTACACTGGTGTTCTTGCTTCATCTATGTATCAGCTGCCATGGAATCTCCATACCTGCCTACCTGCTACATTCATGTAAATGTGTTAGTGTTTGTTCCATTAGAGGATATGAACTTTTGTTTTTTTTCCCCCAGAAGCTATCAAAACCAAGATAGCTGGCCTCAAAGCATCACCTGAAAAGTGGGTTAAGTGAATGTGGCCATCGGGAATTTTTAACTGAACTGAGACCAATGTAAGGCCTAATCACCTCTAAAAGGTCTTCTATGTTGCCTGGATAAGTACTTCTCTTGTTTAGCTCTGAGTGTCTCCAAGGGACTGTTTTGTACCAAAGGCAGGCCATTCTCTGTGACCTGTTAAAGTATCACAACATCTTATACTTTAGATGGCCTGGATGATGGACAGCTTGTCCAGGTGAGCTTTATTCTGTCATCCACACTCCTCTGAGATGTTAGCAGTCAATCCCACCACCCAGAGCCAAAGAACACACAGCACTAGCTCTCCTGTGTTCAGGCAGACACGAGCTGCAAACTAGAAGGGACCTGGCATTGTGGGCGTTTGCCCAGGCTGACAGCAGCCGGCTCTAGGAAGGGTAAATAACCTGAGAATAAGAAAAGGACTGTGAGGAGGCAGGCAGAGATTCTGGATGAATTCTTCAAGAACTCCTCAGGCCTCCAACAGTTATTTCCCATTGCCAGGATCTTTGGCATAAGGGGTCCATACAGCACAGGAGAGCAATGAAAGTCATTGTCCTGGAATACAATGCACCTTTTGTGCTGAATGTGCATATTTGGGTCTGCCTAGTGCCAAGAATAAATGGTTATGGACACAGCTCCCTCTCCCAAAGGTGGACCTGTTCTCCTTCCTTTTCCTGTCTACATGGATTGAATTTAATCTTCCTTGCTCCCTGAATGGTGAGGTGAAAAGAAGTAGGGATTTGACCACGTTCACTTCCATAATGGTCCAAGTGGTCTAGCTCTCTCAGCATCTACAAGAAGCAATGGTCTATCCTGCTATGGAGGCACATGCATTTAACACTCGGGGAGGTAGAAGCAGGAGATCTCTATGTGCTTGAAGCCATACTTAGAGAGTTCCAGAACAGTCAAGTAGAATGGATGTGTAATTCAAGAGCTAGTTTTGCAAAAGAATAAAAAAAGCAAAAGCAAGATATCAAAATATTTAAACAATATTTTCTAGAACACTTACATTCTCAGACTTCTCCTAGTTGATTTCCTAACCTCTGAGTGTACATTGCTAAGAAGTTCAGTTTGGCTATAGATGCTTGGAGTAACCACTGAGGCATGTTTTTCTTTCATGCTGACATGGTATTATTCTCTAGCCCAGGCTAGCTCTCCAAATCCAAGTCCCTCTTCCTCAGCTTTCCCAGTGTTAGGATTGTAGGCTTTCAATAGCTACACCAGCAATTTTCGACCTGATTTGTTTTTAAAGACCTAAGGCCAGGTTTCCTGAAGGCAGAAGACTCGCCTAAGATGAAGGTGCAACTATTCCATATAACAAGGCTATAGCATAATCTTTTAGTAGATGGGAAACCTCCAAGTGCACAATGTGTAGAAAGTGACAGACATTGGAGCATTGCGTCCTAAATGGGATGTTTTGATTGAACCCCTCCCCACAAGGCTCAGGGAGGTATGAGGAGAGGAGGCAGAAAACCTGTAAGAGCCCGAGGTGATGGATGAATACAAGGAAACAGTGACTTCCAGGCACAGAAGGACTGATGTACGTATGAACTCATGTAGACTGTAGCAGCAAACACAAGATTTGCACAGGTTCAATCCTGTAGTCTCAGCACTGAGAGGGGGTTACTGTGCATTTAATTCTTTGAAAATTTTGTATATTCATATAATATATTTTGGACATATTCACCCACGCCATCCTTCTTAAATTCTTCTCCTTCTTTTTAATATATATATATAATACATATATATATGTGCATGTATGTACACACATACATACAAATAAATATGTACACACACATAAATATATATATAAATTGAACACGGTGAAATATATATTATATATATATTTCACCGTGTTCAATTTCTGCTGCCAGTATATGGACAGGAATTGGGGGGTTGGGCATCCACTGAGACCTGGTTGATCAAAGGGGTTCCTATTCTCAAACTGACTCTCTTTCCCCAGAAGAGATCAACTGTCAACAGCTCCTCAGAAGCCCCGCCCCCAGTAGGGGCGTTCACTGGAGGGCATAGCTGTCTACTCAAGGTCTGAGGGCAGCGCATGCGTGGGTGGGCGGTGCTGTTGCAGGGGGAGTCAAGGAGGCCCCTGTTAAGCTTCTGGGCTCCTTCAACACCACGGAGCCTGCACCTCTCCCCAGCCAAAGAGCTGCCGCCTATCGTCGGTCACCGCCTAGGCCCGGAGCTGCTCGGACTTGGCCGCGGGTGAGCCCGGGGAGCCGACCGGTGAGGGCTCAACTTAGTTGAGGGAAGTCTGGGCCTGACGAGCGGTCGCGGGCATCGGACTCTCGGCCTCGGTTGCCCGCAGCCACGCGCGAGATGCAGGACCCGGGTCAGGCGAGAGCAACCCGAGTGGTGGACCTTCTCCCTAACATCCACGGACCCGCCTTCTCCTGCTACCAGCTTCAGTGGCTCCTGCTTGGACTTTCCTCTGATGCACAGGTGCTCGGCGGGGACAGAGCTCCCTGGTACAGTGGATCAGTCAGGTAAGCACTGCGTGCCCTGGCAGTCTTAGGGCATTTTCCCACGCTTTCTCTGGGGGAGGGGGTGTTACCAGTGCTCAGAAAACTGCATTCAGATCCTCAGCTGGGGCCCTAGTGCATACCCAGCTAGTCGCTGCTTTTGGTAAATAGAACTCGCAGGATGCATGAAACGATGTAGAAAACCCTGTGTTCTTCTAGTTGAGAAAAGTCTACCCCATTCCCCCCACATCTTTCTAGACTCTACTGTGGATTCAGGAATTCACAATGAAAATTGGATTTTAGTATTTGGTCTTTGCTTTTCTACTCTATAATTAAGCTATTTTGAGAGTTCATTGTCAAAGTGATGTATCTTTTTATGCTTACTACCGTCACTCCCTTATCATCCCCATTTATTTCCAGAAGTTGCTCATTCATGTTTTTAAACCATTCCATTTTCTGGGTCTGGAGAGGTGCTCCAGATTTTGAAAGGTCATTGTCTGTAGAGGCATTCCCATGAGCAGAGATGACTCTGAGATAAATCGGTGTCATTTTGTACACCTTCATTTCTTGGGGATTTACAGATTGCATTAAGCACATGCCTTCTCCCTGCATTTGGTTGACTGGAGTTATGCTGTGATGACGATTCTGTTTTAATTCCCGAAGTAGAACTAGCTTAATTATCCTATCATTCATATTGAAACATAATGGTCTTGTCATTTCATGTTAATTTCAGTTGCATCTCTTTGGCATCTGTTAGTTAAAGTTTTCTTTGGAAAATACTGCAAATGATATTTTGATATTTTGATTTATTTTCTTTTTTTTATTTTTCCATTCAAAAATTTCCACTTCCTCCCCTCCTCCCATTCCACTCCCACTCCCCCACTCATCCTCCGCTTTCCCCCAGCAGTCCTAAGAAAGGGCAGGGTACCCTGCCCTGTGGGAAGTTCAAGGCCCTCCCCTCTCCATCCAGGCCTAGGAAGGTGAGCATCCAAATAGACTAGGGTCCTAAAAAGCCAGTACATACAGTAGAAACAAGTCCCAGTGTCATTATCAATGGCTACTCAGTCCGCCCCCATTGTGAGCCAGATTCAGAGATTACATGCTCATTCAGTCCCAGTCCAGCTGGATTTGGTGAGCTCCCATTAGATCAGGACACTGTCTCAGTGGGTGGACCAACCCCTCACATTCTTGACTTTCTTGCTTATCTTTTCCCTCCTTCTGCTCTTCAACTGGACCTTTGGAGCTCAGTCCAGTGCTCTGATGTAGGTCTCTGTCTCTCTCTCCATCCATTGCCTGACAAAGGTTCTATGGTGATATTCGAGAAATTCATCAGTGTGACTATGGGACAAGGCCAGTTCAGGCACCATCTCCTCTACTGCCCAAGGACCTAGCTAGGGCCATCCCCGTGGACACCTGGGATCCCCTCTAGAGCCGAGTCTCTTGCCAACACTAAAATGGCTCCCTTCATGAAGATATCTTCTTCCTTGCTCCTATATCCGCCCTTCCTCCATCTCCACCCTCCCACTCCCCCAAGTTCTCCCCATTCCTTCCCTTCTCCCTTCTCTCTCCCCCTCTCCCCTTTCCCCCACCCAACCCCAATCCCACCCACATGCTCCCAACTTTTGCCTGGCAATCTTGTCTGCTTCCAATTTCCAGGAAGATCTATATATGTTTTTATTTGGGTTCACCTTATTATTTGGCTTCTCTAGGCTTGTGAACTATAGGCTAAATGTCCTTTGTTTATGGCCAGAGTCCACTAATGAGTGAGTACATACCATATTCATCTTTTTGGGTCTGGGTGATCTCACTCAGTAAAGTGTTTTCTATTTCCATCCATTTGCATGCAAAATTCAAGATGTCATTGTTTTTTTTTTGTTTGTTTTTTTTTTTTTTTTTTTTACCACTTAGTAGTACTCTAATGCATATATATTCCATACTTTCTTTATCCATTCTTCCATTGAGGGGCATCTAGGTTCTTTCCAGGTTCTGGCTATTACAAATAAAGCTGCTATGAACATAGTTGAACAAATATTTTTGGAGCATGATTGGGCATCTCTTGGGTATATTCCCAAGAGTGGGATTGCTGGATGCTGAGGTAGGTTGATCAAAATTTCCTGAGAAACCGCCACACTGATTTCCAAAGTGGTTGCACAAGTTTGCATTCCCACCGGCAATGGATGAGTGTATCCCTTACTCCACATCCTCTCCAGCATAGGCTTTCATTGGTGTTTTTGATTTTAGCTATTCTGACAGATATAAGATGGTATCTCAAAGTTGTTTTGATTTGCATTTCCCTGATCACTAAGGAGGTTGAACTTGACCTTAAGTGTGTTTTGGCCATTTGAACTTTGTCTGCTGAGAATTCTCTGTTCAGTTCAGTACCCCATTTTTAAATTGGATTAATTAGAGTTTTGATGTCCAGTTTCTTGAGTCCTTTATATATTTTGGACATCAGACCTTTGTCTGACATGGGGTTGATGAAGATCTTCAATGACAGTGTTCTTTGCATTAAAGAGGCCTCTCAGTTTCAGGAGGTCCCATTTGTTCAATTTTGCCCTTAATGTCTGTGCTGCTGGGGTTAAATGTAGGAAGTAGTCTCCTGTGCCCATGTGTTGCAGTCTACTTCCCAAATTCTCTTCTATCAGGTTCAGTGTGGTCAGATTCATATTAAGGTCTTTAATCCATTTGGACTTGAGTTTTGTGTATGATGATAGATATGGATCTATTTTCTTTCTCCTATGGGTTGACATCCAGTTATGCCAGCACCGTTTGTTGAAGATGCTTTCTTTCTTCCATTGTATACATTTTGCTCCTTTGTCGAAAATCAGGTGTTCATAGGTTTGTGGGTTAATATCTGGGTCTTCAATTTGATTCCATTGGTCAGTATCTCTGTTTTTATGCCAATACCAAGCGGTTTTCACTACTTTAGCTCTGTAATAGAGTTTGAAGTCAAGGAGGGTAATGCCTCCAGAAATACCTTTATTGTATAGGAATGTTTTGGCTATCCTGGGTTTTTTTGTTTTTCCATATAAAGTTGATTATTGTTCTCTCAAGGTCTGTGAGGAATTTTGTTGGGATTTTGATAGGGATTGAGTTGAATTTATAGATTGCCTTTGGTAGAACTGCTGTTTTTACTATGTTGTTCTTACCCATCCAAGAGCATGGGAGATCCTTCCATTTTCTGGTATCCTCTTAAATTTCTTTCTTCAAAGCCTTAAAGTTCTTGTCAAATAGATCTTACACTTTCTTGGTTAGTGTAACTCCAAGACACTCTATGCTGTTTATTTGTGGCTATCGTGAAAAGTGAAGTTTCTCTGATTTCCCTCTCTGCTTTTCTATCTTTTGTGTATAGAAAAGCTACTGATATTTTTTTTTGAATTGATTTTGTATCCTGCCACATCACTGAAGGTATTTATCAGCTGTAGGGGTTCTTCAGTAGAGTTTTTGGAGTCACTCATGTATACTATCATATCATCTTCAAATAACAGAAGTTTGACTTCTTCCTTTTCAATTCAAATCCCCTTAATCCCCTTATGTTGTCTTATTGCTTCTCCTAGAACTTCAAGAAGTATGTTGAAGATATGTAGAGAGTTGAGAGCCTTGTCTTGTTCCTGATTTTAGTGTAATGGCTTTGAGTTTCCATTTAATTTTATATTAGCTGTTGGCTTGCTGTATATTGCTTTTATTATATTTAGATGTGATCCTTGTATCCCTAACCTCTCCCCGACCTTTATTAAATGGGTGTTGAATTTTGTCAAATGCTTTTTCAGCATCTAATGAAATGATCATAGGGTTTTTTCTTTCAGTTTATTTATATGATAGATTACATTGATAGATTTTTGTATGTTGAACCAGCCCTGCATCTCTGGGATGAAGCCTACTTGATCATAATGGATAATTTTTGATGTGTTTTTGGATTCAGTTTGCCAGTATTTTATTGAGAATTTTCGCATCAGTGTTTCTGAGAGAGATTGGTCTGTAATTCTCTTTCTTGGTTGAGTCTTTGTGTGGTTTTGGTATCAGGGTAACTGTAGCTGCATGAAACCTCTTTTGTTTCTATAATGTGAGACACCATAAGGAGCATGGGTATCAACTCTTCTTGGAAGTTCTGGTAAAATTCTCTATTGTAACCATCTGGTCCTGGGCTTTTTTTGGTAGGGAGGTTTTTGATGGCAGCTTCTATTTCCTCATGACTTATAGGTCTATTTAAATTGTTCACCTGGTCTTGATTTAATTGTGGTATATGGTATTTATCTAAAAACAAGTCCATTTCTTTTACATTTTCCAACTTTGTAGCATATAAGCCTTTGTAGTAAGACCTAATTACTCTCTGAATTTCCTCAGTGTCTGTTGTTATGTCCCCCTTTTCATTTCTGATCTTGTTAATTTGCATGTTCTCTCTACCTTTTGATTAGTTTGATTAGGAACTTGTCAATCTTGTTGATTTTCTCAAAGAACCAGCTCTTTGTTTCATTGATTCTTTGGATTATTGTATGTGTTTCTATTTTGTTGATTTCAGCTCTCAGTTTGATTATTTCCAGTCTTCTACTCCTCCTGGGTGAGTCTGCTTCTTTTTTTTCTAGAGATTTCAGCTGTCCTGTTAAGTCTCTAATGTGGGCTTTCTCTGTTTTCTTTATGTGGGCACTTAGTGCTATGAATTTTCCCCTTAGCACTGCTTTCATAGTGTCCCATAGGTTTGGGTATGTTGTGACTTTTTTGTTGTTGTTGAATTCAAGGAAGACTTTAATTTCTTTCTTTATTTCTTCCCTGACCCAGGGGTGGTTCAGTAGTTGCCTGTTCAGTTTCCATGAGTTTGTAGGCTTTCTGGGGGTAGAATTGTTGTTAAATTCTAACTTTATTCCATGTTGATCTGATAAGACACAGGTGGTTACTATTTTTTTTTTTTTTTTTGTATCTGTGGAGGTTTGTTTTGTTATCAAGTACGTGATCAATTTTCGAGAAGGTTCCATGAGATGCTGAGAAGAAGGTATATTCTTTCCTATTTGGGTGAAATGTTCTATCGATGTCTGTTAAGTCCACTTGATTCATTACCTCTGTTAGTTTTCTTATTTCTCTGTTAGGTTTCTGTCTAGTTGACCTGTCCATTGATAAGAGAGGAGTGTTGAAGTCTCCTACCATTAGTGTGTGAGATTTGATGTGTGCTTTGAGTTCTAGTAATGTTTCTTTTATATATGTAGGTACTTTTATATTAGGGGCATAGATATTCAGGATTGGGACTTCATCCTGATGAATTGTTCCTGTTATGAGTAAAAAGTGTCCCACTTCATTTCTTCTGATTGATTTTAGTTTGAAGTCAACTTTGTTAGAAATTAGTATGGCCACACTTGCTTGTTTCTTAGGTCCATTTGATTGAAAAACCTTTTCCCAACCCTTTACTCTGAGTAAATGTCTGTCTTTTTGGTGCAGGTGTTTCTTTTTTTTCTTTTTTTTTTCTTTTTATTGTTTATTTATTTATTAAAGATTTCTGCCTTCTCCCCGCCACCACCTCCCATTTCCCTCCCCCTCCCCCATCAAGTCCCCCTCCCTCATCATCCCTAAGAGTAATCCAGGTTCCCTGCCCCGTGGGAAGTCCAAGGACCACCCACCTCCATCCAGGTCTAGCAAGGTGAGCATCCAAACTGCCTAGGCTCCCACAAAGCCAGTACGTGCAGTAGGATCAAAAACCCATTGCCATTGTTCTTGAGTTCTCAGTAGTCCTCATTGTCCATTATGTTCAGCAAGTCCGGTTTTATCCCATGCTTTTTCAGACCCAGGCCAGCTGGCCTTGGTGAGTTCGTGATAGAACATCCCCATTGTCTCAGTGTGTGGGTGCACCCCTCGCGGTCCTAAGTTCCTTGCTCGTGCTCTGTCTCCTGCTCATGATTTGGACCTTGGGATTTCAGTCCGGTGCTCCAATGTGGGTCTTTGTCTCTGTCTCCTTTCATCGCCTAAATGTTTTTCTTTGGGTTCACCTTCTTAATTAGCTTCTCTAGGACCACGCATAATAGGCTCAACGTCCCCTATTCATGGCTAGAAACCAAATATGAGTGAGTACATCCCATGTTCCTCTTTTTGGGTCTGGCTCACCTCGCTCAGGATAGTGTTTTCTATTTCTGTCCATTTGCCTGCAAAATTCAGGAAGTCATTGCTTTTTACTGCTGAGTAGTACTCTAATATGTATATATTCCATACTTTCTTCATCCATTCTTCCATTGAAGGGCATCTAGGTTGTTTTTCCAGGTTCTGGCTATTACAAACAATGCTGCTATGAACATAGTTGAGCATATACTTTTGTCGTATGATAGGGCATTTCTTGGATATATTCCCAAGAGTGGTATTGCTGGGTCCAGGGGTAGGTGGATCCCGAAATTCCTGAGAAACCGCCACACTGTTTTCCAAAGTGGTTGCACAAGTTTGCATTCCCACCAGCAATGGATGAGTATACCCCTTTCTCCACAACCTCTCCAGCAATGGCTATCATTGGTGTTTTTTATTTTAGCCATTCTGACAGGTGTAAGATGGTATCTTAAAGTTGTCTTGATTTGCATTTCCCTGATCGCTAGGGAAGTTGAGCATGACCTTAAATGTCTTTTGGCCGTTCGCACTTCTTCTGTTGAGAATTCTCTGTTCAGTTCAGTGCCCCATTTTTTAATTGGGTTGATTAGCCCTTTACGGTCTACTTTCTTGAGTTCTCTATATATTTTGGAGATCAGACCTTTGTCTGTTGCGGGGTTGGTGAAGATCTTCTCCCAGTCAGTGGGTTGCCTTTTTGTCTTAGTGACAGTGTCCTTTGCTTTACAGAAGCTTCTCAGTCTCAGGAGGTCCCATTTATTCAATGATGCCCTTAATGTCTGTGCTGCTGGGGTTGTATGTAGGAAGTGTTCTCCTGTGCCCATGTGTTGTAGAGTACTTCCCACTTTCTCTTCTGTCAGGTTCAGTGTGTTCGGACTGATATTGAGGTCTTTAATCCATTTGGATTTGAGTTTTGAGTATGGTGATAGATATGGATCTATTTTTATTCTTCTACAGGCTGACATCCAGTTTTGCCAGCACCATTTGTTAAAGATGCTTTCTTTCTTCCATTGAATACTTTTATCTCCTTTATCAAAAATCAGGTGTTCATAGGTTTGTGGGTTAAAGCTAGTGTCTTCTATTCGATTCCATTGGTCGACTTCTCTGTTTCTATGCCAATACCAAGCTGTTTTCAATACTGTAGCTCTGTAATAGAGTTTGAAGTCAGGGATGGTAATGCCCCCAGACAATCCTTTATTGTATAAGATTGTTTTGGCTATCCTGGGTTTTTTGTTTTTCCATATAAAGTTGATTATTGTCTTTTCCAGATCTGTGAAGAATTTTGATGGGATTTTGATGGGGATTGCGTTGAATCTATAGATTGCTTTTGGTAGAATTGCCATTTTTACTATGTTGATCCTCCCAATCCAAGAGCAAGGGAGGTCCTTCCATTTTCTGGTGTCCTCTTCAATTTCTTTCTTCAAAGACTTAAAGTTCTTGCCAAATAGATCTTTCACTTCCTTGGTCAGAGTTACCCCAAGGTATTTTATGCTATTTGTGGCTATCGTGAAAGGTGATGCTTCTCTGATTTCCCTCTCTGCTTCCTTATCCTTAGTGTATAGGAAGGCAACTGATTTTTTGGAGTTGATTTTGTAACCTGCCACATTACCAAAGGTGTTTATCAGCTGTAGGAGTTCTTTGGTAGAGTTTTTGGGGTCGCTTATGTATACTATCATATCATCTGCAAATAATGAAAGCTTAACTTCTTCCTTTCCAATATGGATCCCCTTGATCCCCTTATGTTGTCTTATTGCTATTGCTAGAACTTCAAGCACTATATTGAAGAGGTATGGAGAGAGTGGACATCCTTGTCGTGTTCCTGATTTTAGTGGGATGGCTTTGAGTTTTTCTCCGTTTAATTTAATGTTGGCTGTCGGCTTGCTGTAAATAGCTTTTATTATATTTAGGTATGATCCTTTTATCCCTAATCTCTCCAAGACCTTCATCATAAAGGGGTGTTGAATTTTGTCGAATGCTTTTTCAGCATCTAATGAAATGATCATATGGTTTTTTTCTTTCAGTTTATTTATATGGTGGATTACATTGATAGATTTGCGTATGTTGAACCAGCCCTGCGTCTCTGGGATGAAGCCTACTTGATCATAATGGATAATTTTTCTGATGTGTTCTTGGATTCGGTTTGCCAGTATTTTATTGAGGATTTTTGCATCGATGTTCATGAGTGAGATAGGCCTGTCATTCTCTTTCTTGGTTGGGTCTTTGTGTGGTTTTGGTATCAGGGTAACTGTAGCTTCATAAAAGGAATTTGGCAATGACTCTTCTGTTTCTATATTGTGAAATACATTAAGAAGTATAGGTATTAGCTCTTCTTGGAAGGTCTGGTAGAATTCTGCATTGAAACCATCTGGTCCTGGGCTTTTTTTGGAAGGGAGATTTTTGATAACCATTTCTAATTCTTTGCAACTAACCGGTCTATTTAGCTCGTTCACCTGTTCTTGGTTTCGCTTTGGTATATGGTCCTTATCTAAAAATATGTCCATTTCTTTTGCATTTTCCAGTTTTGTGGCATACAGGCTTTTGTAGTAAGATCTAATGATTGTCTGAATTTCCTCTGTGTCTGTGGTTATGTCCCCCTCTTCATTTCTGATCTTATTTATTTGCGTGTTCTCTCTCTGTCATTTAATTAGTTTGGAAAGAGGTTTGTCGATTTTGTTGATTTTTCTCTAAGAACCAACTTTTTGTTTCATTGATTCTTTGGACTGTTTTCTGTGTTTCTATTTTGTTGATTTCCGCCCTCAGTTCGATTATTTCCAGTCTTGTACTACTCCTGGGTGCTTCTGCTTCTTTTTTTTTTTAGAGTTTTCAGGTGTGCTGAAAAGTCCCCAATGTACGCTTTCTCCGTTTTCTTTAAGTGGGCACTTAGTGCTATGAACTTTCCTCTGAGCACAGCTTTCATCGTGTCCCATAGGTTTGAGTATGTTGTCTCTTTATTTTCATTAAATTCAAGGAAGACTTTAATTTCTTTCTTAATTTCTTCCTTGACCCAGGTGTGGTTCAGTAGTTGACTGTTCAGTTTCCATGAGTTTGTAGGCTTTTTGGGGGTAGCATTGTTGTTGCCCTCTAACTTTAATCCGTGGTGATCTGATAAGACACAGGAGGACACTGATATTTTTTTGTATCTGTGGAGGTTTCCTTTGTTACCCAGTATGTGGTCAATTTTCGAGAAGGTTCCATGAGCTGCAGAGAAGAAGGTATATTCTTTCCTATTTGGGTGGAGTATTCTATAGATGTCGGTTAAGTCCATTTGCTTCATTACGTCCAACAATTCTCTTAAGTCTCTATTAGGTTTCTGTCTGATTGACCTGTCCATTGGTTAGAGAGGTGTGTTGAAGTCTCCTACTACTAGTGTGTGTGGTTTGATGTCTGCCTTGAGTTTTAGTAATATTTCTTTTACATAAGTGGGTGCTTTTATATTAGGGGTGTAGATATTCAGGATTGAGACTTCATCCTGATGAATTGTTCCTGTTATGAGTATAAAGTGTCCATCTCGATCTCTTCTGATTGATTTTAGTTTGAAGTCCGTTTTGTTAGAAATTAGTATGGCCACACCTGCTTTTTTCTTAGGACCATTTGCTTGAAAAACCTCTTCCCATCCCTTTAGTCTGAGTAGATGCCTGTCTTTGTGGTTGAGATGTGTTTCTTGCAAACAGCAGAATGTTGGATCCTGTTTTCGTATCCAATCTTTTAGTCTGTGTCTTTTTATAGGTGAATTGAGACCATTAATATTAAGTGATATTAATGACCAGTGGTTTTTTACTCTGGTTATTCCTATTGTTTTTGGTAGTAGAGTTTGTGTGTCTCCCTTCTTTGAGTCGTGCTGGTGAAGGGTCACTAGATGCCTAAGTTATTGTAGGCAGTGTTGGCTATGTTGGATTCCTTGTGTTGTGATTTTCCTTCTATTACTTTCTGTAGGGCTGGATTTGTGGCTACGTATTGTTTAAATTTGTTCTTATCCTGGAATGTCTTGTTTTCTCCATTGATAGTGAACGATAGCTTGGCTGGGTATAGTAGTTTGGGTTTGCATCCATGGTCTCTTAGTTTCTGCAGTACCTCTATCCAGGACCTTCTGGCTTTCATGGTTTCCATAGAGAAGTCAGGTGTAAGTCTGATCGGTTTACCTTTATAAGTAACTTGCCCTTTTTCCTTTGCAGCTCTTAATATTCTTTCTTTAATCTGTATATTTTGTGTTTTGATTATAATATGGGGAGGGGATGTTTTTCTTTGATCCAGTCTGTTTGGTGTTCTGTATGCTTCTTGAATATTCAAAGGAATATCTTTCTTTATGTTGGGAAAGTTTTCTTCTATAATTTTGTGAAAAATATTTTCTGGACCTTTGAGTTGTGACTCTTCTCCTTCTTGTATCCCTATTATTCTTAGGTTTGGTCTTTTTATTGTGTCCCATATTTCCTGAATGTTTTGCGACGAAACCTTGTTGGTTTTGCTGTTTTCTTTGATCAGTGCGTTTATTTTCTCTATGTTGTCTTCAGAATCTGAGATTCTTTCTTCCATCCTTTGTAGTCTGTTGATTATGCTTGTTTCTGTAGCCTCTGCTCGTTGACCTAGATTTTCTATATCCAACTGGTCCTCATTTTGTGTTTTCTTCCTTGCTTCAATTTCCGTTTTCAATTCTTGAAGTGTTTCCATTACCTGTTTGATCGTTTTTTTCTTGGTTTCCCAGGGCATCATTTACGTATTTACTCATTTCATCAAACTTTTTGTTATACTTCTCATCCATTTCTATAAGGGTGTTTTTTACATGTTGTTTCAGGGACTCTATTGCTTTCATAAAGTCAATTTTTTTCCACTTCTTCTTTGTTAGGGTGTTCAAGTCCTTGTGTTGTAAGATCATTGGGTTCTGGTGTTTCCATGTTGTTTTTCATATTGTTGGGTGAATTCTTGCCTTGGCGCCTGCCCATCTCCTCCTAACAATGCTATCTAATGGGTCTTTTAAGTCAAGAACAGGTTTCCCTGCTGACCAAGGGCCCCGCTTACAAAGTGCCCTGGCTCCGTTTCCTGGCTCCAGCCGTGGGCCAAGATCGCTCTCACCACTCAGAAGGATCTTCAGGACCAGGACCAGGCTCCCCGTTTGCCCAGGACCTCATCCACAAAAGGCCTACCCCTTTGTAGGCCAGCCACCAAGACAGAGAAACTCCCACTGTCCTCTGCCCTGAGCTCCCGACCCAGTGCCCAAACAGGCTATACTGGGTGATCTTGCAGCCCCTCAGAAGGGAGGGGGAGTGGAAGAGGGCCCTGGGCACAAGCTGGGATGTGCCAGAAATAGAGAGGTCGCAGCAGAGGAGGAGCAGCCCCTGCAGAGGGTATCAGCCTTTGCAGGCCTACCAGGGGGGTGAAGGGGGTCTGAGAATGCTCCCGCTCCATTTCCTGTGTCCGGGCGCAGGCCCAGAACACTCTCCCCACTCAGGAGGGTCTTCAGGGACAGGACGCGGCTCCTCGTTCGCCCTTGGACCTCGCCAATAAAAGGCCTCCCTCTCTACAGGCCAGGCCCCCCAAAAACCTACTTGATTTAACTGAGCGGCCCAGTGGTCTGCCGCTTCTGTCCGCGCGGGCTGAGGATCCGCTGCTGCCTTCCGCCGCGGGCCGGGGCTCCGCCGCTGCTGCAGTCCGCCGCGGGCCCGGGCTCCTTCAACACCGCGGAGCCTCGACCTCTCCCCAGCCGCCTTAAAGAGCTGCCGCCTATCGTCGGTCACCGCCTAAGCGTGAAGCTGCTCGGACTTGGCTGCCGGTGAGCCTGGGGAGCCGACCGGTGAGGGCTCAACTTAGTTGAGGGAAGTCTGGGCCTGAGGAGCGGTCGCGCGCAATGGCCTCTCTGCCTCGGTTGCCTGCGGCCACGCGCGAGATACAGGACCCGGGTCAGGCGAGAGTGGTGGACCTTCTCCCTAGCATCCGTGGCCAGGGGTGGGTGGCGCGGGCACTGATCCCAGCCTCCATGTATCCGCCTTCTCCTGCGACCAGCTGCAGTGGCTCCTGCTGGGACTTTCCTCTGAAGGACAGGTGCTCGGCGTGGACATCGCAGGAAAGAGCTCCCTGGTACAGTGCATCAGTCAGGTAAGCACTGCGTGCCCTGGCAGTCTTAGGGCATTTTCCCACGCTTTCTCTGGGGGAGGGGGTGTTACCAGTGCTCAGAAAACTGCATTCAGATCCTCAGCTGGGGCCCTAGTGCATACCCAGCTAGTCACTGCTTTTGGTAACTAGAACTCGCGAGATGTATGAAACGATGCAGAAAACCCTGTTTTCTTCTAGTTGAGAAACTGTCTACCCCCATTCCCACCCCATCTTACCTCTGAAAGATTGGGTCACATTAAGTTTCTAGACTCTACTGCGAATTCAGGAATTCACAATGAAAATTGGATTTTAGTATTCGGTCTTTGCTTTTCTACTCTATAATTAAGCTATTTTGAGAGTTCATTGTCAAAGTGATGTATCTTTTTATGCTTACTACCGTCACTCCCTTATCATCCCCATTTATCTCCAGAAGTTGCTCATTCATGTTTTTAAACCATTCCATTTTCCGGGTCTGGAGAAGTGCTCCAGCATTTGTAAGGTCATTGTCTGTAGAGGCGTTCCCTTGAGCTGGGATGACTCTGAGATAAATCGGTGTCATTTTGTATACCTTCATTTCTTGGGGATTTACAGACTGCATTAAGCACGTGTCTTCTTAAGTTTTGGGTGCATTCATTCCCCTGCATTTGGTTGACTGGAGTTATACTGTGATGATGATTCTGTTTTAATTCCCGAAGTGGAACTAGCTTAATTATCCTATCATTCATATTGGAACACAATGGTCATGTCATTTCATGTTAATTTCAGTTGCATCTCTTTGGCATCTGTTAAAGTTTTCTTTGAAAAATACTGCAAATGATATTTTGATTTTTTTCTTTTCTTTTTTTTATTTTTTCATTCAAAAATTTCCACTTCCTCCCCTCCTCCCATTCCCCTCCCACTCCCCCACTCACCCTCCTCTTTCCCCCTGCAGTCCTAAGAGAGGGCAGGGTACCCTGCCCTGTGGGAGGTCCAAGGCCCTCCCCTCTCCATCCAGGCTTAGGAAGATGTGTATCCAAATAGACTAGGGTCCTAAAAAGCCAGTACATACAGTAGAAACAAGTCCCAGTGTCATTATCAATGGCTTCTCAGTCCGCCCCCATTGTGAGCCACATTCAGAGAGTCCGGTTTTTTCATATGCTCGTTCAGTCCCAGTCCAGCTGGATTTGGTGAGCTCCCATTAGATCAGGCACACTGTCTCAGTGGGTAGACCAACCCCTCGTGGTCTTGACTTCCTTGCTTATCTTCTCCCTCTTTCTGCTCTTCAACTGGACCTTTGGAGCTCAGTCCACTGCTCTGAATTGGGTATCTGTCTCTATCTCCATCCATTATCTGAAAAAGGTTCTATGGTGATATTTGAGATATTCATCAGTGTGACTATGGGACAAGGCCAGTTCAGGCACCCTCTCCTGTGCTGCCCAAGAAATGAGCTGGGGCATCCCCATGGACACCTGGGATCCCCTCTAGAGCCAAGTCTCTTGCCAACACTAAAATGGCTCCCTTAATGAAGATATCTTCTATGCTCCTATATCCGCCCTTCCTCCATCTCCACCCTCCCACTCCCCCAAGCTCTCCCCAATCCTTCCCTTATCCCTTCTCTCTCCCCCTCTCCCCTTTTCCCCACTCCACCCTCACTCCCACCCCAGGCTCCCAACTTTTGCCGGGAAATCTGTCTGCTTCCAATTTCCAGGAGGATCTATATATGTTTTTCTTTGGGTTCACCTTATTATTTGGCTTCTCTAGGCTTGTGAACTATAGGCTAAATGTCCTTTGTTTATGGCTAGAGTCCACTAATGAGTGAGTACATACCATATTCATATTTTTGTGTCTAGGTTATTTCACTCAGTAAAGTGTTTTCTGTTTCCATCCATTTGCATGCAAAATTCAAGATGTCATTGTTTTTTTTTTTTTTTTACCACTGAGTAGTACTCTAATGCATATATATTCCATACTTTCTTTATCCATTCTTCCATTGAGGGACATCTAGGTTGTTTCCAGGTTCTGGCTATTACAAATAAAGCTGCTATGAACATAGTTGAACAAATGCTTTTGAAGTATGATTGGGCATCTCTTGGGTATATTCCCAAAGAGTGGTATTGCTGGATCTTGAGGTAAGTTGATCGAAATTTCCTGAGCAACTGCCAGACTGATTTCCAAAGTGGTTGCACAAGTTTGCATTCCCATCAGCAATGGATAAGTATACCCCTTACTCCACATTCTCTCCAGCATAGGCTGTCATTGGTGTTTTTGATTTTAGCCATGCTGACAGGTGTAAGATGGTATCTCAAAGTTGTTTTGACTTGCATTTCCCTGATCGCTAAGGAGTTTGAACATGACCTTAAGTGTCTTTTGGCCATTTGAACTTCGTCTGCTGAGAATTCTCTGTTCAGTTCAGTACCCCATTTTTTAATTGGATTAATTAGAGTTTTGATGTCCAGTTTCTTGAGTTCTTTATGTATTTTGGAGATCAGACCTTTGTCAGATGTGGGGTTGGTGAAGATCTTCTCCCATTCAGAAGGATGCCTTTTTGTCTCCAATGACAGTGGTTTTTTTTTTTTTTTTTTGCATTAAAGAAGCTTCTCAGTGTCAGGAGTTCCCATTTAGTCAATGTTGCTCTTGTTGTCTGTGCTAGTGGGGTTATATGGAGGAATTGGTCTCCTGTGCCCATGTGTTGCAGTCTACTTCCCAGTTTCTCTTCTATCAGGTTCAGTGTGGTCAGATTCATATTGAGGTCTTTAATCCGTTTGGACTTGAGTTTTGCACATGGTGATAGATATGAATCTATTTTCATTCTTCTACAGGTTGACATCCAGTTATGCCAGCACCATTTGTTGAAGATGCTTTCTTCATTTCTTCCATTGTATAATTTTAGTTCCTTTGTCGAAAATCAGGTGTTCATAGGTTTGTGGGTTAATATCTGGGTCTTCGATTCAATTCCATTGTCTGCATCTCTGTTTTTATGCCAATACCAAGCTGTTTTCACTACTTTAGCTCTGTAATAGAGTTTGAAGTCAGCGATGGTAATGCCTCCAGAAATACCTTTATTGTACAGGAATGGTTTGGCTATCCTGGGTTTTTTGTTCTTCCATATAAAGTTGATTATTGTTCTCTCAAGGTCTGTGAAGAATTTTGTTGGGATTTTGATGGGGATTGAGTTGAATTTATAGATTGCCTTTGGTAGAACTGCTGTTTTTACTATGTTGATCCTACCCATTCAAGAGCATGGGAGATCCTTCCATTTTCTGGTATGCTCTTGAATGTCTTTCTTCAAAGCCTTAAAGTTCTTGTCAAATACATCTTTCACTTCCTTGGTTAGTGTAACCCCAGTATACTTTATGCTATTTGTGGCTATAGTGAAAGGTGAAGTTTCTCTGATTTCCCTCTCTGCTTCTCTATCCTTTGTGTATAGGAAGGCTATTGATTTTTTTTTTTTGAGTTGATCTTGTATCCTGACACATCACTGAAGGTATTTATCAGCTGTAGAAGTTCTTTTGTGGAGTTTTTTGGGTCGCTTAAGTACACTATCATATCATCTGCAAATAACGCAAGTTTAACTTCTTCCTTTCCAATTCGAATCCCCTTGATCCCCTTATGTTGTCTAATGCTATTGCTAAGACTTCAAGAACTATATTGAAGAGGTATGGGGAGAGTGGACAGCCTTGTCTTGTTCCTGATTTTAGTGGGATGGCTTTAAGTTTCTCTCCGTTTAATTTGATGTTAGTTGTCAACTTGCTGTAAATAGCTTTAATTATATTTAGGTATGACCCTTTTATCCCTAATCTCTCCAAGACTTTTATCATAAAGGGATGTTGAATTTTGTCAAATGCTTTTTCAGCATCTAATGAAACTACCATATGATTTTTTTCTTTCAGTTTATTTATATGATGGATTACATTGATAGATTTGCGTATGTTAAACCAGCCCTGCATCTCTGGGATGAAGCCTACTTGATCATAATGGATAATTTTTCTAATGTGTTCTTGGATTCGGTTTGCCAGTATTTTGTTGAGGATTTTTGCATAGAACTTCATGAGTGAGATTGGCCTGTAATTCTCTTTTTTGGTTGAGTCTTTGTGTGGTTTTGGTATCAGAGTTACTGTAGCTTCATAGAAGGAATTTGGCAATGACTCTTCTGTTTCTATATTGTGAAATACATTTAGGAGTATAGGTATTAGGTCTTCTTGGAAGTTCTGGTAGATGTCCACATTGAAACCATCTGGTCCTGGACTTTTTTTGGAAGGGAGGTTTTTGATAACAGCTTCTAATTCTTCGCGACCCACAGGTCTATTTAGGGTGTTTACCTGGTCCTGGTTTAACTTTGGTATATGGTATTCATCTAAAAAAGTGTCCATTTCTTTTGCATTTTCCAGTTTTGTGGCATACAGGCTTTTGTAGTAAGATCTAATGATTTTCTGAATTTCCTCTGTGTCTGTGGTTATGTCCCCCTTTTCATTTCTGATCTTATTAATTTGCAAATTCTCTCTCTGCCGTTTGATTAGTTTGGATAGGGGTTTATCAGTCTTGTTGATTTTCTCCAGGAACCAGCTTTTTGTTTTATTGATTCTTTCAATTGTTTTCTGTGTTTCTATTTTTTTTGATTTCAGCCCTGAGTTTGATTATTTCCATTCTTCTACTCCTCTTAGGTGAGTCTGCTTCTTTTTTTTCTAGAGCTTTCAGGTGGGCTGTTAAGTCTGCAATGTGTGCTTTCTCTGTTTTCTTTAAGTGGGCACTTAGTGCTAGGAACCTCTCAGGACTGCTTTCATAGTGTCCCATAGGTTTGAGTATGTTGTGTCTTTATTTTCATTGAATTCAAGGAAGACTTTAATCTTTCTTTGTTTCTTCCTTAATCCAGGTATGGTTCAGTAGTTGACTATTCAGTTTCCATGAGTTTGTAGGCTTTCTGGGGGTAGCATTGTTGAATTCTAGCTTTAATCCATGGTGATCTGATAAGATACAGGTGGTTACAGATATTTTTTTTTTAACTGTGGATGTTTGCTTTGTTACCGAGTATGTGGTCAATTTTCGAGAAGGTTCCATGAGCTGCAGAGAAGAAGGTATATTCTTTCCTATTTGGGTGGAATATTCTATAGATGTCTGTTAAGTCCATTTGATTCATTACCTCCATTAATTCTCTTATTTCTCTGTTAGGTTTCTGTCTAATTGACCTGTCCATTGGTGAGAGAGGAGTGTTAAAGTCTCCTACTATTAATGTGTGTGGTTTGATTGCTGCCTTGAGTTTTAGCAATGTTTCTTTTACATACGTGGGTGCTTTTATATTAGGGGCATAGATATTCAGGATTGAGACTTCATCCTGATGAATTGTTCCTGTTATGAGTAGAAAATGTCCCTCTTCATTCCTTCTGATTGATTTAAGTTTGAAGTCAACTTTCTTAGAAATTAGTATGGCCACACCTGCTTGTTTCTTAGGTCCATTTACTTGATAAGCCTTATCCCAACCCTTTACTCTGAGTATGTGTCTGACTTTGTAGTTGAGGTGTGGTTTTTGTAAAAAGCAGAATGTTGGATCCTGTTTTCGTATCCAATCTCTTAGTCTGTGCCTTTTTATAGGTGAGTTGAGTCCATTGACATTAAGTGATATTAATGACCAGTGGTTGTTAACTCCGGTCATTTTTTTAGTAGTAAATTTTGTGTGTTTCCCTTCTTCGAGTTGCGCTGGTGAAGGGTTTCTAGTTGTCTGAGATATTGTGGTCAATGTTGGACTCCTTGGTTAGTGATTTTTCTTCTATTACTTTCTGTAAGGCTGGATTTGTGGCTATGTATTGTTTAAATTTGTTTTTATCCTGGAAAATTTTGTTTTCTCCACTTATAGTGAACGAAAGTTTGGCTGGGTATAGTAGTCTGGGCTTGCATCCACAGTCTCTTAGTTTCTGCAGTACATCTATCCAGGACCTTCTAGCTTTCATTGTTTCCATAGAGAAGTCAGGTGTAAGTCTGATAGGTTTACATTTATAAGTAACTTGGCCTTTTTCCTTTGCAGCTCTTAATATTCTTTCTTTGTTCTGTATGCTTTGTGTTTTGATTATTATATGGCGAGGGGATGTTTTTTTTTTTACCCTTACCCAGCCCGCCCTGTAATTGTTGTAGAAGATGAGTTTAGACCTGGGATGTAACTCAGTGGTAGAATAGTCACAGTGTGGCTCCAGGCAAGAGACTTCACCTGTCTGAGCTTCCATTTATCCACCTAGCAAATGGTAATTCTATTAGTGCCTCCTTTGAAAGCTGTTATGATCAGTACATGGACAAGGCAGTGCTCAGCACAGAGGCTGCTACCATGATGTCCCTCCTTGCCACTGCTAGTGAGAGATGACTAAGTCCCTAGTGCTGAAGGACTTTCTGCAGCTTTCTTACTAACTGGAACAAGAAGAAACAGGAATTTCCTCCAGAAAGGTGACCAGGATGGACAGACAATGGGAAGGACGGGTATCCACAGCAGCACCAAGACAGCTAATGCAAAGGCTCTGTGGCCACAGACTCTGAGTCCACACGCAGGACCTTTAGAAATTAAAGCAAGGGAAAAATGGGGTCTCAGTAAAGGCAATACTAAAACTCATGGCAATTCTTTTGCCTCAGCCTCCCTAGTAATGAGATTAGAGACAGATACCACTGCACCCAGCTAAGACAAGTGTTTGTGCCATTATCATAGTGTCTCCCAATGGCTTCAACCTCTTATTGGGATGCTAGTGAAAGTGGGGACCAGGTGGATCTAGAGACAGTAGTCATGATGATAGTAAGTGAGATCTAGAGAAGATGGAGACACAGCCAAGTCTTAAGGAATCTGAGCCACCAAGAGATGAAGCCACAGATGGAAGATTTCAGTAACAAGTGGGTTTGGGAGAGACTCAGGAACCAGTGCAAACTGTCATAGTGCAGCCCCAAACTCTGACCAAAGGCCTCATTCCACACATTCGTTTTGGTCTCAGATAGTCAGCCGCATGCTCATGTATCCCAGCTTCTGTGTCAGGGATACTCCCATTATTCCATATGAGCATCTTCTGTTCTTCCAGGTCTAACACAACTTTCTAAACCATGTTCTGAGTCTCTTGGTTATAGTCCAAAAGCCAATGCAGGGAGTGAATCAGCACAAACTATACCCATTAGTCAGAAATGCCAACCATAGGGTAGAGGGCCATGGCTAGATAAGACATAAACCTAGACCCCCAGTACTGGGGGATGGAGACGGAAGTCTGAGAAACCCTAGGCAATTATAAACACATCCACCACCAGGAGGAAAACAAAGTCCTTCCCATTGTGTCACCTTTCAAAACCACAGGAGAGGATACATCATGTATGTCCAGTGAAGCAGTCCAGGCAAGAGCAGTTTCTTGCCCACATGGCTAAGGAGCCTCTTTGATGCCCATCTTCCTCTCGAAGTAGCTTGGTGCTGACAGGAGCAGATGTGTCTCACTGTCATGAAAAGTCCTAAATTTACAAAACATTTAAATGTCAAATTCTGAAGGTCTCTGGAAGATTTGAAGAATTCCTATTCATTTGAAATACTTCTCTATACATCTACGAAGAACCGGGGGTGGGAATTCTGGACAGGGTCAGCATGGTCTAGGGCCAACCCACAGGATGTGAATACAGGAATGTGGATTGGGCAGACACAAGCAAGGTTGTGGTGGGGACCCTGAGGGCCCTGACTTGCCTGAAGGTCTACATGGCATGGGCAGGGCTAAGGAGAAGGGCGGGCCTGCTGAGGCCCACCTAGGAAAAGGAAGGATAGGACATGGGCAGAGACAGGACCTGGAAGGTCAGGCTGTGCACGGGGCTCACCGGGTAGTGGGGCATTCAGGGGCAGAGTCATAGGAAGGATGAGCAAAGGGAGATGGTCAGATTGAGGACAGCAGAGGCTGTGTTCTTGTAAGCAGGACCAGCTGAAGATTGGGGTCAAGGAGAGTAGAGTAACTGAGAGGCAGGCTCAATGTAAAGAGATCAGAACGAGGGACAGTTTCAATGTAAGAAAGTTGGCCTAAGGAGTGAAGTCAATATGAACCAAAGAGCTGAGGGACAAGAGAATTATGAAGCTGGCATCGGGGCCAGGGTCAATGTGAAGAGGCCACTGATGGGCAGGATCAGTGTCGTGAGGTGGCTAAGGAACAGAGTAAATGTGAGGATGGACTGGGAAAAGGGTCAATGTGAGGATGACAGATGAGTGGTGGAGCCAGCTAGAGGAAAGACAGCCAGGCCAAGACTGGGTGAGCTTGTGGAAAACAGGGCATGCAGAAAAAGTATGAGCATTAGTTTGGGGTGGCACCAGTGGGAAGAACGATCTGGAGGCAGTGCCAACAGGGACAGGAAGGTTCAACTGCGGGCCACAGTCTAGCAAGTGGTCAGAGGAGGGGCAGTTGGCTGCTCTGTACAGGCTCCACTTTCCTAGTGAACCTGTTGGGAGCTCCTTCAAGGTTCCCATGGGATCAATGCTCGCCCCTTGCTGATTGCAGGTACCATGGAGAAAAGCCAATGTGTGGTGGCATCTGCCCAAGAACAGAGAAGCCATCACTACCACACTGCCCATCCGGCAGTCCATGTTCCGAAGTGCAGAGCCATCACTTGGGGCTTCTGCAGTGGCACTGGTAGGCCAGGAACTGCTAGGCGGGCTGGGGGCCATTAACCACCTCACAGTGCCTCTGCTTCCCACCTGTCCGGGTCTAGAGGGAGCTGCCAGGAGAGCACTGGCCCAGACACATGTCGATTAGGAAGCAGAGCCATCCCCAACACATCAAGTATGAGAACAGCTTTGCCCCTAAACCCCTGCTTGCACCAAGCCTCAGTGTATTGCCCCTGTGCAGCCGCCCAGGCCCTCTGGGCCCACAGTTTTCACACAGTGCTGTCCCCCATTGTGTGGATATGCCAAGAACATCTTAATCCAATTTCTTCCAGTGGGCAAGGCCACTGCCTCTCATCAAGGGCAGCCCACAGCTCACTCCATGGACTACATTTGTTGAAGTATTTTCACTAAAGCAATCATTCATTCCTGGGGTAAAAATAATCTACTCTATATGAATAAAGCACTGATATATACATACTGGGAATCTAGATACGGATACATAGCTTATGGAATTTCATGTTTAAGGAGATCGGCTGGTGAGATGGCTCAGTGGGTAAAGGTACTTTACTTTATGTCAAGCCTTATATTTTCCCTGGGACCCACAATGGTAGAAAGATTGAACAAACTTTTCCCAAACTATCCTCTGATCTTGATACATATGCACTCACACACCCACCACAACTAGTTTTTAAATGACTCAGAAGTCCAAGGTGAAAACGTGTCAACAGACCTGTCAGTGACATCTTGTGCCTTGGTAGTAAACACTGAATGGGTGGGTTACTTTATCTATACCCTGCCACGTGACAATGTGACTGTTCTCTGGCAAGCTGTGGTGTGCATCATCACCATGGAGAACAGCAAGAGCTCCACATAATATTTGCTGCTGTTCCCAATTTGTGGAAAAGCCTCTTCTTGTAGAGGGACAACACAGAATAGGGCTTGGGGTAGGAGACAATATTGAGTTCAAGGCCTGGACCACTTCCTGGTCATATTGCTAAATGATTGGCCAGATTTTATCCCAGCCCTCACATCAAAGGTCAGTCCACTAGATTTCCTTCTCTTCTGTTGTACAAGGCTGCTCTCTGTTTTTAGCTGCTCAGCCCCAAATTAATCACACAGAAACCATATTATTTGCAATACTGTTTAACCAATAGCTTAAGCATATTTCTGGCTAACTCATACATCTTAATTTAATCCATTTCTATTAATCTTGGGCTGATAGGGGCAGAACTTTGGTAAGCAGAGAAGACAGAACAGAATTCTGGAAGGAAGAAAGCAGAGTCAGAGAGTCGCCATGGAGCCGCCAGTGGCAGACATGCTGAATCTTTCCTGGTAATCCACTGCCAAGTGGCGCTACACAGATTAATAGAAATGGGTTAAATCAAGATGTGAGAGTTAGCCAATAAGAGGCTAGAGCTAATGGGCCAATCAGTAATTTAATTAATACAGTTTCTGTGTGGTTATTTTGGGGCTAAGCTAGCCGGGTGGCCAGGATGAACAAGCGGGCCCTCTCCCTTGTAACATACCCTGCTGTGCTATAGGATCAAAGCACTTTCCTTATTCATTAACCAATAAAGGTAACACATAGACGGAAGGATCTCCCACACCACTCTTCTTACATCAAATTGATTGTACATGGGCTACAATTCCCAGAACCGTCTTTCTCCCTGACCCAGACAGCACACAAGCACACTTAGGTTAAGTGTATTCATGATGGTCACTGCTGGCAACAGAATCAAGGGCATAGTGTCCCCAGTACTTACAGACACCCAAACACACACAGGAGCCTCCTGATGTGTATTTTCTTGCCATAAAGTTCAGTGTACCATTCCTGTTCTTTGGTCCATGTCCTATAAGCAACTAAATTATATCACTTTGTACCCCTGAGACAGAAGCTCAGATAGCCTCAACTGTGCCCTCACCCCTGACATTCCTAGGAACAGTTCCTCAGGCAGCAGGTCCTGGCTATGCGTGCCTGCACCATACTGTGTTGGCTCTTAAGGGGCGTTTGTTATTTGACAAATAGTGTCAGCGCCATCCTGGATTGGAATAAACCCTACACTGGTGTTCTTGCTTCATCTATGTATCAGCTGCCATGGAATCTCCATACCTGCCTACCTGCTACATTCATGTAAATGTGTTAGTGTTTGTTCCATTAGAGGATATGAACTTTTGTTTTTTTTCCCCCAGAAGCTATCAAAACCAAGATAGCTGGCCTCAAAGCATCACCTGAAAAGTGGGTTAAGTGAATGTGGCCATCGGGAATTTTTAACTGAACTGAGACCAATGTAAGGCCTAATCACCTCTAAAAGGTCTTCTATGTTGCCTGGATAAGTACTTCTCTTGTTTAGCTCTGAGTGTCTCCAAGGGACTGTTTTGTACCAAAGGCAGGCCATTCTCTGTGACCTGTTAAAGTATCACAACATCTTATACTTTAGATGGCCTGGATGATGGACAGCTTGTCCAGGTGAGCTTTATTCTGTCATCCACACTCCTCTGAGATGTTAGCAGTCAATCCCACCACCCAGAGCCAAAGAACACACAGCACTAGCTCTCCTGTGTTCAGGCAGACACGAGCTGCAAACTAGAAGGGACCTGGCATTGTGGGCGTTTGCCCAGGCTGACAGCAGCCGGCTCTAGGAAGGGTAAATAACCTGAGAATAAGAAAAGGACTGTGAGGAGGCAGGCAGAGATTCTGGATGAATTCTTCAAGAACTCCTCAGGCCTCCAACAGTTATTTCCCATTGCCAGGATCTTTGGCATAAGGGGTCCATACAGCACAGGAGAGCAATGAAAGTCATTGTCCTGGAATACAATGCACCTTTTGTGCTGAATGTGCATATTTGGGTCTGCCTAGTGCCAAGAATAAATGGTTATGGACACAGCTCCCTCTCCCAAAGGTGGACCTGTTCTCCTTCCTTTTCCTGTCTACATGGATTGAATTTAATCTTCCTTGCTCCCTGAATGGTGAGGTGAAAAGAAGTAGGGATTTGACCACGTTCACTTCCATAATGGTCCAAGTGGTCTAGCTCTCTCAGCATCTACAAGAAGCAATGGTCTATCCTGCTATGGAGGCACATGCATTTAACACTCGGGGAGGTAGAAGCAGGAGATCTCTATGTGCTTGAAGCCATACTTAGAGAGTTCCAGAACAGTCAAGTAGAATGGATGTGTAATTCAAGAGCTAGTTTTGCAAAAGAATAAAAAAAGCAAAAGCAAGATATCAAAATATTTAAACAATATTTTCTAGAACACTTACATTCTCAGACTTCTCCTAGTTGATTTCCTAACCTCTGAGTGTACATTGCTAAGAAGTTCAGTTTGGCTATAGATGCTTGGAGTAACCACTGAGGCATGTTTTTCTTTCATGCTGACATGGTATTATTCTCTAGCCCAGGCTAGCTCTCCAAATCCAAGTCCCTCTTCCTCAGCTTTCCCAGTGTTAGGATTGTAGGCTTTCAATAGCTACACCAGCAATTTTCGACCTGATTTGTTTTTAAAGACCTAAGGCCAGGTTTCCTGAAGGCAGAAGACTCGCCTAAGATGAAGGTGCAACTATTCCATATAACAAGGCTATAGCATAATCTTTTAGTAGATGGGAAACCTCCAAGTGCACAATGTGTAGAAAGTGACAGACATTGGAGCATTGCGTCCTAAATGGGATGTTTTGATTGAACCCCTCCCCACAAGGCTCAGGGAGGTATGAGGAGAGGAGGCAGAAAACCTGTAAGAGCCCGAGGTGATGGATGAATACAAGGAAACAGTGACTTCCAGGCACAGAAGGACTGATGTACGTATGAACTCATGTAGACTGTAGCAGCAAACACAAGATTTGCACAGGTTCAATCCTGTAGTCTCAGCACTGAGAGGGGGTTACTGTGCATTTAATTCTTTGAAAATTTTGTATATTCATATAATATATTTTGGACATATTCACCCACGCCATCCTTCTTAAATTCTTCTCCTTCTTTTTAATATATATATATAATACATATATATATGTGCATGTATGTACACACATACATACAAATAAATATGTACACACACATAAATATATATATAAATTGAACACGGTGAAATATATATTATATATATATTTCACCGTGTTCAATTTCTGCTGCCAGTATATGGACAGGAATTGGGGGGTTGGGCATCCACTGAGACCTGGTTGATCAAAGGGGTTCCTATTCTCAAACTGACTCTCTTTCCCCAGAAGAGATCAACTGTCAACAGCTCCTCAGAAGCCCCGCCCCCAGTAGGGGCGTTCACTGGAGGGCATAGCTGTCTACTCAAGGTCTGAGGGCAGCGCATGCGTGGGTGGGCGGTGCTGTTGCAGGGGGAGTCAAGGAGGCCCCTGTTAAGCTTCTGGGCTCCTTCAACACCACGGAGCCTGCACCTCTCCCCAGCCAAAGAGCTGCCGCCTATCGTCGGTCACCGCCTAGGCCCGGAGCTGCTCGGACTTGGCCGCGGGTGAGCCCGGGGAGCCGACCGGTGAGGGCTCAACTTAGTTGAGGGAAGTCTGGGCCTGACGAGCGGTCGCGGGCATCGGACTCTCGGCCTCGGTTGCCCGCAGCCACGCGCGAGATGCAGGACCCGGGTCAGGCGAGAGCAACCCGAGTGGTGGACCTTCTCCCTAACATCCACGGACCCGCCTTCTCCTGCTACCAGCTTCAGTGGCTCCTGCTTGGACTTTCCTCTGATGCACAGGTGCTCGGCAGGGACAGAGCTCCCTGGTACAGTGGATCAGTCAGGTAAGCACTGCGTGCCCTGGCAGTCTTAGGGCATTTTCCCACGCTTTCTCTGGGGGAGGGGGTGTTACCAGTGCTCAGAAAACTGCATTCAGATCCTCAGCTGGGGCCCTAGTGCATACCCAGCTAGTCGCTGCTTTTGGTAAATAGAACTCGCAGGATGCATGAAACGATGTAGAAAACCCTGTGTTCTTCTAGTTGAGAAAAGTCTACCCCATTCCCCCCACATCTTTCTAGACTCTACTGTGGATTCAGGAATTCACAATGAAAATTGGATTTTAGTATTTGGTCTTTGCTTTTCTACTCTATAATTAAGCTATTTTGAGAGTTCATTGTCAAAGTGATGTATCTTTTTATGCTTACTACCGTCACTCCCTTATCATCCCCATTTATTTCCAGAAGTTGCTCATTCATGTTTTTAAACCATTCCATTTTCTGGGTCTGGAGAGGTGCTCCAGATTTTGAAAGGTCATTGTCTGTAGAGGCATTCCCATGAGCAGAGATGACTCTGAGATAAATCGGTGTCATTTTGTACACCTTCATTTCTTGGGGATTTACAGATTGCATTAAGCACATGCCTTCTCCCTGCATTTGGTTGACTGGAGTTATGCTGTGATGACGATTCTGTTTTAATTCCCGAAGTAGAACTAGCTTAATTATCCTATCATTCATATTGAAACATAATGGTCTTGTCATTTCATGTTAATTTCAGTTGCATCTCTTTGGCATCTGTTAGTTAAAGTTTTCTTTGGAAAATACTGCAAATGATATTTTGATATTTTGATTTATTTTCTTTTTTTTATTTTTCCATTCAAAAATTTCCACTTCCTCCCCTCCTCCCATTCCACTCCCACTCCCCCACTCATCCTCCTCTTTCCCCCAGCAGTCCTAAGAAAGGGCAGGGTACCCTGCCCTGTGGGAAGTTCAAGGCCCTCCCCTCTCCATCCAGGCCTAGGAAGGTGAGCATCCAAATAGACTAGGGTCCTAAAAAGCCAGTACATACAGTAGAAACAAGTCCCAGTGTCATTATCAATGGCTACTCAGTCCGCCCCCATTGTGAGCCAGATTCAGAGATTACATGCTCATTCAGTCCCAGTCCAGCTGGATTTGGTGAGCTCCCATTAGATCAGGACACTGTCTCAGTGGGTGGACCAACCCCTCACATTCTTGACTTTCTTGCTTATCTTTTCCCTCCTTCTGCTCTTCAACTGGACCTTTGGAGCTCAGTCCAGTGCTCTGATGTAGGTCTCTGTCTCTCTCTCCATCCATTGCCTGACAAAGGTTCTATGGTGATATTCGAGAAATTCATCAGTGTGACTATGGGACAAGGCCAGTTCAGGCACCATCTCCTCTACTGCCCAAGGACCTAGCTAGGGCCATCCCCGTGGACACCTGGGATCCCCTCTAGAGCCGAGTCTCTTGCCAACACTAAAATGGCTCCCTTCATGAAGATATCTTCTTCCTTGCTCCTATATCCGCCCTTCCTCCATCTCCACCCTCCCACTCCCCCAAGTTCTCCCCATTCCTTCCCTTCTCCCTTCTCTCTCCCCCTCTCCCCTTTCCCCCACCCAACCCCAATCCCACCCACATGCTCCCAACTTTTGCCTGGCAATCTTGTCTGCTTCCAATTTCCAGGAAGATCTATATATGTTTTTATTTGGGTTCACCTTATTATTTGGCTTCTCTAGGCTTGTGAACTATAGGCTAAATGTCCTTTGTTTATGGCCAGAGTCCACTAATGAGTGAGTACATACCATATTCATCTTTTTGGGTCTGGGTGATCTCACTCAGTAAAGTGTTTTCTATTTCCATCCATTTGCATGCAAAATTCAAGATGTCATTGTTTTTTTTTTGTTTGTTTGTTTTTTTTTTTTTTTTACCACTTAGTAGTACTCTAATGCATATATATTCCATACTTTCTTTATCCATTCTTCCATTGAGGGGCATCTAGGTTCTTTCCAGGTTCTGGCTATTACAAATAAAGCTGCTATGAACATAGTTGAACAAATATTTTTGGAGCATGATTGGGCATCTCTTGGGTATATTCCCAAGAGTGGGATTGCTGGATGCTGAGGTAGGTTGATCAAAATTTCCTGAGAAACCGCCACACTGATTTCCAAAGTGGTTGCACAAGTTTGCATTCCCACCGGCAATGGATGAGTGTATCCCTTACTCCACATCCTCTCCAGCATAGGCTTTCATTGGTGTTTTTGATTTTAGCTATTCTGACAGATATAAGATGGTATCTCAAAGTTGTTTTGATTTGCATTTCCCTGATCACTAAGGAGGTTGAACTTGACCTTAAGTGTGTTTTGGCCATTTGAACTTTGTCTGCTGAGAATTCTCTGTTCAGTTCAGTACCCCATTTTTAAATTGGATTAATTAGAGTTTTGATGTCCAGTTTCTTGAGTCCTTTATATATTTTGGACATCAGACCTTTGTCTGACATGGGGTTGATGAAGATCTTCAATGACAGTGTTCTTTGCATTAAAGAGGCCTCTCAGTTTCAGGAGGTCCCATTTGTTCAATTTTGCCCTTAATGTCTGTGCTGCTGGGGTTAAATGTAGGAAGTAGTCTCCTGTGCCCATGTGTTGCAGTCTACTTCCCAAATTCTCTTCTATCAGGTTCAGTGTGGTCAGATTCATATTAAGGTCTTTAATCCATTTGGACTTGAGTTTTGTGTATGATGATAGATATGGATCTATTTTCTTTCTCCTATGGGTTGACATCCAGTTATGCCAGCACCGTTTGTTGAAGATGCTTTCTTTCTTCCATTGTATACATTTTGCTCCTTTGTCGAAAATCAGGTGTTCATAGGTTTGTGGGTTAATATCTGGGTCTTCAATTTGATTCCATTGGTCAGTATCTCTGTTTTTATGCCAATACCAAGCGGTTTTCACTACTTTAGCTCTGTAATAGAGTTTGAAGTCAAGGAGGGTAATGCCTCCAGAAATACCTTTATTGTATAGGAATGTTTTGGCTATCCTGGGTTTTTTTGTTTTTCCATATAAAGTTGATTATTGTTCTCTCAAGGTCTGTGAGGAATTTTGTTGGGATTTTGATAGGGATTGAGTTGAATTTATAGATTGCCTTTGGTAGAACTGCTGTTTTTACTATGTTGATCTTACCCATCCAAGAGCATGGGAGATCCTTCCATTTTCTGGTATCCTCTTAAATTTCTTTCTTCAAAGCCTTAAAGTTCTTGTCAAATAGATCTTACACTTTCTTGGTTAGTGTAACTCCAAGACACTCTATGCTGTTTATTTGTGGCTATCGTGAAAAGTGAAGTTTCTCTGATTTCCCTCTCTGCTTTTCTATCTTTTGTGTATAGAAAAGCTACTGATATTTTTTTTTTGAATTGATTTTGTATCCTGCCACATCACTGAAGGTATTTATCAGCTGTAGGGGTTCTTCAGTAGAGTTTTTGGAGTCACTCATGTATACTATCATATCATCTTCAAATAACAGAAGTTTGACTTCTTCCTTTTCAATTCAAATCCCCTTAATCCCCTTATGTTGTCTTATTGCTTCTCCTAGAACTTCAAGAAGTATGTTGAAGATATGTAGAGAGTTGAGAGCCTTGTCTTGTTCCTGATTTTAGTGTAATGGCTTTGAGTTTCCATTTAATTTTATATTAGCTGTTGGCTTGCTGTATATTGCTTTTATTATATTTAGATGTGATCCTTGTATCCCTAACCTCTCCCCGACCTTTATTAAATGGGTGTTGAATTTTGTCAAATGCTTTTTCAGCATCTAATGAAATGATCATATGGTTTTTTCTTTCAGTTTATTTATATGATAGATTACATTGATAGATTTTTGTATGTTGAACCAGCCCTGCATCTCTGGGATGAAGCCTACTTGATCATAATGGATAATTTTTGATGTGTTTTTGGATTCAGTTTGCCAGTATTTTATTGAGAATTTTCGCATCAGTGTTTCTGAGAGAGATCGGTCTGTAATTCTCTTTCTTGGTTGAGTCTTTGTGTGGTTTTGGTATCAGGGTAACTGTAGCTGCATGAAACCTCTTTTGTTTCTATAATGTGAGACACCATAAGGAGCATGGGTATCAACTCTTCTTGGAAGTTCTGGTAAAATTCTCTATTGTAACCATCTGGTCCTGGGCTTTTTTTGGTAGGGAGGTTTTTGATGGCAGCTTCTATTTCCTCATGACTTATAGGTCTATTTAAATTGTTCACCTGGTCTTGATTTAATTGTGGTATATGGTATTTATCTAAAAACAAGTCCATTTCTTTTACATTTTCCAACTTTGTAGCATATAAGCCTTTGTAGTAAGACCTAATTACTCTCTGAATTTCCTCAGTGTCTGTTGTTATGTCCCCCTTTTCATTTCTGATCTTGTTAATTTGCATGTTCTCTCTACCTTTTGATTAGTTTGATTAGGAACTTGTCAATCTTGTTGATTTTCTCAAAGAACCAGCTCTTTGTTTCATTGATTCTTTGGATTATTGTATGTGTTTCTATTTTGTTGATTTCAGCTCTCAGTTTGATTATTTCCAGTCTTCTACTCCTCCTGGGTGAGTCTGCTTCTTTTTTTTCTAGAGATTTCAGCTGTCCTGTTAAGTCTCTAATGTGGGCTTTCTCTGTTTTCTTTATGTGGGCACTTAGTGCTATGAATTTTCCCCTTAGCACTGCTTTCATAGTGTCCCATAGGTTTGGGTATGTTGTGACTTTTTTGTTGTTGTTGAATTCAAGGAAGACTTTAATTTCTTTCTTTATTTCTTCCCTGACCCAGGGGTGGTTCAGTAGTTGCCTGTTCAGTTTCCATGAGTTTGTAGGCTTTCTGGGGGTAGAATTGTTGTTAAATTCTAACTTTATTCCATGTTGATCTGATAAGACACAGGTGGTTACTATTTTTTTTTTTTTTGTATCTGTGGAGGTTTGTTTTGTTATCAAGTACGTGATCAATTTTCGAGAAGGTTCCATGAGATGCTGAGAAGAAGGTATATTCTTTCCTATTTGGGTGAAATGTTCTATCGATGTCTGTTAAGTCCACTTGATTCATTACCTCTGTTAGTTTTCTTATTTCTCTGTTAGGTTTCTGTCTAGTTGACCTGTCCATTGATAAGAGAGGAGTGTTGAAGTCTCCTACCATTAGTGTGTGAGATTTGATGTGTGCTTTGAGTTCTAGTAATGTTTCTTTTATATATGTAGGTACTTTTATATTAGGGGCATAGATATTCAGGATTGGGACTTCATCCTGATGAATTGTTCCTGTTATGAGTAAAAAGTGTCCCACTTCATTTCTTCTGATTGATTTTAGTTTGAAGTCAACTTTGTTAGAAATTAGTATGGCCACACTTGCTTGTTTCTTAGGTCCATTTGATTGAAAAACCTTTTCCCAACCCTTTACTCTGAGTAAATGTCTGTCTTTTTGGTGCAGGTGTTTCTTTTTTTTCTTTTTTTTTTCTTTTTATTGTTTATTTATTTATTAAAGATTTCTGCCTTCTCCCCGCCACCACCTCCCATTTCCCTCCCCCTCCCCCATCAAGTCCCCGTCCCTCATCATCCCTAAGAGTAATCCGGGTTCCCTGCCCCGTGGGAAGTCCAAGGACCACCCACCTCCATCCAGGTCTAGTAAGGTGAGCATCCAAACTGCCTAGGCTCCCACAAAGCCAGTACGTGCAGTAGGATCAAAAACCCATTGCCATTGTTCTTGAGTTCTCAGTAGTCCTCATTGTCCATTATGTTCAGCAAGTCCGGTTTTATCCCATGCTTTTTCAGACCCAGGCCAGCTGGCCTTGGTGAGTTCGTGATAGAACATCCCCATTGTCTCAGTGTGTGGGTGCACCCCTCGCGGTCCTAAGTTCCTTGCTCGTGCTCTGTCTCCTGCTCATGATTTGGACCTTGGGATTTCAGTCCGGTGCTCCAATGTGGGTCTTTGTCTCTGTCTCCTTTCATCGCCTAAATGTTTTTCTTTGGGTTCACCTTCTTAATTAGCTTCTCTAGGACCACGCATAATAGGCTCAACGTCCCCTATTCATGGCTAGAAACCAAATATGAGTGAGTACATCCCATGTTCCTCTTTTTGGGTCTGGCTCACCTCGCTCAGGATAGTGTTTTCTATTTCTGTCCATTTGCCTGCAAAATTCAGGAAGTCATTGCTTTTTACTGCTGAGTAGTACTCTAATATGTATATATTCCATACTTTCTTCATCCATTCTTCCATTGAAGGGCATCTAGGTTGTTTTTCCAGGTTCTGGCTATTACAAACAATGCTGCTATGAACATAGTTGAGCATATACTTTTGTCGTATGATAGGGCATTTCTTGGATATATTCCCAAGAGTGGTATTGCTGGGTCCAGGGGTAGGTGGATCCCGAAATTCCTGAGAAACCGCCACACTGTTTTCCAAAGTGGTTGCACAAGTTTGCATTCCCACCAGCAATGGATGAGTATACCCCTTTCTCCACAACCTCTCCAGCAATGGCTATCATTGGTGTTTTTTATTTTAGCCATTCTGACAGGTGTAAGATGGTATCTTAAAGTTGTCTTGATTTGCATTTCCCTGATCGCTAGGGAAGTTGAGCATGACCTTAAATGTCTTTTGGCCGTTCGCACTTCTTCTGTTGAGAATTCTCTGTTCAGTTCAGTGCCCCATTTTTTAATTGGGTTGATTAGCCCTTTACGGTCTACTTTCTTGAGTTCTCTATATATTTTGGAGATCAGACCTTTGTCTGTTGCGGGGTTGGTGAAGATCTTCTCCCAGTCAGTGGGTTGCCTTTTTGTCTTAGTGACAGTGTCCTTTGCTTTACAGAAGCTTCTCAGTCTCAGGAGGTCCCATTTATTCAATGATGCCCTTAATGTCTGTGCTGCTGGGGTTGTATGTAGGAAGTGTTCTCCTGTGCCCATGTGTTGTAGAGTACTTCCCACTTTCTCTTCTGTCAGGTTCAGTGTGTTCGGACTGATATTGAGGTCTTTAATCCATTTGGATTTGAGTTTTGAGTATGGTGATAGATATGGATCTATTTTTATTCTTCTACAGGCTGACATCCAGTTTTGCCAGCACCATTTGTTAAAGATGCTTTCTTTCTTCCATTGAATACTTTTATCTCCTTTATCAAAAATCAGGTGTTCATAGGTTTGTGGGTTAAAGCTAGTGTCTTCTATTCGATTCCATTGGTCGACTTCTCTGTTTCTATGCCAATACCAAGCTGTTTTCAATACTGTAGCTCTGTAATAGAGTTTGAAGTCAGGGATGGTAATGCCCCCAGACAATCCTTTATTGTATAAGATTGTTTTGGCTATCCTGGGTTTTTTGTTTTTCCATATAAAGTTGATTATTGTCTTTTCCAGATCTGTGAAGAATTTTGATGGGATTTTGATGGGGATTGCGTTGAATCTATAGATTGCTTTTGGTAGAATTGCCATTTTTACTATGTTGATCCTCCCAATCCAAGAGCAAGGGAGGTCCTTCCATTTTCTGGTGTCCTCTTCAATTTCTTTCTTCAAAGACTTAAAGTTCTTGCCAAATAGATCTTTCACTTCCTTGGTCAGAGTTACCCCAAGGTATTTTATGCTATTTGTGGCTATCGTGAAAGGTGATGCTTCTCTGATTTCCCTCTCTGCTTCCTTATCCTTAGTGTATAGGAAGGCAACTGATTTTTTGGAGTTGATTTTGTAACCTGCCACATTACCAAAGGTGTTTATCAGCTGTAGGAGTTCTTTGGTAGAGTTTTTGGGGTCGCTTATGTATACTATCATATCATCTGCAAATAATGAAAGCTTAACTTCTTCCTTTCCAATATGGATCCCCTTGATCCCCTTATGTTGTCTTATTGCTATTGCTAGAACTTCAAGCACTATATTGAAGAGGTATGGAGAGAGTGGACATCCTTGTCGTGTTCCTGATTTTAGTGGGATGGCTTTGAGTTTTTCTCCGTTTAATTTAATGTTGGCTGTCGGCTTGCTGTAAATAGCTTTTATTATATTTAGGTATGATCCTTTTATCCCTAATCTCTCCAAGACCTTCATCATAATGGGGTGTTGAATTTTGTCGAATGCTTTTTCAGCATCTAATGAAATGATCATATGGTTTTTTTCTTTCAGTTTATTTATATGGTGGATTACATTGATAGATTTGCGTATGTTGAACCAGCCCTGCATCTCTGGGATGAAGCCTACTTGATCATAATGGATAATTTTTCTGATGTGTTCTTGGATTCGGTTTGCCAGTATTTTATTGAGGATTTTTGCATCGATGTTCATGAGTGAGATAGGCCTGTCATTCTCTTTCTTGGTTGGGTCTTTGTGTGGTTTTGGTATCAGGGTAACTGTAGCTTCATAAAAGGAATTTGGCAATGACTCTTCTGTTTCTATATTGTGAAATACATTAAGAAGTATAGGTATTAGCTCTTCTTGGAAGGTCTGGTAGAATTCTGCATTGAAACCATCTGGTCCTGGGCTTTTTTTGGAAGGGAGATTTTTGATAACCATTTCTAATTCTTTGCAACTAACCGGTCTATTTAGCTCGTTCACCTGTTCTTGGTTTCGCTTTGGTATATGGTCCTTATCTAAAAATATGTCCATTTCTTTTGCATTTTCCAGTTTTGTGGCATACAGGCTTTAGTAGTAAGGTCTAATGATTGTCTGAATTTCCTCTGTGTCTGTGGTTATGTCCCCCTCTTCATTTCTGATCTTATTTATTTGCGTGTTCTCTCTCTGTCATTTAATTAGTTTGGAAAGAGGTTTGTCGATTTTGTTGATTTTTCTCTAAGAACCAACTTTTTGTTTCATTGATTCTTTGGACTGTTTTCTGTGTTTCTATTTTGTTGATTTCCGCCCTCAGTTCGATTATTTCCAGTCTTGTACTACTCCTGGGTGCTTCTGCTTCTTTTTTTTTTTAGAGTTTTCAGGTGTGCTGTCAAGTCCCCAATGTACGCTTTCTCCGTTTTCTTTAAGTGGGCACTTAGTGCTATGAACTTTCCTCTGAGCACAGCTTTCATCGTGTCCCATAGGTTTGAGTATGTTGTCTCTTTATTTTCATTAAATTCAAGGAAGACTTTAATTTCTTTCTTAATTTCTTCCTTGACCCAGGTGTGGTTCAGTAGTTGACTGTTCAGTTTCCATGAGTTTGTAGGCTTTTTGGGGGTAGCATTGTTGTTGCCCTCTAACTTTAATCCGTGGTGATCTGATAAGACACAGGAGGACACTGATATTTTTTTGTATCTGTGGAGGTTTCCTTTGTTACCCAGTATGTGGTCAATTTTCGAGAAGGTTCCAAGAGCTGCAGAGAAGAAGGTATATTCTTTCCTATTTGGGTGGAGTATTCTATAGATGTCGGTTAAGTCCACTTGCTTCATTACGTCCAACAATTCTCTTAAGTCTCTATTAGGTTTCTGTCTGATTGACCTGTCCATTGGTTAGAGAGGTGTGTTGAAGTCTCCTACTACTAGTGTGTGTGGTTTGATGTCTGCCTTGAGTTTTAGTAATATTTCTTTTACATAAGTGGGTGCTTTTATATTAGGGGTGTAGATATTCAGGATTGAGACTTCATCCTGATGAATTGTTCCTTTATGATTATAAAGTGTCCATCTCGATCTCTTCTGATTGATTTTAGTTTGAAGTCCGTTTTGTTAGAAATTAGTATGGCCACACCTGCTTTTTTCTTAGGACCATTTGCTTGAAAAACCTTTTCCCATCCCTTTAGTCTGAGTAGATGCCTGTCTTTGTGGTTGAGATGTGTTTCTTGCAAACAGCAGAATGTTGGATCCTGTTTTCGTATCCAATCTTTTAGTCTGTGTCTTTTTATAGGTGAATTGAGACCATTAATATTAAGTGATATTAATGACCAGTGGTTTTTTACTCTGGTTATTCCTATTGTTTTTGGTAGTAGAGTTTGTGTGTCTCCCTTCTTTGAGTCGTGCTGGTGAAGGGTCACTAGATGCCTAAGTTATTGTAGGCAGTGTTGGCTATGTTGGATTCCTTGTGTTGTGATTTTCCTTCTATTACTTTCTGTAGGGCTGGATTTGTGGCTACGTATTGTTTAAATTTGTTCTTATCCTGGAATGTCTTGTTTTCTCCATTGATAGTGAACGATAGCTTGGCTGGGTATAGTAGTTTGGGTTTGCATCCATGGTCTCTTAGTTTCTGCAGTACCTCTATCCAGGACCTTCTGGCTTTCATGGTTTCCATAGAGAAGTCAGGTGTAAGTCTGATCGGTTTACCTTTATAAGTAACTTGCCCTTTTTCCTTTGCAGCTCTTAATATTCTTTCTTTAATCTGTATATTTTGTGTTTTGATTATAATATGGGGAGGGGATGTTTTTCTTTGATCCAGTCTGTTTGGTGTTCTGTATGCTTCTTGAATATTCAAAGGAATATCTTTCTTTATGTTGGGAAAGTTTTCTTCTATAATTTTGTGAAAAATATTTTCTGGACCTTTGAGTTGTGACTCTTCTCCTTCTTGTATCCCTATTATTCTTAGGTTTGGTCTCTTTATTGTGTCCCATATTTCCTGAATGTTTTGCGACGAAACCTTGTTGGTTTTGCTGTTTTCTTTGATCAGTGCGTTTATTTTCTCTATGTTGTCTTCAGAATCTGAGATTCTTTCTTCCATCCTTTGTAGTCTGTTGATTATGCTTGTTTCTGTAGCCTCTGCTCGTTGACCTAGATTTTCTATATCCAACTGGTCCTCATTTTGTGTTTTCTTCCTTGCTTCAATTTCCGTTTTCAATTCTTGAACTGTTTCCATTACCTGTTTGATCGTTTTTCTCTTGGTTTCCCAGGGCATCATTTACGTATTTACTCATTTCATCAAACTTTTTGTTATACTTCTCATCCATTTCTATAAGGGTGTTTTTTACATGTTGTTTCAGGGACTCTATTGCTTTCATAAAGTCAATTTTTTTCCACTTCTTCTTTGTTAGGGTGTTCAAGTCCTTGTGTTGTAAGATCATTGGGTTCTGGTGTTTCCATGTTGTTTTTCATATTGTTGGGTGAATTCTTGCCTTGGCGCCTGCCCATCTCCTCCTAACAATGCTATCTAATGGGTCTTTTAAGTCAAGAACAGGTTTCCCTGCTGACCAAGGGCCCCGCTTACAAAGTGCCCTTGCTCCGTTGTTTCCTGGCTCCAGCCGTGGGCCAAGATCGCTCTCACCACTCAGAAGGATCTTCAGGACCAGGACCAGGCTCCCCGTTTGCCCAGGACCTCATCCACAAAAGGCCTACCCCTTTGTAGGCCAGCCACCAAGACAGAGAAACTCCCACTGTCCTCTGCCCTGAGCTCCCGACCCAGTGCCCAAACAGGCTATACTGGGTGATCTCGCAGCCCCTCAGAAGTGAGGGGGAGTGGAAGAGGGCCCTGGGCACAAGCTGGGATGTGCCAGAAATAGAGAGGTCGCAGCAGAGGAGGAGCAGCCCCTGCAGAGGGTATCAGCCTTTGCAGGCCTACCAGGGGGGTGAAGGGGGTCTGAGAATGCTCCTGCTCCATTTCCTGTGTCCGGGCGCAGGCCCAGAACACTCTCCCCACTCAGGAGTGTCTTCAGGGACAGGACGCGGCTCCTCGTTCGCCCTTGGACCTCGCCAATAAAAGGCCTCCCTCTCTACAGGCCAGGCCCCCCAAAAACCTACTTGATTTAACTGAGCGGGCCAGTTGTCTGCCGCTTCTGTCCGCGCGGGCTGAGGATCCGCTGCTGCCGTCCGCCGCGGGCCGGGGCTCCGCCGCTGCTGCAGTCCGCCGCGGGCCCGGGCTCCTTCAACACCGCGGAGCCTCGACCTCTCCCCAGCCGCCTTAAAGAGCTGCCGCCTATCGTCGGTCACTGCCTAAGCGTGAAGCTGCTGGGACTTGGCTGCCGGTGAGCCTGGGGAGAGACCGGTGAGGGCTCAACTTAGTTGAGGGAAGTCTGGGCCTGAGGAGCGGTCGCGCGCAATGGCCTCTCTGCCTCGGTTGCCTGCGGCCACGCGCGAGATACAGGACCCGGGTCAGGCGAGAGTGGTGGACCTTCTCCCTAGCATCCGTGGCCAGGGGTGGGTGGCGCGGGCACTGATCCCAGCCTCCATGTATCCGCGTTCTCCTGCGACCAGCTGCAGTGGCTCCTGCTGGGACTTTCCTCTGAAGGACAGGTGCTCGGCGTGGACATCGCAGGAAAGAGCTCCCTGGTACAGTGCATCAGTCAGGTAAGCACTGCGTGCCCTGGCAGTCTTAGGGCATTTTCCCACGCTTTCTCTGGGGGAGGGGGTGTTACCAGTGCTCAGAAAACTGCATTCAGATCCTCAGCTGGGGCCCTAGTGCATACCCAGCTAGTCACTGCTTTTGGTAACTAGAACTCGCGAGATGTATGAAACGATGCAGAAAACCCTGTTTTCTTCTAGTTGAGAAACTGTCTACCCCCATTCCCACCCCATCTTACCTCTGAAAGATTGGGTCACATTAAGTTTCTAGACTCTACTGCGAATTCAGGAATTCACAATGAAAATTGGATTTTAGTATTCGGTCTTTGCTTTTCTACTCTATAATTAAGCTATTTTGAGAGTTCATTGTCAAAGTGATGTATCTTTTTATGCTTACTACCGTCACTCCCTTATCATCCCCATTTATCTCCAGAAGTTGCTCATTCATGTTTTTAAACCATTCCATTTTCCGGGTCTGGAGAAGTGCTCCAGCATTTGTAAGGTCATTGTCTGTAGAGGCGTTCCCTTGAGCTGGGATGACTCTGAGATAAATCGGTGTCATTTTGTATACCTTCATTTCTTGGGGATTTACAGACTGCATTAAGCACGTGTCTTCTTAAGTTTTGGGTGCATTCATTCCCCTGCATTTGGTTGACTGGAGTTATACTGTGATGATGATTCTGTTTTAATTCCCGAAGTGGAACTAGCTTAATTATCCTATCATTCATATTGGAACACAATGGTCATGTCATTTCATGTTAATTTCAGTTGCATCTCTTTGGCATCTGTTAAAGTTTTCTTTGAAAAATACTGCAAATGATATTTTGATTTTTTTCTTTTCTTTTTTTTATTTTTTCATTCAAAAATTTCCACTTCCTCCCCTCCTCCCATTCCCCTCCCACTCCCCCACTCACCCTCCTCTTTCCCCCTGCAGTCCTAAGAGAGGGCAGGGTACCCTGCCCTGTGGGAGGTCCAAGGCCCTCCCCCCTCCATCCAGGCTTAGGAAGATGTGTATCCAAATAGACTAGGGTCCTAAAAAGCCAGTACATACAGTAGAAACAAGTCCCAGTGTCATTATCAATGGCTTCTCAGTCCGCCCCCGTTGTGAGCCACATTCAGAGAGTCCGGTTTTTTCATATGCTCGTTCAGTCCCAGTCCAGCTGGATTTGGTGAGCTCCCATTAGATCAGGCACACTGTCTCAGTGGGTAGACCAACCCCTCGTGGTCTTGACTTCCTTGCTTATCTTCTCCCTCTTTCTGCTCTTCAACTGGACCTTTGGAGCTCAGTCCAGTGCTCTGAATTGGGTATCTGTCTCTATCTCCATCCATTATCTGAAAAAGGTTCTATGGTGATATTTGAGATATTCATCAGTGTGACTATGGGACAAGGCCAGTTCAGGCACCCTCTCCTGTGCTGCCCAAGAAATGAGCTGGGGCATCCCCATGGACACCTGGGATCCCCTCTAGAGCCAAGTCTCTTGCCAACACTAAAATGGCTCCCTTAATGAAGATATCTTCTATGCTCCTATATCCGCCCTTCCTCCATCTCCACCCTCCCACTCCCCCAAGCTCTCCCCAATCCTTCCCTTATCCCTTCTCTCTCCCCCTCTCCCCTTTTCCCCACTCCACCCTCACTCCCACCCCAGGCTCCCAACTTTTGCCGGGAAATCTGTCTGCTTCCAATTTCCAGGAGGATCTATATATGTTTTTCTTTGGGTTCACCTTATTATTTGGCTTCTCTAGGCTTGTGAACTATAGGCTAAATGTCCTTTGTTTATGGCTAGAGTCCACTAATGAGTGAGTACATACCATATTCATATTTTTGTGTCTAGGTTATTTCACTCAGTAAAGTGTTTTCTGTTTCCATCCATTTGCATGCAAAATTCAAGATGTCATTGTTTTTTTTTTTTTTTTACCACTGAGTAGTACTCTAATGCATATATATTCCATACTTTCTTTATCCATTCTTCCATTGAGGGACATCTAGGTTGTTTCCAGGTTCTGGCTATTACAAATAAAGCTGCTATGAACATAGTTGAACAAATGCTTTTGAAGTATGATTGGGCATCTCTTGGGTATATTCCCAAAGAGTGGTATTGCTGGATCTTGAGGTAAGTTGATCGAAATTTCCTGAGCAACTGCCAGACTGATTTCCAAAGTGGTTGCACAAGTTTGCATTCCCATCAGCAATGGATAAGTATACCCCTTACTCCACATTCTCTCCAGCATAGGCTGTCATTGGTGTTTTTGATTTTAGCCATGCTGACAGGTGTAAGACGGTATCTCAAAGTTGTTTTGACTTGCATTTCCCTGATCGCTAAGGAGTTTGAACATGACCTTAAGTGTCTTTTGGCCATTTGAACTTCGTCTGCTGAGAATTCTCTGTTCAGTTCAGTACCCCATTTTTTAATTGGATTAATTAGAGTTTTGATGTCCAGTTTCTTGAGTTCTTTATGTATTTTGGAGATCAGACCTTTGTCAGATGTGGGGTTGGTGAAGATCTTCTCCCATTCAGAAGGATGCCTTTTTGTCTCCAATGACAGTGGTTTTTTTTTTTTTTTTTTTTTTTTTGCATTAAAGAAGCTTCTCAGTGTCAGGAGTTCCCATTTAGTCAATGTTGCTCTTGTTGTCTGTGCTAGTAGGGTTATATGGAGGAATTGGTCTCCTGTGCCCATGTGTTGCAGTCTACTTCCCAGTTTCTCTTCTATCAGGTTCAGTGTGGTCAGATTCATATTGAGGTCTTTAATCCGTTTGGACTTGAGTTTTGCACATGGTGATAGATATGAATCTATTTTCATTCTTCTACAGGTTGACATCCAGTTATGCCAGCACCATTTGTTGAAGATGCTTTCTTCATTTCTTCCATTGTATAATTTTAGTTCCTTTGTCGAAAATCAGGTGTTCATAGGTTTGTGGGTTAATATCTGGGTCTTCGATTCAATTCCATTGTCTGCATCTCTGTTTTTATGCCAATACCAAGCTGTTTTCACTACTTTAGCTCTGTAATAGAGTTTGAAGTCAGCGATGGTAATGCCTCCAGAAATACCTTTATTGTACAGGAATGGTTTGGCTATCCTGGGTTTTTTGTTCTTCCATATAAAGTTGATTATTGTTCTCTCAAGGTCTGTGAGGAATTTTGTTGGGATTTTGATGGGGATTGAGTTGAATTTATAGATTGCCTTTGGTAGAACTGCTGTTTTTACTATGTTGATCCTACCCATTCAAGAGCATGGGAGATCCTTCCATTTTCTGGTATGCTCTTGAATTTCTTTCTTCAAAGCCTTAAAGTTCTTGTCAAATACATCTTTCACTTCCTTGGTTAGTGTAACCCCAGTATACTTTATGCTATTTGTGGCTATAGTGAAAGGTGAAGTTTCTCTGATTTCCCTCTCTGCTTCTCTATCCTTTGTGTATAGGAAGGCTATTGATTTTTTTTTTTGAGTTGATCTTGTATCCTGACACATCACTGAAGGTATTTTTCAGATGTAGAAGTTCTTTGGTAGAGTTTTTGGGGTCACTGATGTATACTATCTTATCATCTGCAAATAACAAAAGTTTGACTTCTTTTCCAAATCGAATCCCCTTAATCCCCTTATTGCTATTGCTAGAACTTCAAACACTATATTGCAGAGATATGGTGAGAGTGGACAGCCTTGTCTTGTTCCTGATTTTAGTGGAATGGCTTTGAGTTTCTCTCCATTTAATTTGATATTAGCTGTTGGCTTGCTTTATATTGCTTTTATTATATTTAGATGTGATCCTTGTATCCCTAACCTCTCCAAGATCTTTATTGTAAAGGGGTGTTGAAGTTTGTCAAATGCTTTTTCAGCTTCTAATGAAATAATCATTTAGTTTTTTTTTCCTTCAGTTTATTTATATGATGGATTACATTGATAGATTTTTGTATGTTGAACCAGCCCTGCATCTCTGGGATGAAGCCTACTTGATCATAATGGATAATTTTTGATGTGTTTTTGGATTCAGTTTGCCAGTATTTTATTGAGAATTTTCGCATCAGTGTTTCTGAGAGAGATTGGTCTGTAATTCTCTTTCTTGGTTGAGTCTTTGTGTGGTTTTGGTATCAGGGTAATGTGAGACACCATAAGGAGCATGGGTATCAACTCTTCTTGGAAGTTCTGGTAAAATTCTCTATTGTAACCATCTGGTCCTGGGCTTTTTTTGGTAGGGAGGTTTTTGATGGCAGCTTCTATTTCCTCATGACTTATAGGTCTATTTAAATTGTTCACCTGGTCTTGATTTAATTGTGGTATATGGTATTTATCTAAAAACAAGTCCATTTCTTTTACATTTTCCAACTTTGTAGCATATAAGCCTTTGTAGTAAGACCTAATTACTCTCTGAATTTCCTCAGTGTCTGTTGTTATGTCCCCCTTTTCATTTCTGATCTTGTTAATTTGCATGTTCTCTCTACCTTTTGATTAGTTTGATTAGGAACTTGTCAATCTTGTTGATTTTCTCAAAGAACCAGCTCTTTGTTTCATTGATTCTTTGGATTATTGTATGTGTTTCTATTTTGTTGATTTCAGCTCTCAGTTTGATTATTTCCAGTCTTCTACTCCTCCTGGGTGAGTCTGCTTCTTTTTTTTCTAGAGATTTCAGCTGTCCTGTTAAGTCTCTAATGTGGGCTTTCTCTGTTTTCTTTATGTGGGCACTTAGTGCTATGAATTTTCCCCTTAGCACTGCTTTCATAGTGTCCCATAGGTTTGGGTATGTTGTGACTTTTTTGTTGTTGTTGAATTCAAGGAAGACTTTAATTTCTTTCTTTATTTCTTCCCTGACCCAGGGGTGGTTCAGTAGTTGCCTGTTCAGTTTCCATGAGTTTGTAGGCTTTCTGGGGGTAGAATTGTTGTTAAATTCTAACTTTATTCCATGTTGATCTGATAAGACACAGGTGGTTACTATTTTTTTTTTTTTTGTATCTGTGGAGGTTTGTTTTGTTATCAAGTACGTGATCAATTTTCGAGAAGGTTCCATGAGATGCTGAGAAGAAGGTATATTCTTTCCTATTTGGGTGAAATGTTCTATCGATGTCTGTTAAGTCCACTTGATTCATTACCTCTGTTAGTTTTCTTATTTCTCTGTTAGGTTTCTGTCTAGTTGACCTGTCCATTGATAAGAGAGGAGTGTTGAAGTCTCCTACCATTAGTGTGTGAGATTTGATGTGTGCTTTGAGTTCTAGTAATGTTTCTTTTATATATGTAGGTACTTTTATATTAGGGGCATAGATATTCAGGATTGGGACTTCATCCTGATGAATTGTTCCTGTTATGAGTAAAAAGTGTCCCACTTCATTTCTTCTGATTGATTTTAGTTTGAAGTCAACTTTGTTAGAAATTAGTATGGCCACACTTGCTTGTTTCTTAGGTCCATTTGATTGAAAAACCTTTTCCCAACCCTTTACTCTGAGTAAATGTCTGTCTTTTTGGTGCAGGTGTTTCTTTTTTTTCTTTTTTTTTTCTTTTTATTGTTTATTTATTTATTAAAGATTTCTGCCTTCTCCCCGCCACCACCTCCCATTTCCCTCCCCCTCCCCCATCAAGTCCCCCTCCCTCATCATCCCTAAGAGTAATCCGGGTTCCCTGCCCCGTGGGAAGTCCAAGGACCACCCACCTCCATCCAGGTCTAGTAAGGTGAGCATCCAAACTGCCTAGGCTCCCACAAAGCCAGTACGTGCAGTAGGATCAAAAACCCATTGCCATTGTTCTTGAGTTCTCAGTAGTCCTCATTGTCCATTATGTTCAGCAAGTCCGGTTTTATCCCATGCTTTTTCAGACCCAGGCCAGCTGGCCTTGGTGAGTTCGTGATAGAACATCCCCATTGTCTCAGTGTGTGGGTGCACCCCTCGCGGTCCTAAGTTCCTTGCTCGTGCTCTGTCTCCTGCTCATGATTTGGACCTTGGGATTTCAGTCCGGTGCTCCAATGTGGGTCTTTGTCTCTGTCTCCTTTCATCGCCTAAATGTTTTTCTTTGGGTTCACCTTCTTAATTAGCTTCTCTAGGACCACGCATAATAGGCTCAACGTCCCCTATTCATGGCTAGAAACCAAATATGAGTGAGTACATCCCATGTTCCTCTTTTTGGGTCTGGCTCACCTCGCTCAGGATAGTGTTTTCTATTTCTGTCCATTTGCCTGCAAAATTCAGGAAGTCATTGCTTTTTACTGCTGAGTAGTACTCTAATATGTATATATTCCATACTTTCTTCATCCATTCTTCCATTGAAGGGCATCTAGGTTGTTTTTCCAGGTTCTGGCTATTACAAACAATGCTGCTATGAACATAGTTGAGCATATACTTTTGTCGTATGATAGGGCATTTCTTGGATATATTCCCAAGAGTGGTATTGCTGGGTCCAGGGGTAGGTGGATCCCGAAATTCCTGAGAAACCGCCACACTGTTTTCCAAAGTGGTTGCACAAGTTTGCATTCCCACCAGCAATGGATGAGTATACCCCTTTCTCCACAACCTCTCCAGCAATGGCTATCATTGGTGTTTTTTATTTTAGCCATTCTGACAGGTGTAAGATGGTATCTTAAAGTTGTCTTGATTTGCATTTCCCTGATCGCTAGGGAAGTTGAGCATGACCTTAAATGTCTTTTGGCCGTTCGCACTTCTTCTGTTGAGAATTCTCTGTTCAGTTCAGTGCCCCATTTTTTAATTGGGTTGATTAGCCCTTTACGGTCTACTTTCTTGAGTTCTCTATATATTTTGGAGATCAGACCTTTGTCTGTTGCGGGGTTGGTGAAGATCTTCTCCCAGTCAGTGGGTTGCCTTTTTGTCTTAGTGACAGTGTCCTTTGCTTTACAGAAGCTTCTCAGTCTCAGGAGGTCCCATTTATTCAATGATGCCCTTAATGTCTGTGCTGCTGGGGTTGTATGTAGGAAGTGTTCTCCTGTGCCCATGTGTTGTAGAGTACTTCCCACTTTCTCTTCTGTCAGGTTCAGTGTGTTCGGACTGATATTGAGGTCTTTAATCCATTTGGATTTGAGTTTTGAGTATGGTGATAGATATGGATCTATTTTTATTCTTCTACAGGCTGACATCCAGTTTTGCCAGCACCATTTGTTAAAGATGCTTTCTTTCTTCCATTGAATACTTTTATCTCCTTTATCAAAAATCAGGTGTTCATAGGTTTGTGGGTTAAAGCTAGTGTCTTCTATTCGATTCCATTGGTCGACTTCTCTGTTTCTATGCCAATACCAAGCTGTTTTCAATACTGTAGCTCTGTAATAGAGTTTGAAGTCAGGGATGGTAATGCCCCCAGACAATCCTTTATTGTATAAGATTGTTTTGGCTATCCTGGGTTTTTTGTTTTTCCATATAAAGTTGATTATTGTCTTTTCCAGATCTGTGAAGAATTTTGATGGGATTTTGATGGGGATTGCGTTGAATCTATAGATTGCTTTTGGTAGAATTGCCATTTTTACTATGTTGATCCTCCCAATCCAAGAGCAAGGGAGGTCCTTCCATTTTCTGGTGTCCTCTTCAATTTCTTTCTTCAAAGCCTTAAAGTTCTTGCCAAATAGATCTTTCACTTCCTTGGTCAGAGTTACCCCAAGGTATTTTATGCTATTTGTGGCTATCGTGAAAGGTGATGCTTCTCTGATTTCCCTCTCTGCTTCCTTATCCTTAGTGTATAGGAAGGCAACTGATTTTTTGGAGTTGATTTTGTAACCTGCCACATTACCAAAGGTGTTTATCAGCTGTAGGAGTTCTTTGGTAGAGTTTTTGGGGTCGCTTATGTATACTATCATATCATCTGCAAATAATGAAAGCTTAACTTCTTCCTTTCCAATATGGATCCCCTTGATCCCCTTATGTTGTCTTATTGCTATTGCTAGAACTTCAAGCACTATATTGAAGAGGTATGGAGAGAGTGGACATCCTTGTCGTGTTCCTGATTTTAGTGGGATGGCTTTGAGTTTTTCTCCGTTTAATTTAATGTTGGCTGTCGGCTTGCTGTAAATAGCTTTTATTATATTTAGGTATGATCCTTTTATCCCTAATCTCTCCAAGACCTTCATCATAAAGGGGTGTTGAATTTTGTCGAATGCTTTTTCAGCATCTAATGAAATGATCATATGGTTTTTTTCTTTCAGTTTATTTATATGGTGGATTACATTGATAGATTTGCGTATGTTGAACCAGCCCTGCATCTCTGGGATGAAGCCTACTTGATCATAATGGATAATTTTTCTGATGTGTTCTTGGATTCGGTTTGCCAGTATTTTATTGAGGATTTTTGCATCGATGTTCATGAGTGAGATAGGCCTGTCATTCTCTTTCTTGGTTGGGTCTTTGTGTGGTTTTGGTATCAGGGTAACTGTAGCTTCATAAAAGGAATTTGGCAATGACTCTTCTGTTTCTATATTGTGAAATACATTAAGAAGTATAGGTATTAGCTCTTCTTGGAAGGTCTGGTAGAATTCTGCATTGAAACCATCTGGTCCTGGGCTTTTTTTGGAAGGGAGATTTTTGATAACCATTTCTAATTCTTTGCAACTAACCGGTCTATTTAGCTCGTTCACCTGTTCTTGGTTTCGCTTTGGTATATGGTCCTTATCTAAAAATATGTCCATTTCTTTTGCATTTTCCAGTTTTGTGGCATACAGGCTTTTGTAGTAAGATCTAATGATTGTCTGAATTTCCTCTGTGTCTGTGGTTATGTCCCCCTCTTCATTTCTGATCTTATTTATTTGCGTGTTCTCTCTCTGTCATTTAATTAGTTTGGAAAGAGGTTTGTCGATTTTGTTGATTTTTCTCTAAGAACCAACTTTTTGTTTCATTGATTCTTTGGACTGTTTTCTGTGTTTCTATTTTGTTGATTTCCGCCCTCAGTTCGATTATTTCCAGTCTTGTACTACTCCTGGGTGCTTCTGCTTCTTTTTTTTTTTAGAGTTTTCAGGTGTGCTGTTAAGTCCCCAATGTACGCTTTCTCCGTTTTCTTTAAGTGGGCACTTAGTGCTATGAACTTTCCTCTGAGCACAGCTTTCATCGTGTCCCATAGGTTTGAGTATGTTGTCTCTTTATTTTCATTAAATTCAAGGAAGACTTTAATTTCTTTCTTAATTTCTTCCTTGACCCAGGTGTGGTTCAGTAGTTGACTGTTCAGTTTCCATGAGTTTGTAGGCTTTTTGGGGGTAGCATTGTTGTTGCCCTCTAACTTTAATCCGTGGTGATCTGATAAGACACAGGAGGACACTGATATTTTTTTGTATCTGTGGAGGTTTCCTTTGTTACCCAGTATGTGGTCAATTTTCGAGAAGGTTCCATGAGCTGCAGAGAAGAAGGTATATTCTTTCCTATTTGGGTGGAGTATTCTATAGATGTCGGTTAAGTCCATTTGCTTCATTACGTCCAACAATTCTCTTAAGTCTCTATTAGGTTTCTGTCTGATTGACCTGTCCATTGGTTAGAGAGGTGTGTTGAAGTCTCCTACTACTAGTGTGTGTGGTTTGATGTCTGCCTTGAGTTTTAGTAATATTTCTTTTACATAAGTGGGTGCTTTTATATTAGGGGTGTAGATATTCAGGATTGAGACTTCATCCTGATGAATTGTTCCTGTTATGAGTATAAAGTGTCCATCTCGATCTCTTCTGATTGATTTTAGTTTGAAGTCCGTTTTGTTAGAAATTAGTATGGCCACACCTGCTTTTTTCTTAGGACCATTTGCTTGAAAAACCTTTTCCCATCCCTTTAGTCTGAGTAGATGCCTGTCTTTGTGGTTGAGATGTGTTTCTTGCAAACAGCAGAATGTTGGATCCTGTTTTCGTATCCAATCTTTTAGTCTGTGTCTTTTTATAGGTGAATTGAGACCATTAATATTAAGTGATATTAATGACCAGTGTTTTTTTACTCTGGTTATTCCTATTGTTTTTGGTAGTAGAGTTTGTGTGTCTCCCTTCTTTGAGTCGTGCTGGTGAAGGGTCACTAGATGCCTAAGTTATTGTAGGCAGTGTTGGCTATGTTGGATTCCTTGTGTTGTGATTTTCCTTCTATTACTTTCTGTAGGGCTGGATTTGTGGCTACGTATTGTTTAAATTTGTTCTTATCCTGGAATGTCTTGTTTTCTCCATTGATAGTGAACGATAGCTTGGCTGGGTATAGTAGTTTGGGTTTGCATCCATGGTCTCTTAGTTTCTGCAGTACCTCTATCCAGGACCTTCTGGCTTTCATGGTTTCCATAGAGAAGTCAGGTGTAAGTCTGATCGGTTTACCTTTATAAGTAACTTGCCCTTTTTCCTTTGCAGCTCTTAATATTCTTTCTTTAATCTGTATATTTTGTGTTTTGATTATAATATGGGGAGGGGATGTTTTTCTTTGATCCAGTCTGTTTGGTGTTCTGTATGCTTCTTGAATATTCAAAGGAATATCTTTCTTTATGTTGGGAAAGTTTTCTTCTATAATTTTGTGAAAAATATTTTCTGGACCTTTGAGTTGTGACTCTTCTCCTTCTTGTATCCCTATTATTCTTAGGTTTGGTCTTTTTATTGTGTCCCATATTTCCTGAATGTTTTGCGACGAAACCTTGTTGGTTTTGCTGTTTTCTTTGATCAGTGCGTTTATTTTCTCTATGTTGTCTTCAGAATCTGAGATTCTTTCTTCCATCCTTTGTAGTCTGTTGATTATGCTTGTTTCTGTAGCCTCTGCTCGTTGACCTAGATTTTCTATATCCAACTGGTCCTCATTTTGTGTTTTCTTCCTTGCTTCAATTTCCGTTTTCAATTCTTGAAGTGTTTCCATTACCTGTTTGATCGTTTTTTTCTTGGTTTCCCAGGGCATCATTTACGTATTTACTCATTTCATCAAACTTTTTGTTATACTTCTCATCCATTTCTATAAGGGTGTTTTTTACATGTTGTTTCAGGGACTCTATTGCTTTCATAAAGTCAATTTTTTTCCACTTCTTCTTTGTTAGGGTGTTCAAGTCCTTGTGTTGTAAGATCATTGGGTTCTGGTGTATCCATGTTGTTTTTCATATTGTTGGGTGAATTCTTGCCTTGGCGCCTGCCCATCTCCTCCTAACAATGCTATCTAATGGGTCTTTTAAGTCAAGAACAGGTTTCCCTGCTGACCAAGGGCCCCGCTTACAAAGTGCCCTGGCTCCGTTTCCTGGCTCCAGCCGTGGGCCAAGATCGCTCTCACCACTCAGAAGGATCTTCAGGACCAGGACCAGGCTCCCCGTTTGCCCAGGACCTCATCCACAAAAGGCCTACCCCTTTGTAGGCCAGCCACCAAGACAGAGAAACTCCCACTGTCCTCTGCCCTGAGCTCCCGACCCAGTGCCCAAACAGGCTATACTGGGTGATCTCGCAGCCCCTCAGAAGTGAGGGGGAGTGGAAGAGGGCCCTGGGCACAAGCTGGGATGTGCCAGAAATAGAGAGGTCGCAGCAGAGGAGGAGCAGCCCCTGCAGAGGGTATCAGCCTTTGCAGGCCTACCAGGGGGGTGAAGGGGGTCTGAGAATGCTCCCGCTCCATTTCCTGTGTCTGGGCGCAGGCCCAGAACACTCTCCCCACTCAGGAGGGTCTTCAGGGACAGGACGCGGCTCCTCGTTCGCCCTTGGACCTCGCCAATAAAAGGCCTCCCTCTCTACAGGCCAGGCCCCCCAAAAACCTACTTGATTTAACTGAGCAGGCCAGTGGTCTGCCGCTTCTGTCCGCGCGGGCTGAGGATCCGCTGCTGCCGTCCGCCGCGGGCCGGGGCTCCGCCGCTGCTGCAGTCCGCCGCGGGCCCGGGCTCCTTCAACACCGCGGAGCCTCGACCTCTCCCCAGCCGCCTTAAAGAGCTGCCGCCTATCGTCGGTCACCGCCTAAGCGTGAAGCTGCTCGGACTTGGCTGCCGGTGAGCCTGGGGAGCCGACCGGTGAGGGCTCAACTTAGTTGAGGGAAGTCTGGGCCTGAGGAGCGGTCGCGCGCAATGGCCTCTCTGCCTCGGTTGCCTGCGGCCACGCGCGAGATACAGGACCCGGGTCAGGCGAGAGTGGTGGACCTTCTCCCTAGCATCCGTGGCCAGGGGTGGGTGGCGCGGGCACTGATCCCAGCCTCAATGTATCCGCGTTCTCCTGCGACCAGCTGCAGTGGCTCCTGCTGGGACTTTCCTCTGAAGGACAGGTGCTCGGCGTGGACATCGCAGGAAAGAGCTCCCTGGTACAGTGCATCAGTCAGGTAAGCACTGCGTGCCCTGGCAGTCTTAGGGCATTTTCCCACGCTTTCTCTGGGGGAGGGGGTGTTACCAGTGCTCAGAAAACTGCATTCAGATCCTCAGCTGGGGCCCTAGTGCATACCCAGCTAGTCACTGCTTTTGGTAACTAGAACTCGCGAGATGTATGAAACGATGCAGAAAACCCTGTTTTCTTCTAGTTGAGAAACTGTCTACCCCCATTCCCACCCCATCTTACCTCTGAAAGATTGGGTCACATTAAGTTTCTAGACTCTACTGCGAATTCAGGAATTCACAATGAAAATTGGATTTTAGTATTCGGTCTTTGCTTTTCTACTCTATAATTAAGCTATTTTGAGAGTTCATTGTCAAAGTGATGTATCTTTTTATGCTTACTACCGTCACTCCCTTATCATCCCCATTTATCTCCAGAAGTTGCTCATTCATGTTTTTAAACCATTCCATTTTCCGGGTCTGGAGAAGTGCTCCAGCATTTGTAAGGTCATTGTCTGTAGAGGCGTTCCCTTGAGCTGGGATGACTCTGAGATAAATCGGTGTCATTTTGTATACCTTCATTTCTTGGGGATTTACAGACTGCATTAAGCACGTGTCTTCTTAAGTTTTGGGTGCATTCATTCCCCTGCATTTGGTTGACTGGAGTTATACTGTGATGATGATTCTGTTTTAATTCCCGAAGTGGAACTAGCTTAATTATCCTATCATTCATATTGGAACACAATGGTCATGTCATTTCATGTTAATTTCAGTTGCATCTCTTTGGCATCTGTTAAAGTTTTCTTTGAAAAATACTGCAAATGATATTTTGATTTTTTTCTTTTCTTTTTTTTATTTTTTCATTCAAAAATTTCCACTTCCTCCCCTCCTCCCATTCCCCTCCCACTCCCCCACTCACCCTCCTCTTTCCCCCTGCAGTCCTAAGAGAGGGCAGGGTACCCTGCCCTGTGGGAGGTCCAAGGCCCTCCCCTCTCCATCCAGGCTTAGGAAGATGTGTATCCAAATAGACTAGGGTCCTAAAAAGCCAGTACATACAGTAGAAACAAGTCCCAGTGTCATTATCAATGGCTTCTCAGTCCGCCCCCATTGTGAGCCACATTCAGAGAGTCCGGTTTTTTCATATGCTCGTTCAGTCCCAGTCCAGCTGGATTTGGTGAGCTCCCATTAGATCAGGCACACTGTCTCAGTGGGTAGACCAACCCCTCGTGGTCTTGACTTCCTTGCTTATCTTCTCCCTCTTTCTGCTCTTCAACTGGACCTTTGGAGCTCAGTCCAGTGCTCTGAATTGGGTATCTGTCTCTATCTCCATCCATTATCTGAAAAAGGTTCTATGGTGATATTTGAGATATTCATCAGTGTGACTATGGGACAAGGCCAGTTCAGGCACCCTCTCCTGTGCTGCCCAAGAAATGAGCTGGGGCATCCCCATGGACACCTGGGATCCCCTCTAGAGCCAAGTCTCTTGCCAACACTAAAATGGCTCCCTTAATGAAGATATCTTCTATGCTCCTATATCCGCCCTTCCTCCATCTCCACCCTCCCACTCCCCCAAGCTCTCCCCAATCCTTCCCTTATCCCTTCTCTCTCCCCCTCTCCCCTTTTCCCCACTCCACCCTCACTCCCACCCCAGGCTCCCAACTTTTGCCGGGAAATCTGTCTGCTTCCAATTTCCAGGAGGATCTATATATGTTTTTCTTTGGGTTCACCTTATTATTTGGCTTCTCTAGGCTTGTGAACTATAGGCTAAATGTCCTTTGTTTATGGCTAGAGTCCACTAATGAGTGAGTACATACCATATTCATATTTTTGTGTCTAGGTTATTTCACTCAGTAAAGTGTTTTCTGTTTCCATCCATTTGCATGCAAAATTCAAGATGTCATTGTTTTTTTTTTTTTTTTACCACTGAGTAGTACTCTAATGCATATATATTCCATACTTTCTTTATCCATTCTTCCATTGAGGGACATCTAGGTTGTTTCCAGGTTCTGGCTATTACAAATAAAGCTGCTATGAACATAGTTGAACAAATGCTTTTGAAGTATGATTGGGCATCTCTTGGGTATATTCCCAAAGAGTGGTATTGCTGGATCTTGAGGTAAGTTGATCGAAATTTCCTGAGCAACTGCCAGACTGATTTCCAAAGTGGTTGCACAAGTTTGCATTCCCATCAGCAATGGATAAGTATACCCCTTACTCCACATTCTCTCCAGCATAGGCTGTCATTGGTGTTTTTGATTTTAGCCATGCTGACAGGTGTAAGACGGTATCTCAAAGTTGTTTTGACTTGCATTTCCCTGATCGCTAAGGAGTTTGAACATGACCTTAAGTGTCTTTTGGCCATTTGAACTTCGTCTGCTGAGAATTCTCTGTTCAGTTCAGTACCCCATTTTTTAATTGGATTAATTAGAGTTTTGATGTCCAGTTTCTTGAGTTCTTTATGTATTTTGGAGATCAGACCTTTGTCAGATGTGGGGTTGGTGAAGATCTTCTCCCATTCAGAAGGATGCCTTTTTGTCTCCAATGACAGTTCTTTTTTTTTTTTTTTTTGCATTAAAGAAGCTTCTCAGTGTCAGGAGTTCCCATTTAGTCAATGTTGCTCTTGTTGTCTGTGCTAGTGGGGTTATATGGAGGAATTGGTCTCCTGTGCCCATGTGTTGCAGTCTACTTCCCAGTTTCTCTTCTATCAGGTTCAGTGTGGTCAGATTCATATTGAGGTCTTTGATCCATTTGGACTTGAGTTTTGTGCATGGTGATAGATATGGGTCTATTTTCATTCTTCTAGCGGTTGACATCCAGTTGTGCCAGCACCATTTGTTGAAGATGCTTTCTTTCTTCCATTGTACACTTTTAGTTCCTTTATCGAAAATGAGGTGTTCATAGGTTTGTGGGTTAAAATCCGGGTCTTCTATATGATTCCATTGGTCGACTTCTCTGTTTTTATGCCAGTACCACGCTGTTTTCATTACTGTAGCTCTGTAATAGAGTTTGAAGTCAGGGATGGTAATGCCTCCAGAAGTTCCTTTATTGTATAAGATTGTTTTGGCTATCCTGGTTTTTTTGTTTTTCCATATAAAGTTGATTATTGTCCTCTCAAGATCTGTGAAGAATTTTGATGGGACCTTGATGGGGTTTGCATTGAATCTATAGATTGCCATTGGTAGAATTGCCATTTTTACTATGTTGATCCTCCCAATCCAAGAGCAAGGGAGATCCTTCCATTTTCTGGTATCCTCTTCAATTTCTTTCTTCAAAGACTTAAAGTTCTTGTCAAATAGATCTTTCACTTCCTTGGTTAGAGTTACCCCAAGATATTTTATGCTGTTTGTGGCTATCGTGAAAGGTGATGATTCTCTCATTTCCCTCTCTGCTTCAATATTCTTTGTGTATAAGAGGGCGACTGATTTTTTGGAGTTGATCTTGTATCCTGCCACATTACTAAAGGTATTTATCAGCTGTAGAAGTTCTTTTGTGGAGTTTTTTGGGTCGCTTAAGTACACTATCATATCATCTGCAAATAACGCAAGTTTAACTTCTTCCTTTCCAATTCGAATCCCCTTGATCCCCTTATGTTGTCTAATGCTATTGCTAAGACTTCAAGAACTATATTGAAGAGGTATGGGGAGAGTGGACAGCCTTGGCGTGTTCCTGATTTTAGTGGGATGGCTTTAAGTTTCTCTCCGTTTAATTTGATGTTAGTTGTCAACTTGCTGTAAATAGCTTTAATTATATTTAGGTATGACCCTTTTATCCCTAATCTCTCCAAGACTTTTATCATAAAGGGATGTTGAATTTTGTCAAATGCTTTTTCAGCATCTAATGAAACTATCATATGATTTTTTTCTTTCAGTTTATTTATATGATGGATTACATTGATAGATTTGCGTATGTTAAACCAGCCCTGCATCTCTGGGATGAAGCCTACTTGATCATAATGGATAATTTTTCTAATGTGTTCTTGGATTCGGTTTGCCAGTATTTTGTTGAGGATTTTTGCATAGAACTTCATGAGTGAGATTGGCCTGTAATTCTCTTTTTTGGTTGAGTCTTTGTGTGGTTTTGGTATCAGAGTTACTGTAGCTTCATAGAAGGAATTTGGCAATGACTCTTCTGTTTCTATATTGTGAAATACATTTAGGAGTATAGGTATTAGGTCTTCTTGGAAGTTCTGGTAGATGTCCACATTGAAACCATCTGGTCCTGGACTTTTTTTGGAAGGGAGGTTTTTGATAACAGCTTCTAATTCTTCGCGACCCATAGGTCTATTTAGGGTGTTTACCTGGTCCTGGTTTAACTTTGGTATATGGTATTCATCTAAAAAAGTGTCCATTTCTTTTGCATTTTCCAGTTTTGTGGCATACAGGCTTTTGTAGTAAGATCTAATGATTTTCTGAATTTCCTCTGTGTCTGTGGTTATGTCCCCCTTTTCATTTCTGATCTTATTAATTTGCAAATTCTCTCTCTGCCGTTTGATTAGTTTGGATAGGGGTTTATCAGTCTTGTTGATTTTCTCCAGGAACCAGCTTTTTGTTTTATTGATTCTTTCAATTGTTTTCTGTGTTTCTATTTTTTTGATTTCAGCCCTGAGTTTGATTATTTCCATTCTTCTACTCCTCTTAGGTGAGTCTGCTTCTTTTTTTTCTAGAGCTTTCAGGTGGGCTGTTAAGTCTGCAATGTGTGCTTTCTCTGTTTTCTTTAAGTGGGCACTTAGTGCTAGGAACCTCTCAGGACTGCTTTCATAGTGTCCCATAGGTTTGAGTATGTTGTGTCTTTATTTTCATTGAATTCAAGGAAGACTTTAATCTTTCTTTGTTTCTTCCTTAATCCAGGTATGGTTCAGTAGTTGACTATTCAGTTTCCATGAGTTTGTAGGCTTTCTGGGGGTAGCATTGTTGAATTCTAGCTTTAATCCATGGTGATCTGATAAGATACAGGTGGTTACAGATATTTTTTTTTTAACTGTGGATGTTTGCTTTGTTACCGAGTATGTGGTCAATTTTCGAGAAGGTTCCATGAGCTGCAGAGAAGAAGGTATATTCTTTCCTATTTGGGTGGAATATTCTATAGATGTCTGTTAAGTCCATTTGATTCATTACCTCCATTAATTCTCTTATTTCTCTGTTAGGTTTCTGTCTAATTGACCTGTCCATTGGTGAGAGAGGAGTGTTAAAGTCTCCTACTATTAATGTGTGTGGTTTGATTGCTGCCTTGAGTTTTAGCAATGTTTCTTTTACATACGTGGGTGCTTTTATATTAGGGGCATAGATATTCAGGATTGAGACTTCATCCTGATGAATTGTTCCTGTTATGAGTAGAAAATGTCCCTCTTCATTCCTTCTGATTGATTTAAGTTTGAAGTCAACTTTGTTAGAAATTAGTATGGCCACACCTGCTTGTTTCTTAGGTCCATTAACTTGATACACCTTATCCCAACCCTTTATTCTGCGTAGGTGTCTGTCTTTGTAGTTGAGGTGTGTTTCTTGTAAACAGCAGAATGTTGGATCCTGTTTTCGTATCCAATCTCTTAGTCTGTGCCTTTTTATAGGTGAGTTGAGTCCATTGACATTAAGTGATATTAATGACCAGTGGTTGTTAACTCCGGTCACTTTTTTAGTAGTAAATTTTGTGTGTTTCCCTTCTTTGTGTTGTGCTGGTGAAGGGTCTCTAGTTGTCTGAGATATTGTGGTCATTGTTGGACTCCTTGGTTAGTGATTTTCCTTCTATTACTTTGTGTATGGCTGGATTTGTGGCCACGTATTGTTTAAATTTGTTTTTATCCTGGAAAATTTTGTTTTCTCCATTTATAGTGAACGAAAGTTTGGCTGGGTATAGTAGTCTGGGCTTGCATCCACGGTCTCTTAGTTTCTGCAGTACATCTATCCAGGACCTTCTGGCTTTCATTGTTTCCATAGAGAAGTCAGGTGTAAGTCTGATAGGTTTACCTTTATAAGTAACTTGGCCTTTTTCCTTTGCAGCTCTTAATATTCTTTCTTTGTTCTGTATGCTTTGTGTTATGATTATTATATGGCGAGGGGATGATTTTTTTTTTTTTGATCCAGCCTATTCGGTGTTCTGTATGCTTCTTGAACCTTCGTAGGTATATCTTTCTTTAGGTTGGGAAACTTTTCTTCTATAATTTTATTAAATATATTTTCTGGACCGTTGAGATGCACTTCTTCCCCTTCTTCTACTCCTATTATTCTTAGGTTTGGTCTTTTTATTGTGTCCCATATTTCCTGAATGTTTTGTGATGAGAGTTTGTTGGCCTTGCTGTTTTCTTTGATCAGCGTGTTTATTTTCTCTATGGTATCTTCAGAATCTGAGATTCTTTCTTCTATCTCTTGTATTCTTTTGGTTATGCTTGTTTCTGTAGACTCTATTCGTTTACCTAGATTTTCCATGTCCAGCCAGCCTTCTGTTTGTGTTTTCTTCTTTGCCTCCAATTCAGTTTTCAAGACTTGAACTGTTTCATTATCTGTGTGATTGTTTTTCCTTGGTTTCCTAGGGTATCATTCACTGATTTACTCAATTCTTCAAACTTTCTGTAATACTTCTCATCCATTTCTATAAGGGCATTTTTTACATGGCTGTTTAAGGGCGTCAATCACTTTCATAAAGTCAATTTTTTCTACTTCTTCATGATTAAGGTGTTCATGTCCTGTTGTGAGGTCGCTGGGTACTGGTGGTTTCATATAGTTTTTCAGATTGTTGGGTGAATTCTTGCATTGGCGCCTGCCCATCTCTTCCTCCGAATGCTCTCCTATGGATCTTCTTTTACAGGATCAGGTCTCCTTGCCTACGGTTGTACCTTCCCAGTGATGGTACTCCCCAGTGATGGTTCTCCTGGTGCTCCAGTGATGTCTCTCCTGGTGACAATATCAGATCTCCGTGCCCAATGATGGCTCTCCTGGTGCCAAGATCCGCTCTCCTTGCTGGTTGGGTATTCGTAAACAAAGCGCCTACCTTGCTTGGTGCAGGCAGGCCAGTGAAACAAAGGAACTCCCGTCTGCCTGTTTTTCCTGAGGATTCGCCCCCAGTGCCCAGACAGGCCAGTGAAACAAAGGAACTCCCGCCCGCCTGTTTGCCCTGAGGATTCGCCCCCAGCGCCCGGACAGGCTGAGCTAGGTGGTGTTATGTGCCCAAAGAAGGAAGGGGGCAGAAGGAAGAAGGGTTCTGGATGCTAGGTGGGTGGGATAGGAACAGAGAGGCAGTCTGCAGGGAGTAGAGTCTCTGCAGGGAGCCCAGGAGGGGTGGGGGGTGTGAGGAACTTCTGAGTTCCCTGTCCGGGGCTGCTGCCGCATCACCCTTACTGCATATCTTTATTCCTTTTGTGACCAGGACGGCTTCTTAAAAGGCTAAGATGCAATGGGACTAGGGTTAAGGCTGCTTTGCCTTTTGGCTCTGTCTAGTCTGACCAGTTAGAGGAGGTCTGTACATTGCCTCTGAGAGCCATACTATCCAGATGCAGGGTCAGGTCATAGCAGGTATGTAGTCATTAAACAAGTTGTAGCACTCTGCTCACGAACCCCATTTACATGCTCCATAGCTGGACCTCCAGAAAGTGTCAGAGATCATGCTGGTAGCAGGGCCCAAGAAGCTGCTGTTTCAAACCATATGGCTTTTTTTCCCTCCTACCACTGAATCAGCAAAACCTGTCTTAAAGGAGCTGCAACACACTGCCACACTGGAAAAAAAATTACAGCTAAACTTTGGGGTTTTTATGTGTATCTAGAGTTCCTTTTCGAGTTTTTTTTAGGTTTTACATGGATATAGTCAACCACTATTTGTTGTAAAGAAGCTGCTTTTTTTGTTCTTGGCTGCTCAGATCTGAAATAATCACACAAAAAAACTGTATTAATTAAATCACTTCTTGGCCTATTAGCTCTAACTTCTTATTGGCCAACTCTTACATCTTAATTTAACCCATTTCTAGTAATCTGTGTATTGCCACGTGGCTGTGTCTTACTGGGTCAAGTTATGTCTGGCTCCAGCAGACTACATGACTTCTCTCTGACTCTGCCTTCTTTCTCCCAGCATTCAATTTAATTTTCCCTACATAGCTCTATTCTACTTTGTCACAGTCTCAAGACCGTTTCTTTAATATCACATTAAATATTCACAGCATACAAAAGGGAACCCCACATCACTCATCCACCTTGTTTCTATACTCTACTCCATCCTCTACCAGACCCTGTTCCACAGCACCCACTCTTGTTTTAAAGCCTTCAGCTGGATTCCCATTCACAGAGAGACAACCTGACGAGAGCTCTAGAGTCAGCAGAGCAAACCTGGCTTTACTTTTGCCTCTGCATCCAATGCTGAGTGTAAGACCTGAGCAGACAGCTCAGTTGTCTGGCCTGTGCTTCTCCAGACATTCCACACCCAGATGGTGCCAATTTATGCAGGGGAGAAAGGAAATGTATTTGAAGAGAGTTAAAGTAAGGAAGAGACTCTGCCTAGCAGTGAACTGCAGGCATCCTGGAAAAACTTTCCAGAGGCAGAGGACTGGGAGACTCAGTTTGCAAGCTGACCTAAAAGAATTATTCCATGGCTTCCAAGGGGAGTAAGGGAAGAGCTGGCCACGTCCCTGCTCTGCACCTGGCCCCCAGAGCATCTCTGTCAGGCTAGGATGTATGGGATCATTGGGTTTACATTCAAACAGGCCTCATTCTTACCAATTTGTTTGCCTTGTGGGAAATGGAATCAGGCTAACTAAAGGGATGATTCTAAGTAGGAGGTGGCACAAACCTTAGGAAAAGCTGCTACTAGTAAGGATTGAGCATCTGATGGGTGGAAACAATCTCTTGAGGTTCAGAGAAAAGCCTTAAGGGTAGAAACTTTGGATTCTGACAGTTCAAGTTCAAGTTGCTTTAATTTGTTTGGTCAGTTGCGTTTTTAATCAGGATTTCTCCATGTATCCATGGCTATCTTGGAACTTGCTTGTAGATCATGTTGGGATAAAACACAGAGCTCTGCCTGCCTCTGCCTCCCTAGTTCTGGGAGTAAGGTATGTACAATCACCACCCTGCCAAATTCAAGGGCATGACTTGTGACAAGATGTTAACGTCTCTGAGACTGTTTCTTCATTGAAAAAACCTGAGAAACAAAGACAATTCAACTGTTGTGTTATTCACCCCTAAGTGGGCCTAGACTCAGTAGAGAGTAAATTTTAAATAGTACACCTCCTCACTCAAATTAACTTAGCTACTATGGGGAGCCTGTTATCTTTGCATTTGGGAGATTAAGGTAAGATAATCTCAAGTAGAAGTTTAGACCCAGCTTGATAGAGAGACCCTGTCTCAAAAACACACCAAAAATACAAAGAATTACTAGTATTGAGGGGTAAGGTGGAAGAAGATTTTTTGTACTTTTTTTGGAGGAAAATAACAAAACCCAGCTATCGCTCCTTACTCTAAAACTCTATTTACCATAAGAAACAGATGATGTGGGATTCTGCTCTGTATGCTGTGAATATGTTTTATTGTCATTGATTAAAAAGGAAGCTGATTAACAACTTTACCTAACAGAGTAAAGTTGCCAGGTGACAACTCCAAACAGAGATATAATGAGAAAGTAGGCAGAGTCAAGAAGAAGCCATGTAGCTACCAGAGGAGAAAGATGCTCCGAACTTTACTGATAAATCATGAGCCTTGTGGTTAAATATAAAATAATAGAAATGGTTAATTTAACATACACTTAAGCTATCAGACAAACAGTATTGCAAATAATGCAGTTTCTGTGTGATTATTTGGAGTCTGGGTGGCAAGGAAATAAACAATCAGCCTCCGCCAACAGACAGATCTCCTTCCATCATCTCATCCCATTTACCCAGGGCGTGAGGAAGGGCAGGGCCAAGATATCTGTGGGTGCGTGTGTATATTTGTTTATCAAACTATGGTGCATGCACGTGTATGTACGTGTGTGTGTGTGTGTGTGTGTGAAGAGAGAGAGAGAGAGAGAGAGAGAGAGAGAGAGAGAGAGAGACTTAGTTCTCCTACCCATGGTCAGCATGATGTCTGGGGTTCTGTATCCAGTCCTAAAACAGACACTGTGGCCTATGAATAAAGTGACCCATCGTTATCAATTAAGTTGTCCAATTATTCATCCTCACCTCTCACCAACTGCCCCATCTACTCCTTTCTCTGTAGCTTCCCACCAGATGTGTGCTTTCTCACCTCTGGCTGTTTGCAGGTACTGCCTCTGTCTTTCTGGATTGTCTTCACTGTTCTCCACCTTAGAGCCATTAGTGCTGGCCCAAGTCTGACACATAAGCCTTCTGTGTGCTCCAGTAGTTCCCTGTACACATACATAGAATATAACCAGTGTGGACACGCTGTCCATCTGATTTGGGAGGTTATATCGTATGGTTGCTGAATAGTGGATCTTGTCATGAGTCCACTGCTTGTCCTAGTACATGGCTGTTGACTAGATAACAGTGGGGAACTATCCAGCATTTAGCTAGATGGTGACAAAGTCTGGGTGCAAACATAAGCATATTACATTCTTCTCGTTTTGTAATGTAAGGGTACTTACATAATTTTATTCTCAACTATGAGTGGTGCTCTCAATCTGCCCTACTGGCTTATGCTAACCTATTTCTAAAGCCTTTCTGTCTAGGTTCTGCTCGAGTACATCCTTGTTCCTTGTAAGCTCCTCCTTCAGGATCAGTATGCTGACATTCACAATCTATGTCAGGAGGAATGAAAAGCATAGAAATTTTAAAGAAAAGTATTTTCTGAATGATGAAAAAAAATTAGTGAAGTGTTTGCATATTTAATAGTTTCTATTAAAATACACTAATTAGAAATCAATCATTTAAAACTCTTTATGGCATCCGTAGCTTTTTGGTGGATTTTTAAGGTGGCAACCAGTCCTTCTGCCCAAGTGCTACCCCCTTAAATATTATTCTTATCAATAAATATTTTGGTAGGGAGAAAAAACAGTTGATTAACAATTTACCTGCATTTTTCTCCTCCAGTATTATATAGGCATGGAATTCCTGAGTGCAGTCATTGTGTCCTCTCCTGAAGACCCAGTTTCCAGCAATTCTTCCCCAACTCTGACTTTTACACCCTTTCTTGCTCCCTCTTCTACAGTAACACCTGAGCCTTGGGTGCTGCTGTGGTGGTTAATTTTTGCCAGTTTGACACAAACCTAGACATAATGTGGGATGAAGGAGGAAAATTCTCCATCACATTTTCCTGTAGGCAAGTCATTGGAGACATTTTTATGATTAATGATTGATGTAGGAAGGTCCAGCTTACTGTGGGTAGCAGTAATCTGTACAGATGGTCCTCATTCACAAAAGAAAACAGTCTGAGAAAGCCATAGGGAACAGGCCAATAAGCAGTGATCCTCCTTGCTACCCCCTCTCGTGTGTGTGTGTGTGTGTGTGTGTGTGTGTGTGTGTGTGTGAAAGACAAGGTAGATATGTGGAGGTCAGAGGACACCATCTTGGAGTTGGTTTAATTCTCCTATCATGGATTCCAGGAATGGAATTCAGGTTATCAGGCTTGTATGGAATATGGTTTTAGGTGCTGAGCCATTTCAATGGCCCTTTTCCCATGTTTTCTTTCCATTAAAAAATAAAAACAGAAGTGTTTCTTATATTTCTCTCCTTCCCTAAATAAGCAAATGCTTGTAAAATGCTAGCTAGTAAGGAAAACATAGGGCTGTGCATGCAGCTTGGGGGTAGTGTGAGCTTGCCTCATACATGGGTCCAGAAGAAATCATTGTATATCCCCTGCTCTTTGAATTATTGTTATGTGTTGTATATAACCATATATAGGCCTATAGGGAATTTTCTTCAGAATTTAAGATTTCTTATAACTCAACACTAGAATGACAGCCCAGTGACACAGAGAGCAATAAATGGATCTGAAGAGAAATTTTGTTAGTATTCAGGCACATCCTCACACAACACCTCACACCATCTGCCTGGCTGTATAGCAAATGGTATCCTGTCCCTTTAAGTGACCCTCTGCTCACTCTCAGTCTCTCTAGTGCTCTCCCTCCCTTCCCCCTCTCTCTTTTTCTCTTTTTCCCTCACTGAGGCAAGCAGGTCTCAGCCTCTTTTCCTTCTCCCTCCTCCCTCTCTCTCTCTTTCTCTTTCTCTCTGTCCCTTCCTCCCATCCCTTCCTCCCCACTACACCTCCCCTTTTAATAAAACTTTGCACTCAATCTTCATCTACATGGCATATTTGTCTGTCCCTAACCAGCCGCGGGTTGAACCTCTCCCTCATACCATGGGACCTGGAAAGATTTCCAAATGTCCCACTGCCACACTGGAAGATGTTCAACATCATCAGCTGTCAAGTGTTACAAATCAAATTTCAATGAGATGATACTTGATACCATTAAGATGGTGAAAATATAAAAGATAAGTCAGTCCTGGTTTCACAGCTCTGGAATCCCAGCACTTGGTAGAGGAGTGTGTGTGTGTGTGTGTGTGTGTGTGTGTGTGGTGTCTATCACATATGAATTTGAAGCTGGACAGCAAAATATGGTCTAAATATTGAAAAGTACATGTTGCATGCTGAGGATATGAGTCTCAGGGAAAGCACTTGTCTAGCATGCACAGGTGCTGGGACACATGTGAGAGTGTAAACACACCAGAGAACAGGAACCTGCTGCTGCATTACTGCTGGAATGTAGATTAAAATGGTGCAGCCACCAGCACCTGAGCATTTATATAAGAAAAAAGGGAGAAACCCCAATTACCTACTGCTTGATGAGTAGGTAAACAAAGGGTGGTGTGTTAATAGAGTGGTCTAGTTTCTAGTCATGGAAAGGGGTAGAGAAAGGATACATCCCATAACATGAATAAATATCACAAACATTACTTTCATTTGAAAGTAGCCAAAGGACTGAAGAATGGGGCACTTCTTTATTAGATGATTTGATTTCTCTTTAATACCCAGAATGAGACACTTGAAACAGAAAGTTAGATTGATAACTAATAGGTGGTAGGGGTCTGGAGAAATGAAGAGTAACTACTAATGAATAAAGAGTTTTTTTCTCGAATGAGAAAATTATTTTAAAAGTAAATAGAATGATGGTTGCATAATTTTAAGAACATAGTAAAAAAATACCTACTGGGTTATATACTTTAAAAGAGTGAACTTACTACATAAATGTATTACTTCTCAATATCTACAGATCACATTTCATGTCTATGTATGTTTTGTCTGCATATATGTATGTTCACTGTGTGCATGCCTGGTGCCTGCAAAGAGACAAGAGGGTGTTGGATCCCCTAGATATAAATATCTGTGAGCTTCCTTCCATTTGGGTGTGGTTGTAGGTTGAAGGGTTTGTGCTGAGAGGTATTGAGGACTACTTTTCTCCTCCAGGGGCATGTAGAGTACCTTCCAGGACAGTGATCTGTGGTTAGTAGGTGAATAATGTAGTTAGACACCAGCTCAACTTCTCCATATTCAGTGACAGAAGTGTTACCTCCAGAAACAAGACCTTAACATCAGCTTGTGTGAGCAACCAAGAGACTTGGCAATAGCCTGTGCTATTTGATGGTTTCCATGGGTACCTTTGGTGAATGACTCAAAAGGCTGTAACCTGTTCTTGGCACTGGAGGTTTAATTTGGTGGCACAAGATATCTAGTTGAAGTCTTCTCTCCCTGTTGTTTTTTATCTCCCTGTGAGTTCCTTTCACATATGTATAGGAAGATTCTAGGATAATCAATGTCCATATAGTTTTTCAAAGGACCTTTAGTATTGATTGTCCCTCTCCATTTTCCTTCCTTTACCTTTCTGTCCCATCCCCTTTTCATTAAACCATCCAATTCTAGTTTTCCTTAATAGCTACATAACACTATAGACTTTTTCCTTTCCTTGAGAGATACTCTCCTCCCTCCTGGTCCCTTACTAGGTTCCATACCTCTGTGGGTATTCAGATTGAAGTTCCCATATCAGAACCATAACATCCTTAAAACAGAAAACATACAATATTTGTCTACATGTACTGAGCACTGTATGTTTTGTCGCTGGAGTCTGATATGGGCATGCACAGAACACACACTTGGTGCACAGCTGCTGAGTACCATTGTGAGGTCATAGCGCATCACTATGCCCCTAGAACTGTGTTGCTAAGAGTGAAGCAGAATTCAGCTCACACTGAACCAAGGATCTGTCCAAGCAGGACGCTTATTTGGTTCAGTGGGGAGTTTTAACCAGATTTTGAACGTTTGTTTACTGTTGGGTTTGGGAGGGTGCGGGTGGTTAAAGGGGAAGGCAGGGAGGGGCAGTAGGGCCAGTAGGGCCAGGAGGGCTGGGAGGGCCGGGAGGTCCCAGAGGGTGGAAGGGGGGCGTGGTTGTCAGGAGGGCCAGGAGGGCCAGGAGGGCCTGTGGGGCCTTGAGCCTCAAAATGCAGGAGGATATGGAATATGATGCCCTAACCATTCGGGCCCCTCAGCGGTCTCGCTGGTATACCCGCCTGTGGCCAGCATGCCTGGGTCATGGGTGCTTGGGTCCAAGACAGCAGCGATTTCCCTTGTACCTTATTGGGTACGATCCTGTGGGGCGGTTCCAAAGGGCGGCCAGTGTGGGTGATGTGGCTTTGGTAGAAAGATTGATCAATGCCAGTGAACACCATGTCAACGAATGCGACAGGAGGGGCAGGTAATGGGGCCTGAGGAGGGGCGAGGGGCAGGAGGGGCAGAAACTGTTGGGGACAGTCAGGGTCTACCAGGGAGAAACATACCTTCCAGATCTGCAGCCTGCGGGGGGGGGGGCAGATGTCATGCTTAAGGCTCTTCTTTCATGGAGACCTCTGGGTGTGTACCTGCTTTAGGCTCCTAGGCACCTGAAACCTGCACACCTTGGAAGGCCATCTCCGAGGCTTTTTTTAAGAGAAGCAAAACAAAGAACTTCAGTTAGTTTACAAATCCCTTTACATTGTCTCTTTTAGAGCACTTTATTGAGGGCTTTAAAGGAATTTCTCTAAGAAAACCACATACATCTTTTTATGTGTACACTTATAATTTTTTAGGTTTCAGTGTTTTGGCTGCATGTATTTTCAGTGTACCACACAAGCATAGGAAGAGGGTGTTGGATCTCCTGGAACTGGAGTCATGGACAGTTGTGATCTGCTGTGTGGGTGCTAGGAATCAAACCCAGGTCCTCTGCAGGAAAAACTAGAGCTTGTAAATGTCAAGCCATCTCTCCAGCCCTTTAATGTATATGTTTTTAGTGCTGTTATATGCAACACAGAAAATTGTATCATAAGATAAATTTTCACATAAAAAGCCAACTCAAAGCCAAAAAACCCCACAAAGAATTAACAAGAAATCTTATGTCTGTTTCATGCTTGCTGAGGTATTTCATAAGGAAATTTTCAACTTGAACTATAACTCTGTCCCCCGGCCCCTTATATACATGTTGTGTGTGTTTTGGTACATACATGAAGGCTAACGGTTGACATTCTCTTTGAAAATTTCTTTTCATGTCATTAAAAAAATCATATGTGTGTGTGCACCTGTGCCTCACACATGCCAAGTAAGTGTGTGAAGGTCAGAAGAGAACTATCGACAGCTGTGTTCTGCTGTGTTTTGGATTCTGGGGATTGAACATAGGCCATTGGCTCTGCCAGTAGGTGCCCTCACCTGATGAACCACCCTGTGGTTCCTCCACCTCAGCTTTTTAGACAGATTCTCTCACCCAAATCCCCGCTGTGTTTGACTGATTGTCTTGGCGTATACTGATTGACCTAGACTTGCTGGCAAGATAGATTTGGGGATCCTCCTGTATCCACATCTCCAGCACCAGTTTCTCAAGGTGCTGGGGGTTCTGAAGTTGGGGTCTCAGGCTTGCAGGGTGAGTGGTTTTCCAACTGAGTTGTAACAATCACTGCAGCCCTCTTTCCTAGTCCTTGTTTCCTGTTTCTTGCTAGATTATAGGCAGGAAACAATGACCCTCAACAGTAGATTCTCCATAGCTCACATGCTTCTTGATCATGTCTATGGTTGTGAGGTTATTTAGTCTATAGTTATTCAGTCTTCCAAATGACAGCTTCATACAAATATTAGAACAGTAAATTATTGTTTCAAAGTATTTTTGCTTAATAAGTGTATTCTTTTTTTTTATTGAAAAAAAAATTTTCCGCTTCCTCCCTGCCTCCCATTTCCCTCCCCCTCCTCCCGCCCCTCTCCCCCTCCCCCCACTTCTCTTCTCCTCCCTCTCTAGTCCCAGGAGCAGTCAGGGTTCCCTGCCCTGTGGAAAGTCCAAGGTCCTCCCCCCTCCATCCAGATCTAGGAAGGTGCACATCCAAACTGTCTAGGCTCCCACAAAGCCAGAACCTGAAGTAGTATCAAAACCCAGTGCCCTTGTCCTTGGCCTCTCGTCAGCTCTCATTGTCCGCCATGTTCAGAGAGTCCGGTTTTATCCCATGCTTTTTCAGTCACAGTCCAGCTGGCCTTGGTGAGCTCCCAATAGATCGGCCCCACTATCTCAGTGGGTGGGTGCACCCCTCGTGGTCCTGACTTCGTTGTACATGTTCTCCCTCCTTCTGCTCCTCATTAGGACCTTGGGAGCTCAGTCCGGTGCTCCAGTGTGGGTCTCTGTATCTATCTCCATCCATCACTAGATGAAGGTTCTATGGTGATATGCAAGATATTCATCAGTATGGCTATAGGATAGGTTCATTTCAGGTTCCCTATCCTCAGGTGCCCAAGGAACTAACTGGGGACATTGCCCTGGGCATCTGGTAGCCACTCCAAGTTCAAGTCTCTTGCCAACCCTTAGGTGGCTCCCTTAACTAAGGTATGAGTTTCCCTGCTCCCCTATCCAACCTTCCTATATCCCCAATCATCCCGTTTCCCCAAGTTCCCCTCATCCTCTCCTTCACACTTTTCTCTCTCCATCTCCCCTTACCCACATCCCACCCCACCCCACCCCCAAGATTCCAATTTTTTGCCTGGCAATATTGTCTATTTCCCATAGCCAGGAGGATAACTATATGTTTTTCCTTGGGTTTGCCCTCTTGTTTAGCTTCTTTAGGACCACAAATTATAGACTCTGGCCCCCTATCCATGGCTAGAAACCAATTATGAGTGAGTACATCCCATGATCTCTCTTTGGGTCTGGGTTACCTCACTCAGGATAGTATTTTCCATTTTCATCCATTTGCATGCAAAATTCGAGAAGTCATTGTTTTTTACCGCAGAGTAGTACTCTAATGTGTATATATTCCACACTTTCTTCATCCATTCAAGTGTATTCTTTTAAAACATTGAATTTTCCAGCTGTATTTATCCATTCTGCCAATCTACTTATTCCCTGCACGTAACTTAGATATCTACTGTACAGCATACAAATCTACTAGCTCTCAAGACCCTCTCATTCTTAAGATATTACATTTCTCTGTCCAGTCAGCTTTCCTGACGTTCTATAAATTTAAATATTGAAAACAATGAATGATGCTCAGTTGAATCCCTAGTAATTTTTGTCTTTAAACTTTTTGAAAATCAAAGCAAGGGATCTATGATACCCATGGGTTATCTCCTTCTGTATAGATTTACTAAGTTTTGGTGCTAATTCATGGAGGTATAAGGCAAAGAGCCATTTGCTACCACCCGGTGTCTATATTAACATGGACATTCTGTCTATTGACTGAGGACTATGTTGTTGGCAAATATAGAAACATTAATTCTGGGCATTGAGATATGAAAAAAAATTAAAGTATTGATGACTGAAATTTTAGGTTTTTCTTTGTTGTTATTGCTATTCTAAATATGTTTACATTTCATAGTCTTAAGAGCTGAAATTTACATAGATACATGTGACCTTTAGAAGTGTCATGGGCCTGTGGATTGTGTCATATTTCATTGGATGTAAGGCACAATGGACTGCATGGTGACCTTTTATTTTGTATGGTAGCAAAGTAAAAAACATTGCCAATTATAGTCATAAAATATCATGAATTATAAGTGGCAGACATCAGCGATGCTAAAGTGTGAAATAAAGAGTAAGGTGGGTGCAGTGGAACTGCCTGCATTCTTACCTACTGGGAGGATTACCTAGTTCAAGGCCAGCTTAGGGAATATAGTTTTAAAATATTGTAAAGATACTTGAGTAAAAACTTTCACATCTGCAGTAGGTATAATTCTGCTATTTCTCTTCATTGAAATATTGTGTTTGTTACCATTAGGAACAAATTGTAATTGAATCCAGCAAACACTGAGCTGTCAGGTGCTGGGAGCATTTGTACGTGCTCTTGAAGATGTGAGTTGAAGCATCACAGCAGCACTGTGTAAGAGAGCTGCAGTGTTGAATCCCCATTCTACAGATGGAGAGATTGATTTGTGGAGCTCATAGGAAGTCTGTGTTGTAACTAGAAACACTCAGTGATTAGAGTAGGATTCAGATCCAATCTGAGTTCAATCTACTGGGCATTCTCCTGTTATCCAGAGAGGCTGCTCTGAGGAAGGATGAAGCTTGTGATAGAGCACTCGCCTTGAATGGGACAGCCATGCACTATATGCCTAGCACAGAAAGTGAACACCTGAGTAGAGAAATAAGTAAATAAGAAAATTTCCCTTTCTTCTCTTACATCAGAAGGAAATGCACATTGGTGTCTACTTGAGTGTGCCTTTACATAATAATCTGTAATTTCCTAAAATGTCCTCTCAATTTGTAGGAGTGCACTGCACTACGCCTCTGCCCATAATCATCCTAATGTAGTGACATTGCTATCGTCCAACGACTGTACCGATATTAATATGAAGGATGATGAAGGCTGCACACCCTTAATTAAGGTAGCTATCGCAAAACACTTTTGGTATAAAGTGGATTAGAAATCATCCTTGTTTGGTTTTTGTTGCTGTGATGAAACACTGGCCAAAACCATCTCAGGAAAGGAAAGGTTTATTTGGCTTACAATTCCACATCACAGTCCGTCATGAAGGGAAACCAGGTCAGGAGTTCAATCAGGACCTGAGGGAGGAAATGAAACAGAGGTCATGGGGGAATGATGCTTTTCCGTGGCTTTTTCCAAGGCTTGCTCAGATATCTTATACTACACAGGACAACCTTCCCAGTCATGCCACCACCCCTAGGAAGCTGTGCCCTCCCATATCAACCTCAATTAAGAAAGTACTATACAGGCTTCCCAGAGTCCAGTCTGGTGGAGGCAATTCTTCAAGTGAGATTCTTTCTTTCCAGGTGTCTTCAACCTGTGTCAAGTTATCAAAACAAGCAAATGAACAAGCAACCTCCCCCACTACAAAAATGGCCAAACAGTGCTGGTGAAATGCTTTAATATCTAGGTGTGCTGGCACACCTATGAAACTCTACCACTTGGAAAACTTTGGTGGGGAGGTTATGAATTTAGGAAAGTCTGGTTACTTGAGGACCTTGTCTCAAAAAGAGAGGGATAATATGCATGACCTAAACAATTGGTCTGATCCAAGGGTAACTATTCAATGGAATTGTTGGAATGCTTATTCAAGTTCTTGATTTCAGTGTCTCTCTCTTTATCCAATACCCACAGGCCACCCAACGGGACAACATAGAGTGCATCTCTATACTACTCATGCACGGTGCTGATCCCCACATTATAGATGCCAATGGCGATGCTGCCCTCCACCACGCCATTTGCAGAGGGAACATAACAGTTGTCAGCAAACTGCTGGAGTATAATGTAGATATTGACACCGAAACAGAGGTAAGAATCATTCAACTTCATTCACAATGTACTTCCAGCAATGACACTCAGATCACTTTCCACCTTCTGAAGCTCAAGCAGTCTCACTGAATCTGTTCAGAGTAAAGCATTTTTTCCAAATCTGTTTTTCATAGTTTGTAGGTAACTTAAAGGAACTCTGCACAGCACATTTTGTTTCAGACTTGGGCTTTACTTTAAAATTCAACAAGTAAAGGACTTGGGCCCACACATACTTCACATACACACAAACAATAGAAAAATAATTTAAAGATAAATGTCTGTAGAAAAAACAGAAATCTGTTGCAATTAAGAAGTTACTGATGTGACTTGTCCCTCAGAGATGAGGCTAGAGTGGGAAGGTCACAGGCACACAGGTAAATGTGGAAAATTGATCATTGAAGAAAACATGCTGAGAAGACATTTTTACTTAACTTTTTCAGATTTTATATGTACATAACAAAGGGGCCAAAATGTGACTCTATCTTAGACAAGGAGCAACTCCATTGTAATCAATGACCTAAGCCTGAATCCAGGACGTTCCCCAGTCAAGTTTAGCCAATTGGCTAAACAGTTCCAAACCTGGCCTTATAAGGCCAGGAGACCAGAGTTGCAGTATCTGGCCGCTACTGACTATATGTGACAGAAAAATCCCACAATGGATGAAACTGTTACTTATTCTGTCCAATCAACATGCCCCTCGTGTAACTGCTCCCTGAATGCCCAATTATTGAAAAAATATTTAAAGGATTAAAAAGATAGAATTCCCCACATCCACTTTAAAAGGGCCTGTATGTCTTTGTCCGTGGTCCTCATTATCACTTTATATGGGTGATGGACTGTTGCATGCGGGCTGTTTCTGAAGAATAAGCACTCTTTGTTTTTACATACCATTTGAGTCTGAGGTCTTCCTCCAGCATCTTTTGGACCACTACAACAGGAAACGATGTTTGGTTTGGGAGAAAATTTTTAGGTTAGGGAAAATAGTTTTGAAAAACAGGTTGAGAAACTGCTCCAGAGATGCCACTTGAGTTCACTCATTCAACAGAGGCATACCAAATCTATCTCTACGTTTTAGGATTGGGGCAATGGAGGCACATCTCCATGGAGCTAAGAAACTTGGAACTAGCAAGCGTTTGTGGGAAGTTCTGGAAATAGTGGTGTTCACAGGCATTGTTGGACAGGGAAAGATGTTTCAAAGGAAAGGGAAGCCCTGTGTGTGTGAATCTGCAGCAAGGGCTGAAGGAAAATCTATCCTTTTGTGACTCATTTTGTTTTCAAAATCTGTGATACATTTTTCATCTGAGAAGCATGTCAATTTATAAAATGAAATTTTTCCTTTCCAGTATGGGTTGACACCCTATAAACTCGCTTTATTTGAAAATCAACTTAAAATGGCGGAGTTTTTAATTGAGAACGGTGCAGATGCACCTTCGGAGCTTACACCAAATAGGTACCGTTTCTTTCTTACAATCTTAGTGCTGTTCTTGAGGGTGTCATTGCTTAAGTAATGAACATTAAAATGCTAGAGGGAAAATGGCTTCAACTCATAAGCATATATTGAGTAAGACTAGCTCACAGCGAGTGTGAGCTGGAAAAGAGACTGTTCCAACGTAAACAAAGGAACAGTGTGTGCCAGGGCTCAGCTTCCCATTTAAAAACAAGTTATCATTTCTAATCTGATTTGATTGGCAATTTTCTACTTGTTCAGGCAACTTCACATTAATGTTGTTTACTTTGAAAAGTGTCAACTTTATTATCAACACTGAAATGTATAATTTTATCATTTTTAGCCTGTTCCTTATATATTTTCTTCTTATATATGTTCAACTTAAATATTTTTTTTCAAATCATGTTGTCTCTTTGATCACTCACTCTGCTTTAAGTGAATTTGAATAAGCAAATAGTTTAGGGTGTCCATTAATTAGATGATATTACCAGATGCTATTGTTTTTCCCCTGTCCTGTCTGAAATATCTTGACACTGTGTTAGTCAGATATGAATCTGTACACCCAAACTCCTGAAACAGTTAATCTGGATAGGGACACTTGTCCAAAATGAGTACAAAGAACTAAGACTCCATTGAGAAAATGCCTCCATGAGATCTGGTTGTAAGGCATTTTCTTAATTAGTGATTGATGGGTAAGGGCCCAACACATCATGGGAGGCGCTGTTCCAGGGCTCATGGCCCTGAGTTCTATAAGAAAGCAGAATGAGCAAGCCAGTAAGCAACTCCCATCCATGACCTCTGTAAGCTCCTGCCTCCAGCTTCCTTCCCTGTTTGAGTTCCTGACCTGTCTTCCTTTAATGATGGACTATGATGTAGACATATAAGCCAAATGAATCCTTTGGTCCCCAGGTTCATTTTGATCATGGTGTTCTATCACAGAAATAGCAGCTCTAAATAGGACACTTGATATTTAAGACGATTTCAGCATTAAAAATCAAATGATTACCTTTTTTGTTCATACATGCAAGTTTAAAGTCAGATGAATTAAAAAGTAAAGCCTGTGTGTTGTGTATTTTTTATTGAAAATACACTTTGTACATACCATATATTCTAACATGGTTTAGCATCCCTCATCTTCATGTACTTGTTTTTGTGTCAGAGGACACGCATGCACTGATATTCCCAACGAAGACACAGTACAACACTGTGTGATGGCTTTGCCTTCCATCTTATTTGAGGCATTTTTTCTATTTTTATTTGGCACTTATCCACTTACTCCAGGTAAGCAGGCTGGGAAGCCTCTTTGGAATCTTACTACCTCCACTTCCTTTGTACTATAAAAGTGTCAGACTTTTTGTTGACAGTGTCAGACTTTTTGTTAAATTCCAGGTATTCAAATTCTGGGCTACTATGACCATTATGTTTACCCACTGAGCCATCTATCTGGCTCTGAAACCCTCAATTTTAAAAAGAAGACTTTGAGTCTAAATTAAAGAGGTGGCTATAAGTGTATTGCTATTAATTATGGAACTAAGGCTTCTGAGTACAGAGCACTTTCAATTAAACCTCTAATCCAGCTAGAGGGCCTGTGTTTCCCTCTAAGAAGAGACATTTGAGGTCATTTATTCTTCCTTTAATACACGATAGACAGAAATTTGTAGCTGGTACTTTTGAAGCAAATAAAGTGTGCTTGTGACTTTGACATGGAATAGCACAGTTTTAGGAATTCATGACTAGGAACATGTCTCAGAAATAAAGTACTTATCACACAAACCCAAGATTTCAGAGTTCAACTCCTCAGCACATAGAAAGGGCCTCGTGTGCTGTGTGCATCTTTATCTCAGGGAACCTTGAGGGACTTGGGAGATGGAGACAGGAGACTGTCTGGAAAGTTATACTTTAGATAGTCTTGCTTTTTACAGCTGTTAACAAGAAACTCTGCCTCAAAACTAAGTTAGGAGGCAAGGACTGACAGTCAAGGATGTCCTCTGACCTAAAAAACATGCACTAGGATCAACAGACACAAATGCATACACAGATGTGAACAGGAACACATATCAAATATGAAGATGAAAAAGTAAATTTAGATTGTTGATCTAATAAGATTGGGGATCATTATCTGCTCAAAAGACATTGGAAATAGTGGTCAATGTTGAAGGTTTTCTTAGTTTTCTGGAGATCACTTCAGTAGCAGTGCTATTTTGGACAAGGTTCACACCGCAGGTGAAAAGTCCCCATGACAAGTTCCAAGACCGTGATGACAGCCAAAGCAGAAACTAGGAAAATAAAGCTGCTGGTCCAGAGTATCCTGGCAATAGGCCCTGAAGTGCAGCATTCTTAGCTCCGACCTGGGAAGAATATAACTGACAAAGGAGTGTTGCTTTCCTTGAGTTTTGAAGCTGGTCGTGAGTTACAAAGACTCAGGATTACACAAAAAGGCTTATGAACAAAGAAACAGCCAGGCAGTGGTTTCAGCATTCACACATGAAAGAACTGTTAAAACAATTTGAAGGTACCACAACTGTCATGGTTTCTGAGAATGCAGGCAGAAGGATGCTTAGAAGCAAAAAAAATAAATAACTTTTACATATACTGACCATTGAGAGCATAGTACTCAACAAAATACCTCCAAAGAGTTCTGACTTGTGGGACCATAGGGACATGCAGGCAGATGAGTGGAACAGGAGCACTGACACCATGAGCATATAAATACAAGGTTACCAGAGCATTCAAAGAAAATCATGGAAAAAGCACTGCTATCATTCGTGTGTGCGTGCGAGAGAGAGAGAGAGAGAGAGAGAGAGAGAGAGAGAGAGAGAGAGAGCGCTAATCAAGAGCTAAATTTTCTCTGTTTCTTCTTATGAGGGAAGGTGGGAAGGACAGCAGTCATTAATCATCACCAACTGTTGAAGAATTAGTTTAGAGTTCTTAGGCTGGGTCTTGATGCCCATGCCTTTAATCCCAGAACTTGGAAAACAGGAGGCACAGAGATCTCTTTCATTTCAAGACCAACATGATGCATATAGTGGGTTTAAGGTCAGCTGGACTGCATAATGAAATCCTGTTTCAAGAAATTATTTGTAAATATCTAATGTAAGATATATTAGGGACTCAAAAATAAAGAATTTAGAAAACATGCTAAGTGTTTTTCTATGAATAATTAAATGATGATCACTTTTAAACATATGTCACAGTGGAGGAGCAGCTGCAGTAGAATCAGAACAATCAATGAAAAAGTATGCCATCTTCAACCAAGGTAAGAACGACTCCAACTGCTCCTACCTTCCCTAAAGAAAATAAGGAAGAGCGAAGATTTTAGATCCCCAAAAAGGAGTTAAGGAAATCCAGTATAAATGCAGTTCTGTGGTTTTCAAATATTCTGAAAAGTCAGAATTAATTAAGAAATTATTTCAAAGAACTTTCAACTGTGAAGATTATTGTCAAAACATTGCTTATTTTATATTAATGCTGATATCTGTACTCCCTTTGAATAAAGGAGAAATCAACTTTACGCACACATATCCTCCATAGTCCCATTGCAGCAAATAGGATTATTAGAAATGCATATTCTCCTTGAGTTTTATGACAAGAGCCTTGTATTTTGTACTGCATAACAATACACAGGTAGGTATCACTAGAATGTAATTATGTCACAAACCAACCTCAGTAATCAATAACTTTCATTAAATAATTTCCTACCTTATGATATAATTAAAATCTTCTGACCTCTTTAACGTGTGTGCAATTTCTCAATTTGTACAGTTTTGTCCTACTGTATAATTGTTTTCTTTAGAAATCTCCTATTTTAGGATGAAAGCTTCGTTCTGTAATGAATTTATGAAGACTTATCAATCCTGACATGTTTTCTTTTTCCCTTCCTTCCTTCCTTCCTTCCTTCCTTCCTTCCTTCCTTCCTTCCTTCCTTCCTTCTCTTCATTCCTTCCTTCTTTCCTTCCTTCCTTCCTTCTCTTCATTCCTTCTTTTTTGTTTTGGTTTGATTTTCTCAAGTGCTAGACATTGAGCACAAGGCTTTGGGAGCATTCTAGGCAAGCACCCTACCCATTATCCCTAACTTCAGTACTTTTCTCTTTAGTTTTTCTTATAGAACATGGTAAGGGTGAATATCATTTCCATGCTGCAAAACATGATTCAGGAATAAATATTGGAACAAAAAGCAGAGTGTAGAAAACGACATCATTCTGTATTTCAAAGAATTGTCTGCTTCTCCACTGAGTCTGGAGAGACTTTGTGGCAGTGGCAGGAACACCACGTAGTGTTTACTTCCAGCAACTGTCACCACAGTGTCTTTTATACCTAAGTTGCCAGTGGCAACCACTCTAGGTAGTGAATCCAAAACCCTCCTCCCTCAAGAGGTAAGATGAAGAGAGTCAATATTATTGTAATGGAGACAGCGTTGTGTCACTTTATTATGAAGTTTGCTGTTCATGGCATTTGTGGTGGTGAGAACTGACTGAGGCCTCCTGCATAATAAGCATAGGCTTTCCTACTGAGCCGCAATCCCAGTCCAGTAGTTGGTTTCTCAAATGAACTTCCTGAGTTGTGGGGAATGCTATGAAAGCACATTAAGTTTCTCTGACTTTAATCAAGACAAAAAATAAATGAAGGTTTTTTTTTTTCATTTTTGTTTTCCCATGTTTATTTTGGTTTTGTGAGACAGGGTTTTCCTGTGTGTTGACTTTGAGCCTAACCTGAAATTCATTCTGTAGACAAGGCTAGGCTTGAAATTACAGAGATCTGCGTGTCTCTGGTATCAAGTGCTGGGATTAAAGGGGTGCACCATCACTGCCCAACTCAAATGTTTATTTCTAAAAGCAAGCTGCAAGTGTCTAGGGAAGTATTCAGTGAGTTTATTGTTTACGTATGTAGACACATACAATGATCCTATGTCAGAAGGAAGCCCATGGAATTTGCTGCTCCAGTCTCACAGCTGCTTCTCTGCTGATCTCTCACCTGAGGTGGAGCTCGGGGTTATTACTACCAAGGGAGGGATCTTTCCAATAATTCATTTCAGGGGACATGATGCCTGCTTTCATGAGCATCCTTTAAGCTGCATATAAGGCTGGGAACCCAGATGGAACTAAGGATATTCTTCCCTCAACGGGGATGAGGAGAGGAAGCCTGTTGCACTCCCTTGAGCTGTTAGGTAAAATTCTTTGCCCTTCTTCTCTTTTTTTCTGTTAGGTTATACCCTGATACAAAAGACAGAAGCCATACATCTAGTCCCAGTGGTAGCAATTTGCACCATAAAATGAACAATTGTAACTAAAAAGCTGAACAAGATTCCTTGTTTCCCTGAAGAACAAAAATGTGTATAGGCTCATGGATTTTTTTTCCATTTTGAAATTGTTTTGTGAGACGCAGTCTCATTGTTACGTAGTTCTGGCTGTCTTGGGAATCACAGGGATCCACCTGCCTTTACCCATGTGCTGGGATTAATGTTGTGTGCCACCATCCAGACTCTAGAATTTTTCTCAAGTGTCATTATCCCACAGTCAAAGAAGAACCACAGAAGCTATTTTGTGACACAGTTAATTGATGCTTATACTGGTAAGGATGCTGCTCTCCATCTGTCTGAGAGAGATCATTTAGGATCATTTCAATTGTTTATGGGTGGGTGTTTACCTTTAGGTATTATGCTTATTAAATTTAAGTCTTCTTTGATTTGAAATATAAAGAAAACGAATGAATTCCACATGAAGAAATGTCTTACAAAGGAGTATTTACTCTAGAATAATCTAGATTCATCTCAAAAATTATACTGTATGTCTAATAATTTTATACGTTATATTTTTCTAGCATTGTAATGAATTAATTTTGATTTTTTCAGAAGAAAATTTCAGCACTGACATAAAGTCTTCTTGCAGGTAAGGTCTAACAATATATAAAGACTAAGGAAACTCAAAGATAACAAGCTAATTATTGGTTGTATTCTCAGATAGATACTGATTTATACACTCAATTTTTGCTTTGTCTTACAATCCCCATAGTATTATCAATGTATTTTAGCCAGAAATATTGTTGTTTTTAGATCGTGGACATGAGGTGTATACTCAACCATCATTTCCCAAGTACCAATTCTGCGTTTTGGAAAATGAGCCTACTGATGATAACCATACTCACTATGTCCATCTGACATTCCTTGCCTTTCAAAACTTCCTGAAATCAGCTAGTGAACTAGATCTTCATCGCATTTGTCTTTCTGAGAGCTGGCAGGATTTGGGATCATTCTGCATTATCACAGAGTGTTACAAGAAATCAACAAATTGTTTACCTCCTTTGACACCATCTCCACATGCAGAGGCCCTTTTATTCTGTGTAGGACCCTTTCATAGATGGTGGAAGATCCCATGCCTTCCTCCTACCACAGTGCTCCATCCATCACTTGTCCATTCCTGTGAGCTGTTTTCTACAGTAATGAAGTCTCTGGATCTCAGTACATTATCTGAATATAGAGAGCCAAACTGTGGCATGTTTACTCTTTATGTGTCTATAAAAGGGGCTTTGTCTTCCCCATCAGTAGGACATGAACATAGAGTAGAAGGCCCCTTCTGTCAGTGATCTGCTATCTCAGACAGTGATTTGGTAGAAAATTAAAGGTGGTATGTCAAGCTAGTTCTGTGCTCATCTTAATTGATTACTTCCATAATAGAGGACAATTGTGTTATCATTTGTGGGAACATGTATCATAAAGCATTCTATACACATTAGTAAATTGCTTATTACTAATTATTTATTAATAAATTACTCCAAGTTAAAAGGTTCAAATGCATCACAGTTAATGTCCAAAGTGCAGACTCATAAATTACCGTAGCTACAACTGTTCAAAGACACACCTTGTAAAAACCATGTTCCTTTCTACTAGGAATTCTAAACTGTCTCAAGCTAATAACCTGAAATTATCCACTGAGTTTTACTGCTGTTTGTTTATATTTTTATCTCGTTAATAGCAATGCTCATTTGGCATAGAAACAGGCCGATTATGGTTTCAAGATCCACTCATGAGTGGACTACTAAGGGACAGCTTGAGCATATCCTGGCCATGGTATCTTGTCAGAGTGCTAGCAGAAGCAGGAATCTATTCTATGGTCCACAAACAAACCTTATGAGAGATAACAACACATGCATTGAGAGCCCACAAAATAACCTGAGAGAGAGGGGTTCTGTGATGCTCTATGAGCAGACAATGACATGACAAGTGGAATCGGGGCACTAATTACATTGAGCACAAGAGTAACCATCAGCTACTGCAGGATTAAAAAATGTGTTGTGGAGAAACTAGTGACTTTCTTCGTGTGTGTGTGTGTGTGTGTGTGTGTGTGTGTGTGTCTTTCTATGCTTTTAGTGGACCAAATTCTTTTTTCACATGAGAAAAAGTGTTAAGGAAATTGTCACCAAACCTAATCAACTGATTGAAGGGCAATTTAATGGCTGATGGTAAATCTCTAATGTATTTTAGGAAAACATTTGGTAAATGTTTTTATATGAATATTAAAATATTACTTTTTAAAACATGCCACAGTGCAGTAAGACCAGCAAGACAGCTAAAATCCCTATTGAAGAAGTCTTTCCAGATTAAAAGAGGTAAGAGTGATGGTGAATACTTTACTACCACCTCCCTAATTTCAAAAACAGCTTGGTTTTTTCAAAATATGAACAGAGGAAATTATATAGAAATGTAATTCTATCTTCTTTAAATTTGCCTTCAAATGTCCTTTGGATTCAGAATTATTTAAGAAGTAATTTCTGAGAAATTGTCAGTCTCAAACTATATCATCTGAAACATGTTTGTTTATTTAATGTGAGTCTCTGATGTACACAGTATCTTTGTATAAATAAAAAGATCTCTAACTAGTCCCCAGTACGTGTCCTCTATGGTCATGTAACCGCAGGTTGATTTGTTATAAATGGATTTTTTATTAAAACCACATTGTGTTTATGCTACATATTATTATATACATCCATGTCAATGTCAATAAGATGATCATGTTAAAAAACCAAAAATACAGTATTCAATTACTTTAAGTTTTTTGAGGAGTAAATGTTAATAAGTTTTCTGGGTTTTGCTCCTTTCTATAATTTCTCAATTTAGACATATTAGATAATTCACATATGGTATTATGTTTGACTTTAATTATCTGTTATTTAATCTGAATATATTTTGACAAAAATCTTGACCTAAGAAATAATAGGCTTGCTCAACATTTTAAAGAAATAAATGGACTTTGAGTCCTGTAGGCAGTTTGGGGGATTGAACACTGTTGTTATAAACATTCTCCAGTAGCGCATGCCCTATTGACTATATTGCCAGTACCTTTTTCCTTTGGTTTTCTTAGTTAGTTTAAGATATGATGATACTTGGTTTGTATGATGATAGACATAATTTCCATAGCAATTGCCATAATAGGAGGAAGGCTGAGAAAGTGCATCATTCTACAGTCGACAGCACTGATTGGTCCATTGAGAATATGGTATCTATCTAACAAAATTGTTCATTTCTTTTACATTTTCCAATATTGTGTAGTACAGGTTTTGTAGTATGACCTAATGGTTCTCTGAATTTCCTCAATGTCTGTTGTTATGTCCTTCTTTTCATATCTGATTTTGTTAATTTGAATGATATGTCTCTCCATCTTTTGATTAGTTTGGATAACGGTTTGTCAATCTTGTTGATTTTTTTTCAAAGAACTAGCTCTTTGTGCCATTGATTCTTTGTATTGTTTTCTGTGTTTCTATTGTGTTGATTTCAGCCCTCTGTTTGATTATTTCCTGTCTTCTACTCCTTCTGGGTGAGTTCTTTATTTGGGGGGGGTCGGTGTGGAGTGTTCTATAGATGTCTGTTAAGGCCATGTGATTCTTTACAACTGTTCTCTTGTTTCTCTCTTAAGTTTCTGTCTGGTTGATCTGTCCATTGGATAGAGGGAGTGTTGAAATCTCCTACTATTAGTGTGTGGTGTTTGATGTATGATTTCAGTTTTAGTAATGTTTCTTTTACATATGTGGGTGCTCTTGAATTTGGGGCATATATATTCAGGATAGAGACTTCATCCTGATGAATTGTTCCTGTCATGAGTATAAAGTGTCCTTTACCATGTCTTCTGATTGATTTTAGTTTGAAATAAAGTTTGTTTGATATTACACCCGCTTGTTTCTTAGGTCCATTTGATTGGAAGATCTTTTCCCAACCCTTTACTCCGAGATAGAGTCTGTCTTTGAGGTTGAAGTGTGTTTCTTGTAAATAGCAGAAGATTCTGTTTTCATATCCATTCGCTTAGCCTGTGCCTAAGAGTAGATTGATTTAAGCGATATTAATGACCAGTGGTTGTTAACTCTGGTTCTCTTTCAGTAGTGGTGTTTGTGTGTTTCCCTTCTTTGGGTTATGCTGGTGGGGGGCTACCAGATTTCCATGGTATTGTGGGTGTAGTTAGCTTCCTTGGGTTGAAGTTTTCCTACTAGTGCTTTCTGTAAGGCTGAGTTTTTGGATATGTACTGTTTAAATCTGTTTTTGTCATGGAGTATCTTGCTTTATCCATAGATGGTGAGTGAAAGCTTTGCTGAGTATAGTAGCCTGGGCTTGCATCCATAGTTTCCTAGCGTCTACAAAACATCTATCCAGGACCTTCTGGCTTTCATGGTTTCCATTGAGAAGTCAGGTGTAATTCTGATAGGTTTACCTTATATGTTACTTGACCATTTTCCTTTGCACCTTTTAATATTCTTTCATTATTCTATATGTTCTTTGTTTTGATTATTATATGGCTAGGGAATGCTATTCTTTTGATCCAGTCTATTTGGTCATCTGTAAGCTTCCTGTGTCTTCATAGGGATATCCTTCTTTAGGTTAGGAAAGTTTTCTTCTATAATTTTGTTGAATATGTTTTCTGTGCCTTTGAGCTGGAGTTCTTCTTATTCTTCTACTCCTATTATTCTTAGTGTTGGCCTTTTCATGGTAGCTCAGATTTCCTGAATGTTTTGTGTTAAGAATTTGTTGACCAATGAGTATTTTCTTTATGGTATGTTCAGCACCTGAGATTCTTTCTTTTATCTCTTATATTCCGTTGGTTATACTTGTCTCTGTAGTTCCTGTCATTTACCCAGATTTCCCATATCCACAATTCCCTTGGTGTGTGTTTTCTTTATTACATGTATTTCAGTCTTCAAGTCTTCAACTGTTTCTTTCACTTGTTTGATTGTTTTATCATGTATATTTTTGGGTTTCTTTGAAGAATTTATTAATTTCTTCAAATTTGTCTTCTCTTCAATTTCTTTAAGGGAGTTTTTCACTTCCTCTTTATAGATATTCATCATTTTCATAAAGTTACATTCAAACTCGTTTTCTTCTATTTTGCGGTCAGGATGGTCAAGTCTTCCTTTTGTGTGTCCACTGGATTCTCGTGTTACCATTTTGTGTTTTAGGATGTTGGAGGAATTCTTGCATAGGCACCTACCCATCTCTTCCTTCAAATGAGGCCAGCAGTGTCTTGGCATCTTGGTCCATTTTTGCTGTGGCTGTCTCTTAGGTCTCCTCAGTATTGAAGCAAGCTGTGTTTCAGAATTCCATGGAGCTCGCTGGCACTTGTGGCCCCTCAGTATTGGAACAAACTGTGTTTTAGGGTTCCACGGAGATTGCAGGTGAACAGGCACCACCTTGGATTTTCATTGTGGTAAAGAGGGTTGATGGAGGTCTCCCACATGCTAAGCCTCATTGGCAATCCATTTGTTGTTGGGACCAACACTCTGCTTCAGCCATAGGCAATGCCAAGGAAGTTATATTACAGTTTATATACTGTGAATAAAATAAACAAGAACTTGTTTTATTCCTTTTCAGAGGGCGGGCTTTTAGCATGCAGTGGGAGCTTGATACATTGTCTGTGGGAACTCTGATGTTTCCTGTAAGGTACTACTACCATGGAATTGCTGCTTGGTCCCCACGTTTCTTCCATACTTTTCGCCCTAGAGATACAGTTCAGGCTGAATAACTACTGCAGGGGGCTTTGCAATAGCTCTTACCATGGGAGGTGACAGCTGCTGATGCTGAACTTCTTTGCACTGCCCATTAGCGAAGGAACAGAAGCTAGAACTGAGGGCCTTCTGCAGCTTCCTCAGAAGCACTTGAGGAGAGTGCACACCTTGACCCCTCTCTGGAGCTTTGCCAACCTATCAGTTTGAAATTCTTTGCAGGAGCCATTGTCCTTGGTCTGCTTGTGGTTTTTTTTTTTTGTTTTGTTTTTTGTTTGTTTTTTCATTTTGCTATGCTGCAAAGGGCAGTCACAATAGACTTAGCTTCCTTGTGTCTGGAATTTTCATCTTCAATGGAATAAGGTCAACTCAAACCTTAGATAAACTCTTTTCACTTCCATACAAGATGAGTATACTCACTTACAATTCTCCTGCCACCACTAGTCCAGAGACAAAAGCCACAGCAGCAACACTGTGCTACTACTTTAACACTTCAGCTTGTGATATTGATTCTGGTTAAGATGTCTTATAGTGCTCAAGATCATAGGTGTTTTGTACACCAATTTATTATAAGTAGTAACTTTTGATAAGTTTGTCTCTATTTGAAACATACAAAGAAGTCTCAATTAAGAGTTATCCATATATTTGTTGTCTATAAATCAATATTCACTTTAAATTTTATCCACATTTGGGGACAAAGTATATGTAGAAAAAAATATTGGCCTTGGCATTTAATGCTCTTATATTTTACAGTTGATTATAATATATTTTGTTTTTCGACTTTATAGGTAGTCGAAGACTAAAAGACCAGATCTCACTCAGGTAAGAATGTCTGGATTTTAAAATACATTGAGCATGTAGCGAATATAAAGTTTAGAAGCTGCCACCATGTTTTTCTCTGCGTAAGACAGTTTCAGCTTCTTGATTATTTGCTAATCAAAACTGAATATTTATCTATGGAGAAGCATATAGTTTTAAATAACTGATTATTCCTCTGATATAGCATGAAATGCTATTAGGGCTCCCTATCTGTGGAGGTGATTCAGCGGGTAAAGTGCTGGCTGTGCATATGGGAGAATGGGAGATGGATTCCCAGGGTCTATATGAGGCCTGTTGGTCTTGTGCACTTCTAAAATTCTGGTGAGCTTATGGTGAGATTGCAGGTGGAGACAGAGCATCCCCTGACATTTCCTGGATTGCTTGCCTGAGGCTTGCATTCATGAGTGAGAGACCCAGCTGGTAAACTATGCTTAAGGTTAGGGTCAACTCCCAAGTCTATATTCCAATCACCACACCTACACACTGGCATGTATGTACCTTAAATCACACATACATAGAAATACACAGCATATAACATATTTTGCACATATATGTAAAAGGATCCATTTTCAAGTCATTAATCTTTTTCACTAATTTGTTTGGCTGAGTTGTCTGTGGGAAGAGTGTGAATAATATGGCAAGGTTCAAAACTCTCCAAGGCTTTGCTAAAGATCACCTCAGAATGGCCTTATAGACGTGCTTCTGTCCAGCAGGTTAATAGCTCCCTTAATGAGTTCCCCAACTGTGGTGAATCACCAGGTAGGTGAAGTTAGAAAAGCAAACTGGTTGGTCCAGAGCTTACCAACCAGAAGCCCTGAAATTTGGATCTCTTAGCTGTAGTTTGGATGGAGTAGAGCTGAGGGTACTGTATTGCTCTGCAGTGCCCTGTAAATACTCAAGACGTGTGCAGGAAGTAATGGCCGTTGAGTATAAAGAGGATCATCATAGATCCAGGTGGTTTTGGTGCATGCTTTTAATCCTAGCACTCAGGAAAGCAGAGGCAGGCATATCTGTGAGTTCAATACAAGCCTGTTTTACAAGAACCAGTTCCAGGACAGGCTTCAAAACTACAGAGAAACTCTATCTCAAAAAACCAAAAAAAAAAAAAGGAAAAAAAGAATTTCATCATGTACTTGTGCACAGACTACCAATAAAGCAGCTTCAAATCACCAAAATATGGTGAATTGTGATATTGTTGGCAGCTTGATGTTTAAATGTTTAGATTTTTAGATGTTTGATGTTTAGATCAAAATGTTGCTCCCAAAGCAATTTCTTGGGGAGAGTGAGTGACTAAATGTAATGCCTAAAAAGTTTCTTGACAGAAAAGAGGACAAGGTGCTTTAGGTTTAGGGGAAGAAATGAAATAGAAGCATTAAGTACTTAGAGCACAAAACGATCAGTTACTGCAACCATCAGAACAAAGTGTGTGGAAAAACCATCCCATTCCTCTGTCTTGTGTGCTTGGATGTGTGTGTTGTGTGTGTTATTTTAATCCAGAGCTAAATTTTGTATGTTCTTCTCCATGATGAAAGGTGGAAAGGAGAGCAGTCATTAATCATCACCAACTGTTGAAGAATGAATTCAGAATTATTTGGCTCGGCCTCTTTGCCCATGCCTTTAATCGCAGAATGTGGGAGGCAGGAGGCATAGATCTCTTTGATTTCAAGACAAACATGAAACACATAGTGTATAAAAAGTTATCTGGAATACATAATGAGATCCTGTTTCCAAAAATGTTTTTGTAAATATGTAATGTAAGATGTATTAGGGACTCAAAAATAAAGAATTTATAAACATGCTAAGTGTTTTTATATGGATAGTTAAATGATGATCACTTTCAACATATGTCACAGTGAAGGAACAATGACAAGAGAGCCAGAGAAGAGAAAGAAAAAGTGTGTCACCTTCAACAAAGGTAAGAATTACTCCATCTGTCCTACCTTCCCTGAAGAAGAAGGAATAAGGAAGAGTAAAGATTTTAGATCCCAAAAAGGAGTTAAGGAAAACAAGTATAAATCAAGCACTTTCAAGTGTGAAGAATTTTTGTCAAAACATTGTTTATTTCATTTTCATGCTGATATCTGTACAGCCTTTGAATAAATGAGAAAACATCTTTACACAGCGCATGTCTTCCATAGTCACATTGCAGCAAATAGGATTGTCAGAAATTCAGATTTTCCCTGAGTTTTATGACAAATGCCTTGTATTTTGTACTGCATATCGCTACAAATCTCACTGCCACTAAAATGAAATTATGTCACAAAACCTTAATCTATTATTTTCATTAACTAATTTCCCTACCTTATGATGTTACTAAATCATCAGAGTTCTTAAATGTCTGTGAAAGTTCTCAGTTTGGAATGTGTTGGCATACTATATAATTGTTTTCTTTAGAAATCTCCTACTTTAGGGTGGAAGTGTTTCTTTTCCAGTGGATGCATTGATTTTAGGAAGACTTAACAATCCTTATATATTTTCCTTTTCTTTCTTTTCCTTCTTCCTTTTTCTTGGTCCCTGCCTCCCCTCCCTCCCTCCCTCCCTCCCTCCCTCCCTCCCTCCCTCCCTCCCTCCCTCCCTCCTTTCTTTCTTTCTTTCTTTCTTTCTTTCTTTCTTTCTTTCTTTCTTTCTTTCTTTCTTTCTTTCCTCTGAAGTGCTAGAGGTTGAACATAAGGCTTTGGGAGCATTTTAGGCAAGCACCTTAGCCATTATATCTGCCTTCTGTTTTTGTTAAATAGAATATGGTAAGGGTGTATATCATTTCCATGCTGCAAAGCATGATTCAAGAATAAAAATTGAAACAAGGAGCTGGAGAGATGGCTCAGAAGTTAAGAGCACAGGCAGCACTTTCAGAGGTCCTGAGTTCAATTCCCAGCAACCACATGGTGGCTCACAACTATCTGTAATGAGATCTGGTGCCCTCTTCTGGCCTGCAGGAATATATGAGGACAAAACACTGTAGATATAAGAAATCTTTTAAAAAAATTGAAACAAAAAGCAAAGTGAAGAAAACGACATCATTCGGTATTTCATAGAATTGTCTGCTTCTCCACTGAGTCTGGAGAGACTTTGTGGCAGTGGCAGGAACACCACGTAGTGTTTACTTCCAGCAACTGTCACCACAGTGTCTTTTATACCTAAGTTGCCAGTGGCAACCACTCTAGGTAGTGAATCCAAAACCCTCCTCCCTCAAGAGGTAAGATGAAGAGAGTCAATATTATTGTAATGGAGACAGCGTTGTGTCACTTTATTATGAAGTTTGCTGTTCATGGCATTTGTGGTGGTGAGAACTGACTGAGGCTTCCTGCATAATAAGCATAGGCTTTCCTACTGAGCCGCAATCCCAGTCCACTAGTTGGTGGCTCAAATGGCCTTCCTGAGACATGGGGGAATGCTAAAAAGGCACACTAAGTTTCCTTGACTTTCAACAAGACAAAAATAAATGATTTCATTTCTTTTTTGGTTTATGTTTATTTTAAGGTTATTGAGACAGGGTTTTTCTGTGTGTAGATTGGAGCCTGCCCTTTAATGTATTCTCTACAGAAGCTTGCCTTCTTGCCTCAAACTCCCATGGAGCCTCCTGCCTCTGTCTTCAAGCACTGGGATTAAAGGTGTGAGCAACTACTGCCTGCCTCCAATGTTTCATTTCTAAAAGCAAACTGCAAGTGTCCAGGGAACAATTCAGTGAGTTTATTGTTTATGTATGTAAACATGTACAATGATCCTATGTCAGAAGGTAGCCCATGGAATTTGCTGCTCCAGTCTCACAGCTGCTTCTCTGATGCTCTTGCACCTGAGGTAGAACTCGGGTTTATTACTACCAAGGGAGGGATCTTTTCAATAATTCATTTCAGGGGAGATGATGCCTGATATCATGAGCATTCTCTAAGCTGCATATAAGGCTGGGAACCCAGATGGAACTAAGGATATTCTTCCCTCAAAGGGGATGAGGAGAGGAAGCTTGATGCCTGCCCTATCTTGAGCTGTTATGTGAAGGTCTTTGTCCTTCTTCTCTTTCTTTCTGCCAGGTTTTATCCTGATACAAAAGACAGAAGCCATACATCTAGTCCCAGTGGTAGCAATTTGCACCATAAAATGAACAATTTTAACTAAAAGGCTCAACAAGGTTCTTTGTTTCCTTGAAGAACAAAAATGTGTATAGGCCCATGGATTTTTTTTTCCATTTTGAATCTGTTGTTTTGTTTGTGAGACACAGTTTTATTGTTATGTAGTTCTGGCTGTCTTGGGAATCACAGGGTGATTGTTTATTTTTAGGTATTGTGCTTGATAAGTTTAAGTCTTGTTTGATTTGAAATAAACAAAATGGATCAATTCTACATATACGAATTTCCTACAAAAAGAGTATTTACTCTATAATAGTCTATATTAGTCTCAAAAATGGATACTATGTATCTAATCATTTTATATGTTATCTTTCTCTAGCATTGTAATAAATTCATTTTGATTTTTTTAGAAGTACATTACAATACCAATAAGAAGCCTTTTTGCAGGTAAGGTCTAAGAATACAATAATACTAAGGAAATTCAGAGATAACAAGCCAATTATTGGTTGTATTCTCAGATAGATACTGATTTATACACTCAATTTTTGCTTTGTCTTACAATGCCCATCGTATTATCAATGTATTTTAGCCAGAAATATTGTTGATTTTAGATCGTGGACATGAGGTGTATACTCAACCATCATTTCCCAAGTACCAATTTTGCGTCTTGGAAAATGAGCCTACTGATGATAACGGCACTCACTATGTTCATCTGACATTCCTTGCCTTTTCAATTTTTTTCTGAAATCAGCTAGTGAACTAGATCTTCATCGCATTTGTCTTTCTGAGAGCTGATAGGATTTGGGACCATTCTGCGTTATCACAGAGTGTTCCAAGAAGCCAACAAATTACTTTCTTCATTTGACACCATCTCCACATGTAGAGGCCCTTTTATTCTGTGTAGGACCCTTTTATAGATGGTGGAAGATCCCATGCCTTCCTCCTACCACAGTGCTCCATCCATCACTTGTCCATTCCTGTGAGCTGTTTTCTACAGTAATGAAGTCTCTGGATCTCAGTACATTATCTGAATGTAGAGAGTCAAACTGTGGCATGTTTACTCTTTATGTGTCTATAAAAGGGGCTTTGTCTTCCCCATCAGTAGGACATGAACATAGAGTAGAAGGCCCCTTCTGTCAGTGATCTGCTATCTCAGACCCTGATTTGGCAGAAAATTAAAGGTGGTATGTCAAGCTAGTTCTGTGCTCATCTTAATTGATTACTTCCACAATAGAGGACAATTGTGTTATCATTTGTGGGAACATGTATCATAAAGCATTCTATACACATTAGTAAATTGTTTATTACTAATTATTTATTAATAAATTACTCCAAGTTAAAAGGTTCAAATGCATCACAGTTAATGTCCAAAGTGCAGACTCATAAATTACCGTAGCTACAACTGTTCAAGGACACACCTTGTAAAAACCATGTTCCTTTCTACTAGGAGTTCTAAACTGTCTCAAGCTGAAATTATCCACTGAGTTTTATTGCTGTTTGTTCATATTTTTATCTCGATAAGTTAATAGCAATGCTCATTTGGCATAGAAACAGACCGATTATGGTTTCAAGATCCACTCATGAATGGACTACTAAGGGACAGCCTGAGCATTTCCTAGGCCATGGTATCTTGTCAGAGTGCTAGCAGAAGCAGGAATCTATTTTATGGTCCACAAACAAACCTTGTGAGAGATAACAACACATGCATTGAGAGCCCACAAAGTAACCTGAGAGAGAGAGAGGGGTTCTGTGATGCTCTAGGAGCAGACGATGACATGACAAGTGGAATCAGGGTACTAATTACATTGAGCAGAAGAGTGACCATCAGTTACTACAATATTAAAATATGTGCTGGAGAGAAACTACTGTCTTTGGTGTTCTCTCTCTCTCTGTCTCTCTTATCTCTCTCTCATCTCTCTCTCTCTCTCTCTCTCTCTCTCTCTCTCTCTCTCTCTTTCTCTTTCTCTCTCGTGTGTTTTATGCTTTCCGTGAACTAATTTCTGTGGACTAAATTCTTTCCTTTCTTTCACTTGGGAAAAGTTTAAAAGAAAGTGTCACCAAACCTAATCAACTGATTGAAGGACAAGTTAATGCTTGACTGTAAATCTCTAATGTATGTTAGGAAATCAAACAGCAAATAATCAAAGCATTCGGTCAATGTTCTTGTATGAATATTAAAATATTAATTTTTAAAATATGCCACAGGGGCATACGACCACCTGAAGAGCTGAAACCAATACTTAAGTCTCTTCAGATCAGTGGAGGTAAGAGTAATCATGAATACTTTGCTGCTACTTCCCTAGTTTCAATAGCAACTTAATTCATTCAAAAAAGGAACAAAGTAAATGAGATATAAACATAATTTCATTTTTTAAAATTTGCTTTCTAATGCTCTTCACATTCAAAATTATTTCAGAAATGATTTTCTGAGAAATTTCAGTATCAAACTATCTTACCTGAACCATGTTTGTTTATTTAACATGAGCCTCTGATGCACACAGTATGTTTGTATAAATAAAAGGACCTCTAACTAGTCCACAGTATGTGTCCTCTAGAGTTATGTGACAGCAGTTTTGCTTGTTATAAAATGAATTTTTCTTTCATTTTTATAATAAATATATTACCTTTATGCTACTTATATATTACTGTCAATAAAATTTTATCATGTAAAAATCAGAAATACAGTATTCAATTACTTTCATTAAGGATTTTGAGAACTAAATTAACTACATTTTTATGGGTTTTGTTCCTTTCTATGATTACTCTATTTAGACAATTAGACAATTCACATATGGTTTTATGTTTATCTTTAATTATCTGCTATTTAATCTGACTATTTTTTGGCATAAGAAATAATAGGCTTGCTCAACGTTTTACAAAAGTGGACTTTGAGTCCTGTAGGCAGTGCTGTGGATTGAACATTGCCATTCTAAGATTCTAGCTAGCGCTCGCCCTAATGGCTATACCGCCAGCACCTTTTTCCTTTGGTTTTATTGGTGTAGGATATGGTGATACTTGGTTTACATGCTGATAGACATAATTTCCAGGACAATTTGCCACAGTAGGAGGAAGGCTGAGAAAAGAGCATCATTCTGCAGGGGACAGCACTGACTGGTCCATTGAGTCTGGATAAGATTCTAAGAGTGGGAGGAACACTACAGCGTTTGGGCTTTCAGCTGTCACCACAGTGTCTTTCACACCTACCTTGCCTATGGAGAGCACAGCATCAAGTGAATAGGAGTACATGGAGTGTAGAGGAATCTGAAAGACTTTATTGAAAAGAGTCAGTATTATTGTAATGTGGGTGACTGTCCTTTACATTATTTCGACACTAAATTTCCTTTGTGGTGACGATGGTTGATGGAGGTCTCCAACATGCTAAGCCTCATTGGCAGTCCATTTGTTGGTGGGACAAATGCTCTGCCTCAGCCATCGGCAATGCCAAGGAGGTTATACTGCAGTTTCCATACTGTGAATGAAATAAGCAAATATTTGCTTTATTCCTTTGTGAAGGGCGGGCTGTTAGCATGCAGTGAAAGCTGCTCACTGAAGTTGTGTATGTGTGGACACAAACGTTTCCTGTGAGGTACTACTCCCGTGGAATTGCTGCTTGGTCCCCACATTTCTTCCATGCTTCTCACCCTAGAGATACAGTTCAGGGTGCATAACTACTGCAGGGGGCTTTCCCATAGCTCTTACCATGGGAGGTGATAGCAGCTAGTGCTGATCTTCTTTGCACTGCCCATTAGCGAGGGACCAGAAGCTAGAACTGAGGGGCTTCTGCATCTTCCTCAGAAGCACTTGAGGAGAGTACACACAATGCCCTCTCTCTGTGTGTAGCTTTGCCACCCTGGCATCTGGAAATTCTTTGCCCTTGGTCTACCTGTGTTTCTTAACTTTTGCTATGCTGCAAAGAGCGGTCCTCACAGACTTAGCTTCCTTGTGTCTGGAATTTTCATCTTCAACGAAATAAGTTCAACTTAATCTTTAGAGAGGCTTTTTTCACTTCCATGTAAGATGATATGCTCACTTGCAATTCTCCTAACACCACTAGTCCAGAGACAAATCCAGCAGTAGCAACACTGCTACCAATTAACACTTCAGCTTGTGATATTGATTCTGGTTAAGATGTCAGTTTCTCTGTTTGATAATGCTCATGATCATAGGTGTTTTGTACACCAATTTATTATTAGTATCAACTTTTGATAAAATTGTCTCTGTATTTTAAACCTACAAAGAAGTGTAAATTAAGAGTTATCCTTGTATTTATTGTCTATAAATCAGTATTCATCTTGAAAGCTACACAGATACAAAATATATGTAGTAACGAAGCATTGGCCTTGGCATTCAATGCTCTTTTTTCTACAGTTGCTTATAACATATTTTGCCTTTCTACTCTGTAGATAATGGAAGAAATCAAGACCAAATCTCACTCAGGTAAGTATGTCTGGATTTTAAATACAGTATGTAGAGAATATAAAATTCAGAAGTTGCCACCATGTTTTCCTCTGTGTAAGACAATTTTAGCTTCTTGATTATTTGCTACTGAAAGCTGAATTATGCCTCAGATACAGCGTGCAATGCTGTTAGGACTCCCTGTCTGTGGAGGTGATTCAGCAGATAAAGTGCTGGCTGTGCATATGGGAGAATGGGAGATGGACGCCCAGGGTCCACATGAGGCCTGTTGGTCCTATGCGCTTCTAAAATCCTGGTGAGCTTTGGTGAGATTGCAGGTGGAGACAGACCATACTCTGACATTTTCCGGATGGCTTGCCTGGATTGCTTGCCTGGGGATTGCATTCATGAATGAGATTCAGCCATATAACTAAGGCTGAGGGTGAGGGTCAACACCCAAGTCTGTACTCCAATCACCACACCTACACACTGGCATGTATATATCTGAAATCACACATACTTACAAATACACTGCACATAACATGCCATGTACATAGATGTAAAAATATTAGTTTTCAGGCTATTAATCCTGTTTACTAGTATGTTTGGGGCAAGGTGTCTGCTGGGAAGAGTGTGGGCAAAATTCTCCCAAACTTTGCTGAGAGGATCACCTCAGAATGGCCTTATAGACATGCTTCTGTTCAGCAGGTTTATTTCCCTCTTAATGAGTTCCACCTCTGTGGTGAATCCCTAGGTAGGTGGAAGTTAGAAAAAGAAAGTGTTTGTTCCAGAGTTTGCCAATCAGAAACCCTGAAATTAGGAACTTTTAGCTGTAGTTCAGAAGAAGCAAAGTTGAGGGGACAATGTTGCTATCCAGTGTCCTATAAAATGACTCAGAAATACCCTTGAGTATAAAGAGTTTCAACATATGCATGTGGACACACTATCAAAACATAACTTCGAGGCCCCAAAATATGGTGTCTTCTGAGATTGATGGCAACTTAATTCTTAGACATAGAGTATATTTCATGTTTTCCCAAAGCAACTCCTTGGGAGAGAGTGCTATGAAATGAAATGCCTAATTTTTTTTTGTTTGTTTTTTTTTTTTTTACAAAAAACAGGCTATGGTGCTTTAGGTTTAGGGGAACAAATGAAATAGGAGCATTAAGTGCTCAAAACAATCAGTTACTGCAACCATCATAACAAGTGTGTGCAAAACTCGCCATTCCCCCCTCCTATGTGATGGGATGTGTGTGTGTGTGTTGCATGTGTGTGTGTTGCATGTGTGTGTGTTGCATGTGTGCATATGCCTGTTGCATGCTTTGCATATTTCTCTGTGCAGACATGAAGGAAAGAGGAGGATATTGGTGTCTTGCATCATTCTCTAACTTATCCACTTGACATAAGATCTCTGACTGACCCTGGAGCTGGTCTGGCAGCCAATAAGCCCAAATGGTAGCCTGTCTCTTCCACCCACAGTACTGGGGTTACATGTGCATGTACCATGCCCAGTTTTTTATGTGGATGCTGAGGATTCAAACTCAGGTTGATCTGTGTTGGCAGCAAACATTCTTACTGACTGACCCATCTCCCAAACCACTGGCTTTTTAAATTTTTATTTTTAAATACAACTATGAGTGAGTCTTCACTGAATGTTACATAGATTGAGACAAGTTGAAACTGCCAAAGCAAAAACTTTTTAAAACGGGGGTCAATGTTGAATTACATAAATGCAAAAATGTCACTTAGTGCACAGATAACAAACTTTTCAAGAGAGATGCTCTAAGGACCAAACTCACCTCTCACTGCATGTTTTGATTCTAAAGGCTCTCTGAAAGACCTCATGTTACAACAGAGGACATGGCCACCACCTCTGCTATTAAGGTAAAATTCTCCTTTGTGAAATTTGTTTTCTTATGAATTTTGTTAAAATGCAGCAGTAGTCTACCTATCCAGTTTTATATGGAAATTTGGTCAGAGAAAAGTGTTTGGTATCAGTGAACCATCTCTTCTATAAATTCCAGTGAGCAGTAAGTCCTTGCAGATAGCGGTGGCCCGATAAGAGAATGAACTGGAAACACAGGGAGTGGAAGATTGAGTGCAGTTCTCATATATTAGAAGATGCCTGGTGCTTGATCAAGGATGGTTTGCAGAAATAGATACACATTAGACTGATTTTAAAAAAACTGTGGTAATACATCTGAATACATTTTAAAGGGTCCAGTTATTGTAGTGATCCAGGCATCACCCAGGTGCCTTTTCTCTCAGGATAATTGCAGGCAGGTTTTCTCTTCCTTTGAATATTTCTATTTCAGGACCACAGATAAGACCATCTCCTCTGTCTGTCTCTTTTCTTCTGTATTTACATCAGCAAGAAATTCTGGAAATGTAGCTATTTGTAATCTGTTCAACCAAGTTTTCATTATGAAGAGATTACAGTGTGTTTTCTGTTTGATTCCACCAGGAGGATATTGACAACTCTTCCTCCAGGTACACGGTAAGTATTTTTCCCCAATTAGCCAGCAGTGTAGACGTGAAGATTCAATTACTATATAGTAACACTTTGGTTTCCGGATATTTGCTCTGTATTTGACAATAATATACACTCTGATTCTTTGTTTCATGTTCACATATTTAAAATATTTTAGGGTTATACTTAGCATTTATGTGTTCCTAGTAAAGTGACCTCATCACTGTGAGCTGCAGGAGGTTAGGAATCCTGTTTGTAACCTGGAGCCTTAGAGTAAGGGCTGTGTGAATCAGAAGTTGAATATTAATGACTTTTGAACGGAACTCAGCAGAAAAATGGGTTTCTATAAAGCAGTTTCACAGATTCTATGATATGGAGGACACTAGTAAGTGAGAGTTTATTTGTAAGTTGAAAATAATATACATTTTGCCTCCCAAACGTAGAAGAGAAACACTGATGAAAGGGGGGCTATTAAAATTAATAATCATCTCAAATAAGATTCAGAAAGTTTAAAATATAGTGAGTTCAGTTTAGTCTCAATCACAGGGAAAGGCCAAATTTCTCAATTCATGATTTTCTCAATCTACCTAGTAAGGAATAAAGTAGTTTTGATATTGTGCACCCCAAATCAAGAGTTCATTTCCTAATCAAACTAGGAAAATTGATCCTCTGTCTTTTCATTGCAGATCATACAGAAACAAATTTTGTATTACAAGAAGATCACTGCAATGAAGAAACTGGACCAAGCAGGTCTTAGCAAATCAGTGCTAGACCTAAGTACTCTGGGAGAGGCACTTCCTGAATTCTCTAGAAAGAAGTCATTCTTCATGGTAATTCCTATTAATTTAAAAAGTAACATATTTGTCTGTGAGGAGAATGTTGACTTTGTGTTTCTATGTCTGTATAGTTGCAAATCATGTCAGAGAAGACAAAGCCTTGAACATACTTTTCACCCCCATCATACTCTCCTTCCTATGAATACTCATGCTAGCCTGTCCCCTTCTAAGACAGTAGTTCTCAATGTTCCTTATGCTGTGAACATTTAACACAATTTCTCATGTGATGATCCTACCCATAAAATGATTTTTGCTGCTCCTTCATAACTGTAATTTTGCTAATGTGATGAATCATAATGTCGATATCTATGTTTCCAGAAGGCCTTAGATGATCTCTGTAAAAAGGTCCTATGATCCCCAAATGGGTTCACAGGTTGGGAATCCCTGTTCTAAGGTGTAAGTGATAGCAAATTAGACTATGGAAACAAAAATCAGAAAGTGAGTAACTTTTATCACAGTTGTGGAGGACTCATAAAACACAGAGAATAAAAAATAAAGACTCCTTGAGTCATAACTGTCAACATGAGTGCACATAACATACATACAATGTTTTAAACTGATTTATTTTATGTGTATAAATATTTTGCATGCATTCTCTCCATTCACTTTGTGTGTGTGCTGCCCACAGACACCCAAGACAGCATTTGATCTCCTGGAATTGGTGTTCCAGATGGTTGTCAGCATATGTGTGGGCTGGAATCTAGTCCAGGTCTCTGCAAGAGGAACAAGTGTCATAAACTACTGAGCCATCTTTCCAGTCCCCAGAATGAATCCATTTGATACACAAATAGAATATATCATCAGTGGAAATGAGTAGTCAGTCTCAGGATGTTTACTACCCTCCTAGCCCTAGGCCACTTTGACACATTGAAATCCAGAGAACACAGAGGCAGCACAAAGAGCAGTAGGAGGCTGGGCATGTTGGTGCACACCTTTAATCCCTGTAATCACTAAGCAGAGGCTGGCTGTTCTCTGTCCGTTCAAGGACACCCTGGTCTCTATTTATTTGAAGGATGAGGGGAGGCAAGGAACATGTGCACCAAGCAGAAGTGTGGAGGTCAAAGGATAATGTATATAGGAGTAAGTTTTCTCATTTCAGGCTCAGGTATCAAATTCAAGTTGTCAGTCATACTGGCAAGTGCCTTCATCCATTTAGCCATCACACTGGCTCTCTGATTTACACTTGGACTGAAATGTTGTAGCACTCACACACACCACCACCACCACCAGCACCACCAGCACTACCACCACCACCAAACAAGAGAAAAAGAGTGACAGAGAGAGAAAGGATATCATATGTTTGAATACTTTGTTACAATTTAGGAGATTGGTTAACCTTTGGGATGGCATATGGTCTGGTTAGCAGAAGGTTGTCTGTGGTGGGTCTTAGTGTTTATCACTACTTCTGGAATCAGTTCTGAGTTGTCTCCTTCCCTGTCTACCAGCATGTGAGAAGCAATAGACCCTTGCCACAGACAAAGCTTCCCTGTTTGCTTTCCCTACTTCAACTGCTGCAGGGAAAGTCAGTCAGTTAGAGCAGGGAAGGCAAACAGTAGTTCCCTGTAGCCATGAGCCTTTTTCCCTTGCATAAATAATCTCTGTCAGATATTTTGTCACAGCAACTATAAAAGTAATTGCCTTCTTTGTTTTTATTTATTTATTTTACTTTTTCTTTTATTCTTTAAGACAATCTTTTTTTTTTATTTTACATACCAATCCCAATTCCCTCTCCCTCCCTTCTGCCTGCTCCTCCAACTCTCCACCACCCCACTCCACACTACCCCACTCCTCATTCATTCCTCATAGAAGATGAGGTCTCCCACGGGGAGTCAACAAAGTCTGTCATATCCTTTGAGGGAGGACTAAGGCCATCCTCCCTGTATCTAGGCTGAGCAAAGTATCCCTCCATGGGTAATGGGTTCCAAAAAGCCAGTTCACACACTAGGGGTAAATAAATCCTGACCCACTGCCAGTGGACCCACAAAACTGACCAAACCATATGACTGTCACCCACATTCAGAGGGCCTAGTTTGGTCCTGTGCCAGTTCCCTAGTTGTCAGTCAAGAGCCAGTGAGCTCCCACAAGTTTGGGTCAGCTGTTTCTGCAGGTTTTTTTTTTTCTATAATCGACCTCAGATTTTATCACAAAGCAAATCTCAACAGATTAAAAATAGTGGAAACAACCCCGTGTCTTATTGGATCACCTATGGGTTAAAGTTAGAATTCAACAACACTAATTGCAAAAATTCCACATACTCATGGAAACTGAACAGTTCTCAACAGAATTATCCCTGGATCAAGGAAAAATAAAGGAAGCCTTCCTAGAATTTAATAAAAATGAATGCATGACATACCCAATTCTTTGGGATGCTTTGAAAGCAGTACTAACAGGAAAATTCATAGCCCTAAGTGCCTATATAAAGAACCTGGAGAAATCTCACACTAGCATCTTAACAGCACACCTGAAAGCTCTAGAACAACGACAACAAAAAAGAGTTTCACTCAGGAGGAGTAGATACCAGAAAATTATCAATTTGAGGACTAAAATCAATAAAATAGAAACAAAGTAAATGAAACAAAGAGTCAATGGGACAAAGAGATGGGGTTTTGAGAAAATCAGCAAGATAGACAAACCCTTATTCAAACTAATCAAAAGAAAGAGAGACCAAAATCAGAAATAAAAGGGGACATAGCATCAGACACTGAGGAAATCCAGAGAATTATCAGGTCATATTTCAAAAATCTGTATTGGAGAAAAGTGGAAAATATAAAGGAAATGGACAATTTTCTTTTGTGTTTTAAACCTTCAGAAGGTATAAAGCAAGCAGGAGAGCTCGCTCTGTTTGTACCCCCTACTTAACCAAGTGCCAGTTTCCATTACAAATGGCTAACAACTAGCTAGTTACCTTGAACCATCTAAATTCAGCATTAGGAGAGACAAGGGCAGACTTGACATAATTATGACACTTAATAAAACCATTAGTAACTGTAATTTTAATATATTCAGAACCAAACTCCGAAGTTCTTTCTTTTAAGCCTAATCCAACTTGGTTTCTAAATTAATATTAGCTATTATGTATGGGGTCAAAGTGAGTAATTGGTCAAGGGAGGTCTTAGCAGGGAGACAGATCTCAAGTGATTTTAATAAACAGACATTCAATTGCCAGACATCTTCCAAGATTTCAGTGAAAAATCATTAGCATATAAATTGACATGATTAATACAAATGTAAATTTTAGACTAATGTTGAAATTTTAGGCTGATACAGAAAGTAAATGGTAATGTGATGAGTGTGGCGACCATGGAGTGTTCCCCTTGGTGTGAAGGGACCAACATCTTGGATATGCAAAGGATTAGAATACAAACCACAATATACAAAGCACAATATCACTAATAGAAATGAGATCTTAGCATATTCTTGAGGCAAATAAAGCGAAAGGGCAGTTGTTTCTATCCTTCAAAGATGTGATTGAAATAAAAAGAGACATCACTTTTATGATGTTAGATTTGCATAAAATCATATTAACACATGAGTTTCCAGAACCCATTACCTGGTGATTGCAGTGTAATGAGTATAAAATCACCACCTGATCTAGATAATGTCAGTTCCCCATACTAGCAGAATACTAAGCAGAAGTCTTCATGAAGAGCTACAGTCAGACATGCTGATAAATGACACAGGCTTCAAAGGCACAAAGATGATGCTTAGCTTAGGAGAAAGAAAAAGCTCACATCACAATGAGATGGAGAAAACATCTTCATTCTGAACTGATAAAAACCAATCTCTACCTCTATCTCTGTTTTTCTCTCCTCTCTCTCTCGCACACACTTCTTTTCATTAAAAGGCTACAACACAGAGAGAGAGAGACACACACACATATGCCAGCAGTTCAGAGCCCTTACATTGCAATCCTGTTGATAGGAGTTCCATCCCAGAGAACCAAACAAACAACAAGTGTCTCACATATGTAATCTCAACACCCCTAAATCCAGATTGGAGGCTGAGAGAGTAGAACAGCTCTGAAACCTACAAACCAGCCAGACTGGAACACACAGAGGCACAGAAACATTGAGAGACCCTGTCTCACGCAGTGAAACAGAGAGCTGCCTCCTGAAGGTTATCCTCTGCGCTTCACACACACACACACATGCATGCATGCACGTATACTCACACGCACTAGCATAGCACAAACAGGCATATTAATTCAAGCACACAAGCAAACACACACTCCAATAGTAATTTTTAGGATGATACAAAATTGATTATTCAGATAATAAATGGTGTCTATATATTCATTGTCACTCCTGTTGTGTAACTAACATATAAGGAAAATATCTTCAGGGTCTTCTCAGTCATCTTTAGTGTTTCTATTCTCCATGTGATATGTGTCCTGGAAAACTATACTTGTACCATGTGGCCCTTTCATTCCCTTTTTATAACTGGCTTAAGCATATTTAGTTAATGATGAAGCAATGAGTGAAATATATGGCGTGTGAAAATGTGTCTGAGGCTCACAAACCTCGAACTTTGATGTGTTCACGCTCATCATTCTCAAGGAAACCAATGAACTGAACATTTTCACATGATGCCCTTGAGCAGTTTGGACACACATGTAGTATGTGTACTTCCTCATCTGTTTTCCTTTACAAACAATGCTTCTCAAGCTATTTTGTTTACTATCTCCACGTTACGTTACATTGTTTGATCATGTTGGGTAAGCTTTGGAACGTTTGAGTTTTTCACATAAGTAGCACAAAGTCTCCTCAAACCTGGTACAGAAAGGTAAACATAGACTGCTAAGTTAGGAGTCTCCCTGAGATGTCATGAATGATTAAGGCCTAACATCATTATTTGTAATTGGAATAAAAGTTGGGGAAGCTCCTCTTCTGACAAACAGCATCAAATGCATTTTCAAAACTGGCACTTCCTAGATGTATCTGATTAAATCAGGTGGTGCTCTATGTATCCTATCTAAGCAAACATTATGGAATTGTCTCAACTCTTTTGGCATAATCCACTGCAAAATACCCCTTCAGCCTTTCAAATGCATCCTTCAGGTTCTGTCCATGTCATTGGAAGATGGTTATATTATTTTCTATTGCTGTAATAAAACACCCTGCCCATGGGGGATGGAGAGATGGTTCAGTGGTTAAGAGCACTGCTTGCTCTTCCAAAGGTCCTGAGTTCAATTCCCAGCAACCACATGGTGGCTCACTACCATCTATGAAGGGATTTGGTGCCCTCTTTTGGACTGCAGGGCTAGATGCATGATACTAACAATACCGTATACATAATAAATAAATAAATCTTTAAAAGAATTAAAAAAAAAACACCATGCCGAAAGCAACATCTAGAAGAAAGTGTTTATTCAGAGTGTGACACATGGTTCCAATGGGATACATACAATTTCATCACCACCATGATTCAGGCTGGCAGGCATGGTGCTGTAGCAGCAGCTGAGAGTTACGTTTAACTCTATACAAGAAACCAAGAGCTCACTAGAAATGGCACCAATCCTTTGAAACCCAAGACCACACAACTCCTCCAACAAGGCCACACCTCCTAACCTTCCCCCCAAATAGTTCCACTGCCCGGAAACCGACATTCAAATATTTGAACCCATGAGTCCGTTCTCATTCAAGCCACCACAGAGATGCTGGAACAGGCTATTACATTCATCAGCCATATATAAAAACAGTCATAGCTAAGGAGTAAGAATTTGGATGGCATCTCCCAGAACCCTCACTTCAGCTCCATAGTTCCCATCTGCTGTGGATGGTGGCACACTTTATTCATGCATTTCAAAAGTCACCCTCACTATTCCGTTATCCCAGGAACCTAATGGGCAATTGTGAAAGCCATGGGGAAAGCAGGAGTGTGGTGCAGAAGAGAGAGGTTCTTTTTGTTTCCAAAGCCCCTGATTGTCACATTCTCTTATGGAATGTAAAGTCCTTGTCATAAAGACAGGAGAGGACACATTGTGTCTTTTTTTCCATCTTCCCGTTATAGAGAGGTAGCAAAGAACCGTAGAAAAGAAGGCATAAAGCTGAGAAGGTCCCCTTTTAAGATTCTCAAACTCTGGGCCTTTGACTAAACCAGAAAGGAAGCAAAAGTTTCAGGATATCAGCGGTTATAGTGATAAAATTAGCCTGAGAAAACAAACATTTGGGGACTCTAAATCAAGACCCTGACATGAACAGATAAGTTCTAAAATGAACAAAAATAAGTGAAATTTTCAATGAAATCTAACATCTCAAAATTTCCTTAAAGGTTGAAACAAAGAAGGGAGAAGGTTTCCTTCCTCCACCTAATGTGCATGACATCGTGCCCCAGCCTCCTGCCCATGCCGATGCGACATCAACTTCTCATGTTAGTGAAAAAGGTGACAATCGTCAGTCACCTGAGGAAACTACTGTTAAGAACACCAGCGTTAGTGAAAGAGGTGACAGTCGTCAGTCACCTGAGGAAACAGCTGTTAACATCACCAGCGTTAGTGAAAGAGGTGACAGTCGTCAGTCACCTGAGGAAACAGCTGTTAACAACACCAGCGTTAGTGAAAGAGGTGACAATCGTCAGTCACCTGAAGAAACTACTGTTAACAACATCAGCGTGGATCACACACGTTCTCTAGGTACTTATACTGGGCATGCAAGGGGGAGAACACATGCTGTCCCTTAGCTTGCTCCTGGTAGACACACTGGTGACACCATGGACCCTGTGCAACATTCTGACCCCGTTCTTGACACCTGCTTAGAAGAGAACACAGTGTCTTAGCTTCGCTACTGACCAGAAATCTGCTCTTGTTTGTATCCCAGGTGACGCGTTGCACCCTCAGAATGCTAATATGCGGGTTCTTGCTTCAAGTCCCGCTCACCGCACCAGCTATGCAGCGAATACCCCCACCAAGGTTTTTTCAATTTGGGCAGCAACCGCATCATTGCTTCTCCTAACATCGTCATTATGGTTGCTGAAGTTGGTGGCTTTGATGATGCCGTGGGTATGGAACCTAATTTAGAAATCCTGCACAGTTAAAGTTACAAGGAGCTTAACAAGGTAAGTTAGACCATAACAATGGCTTAAAATTGATAAATATTTCTGTGCGAGAAATCCAATTCTCTTTGGCTCTAATATGCGTGATGATAAATAAATATCATACTTTGTATAGGACTCTTTAGATATTACCTATAACTATAAAAAATGATTATCTTTTCTAGTCATACTGAAAATGCATCACATAAAATTAACAAAATCTGTTTAGTCCAACCAAACTAATCAAGTAAAGTTGGTAAGCACACAGTTGCCTCCCATGCTGGAATGAGGAAATGATTTTCACTCTTAATGTGAAACTTGTATTTTCTGAATGGCTAAGCAGGGAAATGTAACTGTTAGATATTGGTTTTTATTTTTCTGTGTCCATACACTGTGACTTATGTGGACAGCATCGTTTTGGAAACAAACACCCCAAAAGAAACAACCTCTGAGAATAAAACCAATGAAACAAGACTCGACATTCTCAACATTCTCAAACACAATGATATTCATGGTGACACGACACTGCATAGGATTCTCCGGGTGATGCCTCTGTTACTGCTTATCTTGACGATGCCACCCATGATGTTCTGAAACTACTGATAATTCTTGCTTTTCTTTTTAGTTTCTGCTGAAGAAGCTATGAGGATCTCCTGTCATCAAGTAACAAACTGTCAGAAACATTTTTTGAGGTTTTCTTTCATTTTATTGTTTGAAGAATATTTTCAGTTTACTCTTTGACATTTTAATGTATGTAATTTAGTTTCTGCTGAAGAACCTATGAGGATCTCCTGTCATCAAGTAACAAACTGTCAGAAACATTTTTTGAGGTTTTCTTTCATTTTATTGTTTGAAGAATATTTTCAGTTTACTCTTTGACATTTTAATGTATGTAATTTAGTTTCTGCTGAAGAACCTATGAGGATCTCCTGTCATCAAGTAACAAACTGTCAGAAACATTTTTTGAGGTTTTCTTTCATTTTATTGTTTGAAGAATATTTTCAGTTTACTCTTTGACATTTTAATGTATGTAATTCAGATCATCCATGTTGCTCATATCTTCCCAATCTCTGTCCTCTGCCTCCATCCCATCCCCTAACTTGTCCTCATCCCATTTTTGTGTCATTTATCTTAAGGAGTGTGACTTCCAGTAGGATCCCCACAGCCAAGTGCATGTGGACATTATCAGTTGGACTGAGTGAGGTATTAAAATAGGGAGGGAGACATAACATCCATCTTTCACTACTTTTGCAGATAAATTACATATAGTGTTTTGTTCCTTGAATTACTGGCCAGGCATTAAATCATTATATCTTATCTTATTCTACAGACCTTATTATGCTTTCAGAACATGTAAAGCTTGCTAAACTTTCATTCACCAATTAAACATGTATTGTACATGCATCCCCAGAGAGATGGCACAACTCAAGGGGATACTCAATTCAATAGGAATTTGACTTTTCTAGTGGAACAGACTGATAAATTCAGAAAGATAAAAAAAATACTTTGCTACTTGGACTTTCTCCCTTAGTCCTTGATCAGAGGTCTCCTAGTTGTGCAGAATTCTAAGGAGATTAAGGAGCTGTAATGGAGAGCTGAAAGCAGCAAAGGGTCAAAAGTATTTCCAAGAGGTCAATAAATTTATTATTCTGCCATCTGATAAAATATTGAAATAAATTTCTGCCTAGAATGAATTTCATGAGATTTGTAGAAAATGAATAGAGTTGTTCATTTGTAACAAAAGATGACAAATATTAGATGCCGAGTTTGCCACATCTTTATGAATACAAATATAGATATGTATGGGTTCCTTGGCACCCTATTGTTCAACACTCTGGAATGAAAAATTCCACTGAGAATTGTTGAGGCTAAGAGGCCCAGCTAGGGCTAGAATATAAAAATCAACATGGCAAATGTATGTGGGGGTTTATTTATGTATATATGTACAATTAAAATACATGGTCCTTTAAATGAGCTCAATTTTATTCAGAATGCATGATTTTAAAACTGTGTTTTTGAAGAAGCATGTGGAATATACTGCAGGGGAGGAAAGAATACTATCAAAATATATCATAAAAATAAATTATAATGTATTTCTGGTAGCATATAGTAATCTAGTTCCCTCTTAGTTCACCGCCTTTTGTAGTATTCTAAAAAACCTATTAACCTGTTGTACATTATTTTGAAAGATTAAAGATATTAGAACCTTTAAAAATGATGTTATTATGATGTTATTACATTGACTTTCAAGTGATAATCTGTCAGAAATATTTTATAAAATTTAGAAATTTTCCTCATTTGGACCTTGGGAGCTCAGTCCAGTGCTCCAATGTGGGTCTCTGTCTCTATCTTCATCCATCACCACATTCATCAGTGTGGCTATAGGATAGGGCCAGTTCAGGCGGCCTCTCCTCAGCTGCTCAAGGAACAAGCTGGGGACATCTCCTTGGATACTTGGGAACCTCTCTAGAGTCCAGTCTCTTGCCAACTCTAAAATGGCTCCCTTAATTAAGATATATAATTCCCTGCTCCCATATCCTCTCTTCCTCCATCCCAACCATCCCATTCCCCCAAGTTCTCCCCATCCTTTCCTTCTCACTTCTCTCTCCCCCTCTCCCCTTACCCCCACCTCAGCCCCATCCCCAAGCTCTCAAATTTTGCCTGGCTATCTTGTCTACTTCCAATATCCAGGAGGATAACTACAGGTTTTTCTTTGGGTTCACCTCCTATTTAGCTTCTCTAGGATCACGAAGTATAGGCTCAATGTCCTTTATTTATGGCTAGAATCCACTAATGAGTGAGGACATACCATATTCATCTTTTTGGGTCTGGGTTACCTCACTCAGGATAGTGTTTTCTATTTCCATCCATTTGCATGCAAAATTCAAGATGTCATTGTTTTATACCGCTGAGGAGAGAGAACATGAGCAAGGAAGTCAGGACCGCCAGGGGTGTGCCCACCCACTGTGACAGTGGGGCTGATCTAATGGGAGCTCACTAGCCAGACTGGGACTGATGGAGCATGTGATCAAACCAGACTCTCTGAACATGGCTGACAAGGAGGGCTGACTGAGAAGCCAAGGACAATGGCACTGGGTTTTGATTCTACTGCATGTACTGGCTTCGTGGGAGCCTAGTCTGTTTGGATGCTCACCTTCCTAGACCTGGATGGAGGTGGGAGGACCTTGGACTTCCCACCGGGCGGGGAACCCTGCCTGCTGTTTGGACTGGAGAGGGATGGGGAGGGGGGAATGAGGGGAAGGGGAGGGAAATAGGAGGGGATGAGGTGAAAATTTTTAATAATAATAATAATTAATAAAATAAAATTCGTACTTACTCTCAGAAAAAAAATTAGAAATTTTAATGTTAAATATTTCTCTGAAAATTGATACAGTATATATTGAATTTTAGTAGCTTGTCACTAAAATGTACTATGAAAATACTTTAAACTGTTTCTTTGTATTGTACAAGCTGATGGCATGACCTCTTGGTGACATGTTTAAGGAGCAAGCTTCTATTATAGCTATCAGAGATAGAACAGACAGCGGCATATCAAGTCACCCAGAGCAGAAATAGATGTTGGCTGAACATAGTCAACTGCACCTGCCTATGATAGAAGCAGAAGCAGAGCAGAGAGGCAGATGGAGAGAAACAGAAGAGGAGACACAGTGTGAGAGAGGGAGAGGAGCGTAGAGACAGGAGGAGACAGAGAGAGAGGTTTAGAAAGAGAATGAGAAGCTGGGATAGGGATGCTTCTGAACTAGAGGGAGTTTAGGGTAGGGGAGCAGGGTAGAAGACCTAGCACACGAGCATGGACTCTGACATGTACAGCGGGTACTGGTGCTGCTGAAGGAGCCTGGAGGCTAGTCTGTACCTTATTATAGTAATAGCCAACACAGGTAGTCAATTTTTCCTACTGCCAGTGATAAGAGAAATGACCCCTTTGAGAAGAGGAAGTAGCTTCACAAGTTTTTAAGGAATGTTGGATTTATCTACCCTCCAGAAATCCTCCAAAAGTCAAGGTTGGGCCCATTTCTGGGTATCTGGGCCTGCAATTGCAGTTTTGGAAACTGGAGTTCAATGAATTTTAGTGGATTTTCCAAGGCACAAACCAGTCATGTTGAGGTTTCCATTCTCACACTGCTCTCACATGAGTAAAAACACCACCCGAACTACTCTATTGGCCTTCACATCCATAGAGGTAAACTGTGGCTGCTTACCTGCATTCCCTCTTTACTTTTTATGACATTCCATCACCAGCACATATGAAGTGAGCAAAGTCACTCACTGAGGGTGGGGCCTTATGAGTCCCTTCCTGTGTATGATTATCATTGTGTCCTGGACACCATTTCACAGAAACAATCTACAACCTCTGCCTCTCTCTTCCAAAGTGGTCCCTGAGCCTTGCAGCGTGTTATGGTTCAGATGTCCTGCTGAGGTCTGAGAGCTGCACAGTTATGTATTCTCTAGACTTTGGCCAGGTGTGAGTCTGTGCAGTCAGCAGAGCCCACTTCCTAAAGAAGCCTCTCTCATTAGGGATCACAGTTGCTCGAATGTATAGGTGTCAGAGAGAGTACATAGAAGGCAGCTTGATGCCATGTAATTTTAACAAAACAACAACAGAGGGCCTGTTGTGTGGATTCACCACATCAGTGATTAGCTCAGAGTCACCAATACTGCATCAGCATGGCAGTAACAAAATAAAAGCACTTCCACTGGGAGTCATTTCCAGGTTTGAATTTTCTCCATGTTCCCTGTCTTACCTCCTCTGTCTGTTGCATGAATCCAAATCTGTGCCTTTCTGAGGAAGTGTGCCTGTCCCTTTGTCTGTTTTTTTTTGTGTGTGTGTGTCTGAGTCTGTGTCTGTCCCTATGTCTGTCTGTCCCTACACGTGTCCCTATGTGTGAATTTGTGTGTCTGCCCCTTTTCTTGCTCTCTCTTTTATTGAATTCCCCATAAGAATCACATGGGGAAGGAGTTGGGTACTTTACAGAAATCATTCATAGAATCTTACAAGGGATTAAGGTAATGAGCGCAACTGAACCCAATTCACCCAGACAGGAAAAAAAAATTACAAATACCATGATTGCCCAGTAATGCTGCTGTGCTCAACAGTTTTGGTGGATACTCATTTAGAAGTGTTTTCAACCTCTATGTTTGCTCTTTTATACAAATGATATACATGAATTGTTCTGGATCAGGGGCACAGAAGAAGACATAATTTAACATTACAATTAAATATTACTTTAGTTTGTTAAAGGCGGCTATTATGAAGACCAAGGAAAGTGGTGGTAACTGTTTTTCTCTTAAAAGTTGGCTAAACAATCATTTGAGTACACAATAGGAGAGCAGCCTTATGTCTTAAGTGACCTCAAAATATGTTCTGAACTCTGGCTGTGATGTCAAGCAAATGTTCCAGTCTCTAAAGTAAGACATATTTCCATATTACATCACCATGGCCTCAGTCATTGAGCTCTTAACCAAGTTTACAGAACCAGCCAAGAGTTCCCTACTGTGTGGTAGACCTAAAATCAAATCACAAATTTCATTGTTCCTATAAGAGTGAACACACAGAGAATATCTTGCCAGGAAAGTTGTCACACACAGGGTCTACAGATGGGTAGAATCATTGCCAACTTCCCTCTTCCAGTAGCTTGCATAGAAGTTCTAGTACTGTGAAAGCTAGCCAGCATGGATACAACACGACTTCTAAATGTCCTATATCCCAAGGGCGTAGAGTGTTCAGAAGAGTCCTACATCTAATTCTCATGTGGAAATGAGGACATTGGCAAGAGCTTGTAATGTTTGACAGGAGCCCCCCTTACTTCACAGCTCAGAGGGAACTATCCCATAGTATTGGGGTCTTTGTTTAGTAAACTTAATCTTCTGGGAGGAACGTTATCCGTGCATGCAGGGCTCCTTCATTCAGTTGTTTTACTTAGGCTTCCAAGGATGCAGCTTCATTCATTTGGCTTGGTGGCAAACCATGGTCCATGTGTGGAGGTCAGAGGATCATTTTCTGGGTCATTTTCTTACCTTTTACTATGTGACTTCCCAACATCAAACTTAACATTATATGGTTGCCGTCAAGCACCTTAACATGCTAAACTTAAACAACTTAAAATGTAATATTTGTCCAAAAGGATTTTTTCCTCCATGCATACTTTTGGTTAACCATTTCCCCAACACCACACTTCTTCCATCCCTGGTTAAACCTTTCCACTTGCAAGGATTCCCTTACCCCCGTCCACAGTGCATTTCTTCTGCCCTCCCACTTCCCTCAAGGCCTGTTCTCCTCTAAGGATCCATTTCATGCTTTCTGGCTTTAACAGGTATTCTGAATTAAATTCATTAATCTGAGAATTCAAAGCTTGAAACCACATGTAAAACAGAAGGGACACAGAAACATTCAGTCCATACAAAGAACCAGGGACATCATTGGCAGTGTGGCAGCTCCCTAATTACCAAGGCATCTGGGGAAAGCTTAAATTCAAGGGCATTTGAGCCACACCCTCATCTCATTTGACCTAGGACAATGCTACCCACAAAGGATCCAGGACCACAGCATGGCATGAAGCAAGACAAGGACCCATTTTAATGACCAAACAACATGGCTATGTCTTAATACAAAGAATGTATAGGGTGCTTCAGACCTTATCCTGACATCAGATGATTTTTTTTTCAAATCAGATACTATATTACTTGAAAAATTTTTTGGATAACTAAGCTGTGAAGAACAAAGAAACTTTGGAGCATCAGAGGAAAACAACATGAGAGAAGGTGTTAAAATGGGCTAGAAGAATAATAACATCATGCATGAGAGAATCAGGAGGGAAACATCAAGAGTAAAGATAGAGTTAGAATGAGAGATGGAGAAAGCAGGGAGGGTAACAAAGGGGCATCATGAAAGCACCATGAGCGAGTAAAGAAGGAATCCATCAGAATAGGTCTGAGTGTACATTTCCTAAGCCCTCAGATAAAAAAGTTTCAGTTTGTGCTACACTGTGGACTTTCCCTTCAGTGCTGTCAGCAGCCTGGAAGCTGGTTCTTTCAGACTGTTACAGGCATCTTGCAGTGCACGCGCCACGCTTGCTGTATACAAGTGTCAGTCTCACACAGGATATGCACCATGAGCGCTGCTGCAGTTGTGTCAGCCTCCTGCAGTGCATGCAAGGGAAGTGCTGGGCTACTGGTTTGCACTTGGGGCAGTGCATTCACAGTGAGTGGTGGGATATAGACATGAACTTCTGACAGTACCTGCCCCATGAGTGATAGGTTAGCTGTGTGAGTCTCCATCCACACATAAACCATTAGTTCTTCAGTCTCACTCAGTAATTCACGTTATTGCTGGAGTTTAGGCATGATCCTCCCCCAGCACATGCACCATGAGTACTGTGAGATTCATCTAAGTCTCCCACAGTACATTCACATTCAGTGCCGGTTTCCACCCATAAGCCCACAATAATTCATGAACAATGAATTCTTAGTTTTAAGTAAGAGCTTCCAGCAGGACATGAACCATGAGTGCTAGATACAACCATGATCCCAGCACATTAAAGGGAAGCTCATGCTTAAAATCCAGCACTCATTGTAAATGTTATGTGTGAGACTCAAACCAGCAACTGAGCACAAGTCGTGTGTACCGCAAGAGTCTCATGCCTATATCCAAGCCTTCATGGTACAAGCACTATTGTGGGCTCATGGTTGTATCCCAACACTCAATGTGCATGTACTGTGGAGGGCTGACACGTTTCCAACCATGCATGGTGGTGTACTCTGACAGGGTCATACTTATATCCCAGCATGTACTGGAGTGCTCTTATGGCTAACACTCAGCATTAATCGTGCATTTACAATGGGAACTGGACAGCTGTATTGCAGCACTCGTGATCTACTGTATGAGGCTCAAATCATTAATCCATCATTCTTACTGAACATAGTGTAGTGGACTTGTGTCCTCAACCATGTTCTCGTTGTGAATGTACTGTGCCATAATGAACTCCAGACTCAAGCTGTATGCACTGTGGGTGGATCATGCCAATAACCTGCGTCCATTGTGTATATACAATGGTAGGCTTACAGCTATAACCCAGAACTGATAGTGTATGTATTTTTGGATGGGATTCCCTATTACCCAACATTCATGGTATATGTTCTGCTGCGGGCACTAGGCTGTAACCCAGCTCTCATGGTACATACTGTGGGAGATATGTATCTCACCTCTCATGGTGCATGGACTGTGGTGGGCTCATGGCTGTCACACATATTTGATTATGCATATAATGTGGAAGGCTGACAACTGTATCTCAGAAGCACTTGTGTGGGAAGTACAAGCTGATGTAACCCAGGACTCATTGTTATTGCACTATGGATGCTGACACCTATATCCCAGAACTCCTTTGGAGGGTTCTGGGTGACCACCAATAAGTAACCCAGCGCTCAGAGTGCATACACTGTGGGAAGCTGTTGAGTGTTTTCTAGCAATCACATTGCAGATACTCTGGGAGGCTGGAATGTGTATCCCACCTCTCATGGTGCATGTACTGCAATGGGCTCATGCCTATAGCACTAGTGGTGCAGGAACTCTAGACAAATTTCCAAACTACATATGTATATGACTCTATTAGATACAAAATATATCAATATCAAATCAAGTGATTCAGAATTTGACATCCTAGCCATCTGTTTTGTCGCAATGAATGCATTAACTTTGCTCAGGCTTATTAGAGCTGTTGAACAATCTCTCTTCCAGAAAATGCCTAATAGGTTCCCAATGTCATTGCAAATACAAAAGCAAAATCCACTAGAAAATTAGAAGCATACAAATTACAATGGGAGATTGATACTATTATAATCACATAAGGTATTACATTATGCAAAATGGAAGAATAGAGAGTGAATGGCAATACATGCGTAGATAGACACAAAAGAAAGGGTGACAGAACAACCACACTGCATAAAGCATTTATATTTATGTAAAGAAACCTAAAAGAATAAATTGTACTGCATGATCACTTCATAGAACAGAGGAATGTGTGATTATTTAAGAAAATTGTTTCATTAAAATACAGTAAAAGGACTCCCATCTGCTCTGACACCATCTCCACATAGCTGGTCTGACTCCAGAAATGTGGCTCAAGCATTGTCTCTGCGTGCAAAGTTCCTCTGACCCCTCACTCACCCCTGCACATTTTCCACACCCCCAGACCTATCCCCAGTCAGGCAAGAAGCTCATGGACCAGCTGTCCATGGCTTTCTCTGACTACATAACTTCTGCAGTGGAGCAGCTAAAGCCTCACTTCAGACCAAGAGCAGGAGAAAGAAATTCTTTGAAGACCTCATCACTTGTCATAGAGGGAGAACCATTAATCAGGGATTTTGTAGATCTGAGCAGGAAAGGGGTCTGCAAGACCCTTTAGTAGTTTAGAGCTCTTCCTTTCTTCCACATCCAGTGGGGAGATCACTATGGCTACAAGTTCTTCAGTCAAGTGGGATATTTTACCACCCTGTGTCAGTTTCCTTCCCTGAATGATCCATTTCCAGGTTAAAAGCTTTAGTTCTAGCTTTTCCAGTTATTCTGACCTGAGGTAACAGTATTGTGTAGCACTATATACTTCTTGTTTTGTCTAGTAGCAGCAGGTTGAGATCACACACACACACACATCCTCACACACACGCACACAATCAGAAAGACACAAACTGATTTTCTTTTTATATTTTGTATGAATTTAAATTTCTAATTTCAAGGTATTGTGATCATATTTTCCCTCCCTAAACTAATAGCCCAAGGACCTATTGAAAAATGAAATAATGATGGTATGAAAAATGCATTAATAAAATGTGTAAACAATACATTTTCATATTTCAGTTTATAACACATTTATGATACTGCATGTTTAACAAAAAAACATTAATAAAATTATTCCTAATATTTTGACAAACTCATAGATCAGTGTCTTGTTTTGATATTATCTGAGAAGCTTCCTTCTGCAGCATGTAAGAGCAAGTACACTGACCCACAGCCAGACATTGTACAGAGAGTAAGAGACTTTGAACCACTTTTCCATCAGGGGGATGTACCCATGAAATTCATGTCCTTGGGGGTCAGGGAACTCTATAAAATAGAAGGTGGCAAATAGTGTTGGAGCCTGACAGTATGGAGCACACCAAGAGAAGAAGGCCCTCAGAATCAACAGGAGCAAAGCTCTTTTTTTTTTATTGAAAAAAAATTTTTCCCACTTCCTCCTCGCCTCCCATTTCCCTCCCCCTCCTCCCGCCCCTCTCCCCCTCCCCCCACTCCTCTTCTCCTCCCTCTCCAGTCCCAAGAGCAGTCAGGGTTCCCTATTCTGTGGAAAGTCCAAGGTCTACCCCCCTCCATCCAGGCCTAGAAAGGTGACCATCCAAACTGTCTAGGCTCCCACAAAGCCGGAACATGAAGTAGGATCAAAACCCTGTGCCATTCTCCTTGGCCTCTTGTCAGCTCTCATTGTCCGCCATGTTCAGAGAGTCCGGTTTTATCCCATGCTTTTTCAGTCACAGTCCAGCTGGCCTTGGTGAGCTCCCAATAGATCGGCCCCACTGTCTCAGTGGGTGGGTGCACCCCTCATGATCCAGACTTCCTTGTTCATGTTCTCCCTCCTTCTGCTCCTCATTAGGACCTTGGGAGCTCAGTCCGGTGCTCCAGTGTGGGTCTCTGTCTCTATCTTCATCCATCGCTAGATGAAGGTTCTATGGTGATATGCAAGATATTCATTAGTATGGTTATAGGATAGGTTCATTTCATGTTCCCTATCCTCAGGTGCCCCAAGGAATTAACCGGGGACATTGCCCTGGGCACCTGGTAGCCATTCCAAGTTCAAGGAGCAAAGCTCTTATGAACTCACAGACTAAGGCAGCATGGATATGGTCTGCAGGGTTTGCCTGCACCAGGTCTTCTGTATACCTTATGGATCCAGTTTAATAATTTTATGGGATTGCTGAGTGTGTGATTGAGTGAATCTCTGATTCCTACGCCCTCTCTTGGACTCTTTTCCTACGGTTGGTTTGTCTTGCTCAACTCTGATGCAATAGTTTTTGTTATTTTACATTTTATTATGTTATACTTCTTAGAAAAATGAATGGATTATTAATGAATGAACACTTCAGACACTATGATACAAGTTAACAAAAGAATTGCCAGTTATGCTAGCTCAGACAAGGATAATCACTTTTCTTTTATAGTGTGACACTGGATACCCATCCAGGACAGGCCTCACTTTCCAGAATAACTGACCAACACATAATGGACTCCACATTTTGTGTATTTATGCTTTAATTTGGTTACAGTTTGGTGGAGTTTTTGTTTGCTTATTTTATTTTCCTTTTTGGGTCTGATTTTATTTTATAGTATTGGTTTTGGAGGGTTTTGTTGTTTAAATGTTGTTTGTTTTTTGAAACTTTTTAACCTGTTTGGAAAGCAGCATGAACAAGGTTATTTTGTAAACTGGCAAGGCAAAACACTTGACACATAAAGAGAGAAATGTAGTACAGCCCCTCACTTTTGAAAGGTTAGTTTTCTGCTAATATGATTGTTATTATTTACTGCAATTCCATCAGATCAATAGATTAAAATTGAAAAATAGAGGATATTTCCTTAATTTTTCAAGCAAAAAAAAAGATATCTTTACTCCACTTACCTAAATCTTTTGTTTTAAAATGTACTCAGTCATAAGGGGCTTTTAAACATGAAGCAAAGAAAAACCAGCCTACAATTCACAATCCCAGAGAATCTAAACAACAAAGGTGTTCCTAAGACAAACAAACATGGATCTAAATGGGATGGAGAAAAAGACAAGATCCCCTAGTACATTGGGAGCATGGGGGTCACAGGAGAGTGTAGCAGGGTAGAGGAGAAGATGAGAGGGAAGAAGAGCAAAATGTATAGTGCAATAAAAACAATAAAAGAAAAAAATAACAAAAAATATAGCAACACACTATGTTGACTTCCCATGGGAAGTCTTATACACTCTGAGGAGCCAATGGATGTGAAAGAGGGAAGATGGGAAAGCAGGAGGGAAGGGAGTGGGAACTGGGTTTGGTATGCTAAATCAGAAAAGATTGTTCTAAAAAACAAAACGAAGCATTTTGAAGAAATAAGAAAATGAAAATATGATCACATGCCAGGCAGTAGTGGAGAACACATTTAATCCCAGCACTTGGGAGGCAGAGGCAGGCAGATCTCTGTGAGTTTGAGATCAGGCTAGTCTAAAGATCAAGTTCCAGCATAGCCACACCTGTTATATAGATATATCCTGTCTCAACACCCTACCCACCTCACCGCCCCCCGGCAAAAACAACCCAAAACTGAAAAATGGACACACATAAAAAATATAGCATTTTCTTTCATTCTGACTAGGTATATAGTTTATGTCTTGATTTATCAAATCCCTTTTACATGATACAAGATCAACAAGGAGCAATTCAAAACATTAATTTTGTTGGTTATCATTCTCACTAGATGAGTCAATTGTGTATAAAAATTAATAATTAAGTATAAAACAGATATGTCTTTTATATGTGTATTACATTATAACCCAAATAACCATATTTTGCAAAGTTCCTTTCCAACACAATGCTATTTTAATACTTTTTGACCTGATTGTACTCAGTAGGATTTGTATTGAGTCACACATACCTTCTCTACACCATCATTTACATTATCACCCAATGTCTTCAATTCTAAACAAAGTGGAGATTTTCTACAAAGCACACTAGATAGAACGAGAAGCGGCAATCTTTAATAGTTAGCTGCTTATATCTATTCCATTAAAAATTACTGCTACTCTTTGAAACCATGATCTTTACAAAATCTATTGGTACCATCCAGAGCGTAGGCAAATAAACACATGCCTTCCCACAGTTTTCTTTGTAGACATTTACTGCAGCCATGTGGCACCAGCCTGAGTTTGCATCTTTATTTGTTTTCACTGGAATCTATGAAAAGAGGAGTGCTGTAGAAAGTCTTACAGCCAGTGGTAACCTGCCCACTGGGGCATGGCCTCTTAAACTACATATCCGGGTGTAGAACGTGCATCTGACCTCTTTTCTGGCTTCGGGATTTGGTTTCTGATCTCCATTCAACAAGAGGATTCTGATTTGTGTGTCTACCCCTAAATAAAAAAACATCTATTTCTCAATTCTGAGCTAGTGTGGGATTTCTTTTAAGTGTCCTTCCACATTTGGCACCCATGTGGATTCAGACTCCATGCCTACCTGGTGGACGGTGTAATTGCCTAGCCGGTCCATGGCACAGACATTCTCCCAAGTCTGCCTGCTTCTCTTGCTTTTATCTAAGCAGTTTTTTGTAGAACCCAAGCCACAGCGAAGTTTACTGCTTGTGGCAATTGGAAAATTTTCCAACCATATGCACAACTGCCCCAATCCTTTGCATGGTTCCTTGTAGCGTGGTGACTTGTGCAGCTTCCAGTTTCTGCTTCCTGCCCGTGAGCTCTGGTTTTCTTGCTCTGTGTATGGAATTGATTTAATTGCTTTTAATTTGTCAAGCAAAGCATATTTCTCAGTACTTAACCAGTACCAAGGCAGAAAACTACAGAAGCTCAGAAACTAAGTGGTCCAGGACCATTCCTATCACCACTGGTTGCATTGCTTCTAGTCACAACTTTGCAACCACGACATCTGCTGGACAATAAAGGTTACAGTTTACCAGATCACATAACAGGAAATTAATATATCAATATGAAATACTACATTAATACTGAAACTTTTGTAACTTTTTTGTTAATAGTATGGATTGTACTATGCGAGGCTTACATGGTTATGGTGATATTTCAATTTAGTGGGTATTGGGACTCAGTTTTCTTCTGCAAATGCTATCATTAAGAAAGAATATGGCACTTTTAGGAATGATACAGTCTTTACAGACTAATAATGAACAGCTAGATGACAGGATTAATACCATCAAAAATCAAAAGTTGCCTGAAAAAATTAATACTATTAAAAAGGATAACATTAATTTGACAGACAAAATTGAATATCTCAGGGTACTAAGAATTTATCTGAAAGAATTCATACTGTTGAATTAGACAATTAAAATTTTTTAAAATGTTATGATATGTTAGCAGATAGACGATCTCTCCAGAATGGCAATCTGCACGCTGTTCAAGAAATGTCCAAGGATGAGATGTTATCTTTAAATGAGAAGCTTCAGACCTTCGAATCACATGTGAAAAATGTGGACCAGAGGTTAGGTGCCTCCATGAAATCACTAGTAAACTATATAGGCCAGGAGATTCAGGCTTTACAAAAGATAATAATAAAAAGATTTTAAATACTTGAGGAAATTATTGGAGCTGAAGAACAGGGAAAGAAAGCACAAGGACAGGATTCAACATTGCCAGTAGCTGTCAGAGATGACTTACCCAGGGTTTTAGCTTCATACCTGTAATCTACTCTGACAATGCATCAAGTTCTAAAGGCCCAAAAGGATGCAAAGAAGGTACATGAATATGTATAGGAATGAATGATCTAAAAGAAATTAAGCAAGCTGTTGTAACCTATGATTTGCATTCTGCATTTGTAAGGGAGATCATAAAGACATGGTCTTCTAGCATTAAAGCAACAGCACATAATAGGATTCAGTTAGTTTCAACAGTCCTGGATGATGAGTCTCAATTAATGTTTGAAATTTATTTCAGGGAAGGGACAAAAATTTTGGAACAACAGGGAAAAGCAAAAGGCCTTGAGACTTCCCAACATCAAATTCTTGGTGAAGACCCTTAGCTCATCCAGAGGATCAAGCTCTTTTCAATGAATAAATCTTGACTTTATGCCACAAAGCAGCTTTGAATGTTTGGGACAGAATTCAAGAACTAAGGAAAATTTTGAATCATACCAGGGTTAAATAGGGCTAGAGAGAAACCTTTATTGACATTTTGCAAAGATTAATTAAGGCTTTACAATTCAGAGTGAGAGACCCTGAAGCTAGACATGTACTAATTGAATCCTTGGCTTTTGAAAATGCCAACTTATAATGTAAGAAGATACTTGGGCTGTTCTTCCACGACTGACTACCACAGGGTGAGAGAGGCCCTGGGGAGAAAACCAGGGAAAGATGTGATCCCCTTCAATGGCTGGACTCCTGAGGACTGACCACACTGGGCTGCCAGGATGGGTTAGCTGTGTCTCCTCTTCCAAGTCTGGCCTGTGCGCCCTGGTTCACAACTCGCCTCCACAGGGCCTGTTAACTAGGAAAGCTGTGCCCACTCTTCCATATCTTCCCTTCCCTGGCTCTTCAAGGACTGCCAGGCCAGGGAAGCTGTGCTCTCCTCTCTCACCGCTGGCCTCCCCGGGACAGGGCAGGTCTTAGGGGTCCAGGACAGAAAAGCTACACACCCTCCTCCATGGATGGTCACCCAGAGCCTGGCTATGGCCTGGGTAGCCAAGACATTGAAGCTGTAACTCCTCATCCATGACTGGCCTTCCCAGGCCCTCCAGTCTGGGGAAAGTACACCTGCCCACATTTTCAGCTGGCCTCACAAGGTCATGCCATGTCCTGTCAAGTCAGGTTGTAGGCATTGTAACCCTTCTTCCATGGATGGCCTCTTTAGGGCCAGACATGCCCTGGGAAGGCAGGCTGGGTCCACTGAACTCTCCTTTCCCATGCCTGGGCTCTGCAGGGATGGACACGCCTTGGAGAGCCAGGCCAGAGACACTGCACCCCTGTCATTTGTGACTTGCCTGTTCATGGCCAAACAGGCACTGTGGAGCAAGTTGGGGGAGTATGTGTCCCCATCTTCCATATATGACCACTGCAGGTTGCACAGATTCTGGAGGGGAGTCTGTGACCCCATGTTCATGACTCCGACTGCAGGACCAGACAGTTCCTATAGAGTCATGCTGTGGAAGCTTTGCCACCCTCTTCCACAGCAATTCTCCACTCTACAGGCTGGCACCTGGTGTGCCAAGCCAAGGTGTGCTCTCTGTTCTACTGATGACCTCCTGTGGGCATGTCCAGTTCAAGTGAGCCTGGCTGGGGAAGCTGTGAATCTTTCATGGCTGGACTCTGCAGGACTGGACATGCCCTGGAAAATCAACCTGGGTAAGAAACTCATGATTTAAATGCTATCGTCGAATTGGTTGATCATGCTCTGGAGTGCCAAGCTATGAAAACTTTGATCCCTCCTCCGTAGCTTGCCTGTTCCTTCTCTTTCATGGCTGGCTTGACCAGAGCTTGGGGGTCTGTGTTATCGCTTCTACAGAGAGTCGCCCAACAGTCTGCCCGGTCAGGGATGCTGTGTCTCCTCTTCAATGGCTGTCCTCCCCAAGTTCATCAATGCCCTGAGAAGTAGATCATGGAAGCTGTGCCCTCTCTTTAATGGCTGACCTCTAGCCCCTCTCGCACGACTGGACTCCCAGGTCAGCAAATTTAAAGGAACCAGGTCAGAAAAACTGTGCCCCCTTTCCCATTTCTGGAGTCCCCAAGGCCAGCAATGCCCTCAGGAGACAGACTGGGGAAACTGAATCCCCTATTGCCTGACAGGCCTCTCCAGGGCTAGCTATGCACTGATGAACCAGCTTGGGGAATCTGTGCCCCTTTATCCATGGCTGGGCTCTGCAGGATCAGAAAGTCCATGGGGAGCCATGCCAAGGTAGTTGTGCTCCCTCTTCCATGAATGGCCTGTACCTCCCTTTCCACAACTGCCCTCCCTAGGGTCTGTGAATCTGGGGAATATGTCACTTGTCTTTCTCAGAGTGCAACTTTAGGTTCTGCCATTCAGAAAAGCTGTGTTCCCTCTTTTGCGGCTGGCCCCCGCAGTACAGAACAATCTCTGGGGAGCCAGACTAGGGATGCTATGGTTTCCTGTATCACAGTTGTTCTCTCCAGGGCCGGCAATGCACTGGGGTGCCAGGCCCAGGAAGCTATGCCTCCTATTCCTTAGCTGGCCTCCCAAGAGCAGGCCATTTTGGAGTCAGACTGGTGTACAGCACCCCAATTTCTACTGCTGGACTCCACAGGACAATCTCTGCCCTGGGCCTGTGAGGCCATGTAAGATGTGTCCCCAACTTCAAAGGATGGTATCCAGGGGACAGGCCATGCTCTGGGGAGCCAAGTTGTGAAAGCTGCTCCCCATTCCAAAGCTGGCCTCTCATGGCCCGCATGCCCTGGATTCCAGTCCATGGGACCTAGAACCCCTTTTCCACAGTTGTTCTCCAGACTGCCAGACAGATCCTTGAGAACCAGGCAGGGGAACCTGTGCCCCATTTACCATGACTGGCTTCCACAGGGCCAACATATCCTGTGGACCCAGTACATATGAATCTGCAACCTCTAACTCATGATTGGCCTCTGTGAGCAACACAGGAACTGGGGAGCCATAGCAGGGAACCTGTGCCCTGCTCCACCATGGCTTTTCTCTGCAAAGTCAGACAGGACCTGGGGAGTCAGTCCAGGGAAACTGTGACCCCCTTTAACAATGCTTGGATCTGCAGAGCTTTACAGACCCTGGTGACACAGGCCTTGGAATCTGAGCCCCCTTTTCCACTGGTGGTTCCATCTGGGCCAGTCAAGCCAAAGGAAATCAGGCCAGGGATGCTGTGCCCCTACCTTCCATGGCTGGCATCCTCAGGGCCAGAAAGACCCTGTGGAGCCAGGCAAGGGAACCTACTTCCCCTTTCTCAGCTGGTCACCAGCTGGCCAGAGAGTCCCTGGGGAAATATGCTGGGGAGGCTCTTCCTCCCTTGTCCACAGATGGTTTCTCCAGGACAGTACAGGCCCTTGGCTGTCAGGCCAGGGAAGCTCTGCCTCCTCTTCCATGGCTGATCTGTGCCCTCTTCTTTCATGACTGACCTCCTCTGGGCCTGACAGTCTGGGGAACCTGTGCCCACTCTTCCACATCTGTCCCAGGGATGACCAGGACATTGGGAGTCAAGACAGGGAATTCGCCTCATCTCTTCCATGGCTGGCCTCTCCAGGACTGGCCAATACCTGTGGTGTCTTGTGTGAAAGCTCTGCCCCATTTTCCATGCCTGGTCTGTGACTCCTCCACAGGGCCTGACAGCCTGGGGGAGTCACACCCTGTATTCACAACTGGCTTTCCAGGACAGAACATGGATTGTGGTGCCAGGCAAGGCAAGCTGTGCTCCTTCCTACATGACAGAAATCCCAGTGGCCGGCCATAGAATGGGAAGCCAGGTCATGGAAGCTGTGCCCCTCTTCCATGGATTACCTGTGCCCCTCTTCCATGACTGGCCTCCCCAGGTCCTACCTTGCCCTGCAGTGTTCAGGCTTGGGAAGCCTCATCCTTCCTTCTGCAGCTGTCCAGTGCAGGGCCAGACAAGACATGGGATTCCAGTCCCCGTATAGTATGAACACCTCCTTCAGAACTGGTTTCCGTATGGCCAGATTCAGCAGGGCCAGTCAAGGGGTCTGCACCCACATCTTTATGATTGACCTCAACAGGACTAAACAGGCCCTGCAGAGACAGTAGGGGGACGCTGCACCCCTATCTTCCATGGTTGGTCACAACAGGTACTGTAGAGCTAGGCCTGGCTTGCTGTGCCCCTATCTTCCACGTATGATAAACTCAGTGCTGAACCACCCCTTAAGAGAAATGCTGGAGAAGCTGTGCCACCAATCATCCACAGCTGGTCTCCACAGTAAAGGACAGGCCCTGGGGTGGCATTCCTGGGTGTCTCTGCCCTTGACAATAATCTGTGCCACCTTTTCCCAGTGACTGACAGGCCAAGTAAGTTGTTCCCCTTCTTCAAGTCCTGGCTTACCCTGGACTGGAGAGTATTTGGAGAGCCAGGCTAGGGATGTGGCACACTGCTTTTCCATGACAGACTTCTCTTGCCTGACCATCTCATGGGGAATCAGGCTGGTGGAGCTGCCCCAACCTCTCCCACGACTGTACTTCTCAGGGCCAGCCATTCTCTGGGATATAGAGTTGGAAAATTGTGCACTCTCTTTCACAGATGACTTTGCCAGGTCTGGTCATGCCCAGAAGATCCAGGCTGCAGAAGATGCGCCCACTATTCCACGATTGGCCTCTCGACTGATGGCAATGTGCTAGTGAGCCAGGCTGGGGATGCTCTCTTCCCCCTTCCAAGGTTGGACTCGGCAGACATGGACAGGTTGTTGGGAGTCTGGCTAGGAATACTGTTCTACCTCTTACAAAGTTGGCCAAGATCAATAAAATAAACCATGTGCTTTCAATGATGTAGGGAAAGGTAACACTTATCCACTGCTGATGGGAGTGCTACCTTCTCTAGCCACTATGAAAATCAGTGTGGTGGGTTTTCAGGAAGCTAGAAATTAATCTCCCTCAAGATCTAGCTAAACCATTTTTAGATATATACCAAAATACAGAAATATTTGCTGATTCATGTTCATTGCTGCTCTATTCATAATAGCTGAAAACAGGAAGCAACCTAGATGTCAACAAACTGATGAATGTATAATGGAAATGTGATGCATTTAGACAATGAAATATTATTCAGCTCTTAAAAATCATAGAATTCTCAGGTAAATGGATAAAGCTAGAAAACATCATCTCAGCTGAGGTAAAATAGATCCTAAAAGACATTGTATGATTTCTTTCATATGTAGATGTTAGCTTTTAAGCTTTCAATATATGTGTTATTTTACAAATAACTACAGAGTTTGGATACCAAGTAAAGGACTGGGGGAAGGAGAGAGTCCCTGAAAGAATAAAAGATAGAATATGTTGGTGTGGAGAGACAGGGATACTAGGAGAATTAAAATGGGAGCAGATGGGAGAAAAAGGTAAAGGAGGGGCTATGGGGAGGACAACTAACACTAAAGGACGTTTGAGAAACCAACGTGGAAACCTACTACTGTAGAAGATTCCTAAATCACTTACATGTTTGAAAGGAACCTAAATGGAGTTACAAAGTACAGTGGATACAACTGGACATCTTATGCCACCAAGTAAAACCTCCAATGCCTGGGAATAGGTGATACCTTGTTGAGCTGTTGGCCAAAGAGGCCCCATGGAAACCCTCAAACATCACAGGTTATTTCCAATGCTACTGATCACTTTCCATAAATCGATAATAAGGCTCTATTGTCGAAGGTAACATTTACTTCTCTCGTCAAATACGGAAGAGCTGAGCTAGTGCCTAATTAGAAGCTTCACCTTTATTGATCAGCTATTTTAGTTCTAGAAGGTACTCTGCTTGATACCATAAGAGAAAGGTAATCGCCAATATTACCGAGCTACAAACCTGTGACTTACAGAAGTGACCTGCCTGTATGACACACTAGCTTAATAGTGGCACGAATTTTATGGGAGCAACCAATAACTTTGTGATTTCCTGAGATGGAACTCATACCTACACTGCAAAGTGGCCAAGAGCCTCACACTGATATGTCACGGTCTTAGAGGACGCCTACTATTATTCTGATAGAGGAACATACCAAAAAAATGTCTCTTAATGGCAGCTGTCTATACCCACAGATCAGTCTTGCCCAATCCACATCAGAGAAGCTTCTTCTTCTAGTAGATGGGAAACCCCCAAGTGCACAATGTGTAGAAAGTGACAGACATTGGAGCATTGAGTCCTAAATGGGATGTTTTGATTGAACCCCTTCCCACAAGGCTCAGGGAAGTGTGAGGAGAGGAGGCAGAAAACCTGTAAGAGCCCGAGATGATGGATGAATCCAAGGAAACAGTGACTTCCAGGCAGAGAAGGACTGATGTACATGTGAACTCATGTAGACTGTGGCAGCAAACACAAGATTTTCACAGGTTCAATCCTGTAGTCCCAGCACAGAGAGGGGGAAGTGTTCATATAATTCTTTGAAAATTTTGTATATTCATATAATGTATTTTGGACATATTCACCCACACTATCCCTCTCAACTTCTTTTTAAAAAAATATAGTTAATACATATATATATATACATATACGTGCATGTGTGTATATATACACACGCACATATATGTACACATATGCACACACTATATATATATATATATATATATATATATATATATATATTTCACTGTGCTCAATTTCTGATGCCAGTATATGAACAGGAGTTGGGCATTCACTGAGACATGGCTGATCAAGGGGGTTCCAATTCTCAAAGTGACTCTCTTTCCCCAGGAGAGATCAACTGTCAACAGCTCCTCAGAAGCCCCGCCCCCAGTAGGGGCGTTCACTGGGGGGGGGGGGTAGCTGTCTACTCAAGGTCTACAAGCAGAGCCTGCGCGGGTGGGCGGAGGCTGTTGCAGGGGGAGTCAAGGAGGCCCCTGTTAAGCTTCTGGGCTCCTTCACCACCTGGGAGCCTCGACCTCTCCCCAGCCGTCACCAAGGAACTGCCGCCTATTGTAGGTCACCGCCTAGGCGCGGAGCTGTTCGGACTTGGCCGCAAGCGAGCCCTGGGAGCCGACCCACCAGTCAGGGCTCAACTTAGTTGAGGGAAGTCTGGGCTTCTGAGGAGCGGTCGCGAGCAATGGCCTCTCTGCTTTGGTTGCCCGCGGCTATGCGCGACATACAGGACCCGGGTCAGGCGAGAGCAACCCAAGTGGTGGACCTTCTCCCTAGCCTCCATGGATCCGCGTTCTCCTGCTACCAGCTTCAGTGGCTCCTGCTTGGACTTTCCTCTGATGGACAGGTGCTCCGTGGGGACATCGCAGGAAAGAGCTCCCTGGTACAGCGGATCAGTCAGGTAAGCACTGCGTGCCCTGGCACTCTTAGGGCATTTTCCCACGCTTTCTCTGGGGGAGGGGGCATGACCTATGCTCAGAAAACTGCATTCAGATCCTCAGCTGGGGCCCTAGAGTAGAGGCTAACAATTTCAGACCCAGGACATTGCTGCTTTTGGTAAATTGGACTCTCAGGATGCATGAAACAATTGATGTAGAAAACCCTGTTTTCTTCTAGTTGAGAAACTGTGTACCCCCATTCCCACCCCATCTTGCCTCTGAAAATCTCGTTTACATTAAGTTTCTAGACTCTACTGTGAATTCAGGAATTCTCAATGAAAATTGGATTGAGCAACATTTTATTATTCGGTCTTTGCTTTTCCACTCCACAAAGAAGCTACTTTGGGATATCATTGCCAAAGTGATGTGCCTTTTTGGGTTACTACCGTCACCCCCTTATCATCCCCTCTTATTTTCCAAAGTCATTTACTCATTTCTTTAAATCTTTGGATTGCCCCGGTCTGGAGAAGTGCTCCAGTTTTTTTAAAGATCATTGTCTGGAAAGACGTTCCCATGAGTTCAGGTAACTGTGAGATAATTCGGTGTCATTTTGTACACCTGTATTTCTTGGGGCTTTCCTAACTGCATTGAGCACGTTCCTTCTTAAGTCTGGGGTGGATCCATTCCCCTGCATTTCCGTGGCTGGATTTATGCTCTGGTTATGATTCTGTTTAAATTCCCAAGTGGAACTAGCTTAAGTGTCCTGTCATTTGTATTGAAGCATGATGGCCATGCCATTTCATGTTAATTTCAGTTGCATCTCTTTGTCTTATAAAGTTAAAGTTTTCTCTCAAAAATAGTGCAAATGATATTTTGCTTTATTTTCTATGTGAATAACGTAGAGAAGAGTGACTTGGGTTTTCTGGTTTGTTTGGCTTTTATTGACTTGAAATTCAGCTCTGTTTACCTGATGAAACCAAGGAAAAATATTCTTAAGTCCCAGGAATCCAGGACTCACAATCTTTGTGCTTAGTTTTCCTTTCCTGGGTGGGTGTGGTGCAGGAAAGGAGGTTGGCAGAAGTTGGAACTTATTAGGGAGTCACATAATACAAACATAATTGCCTACAAAATCGGGTGACCAGGACTCCAGTTGCTTTCCTTCCCTGGACTGTGATAACATGTGACAACACATAACTTTGTGTCAGGGTTCCTTAGAATTTAACTTGCTTCACTAAATGGAGACAGTATGCAGTATAAATGGTCTTTCCTAGTCTTTTTCCTCTTAAGGACTCTGATGGGCTGTATTTTGCTATGTACTGACTTTAATAGAAAAGTATCTACACATGGTTGGCACTGAGCTTTCGTTTGATTTCGGTGAAGTGATTAATTATCAGCTACTGATAGTGTACACGGGAGAGACTTAGTAATTCTTGGGCCTTGAATGGGATGGTATTTACCTCACACATCTGTGGTGAAACTTAGATTAGGAAAATTTGCTAAGGCTTCTCTCTGTTTTGAGATAGGATCTCACTATGTAACCCAGGCTGGTCTTGAACTCACAGAGATCTACCTGCCTTCTGCGTGCTGGAACTAAAGGCCTAGCTTCCCTCTTTCTCTTTGTTTTAGTGTTTGTCTTGTAGTGTAGGCCGGCTCTGAACTCAGGGCTTCCTTGCCTCAGTTTCTTTAGGGTTCTCCTGCCTGAGATGGACACTGGTTAGAATCTTGCAGGTAGGCCACAGTCACATGGCGATACACATTAATGAAGACGGGTTAAACTAATATGTAAGAGTTAGCCAAAAAGAAGTTAGCACTAATGGGCCAGGCAGTGTTTGAATGAATACAGCTTCTGTGTGATTATTTCGGGTGTAAGCTAGTCGAGCAGCTGGGACAAACAAAGGGACCCCTCCTTGTTAGTTATTACTGACAAGGACGAACATCCTTATGGAAGTGATTGTCATTGTGCTGTGTGTTCTGCCTAGCTTACGACACTGTGGGAGAGAGAAGGAAGCTGTTAGTAGGAAGACATTTATTTCATGCACACGTCCTCAAGTATATAGATTCTAGTCCATATCTATGTTGATCAGTTCATTGTATATAGATCAGACATAATCTTTATCAGTCTTTGCTGGGAGGTTGGAATGGTTGATCAGTACTGAAACACTGTGATTGAATTCTGCATTGGGAAATGGGGTGCTTTGTTTTACCTCTTCAGAGCTGCGTCTTGGGACATTTGTATGATATGGATGGTAAGTGAAACAAAGAAGAAGGTGTCAGGGATTTACTCTTTACACCATGATGTAGGCTTCTTGTAGGAATTTTTATTTGCTGATCATAAGCCTGCTCTTGATCTTAGAATCAGTTCCTGCCACCACAAATAATGAATTATTTATAAAAGGTATGGGATTTTTTAGGTTGGTCTGCTCTTGATCTTAGAATCAGTTCCTGCCACCACAAATAATGAATTATTTATCAAAGGTATGGAATTTTTTAGGTTGGTACACTACAATCAACTGCCCTTTTTAACTTGAGGTGTCAACATAGGGGGAAAGCCTTTCCTAGAAGTTAAGCATCAAGGTTTGTAGAACCCCAAGTTGGTACTCTCTTGTGATCTCTACTAAAGGACATTGCCATTTTTACTGTTTGATCTTGAGCAAGCCACTTTATCTTTCTTAGACTTTGTATCTTTGCTTATTAGTCCCACTTCCACCCCCATTCTCCACTATTCACCCTGTCAGCTAAATGCTACTGTTGTGAGAAACAGGCCAGAAAGCCCCATACTGTGTGCTGGTGCAGTTTCATTGATCAGCTCCTGGTATGGACAAAATGGAAATGCTAGCCCTCAAGGGAATATGTGTCACTCGCTTCACTGTTATTTTCCCCCGTGGAAAGCAGCTAAGCCAGTATAAGACATCTGTCCTTCCTCTTGCTTGGGAAAGCTGTCCTTTTTTTCATATTCTGTTTGGGTCTTCTCATATTATCTCTTTGAATATTTATCAGGGAGTTTTTTTTAAACTAACTTTTGGTTCAGAATGCTTGATAGATACAAATCACAGTGGATGCAGCGCTGACTTCGGAGCTGGGGCCTGATGTCAGGTGAAGCAATGGTAAACAGTGAGCAGTGTCTGGATATTTAAAGCAGACTACGGAGGAAATCAGTGTAGCTGCTGTTCTTTCCCGTCATTTTCACACTTATCATTTAAAATTAGTTCACTCAGTTGTCTTCTGTGCTAGGTGCCCTCTATTTTACCTGCTTTAGTCATTTCATTCTCAACCCCTCCCTCCTGTGGGTGGAGACCAATGAAGAATCCTGAGAATGAAATTATTAATCAATTTTTAGAATAAGGAAAAATTACCTTGTAGGCTTTATTGTGATATTAGTTGATTATTATGACTCAGAGGTCAGGCTTCTCCATATCATTGATGCTGTCATATGAAAATTTCAACTTCATTTTAAAAACAAATCAAGTTTGTTGAGGTATTACAGAATGCAATAAATACACCCATTTTAAGAATATAAAATTTAGTTAGTCATGATAAATGATACTTGCCTGTAACTCAACAGGGTCAAAACAACATTTTTACCACTTTCAGAACTGATGGGCCTGTCACCTTCTAGGCTATTCTTTTTAATGCTTATCTGCTGCTTAGTCTACCATAGGCAACCCCTAGAGTACTCTGTATTTTTGATACTGTAGTGCTATCTTCTCTGGCCTGCTGCCTGTTTTTGTAAATAAGGGTTTGGTGAGATGCATCCACAACCATACTGTCTATGGCTGCTTTGGCGCTATAGACTTCTACACAGGTAAGTTGTTGAGCCTTTATCATACCTAACAAGACCCAGTTATTTACATCTAATGTAAACAATACTATATTTTCAGCATGTTCTTTTAGCTTTCATTCAAAAATGTATGGAGGGGCTGGGTAATGGGTCAGTGGGTAAAATGCTCAATGCGGTAAGCTTGAGGACTAGGCATGACACCATGTGTCTGTAATCTGAGGGCTGGAAGGTGGAGACCAGAGAATCCCTGAGGCTCCTAGCCAGCTAGTCTAGCCAGTCTGTGAGCTCCATGTTCTCTGAGTGACTGTCTCAAAGACTAAGGAGGAGAGTGATAGGAGGAGGACAACTGACACCCACCTGTCCTCCCTAGGTACACACATGAGCACACAGCCTGCATCATAATGCACACACCACACACAGGAAAGTCAAGCTTCACTCAGACATTGTTACTATGTCTCTTTAGTCTCCTACTTCTTTCATTCTCTAAAATTATATCCTTTATATTTATTCAAATTTGTTGACTTTAGCGTATAATATCTTACAGATTTTGACAAATATGTATATTCATCTAACCATTGCTTAAATTGGAATAATTCTTTTGTTTTCCCAGGTTGGGCTGTATCTTTTGTAGTCATCCAGGTTTTAATTCCTAATTCACAGAAACCATTAATCTGCTTTCTACCTTCATATGGCTTTTTTTTTTTTTGGTTTGCTTGTTGTTTGTTTGCTTTTGTTGTTGTTAATCCTTTTTAGGAACCTTTAGGTCTAGAGATGTATGGCAGTTTGTGTGTATCTAGTACGTACAAAAGCCTATGTTCTATCCCTAGTAGCAGATAACCCTGTATGTGGTGGTTGATGTCTATCATCCCTGCACTTGGGGTCGGGTAGAAGAGGTGGATGCTAGAAGATCACACTTTTTTTTTTATTGAAAAAAATTTCCACCTCCTCCCAGCCTCCCATTTCCCTTCCCCTCCTCCCACTCTTCTCCCCCTCCCCCCACTCCTCTCCACCTCCCTCTCCTGTCTGAAGAGCAGTCAGGGTTCCCTGCCCTGTGGGAAGTCCAAGGTCCTCCCCCCTCCATCCAGGTCTAGGAAGGTGAACATAGAAACTGTCTAGGCTCCCACAAAGCCAGAACATGAAGTAGGATCAAAACCTAGTGCCATTGTCCTTGGCTTCTCATCAGCCCTCATTGTCCGCCATGTTCAGAGAGTCCGGTTTTATCCCATGCTTTTTCAGTCCCAGTCCAGCTGGCCTTGGTGAGCTCTCTGCTTCTTTGTTCTTTGTGTATAGGAGGGCTACTGATTTTTGGAGTTGATCTTGTATCCAGCCACATTACTAAAGGAGTTAATCAGCTGTAGGAGTTCTTTGGTAGAATTTTTGGGGTTGCTTATGTATACTATCATATCATCTGCAAAGAATAAAAGTTTGAATTCTTCCTTTCTAATTTGAATCCTCTTGATCTCCATATGTTGTCTTATTGTTATTGCTAGAACTTCAAGCACTATATTGAAGAGATGTGGAGAGAGTGGACAGTTGTCTTGTTCCCGATTTTAGTGGAATATCTTTAAGTATCTCTCCATTTAATTTGATGATATCTGTCGGCTTGCTGTATATTGCTTTTATTATATTTAGGTATGAAACTTGTGTCCCTAATCTCTAAGACCTTTATCATAATGGGGTGTTGAATTTTGTCAAATGCTTTTTCAGCATCTAATGAAATGATCATATTTTTTCTTTCAGTTTATTTATATGATAAATTACATTGATAGATTTTCTTTTTTTATTAATTAATTTATTTAATTATTAAAGATTTCTGCCTCTTCCCCGCCACCACCTTCCATTCCCCCCCCCATCAAGTATTCCTCCCTCCTCAGCCCAAAGAGCAAGCAGGTTTCCCTGCCCTGTGGGAGGTCCAAGGACCACCCACCTCCATCCAGGTCTATTAAGGTAAGCATCCAAACTACCTGGGCTCCCACAAAGCCATTACATTCAATAGGATCAAGAACCCATTGCCATTGTTCTTCAGTTCTCAGTAGTCCTCATTGTCCGTTATGTTCAGCGAGACCGGTTTTGTCCCATGCTTTTTCAGACCCCGGCCAGCTGGCCTTGGTGAGTTCCCGATAGAACATCCCCATTGCCTCAGTGTGTGGGTGCACCCCTCGCGGTCCTGAGTTCCTTGCTAGTGCTCTCTCTCCTTCTGCTCCTCCTTTGGATCGTGAGACTTCAGTCCAGTGCTCCAATGTTGGTCTCTGTCTCTGTCTTCTTTCATCGTCTGATGAAGGTTAATATTCAGGAGGATGCTTATATGTTTTTCTTTGGGTTCACCTTCTTATTTAGCTTCTCTAGAATCACGAATTATAGTCTCACTGTCCTTTATTTATGGCTAGAAACCAAATATGAGTGAGTACATCCCATGTTCCTCTTTTTGGGTCTGGCTTACCTCACTCAGGATAGTGTTTTCTATTTCCGTCCATTTGTATGCAAAATTCAAGAAGTCATTGTTTTTTACTGCTGAGTAGTACTCTAATATGTATATATTCCATACTTTCTTCATCCATTCTTCCATTGAAGGACATCTAGGTTGTTTCCAGGTTCTGGCTATTACAAACAATGCTGTTATGAACATAGTTGAGCATATATTTTTGTTGTATGTTTGGGCATCTCTTGGGTATATTCCCAATAGTGGTATTGCTGGGTCGAGAGGTAGGTTGAACCCGACTCTCCTGAGAAACCGCCACACTGCTTTCCAAAGTGGTTGCACAAGTTTGCATTCCCACCAGCAATGGATGAGAGTGCCCCTTTCTCCACAACCTCTCCAGCAGAGGCTATCATTGGTGTTTTTGATTTTAGCCATTCTGACAGGTGTAAGATGGTATCTTAATGTTGTCTTGATTTGCATTTCCCTGATTGCTAAGGAAGTTGAGCATGATCTTAAGTGTCTTTTGGCCATTTGAACTTCTTCTGTTGAAAAGTCTCTGTTCAGCTCAGTGCCCCATTTTATAATTGGATTGATTAACCTTTTACGGTCTAATTTCTTGAGTTCTTTATATATTTTGGATATCAGACCTTTGTCTGTTGCGGGGTTGGTGAAGATCTTCTCCCAGTCAGTGGGTTGCCTTTCTGTCTCAGTGACAGTGTCTTTTGCTTTACAGAAGCTTCTCAGTCTCAGGAGGTCCCATTTATTCAATGATGTCCTTAGTGTTTGTGCTGCTGGGGTTATACGTAGGAAGTGTTCTCCTGTGCCCTTGTGTTGTAGAGTACTTCCCACTTTTTCTTGTTTTTTTTTTTTTTTTTTTTTGTTTTTTCGAGACAGGGTTTCTCTGTGGCTTTGGAGCCTTTCCTGGAACTAGCTCTGTAGACCAGGCTGGTCTCGAACTCACAGAGATCCGCCTGCCTCTGCCTCCCGAGTGCTGGGATTAAAGGCGTGCGCCACCACCGCCCGGCCGCCACTTTCTCTTCTATCAGGTTCAGTGTGTTTGGACTGATATTGAGGTCTTTAATCCATTTGGACTTGAGTTTTGTGCATGGCGATAGATATGGATCTATTTTCATTCTTCTACAGATTGACATCCAGTTTTGCCAGCACAATTTGTTGAAGATGCTCTCTTTTTTCCATTGTATACTTTTAGCTCCTTTATCGAAAATCAGGTGTTCATAGGTTTGTGGGCTAAAGTCAGGGTCTTCTATTCGATTCCATTGGTCAACTTCTCTGTTTTTATGCCAGTACCAAGCAGTTTTCAATACCGTAGCTCTGTAATAGAATTTGAAGTCAGGGATGGTAATGCCTCCAGACGATCCTTTATTGTATAAGATTGTTTTGGCTATCCTGGGTTTTTTGTTTTTCCATATAAAGTTGATTATTTTCTTCTCCAGATCTGTGAAGAATTTTGATGGGATTATGATGGGGATTGCATTGAATCTATAGATTGCTTTTGGTAGAATTGCCATTTTTACTATGTTGATCCTCCCAATCCAAGAGCAAGGGAGGTCCTTCCATTTTCTGGTGTCCTCTTCAATTTTTTCTTTAAAGACTTAAAGTTCTTGCCAAATAGATCTTTCACTTCCTTGGTCAGAGTTACCCCAAGATATTTTATGCTATTTGTGGCTATCGTGAAAGGTGATGCTTCTCTGATTTCCCTCTCTGCTTCCTTATCCTTTGTGTATAGGAAGGTAACTGATTTTTTGGAGTTGATTTTGTAACCTGCCACATTACCAAAGGTGTTTATCAGCTGTAGGAGTTCTTTGGTAGAGTTTTTGGGGTCGCTTATGTATACTATCATATCATCTGCAAATAATGAACGCTTAACTTCTTCCTTTCCAATATGGATCCCCTTGATCCCCTTATGTTGTCTTATTGCTATTGCTAGAACTTCAAGCACTATATTGAAGAGGTATGGAGAGAGTGGACATCCTTGTCGTGTTCCTGATTTTAGTGGGATGGCTTTGAGTTTTTCTCCATTTAATTTAATGTTAGCTGTAGGCTTGCTGTAAATAGCTTTTATTATATTTATGTATGACCCTTGTATCCCTAATCTCTCCAAGACCTTTATCATAAAGGGGTGTTGAATTTTGTCGAATGCTTTTTCAGCATTTGATAGATTTTCATATGTTGAACCAGCCCTGCATCTCTGGAATGAAGCCTACTTGATCATAATGGATGACTTTTTTGATGTGTTCTTGGATTCGGTTTGCCAGTATTTTATTGAGAATTTTTGCATCCATGTTCATGAGTGATATAGGCCTGTAATTCTCTTTCTTGGTTGCGTCTTTGTGTGGTTTTGGTATCAGGGTAACTGTAGCTTCATAAAAAGAGTTTGGCAATGACACTTCTGTTTCTATTATATGAAACACATTAAGGAGTATGGGTATCAGCTCTTCTTGGAAGTTCTGGGAGAATTCTCTATTAAAACCAACTGTTCCTGGGCTTTTTTTTTTTTTTGAAGTTTTTGATGACAGTTTCTATTTCCTCGCGACTTATAGGTCTATTTAAATTGTTCACCTGGTCTTTATTTAATTTTGGTTTATGGTACTTATCTAAAAAAATGTCCATTTCTTTCACATTTTCCAATTTTGTAGTAATGCAGGCTTTTTAGTAAGACGTATGTTTCTCTGAATTTCCTCAGTGTCTGTTGTTATGTCCCTCTTTTGATTTCTGATCTTGTTAATCTGAATGTTCTCTCTCTGCCTTTTGATTAGTTTGGATAGGGGTTTGTCAATCTTGTTGATTTTCTCAAAGAACTACCTCTTTGTCTCATTGTTTCTTTGGATTGTTTTCTATGTTTCTATTTTGTTGATTTCAGTCCTCAGTTTCATTATTTCCAGTCTTCTACTCCTCCTGGGTGAGTCTGCTTCTTTTTTTTCTAGAGCTTTCAGCTGTTCTCTTAAGTCTCTAATGTGAGCTTTCTCTGTTTTTTTGTTTGTTTGTTCATTCATTTGTTTTTTTTTTAATGTGAGCACTTAGCGCTACGAACTTTCCTCTTAGCACTGCTTTCATAGTGTCACATAGGTTTGTGTCTTTATTTTCGTTGAATTCAAGGAAGACTTAATTTCTTTCTTTATTTTCCTTGACCCAAGTGTGGTTCAGTAGTTGACTGTTCCATTTCAATGAGTTTGTAGGCTTTATGGGGGTAGAATTGTTTAATTCTAACTTTATTCCATGGTGATCTGATAAGACACAGGTGGTTACTAAAATTTTTTTTGTATCTGTGGATGTTTGCTGTGTTACCAATTATGTGATCAATTTTTGAGAAGGTTCCATGAGATGCTGAGAAGAAGGTATATTCTTTCTTATTTGGGTGGAATGTTCTATAGATGTTTGTTAAGTCAATTTGATTCATTACCTCTGTTAGTTTTCTTATTCCTCTGTTAGGTTTCTCTCTGGTTGACCTTTCTATTGGTGTGAGAGGAGTGTTGAAATCTCCTGCTGTTAAGGTGTGAGGTTTGATGTATGCTTTGAGTTCTATTAAGGACCAGTAAAAGAAACCATAAATTCAAAGCCATCTTTGCCCCTGACCAACTAAACTATCCAATTCCTAAGCAAAAAGCTAAATAGGACCAGTAAGAGAAACGAAGTTTGACCATAAAGGCAAAGCTTCTCTACCCCTTCAGTTAAAGGTGCCCTTAATCCCTCCCTGGAAGAGGCAGCCACTCTCCTGGACTCCTCCTTCTCAAATAAATGTCTTTCTCAAAAGAGTCTTGGGTGACGACCTTCATTTGCCTGGGCAGACTAGAAGAACCAAGGTTGGATTATCTTAAGGGACTGAGCTAAAAAAAAACCTTGTTGAGTCACTCCCTAAGGGATCTCACAGCAAGGACAAGCTGAACCCAAGTACCTTGCTATCATGCTCCTTTTGGGGGCTGAGCAAGGCCTGGCAGAAAAAAATAGCAACTTTTCACTGGAGACAGGAGATTGCTACATTCCTGCAGGGGCTAAAGGAGAGTGTTAGCAAAGAAGAAGCATCATGGGCCACAGAAGAAGAATATAGCTCTGCTACAATGTTCCCTTAAGGGTACAGAGCTGAATTCAGCTGTAGAAGCTCTCCAGGAGAAGAACAGGATCACTATATCCTGTGGGGAGACCATCCCTCACCACACCACAGCTTCTGTTAGCCTGGCTTCCCAATAATCAGGACACCTTTTCTCCAGGGTTGAGCTGTTGTATTGAAAATCTAACCTCCAGGGTTGAGCTGTCCTACTGAGAGTCTAGCATCCATGACTGTCCTATTGCAGCTCTGACCACTAGGGCTAAGCTGTCCTATTGCATCTCTAAATGTATCCCGAATTTCTGATAAGTCAGGATATCTCTGTAATACTGCAGCTGTAACACATTACCCTACATATACAATCTCAGCATAAAGAGCTGACCAAGGAATATAGGTGTACAACTTAATTCCCAGTACTGGAAGCCAGGGGTATGTAGATCTCTTTGAATTCAAAGCCTGCCTGGTTTACAAAATGAGTTGCAGAATAATCAGAACTGTTGCATAGAGCAACCCTGCCTCAAATAACCAAAAGAAGAAAAGAGAAGGAGAGACAGGAAGAGGATATAATAGGAGAACATAGGAGATAAAAGGAGAGGAGAGGAGGAGAGGAGAGGAGAGGAGAGGAGAGGAAAAGGGATGACTAGCCCAAGCCTCTCTGAGATGCTATAACCATATGATAGAGACAGTGATGGTCAGAGTTATCGATGACATATTCAAAGAAGCCTTGATGGTTGGGTCATGCACACTTTGAGTGTGGAAATGTATGCCACACAGAGTCCCCAGAGCTATGCTGAGCTCCTTTCCACCTCTGAGATAAGGCCCCAAGATAACCCACGGGAAAAGGTTGCATAATGAGACCTAACCATATCTTAGCAGAGTCAGTTTCTGTAGAGTGTGAGGCTCCTTACAAGCACAGTGTGAAAGAACCAACACCCATATTGCATACTTGATGCAGTGTGGTTATCAGTTGCTAAGATATGGTACACTGTGTCCATTGTTGACGGATACAGAATGATTGTGCTCTCCAAAGCCTAGAGAATCATACAATTGATGTGTGCCCTATATTCTTTTATGAAAATGAAAACACTGATTAATGGGTTGTCTGTAAAGATCACAAAAGTGAGAGACATATATGGCATCAACGATAATGGCACAAGAGTTGTACAGCCTTCCCATGCATGTGGGACTCAGTGATTTGCAGATGTAGCATGTAGATGGACACTTGGATTTGTCCTTCTATCCTCATGGTCTGTACCAGTTGGACTGCATCATCCTTAACCAAATAGAGTAGTTTCTATTGACCTGTGGGATAAAGCACAGGAGATAGGTAAGCTAATTTTTCTAGAGTGCCAGGTTTCCATGCAGGTCTCCTGTGTCTGGGATATTATCACTGGGCTAAGCATTCTAGCTAGCCTGGTTTCATCTCCATTGATTTGGTAAAATGCTCTGACCAAAGGCAAGTTATAGAAGGGAAGAATTAATTTTTAGCTCATAGGTCCAGCTTAGAGTCTATGAGGGGAAGTCAAGGCAAGAATTCATCTAGTCACGTCACACTGGCGTTCAAGAGCAGAGAGCCCCTGCTTATGCTCTGGCTTTCTTCACTGTTGTGCAGTTTGGGCCCCAGGCAATGAAATGAGTCTTCTCCTCAGAATTAGCAATCTCTGAACAACACCCCAGACATGCCAAAGTCAACCTATCTATACAGTTGCTCATTGAGAGTCCCTTTTCCCAGGGAACTCTCTGTCAGAGCAGGCTGATAATAAAAACTGACAAGCACACTGTCAGTATCACTGCCAGCACTGTCAAAGTTCTGTGCCTACATCTGTGGTTGCCAGTGAAATCATTGGCTTGATGCTCCTTAACGTGAAAGAACTTACAAAGGTATTTTGTGAATATCTTTTGTCCATAAAAACCCCACATACTATGACAGATTCCAGTTCTCTGACAACCTTAATGCCCAGTAAGAGAATACCACTTCAAAATCCTCCCCACAGTGGAATGATTCCTCTATATATCACAGAAAATTTTGTCATATTTTCTGCTCCTTTGACTGTCTTGCTTGCCTAATGGCACTTGTTCCTAGTCTGTGTAAGCCTGTTCCTCTGGCACAAACATTGCCTGGGTTATTTCTGTTTGTATCCTAATCCAACAGAGTCTACATGTTTTCTTTGAAGAGTCAGTAACTAGAAGCCTGTACCTAGCAATTTTCATCACTGCATAGTATCCTCTACTGTGCCTTTTCCTTCTAGGGCATATACATGTCTGGCAGATATTTCAGCCATGTGTTCTCTTGGTTCTTCTCACTCTTTTGGTTCTCTTGGTCCTCTGCTCCTTCCTGGTTGAACACTCTTGTCTGTCTCTCTTCTCTCACTTCCTTCCTACTCTACTCTCATGGTCAGCTTAGGTCTGCTGGTTCTATTCAGTGTTTTAATTTTCCCCCTCCTCTGGGTCACCCAGGTGTATCTGGTTGAACTCTCTCATATCCACAACAAAACCTTTCTCATCAACCACTCCTTGGAGCAGCCATGTCCAAATCATATTCACCCAGGTCCTCTGGAAGAGCAGCAAGTGTTCTTAGCCATTGAGCCACGTTTCCAAGCCTTATCATTTCTTTCTATATAACCTGGCTTTTGATGTATGTTCAATTGGTTTCCCAGACTTGACATCCCTGCACAAAATAGTACACAGGATATTCCCAATGAATTGCTCAAAACTGTGGGTATTGATTTTCCTTCCATCTGGTTAACACCCTATCAGAAGTACCCTGGCCTGGACCCTTATGACCATGTTCATCTAGAAGCTGCTTTACAGCTTTTGCTTCTACATAGGAGAGGTTTGCTTAGATGGGTGACATGAACAGCTTCCTGGGGAGGGTGATCCTATCACTTTCTAACTTCTCCATCCTGACCAAGCTCACTGGCCCCTCTGAGCTCAGCAGGGAACCACATGGTTGTTTCCTGCTGTCACAAGGTTGAGGGAAGAATATAGAAAAGGCCGAAAGAAATATTTGAAGTCCTCTTGGCTTTACATTAGCTCCATTCAGTGTTTCTAAGTTAGACCAAACCTTCTAGCAGTTGGCTTCTACTTCCATGGCACTTTATAGCCTCTGAGAGCCTGACTGGGATCAGGTGACCCTTTATATCTGCCTTGCATATGTCTCCACCCACATGACAGGACAGTTCTTGAATTTTAGCTTCTTCCTCAGAAGCTGGGCTTCATTCTTTGGAAAACAGGGACTCCTTTATGGCACTGAAGAACTCTTCTAGATTTCTCAGCTACCCTGTACTACAGATTGTTCCTGTAGGAGAGGAGGTACGCTCTGCAGAAGAGTGGGAGGGCATCAGAATGCTGAAACTTAGAGCATTTATCTGCACAGTGGAGTCAGTCAGGCTGTTCTACTCATGCTGTCTCTTGAGAAGAGTCGTTAAGGACTGTGGGGAAAGTATCAGAATAGGGCCTTCCATGATCTTGGTGCTCAGGAAAATGGGACTGTTCTGACTTGCTCATGGTTACAAATGCGTTTCTTCATGGAGTCCCTGGTCTCAGAGCTGAGCCTTTGTCTACACTAGAGAATAGAGGTGACCCTATTGAAGTTAGTGTCTGTATTTCAGAACAATTAATACAGTTCATCTCTCTGTCCCCAATTCATCCATCCAACAAAGTACTCAGAGCCCTGATGCATGTGATATGCATGGAGACAGCGACTGGGGAAAAAGGCTGATGTGTCAGAGTTAAAAAGGATGACAAAGTAGTAATCAGTTCAAAAAGGAAGCTGACAAAATTCTTTCCACTGAAGTTCATACCAATGAGAACTCTAGAGTGAGTGCTGAATTTAATGCCATCACCCTGGAGACAGAAGCAGGCATATCTCTGCAATTTCAAGGCTAGCCTGATATCTAGGGCTACATAGAGAATCCTTGTCTCTAAAAAAAGGAAAGAAAACAATCAGAGATACTGTTGCTCATCCTAGTAATTGTTTCTAGGAAAGCCAGGTTATTAGCACAGGTGCGGCTATCCACATTTTGTCTTAGTGACATAAGGTACTTTTATTGAGTAGCAGTCATGGCACAAAGGCAAGGTTATGAAGGGTACACTGAACTATGTGGTAAGAAAGACACATCAGGAGGCTTCAGAGTGGGACTGGGTGTCTGTTAGAACTGGGCACACTCTGCCCTTGATTCTGTTGCCAGCAGTGACCACCAGCCATATTCCTACCATAGGAGTGCTTGTGTGCTGTCTGGGCCATGGAAAAAGGCATCTCAGGGTACTGTAACCTTTTATTATTGAATCTGATGAGAGAACGCATGGAAAACTAATGCACTGAGTTCTGGTGTGAGAGCTGGCCCTAAAACCTCTACAATCTTTAGCACTATGGCCAGTGCTAAAGTGGTATGGACCTTGAGCTCAATAGTGACCCCTATCAAGACCAGGCCTTATTCTTCACTGTATTTCCACAATGAGAAGCCCACAATGAATGTGTTTGTTGCCTGAGAGTCTATAAAGAAAAAGGGTGTATTTCTCAATAATGTAGTCTTATGAACAATTTATGAAAGTGTATCTATAGAGTACTTTAATAGGGGTAACTAAGTACATGAAAGTGTAGATACAGCACAAGACAATGATTTTATCATTAAGTGTGTGTATATAGAGGTAAGCCTAGCTATGCATACACAAGGCGCCAAACTGCTGTGTCTGCCAGGCTGTCTGGGAACTCACTATGTGGCCCATTCTGTCTGGAAGTCGCAGCGATCCACATTTCCTTTTGATTTCTGGGGTTATAAGAGTATGACACTACCCCTGACTAAATAAGCTGGGTTTAAGTGTGAAGAGTTGGAAATTGCTTTTTTATTCACAAAGAAATACATTTCTCTCACAAGGGACAATAAAAGGACTTTCAACATAAACAATGAATAGCCTTACCAAACTAAGAAAATCAATAACAAGAACAAATAACATCATAACAAAGAAACCAAAACCAAAATAATCAAATCCAAAAGTATAAAGTAAAAAGCAAACAAAATTTCAACTAATTAGCATTCATCAAGGCAGATGGAATAGCACAGAACTATAATAGGCTCTGGCTTGCCTTGGAGACGTTGTAGCGAGGCAGTCACCCATTGGAACTGATTTTTCAAGATATCTGTGGTCATTTTTAGGGCCTGTATATGTCAAGTTCTCCCCAAGAATGAGGCCATTTACTAGTAAATGTAGACTTTTGAGTAAATTTGTCTAAGATTTTCTGCTTCCCAAGCATATTAGACTGCTTTCTTTTCTTCAGAAGAACTGAGTCAACAGACACATGACACACTGGGTGTGATCACCTGGTGGTCAGTTGGTGTTTCCCAAACTGGTGAGTTTACAACTACAAGAAGGGTCTTTTTGTCTGGAGGCCTTGACCCTAATGTGAACAATGTCATGGGTGCAAGGTGCATGTGGCTTCCTTTGGCTTCTTCAGTTCTCTTAAGAACTATTATCAAGAAGGAATCAAGACCCCAAAGCAGCCATGTTGGGTCACTGTGTAGTCATAATCTGGGCCTAATCTAGATGGGAAACCAAACTTGAGGAAGAGTATGCATCCCCAGAATTCAGTATTTGCTGGGGGTGGGCTCAGCACGTGGCTCTGGCTCGAGCAGCTCCTTCTGTAGGTGGCTCTCATCCTGGGCTGTTGCCTGTTCCAGATCAGTCTGAAGCTTTTTGGACCTGAGAGAAAAAAGCAGTTATGACACATCCTTTGTGAGGAACTTCTGTGTTAGATGTCAAGCAGCTCCCTCCACCTCAGCTGTGCTTGACAGTCAAAATTCATCTTTTGACTGATGTCATTGTTGGTACCCTCAAAGAATTAGGATCATAGAGTAGCTGGGACTAAAATATTCTCAGTCCAAAACACAAGTCATAATTTAAAATAATCACTCTATGTTGTCCATTCTGTTAGAAAGATTAGGACATGCTCCTAGAGATCGGGAACTCACTTTGTAAATATCAGCAGTATATTACTATATTCTCAACACCATAAAAACAATACACATGCTGTACAAGATGAGATTGATTGCATCATTTTATAAATAGACATAAAAGTGTCTTGCATCCTGGGTAACTGAACAAGGTCATGAGCCTAGCTCAGTCCTCATGCCCAGAAGGCACCTTGAATGTGAACAACATGGATGATAGAGTCTGTCATGCTAGAACAGCATTTCCTGTGATGTGTGCCTGAGAATACTGGCTCTTCTGGGGCTCTGAGACCACAAAGAATTTGTGATTTCTCAGGACTAGAGTTGGGAATCTGCATCCAGGCTTTCTTTGGGAACCTGTGATAGCACAGTCTGAGAATGGTCTGATCTTCCCTGAAGCTGACACATCTGCCAGGGTTCATTCTCAAAAGTCATTATCCTATTCTCTCCAGAGAACACTTTTCATGGGAAATGGGCAAATGTTGCAGAAAGCTTTGTTCAAAGGTGGGAATCTATTGTCTACATGATATTTTTTGAAATAAAATTACAATTTCAACCAGGCCCCATGTTGAACAACTTTAAATCCAATATTATGGGGGATGCAACAGGAAGCTCTATGTGACTTCAGGGAAAGCTTCTGAGAACACATATAGAGGGTTCTGAAGGGACAAAGGAGGACACAATTCTACAGACTCACTGAGTATCAAATGTTTGATTTACTAGAAAGAAGATCTTGTTGACTGTATCAGCAGAATTCTCTGAGGTCTTTGTTCCTTGTTTCTTGCTGGGAGCCACAGAGATAAGCAGAAACACACCAATGACAGAGATTCCAGGTACAGGAGACTCACTTGACTCTATCTCCCCTCCCTGTCTGTTCTCCTACCTCATCTGGGAGGCCTCAAAGTGATGCTGTAGTTTTTCTGCCATGTCTTTTTCAGGAGTGATCACCTCCTTCTGCTTCAGCAGAAACTGAAGTCTTTCCTCCAGCCTCTTGAGCTCCTGTTCATTAGAATATTGCATTCTTAGCGGTGGGCTATAGGCTGTCATACTAATCTAAGCACATATAAAGGATCTAAATAGCTTGCTGGTCAGACAATCTGGCAAACATAACCATCTGGTTTAGGAAGGAACCCTGATTTAATTGAGAGGCTGACTAGAAACACAGCAGTACTTGTGCATGGACACTGAAATGAACACCCAGAGAGCATGCAGTTGGTGACTTATGGGAGTATGGATGAGTAAGGAGATGGGTGAAAGCATGCATGGGTGGATGGGCAGAGAGGCAGTCAAATGGGCAAATGGTGGTTGAGTTCATCCTGATCTACTTGCCTGGCCCTACCTGTTGTGGCTGGGTTTTGAGGTCACTGGTGTCTTTTTCTTTGTCCTTGCAGTTCATTTTCCAGTCCTCTAAGTGGGGCTTCAGCAGGACCCAGTCCTCCAGTAGCTTCTTTTTCTCCTGCCTCAGCATGTCCACTTTCTTCTCCAGTTGAGTCTGTTGCATCAGGAGCTGGCTGTGCAGACCCCTGGAGAAACACTCTGCATACTAAGGCCCTATAAGCCTCCTCCTGATAACCCTGCCTCCAGGAATGAGCACCCTAAAAGGCTTTATGATTTCTAGAAGAGTTAACCAGGAGTCTGATACAGCCAGGACAGCTGCATTCAGAAGCCAAAATGAGAGAACAGCTGATACTGGAAAGTATCAAGCTACTACGGAAAGCCCTAACACCAACAAGGATCCACGTCCCTTCAATAGAAGGAGAAGTCTACCAGCTGTCCTTAGCACTCTGTGGTAATGGAGAAACATCAGCATGTAGTGGGCAAATACGCTCCAAGGGAAGACAGGAGACCCAAGGTGATTCTATTCTATCTCCAGGTAAAGCTTGGTGTGGAGCTCCAGATGCCCAAGGCTACCAGACGTTCTCCTCACACTGCAAATCCCTTTTCTTCTTAGAGGCTCACGAGGCTCTAGGAAAATGGTGGCAGGGCTTAACTGCCCCTTTCACACTTAGCAATACTGAGTCTAAGAGAAAAAAGTCCAAGAGCTGCTTACTATGAAGCAGAAAGGCTACAACCACAATTGGTGATTTTCCATCCAGAAAAAAAGAGGCATAGATGTCCATTGCACAATTGTGGGAGTCCATGTCAAGATGGGCCTTACCGATAGAAGACTGTCTCCTTGGTCAGCTCACTGAACTTCTGTGAGGCCTTGGTATTCTCAATTTCCAATCTCTTCACTTGCATCATGACCTCATCATGTTCCAACTTCAGCTGTTCATATAAAGGATTTGGCTTGGGGTAGGACCTAGAAACAGGAAGAAAGACCCCATGAACACAGGTCTCAAGTATCACAGGAAATCAAGTTGTAGCATGGTTCATCACAGTCCTGTGGATGCCACATTTGGCCTCCATGGCCTAGAAACACTGGGTGCTATTCAATTGGAATGCTGGGCCCAGGATAGCTGAGACTCAGGTTCAGATGGAAGCTTCGCTGGCTGCATGATCTCACTCAGGAAGCCAAGAGGTTCAGTCTTGCTCTCTATGTTACCAGGAGTCTATGACACAGGTCTTGGCACACCATGTATTGTAGTGACATTTCTCCCATTTCACTACAGCTATTCTAGAGCCTGGCTGAAATTACTGAACACTTCGACAGAGCACATAAGTTTGAGTTTTAGGCCCATGAACAGGACGGTGATATAAACTGCCCAAGTGATTCCTAGGTGCCACCAAGGTAAGCACATAGGACAAGAGCTATGCTGCATAAAGTGGTGCTCCCTGACCTCAGTACTGGCATCACCTGGAAAGTGGGACAGGCAAATCCTCAGTCCCTAACACAGATCTCTGTCTCCCAGAAACTCTTGGGACACACAAACATTAAATTGTGTGTATGTACACACATACACATACACAGACACACATACACAGACATATGAGAGAGAGATAGAGAGAGAAAGAGAGCAATAGAGACACAGAATGGGAGAGTGACCACAAGTGGACGCTGAAGAAATGAATGCAGCCTTATCATCTAACAGAATAATGTACAATAATTAATAGAAAATGTGATGAGTCCAAGAACATCCAATTACACGATGAGAACTGTTAGAGTATGTGAAGGACCCAGATCTGCAGATCCAAAACTGCAAGATCCCCATAACACAAGGCATAAATAGGATAGGGTGTAAGTGAATGTCCATTATCTATAGTGTAGAGAAACCAGGGGCATAGAAGTCTTATCAGAACACATGTATGGACTAAATGGTATACTATGTGATTGCTGGGCTACACAACAGCTTCCTTGACCAGAATTTTGTTTGTTTGCTTTTAATTTTGTGTAATGGATATTCTACTGAAAACAATCTAAATATTCAATAATATCAATATTAAACTCCCAGTACTTTATATAGTTTACAGGGATATAAAAACATTAAAAACATATGAAATTACAAAATACTCAGAACTGTCAAAGCTATGCCTAAGTAGAAATAGTAAGGTAGGAGATATCACAATTTCTGATATCTATTTATAAGATGGCATCATGGGAGCAAAACAACATTTTACATTAATGAAAGAGACACACAGACCAATGGAATTATTTTTGAGGACGCATAAAGCAAAATAACTACAGCAATGCAGTGGTGAAAGACACCTTCAATAAATGGTGCTGGGAAAAATAAGTAGTAGAATAAGTTGTAACTTTGCTACCCTAAAGAATATTAATTAAAAATTGATCAAATAGCTCAATGCAAGACCTTAAACACTAATACTGTTGGAGTAGGAAAGGGAAATCACTTTACCAGGAATTTTATTGTGATTGCATCACACCTACATACCGCTTTTGGTAGAATGGCCATTTTTACAACATTAATTCAAGTGACCCATGAATAAAATGTCAAGACTTTTTTCACATACATAGAAAGAAAAACAACTCACTTAAATGATCTCTTTCATAAGTTATCTTGGTCATGGTGTCTCTTCACAGCAATAGAAAATAACTGAGGCCAGAAGTTAGGTTGAGCCACCTGTAACATGGACCGAAGAGAGGAAGAAACTAAGTATCTTGTGGACTGAGACTGAAGCAGATGTTTAAAGACTGGAGTCTGTATTTGTCATGTGGGCATAAATTTGCAGAGAAATAACAGAAGACTGCTGGAGAATATCAATCACTAAATTTCGTAAGACATATTGGTAGAGATAAATCCTGTCAGAATTTTCCAGGAGATGTTTTCTGGGAGAGGTCCTCCACGTAGGGAGAGAACAGTATTTCTGTGGGACAAAGCCTGAGTTGTCTCTGGTAATGACTTCCATCCTATCCTGTCAGAGTAGCCACAAATTCCAAGTTTTCTAGGACTTTGATCTGAAATTTGTTGCTGTATTTTAGGAGGCTGAGTAAACCCCACTTAGGGAAGGCACACAGTCCTCCCTCACAGGGCCACTCCCCTCGGCCCTCAGCCCCCTTGGTTTGTGTGCAGCTTCCCCTGAAGTCTCCCTCCCAGTGTCACTCAGAGCACAGTGGTACAGGGCAGAGTCCCACAGCAGCACTGAGGACTTCTGCAGGTGGAAGGAGCTGCTGCTCTCATGGAGAGTGGCATGGAAAACTTGCTGTTCTGTCCTCTCATCTGTGGAGCTCCTCAGCAGTAGCCAAGGGGTTTTGACATAGTGCACTTACCAGGAAAGGAAATGGGCTGAATCAGTAGTCTGATAGGTGCACTTCAGTTTCATAGACAACCCGTCTGTGACAGTAACCAGGCCTTCTGTCTGGGTCACTGAGTCTCCATTGCTCCTCCCTGAAAAAAATAAAAATAAATAAATAAATAAATAAATAAATAAATAAGGATAAATCACTTTTCTATGAGGAAGAAGGTAAAGATGTCCACAGCTGTAAGAGAATGATGTCAGCACCACTTAGGGTAAATGTGACTTACTGAGCATTAACAGGAGCACCAGGACAGAACAGGTGTCAGGAAGCATGTTCATAGACATCAGTAACACTTGCTTCTTGAGTTCACCAAACTCACAGGGCAAGTCTCCCCAGGACCTCACTGAACCTTCTCACTCTCAAAGGAGAAACTCCTTCTGCACAGTGACAGTCTGTCATGTGAAACTCTCGCCTAGATGAGATGTTAACCACATCTGAAGAGGCAGTGCTCTCTGCTGATTTCCTTCAAACTGCACACAGATGTCTGCTCAGCACATTGTGAATAAACATCAAACCTCATGCAAAGGCGGCGGGTCTCAAGTCCACAGTGAATGTCTGCAATCGCCGGTGTTACTGAACCATATGTATTCTATGATATTTATTGTGATGAATATACATAAACTTTATCTATCGCTATACATACACATAATACACACACATTCACATAGCTCCTAAAATTTTTCTTTTTCTCATTTATTAGTTCTTAGGAAATGTTACGAAAAGATTTTGATTATATCCACCTGCCCCCTACACTCCTAACAGATCCATCTACTCTTCCCTACCAACCCAGCCCCCCCCACACACTTTTAAAAGAAAAAACTCAATTTTTGCTTTACAAGCTGTACAGCACATATTCTCTTGGATGTGTGACCTTCAGTGGAGCGTAGTCAATGCAATCAAGGCCTCACCAATAAAGAAACCTGAACCCTTCTCCCAGCAGCTACCAACTGCCCATAGCTCCTTAACTAAGCATGGGAATGCCCACCCTCCCTCTGCTTGCTGGAACTGTGTCTGCCCTGATCCTTGCAAGTCTTATCTGTGCTCTCAACCTCCGTGAGTTCATGTGTGCAGCTGCCCTGCTGTGTCCAGAAAACACTGTGTCCTTGTAGTCACCCCCATCTATGTCTCTGACATTCTTTCCCGCCTCCTTCCTCCTCTGTCCTTGGGGGGAAAGTGTGTAATGTAGATGTCCCATCTGTGGGTGATTGTGCTACAATCTATTCTTCTCTGTAGTGCAGTGTGTTCCGGTTCTCTGTGACAATCACCGTGTGTGAAACCACAGAAAGGGAATGATGAAACTGTATTTCAGTTTTTAAAAACAGAATAAACTATCCTAAATTGTATTGAGTGACTTGAAGCTAACTTTATTATTTTGTGTTTTTAATGTCTACTCTGTAGTTGCCACTGACCAACCAACAACTGGCACATGCTGTACTGGAAGGCCCATGATACAGGGTGTTGATGGGGTTCCAGGAACTGTGACAGATTTGAGAAGAGGCTACAGCTGCTTGGGGAGCAGTGTGCCCTTGCAGCATAGAAGTACATGGCAGAGTCTCCAGGTTGGGTGTCTGTGATGTGCATGGAGAAGTGGTTGGTTTTCTTATCCAATAAAATTATCAGTCTTCCATCCTGCTTTCTTTCCATATTTGAACTACTGTCTATAATGAGCTTAGGATGCTTTCCATGTCCTTGTTTATACCAAGGAATGTAGGATGAGGCAATATCAACATATGTGCAGTTGATGGCAGCGCTGGCTCCCTCCTGGACTCTCAGGGTAGAAGGATGCTGTTCCACCTGCTGGCCATGGCTCATTCCTATGAAGAAAGATGGAAAAATGATTGTCAGGCCATCACTATCCAGGATTCTTTTTCTATGATATAAATGACAAAAAGAGAAGTCCTCCTCTTTGTCTCAGAAATACCGACTGAGTATTCTGTGGCCCTAAAATCTTAACTCATCATCCAGCTGCAGTCACAGAAACATTAATAAAGTAGGAGCACGTGTTTTCATTGTGCTTTCCAATTAAACTAAGACCCTGGGTACAGTTGTGACTAGCAGGATAGCTACAGCTACAAGGGTGTTGATGGAGGAAGGTCATTGGTTAAAAATAAAGTTAAAAAATAACTCATAGGTTAGAACATAGGTGGGTGGAGTAAACAGAACAGAATGCTGGGAGGAAGAGGAAGTGAGCTCGGATGCAGGGCAGCTCCTCTGAGAGACAGATGCCATGCTCCCCTCTCCCTGGCAGACGCGATGAAGCTCCGACCCAGGATGGACGTAGGCTAGAATCTTCCCGGTAAGCGCTCCTTGGGGTGCTACACACATGAATAGAAATGTGTCAAGCAGTGTTTAAAAGAATACAGTTTGTGTGTTGTTATTTTGGGGCATAAGCTAGCTAGGCAGCCATGAGCCGGGCTGTGGGAAGAGGCCCACAGCTCCTACTACAGGGTGTTGCTCTTTCTCAGTAACAATTCTACCTCTTGTCATCAACTCAGTCTCTGGGGAAAAGGCTGTGCTTCTGCTCTAAGCCTGCACAACCAGCATACAAGGAAGTGAGTCCTCTGCCTACCTTCCAGTAGCTGAGGTCTACTACCACCTGCTGGTTGCATCTTTAACCAATGAGGTCTCTGCTTAAGAGTTCTCTGACCTGTGAGGGACGCAGACACATAAAACAGCAATATGTCATATCAAGTGGGTCCTAGTCCTGAGATATCAAGAATGGTATTTGTACACACTAGTGAGTTTTCTGTTTCTTCTATATAAATCTACCATAGATTATATACAATCTTTTATATATAAATTTATATACATGAAGTTTTCATATATAAATATGTATATATGATGTATTTGTGTGTGTGGCATTCCTTATATCTGGAACTGTGTTTACTGATGTATTCCCTTATCATATAATTTCCCAGGTCATTCATCTTTTTTTTTAAAGATTTATTTATTTATTATGTGTACAGCATTCCTCCCCATGTGTGCCCCCATGCCAGAAGGGGGCGCCAGCCAGGTCTCATTAAAGATGGCTGTGAGCCACCATGTGGTTGCTGGGAATTGAACTCAGGACCTCTGGAAGAGCAGTCAGTGCTCTTAACCACTGAGCCATCTCTCCAGCCCCCAGGTCATTCATCTTGCCACTCCTCCTTTTCCTGGTAACAGATACTTAAGCCAATATTTGTCCTTGAGAGCTATGGCACCCAAGAACAGGCATTTTTGGGTCTCTTTGGGCTTTCAGTTGCAAAGTGACAATATTCTTTCCATTGCAGTGAGATCTTGTTGACAATGCAATGCCGATATGATGTTTTTATGCATTCATCATATCTTCCAGAGAGTCGGCCTGGAATCACAAGCACACACAGCTACTCTTAGGAAAGTTCTCAGAAGTCATTTGATCTTCAGGATGGCATCATCCATTTTGCCCACTCCCACAGTATCTAGACTGAATTACTGAGAGAAGAGAAGTGGTGGATTCCCTAGAGAATATGACAAACCTTTCAACAAGCCCATTTTTCCTCTTTCCTGAGGACTCTCCCACCCTCTTCCCCCTACTTCTAGACAATTGACTTTCCTTCATCTCAAATGTGAACACATACAAACACTGTCTCTCTGGGAATCCGGTGTACTCACAGACCTGGAAAGCAGATAGATCGGATCAACCGTCCTTCTTGTTCTCCATTTCAGTTCTTCGGGTACCATCCCCTGTCCTGTAGCAAACTACCTGGCTGTCCTATCACTCTTCCTCCATTCACTGAGGACTCAGCAGAACCTTGCTGCATTTCCTTTCCTCCCTCACCCCTATGCTTTTGTGTTGAAAGCCAGTAGAAGCACTCAGATGGGAATGTGGTTGTCGCACAGTCCTGGGAGGCAGGTAGTCCATCCTTCCTCTCCAGATGGGAATGTGGTTGTTGCACAATCCTGGGAGGCAGGTAGTCCGTCCTTCCTCTCCAGATGGGAATGTGGTTGTCGCACAATCCTGGGAGGCAGGTAGTCCGTCCTTCCTCTCCAGATGGGAATGTGGTTGTCGCACAGTCCTGGGAGGCAGGTAGTCCGTCCTTCCTCTCCAGATGGGAATGTGGTTGTCGCACAGTCCTGGGAGGCAGGTAGTCCGTCCTTCCTCTCCAAATGGGAATGTGGTTGTTGCACAATCCTGGGAGGCAGGTAGTCCGTCCTTACTCTCCATCCTGTCCCACATTTCAGCTCCCCCAGTTTCTCCCCAACCCTGCAGCACAGGCATGTCCTTCCTCTTGGCCTCCATTACCTAGGGACTCTGACAAATCTTGCAGAGGACCCAGCTTCCCTCATTCCTGTGGATCCTTTCAGCATCCCCTCTAGTTAATTCCCTTTCCTTAGTGTCACCCTCCAATAAATAAAAGCACTTTCTACCCCAGTGGCCACACTGGCAGGGACTCAAGTAGGTTATTTATACTATCCTTCCTGTCCTCCACTACAGTCTCTCTGTTCTCATGCTCAGCCTGGTAACAACCTGCTTGCATGTCCCCTTTCTCAATTTTATTCACTGGACACTGGACCCAGGGTCCCTAGCACTTCCTTCCCATCTCTTCATATAAGTCTTACAACCTGCATGCAGAATCCCCTCTTCCCACCACTCCCCAACACTCTGTGGATCCCACCTCTAGGTGTGACGAGGATCCACTTAGCTTGTTACTGAAGCCTCTCCCAGCCTTTTCTCCTAGCCCACATCTGTTCCTTTCTGCCACACATTGGCCATAGAAGCACTCCCTACCATACCATAAAAACAATACTTCGCTAAGATCCAGAGAGTTCATATCCAGAGAAGAAAACACTGACAGAACAAAGACAATACACATGGAAACACAGTTATCTCGACCAGAGACATAAGCACAAAAATACAATCAAGAATAGCCAAGACAATATGTCTCCACCAGAACCCAGTAACCATGCTTCAACAGATCCTGAAAATGCAATACAACTGAACCACGGACAATAGCATCAGAAATAGATAATATGAACTTGATGAAGGATCCTAAAGAGGATATGAAAAATCCTTTAATGAAGTATTTGACAAGATAACAAGCAGTGGAATAACATGAAGAAAAACTTCAAGACATGCAAGCATAAAACTGGAAATGTATAACTTAGGAAGTCAAGCCAAAATCTCAAAGATAAGCTTCAAGAAAGCACAAAACATAGAAGAGGGAATCTCAGGTATTACATCAAAGTAAACGAAAAGGACACCGTGGGGGGAGGTGTCCTTTATGACAGCACGGATAAATTATGGATGCTGATCCCATTCTAAAGTGTGCATCCATGAGCAAGCCGTGCTATCCATACCCAGGACACCAATAACCTCTGTAGCTTGGACTGACTGGGAACTCACTATGGAGCCCATGCTACCCACAGACAGAGATGGATCTCTGCTAGATCCAGACAGCATGGAGAAAAACTAAACTGGGGAATGCCGGAGTTAAATAATGCCATAAATCAAATGGAACTAGCAGATGTCTACAGATTATCTCATCCAAACACTAAAGAACATATTTTCTGCTCAGAGTCTCATGGAACATTCGCCAAATTGATAGCATACTAGGACATAGGAAAAGTCTCAACAAGTATTAAAAAATTGAAATAAAATCCTGTCTTATATTTGACCACCATGACTTTAATTGGCTATCAACAACAGCATAAACTATACCAAGTCATGAAAACTGAAAAACTCAGTACAGAATGAAAAGTGGGTCAAAACCAAAATCAACTTAACACTAAAATATTTTATGAATTGAATGAAAATGAAAACACACTCTATCCAAACCTATGGAACACAATGAAGAGAGTTTGAAGGGGTAAGTTCACAGCACTGAGTGGCTGCCTGAAAAAAAATAGTTTTCATATTTGTAACTTAGCAGCACATCTGAAATCTCTAGAAAAAGGTTAATTAATACCCCAAAAGAATAGATGGAAAGAAGTAAACTGAGGGCTTAAATCACTGAACTAGAAACAACAAAAATAATTACAAAAGATCAACAATAAGCAGTTGGTTCTTGAAGTCTGAAGAAAATCATTGAGATTGAAGAATTACAAAGCCTTTTCAAAATCATCTAAGCCAAAGACAGAACATTTGGGATAACTCTAACCAAGAAAGTGAAAGACTTGTATAATAAAAACTGGCAATTAAGGGCAAAATTAAAGAGGAAATGAGAAGATGCAATAATCTCCCATGCTCATTGATCAGTAGGATTAATGTTGTAAAATGGAGATTCTACCAATAGCAATTATTAATAAAAAGAATAAATCAACAATGTTGTATATATTCTTTTTTTTTAATTTTTTTTATTAATTAATTTATTTAATTATTAAAGATTTCTGCCTCTTCCCCGCCACCACCTCCCATTCCCTCCCCCTCCCCCAATCAAGCCTTCCTTCCTCCTCAGCCCAAAGAGCAAGCAGGTTTCTCTCCCCTGTGGGAGGTCCAAGGACCACCCACCTCCATCCAGGTCTATTAAGGTGAGCATCCAAACTACCTGGGCTCCCACAAAGCCATTACGTGCAATAGGATCAAGAACCCATTGCCATTGTTCTTCAGTTCTCAGTAGTCCTCATTGTCCATTATGATTAGCAAGACCGGTTTTGTCCCATGCTTTTTCAGACCCCGGCCAGCTGGCTTTGGTGAGTTCCCGATAGAACATCCCCATTGCCTCAGTGTGTGGGTGCACCCCTAGCAGTCCTGAGTTCCTTGCTCGTGCTCACTCTCCTTCTGCTCCTCCTTTGGATCGTGAGACTTCAGTCCAGTGCTCCAATGTTGGTCTCTGTCTCTGTCTTCTTTCATCGTCTGATGAAGGTTAATATTCAGGGGGATGCTTATATGTTTTTCTTTGGGTTCACCTTCTTATTTAGCTTCTCTAGAATCACGAATTATAGTCTCAATGTCCTTTATTTATGGCTAGAAACCAAATATGAGTGAGTACATCCCATGTTCCTCTTTTTGGGTCTGGCTTACCTCACTCAGGATAGTGTTTTCTATTTCCGTCCATTTGTATGCAAAATTCAAGAAGTCATTGTTTTTTACTGCTGAGTAGTACTCTAATATGTATATATTCCATACTTTCTTCATCCATTCTTCCATTGAAGGACATCTAGGTTGTTTCCAGGTTCTGGCTATTACAAACAATGCTGCTATGAACATAGTTGAGCATATACTTTTGTTGTATGTTTGGGCATCTCTTGGGTATATTCCCAATAGTGGTATTGCTGGGTCGAGAGGTAGGTTGAACCCGACTTTCCTGAGAAACCGCCACACTGCTTTCCAAAGTGGTTGCACAAGTTTGCATTCCCACCAGCAATGGATGAGAGTGCCCCTTTCTCCACAACCTCTCCAGCAGAGGCTATCCTTGGTGTTTTTGATTTTAGCCATTCTGACCGGTGTAAGATGGTATCTTAATGTTGTCTTGATTTGCATTTCCCTGATTGCTAAGGAAGTTGAGCACGATCTTAAGTGTCTTTTGGCCATATGAACTTCTTCTGTTGAAAAGTCTCTGTTCAGCTCAGTGCCCCATTTTATAATTGGATTGATTAACCTTTTACGGTCTAATTTCTTGAGTTCTTTGTATATTTTGGATATCAGACCTTTGTCAGTTGCGGGGTTGGTGAAGATCTTCTCCCAGTCAGTGGGTTGCCTTTCTGTCTTAGTGACAGTGTCCTTTGCTTTACAGAAGCTTCTCAGTCTCAGGAGGTCCCATTTATTCAATGATGTCCTTAGTGTTTGTGCTGCTGGGGTTATACGTAGGAAGTGTTCTCCTGTGCCCATGTGTTGTAGAGTACTTCCCACTTTCTCTTCTATCAGATTCAGTGTGTTTGGACTGATATTGAGGTCTTTAATCCATTTGGACTTGAGTTTTGTGCATGGTGATAGATATGGATCTATTTTCATTCTTGTACAGATTGACTTCCAGTTTTGCCAGCACAATTTGTTGAAGATGCTCTCTTTTTTCCATTGTATACTTTTAGCTCCTTTATCGAAAATCAGGTGTTCATAGGTTTGTGGGCTAAAGTCAGGGTCTTCTATTCTATTCCATTGGCTGACTTCTCTGTTTTTATGCCAGTACCAAGCCGTTTTCAGTACTGTAGCTCTGTAATAGAGTTTGAAGTCAGGGATGGTAATGCCTCCAGACGATCCTTTATTGTATAAGATTGTTTTGGCTATCCTGAGTTTTTTGTTTTTCCATATAAAGTTGATTATTGTCTTCTCCAGATCTGTGAAGAATTTTGACGGGATTTTGATGGGGATTGCGTTGAATCTATAGATTGCTTTTGGTAGAATTGCCATTTTTACTATGTTGATCCTCCCAATCCAAGAGCAAGGGAGGTCCTTCCATTTTCTGGTGTCCCCTTCAATTTCTTTCTTCAAAGACTTAAAGTTCTTGCCAAATAGATCTTTCACTTCCTTGGTCAGAGTTACCCCAAGGTATTTTATGCTATTTGTGGCTATCGTGAAAGGTGATGCTTCTCTGATTTCCCTCTCTGCTTCGTTATCCTTAGTGTATAGGAAGGCAACTGATTTTTTGGAGTTGATTTTGTAACCTGCCACATTACCAAAGGTGTTTATCAGCTGTAGGAGTTCTTTGGTAGAGTTTTTGGGGTCGCTTATGTATACTATCATATCATCTGCAAATAATGAAAGCTTAACTTCTTCCTTTCCAATATGGATCCCCTTGATCCCCTTATGTTGTCTTATTGCTATTGCTAGAACTTCAAGCACTATATTGAAGAGGTATGGAGAGAGTGGACATCCTTGTCGTGTTCCTGATTTTAGTGGGATGGCTTTGAGTTTTTCTCCGTTTAATTTAATGTTGGCTGTCGGCTTGCTGTAAATAGCTTTTATTATATTTAGGTATGACCCTTGTATTCCTAATCTCTCCAAGACCTTTATCATAAAGGAGTGTTGAATTTTGTCGAATGCTTTTTCAGCATCTAAGGAAATGATCATATGGTTTTTTTCTTTCAGTTTATTTATATGGTTGATTACATTGATAGATTTGCGTATGTTGAACCAGCCCTGCATCTCTGGAATGAAGCCTACTTGATCATAATGGATAACTTTTCTAATGTGTTCTTGGATTCGGTTTGCCAGTATTTTATTGAGAATTTTTCGTCGATGTTCATGAGTGAGATAGGCCTGTAATTCTCTTTCTTGGTTGGGTCTTTGTGTGGTTTTGGTATCAGGGTAACTGTAGCTTCATAAAAGGAATTTGGCAATGACTCTTCTGCTTCTATATTGTGAAATACATTAAGAAGTATAGGTATTAGCTCTTCTTGGAAGTTCTGGTAGAATTCTGCATTGAAACCATCTGGTCCTGGGCTTTTTTTGGAAGGGAGATTTTTGATAACTGTTTCTAATTCTTCGCGACTAACAGGTCTATTTAGATCGTTCACCTGGTCTTGGTTTAGGTTTGGTATATGGTACTTATCTAAAAATATGTCCATTTCTTTTGCATTTTCCAGTTTTGTGGCATACAGGCTTTTGTAGTAAGATCTAATGATTGTCTGAATTTCCTCTGTGTCTGTGGTTATGGCCCCGTTTTCATTTCTGATCTTATTTATTTGCGTGTTCTCTCTCTGTCGTTTAATTAGTTTGGATAGGGGTTTGTCAATGTTGTTGATTTTCTCCAAGAACCAACTTTTTGTTTCATTGATTCTTTGGACTGTTTTCTGTGTTTCTATTTTGTTGATTTCCGCCCTCAGTTTGATTATTTCCAGTCTTCTACTCCTCCTGGGCGCGTCTGCTTCTTTTTTTTCTAGAGCTTTCAGGTGTGCTGTTAAGTCCCCAATGTATGCTTTCTCCGTTTTCTTTAAGTGGGCACTTAGTGCTATGAACTTTCCTCTTAGCACTGCTTTCATCGTGTCCCATAGGTTTGAGTATGTTGTCTCTGTGTTTTCATTAAATTCAAGGAAGACTTTAATTTCTTTCTTAATTTCTTCCTTGACCCAGGTGTGGTTCAGTAGTTGACTGTTCAGTTTCCATGAGTTTGTCAGCTTTCTGGGGGTAGCATTGTTGGTGGCTTCTAACTTTAATCCGTGGTGATCTGATAAGACACAGGTGGACACTGATATTTTTTTGTATCTGTGGAGGTTTCCTTTGTTTCCAAGTATGTGGTCAATTTTCGAGAAGGTTCCATGAGCTGCAGAGAAGAAGGTGTATTCTTTCCTATTTGGGTGGAGTGTTCTATAGATGTCTGTTAAGTCTATTTGATTCATTACCTCCAACAATTCTCTTAATTCTCTATTAGTTTTCTGTCTGATTGACCTGTCCATTGGTTAGAGAGGTGTGTTGAAGTCTCCTACTACTAGTGTGTGTGATTTGATGTCTGCCTTGAGTTTTAGCAGTATTTCTTTTACATAAGTGGGTGCTTTTATATTAGGGGCATATATATTCAGGATTGAGACTTCATCCTGCTGAATTGTTCCTGTTATGAGTATAAAGTGTCCCTCTCGATCTCTTCTGATTGATTTTAGTTTGAAGTCAGTTTTGTTAGAAATTAGTATGGCCACACCTGCTTTTTTCTTAGGACCATTTGCTTGAAAAACCTTTTCCCAACCCTTTACTCTGAGTAGATGCCTGTCTTTGTGGTTGAGATGAGTTTCTTGCAAACAGCAGACTCTTGGATCCTGTTTTCGTATCCATTCTCTTAGCCTGTGCCTTTTTATTGGTGAATTGAGACCATTAATATTAAGTGATATTAATGACCAGTGGTTGTTAACTCCGGTTATTCTTACTGCTTTTGGTAGAAGAGTTTGTGTGTCTCCCTTCTTTGAGTTGTGCTGTTGAAGGGTCGCTAGATGCCTGGGTTTTTGTAGGCAGTGTTGGCAACGTTGGATTCCTTGGGTTGTGATTTTCCTTCTATTACTTTCTGTAGGGCTGGATTTGTGGCAACATATTGTTTAAATTTGTTCTTATCCTGGAATGTCTTGTTTTCTCCATTGATAGTGAACGATAGCTTGGCTGGGTATAGTAGTTTGGGTTTGCATCCATGGTCTCTTAGTTTCTGTAGTACCTCTATCCAGGACCTTCTGGCCTTCATGGTTTCCATAGAGAAGTCAGGTGTAAGTCTGACTGGTTTACCTTTATAAGTTACTTGGCCTTTTTCCTTTGCAGCTCTTAATATTCTTTTTTTAATCTGTATATTTTGTGTTTTGATTATTATATGGCGAGGGGACGTTTTTTTTTGATCCAGTCTGTTTGGTGTTCTGTATGCTTCTTGAATATTCAAAGGAATATCTCTCTTTATGTTGGGGAAGTTTTCTTCCATAATTTTGTTAAAAATGTTTTCTGGACCTTTGAGCTCTGCCTCCTCTCCTTCTTCTATCCCTATTATTCTTAGGTTTGGTCTTTTTATTGTGTCCCATATTTTCTGAATGTTTTGTGATGAGAATTTGTTGGTTTTGGTGTTTTCTTTCATCAGTCCGTTTATTTTCTCTATGTTGTCTTCAGAATCTGAGATTCTTTCTTCTATCTCTTGTATTCTATTGATTATGCTTGTTTCTGTAGTCTCTGCTCGTTGACCTATATTTGCCATATCCAGCTGGTCCTCAGTTTGTGTTTTCTTCCTTGCTTCCATTTCAGTTTTCAATTCTTGGACTGTTTCCATTACCTGTTTGATCGTTTTTTCTTGGCTTCCCAGGGTATCATTTACGTATTTACTCATTTCTTCAAACTTTTTGTTATACTTCTCATCCATTTCTATGAGGGCGTTTTTTACATGTTGTTTAAGGGACTCTATTGCTTTCAAAAAGTCAGTTTTTTCCTCTTCTCCTGTGTTAGGGTGTTCAAGTCCTTGTGTTGTAAGATCATTGGGTTCTGGTGTTTTCATGTTGTTTTTCAGATTGTTGGGTGAATTCTTGCCTTGGCGCCTGCCCATCTCCTCTTACCGATGCTATCTATTGGGTTTGATTTAATTGTAGCGGGGCAATCTGTTCTCAGTGCAGGCTTCACTGTTTCTTGCCCGCACTATCCTGCATCCAGTGCCTCCGCCGCCCGGGCCTGCCTGCCGGTGCCTCCGCCGCCCGGTACTGTCTGTGCGCCGGTGCTTCCGCTGCCTAGGCCTGCCTGCCGGTGCCTCTGCCACTCGGGCCTGCCTGCCGGTGCCTCCGCCACCCGGGCCTGCCTGCGCGCCGGTGCTTCTGCCGCCTAGGCCTGCCTGCCGGTGCCTCTGCCACCCGGGCTTGCCTGCGCGCCGGTGCTTCCGCCGCCTAGGCCTGCCTGCCGGTGCCTCCGCCGCCTGGGCCTGACTGCCGGTGCCTCCGCCACCCGGGCCTGCCTGCACGCCGGTGCCTCCGCCGCCTGGACTTGCCTGCGTGCCGGTGCCTCCGCTGCCCGGGCCTGCCTGCGCGCCGGTGCTTCCGCCGCCTAGGCCTGTGTGCCGGTGCCTCCGCCACCCGGGCCTGCCTGCGCGCCAGTGCTTCCGCCGCCTAGGCCTGCCTTGTTGTATATATTCTGAATTTTTTTGTGTTTTCATACAAAGTTGGAGATTTTTATTTCAATTTCTGTGAAGAATTGTATTAGAATTTTGATGGCGATTGTGTTGAATATATACTATACACTGGAGAAAAGACAGCATCTTCAACAAATGGTTCCAGTATAACTGAATGGCTGCATGGATCAAGGACATAAATACAAGATCTGATATCCTAAATCTGACAAAAGAGAAAGTGGAGAAATAGTCTTGAACTCATTGGCACAGAGGAAAACTTTCTGAACAGAACACGGATAGCAGAGGCATTAAGATCAATGATTAATAAATAGGACCTCATAAAGCTGAGGAACTCCTATATGGTAAAGGACATTATCATTTGGGCAAAGCAGTAGCCTATAGAGTGGGGAATCTCTCTATCAATTAGTCATCTGATGGATGATTAATATCTAAAGCATATAAATTAAAAGCTGAACATTAAGAAAACAAATAATTCAATTCAAATTTGGGATAGAGAACTAAGCACAGAATCCTCAAGAAAATGAAACAGAAACGGCTGAGAAGCCTTTAAAGACATGTGCAACATCTTTAGCCACCAGGGAAATGCAAATTAAAAGGACTTTGAGATTTCATCTTATAAGAGCCAGAATGGCCAATATCAATAAAATAGAGCATATGCTGTCAATGATGTAGAGAAAGGGTGACACTTATTTATTGCTAGTGGGAGTAAACCTTCTCTAGCCACTGTAGTTCCCAAGGTGTAGTAGGAGCTGCGGGCTGTGTTCCCAGTGCCCAACTGCCTGCATGGTTAGCTTTACCCGAAATAATTTCATGGAAACTGTATTCTTTTAAACACTGCTTGTTTTAACCTCTTATTGGCTAGCTCTTACATATTGATCTAACATATTTCTAATATTCTGTGTAGCACCACGAGGTGGCTTACCAGGGAGGATCTTAACCTGCGTCTGCCTCAGAGAGGAGAATCATGGCGACTGCTTGAATCTGCTTCTTTCTCCCAGCATTCTGTTCAGTCTACTCCACCCACCTAAGGGCTGGTCTATCAAATGGGCTAAGGCAGTTTCTTTATTATCCAATGACCTTCCTCCATCACCAAGGAAGCTAGAAACCGATCTACTTCAAGATCTAGCTAAGCCATTCTTGTGTATATATCCCAAATATGAAAATACTTGCTGATTTATGTTCACTGCTGCTCTATTCATCATAACTAGAAACTGGTGACAGCCTAGATGTCCACTAACTGATGAAAGGATAATGGAAATGTGATACATTTAGACAATGGAATGTCATTCAGCTATTAAAAATCATAAAATTCTCAGGTAAATGAATAAAGCTAGAAAATATCATCTCAACTGAGGTAACATAGATCCTAAAATATATGTATGTTTTCTCTCATATGTAAATGTTAGCTTTTAAGCTTTCAATATATGTAGTTATTGTCCAAATAACCACAGAGGTTAGATACCAAGTAAGGGAGTTGGGGAAGGAGAGAGTCCCCGAAGGAATAAAAGATAGAATATGTTGCTGTGGAGAGACAGGGATACTAGGAGAATTAAAATGGGAGGAGATGAGATTAAAGGGTAAAGGAGGGGCTAAGGGGAGGACAACTAACACTAAAGGACGTTTGAGAAACCAACGTGGAAACCTACTACTGTAGAAGATTCCTAAAACACATTTATGTTTAAAAGGGATCTAAATGGAGTTACCAAATAACAGCGTAGACAACTGGATGTCTTATGCCACCATGTAAAACCTCCAGTGCCAGAAATGGGTGATACCTTACTGAGCTTTTGGCCAAAGAGGCTCCATGGAAACCCCCAAGTATATTAGGTTATTTCCAATGCCAGTGATTACTTTCCATAAACTGATAGTAAGGCTCTATTGCTGAACATAACATTCACTTCCATCATTAAATATGGAATAGCTGAGTTAGTGCCCAATTAGAAATTTTGCCTTTATTGATTAGCCCCCATGGTAGTAGAAGCTATTCTGCTTGATACCAAAAGATAATCAGCAATATTACCAAACTACAAACCTGTGACTTACAACAGCAAGGCATTCTAGTTTAATAGAGGCACAAATGTTATGGGAACAACTAGCCACTTTGTGATTCCATGAGATAAAGCTCAGACATACACTGACAAAGTGGCTTAGAACCCCAAACTGATATGTCATGTTCTACTATTATTATTCTTTTTTTTAATATTTATTTATTTATTATGTGTACAGCATTCCTTCCATGTGTGCCCGCAAGCCAGAAGGGGGCGTCAGGTCTCATTATAGATGGCTATGAGCCACCATGTGGTTGCTGGGAATTGAACTCAGGACCTCTGGAAGAGCAGTCAGTGCTCTTAACCACTGAGCCATCTCTCCAGCCCCCTATTATTATTCTGATAAAGGAACATAGCAGTAAAATGTCTCTTAATGGCACCTGGCTATACCCATAGATCAGTCTTGCCCAATCCACATCAGAGAAGCTTCTTCTTCTAGTAGATGGGAAACCCCCAAGTGCACAATGTGTAGAAAGTGACAGACATTGGGGCACTGAGTCCTAAATGGGATGTTTTGATTGAACCCCTCCTCCTAAGGCTCAGGGAGATATGAGGAGAGGAAGCAGAAAACCTGTAAGAGCCAGAGGTGATGGATGACTCCAAGGAAACAGTGACTTCCAGGCATAGAAGGACTTATGTACACATGAACTCATGTAGGCTGTGGCAGCAAACACAAGATTTGCACAGGTTCAATCCAGTAGTCCCAGCACTGAGGAGGGGGAAGTGTTTATATAATTCTTTGAAACTTTCATATATGCATATAACAAATTTTGGAGATATTCACCCACGCCATCCCTCTCAACTTTTTAAAATATATATATATATATATATATATATATATATATATATATATATATATTATAATTTACTGGGTTCAATTTGTGCTGCCAGTATAGGGACTGGAGTCGGGCATTCACTGAGACATGGTTGACCAAAGGGGTTCCAATTTTTTTTGACTTTTTCCTGATTTTATTTGAATTCCTTTCAGTTTTTTTATTGAAAAAATTACCGCCTCCTCCCAGCCTTCCATTTTTCTCCCCCTCCCCCTCTCTTCTTCCCCTTCTCCCACTCCTCTCCTCCTCCCTCTCCAGTCCAAAGAGCAGTCAGGGTTCCCTGCCCGGTGGGAAGTCCAAGGTCCTACCCCCTTCATCCAGGTCTAGGAAGGTGAGCATCCAAACTGGCTAGGCTCCCACAAAGCCAGTACATGCAGTAGGATCAAAACCCAGTGCCATTGTCCTTGGCTTCTCATCAGCCCTCATTGTCCACCATGTTCAGAGAGTCCTGTTTTATCCCATGCTTTTTCAGTCACAGTCCTGCTGGCCTTGGAGAGCTCCCAATAGATCAGCCCCACTGTCTCAGTGGGTGGGTGCACCCCTCACGGTCCTGACTTCCTGGCTCATGTTCTCCCTCCTTCTGCTCCTCATTTGGGCCTTGGAAGCTCAGTCCGGTGCTCCAATGTGGGTCTCTGTCTTTATCTTCAGATATCACCATAGAACCAGATGAAGGTTCTATGTGATATGCAAAATATTCGTCAGTATGGCTATAGGATAGGGCCATTTCAGGTTCCCTCTCCTCAGCTGCCAAAGGAACTAACTGGGGACATCTCCCTGGACACCTGGGAGCCCCTATAGGTTCAAGTCTCTTGCCAACCCTAAGATGGTTCCCTTAACTAAAATATATACTTCCCTGCTCCCATATCCACCCTTCCTTTATCCCAACCATCCCATTCCCCCAAGTTCCCCCCATCCTCCCCTTCTCATTTTTCTCTCCCCATCTCCCCTTACCCCCATCTCACCCCACCCCCAAGTTCCATATCTATCACCATGAACAAAACTCAAATCCAAATGGATTAAAGACCTCAATATCAATCTGAACACACTGAACCTGATAGAAGAGAAAGTGGGAAGTACTCTACAACATATGGGCACAAGAGATAACTTCCTATGTATAACCCCAACAGCACAGACATTAAGGGCAATATTGAATAAATGGGACCTCCTGAAACTGAGAAGCTTCTGTAAAGCAAAGGACACAGTCACTAAGACAAAAAGGCAACCTACTGACTGGGAGAAGATCTTCACCAACCCCTCAACAGACAAAGATCTGATCTCCAAATATAAAGAACTCAAGAACCTAGACTTTAAAATGCTAATTAACCAATTAAAAAATGGGGCACTGAACTGAACAGAGAATTCTCAACAGAAGAAGTTCAAATGGCCAAAAGACACTTAAGGTCACGTTCAACCTCCTTAGCAATCAAGGAAATACAAATTAAAACAACTTTGAGATACCATCTTACACCTGTCAGAATGGCTAAAATCAAAAACACCAATGATAGCCTTTGCTGGAGAAATTGGGGAGTAAGGGGAACACTCATCCATTGCTGGTGGGAACGCAAACTTGTGCAATCACTTTGGAAATCAGTGTGGTGGTTTCTCAGGAAATTCGGGATCAACCTACCCCAGGACCCAGCAATACCACTCTTGGGAATATACCCAAGAGATGCCCTATCATATTACAAAAGCATTTGTTCAAATATGTTCATAGCAGGATTATTTGCAATAGCCTGAACCTGGAAACAACCTAGATGCCCTTCAATGGAAGAATGGATGAAGAAAGTGTGGAATATACACATATTAGACTACTACTCAGCGGTAAAAAACAATGACATCTTGAATTTTGCATGCAAATGGATGGAAATAGAAAACACTATCCTGAGTGAGGTAACCCAGACCCAAAAAGAGGAACATGGGATGTAGTCACTCATAATTGGTTTCTAGCCAAAAATAAAGAACATTGAGCCTATAATTTGTGATCCTAGAAAAGCTAAATAAGAAGGTGAACCCAAAGAAAAACATATAGTTATCCTCCTGGATATTGGAAATAGACAGGATTGCCAGGCAAAAATTGGGAACTAGGGGTTCCAATTTTTAAACTGACTCTCTATCCCCAGAAGAGATCAACTGTCAACAACTCCTCAGAAGCCCCGCCCTCAGACTGGGCGTCCACTGGGGGGCGCAGCTGTCTACTCAAGGTCCAAGGGCAGCGCATGCGCGGGTGGGCGAGGCTGTTGCAGGGGGAGTCAAGGAGGCCCCTGTTAAGCTTCTGGGCTCCTTCAACACCGCGGAGCCTGCACCTCTCCCCAGCCAAAGAGCTGCCGCCTATCGTCGGTCACCGCCTAGGCGCGGAGCTGCTCGGACTTGGCCGCGGGTGAGCCCGGGGAGCCGACCGGTGAGGGCTCAACTTAGTTGAGGGAAGTCTGGGCCTGACGAGCGGTCGCGGGCATCGGACTCTCGGCCTCGGTTGCCCGCAGCCACGCGCGAGATGCAGGACCCGGGTCAGGCGAGAGCAACCCGAGTGGTGGACCTTCTCCCTAACATCCACGGACCCGCCTTCTCCTGCTACCAGCTTCAGTGGCTCCTGCTTGGACTTTCCTCTGATGCACAGGTGCTCGGCGGGGACAGAGCTCCCTGGTACAGTGGATCAGTCAGGTAAGCACTGCGTGCCCTGGCAGTCTTAGGGCATTTTCCCACGCTTTCTCTGGGGGAGGGGGTGTTACCAGTGCTCAGAAAACTGCATTCAGATCCTCAGCTGGGGCCCTAGTGCATACCCAGCTAGTCACTGCTTTTGGTAACTAGAACTCGCGGGATGCATGAAACGATGCAGAAAACCCTGTTTTCTTCTAGTTGAGAAAATGTCTACCCCCATTCCCACCCCATCTTACCTCTGAAAGATTGGGTCACATTAAGTTTCTAGACTCTACTGCGAATTCAGGAATTCACAATGAAAATTGGATTTTAGTATTCGGTCTTTGCTTTTCTACTCTATAATTAAGCTATTTTGAGAGTTCATTGTCAAAGTGATGTATCTTTTTATGCTTACTACCGTCACTCCCTTATCATCCCCATTTATTTCCAGAAGTTGCTCATTCATGTTTTTAAACCATTCCATTTTCCGGGTCTGGAGAAGTGCTCCAGCATTTGTAAGGTCATTGTCTGTAGAGGCGTTCCCTTGAGCTGGGATGACTCTGAGATAAATCGGTGTCATTTTGTATACCTTCATTTCTTGGGGATTTACAGACTGCATTAAGCACGTGTCTTCTTAAGTTTTGGGTGCATTCATTCCCCTGCATTTGGTTGACTGGAGTTATACTGTGATGATGATTCTGTTTTAATTCCCGAAGTGGAACTAGCTTAATTATCCTATCATTCATATTGGAACACAATGGTCATGTCATTTCATGTTAATTTCAGTTGCATCTCTTTGGCATCTGTTAAAGTTTTCTTTGAAAAATACTGCAAATGATATTTTGATTTTTTTCTTTTCTTTTTTTTATTTTTTCATTCAAAAATTTCCACTTCCTCCCCTCCTCCCATTCCCCTCCCACTCCCCCACTCACCCTCCTCTTTCCCCCTGCAGTCCTAAGAGAGGGCAGGGTACCCTGCCCTGTGGGAGGTCCAAGGCCCTCCCCCCTCCATCCAGGCTTAGGAAGATGTGTATCCAAATAGACTAGGGTCCTAAAAAGCCAGTACATACAGTAGAAACAAGTCCCAGTGACATTATCAATGGCTTCTCAGTCCGCCCCCATTGTGAGCCACATTCAGAGAGTCCGGTTTTTTCATATGCTCGTTCAGTCCCAGTCCAGCTGGATTTGGTGAGCTCCCATTAGATCAGGCACACTGTCTCAGTGGGTAGACCAACCCCTCGTGGTCTTGACTTCCTTGCTTATCTTCTCCCTCTTTCTGCTCTTCAACTGGACCTTTGGAGCTCAGTCCAGTGCTCTGAATTGGGTATCTGTCTCTATCTCCATCCATTATCTGAAAAAGGTTCTATGGTGATATTTGAGATATTCATCAGTGTGACTATGGCACAAGGCCAGTTCAGGCACCCTCTCCTGTGCTGCCCAAGAAATGAGCTGGGGCATCCCCATGGACACCTGGGATCCCCTCTAGAGCCAAGTCTCTTGCCAACACTAAAATGGCTCCCTTAATGAAGATATCTTCTATGCTCCTATATCCGCCCTTCCTCCATCTCCACCCTCCCACTCCCCCAAGCTCTCCCCAATCCTTCCCTTATCCCTTCTCTCTCCCCCTCTCCCCTTTTCCCCACTCCACCCTCACTCCCACCCCAGGCTCCCAACTTTTGCCGGGAAATCTGTCTGCTTCCAATTTCCAGGAGGATCTATATATGTTTTTCTTTGGGTTCACCTTATTATTTGGCTTCTCTAGGCTTGTGAACTATAGGCTAAATGTCCTTTGTTTATGGCTAGAGTCCACTAATGAGTGAGTACATACCATATTCATATTTTTGTGTCTAGGTTATTTCACTCAGTAAAGTGTTTTCTGTTTCCATCCATTTGCATGCAAAATTCAAGATGTCATTGTTTTTTTTTTTACCACTGAGTAGTACTCTAATGCATATATATTCCATACTTTCTTTATCCATTCTTCCATTGAGGGACATCTAGGTTGTTTCCAGGTTCTGGCTATTACAAATAAAGCTGCTATGAACATAGTTGAACAAATGCTTTTGAAGTATGATTGGGCATCTCTTGGGTATATTCCCAAAGAGTGGTATTGCTGGATCTTGAGGTAAGTTGATCGAAATTTCCTGAGCAACTGCCAGACTGATTTCCAAAGTGGTTGCACAAGTTTGCATTCCCATCAGCAATGGATAAGTATACCCCTTACTCCACATTCTCTCCAGCATAGGCTGTCATTGGTGTTTTTGATTTTAGCCATGCTGACAGGTGTAAGACGGTATCTCAAAGTTGTTTTGACTTGCATTTCCCTGATCGCTAAGGAGTTTGAACATGACCTTAAGTGTCTTTTGGCCATTTGAACTTCGTCTGCTGAGAATTCTCTGTTCAGTTCAGTACCCCATTTTTTAATTGGATTAATTAGAGTTTTGATGTCCAGTTTCTTGAGTTCTTTATGTATTTTGGAGATCAGACCTTTGTCAGATGTGGGGTTGGTGAAGATCTTCTCCCATTCAGAAGGATGCCTTTTTGTCTCCAATGACAGTGGTTTTTTTTTTTTTGCATTAAAGAAGCTTCTCAGTGTCAGGAGTTCCCATTTAGTCAATGTTGCTCTTGTTGTCTGTGCTAGTGGGGTTATATGGAGGAATTGGTCTCCTGTGCCCATGTGTTGCAGTCTACTTCCCAGTTTCTCTTCTATCAGGTTCAGTGTGGTCAGATTCATATTGAGGTCTTTAATCCGTTTGGACTTGAGTTTTGCACATGGTGATAGATATGAATCTATTTTCGTTCTTCTACAGGTTGACATCCAGTTATGCCAGCACCATTTGTTGAAGATGCTTTCTTCATTTCTTCCATTGTATAATTTTAGTTCCTTTGTCGAAAATCAGGTGTTCATAGGTTTGTGGGTTAATATCTGGGTCTTCGATTCAATTCCATTGTCTGCATCTCTGTTTTTATGCCAATACCAAGCTGTTTTCACTACTTTAGCTCTGTAATAGAGTTTGAAGTCAGCGATGGTAATGCCTCCAGAAATACCTTTATTGTACAGGAATGGTTTGGCTATCCTGGGTTTTTTGTTCTTCCATATAAAGTTGATTATTGTTCTCTCAAGGTCTGTGAAGAATTTTGTTGGGATTTTGATGGGGATTGAGTTGAATTTATAGATTGCCTTTGGTAGAACTGCTGTTTTTACTATGTTGATCCTACCCATTCAAGAGCATGGGAGATCCTTCCATTTTCTGGTATGCTCTTGAATTTCTTTCTTCAAAGCCTTAAAGTTCTTGTCAAATACATCTTTCACTTCCTTGGTTAGTGTAACCCCAGTATACTTTATGCTATTTGTGGCTATAGTGAAAGGTGAAGTTTCTCTGATTTCCCTCTCTGCTTCTCTATCCTTTGTGTATAGGAAGGCTATTGATTTTTTTTTTTTTGAGTTGATCTTGTATCCTGACACATCACTGAAGGTATTTTTCAGATGTAGAAGTTCTTTGGTAGAGTTTTTGGGGTCACTGATGTATACTATCTTATCATCTGCAAATAACAAAAGTTTGACTTCTTTTCCAAATCGAATCCCCTTAATCCCCTTATTGCTATTGCTAGAACTTCAAACACTATATTGCAGAGATATGGTGAGAGTGGACAGCCTTGTCTTGTTCCTGATTTTAGTGGAATGGCTTTGAGTTTCTCTCCATTTAATTTGATATTAGCTGTTGGCTTGCTTTATATTGCTTTTATTATATTTAGATGTGATCCTTGTATCCCTAACCTCTCCAAGATCTTTATTGTAAAGGGGTGTTGAAGTTTGTCAAATGCTTTTTCAGCTTCTAATGAAATAATCATTTAGTTTTTTTTCCCTTCAGTTTATTTATATGATGGATTACATTGATAGATTTTTGTATGTTGAACCAGCCCTGCATCTCTGGGATGAAGCCTACTTGATCATAATGGATAATTTTTGATGTGTTTTTGGATTCAGTTTGCCAGTATTTTATTGAGAATTTTCGCATCAGTGTTTCTGAGAGAGATTGGTCTGTAATTCTCTTTCTTGGTTGAGTCTTTGTGTGGTTTTGGTATCAGGGTAACTGTAGCTGCATGAAACCTCTTTTGTTTCTATAATGTGAGACACCATAAGGAGCATGGGTATCAACTCTTCTTGGAAGTTCTGGTAAAATTCTCTATTGTAACCATCTGGTCCTGGGCTTTTTTTGGTAGGGAGGTTTTTGATGGCAGCTTCTATTTCCTCATGACTTATAGGTCTATTTAAATTGTTCACCTGGTCTTGATTTAATTGTGGTATATGGTATTTATCTAAAAACAAGTCCATTTCTTTTACATTTTCCAACTTTGTAGCATATAAGCCTTTGTAGTAAGACCTAATTACTCTCTGAATTTCCTCAGTGTCTGTTGTTATGTCCCCCTTTTCATTTCTGATCTTGTTAATTTGCATGTTCTCTCTACCTTTTGATTAGTTTGATTAGGAACTTGTCAATCTTGTTGATTTTCTCAAAGAACCAGCTCTTTGTTTCATTGATTCTTTGGATTATTGTATGTGTTTCTATTTTGTTGATTTCAGCTCTCAGTTTGATTATTTCCAGTCTTCTACTCCTCCTGGGTGAGTCTGCTTCTTTTTTTTCTAGAGATTTCAGCTGTCCTGTTAAGTCTCTAATGTGGGCTTTCTCTGTTTTCTTTATGTGGGCACTTAGTGCTATGAATTTTCCCCTTAGCACTGCTTTCATAGTGTCCCATAGGTTTGGGTATGTTGTGACTTTTTTGTTGTTGTTGAATTCAAGGAAGACTTTAATTTCTTTCTTTATTTCTTCCCTGACCCAGGGGTGGTTCAGTAGTTGCCTGTTCAGTTTCCATGAGTTTGTAGGCTTTCTGGGGGTAGAATTGTTGTTAAATTCTAACTTTATTCCATGTTGATCTGATAAGACACAGGTGGTTACTATTTTTTTTTTTTTGTATCTGTGGAGGTTTGTTTTGTTATCAAGTACGTGATCAATTTTCGAGAAGGTTCCATGAGATGCTGAGAAGAAGGTATATTCTTTCCTATTTGGGTGAAATGTTCTATCGATGTCTGTTAAGTCCACTTGATTCATTACCTCTGTTAGTTTTCTTATGTCTCTGTTAGGTTTCTGTCTAGTTGACCTGTCCATTGATAAGAGAGGAGTGTTGAAGTCTCCTACCATTAGTGTGTGAGATTTGATGTGTGCTTTGAGTTCTAGTAATGTTTCTTTTATATATGTAGGTACTTTTATATTAGGGGCATAGATATTCAGGATTGGGACTTCATCCTGATGAATTGTTCCTGTTATGAGTAAAAAGTGTCCCACTTCATTTCTTCTGATTGATTTTAGTTTGAAGTCAACTTTGTTAGAAATTAGTATGGCCACACTTGCTTGTTTCTTAGGTCCATTTGATTGAAAAACCTTTTCCCAACCCTTTACTCTGAGTAAATGTCTGTCTTTTTGGTGCAGGTGTTTCTTTTTTTTCTTTTTTTTTCTTTTTATTGTTTATTTATTTATTAAAGATTTCTGCCTTCTCCCCGCCACCACCTCCCATTTCCCTCCCCCTCCCCCATCAAGTCCCCCTCCCTCATCATCCCTAAGAGTAATCCGGGTTCCCTGCCCCGTGGGAAGTCCAAGGACCACCCACCTCCATCCAGGTCTAGTAAGGTGAGCATCCAAACTGCCTAGGCTCCCACAAAGCCAGTACGTGCAGTAGGATCAAAAACCCATTGCCATTGTTCTTGAGTTCTCAGTAGTCCTCATTGTCCATTATGTTCAGCAAGTCCGGTTTTATCCCATGCTTTTTCAGACCCAGGCCGGCTGGCCTTGGTGAGTTCGTGATAGAACATCCCCATTGTCTCAGTGTGTGGGTGCACCCCTCGCGGTCCTAAGTTCCTTGCTCGTGCTCTGTCTCCTGCTCATGATTTGGACCTTGGGATTTCAGTCCGGTGCTCCAACGTGGGTCTTTGTCTCTGTCTCCTTTCATCGCCTAAATGTTTTTCTTTGGGTTCACCTTCTTAATTAGCTTCTCTAGGACCACGCATAATAGGCTCAACGTCCCCTATTCATGGCTAGAAACCAAATATGAGTGAGTACATCCCATGTTCCTCTTTTTGGGTCTGGCTCACCTCGCTCAGGATAGTGTTTTCTATTTCTGTCCATTTGCCTGCAAAATTCAGGAAGTCATTGTTTTTTACTGCTGAGTAGTACTCTAATATGTATATATTCCATACTTTCTTCATCCATTCTTCCATTGAAGGGCATCTAGGTTGTTTTTCCAGGTTCTGGCTATTACAAACAATGCTGCTATGAACATAGTTGAGCATATACTTTTGTCGTACGATAGGGCATTTCTTGGATATATTCCCAAGAGTGGTATTGCTGGGTCCAGGGGTAGGTGGATCCCGAAATTCCTGAGAAACCGCCACACAGTTTTCCAAAGTGGTTGCACAAGTTTGCATTCCCACCAGCAACGGATGAGTATACCCCTTTCTCCACAACCTCTCCAGCAATGGCTATCATTGGTGTTTTTTATTTTAGCCATTCTGACAGGTGTAAGATGGTATCTTAAAGTTGTCTTGATTTGCATTTCCCTGATCGCTAGGGAAGTTGAGCATGACCTTAAATGTCTTTTGGCCATTCGCACTTCCTCTGTTGAGAATTCTCTGTTCAGTTCAGTGCCCCATTTTTTAATTGGGTTGATTAGCCCTTTACGGTCTACTTTCTTGAGTTCTCTATATATTTTGGAGATCAGACCTTTGTCTGTTGCGGGGTTGGTGAAGATCTTCTCCCAGTCAGTGGGTTGCCTTTCTGTCTTAGTGACAGTGTCCTTTGCTTTACAGAAGCTTCTCAGTCTCAGGAGGTCCCATTTATTCAATGATGCCCTTAATGTCTGTGCTGCTGGGGTTGTATGTAGGAAGTGTTCTCCTGTGCCCATGTGTTGTAGAGTACTTCCCACTTTCTCTTCTGTCAGGTTCAGTGTGTTCGGACTGATATTGAGGTCTTTAATCCATTTGGATTTGAGTTTTGAGTATGGTTATAGATATGGATCTATTTTTATTCTTCTACAGGCTGACATCCAGTTTTGCCAGCACCATTTGTTAAAGATGCTTTCTTTCTTCCATTGAATACTTTTATCTCCTTTATCAAAAATCAGGTGTTCATAGGTTTGTGGGTTAAAGCTAGTGTCTTCTATTCGATTCCATTGGTCGACTTCTCTGTTTCTATGCCAATACCAAGCTGTTTTCAATACTGTAGCTCTGTAATAGAGTTTGAAGTCAGGGATGGTAATGCCCCCAGACAATCCTTTATTGTATAAGATTGTTTTGGCTATCCCTGGTTTTTTGTTTTTCCATATAAAGTTGATTATTGTCTTTTCCAGATCTGTGAAGAATTTTGATGGGATTTTGATGGGGATTGCGTTGAATCTATAGACTGCTTTTGGTAGAATTGCCATTTTTACTATGTTGATCCTCCCAATCCAAGAGCAAGGGAGGTCCTTCCGTTTTCTGGTGTCCTCTTCAATTTCTTTCTTCAAAGACTTAAAGTTCTTGCCAAATAGATCTTTCACTTCCTTGGTCAGAGTTACCCCAAGGTATTTTATGCTATTTGTGGCTATCGTGAAAGGTGATGCTTCTCTGATTTCCCTCTCTGCTTCCTTATCCTTAGTGTATAGGAAGGCAACTGATTTTTTGGAGTCGATTTTGTAACCTGCCACATTACCAAAGGTGTTTATCAGCTGTAGGAGTTCTTTGGTAGAGTTTTTGGGGTCGCTTATGTATACTATCATATCATCTGCAAATAATGAAAGCTTAACTTCTTCCTTTCCAATATGGATCCCCTTGATCCCCTTATGTTGTCTTATTGCTATTGCTAGAACTTCAAGCACTATATTGAAGAGGTATGGAGAGAGTGGACATCCTTGTCGTGTTCCTGATTTTAGTGGGATGGCTTTGAGTTTTTCTCCGTTTAATTTAATGTTGGCTGTCGGCTTGCTGTAAATAGCTTTTATTATATTTAGGTATGATCCTTTTATCCCTAATCTCTCCAAGACCTTCATCATAAAGGGGTGTTGAATTTTGTCGAATGCTTTTTCAGCATCTAATGAAATGATCATATGGTTTTTTTCTTTCAGTTTATTTATATGGTGGATTACATTGATAGATTTGCGTATGTTGAACCAGCCCTGCATCTCTGGGGTGAAGCCTACTTGATCATAATGGATAATTTTTCTGATGTGTTCTTGGATTCGGTTTGCCAGTATTTTATTGAGGATTTTTGCATCGATGTTCATGAGTGAGATAGGCCTGTCATTCTCTTTCTTGGTTGGGTCTTTGTGTGGTTTTGGTATCAGGGTAACTGTAGCTTCATAAAAGGAATTTGGCAATGACTCTTCTGTTTCTATATTGTGAAATACATTAAGAAGTATAGGTATTAGCTCTTCTTGGAAGGTCTGGTAGAATTCTGCATTGAAACCATCTGGTCCTGGGCTTTTTTTGGAAGGGAGATTTTTGATAACCATTTCTAATTCTTTGCAACTAACCGGTCTATTTAGCTCGTTCACCTGTTCTTGGTTTCGCTTTGGTATATGGTCCTTATCTAAAAATATGTCCATTTCTTTTGCATTTTCCAGTTTTGTGGCATACAGGCTTTTGTAGTAAGATCTAATGATTGTCTGAATTTCCTCTGTGTCTGTGGTTATGTCCCCCTCTTCATTTCTGATCTTATTTATTTGCGTGTTCTCTCTCTGTCATTTAATTAGTTTGGAAAGAGGTTTGTCGATTTTGTTGATTTTTCTCTAAGAACCAACTTTTTGTTTCATTGATTCTTTGGACTGTTTTCTGTGTTTCTATTTTGTTGATTTCCGCCCTCAGTTCGATTATTTCCAGTCTTGTACTACTCCTGGGTGCTTCTGCTTCTTTTTTTTTTAGAGTTTTCAGGTGTGCTGTCAAGTCCCCAATGTACGCTTTCTCCGTTTTCTTTAAGTGGGCACTTAGTGCTATGAACTTTCCTCTGAGCACAGCTTTCATCGTGTCCCATAGGTTTGAGTATGTTGTCTCTTTATTTTCATTAAATTCAAGGAAGACTTTAATTTCTTTCTTAATTTCTTCCTTGACCCAGGTGTGGTTCAGTAGTTGACTGTTCAGTTTCCATGAGTTTGTAGGCTTTTTGGGGGTAGCATTGTTGTTGCCCTCTAACTTTAATCCGTGGTGATCTGATAAGACACAGGAGGACACTGATATTTTTTTGTATCTGTGGAGGTTTCCTTTGTTACCCAGTATGTGGTCAATTTTCGAGAAGGTTCCATGAGCTGCAGAGAAGAAGGTATATTCTTTCCTATTTGGGTGGAGTATTCTATAGATGTCGGTTAAGTCCATTTGCTTCATTACGTCCAACAATTCTCTTAAGTCTCTATTAGGTTTCTGTCTGATTGACCTGTCCATTGGTTAGAGAGGTGTGTTGAAGTCTCCTACTACTAGTGTGTGTGGTTTGATGTCTGCCTTGAGTTTTAGTAATATTTCTTTTACATAAGTGGGTGCTTTTATATTAGGGGTGTAGATATTCAGGATTGAGACTTCATCCTGATGAATTGTTCCTGTTATGAGTATAAAGTGTCCATCTCGATCTCTTCTGATTGATTTTAGTTTGAAGTCCGTTTTGTTAGAAATTAGTATGGCCACACCTGCTTTTTTCTTAGGACCATTTGCTTGAAAAACCTTTTCCCATCCCTTTAGTCTGAGTAGATGCCTGTCTTTGTGGTTGAGATGTGTTTCTTGCAAACAGCAGAATGTTGGATCCTGTTTTCGTATCCAATCTTTTAGTCTGTGTCTTTTTATAGGTGAATTGAGACCATTAATATTAAGTGATATTAATGACCAGTGGTTTTTTACTCTGGTTATTCCTATTGTTTTTGGTAGTAGAGTTTGTGTGTCTCCCTTCTTTGAGTCGTGCTGGTGAAGGGTCACTAGATGCCTAAGTTATTGTAGGCAGTGTTGGCTATGTTGGATTCCTTGTGTTGTGATTTTCCTTCTATTACTTTCTGTAGGGCTGGATTTGTGGCTACGTATTGTTTAAATTTGTTCTTATCCTGGAATGTCTTGTTTTCTCCATTGATAGTGAACGATAGCTTGGCTGGGTATAGTAGTTTGGGTTTGCATCCATGGTCTCTTAGTTTCTGCAGTACCTCTATCCAGGACCTTCTGGCTTTCATGGTTTCCATAGAGAAGTCAGGTGTAAGTCTGATCGGTTTACCTTTATAAGTAACTTGCCCTTTTTCCTTTGCAGCTCTTAATATTCTTTCTTTAATCTGTATATTTTGTGTTTTGATTATAATATGGGGAGGGGATGTTTTTCTTTGATCCAGTCTGTTTGGTGTTCTGTATGCTTCTTGAATATTCAAAGGAATATCTTTCTTTATGTTGGGAAAGTTTTCTTCTATAATTTTGTGAAAAATATTTTCTGGACCTTTGAGTTGTGACTCTTCTCCTTCTTGTATCCCTATTATTCTTAGGTTTGGTCTCTTTATTGTGTCCCATATTTCCTGAATGTTTTGCGACGAAACCTTGTTGGTTTTGCTGTTTTCTTTGATCAGTGCGTTTATTTTCTCTATGTTGTCTTCAGAATCTGAGATTCTTTCTTCCATCCTTTGTAGTCTGTTGATTATGCTTGTTTCTGTAGCCTCTGCTCGTTGACCTAGATTTTCTATATCCAACTGGTCCTCATTTTGTGTTTTCTTCCTTGCTTCAATTTCCGTTTTCAATTCTTGAACTGTTTCCATTACCTGTTTGATCGTTTTTCTCTTGGTTTCCCAGGGCATCATTTACGTATTTACTCATTTCATCAAACTTTTTGTTATACTTCTCATCCATTTCTATAAGGGTGTTTTTTACATGTTGTTTCAGGGACTCTATTGCTTTCATAAAGTCAATTTTTTTCCACTTCTTCTTTGTTAGGGTGTTCAAGTCCTTGTGTTGTAAGATCATTGGGTTCTGGTGTTTCCATGTTGTTTTTCATATTGTTGGGTGAATTCTTGCCTTGGCGCCTGCCCATCTCCTCCTAACAATGCTATCTAATGGGTCTTTTAAGTCAAGAACAGGTTTCCCTGCTGACCAAGGGCCCCGCTTACAAAGTGCCCTGGCTCCGTTGTTTCCTGGCTCCTGCCATGGGGCAAGATCGCTCTCACCACTCAGAAGGATCTTCAGGACCAGGACCAGGCTCCCCGTTTGCCCGGGACCTCATCCACAAAAGGCCTACCCCTTTGTAGGCCAGCCACCAAGACAGAGAAACTCCCACTGTCCTCTGCCCTGAGCTCCCGACCCAGTGCCCAAACAGGCTATACTGGGTGATCTGGCAGCCCCGCAGAAGGGAGGGGGAGTGGAAGAGGGCCCTGGGCACAAGCTGGGATGTGCCAGAAATAGAGAGGTCGCAGCAGAGGAGGAGCAGCCCCTGCAGAGGGTATCAGCCTTTGCAGGCCTACCAGGGGGGTGAAGGGGGTCTGAGAATGCTCCCGCTCCATTTCCTGTGTCCGGGCTCAGGCCCAGAACACTCTCCCCACTCAGGAGGGTCTTCAGGGACAGGACGCGGCTCCTCGTTCGCCCTTGGACCTCGCCAATAAAAGGCCTCCCTCTCTACAGGCCAGGCCCCCCAAAAACCTACTTGATTTAACTGAGCGGGCCAGTGGTCTGCCGCTTCTGTCCGCGCGGGCTGAGGATCCGCTGCTGCCTTCCGCCGCGGGCCGGGGCTCCGCCGCTGCTGCAGTCCGCCGCGGGCCCGGGCTCCTTCAACACCGCGGAGCCTCGACCTCTCCCCAGCCGCCTTAAAGAGCTGCCGCCTATCGTCGGTCACCGCCTAAGCGTGAAGCTGCTCGGACTTGGCTGCCGGTGAGCCTGGGGAGCCGACCGGTGAGGGCTCAACTTAGTTGAGGGAAGTCTGGGCCTGAGGAGCAGTCGCGCGCAATGGCCTCTCTGCCTCGGTTGCCTGCGGCCACGCGCGAGATACAGGACCCGGGTCAGGCGAGAGTGGTGGACCTTCTCCCTAGCATCCGTGGCCAGGGGTGGGTGGCGCGGGCACTGATCCCAGCCTCCATGTATCCGCGTTCTCCTGCGAACAGCTGCAGTGGCTCCTGCTGGGACTTTCCTCTGAAGGACAGGTGCTCGGCATGGACATCGCAGGAAAGAGCTCCCTGGTACAGTGGATCAGTCAGGTAAGCACTGCGTGCCCTGGCAGTCTTAGGGCATTTTCCCACGCTTTCTCTGGGGGAGGGGGTGTTACCAGTGCTCAGAAAACTGCATTCAGATCCTCAGCTGGGGCCCTAGTGCATACCCAGCTAGTCACTGCTTTTGGTAACTAGAACTCGCGAGATGTATGAAACGATGCAGAAAACCCTGTTTTCTTCTAGTTGAGAAACTGTCTACCCCCATTCCCACCCCATCTTACCTCTGAAAGATTGGGTCACATTAAGTTTCTAGACTCTACTGCGAATTCAGGAATTCACAATGAAAATTGGATTTTAGTATTCGGTCTTTGCTTTTCTACTCTATAATTAAGCTATTTTGAGAGTTCATTGTCAAAGTGATGTATCTTTTTATGCTTACTACCGTCACTCCCTTATCATCCCCATTTATCTCCAGAAGTTGCTCATTCATGTTTTTAAACCATTCCATTTTCCGGGTCTGGAGAAGTGCTCCAGCATTTGTAAGGTCATTGTCTGTAGAGGCGTTCCCTTGAGCTGGGATGACTCTGAGATAAATCGGTGTCATTTTGTATACCTTCATTTCTTGGGGATTTACAGACTGCATTAAGCACGTGTCTTCTTAAGTTTTGGGTGCATTCATTCCCCTGCATTTGGTTGACTGGAGTTATACTGTGATGATGATTCTGTTTTAATTCCCGAAGTGGAACTAGCTTAATTATCCTATCATTCATATTGGAACACAATGGTCATGTCATTTCATGTTAATTTCAGTTGCATCTCTTTGGCATCTGTTAAAGTTTTCTTTGAAAAATACTGCAAATGATATTTTGATTTTTTTCTTTTCTTTTTTTTATTTTTTCATTCAAAAATTTCCACTTCCTCCCCTCCTCCCATTCCCCTCCCACTCCCCCACTCACCCTCCTCTTTCCCCCTGCAGTCCTAAGAGAGGGCAGGGTACCCTGCCCTGTGGGAGGTCCAAGGCCCTCCCCCCTCCATCCAGGCTTAGGAAGATGTGTATCCAAATAGACTAGGGTCCTAAAAAGCCAGTACATACAGTAGAAACAAGTCCCAGTGTCATTATCAATGGCTTCTCAGTCCGCCCCCATTGTGAGCCACATTCAGAGAGTCCGGTTTTTTCATATGCTCGTTCAGTCCCAGTCCAGCTGGATTTGGTGAGCTCCCATTAGATCAGGCACACTGTCTCAGTGGGTAGACCAACCCCTCGTGGTCTTGACTTCCTTGCTTATCTTCTCCCTCTTTCTGCTCTTCAACTGGACCTTTGGAGCTCAGTCCAGTGCTCTGAATTGGGTATCTGTCTCTATCTCCATCCATTATCTGAAAAAGGTTCTATGGTGATATTTGAGATATTCATCAGTGTGACTATGGGACAAGGCCAGTTCAGGCACCCTCTCCTGTGCTGCCCAAGAAATGAGCTGGGGCATCCCCATGGACACCTGGGATCCCCTCTAGAGCCAAGTCTCTTGCCAACACTAAAATGGCTCCCTTAATGAAGATATCTTCTATGCTCCTATATCCGCCCTTCCTCCATCTCCACCCTCCCACTCCCCCAAGCTCTCCCCAATCCTTCCCTTATCCCTTCTCTCTCCCCCTCTCCCCTTTTCCCCACTCCACCCTCACTCCCACCCCAGGCTCCCAACTTTTGCCGGGAAATCTGTCTGCTTCCAATTTCCAGGAGGATCTATATATGTTTTTCTTTGGGTTCACCTTATTATTTGGCTTCTCTAGGCTTGTGAACTATAGGCTAAATGTCCTTTGTTCATGGCTAGAGTCCACTAATGAGTGAGTACATACCATATTCATATTTTTGTGTCTAGGTTATTTCACTCAGTAAAGTGTTTTCTGTTTCCATCCATTTGCATGCAAAATTCAAGATGTCATTGTTTTTTTTTTTTTTTACCACTGAGTAGTACTCTAATGCATATATATTCCATACTTTCTTTATCCATTCTTCCATTGAGGGACATCTAGGTTGTTTCCAGGTTCTGGCTATTACAAATAAAGCTGCTATGAACATAGTTGAACAAATGCTTTTGAAGTATGATTGGGCATCTCTTGGGTATATTCCCAAAGAGTGGTATTGCTGGATCTTGAGGTAAGTTGATCGAAATTTCCTGAGCAACTGCCAGACTGATTTCCAAAGTGGTTGCACAAGTTTGCATTCCCATCAGCAATGGATAAGTATACCCCTTACTCCACATTCTCTCCAGCATAGGCTGTCATTGGTGTTTTTGATTTTAGCCATGCTGACAGGTGTAAGATGGTATCTCAAAGTTGTTTTGACTTGCATTTCCCTGATCGCTAAGGAGTTTGAACATGACCTTAAGTGTCTTTTGGCCATTTGAACTTCGTCTGCTGAGAATTCTCTGTTCAGTTCAGTACCCCATTTTTTAATTGGATTAATTAGAGTTTTGATGTCCAGTTTCTTGAGTTCTTTATGTATTTTGGAGATCAGACCTTTGTCAGATGTGGGGTTGGTGAAGATCTTCTCCCATTCAGAAGGATGCCTTTTTGTCTCCAATGACAGTGGTTTTTTTTTTTTTTTGCATTAAAGAAGCTTCTCAGTGTCAGGAGTTCCCATTTAGTCAATGTTGCTCTTGTTGTCTGTGCTAGTGGGGTTATATGGAGGAATTGGTCTCCTGTGCCCATGTGTTGCCGTCTACTTCCCAGTTTCTCTTCTATCAGGTTCAGTGTGGTCAGATTCATATTGAGGTCTTTAATCCGTTTGGACTTGAGTTTTGCACATGGTGATAGATATGAATCTATTTTCATTCTTCTACAGGTTGACATCCAGTTATGCCAGCACCATTTGTTGAAGATGCTTTCTTCATTTCTTCCATTGTATAATTTTAGTTCCTTTGTCGAAAATCAGGTGTTCATAGGTTTGTGGGTTAATATCTGGGTCTTCGATTCAATTCCATTGTCTGCATCTCTGTTTTTATGCCAATACCAAGCTGTTTTCACTACTTTAGCTCTGTAATAGAGTTTGAAGTCAGCGATGGTAATGCCTCCAGAAATACCTTTATTGTACAGGAATGGTTTGGCTATCCTGGGTTTTTTGTTCTTCCATATAAAGTTGATTATTGTTCTCTCAAGGTCTGTGAAGAATTTTGTTGGGATTTTGATGGGGATTGAGTTGAATTTATAGATTGCCTTTGGTAGAACTGCTGTTTTTACTATGTTGATCCTACCCATTCAAGAGCATGGGAGATCCTTCCATTTTCTGGTATGCTCTTGAATTTCTTTCTTCAAAGCCTTAAAGTTCTTGTCAAATACATCTTTCACTTCCTTGGTTAGTGTAACCCCAGTATACTTTATGCTATTTGTGGCTATAGTGAAAGGTGAAGTTTCTCTGATTTCCCTCTCTGCTTCTCTATCCTTTGTGTATAGGAAGGCTATTGATTTTTTTTTTTTTTTTTGAGTTGATCTTGTATCCTGACACATCACTGAAGGTATTTTTCAGATGTAGAAGTTCTTTGGTAGAGTTTTTGGGGTCACTGATGTATACTATCTTATCATCTGCAAGTAACAAAAGTTTGACTTCTTTTCCAAATCGAATCCCATTAATCCCCTTATTGCTATTGCTAGAACTTCAAACACTATATTGCAGAGATATGGTGAGAGTGGACAGCCTTGTCTTGTTCCTGATTTTAGTGGAATGGCTTTGAGTTTCTCTCCATTTAATTTGATATTAGCTGTTGGCTTGCTTTATATTGCTTTTATTATATTTAGATGTGATCCTTGTATCCCTAACCTCTCCAAGATCTTTATTGTAAAGGGGTGTTGAATTTTGTCAAATGCTTTTTCAGCTTCTAATGAAATAATCATTTAGTTTTTTTTTCCTTCAGTTTATTTATATGATGGATTACATTGATAGATTTTTGTATGTTGAACCAGCCCTGCATCTCTGGGATGAAGCCTACTTGATCATAATGGATAATTTTTGATGTGTTTTTGGATTCAGTTTGCCAGTATTTTATTGAGAATTTTCGCATCAGTGTTTCTGAGAGAGATCGGTCTGTAATTCTCTTTCTTGGTTGAGTCTTTGTGTGGTTTTGGTATCAGGGTAACTGTAGCTGCATGAAACCTCTTTTGTTTCTATAATGTGAGACACCATAAGGAGCATGGGTATCAACTCTTCTTGGAAGTTCTGGTAAAATTCTCTATTGTAACCATCTGGTCCTGGGCTTTTTTTGGTAGGGAGGTTTTTGATGGCAGCTTCTATTTCCTCATGACTTATAGGTCTATTTAAATTGTTCACCTGGTCTTGATTTAATTGTGGTATATGGTATTTATCTAAAAACAAGTCCATTTCTTTTACATTTTCCAACTTTGTAGCATATAAGCCTTTGTAGTAAGACCTAATTACTCTCTGAATTTCCTCAGTGTCTGTTGTTATGTCCCCCTTTTCATTTCTGATCTTGTTAATTTGCATGTTCTCTCTACCTTTTGATTAGTTTGATTAGGAACTTGTCAATCTTGTTGATTTTCTCAAAGAACCAGCTCTTTGTTTCATTGATTCTTTGGATTATTGTATGTGTTTCTATTTTGTTGATTTCAGCTCTCAGTTTGATTATTTCCAGTCTTCTACTCCTCCTGGGTGAGTCTGCTTCTTTTTTTTCTAGAGATTTCAGCTGTCCTGTTAAGTCTCTAATGTGGGCTTTCTCTGTTTTCTTTATGTGGGCACTTAGTGCTATGAATTTTCCCCTTAGCACTGCTTTCATAGTGTCCCGTAGGTTTGGGTATGTTGTGACTTTTTTGTTGTTGTTGAATTCAAGGAAGACTTTAATTTCTTTCTTTATTTCTTCCCTGACCCAGGGGTGGTTCAGTAGTTGCCTGTTCAGTTTCCATGAGTTTGTAGGCTTTCTGGGGGTAGAATTGTTGTTAAATTCTAACTTTATTCCATGTTGATCTGATAAGACACAGGTGGTTACTATTTTTTTTTTTTTTGTATCTGTGGAGGTTTGTTTTGTTATCAAGTACGTGATCAATTTTCGAGAAGGTTCCATGAGATGCTGAGAAGAAGGTATATTCTTTCCTATTTGGGTGAAATGTTCTATCGATGTCTGTTAAGTCCACTTGATTCATTACCTCTGTTAGTTTTCTTATTTCTCTGTTAGGTTTCTGTCTAGTTGACCTGTCCATTGATAAGAGAGGAGTGTTGAAGTCTCCTACCATTAGTGTGTGAGATTTGATGTGTGCTTTGAGTTCTAGTAATGTTTCTTTTATATATGTAGGTACTTTTATATTAGGGGCATAGATATTCAGGATTGGGACTTCATCCTGATGAATTGTTCCTGTTATGAGTAAAAAGTGTCCCACTTCATTTCTTCTGATTGATTTTAGTTTGAAGTCAACTTTGTTAGAAATTAGTATGGCCACACTTGCTTGTTTCTTAGGTCCATTTGATTGAAAAACCTTTTCCCAACCCTTTACTCTGAGTAAATGTCTGTCTTTTTGGTGCAGGTGTTTCTTTTTTTTCTTTTTTTTTCTTTTTATTGTTTATTTATTTATTAAAGATTTCTGCCTTCTCCCCGCCACCACCTCCCATTTCCCTCCCCCTCCCCCATCAAGTCCCCCTCCCTCATCATCCCTAAGAGTAATCCGGGTTCCCTGCCCCGTGGGAAGTCCAAGGACCACCCACCTCCATCCAGGTCTAGTAAGGTGAGCATCCAAACTGCCTAGGCTCCCACAAAGCCAGTACGTGCAGTAGGATCAAAAACCCATTGCCATTGTTCTTGAGTTCTCAGTAGTCCTCATTGTCCATTATGTTCAGCAAGTCCGGTTTTATCCCATGCTTTTTCAGACCCAGGCCAGCTGGCCTTGGTGAGTTCGTGATAGAACATCCCCATTGTCTCAGTGTGTGGGTGCACCCCTCGCGGTCCTAAGTTCCTTGCTCGTGCTCTGTCTCCTGCTCATGATTTGGACCTTGGGATTTCAGTCCGGTGCTCCAATGTGGGTCTTTGTCTCTGTCTCCTTTCATCGCCTAAATGTTTTTCTTTGGGTTCACCTTCTTAATTAGCTTCTCTAGGACCACGCATAATAGGCTCAACGTCCCCTATTCATGGCTAGAAACCAAATATGAGTGAGTACATCCCATGTTCCTCTTTTTGGGTCTGGCTCACCTCGCTCAGGATAGTGTTTTCTATTTCTGTCCATTTGCCTGCAAAATTCAGGAAGTCATTGCTTTTTACTGCTGAGTAGTACTCTAATATGTATATATTCCATACTTTCTTCATCCATTCTTCCATTGAAGGGCATCTAGGTTGTTTTTCCAGGTTCTGGCTATTACAAACAATGCTGCTATGAACATAGTTGAGCATATACTTTTGTCGTATGATAGGGCATTTCTTGGATATATTCCCAAGAGTGGTATTGCTGGGTCCAGGGGTAGGTGGATCCCGAAATTCCTGAGAAACCGCCACACTGTTTTCCAAAGTGGTTGCACAAGTTTGCATTCCCACCAGCAATGGATGAGTATACCCCTTTCTCCACAACCTCTCCAGCAATGGCTATCATTGGTGTTTTTTATTTTAGCCATTCTGACAGGTGTAAGATGGTATCTTAAAGTTGTCTTGATTTGCATTTCCCTGATCGCTAGGGAAGTTGAGCATGACCTTAAATGTCTTTTGGCCGTTCGCACTTCTTCTGTTGAGAATTCTCTGTTAAGTTCAGTGCCCCATTTTTTAATTGGGTTGATTAGCCCTTTACGGTCTACTTTCTTGAGTTCTCTATATATTTTGGAGATCAGACCTTTGTCTGTTGCGGGGTTGGTGAAGATCTTCTCCCAGTCAGTGGGTTGCCTTTTTGTCTTAGTGACAGTGTCCTTTGCTTTACAGAAGCTTCTCAGTCTCAGGAGGTCCCATTTATTCAATGATGCCCTTAATGTCTGTGCTGCTGGGGTTGTATGTAGGAAGTGTTCTCCTGTGCCCATGTGTTGTAGAGTACTTCCCACTTTCTCTTCTGTCAGGTTCAGTGTGTTCGGACTGATATTGAGGTCTTTAATCCATTTGGATTTGAGTTTTGAGTATGGTGATAGATATGGATCTATTTTTATTCTTCTACAGGCTGACATCCAGTTTTGCCAGCACCATTTGTTAAAGATGCTTTCTTTCTTCCATTGAATACTTTTATCTCCTTTATCAAAAATCAGGTGTTCATAGGTTTGTGGGTTAAAGCTAGTGTCTTCTATTCGATTCCATTGGTCGACTTCTCTGTTTCTATGCCAATACCAAGCTGTTTTCAATACTGTAGCTCTGTAATAGAGTTTGAAGTCAGGGATGGTAATGCCCCCAGACAATCCTTTATTGTATAAGATTGTTTTGGCTATCCTGGGTCCCACAAAGCCAGTACGTGCAGTAGGATCAAAAACCCATTGCCATTGTTCTTGAGTTCTCAGTAGTCCTCATTGTCCATTATGTTCAGCAAGTCCGGTTTTTTTTTTTTTTTTTCTTTTTTTTTTTTTTTCTTTTTTTTTTTTTCTTTTTTTTTATTATATATTTTTTTTTATTCTTTTTTAATTAAAATTTCCAACTGCTCCCCGTTTCCCATTTCCCTCCCCTCCTCCCACACATTGCCCCCTCCCCCCTCTCCCCTCCCCTATCCCCACTCCTCTTCTCCTCCCCCCAGTCCATTCCCCCTCCCTCTCGCTACTGAAGAGCAGTCCAAATTCCCTGCCCTACAGGAAGACCAAGGTCCTCCCACTTCCATCCAGGCCCAGGAAGGTGAGCATCAAAACAGGCTAAGCTCCCACAAAGCCAGTTCATGTATTAGGATCGAAACCTAGTGCCATTGTCCTTGGCTTCTCATCAGCCTTCATTGTCCGCCCTGTTCAGAGAGTCCAGTTTCAACCCATGCTTATTCAGTCCCAGTCCAGCTGGCCTTGGAAAGCTCCCAATAGATCAGTTCCACTGTCACTGTGGGTGGGTGCACGCCTCGTGGTGTTGATTTCCTTGCTCATGTTCTCCCTCCTTCTGCTCTTCATTTGGACCTTAAGAGCTCAGACGGTTGATCCAAATTGGGTCTCTGTCTCTCTCTCGATCCATCGCCAGATGAAAGTTCCTGTGCCATTCTCCTTGGCCTCTCGTCAGCTCTCATTGTCCGCCACATTCCGAGAGTCCGGTTTTATCCCATGTTTTTTTCAGTAGCAGTCCAGCTGACCTTGGTGAGCTCCCAATAGATCGGCCCCACTGTCTCAGTGGTTGGGTGCACCCCTCATGGTCCTGACTTTTTTGTTCATGTTCTCTCTCCTTCTGCTCCTCATTATAACCTTGGGAGCTCAGTCCGGTGCTCCAGTGTGGGTCTCTGGCTCTATCTCCATCCATCGCTAGATGAAGGTTCTATGGCGATATGCAAGATATTCATCAGTAAGATTATAGGATAGGTTCATTTCAGGTTCCCTATCCTCAGGTGCCCCAATGAACTAACTGGGGACATTGCCCTGGGCATCTGGTAGCCATTCCAAGTTCAAGTCTCTTGTCACCCCTTAGGTGGCTCCCTTACCTAAGGTATGAGTTTCCCTGCTCCCCTATCCAACCTTTCTTTATCCCCATTCACCCCGATTCCCCCAGTTCCCCTCATCCTCTCCTTCACCCTTTTCTCTCCCCATCACCCCTCATCCCCATCCCACCCCACCCCCAAGATTCCAATTTTTTGCCCATCAGTCATGACTATTTCCCATAGCTGGGAGGATATCTATATGTTTTCCCTTGGGTTTACCCTCTTGTTTAGCTTCTTTAGGATCACAAATTATAGACTCAGTGGCCCCTATCCATGGCTAGAAACCAATTATGAGTGAGTACATCCCATGTTCTTCTTTTTGGGTCTGGGTTACCTCACTAAGGATCGTATTTTCTATTTCCATCCATTTGCATGCAAAATTCGAGAAGTCATTGTTTTTTACCGCAGAGTAGTACTCTAATGTGTATATATTCCACACTTTCTTCATCCATTCTTCCATTGAAGGGCATCTAGGTTGCTTCCAGGTTCTGGCTATTACAAATAATGCTGCTATGAACATAGTTGGACAAATGCTTTTGTCATATGATAGGGGATCTCTTGGGTATATTCCCAAGAGTGGTATTGCTGGGTCCAGGGGTAAGTTGATCCCAATTTTTCTGAGAAACCGCCACACTGATTTCCAAAGTGGTTGCACAAGTTTGCAGTCCCACCAGCAATGGATGAGGGTACCCCTTTCTCCACAACCTCTCCAGCAAAGGCTATCCTTGGTGTTTTTGATTTTAGCCATTCTGACAGGTGTAAGATGATATCTCAAAGTTGTTTTGATTTGCATTTCTCTGATCGCTAAGGAGGTTGAGCATGACCTTAAGTATCTTTTGGCCATTTTAACTTCTTCTGTTGAGAATTCTCTGTTCAGTTCAGTGCCCCATTTTTTAATTGGGTTAATTATCCTTTTAAAGTCTAGTTTCTTGAGTTCTTTATATATTTTGGAGATCAGACCTTTGTCTGTTGCGGGGTTGGTGAAGATCTTCTCCCAGTCAGTAGGCTTCCTTTTTGTCTTAATGACAGTGTCCTTTGCTTTACAGAAGCTTTTCAGTTTCAGGAGGTCCCATTTATTCAATGTTGTCCTTAATGTCTGTGCTGCTGGGGTTATACATAGGAAGCGATCTCCAGTGCCCATATGTTGTAGGGTACTTCCCATTTTCTCTTCTATCAGGTTCAGTGTGTTCAGATTGATATTGAGGTCTTTGATCCATTTGGACTTGAGTTTTGTGCATGGTGATAGATATGGGTCTATTTTCATTCTTCTACAGGTTGACATCCAATTGTGCCAGCACCATTTGTTGAAGATGCTTTCTTTCTTCCATTGTATACTTTTAGCTCCTTTATCAAAAATCAGTTGTTCATAGGTTTGTGGGTTAAAATCCGGGTCTTCTATACGATTCCATTGGTCGACTTCTCTGTTTTTATGCCAGTACCACGCTGTTTTCATTACTGTAGCTCTGTAATAGAGTTTGAAGTCAGGGATGGTAATGCCTCCAGAAGTTCCTTTATTGTATAAGATTGTTTTGGCTATCCTGGGTTTTTTGTTTCTCCATATAAAGTTGATTATTGTCCTTTCAAGATCTGTGAAGAATTTTGATGGGATTTTAATGGGGATTGCATTGAATCTATAAATTGCCCTTGGTAGAATTGCCATTTTTACTATGTTGATTCTCCCAATCCAAGAGCAAGGGAGATCCTTCCATTTTCTGGTATCCTCTTCAATTTCTTTGTTCAATGCCTTAAAGTTTTTGTCAAATAGATCTTTCACTTCCTTGGTTAGAGTTACCCCAAGATATTTTATGCTGTTTGTGGCTATCGTGAAAGGTGATGATTCTCTTATTTCTCTCTCTGCTTCCAGATCCTTTGTGTATAAGAGGGCGACTGATTTTTTGGAGTTGATCTTGTATCCTGCCACATTACTAAAGGCGTTTATCAGCTGTAGGAGTTCTTTGGAGGAGTTTTTGGGGTCGCTCATGTACACTATCATATCATCTGCAAATAATGCAAGTTTAACTTCTTCCTTTCCAATTTGAATCCCCTTTATCCCCTTATGTTGTCTTATTGCTATTGCTAAAACTTCGAGAACTATATTGAAGAGGTATGGAGAGAGTGGACAGCCTTGGCGTGTTCCTGATTTTAGTGGGATGGCTTTAAGTTTCTCTCCATTTAATTTGATATTAGCTGTCGGCTTGCTGTATATAGCTTTAATTATATTTAGGTATGACCCTTGTATCCCTAATCTCTCCAAGACTTTTATCATAAAGGGATGTTGAATTTTGTCAAATGCTTTTTCAGCATCTAATGAAACGATCATATGGTTTTTTTCTTTCAGTTTATTTATATGATGGATTACATTGATAGATTTGCGTATGTTAAACCAGCCCTGCATCTCTGGTATGAAGCCTACTTGATCATAATGGATAATTTTTCTAATGTGTTCTTGGATTCGGTTTGCCAGAATTTTGTTGAGGATTTTTGCGTCGATGTTCATGAGTGAGATTGGCCTGTAATTCTCTTTCTTGGTTGTGTCTTTGTGTGGTTTTGGTATCAGAGTTACTGTAGCTTCATAAAAGGAATTTGGCAATGACTCTTCTGTTTCTATATTGTGAAATACATTAAGGAGAATAGGTATTAGGTCTTCTTGGAAGTTCTGGTAGAATTCTGCATTGAAACCATCTGGTCCTGGACTTTTTTTGGAAGGGAGGTTTTTGATAACAGCTTCTAATTCTTCACGACTAACCGGTCTATTTAGGTTGTTCACCTGGTCCTGGTTTAACTTTGGTAAATGGTATTTATCTAAAAAAGCGTCCATTTCTTTTACATTTTCCAGTTTTGTGGCATACAGGCCTTTGTAGTAAGATCTAATGATTCTCTGAATTTCCTCTGTGTCTGTGGTTATGTCTCCCTTTTCATTTCTGATCTTATTAATTTGCAAATTCTCTCTCTGCCGTTTGATTAGTTTGGATAGGGGTTTATCAATCTTGTTGATTTTCTCCAGGAACCAGCTTTTTGATTCATTGATTCTTTCAATTGTTTTCTGTGTCTCTATTTTGTTGATTTCAGCCCTCAGTTTGATTATTTCCAGTCTTCTACCCCTTCTAGGTGAGTCTGCTTCTTTTTTTTCTAGAGCTTTCAGGTGGGCTGTTAAGTCTCCAATGTGTGCTTTCTCTGTTTTCTTTAAGTGGGCAGTTAGTGCTATGAACTTTCCTCTCAGAACTGCTTTCATAGTGTCCCATAGGTTTGAGTATGTTGTTTCTTTATTTTCATTGTCTTCAAGGAAGAGTTTAATTTCTTTCCCTATTTCTTCCTTAATCCAGGAATGGTTCAGTAGTTGACTATTCAGTTTCCATGAGTTTGTAGGCTTTCTGGGGGTAGCATTGTTGCAGAATTCTAGCTTTAATCCATGGTGATCTGATAAGATACAGGTGGTTATTAATATTTTTTTGTAACTGTGGATGTTTGCTTTGTTACCGAGTATGTGGTCGATTTTTGAGAAGGTTCCATGAGCTGCAGAGAAGAAGGTATATTCTTTCCTATTTGGGTGGAATATTCTATAGATGTCTGTTAAGTCCATTTGATTCATTACCTCCATTAATTCTCTTATTTCTCTGTTAGGTTTCTGTCTACTTGACCTGTCCATTGGTGAGAGAGGAGTATTAAAGTCTCCTACTATTAATGTGTGCGGTTTGATGGCTGCCTTGAGTTTTAACAATGTTTCTTTTACGTACGTGGGTGCTTTTATATTAGGGACATAGATATTCAGGATTGAGACTTCATCCTGATGAATTGTTCCTGTTATGAGTAGAAAATGTCCCTCTCCATCTCTCCTGATTGATTTAAGTTTGAAGTCAACTTTGTTAGAAATTAGTATGGCCACCCCTGCTTGTTTCTTAGGTCCATTTACTTGATAAGCCTTATCCCAACCCTTTATTCTGAGTAGGTGCCTGTCTTTGTGGTTGAGGTGTGTTTCTTGTAAACAGCAGAATGTTGGATCCTGTTTTCGTATCCAATCTCTTAGTCTGTGCCTTTTTATAGGAGAGTTGAGTCCATTGACATTAAGTGATATTAATGACCAGTGGTTGTTAATTCCGGTCATTTTTTAAGTTGGAAATTTTGTGTGTTCCCCTTCTTTGTGTTGCGCTGGTGAAGGGTCTCTAGTTGTCTGAGATATTGTGGTCATTGTTGGACTCCTTGGTTAGTGATTTTCCTTCTATTACTTTCTGTAAGGCTGGATTTGTGGCTACGTATTGTTTAAATTTGTTTTTATCCTGGAAAATTTTGTTTTCTCCATTTATAGTGAACGAAAGCTTGGCTGGGTATAGTAGTCTGGGCTTGCATCCATGGTCTCTTAGTTTCTGCAGTACATCTATCCAGGACCTTCTGGCTTTCATGGTTTCCATAGAGAAGTCAGGTGTAAGTCTGATAGGTTTACCTTTATAAGTAACTTGGCCTTTTTCCTTTGCTGCTCTTAGTATTCTTTCTTTATTCTGTATGCTTTGTGTTTTGATTATTATATGGCGAGAGGATGTTTTTTTTTGATCCAGCCTATTCGGTGTTCTGTATGCTTCTTGAATCTTCATAGGTATATCTTTCTTTAGGTTGGGAAAGTTTTCTTCTATAATTTTATTAAATATATTTTCTGGACCGTTGAGCTGCGCTTCTTCTCCTTCTTCTATTCCTATTATTCTTAGGTTTGGTCTTTTTATTGTGTCCCATATTTCCTGAATGTTTTGTGATGAGAATTTGTTGGCCTTGCTGTTTTCTTTGATCAGCGTGTTTATTTTCTCTATGGTATCTTCAGAATCTGAGATTCTTTCTTCTATCTCTTGTATTCTGTTGGTTATGCTTGCTTCTGTAGTCTCTATTCGTTTACCTAGATTTTCCCTGTCCAGCTGACCTTCTGTTTGTGTTTTCTTCTTTGCCTCCATTTCAGTTTTTAAGTCTTGAACTGTTTCCATTATCTGTTTGATTGTTTTTCCTTGGTTTCCTAGGGTATCATTCACTGATTTACTCAATTCTTCAAACTTTCTGTTATACTTCTCATCCATTTCTATAAGGGCATTCTTTACATGTTGTTTAAGGGCGTCAATCACTTTCATAAAGTCAATTTTATCTACTTCTTCATGATTAAGGTGTTCATGTCCACCTGTTGGGAGGTCGCTGGGTTCTGGTGGTTTCATATAGTTTTTCAGATTGTTAGGTGAATTCTTGCATTGGCGCCTGCCCATCTCTTTCTCTGAATGCTCCCCTCTGGATCTTCTTTTACCGGATCAGGTCTCCTTGCCTACTGATGTACCTTCCCAGTGATGGCTCTCTGCAGTGCTAGTCTCCTGGTGTTATAGTGATGTCTCTCCTTGCTTGTTGCAGGCAGGCCAGTGAGACAAAGGAGGTCTCGCCTGCCTACTTGCCCTGAGGATTTGCCCCCAGCGCCAGACAGACTGAGCTGGATGGTGTTATGTGCCCAAAGAGGAAAGGGGACAGAAGGAAGAAGGGTTCTGGATGCAAGCTGGGTGGGACAAGAAGAGAGAGGCAGTATGGGGGGGTAGAGCCCCTGCAGGGAGCCCGGGGAGTATAGGGAGGGGGATGAGGGACTTCAGAGTTCCCTGTCCAGGGCTGCTTCCGCCGCCACTGGTCACAAACTCACCGCCCTGCTGTCTCTCTTGGTGCCGAGATCAGATCTCCGTGCAGGTTGGGTAGTTCGTAAACAAAGCGCCTACCTTGGTTGGTGCAGGCGGGCCAGTGAGACAAAGGAGGTCTCGCCTGCCTACTTGCCCTGAGGGTTTGCCCCCAGCGCCAGACAGACTGAGCTGGATGGTGTTATGTGTCCAAAGAGGAAAGGGGACAGAAGGAAGAAGGGTTCTGGATGCAAGCTGGGTGGGACAAGAAGAGAGAGGCAGTATGGGGGGGTAGAGCCCCTGCAGGGAGCCCGGGGAGTATAGGGAGGGGATGAGGAACTTCAGAGTTCCCTGTCCAGGGCTGCTTCCTCCGCCACTGGTCACAAACTCACCGCCCTGCTGTCTCTCCTGGTGCCGAGATCAGATCTCCATGCAGGTTGGGTAGTTCGTAAACAAAGCGCCTACCTTGGTTGGTACAGGCGGGCCAGTGAGACAAAGGAGGTCTCGCCTGCCTACTTGCCCTGAGGGTTTGCCCCCAGCGCCAGACAGACTGAGCTGGATGGTGTTATGTGCCCAAAGAGGAAAGGGGACAGAAGGAAGAAGGGTTCTGGATGCAAGCTGGGTGGGACAAGAAGAGAGAGGCAGTATGGGGGGGTAGAGCCCCTGCAGGGAGCCCGGGGAGTATAGGGAGGGGATGAGGAACTTCAGAGTTCCCTGTCCAGGGCTGCTTCCGCCGCCACTGGTCACAAACTCACCGCCCTGCTGTCTCTCCTGGTGCCGAGATCAGATCTCCGTGCAGGTTGGGTAGTTCGTAAACAAAGCGCCTACCTTGGTTGGTGCAGGCGGGCCAGTGAGACAAAGGAGGTCTCGCCTGCCTGCCTACTTGCCCTGAGGGTTTGCCCCCAGCGCCAGACAGACTGAGCTGGATGGTGTTATGTGTCCAAAGAGGAAAGGGGACAGAAGGAAGAAGGGTTCTCAGCAAGTCCGGTTTTATCCCATGCTTTTTCAGACCCAGGCCAGCTGGCCTTGGTGAGTTCGTGATAGAACATCCCCATTGTCTCAGTGTGTGGGTGCACCCCTCGCGGTCCTAAGTTCCTTGCTCGTGCTCTGTCTCCTGCTCATGATTTGGACCTTGGGATTTCAGTCCGGTGCTCCAACGTGGGTCTTTGTCTCTGTCTCCTTTCATCGCCTAAATGTTTTTCTTTGGGTTCACCTTCTTAATTAGCTTCTCTAGGACCACGCATAATAGGCTCAACGTCCCCTATTCATGGCTAGAAACCAAATATGAGTGAGTACATCCCATGTTCCTCTTTTTGGGTCTGGCTCACCTCGCTCAGGATAGTGTTTTCTATTTCTGTCCATTTGCCTGCAAAATTCAGGAAGTCATTGTTTTTTACTGCTGAGTAGTACTCTAATATGTATATATTCCATACTTTCTTCATCCATTCTTCCATTGAAGGGCATCTAGGTTGTTTTTCCAGGTTCTGGCTATTACAAACAATGCTGCTATGAACATAGTTGAGCATATACTTTTGTCGTACGATAGGGCATTTCTTGGATATATTCCCAAGAGTGGTATTGCTGGGTCCAGGGGTAGGTGGATCCCGAAATTCCTGAGAAACCGCCACACTGTTTTCCAAAGTGGTTGCACAAGTTTGCATTCCCACCAGCAATGGATGAGTATACCCCTTTCTCCACAACCTCTCCAGCAATGGCTATCATTGGTGTTTTTTATTTTAGCCATTCTGACAGGTGTAAGATGGTATCTTAAAGTTGTCTTGATTTGCATTTCCCTGATCGCTAGGGAAGTTGAGCATGACCTTAAATGTCTTTTGGCCATTCGCACTTCCTCTGTTGAGAATTCTCTGTTCAGTTCAGTGCCCCATTTTTTAATTGGGTTGATTAGCCCTTTACGGTCTACTTTCTTGAGTTCTCTATATATTTTGGAGATCAGACCTTTGTCTGTTGCGGGGTTGGTGAAGATCTTCTCCCAGTCAGTGGGTTGCCTTTCTGTCTTAGTGACAGTGTCCTTTGCTTTACAGAAGCTTCTCAGTCTCAGGAGGTCCCATTTATTCAATGATGCCCTTAATGTCTGTGCTGCTGGGGTTGTATGTAGGAAGTGTTCTCCTGTGCCCATGTGTTGTAGAGTACTTCCCACTTTCTCTTCTGTCAGGTTCAGTGTGTTCGGACTGATATTGAGGTCTTTAATCCATTTGGATTTGAGTTTTGAGTATGGTGATAGATATGGATCTATTTTTATTCTTCAACAGGCTGACATCCAGTTTTGCCAGCACCATTTGTTAAAGATGCTTTCTTTCTTCCATTGAATACTTTTATCTCCTTTATCAAAAATCAGGTGTTCATAGGTTTGTGGGTTAAAGCTAGTGTCTTCTATTCGATTCCATTGGTCGACTTCTCTGTTTCTATGCCAATACCAAGCTGTTTTCAATACCGTAGCTCTGTAATAGAGTTTGAAGTCAGGGATGGTAATGCCCCCAGACAATCCTTTATTGTATAAGATTGTTTTGGCTATCCTGGTTTTTTTGTTTTTCCATATATAGTTGATTATGTTCCTCTCAAGATCTGTGAAGAATTTTGATGGGATTTTGATGGGGATTGCGTTGATTCTATAGACTGCTTTTGGTAGAATTGCCATTTTTACTATGTTGATCCTCCAATTCCAAGAGCAAGGGAGATCCTTCCATTTTCTGGTATCCTCTTCAATTTCTTTCTTCAAAGACTTAAAGTTCTTGTCAAATAGATCTTTCACTTCCTTGGTTAGAGTTACCCCAAGATATTTTATGCTGTTTGTGGCTATCGTGAAAGGTGATGATTCTCTCATTTCCCTCTCTGCTTCCATATCCTTTGTGTATAAGAGGGCGACTGATTTTTTGGAGTTGATCTTATATCCTGCCACATTACTAAAGGTATTTATCAGCTGTAGAAGTTCTTTTGTGGAGTTTTTTGGGTCGCTTAAGTACACTATCATATCATCTGCAAATAACGCAAGTTTAACTTCTTCCTTTCCAATTTGAATCCCCTTGATCCCCTTATGTTGTCTAATGCTATTGCTAAGACTTCAAGAACTATATTGAAGAGGTATGGAGAGAGTGGACAGCCTTGGCGTGTTCCTGATTTTAGTGGGATGGCTTTAAGTTTCTCTCCGTTTAATTTGATGTTAGTTGTCAACTTGCTGTAAATATCTTTAATTATATTTAGGTATGACCCTTTTATCCCTAATCTCTCCAAGACTTTTATCATAAAGGGATGTTGAATTTTGTCAAATGCTTTTTCAGCATCTAATGAAACTATCATATGATTTTTTTCTTTCAGTTTATTTATATGATGGATTACATTGATAGATTTGCGTATGTTAAACCAGCCCTGCATCTCTGGGATGAAGCCTACTTGATCATAATGGATAATTTTTCTAATGTGTTCTTGGATTCGGTTTGCCAGTATTTTGTTGAGGATTTTTGCATAGAACTTCATGAGTGAGATTGGCCTGTAATTCTCTTTTTTGGTTGAGTCTTTGTGTGGTTTTGGTATTAGAGTTACTGTAGCTTCATAGAAGGAATTTGGCAATGACTCTTCTGTTTCTATATTGTGAAATACATTTAAGAGTATAGGTATTAGGTCTTCTTGGAAGTTCTGGTAGATGTCCACATTGAAACCATCTGGTCCTGGACTTTTTTTGGAAGGGAGGTTTTTGATAACAGCTTCTAATTCTTCGCGACCCACAGGTCTATTTAGGGTGTTTACCTGGTCCTGGTTTAACTTTGGTATATGGTATTCATCTAAAAAAGTGTCCCTTTCTTTTCCATTTTCCAGTTTTGTGGCATACAGGCTTTTGTAGTAAGATCTAATGATTTTCTGAATTTTCTCTGTGTCTGTGGTTATGTCCCCCTTTTCATTTCTGATCTTATTAATTTGCAAATTCTCTCTCTGCCGTTTGATTAGTTTGGATAGGGGTTTATCAGTCTTGTTGATTTTCTTCAGGAACCAGCTTTTTGTTTTATTGATTCTTTCAATTGTTTTCTGTGTTTCTATTTTTTTGATTTCAGCCCTGAGTTTGATTATTTCCATTCTTCTACTCCTCTTAGGTGAGTCTGCTTCTTTTTTTTCTAGAGCTTTCAGGTGGGCTGTTAAGTCTGCAATGTGTGCTTTCTCTGTTTTCTTTAAGTGGGCACTTAGTGCTAGGAACCTCTCAGGACTGCTTTCATAGTGTCCCATAGGTTTGAGTATGTTGTGTCTTTATTTTCATTGAATTCAAGGAAGACTTTAATCTTTCTTTGTTTCTTCCTTAATCCAGGTATGGTTCAGTAGTTGACTATTCAGTTTCCATGAGTTTGTAGGCTTTCTGGGGGTAGCATTGTTGAATTCTAGCTTTAATCCATGGTGATCTGATAAGATACAGGTAGTTACAGATTTTTTTTTTTAACTGTGGATGTTTGCTTTGTTACCGAGTATGTGGTCAATTTTCGAGAAGGTTCCATGAGCTGCAGAGAAGAAGGTATATTCTTTCCTATTTGGGTGGAATATTCTATAGATGTCTGTTAAGTCCATTTGATTCATTACCTCCATTAATTCTCTTATTTCTCTGTTAGGTTTCTGTCTAATTGACCTGTCCATTGGTGAGAGAGGAGTGTTAAATTCTCCTACTATTAATGTGTGTGGTTTGATTGCTGCCTTGAGTTTTAGCAATGTTTCTTTTACATACGTGGGTGCTTTTATATTAGGGGCATAGATATTCAGGATTGAGACTTCATCCTGATGAATTGTTCCTGTTATGAGTAGAAAATGTCCCTCTTCATTCCTTCTGATTGATTTAAGTTTGAAGTCAACTTTGTTAGAAATTAGTATGGCCACACCTGCTTGTTTGTTAGGTCCATTTACTTGATAAGCCTTATCCCAACCCTTTACTCTGAGTATGTGTCTGACTTTGTAGTTGAGGTGTGGTTTTTGTAAACAGCAGAATGTTGGATCCTGTTTTCGTATCCAATCTCTTAGTCTGTGCCTTTTTATAGGTGAGTTGAGTCCATTGACATTAAGTGATATTAATGACCAGTGGTTGTTAACTCCGGTCATTTTTTTAGTAGTAAATTTTGTGTGTTTCCCTTCTTCGAGTTGCACTGGTGAAGGGTTTCTAGTTGTCTGAGATATTGTGGTCAATGTTGGACTCCTTGGTTAGTGATTTTTCTTCTATTACTTTCTGTAAGGCTGGATTTGTGGCTATGTATTGTTTAAATTTGTTTTTATCCTGGAAAATTTTGTTTTCTCCACTTATAGTGAACGAAAGTTTGGCTGGGTATAGTAGTCTGGGCTTGCATCCACAGTCTCTTAGTTTCTGCAGTACATCTATCCAGGACCTTCTAGTTTTCATTGTTTCCATAGAGAAGTCAGGTGTAAGTCTGATAGGTTTACCTTTATAAGTAACTTGGCCTTTTTCCTTTGCAGCTCTTAATATTCTTTCTTTGTTCTGTATGCTTTGTGTTTTGATTATTATATGGCGAGGGGATGTTTTTTTTACACTTACCCAGCCTGCCCTGTAATTGTTGTAGAAGATGAGTTTAGACCTGGGATGTAACTCAGTGGTAGAATAGTCACAGTGTGGCTCCAGGCAAGAGACTTCACCTGTCTGAGCTTCCATTTATCCACCTAGCAAATGGTAATTCTATTAGTGCCTCCTTTGAAAGCTGTTATGATCAGTACATGGACAAGGCAGTGCTCAGCACAGAGGCTGCTACCATGATGTCCCTCCTTGCCACTGCTAGTGAGAGATGACTAAGTCCCTAGTGCTGAAGGACTTTCTGCAGCTTTCTTACTAACTGGAACAAGAAGAAACAGGAATTTCCTCCAGAAAGTTGACCAGGATGGACAGAAAATGGGAAGGACGGGTATCCACAGCAGCACCAAGACAGCTAATGCAAAGGCTCTGTGGCCACAGACTCTGAGTCCACACGCAGGACCTTTAGAAATTAAAGCAAGGGAAAAATGGGGTCTCAGTAAAGGCAATACTAAAACTCATGGCAATTCTTTTGCCTCAGCCTCCCTAGTAATGAGATTAGAGACAGATACCACTGCACCCAGCTAAGACAAGTGTTTGTGCCATTATCATAGTGTCTCCCAATGGCTTCAACCTCTTATTGGGATGCTAGTGAAAGTGGGGACCAGGTGGATCTAGAGACAGTAGTCATGATGATAGTAAGTGAGATCTAGAGAAGATGGAGACACAGCCAAGTCTTAAGGAATCTGAGCCACCAAGAGATGAAGCCACAGATGGAAGATTTCAGTAACAAGTGGGTTTGGGAGAGACTCAGGAACCAGTGCAAACTGTCATAGTGCAGCCCCAAACTCTGACCAAAGGCCTCATTCCACACATTCGTTTTGGTCTCAGATAGTCAGCCGCATGCTCATGTATCCCAGCTTCTGTGTCAGGGATACTCCCATTATTCCATATGAGCATCTTCTGTTCTTCCAGGTCTAACACAACTTTCTAAACCATGTTCTGAGTCTCTTGGTTATAGTCCAAAAGCCAATGCAGGGAGTGAATCAGCACAAACTATACCCATTAGTCAGAAATGCCAGCCATAGGGTAGAGGGCCATGGCTAGATAAGACATAAACCTAGACCCCCAGTACTGGGGGATGGAGACAGAAGTCTGAGAAACCCTAGGCAATTATAAACACATCCACCACCAGGAGGAAAACAAAGTCCTTCCCATTGTGTCACCTTTCAAAACCACAGGAGAGGATACATCATGTATGTCCAGTGAAGCAGTCCAGGCAAGAGCAGTTTCTTGCCCACATGGCTAAGGAGCCTCTTTGATGCCCATCTTCCTCTCGAAGTAGCTTGGTGCTGACAGGAGCAGATGTGTCTCACTGTCATGAAAAGTCCTAAATTTACAAAACATTTAAATGTCAAATTCTGAAGGTCTCTGGAAGATTTGAAGAATTCCTATTCATTTGAAATACTTCTCTATACATCTACGAAGAACCGGGGGTGGGAATTCTGGACAGGGTCAGCATGGTCTAGGGCCAACCCACAGGATGTGAATACAGGAATGTGGATTGGGCAGACACAAGCAAGGTTGTGGTGGGGACCCTGAGGGCCCTGACTTGCCTGAAGGTCTACATGGCATGGGCAGGGCTAAGGAGAAGGGCGGGCCTGCTGAGGCCCACCTAGGAAAAGGAAGGATAGGACATGGGCAGAGACAGGACCTGGAAGGTCAGGCTGTGCACGGGGCTCACCGGGTAGTGGGGCATTCAGGGGCAGAGTCATAGGAAGGATGAGCAAAGGGAGATGGTCAGATTGAGGACAGCAGAGGCTGTGTTCTTGTAAGCAGGACCAGCTGAAGATTGGGGTCAAGGAGAGTAGAGTAACTGAGAGGCAGGCTCAATGTAAAGAGATCAGAACGAGGGACAGTTTCAATGTAAGAAAGTTGGCCTAAGGAGTGAAGTCAATGTGAACCAAAGAGCTGAGGGACAAGAGAATTATGAAGCTGGCATCGGGGCCAGGGTCAATGTGAAGAGGCCACTGATGGGCAGGATCAGTGTCGTGAGGTGGCTAAGGGACAGAGTCAATGTGAGGATGGACTGGGAAAAGGGTCAATGTGAGGATGACAGATGAGTGGTGGAGCCAGCTAGAGGAAAGACAGCCAGGCCAAGACTGGGTGAGCTTGTGGAAAACAGGGCATGCAGAAAAAGTATGAGCATTAGTTTGGGGTGGCACCAGTGGGAAGAACGATCTGGAGGCAGTGCCAACAGGGACAGGAAGGTTCAACTGCGGGCCACAGTCTAGCAAGTGGTCAGAGGAGGGGCAGTTGGCTGCTCTGTACAGGCTCCACTTTCCTAGTGAACCTGTTGGGAGCTCCTTCAAGGTTCCCATGGGATCAATGCTCGCCCCTTGCTGATTGCAGGTACCATGGAGAAAAGCCAATGTGTGGTGGCATCTGCCCAAGAACAGAGAAGCCATCACTACCACACTGCCCATCCGGCAGTCCATGTTCCGAAGTGCAGAGCCATCACTTGGGGCTTCTGCAGTGGCACTGGTAGGCCAGGAACTGCTAGGCGGGCTGGGGGCCATTAACCACCTCACAGTGCCTCTGCTTCCCACCTGTCCGGGTCTAGAGGGAGCTGCCAGGAGAGCACTGGCCCAGACACATGTCGATTAGGAAGCAGAGCCATCCCCAACACATCAAGTATGAGAACAGCTTTGCCCCTAAACCCCTGCTTGCACCAAGCCTCAGTGTATTGCCCCTGTGCAGCCGCCCAGGCCCTCTGGGCCCACAGTTTTCACACAGTGCTGTCCCCCATTGTGTGGATATGCCAAGAACATCTTAATCCAATTTCTTCCAGTGGGCAAGGCCACTGCCTCTCATCAAGGGCAGCCCACAGCTCACTCCATGGACTACATTTGTTGAAGTATTTTCACTAAAGCAATCATTCATTCCTGGGGTAAAAATAATCTACTCTATATGAATAAAGCACTGATATATACATACTGGGAATCTAGATACGGATACATAGCTTATGGAATTTCATGTTTAAGGAGATCGGCTGGTGAGATGGCTCAGTGGGTAAAGGTACTTTACTTTATGTCAAGCCTTATATTTTCCCTGGGACCCACAATGGTAGAAAGATTGAACAAACTTTTCCCAAACTATCCTCTGATCTTGATACATATGCACTCACACACCCACCACAACTAGTTTTTAAATGACTCAGAAGTCCAAGGTGAAAACGTGTCAACAGACCTGTCAGTGACATCTTGTGCCTTGGTAGTAAACACTGAATGGGTGGGTTACTTTATCTATACCCTGCCACGTGACAATGTGACTGTTCTCTGGCAAGCTGTGGTGTGCATCATCACCATGGAGAACAGCAAGAGCTCCACATAATATTTGCTGCTGTTCCCAATTTGTGGAAAAGCCTCTTCTTGTAGAGGGACAACACAGAATAGGGCTTGGGGTAGGAGACAATATTGAGTTCAAGGCCTGGACCACTTCCTGGTCATATTGCTAAATGATTGGCCAGATTTTATCCCAGCCCTCACATCAAAGGTCAGTCCACTAGATTTCCTTCTCTTCTGTTGTACAAGGCTGCTCTCTGTTTTTAGCTGCTCAGCCCCAAATTAATCACACAGAAACCATATTATTTGCAATACTGTTTAACCAATAGCTTAAGCATATTTCTGGCTAACTCATACATCTTAATTTAATCCATTTCTATTAATCTTGGGCTGATAGGGGCAGAACTTTGGTAAGCAGAGAAGACAGAACAGAATTCTGGAAGGAAGAAAGCAGAGTCAGAGAGTCGCCATGGAGCCGCCAGTGGCAGACATGCTGAATCTTTCCTGGTAATCCACTGCCAAGTGGCGCTACACAGATTAATAGAAATGGGTTAAATCAAGATGTGAGAGTTAGCCAATAAGAGGCTAGAGCTAATGGGCCAATCAGTAATTTAATTAATACAGTTTCTGTGTGGTTATTTTGGGGCTAAGCTAGCCGGGTGGCCAGGATGAACAAGCGGGCCCTCTCCCTTGTAACATACCCTGCTGTGCTATAGGATCAAAGCACTTTCCTTATTCATTAACCAATAAAGGTAACACATAGACGGAAGGATCTCCCACACCACTCTTCTTACATCAAATTGATTGTACATGGGCTACAATTCCCAGAACCGTCTTTCTCCCTGACCCAGACAGCACACAAGCACACTTAGGTTAAGTGTATTCATGATGGTCACTGCTGGCAACAGAATCAAGGGCATAGTGTCCCCAGTACTTACAGACACCCAAACACACACAGGAGCCTCCTGATGTGTATTTTCTTGCCATAAAGTTCAGTGTACCATTCCTGTTCTTTGGTCCATGTCCTATAAGCAACTAAATTATATCACTTTGTACCCCTGAGACAGAAGCTCAGATAGCCTCAACTGTGCCCTCACCCCTGACATTCCTAGGAACAGTTCCTCAGGCAGCAGGTCCTGGCTATGCGTGCCTGCACCATACTGTGTTGGCTCTTAAGGGGCGTTTGTTATTTGACAAATAGTGTCAGCGCCATCCTGGATTGGAATAAACCCTACACTGGTGTTCTTGCTTCATCTATGTATCAGCTGCCATGGAATCTCCATACCTGCCTACCTGCTACATTCATGTAAATGTGTTAGTGTTTGTTCCATTAGAGGATATGAACTTTTGTTTTTTTTCCCCCAGAAGCTATCAAAACCAAGATAGCTGGCCTCAAAGCATCACCTGAAAAGTGGGTTAAGTGAATGTGGCCATCGGGAATTTTTAACTGAACTGAGACCAATGTAAGGCCTAATCACCTCTAAAAGGTCTTCTATGTTGCCTGGATAAGTACTTCTCTTGTTTAGCTCTGAGTGTCTCCAAGGGACTGTTTTGTACCAAAGGCAGGCCATTCTCTGTGACCTGTTAAAGTATCACAACATCTTATAACATACTTTAGATGGCCTGGATGATGGACAGCTTGTCCAGGTGAGCTTTATTCTGTCATCCACACTCCTCTGAGATGTTAGCAGTCAATCCCACCACCCAGAGCCAAAGAACACACAGCACTAGCTCTCCTGTGTTCAGGCAGACACGAGCTGCAAACTAGAAGGGACCTGGCATTGTGGGCGTTTGCCCAGGCTGACAGCAGCCGGCTCTAGGAAGGGTAAATAACCTGAGCATAAGAAAAGGACTGTGAGGAGGCAGGCAGAGATTCTGGATGAATTCTTCAAGAACTCCTCAGGCCTCCAACAGTTATTTCCCATTGCCAGGATCTTTGGCATAAGGGGTCCATACAGCACAGGAGAGCAATGAAAGTCATTGTCCTGGAATACAATGCACCTTTTGTGCTGAATGTGCATATTTGGGTCTGCCTAGTGCCAAGAATAAATGGTTATGGACACAGCTCCCTCTCCCAAAGGTGGACCTGTTCTCCTTCCTTTTCCTGTCTACATGGATTGAATTTAATCTTCCTTGCTCCCTGAATGGTGAGGTGAAAAGAAGTAGGGATTTGACCACGTTCACTTCCATAATGGTCCAAGTGGTCTAGCTCTCTCAGCATCTACAAGAAGCAATGGTCTATCCTGCTATGGAGGCACATGCATTTAACACTCGGGGAGGTAGAAGCAGGAGATCTCTATGTGCTTGAAGCCATACTTAGAGAGTTCCAGAACAGTCAAGTAGAATGGATGTGTAATTCAAGAGCTAGTTTTGCAAAAGAATAAAAAAAGCAAAAGCAAGATATCAAAATATTTAAACAATATTTTCTAGAACACTTACATTCTCAGACTTCTCCTAGTTGATTTCCTAACCTCTGAGTGTACATTGCTAAGAAGTTCAGTTTGGCTATAGATGCTTGGAGTAACCACTGAGGCATGTTTTTCTTTCATGCTGACATGGTATTATTCTCTAGCCCAGGCTAGCTCTCCAAATCCAAGTCCCTCTTCCTCAGCTTTCCCAGTGTTAGGATTGTAGGCTTTCAATAGCTACACCAGCAATTTTCGACCTGATTTGTTTTTAAAGACCTAAGGCCAGGTTTCCTGAAGGCAGAAGACTCGCCTAAGATGAAGGTGCAACTATTCCATATAACAAGGCTATAGCATAATCTTTTAGTAGATGGGAAACCTCCAAGTGCACAATGTGTAGAAAGTGACAGACATTGGAGCATTGCGTCCTAAATGGGATGTTTTGATTGAACCCCTCCCCACAAGGCTCAGGGAGGTATGAGGAGAGGAGGCAGAAAACCTGTAAGAGCCCGAGGTGATGGATGAATACAAGGAAACAGTGACTTCCAGGCACAGAAGGACTGATGTACGTATGAACTCATGTAGACTGTAGCAGCAAACACAAGATTTGCACAGGTTCAATCCTGTAGTCTCAGCACTGAGAGGGGGTTACTGTGCATTTAATTCTTTGAAAATTTTGTATATTCATATAATATATTTTGGACATATTCACCCACGCCATCCTTCTTAAATTCTTCTCCTTCTTTTTAATATATATATATATAATACATATATATATGTGCATGTATGTACACACATACATACAAATAAATATGTACACACACATAAATATATATATAAATTGAACACGGTGAAATATATATTATATATATATTTCACCGTGTTCAATTTCTGCTGCCAGTATATGGACAGGAATTGGGGGGTTGGGCATCCACTGAGACCTGGTTGATCAAAGGGGTTCCTATTCTCAAACTGACTCTCTTTCCCCAGAAGAGATCAACTGTCAACAGCTCCTCAGAAGCCCCGCCCCCAGTAGGGGCGTTCACTGGAGGGCATAGCTGTCTACTCAAGGTCTGAGGGCAGCGCATGCGTGGGTGGGCGGTGCTGTTGCAGGGGGAGTCAAGGAGGCCCCTGTTAAGCTTCTGGGCTCCTTCAACACCACGGAGCCTGCACCTCTCCCCAGCCAAAGAGCTGCCGCCTATCGTCGGTCACCGCCTAGGCCCGGAGCTGCTCGGACTTGGCCGCGGGTGAGCCCGGGGAGCCGACCGGTGAGGGCTCAACTTAGTTGAGGGAAGTCTGGGCCTGACGAGCGGTCGCGGGCATCGGACTCTCGGCCTCGGTTGCCCGCAGCCACGCGCGAGATGCAGGACCCGGGTCAGGCGAGAGCAACCCGAGTGGTGGACCTTCTCCCTAACATCCACGGACCCGCCTTCTCCTGCTACCAGCTTCAGTGGCTCCTGCTTGGACTTTCCTCTGATGCACAGGTGCTCGGCAGGGACAGAGCTCCCTGGTACAGTGGATCAGTCAGGTAAGCACTGCGTGCCCTGGCAGTCTTAGGGCATTTTCCCACGCTTTCTCTGGGGGAGGGGGTGTTACCAGTGCTCAGAAAACTGCATTCAGATCCTCAGCTGGGGTCCTAGTGCATACCCAGCTAGTCGCTGCTTTTGGTAAATAGAACTCGCAGGATGCATGAAACGATGTAGAAAACCCTGTGTTCTTCTAGTTGAGAAAAGTCTACCCCATTCCCCCCACATCTTTCTAGACTCTACTGTGGATTCAGGAATTCACAATGAAAATTGGATTTTAGTATTTGGTCTTTGCTTTTCTACTCTATAATTAAGCTATTTTGAGAGTTCATTGTCAAAGTGATGTATCTTTTTATGCTTACTACCGTCACTCCCTTATCATCCCCATTTATTTCCAGAAGTTGCTCATTCATGTTTTTAAACCATTCCATTTTCTGGGTCTGGAGAGGTGCTCCAGATTTTGAAAGGTCATTGTCTGTAGAGGCATTCCCATGAGCAGAGATGACTCTGAGATAAATCGGTGTCATTTTGTACACCTTCATTTCTTGGGGATTTACAGATTGCATTAAGCACATGCCTTCTCCCTGCATTTGGTTGACTGGAGTTATGCTGTGATGACGATTCTGTTTTAATTCCCGAAGTAGAACTAGCTTAATTATCCTATCATTCATATTGAAACATAATGGTCTTGTCATTTCATGTTAATTTCAGTTGCATCTCTTTGGCATCTGTTAGTTAAAGTTTTCTTTGGAAAATACTGCAAATGATATTTTGATATTTTGATTTATTTTCTTTTTTTTATTTTTCCATTCAAAAATTTCCACTTCCTCCCCTCCTCCCATTCCACTCCCACTCCCCCACTCATCCTCCTCTTTCCCCCAGCAGTCCTAAGAAAGGGCAGGGTACCCTGCCCTGTGGGAAGTTCAAGGCCCTCCCCTCTCCATCCAGGCCTAGGAAGGTGAGCATCCAAATAGACTAGGGTCCTAAAAAGCCAGTACATACAGTAGAAACAAGTCCCAGTGTCATTATCAATGGCTACTCAGTCCGCCCCCATTGTGAGCCAGATTCAGAGATTACATGCTCATTCAGTCCCAGTCCAGCTGGATTTGGTGAGCTCCCATTAGATCAGGACACTGTCTCAGTGGGTGGACCAACCCCTCACATTCTTGACTTTCTTGCTTATCTTTTCCCTCCTTCTGCTCTTCAACTGGACCTTTGGAGCTCAGTCCAGTGCTCTGATGTAGGTCTCTGTCTCTCTCTCCATCCATTGCCTGACAAAGGTTCTATGGTGATATTCGAGAAATTCATCAGTGTGACTATGGGACAAGGCCAGTTCAGGCACCATCTCCTCTACTGCCCAAGGACCTAGCTAGGGCCATCCCCGTGGACACCTGGGATCCCCTCTAGAGCCGAGTCTCTTGCCAACACTAAAATGGCTCCCTTCATGAAGATATCTTCTTCCTTGCTCCTATATCCGCCCTTCCTCCATCTCCACCCTCCCACTCCCCCAAGTTCTCCCCATTCCTTCCCTTCTCCCTTCTCTCTCCCCCTCTCCCCTTTCCCCCACCCAACCCCAATCCCACCCACATGCTCCCAACTTTTGCCTGGCAATCTTGTCTGCTTCCAATTTCCAGGAAGATCTATATATGTTTTTATTTGGGTTCACCTTATTATTTGGCTTCTCTAGGCTTGTGAACTATAGGCTAAATGTCCTTTGTTTATGGCCAGAGTCCACTAATGAGTGAGTACATACCATATTCATCTTTTTGGGTCTGGGTGATCTCACTCAGTAAAGTGTTTTCTATTTCCATCCATTTGCATGCAAAATTCAAGATGTCATTGTTTTTTTTTTGTTTGTTTGTTTTTTTTTTTTTTTTACCACTTAGTAGTACTCTAATGCATATATATTCCATACTTTCTTTATCCATTCTTCCATTGAGGGGCATCTAGGTTCTTTCCAGGTTCTGGCTATTACAAATAAAGCTGCTATGAACATAGTTGAACAAATATTTTTGGAGCATGATTGGGCATCTCTTGGGTATATTCCCAAGAGTGGGATTGCTGGATGCTGAGGTAGGTTGATCAAAATTTCCTGAGAAACCGCCACACTGATTTCCAAAGTGGTTGCACAAGTTTGCATTCCCACCGGCAATGGATGAGTGTATCCCTTACTCCACATCCTCTCCAGCATAGGCTTTCATTGGTGTTTTTGATTTTAGCTATTCTGACAGATATAAGATGGTATCTCAAAGTTGTTTTGATTTGCATTTCCCTGATCACTAAGGAGGTTGAACTTGACCTTAAGTGTGTTTTGGCCATTTGAACTTTGTCTGCTGAGAATTCTCTGTTCAGTTCAGTACCCCATTTTTAAATTGGATTAATTAGAGTTTTGATGTCCAGTTTCTTGAGTCCTTTATATATTTTGGACATCAGACCTTTGTCTGACATGGGGTTGATGAAGATCTTCAATGACAGTGTTCTTTGCATTAAAGAGGCCTCTCAGTTTCAGGAGGTCCCATTTGTTCAATGTTGCCCTTAATGTCTGTGCTGCTGGGGTTAAATGTAGGAAGTAGTCTCCTGTGCCCATGTGTTGCAGTCTACTTCCCAAATTCTCTTCTATCAGGTTCAGTGTGGTCAGATTCATATTAAGGTCTTTAATCCATTTGGACTTGAGTTTTGTGTATGATGATAGATATGGATCTATTTTCTTTCTCCTATGGGTTGACATCCAGTTATGCCAGCACCGTTTGTTGAAGATGCTTTCTTTCTTCCATTGTATACATTTTGCTCCTTTGTCGAAAATCAGGTGTTCATAGGTTTGTGGGTTAATATCTGGGTCTTCAATTTGATTCCATTGGTCAGTATCTCTGTTTTTATGCCAATACCAAGCGGTTTTCACTACTTTAGCTCTGTAATAGAGTTTGAAGTCAAGGAGGGTAATGCCTCCAGAAATACCTTTATTGTATAGGAATGTTTTGGCTATCCTGGGTTTTTTTGTTTTTCCATATAAAGTTGATTATTGTTCTCTCAAGGTCTGTGAGGAATTTTGTTGGGATTTTGATAGGGATTGAGTTGAATTTATAGATTGCCTTTGGTAGAACTGCTGTTTTTACTATGTTGATCTTACCCATCCAAGAGCATGGGAGATCCTTCCATTTTCTGGTATCCTCTTAAATTTCTTTCTTCAAAGCCTTAAAGTTCTTGTCAAATAGATCTTACACTTTCTTGGTTAGTGTAACTCCAAGACACTCTATGCTGTTTATTTGTGGCTATCGTGAAAAGTGAAGTTTCTCTGATTTCCCTCTCTGCTTTTCTATCTTTTGTGTATAGAAAAGCTACTGATATTTTTTTTTTGAATTGATTTTGTATCCTGCCACATCACTGAAGGTATTTATCAGCTGTAGGGGTTCTTCAGTAGAGTTTTTGGAGTCACTCATGTATACTATCATATCATCTTCAAATAACAGAAGTTTGACTTCTTCCTTTTCAATTCAAATCCCCTTAATCCCCTTATGTTGTCTTATTGCTTCTCCTAGAACTTCAAGAAGTATGTTGAAGATATGTAGAGAGTTGAGAGCCTTGTCTTGTTCCTGATTTTAGTGTAATGGCTTTGAGTTTCCATTTAATTTTATATTAGCTGTTGGCTTGCTGTATATTGCTTTTATTATATTTAGATGTGATCCTTGTATCCCTAACCTCTCCCCGACCTTTATTAAATGGGTGTTGAATTTTGTCAAATGCTTTTTCAGCATCTAATGAAATGATCATATGGTTTTTTCTTTCAGTTTATTTATATGATAGATTACATTGATAGATTTTTGTATGTTGAACCAGCCCTGCATCTCTGGGATGAAGCCTACTTGATCATAATGGATAATTTTTGATGTGTTTTTGGATTCAGTTTGCCAGTATTTTATTGAGAATTTTCGCATCAGTGTTTCTGAGAGAGATCGGTCTGTAATTCTCTTTCTTGGTTGAGTCTTTGTGTGGTTTTGGTATCAGGGTAACTGTAGCTGCATGAAACCTCTTTTGTTTCTATAATGTGAGACACCATAAGGAGCATGGGTATCAACTCTTCTTGGAAGTTCTGGTAAAATTCTCTATTGTAACCATCTGGTCCTGGGCTTTTTTTGGTAGGGAGGTTTTTGATGGCAGCTTCTATTTCCTCATGACTTATAGGTCTATTTAAATTGTTCACCTGGTCTTGATTTAATTGTGGTATATGGTATTTATCTAAAAACAAGTCCATTTCTTTTACATTTTCCAACTTTGTAGCATATAAGCCTTTGTAGTAAGACCTAATTACTCTCTGAATTTCCTCAGTGTCTGTTGTTATGTCCCCCTTTTCATTTCTGATCTTGTTAATTTGCATGTTCTCTCTACCTTTTGATTAGTTTGATTAGGAACTTGTCAATCTTGTTGATTTTCTCAAAGAACCAGCTCTTTGTTTCATTGATTCTTTGGATTATTGTATGTGTTTCTATTTTGTTGATTTCAGCTCTCAGTTTGATTATTTCCAGTCTTCTACTCCTCCTGGGTGAGTCTGCTTCTTTTTTTTCTAGAGATTTCAGCTGTCCTGTTAAGTCTCTAATGTGGGCTTTCTCTGTTTTCTTTATGTGGGCACTTAGTGCTATGAATTTTCCCCTTAGCACTGCTTTCATAGTGTCCCATAGGTTTGGGTATGTTGTGACTTTTTTGTTGTTGTTGAATTCAAGGAAGACTTTAATTTCTTTCTTTATTTCTTCCCTGACCCAGGGGTGGTTCAGTAGTTGCCTGTTCAGTTTCCATGAGTTTGTAGGCTTTCTGGGGGTAGAATTGTTGTTAAATTCTAACTTTATTCCATGTTGATCTGATAAGACACAGGTGGTTACTATTTTTTTTTTTTTGTATCTGTGGAGGTTTGTTTTGTTATCAAGTACGTGATCAATTTTCGAGAAGGTTCCATGAGATGCTGAGAAGAAGGTATATTCTTTCCTATTTGGGTGAAATGTTCTATCGATGTCTGTTAAGTCCACTTGATTCATTACCTCTGTTAGTTTTCTTATTTCTCTGTTAGGTTTCTGTCTAGTTGACCTGTCCATTGATAAGAGAGGAGTGTTGAAGTCTCCTACCATTAGTGTGTGAGATTTGATGTGTGCTTTGAGTTCTAGTAATGTTTCTTTTATATATGTAGGTACTTTTATATTAGGGGCATAGATATTCAGGATTGGGACTTCATCCTGATGAATTGTTCCTGTTATGAGTAAAAAGTGTCCCACTTCATTTCTTCTGATTGATTTTAGTTTGAAGTCAACTTTGTTAGAAATTAGTATGGCCACACTTGCTTGTTTCTTAGGTCCATTTGATTGAAAAACCTTTTCCCAACCCTTTACTCTGAGTAAATGTCTGTCTTTTTGGTGCAGGTGTTTCTTTTTTTTCTTTTTTTTTCTTTTTATTGTTTATTTATTTATTAAAGATTTCTGCCTTCTCCCCGCCACCACCTCCCATTTCCCTCCCCCTCCCCCATCAAGTCCCCCTCCCTCATCATCCCTAAGAGTAATCCGGGTTCCCTGCCCCGTGGGAAGTCCAAGGACCACCCACCTCCATCCAGGTCTAGTAAGGTGAGCATCCAAACTGCCTAGGCTCCCACAAAGCCAGTACGTGCAGTAGGATCAAAAACCCATTGCCATTGTTCTTGAGTTCTCAGTAGTCCTCATTGTCCATTATGTTCAGCAAGTCCGGTTTTATCCCATGCTTTTTCAGACCCAGGCCAGCTGGCCTTGGTGAGTTCGTGATAGAACATCCCCATTGTCTCAGTGTGTGGGTGCACCCCTCGCGGTCCTAAGTTCCTTGCTCGTGCTCTGTCTCCTGCTCATGATTTGGACCTTGGGATTTCAGTCCGGTGCTCCAATGTGGGTCTTTGTCTCTGTCTCCTTTCATCGCCTAAATGTTTTTCTTTGGGTTCACCTTCTTAATTAGCTTCTCTAGGACCACGCATAATAGGCTCAACGTCCCCTATTCATGGCTAGAAACCAAATATGAGTGAGTACATCCCATGTTCCTCTTTTTGGGTCTGGCTCACCTCGCTCAGGATAGTGTTTTCTATTTCTGTCCATTTGCCTGCAAAATTCAGGAAGTCATTGCTTTTTACTGCTGAGTAGTACTCTAATATGTATATATTCCATACTTTCTTCATCCATTCTTCCATTGAAGGGCATCTAGGTTGTTTTTCCAGGTTCTGGCTATTACAAACAATGCTGCTATGAACATAGTTGAGCATATACTTTTGTCGTATGATAGGGCATTTCTTGGATATATTCCCAAGAGTGGTATTAGGTTTCTGTCTGATTGACCTGTCCATTGGTTAGAGAGGTGTGTTGAAGTCTCCTACTACTAGTGTGTGTGGTTTGATGTCTGCCTTGAGTTTTAGTAATATTTCTTTTACATAAGTGGGTGCTTTTATATTAGGGGTGTAGATATTCAGGATTGAGACTTCATCCTGATGAATTGTTCCTGTTATGAGTATAAAGTGTCCATCTCGATCTCTTCTGATTGATTTTAGTTTGAAGTCCGTTTTGTTAGAAATTAGTATGGCCACACCTGCTTTTTTCTTAGGACCATTTGCTTGAAAAACCTCTTCCCATCCCTTTAGTCTGAGTAGATGCCTGTCTTTGTGGTTGAGATGTGTTTCTTGCAAACAGCAGAATGTTGGATCCTGTTTTCGTATCCAATCTTTTAGTCTGTGTCTTTTTATAGGTGAATTGAGACCATTAATATTAAGTGATATTAATGACCAGTGGTTTTTTACTCTGGTTATTCCTATTGTTTTTGGTAGTAGAGTTTGTGTGTCTCCCTTCTTTGAGTCGTGCTGGTGAAGGGTCACTAGATGCCTAAGTTATTGTAGGCAGTGTTGGCTATGTTGGATTCCTTGTGTTGTGATTTTCCTTCTATTACTTTCTGTAGGGCTGGATTTGTGGCTACGTATTGTTTAAATTTGTTCTTATCCTGGAATGTCTTGTTTTCTCCATTGATAGTGAACGATAGCTTGGCTGGGTATAGTAGTTTGGGTTTGCATCCATGGTCTCTTAGTTTCTGCAGTACCTCTATCCAGGACCTTCTGGCTTTCATGGTTTCCATAGAGAAGTCAGGTGTAAGTCTGATCGGTTTACCTTTATAAGTAACTTGCCCTTTTTCCTTTGCAGCTCTTAATATTCTTTCTTTAATCTGTATATTTTGTGTTTTGATTATAATATGGGGAGGGGATGTTTTTCTTTGATCCAGTCTGTTTGGTGTTCTGTATGCTTCTTGAATATTCAAAGGAATATCTTTCTTTATGTTGGGAAAGTTTTCTTCTATAATTTTGTGAAAAATATTTTCTGGACCTTTGAGTTGTGACTCTTCTCCTTCTTGTATCCCTATTATTCTTAGGTTTGGTCTCTTTATTGTGTCCCATATTTCCTGAATGTTTTGCGACGAAACCTTGTTGGTTTTGCTGTTTTCTTTGATCAGTGCGTTTATTTTCTCTATGTTGTCTTCAGAATCTGAGATTCTTTCTTCCATCCTTTGTAGTCTGTTGATTATGCTTGTTTCTGTAGCCTCTGCTCGTTGACCTAGATTTTCTATATCCAACTGGTCCTCATTTTGTGTTTTCTTCCTTGCTTCAATTTCCGTTTTCAATTCTTGAAGTGTTTCCATTACCTGTTTGATCGTTTTTTTCTTGGTTTCCCAGGGCATCATTTACGTATTTACTCATTTCATCAAACTTTTTGTTATACTTCTCATCCATTTCTATAAGGGTGTTTTTTACATGTTGTTTCAGGGACTCTATTGCTTTCATAAAGTCAATTTTTTTCCACTTCTTCTTTGTTAGGGTGTTCAAGTCCTTGTGTTGTAAGATCATTGGGTTCTGGTGTTTCCATGTTGTTTTTCATATTGTTGGGTGAATTCTTGCCTTGGCGCCTGCCCATCTCCTCCTAACAATGCTATCTAATGGGTCTTTTAAGTCAAGAACAGGTTTCCCTGCTGACCAAGGGCCCCGCTTACAAAGTGCCCTGGCTCCGTTTCCTGGCTCCAGCCGTGGGCCAAGATCGCTCTCACCACTCAGAAGGATCTTCAGGACCAGGACCAGGCTCCCCGTTTGCCCAGGACCTCATCCACAAAAGGCCTACCCCTTTGTAGGCCAGCCACCAAGACAGAGAAACTCCCACTGTCCTCTGCCCTGAGCTCCCGACCCAGTGCCCAAACAGGCTATACTGGGTGATCTTGCAGCCCCTCAGAAGGGAGGGGGAGTGGAAGAGGGCCCTGGGCACAAGCTGGGATGTGCCAGAAATAGAGAGGTCGCAGCAGAGGAGGAGCAGCCCCTGCAGAGGGTATCAGCCTTTGCAGGCCTACCAGGGGGGTGAAGGGGGTCTGAGAATGCTCCCGCTCCATTTCCTGTGTCCGGGCGCAGGCCCAGAACACTCTCCCCACTCAGGAGGGTCTTCAGGGACAGGACGCGGCTCCTCGTTCGCCCTTGGACCTCGCCAATAAAAGGCCTCCCTCTCTACAGGCCAGGCCCCCCAAAAACCTACTTGATTTAACTGAGCGGCCCAGTGGTCTGCCGCTTCTGTCCGCGCGGGCTGAGGATCCGCTGCTGCCTTCCGCCGCGGGCCGGGGCTCCGCCGCTGCTGCAGTCCGCCGCGGGCCCGGGCTCCTTCAACACCGCGGAGCCTCGACCTCTCCCCAGCCGCCTTAAAGAGCTGCCGCCTATCGTCGGTCACCGCCTAAGCGTGAAGCTGCTCGGACTTGGCTGCCGGTGAGCCTGGGGAGCCGACCGGTGAGGGCTCAACTTAGTTGAGGGAAGTCTGGGCCTGAGGAGCGGTCGCGCGCAATGGCCTCTCTGCCTCGGTTGCCTGCGGCCACGCGCGAGATACAGGACCCGGGTCAGGCGAGAGTGGTGGACCTTCTCCCTAGCATCCGTGGCCAGGGGTGGGTGGCGCGGGCACTGATCCCAGCCTCCATGTATCCGCGTTCTCCTGCGACCAGCTGCAGTGGCTCCTGCTGGGACTTTCCTCTGAAGGACAGGTGCTCGGCGTGGACATCGCAGGAAAGAGCTCCCTGGTACAGTGCATCAGTCAGGTAAGCACTGCGTGCCCTGGCAGTCTTAGGGCATTTTCCCACGCTTTCTCTGGGGGAGGGGGTGTTACCAGTGCTCAGAAAACTGCATTCAGATCCTCAGCTGGGGCCCTAGTGCATACCCAGCTAGTCACTGCTTTTGGTAACTAGAACTCGCGAGATGTATGAAACGATGCAGAAAACCCTGTTTTCTTCTAGTTGAGAAACTGTCTACCCCCATTCCCACCCCATCTTACCTCTGAAAGATTGGGTCACATTAAGTTTCTAGACTCTACTGCGAATTCAGGAATTCACAATGAAAATTGGATTTTAGTATTCGGTCTTTGCTTTTCTACTCTATAATTAAGCTATTTTGAGAGTTCATTGTCAAAGTGATGTATCTTTTTATGCTTACTACCGTCACTCCCTTATCATCCCCATTTATCTCCAGAAGTTGCTCATTCATGTTTTTAAACCATTCCATTTTCCGGGTCTGGAGAAGTGCTCCAGCATTTGTAAGGTCATTGTCTGTAGAGGCGTTCCCTTGAGCTGGGATGACTCTGAGATAAATCGGTGTCATTTTGTATACCTTCATTTCTTGGGGATTTACAGACTGCATTAAGCACGTGTCTTCTTAAGTTTTGGGTGCATTCATTCCCCTGCATTTGGTTGACTGGAGTTATACTGTGATGATGATTCTGTTTTAATTCCCGAAGTGGAACTAGCTTAATTATCCTATCATTCATATTGGAACACAATGGTCATGTCATTTCATGTTAGTTTCAGTTGCATCTCTTTGGCATCTGTTAAAGTTTTCTTTGAAAAATACTGCAAATGATATTTTGATTTTTTTCTTTTCTTTTTTTATTTTTTCATTCAAAAATTTCCACTTCCTCCCCTCCTCCCATTCCCCTCCCACTCCCCCACTCACCCTCCTCTTTCCCCCTGCAGTCCTAAGAGAGGGCAGGGTACCCTGCCCTGTGGGAGGTCCAAGGCCCTCCCCCCTCCATCCAGGCTTAGGAAGATGTGTATCCAAATAGACTAGGGTCCTAAAAAGCCAGTACATACAGTAGAAACAAGTCCCAGTGTCATTATCAATGGCTTCTCAGTCCGCCCCCATTGTGAGCCACATTCAGAGAGTCCGGTTTTTTCATATGCTCGTTCAGTCCCAGTCCAGCTGGATTTGGTGAGCTCCCATTAGATCAGGCACACTGTCTCAGTGGGTAGACCAACCCCTCGTGGTCTTGACTTCCTTGCTTATCTTCTGCCTCTTTCTGCTCTTCAACTGGACCTTTGGAGCTCAGTCCAGTGCTCTGAATTGGGTATCTGTCTCTATCTCCATCCATTATCTGAAAAAGGTTCTATGGTGATATTTGAGATATTCATCAGTGTGACTATGGGACAAGGCCAGTTCAGGCACCCTCTCCTGTGCTGCCCAACAAATGAGCTGGGGCATCCCCATGGACACCTGGGATCCCCTCTAGAGCCAAGTCTCTTGCCAACACTAAAATGGCTCCCTTAATGAAGATATCTTCTATGCTCCTATATCCGCCCTTCCTCCATCTCCACCCTCCCACTCCCCCAAGCTCTCCCCAATCCTTCCCTTATCCCTTCTCTCTCCCCCTCTCCCCTTTTCCCCACTCCACCCTCACTCCCACCCCAGGCTCCCAACTTTTGCCGGGAAATCTGTCTGCTTCCAATTTCCAGGAGGATCTATATATGTTTTTCTTTGGGTTCACCTTATTATTTGGCTTCTCTAGGCTTGTGAACTATAGGCTAAATGTCCTTTGTTTATGGCTAGAGTCCACTAATGAGTGAGTACATACCATATTCATATTTTTGTGTCTAGGTTATTTCACTCAGTAAAGTGTTTTCTGTTTCCATCCATTTGCATGCAAAATTCAAGATGTCATTGTTTTTTTTTTTTTTTTTACCACTGAGTAGTACTCTAATGCATATATATTCCATACTTTCTTTATCCATTCTTCCATTGAGGGACATCTAGGTTGTTTCCAGGTTCTGGCTATTACAAATAAAGCTGCTATGAACATAGTTGAACAAATGCTTTTGAAGTATGATTGGGCATCTCTTGGGTATATTCCCAAAGAGTGGTATTGCTGGATCTTGAGGTAAGTTGATCGAAATTTCCTGAGCAACTGCCAGACTGATTTCCAAAGTGGTTGCACAAGTTTGCATTCCCATCAGCAATGGATAAGTATACCCCTTACTCCACATTCTCTCCAGCATAGGCTGTCATTGGTGTTTTTGATTTTAGCCATGCTGACAGGTGTAAGATGGTATCTCAAAGTTGTTTTGACTTGCATTTCCCTGATCGCTAAGGAGTTTGAACATGACCTTAAGTGTCTTTTGGCCATTTGAACTTCGTCTGCTGAGAATTCTCTGTTCAGTTCAGTACCCCATTTTTTAATTGGATTAATTAGAGTTTTGATGTCCAGTTTCTTGAGTTCTTTATGTATTTTGGAGATCAGACCTTTGTCAGATGTGGGGTTGGTGAAGATCTTCTCCCATTCAGAAGGATGCCTTTTTGTCTCCAATGACAGTGGTTTTTTTTTTTTTTTGCATTAAAGAAGCTTCTCAGTGTCAGGAGTTCCCATTTAGTCAATGTTGCTCTTGTTGTCTGTGCTAGTGGGGTTATATGGAGGAATTGGTCTCCTGTGCCCATGTGTTGCAGTCTACTTCCCAGTTTCTCTTCTATCAGGTTCAGTGTGGTCAGATTCATATTGAGGTCTTTAATCCGTTTGGACTTGAGTTTTGCACATGGTGATAGATATGAATCTATTTTCATTCTTCTACAGGTTGACATCCAGTTATGCCAGCACCATTTGTTGAAGATGCTTTCTTCATTTCTTCCATTGTATAATTTTAGTTCCTTTGTCGAAAATCAGGTGTTCATAGGTTTGTGGGTTAATATCTGGGTCTTCGATTCAATTCCATTGTCTGCATCTCTGTTTTTATGCCAATACCAAGCTGTTTTCACTACTTTAGCTCTGTAATAGAGTTTGAAGTCAGCGATGGTAATGCCTCCAGAAATACCTTTATTGTACAGGAATGGTTTGGCTATCCTGGGTTTTTTGTTCTTCCATATAAAGTTGATTATTGTTCTCTCAAGGTCTGTGAAGAATTTTGTTGGGATTTTGATGGGGATTGAGTTGAATTTATAGATTGCCTTTGGTAGAACTGCTGTTTTTACTATGTTGATCCTACCCATTCAAGAGCATGGGAGATCCTTCCATTTTCTGGTATGCTCTTGAATTTCTTTCTTCAAAGCCTTAAAGTTCTTGTCAAATACATCTTTCACTTCCTTGGTTAGTGTAACCCCAGTATACTTTATGCTATTTGTGGCTATAGTGAAAGGTGAAGTTTCTCTGATTTCCCTCTCTGCTTCTCTATCCTTTGTGTATAGGAAGGCTATTGATTTTTTTTTTTGAGTTGATCTTGTATCCTGACACATCAATGAAGGTATTTTTCAGATGTAGAAGTTCTTTGGTAGAGTTTTTGGGGTCACTGATGTATACTATCTTATCATCTGCAAGTAACAAAAGTTTGACTTCTTTTCCAAATCGAATCCCCTTAATCCCCTTATTGCTATTGCTAGAACTTCAAACACTATATTGCAGAGATATGGTGAGAGTGGACAGCCTTGTCTTGTTCCTGATTTTAGTGGAATGGCTTTGAGTTTCTCTCCATTTAATTTGATATTAGCTGTTGGCTTGCTTTATATTGCTTTTATTATATTTAGATGTGATCCTTGTATCCCTAACCTCTCCAAGATCTTTATTGTAAAGGGGTGTTGAATTTTGTCAAATGCTTTTTCAGCTTCTAATGAAATAATCATTTAGTTTTTTTTCCCTTCAGTTTATTTATATGATGGATTACATTGATAGATTTTTGTATGTTGAACCAGCCCTGCATCTCTGGGATGAAGCCTACTTGATCATAATGGATAATTTTTGATGTGTTTTTGGATTCAGTTTGCCAGTATTTTATTGAGAATTTTCGCATCAGTGTTTCTGAGAGAGATCGGTCTGTAATTCTCTTTCTTGGTTGAGTCTTTGTGTGGTTTTGGTATCAGGGTAACTGTAGCTGCATGAAACCTCTTTTGTTTCTATAATGTGAGACACCATAAGGAGCATGGGTATCAACTCTTCTTGGAAGTTCTGGTAAAATTCTCTATTGTAACCATCTGGTCCTGGGCTTTTTTTGGTAGGGAGGTTTTTGATGGCAGCTTCTATTTCCTCATGACTTATAGGTCTATTTAAATTGTTCACCTGGTCTTGATTTAATTGTGGTATATGGTATTTATCTAAAAACAAGTCCATTTCTTTTACATTTTCCAACTTTGTAGCATATAAGCCTTTGTAGTAAGACCTAATTACTCTCTGAATTTCCTCAGTGTCTGTTGTTATGTCCCCCTTTTCATTTCTGATCTTGTTAATTTGCATGTTCTCTCTACCTTTTGATTAGTTTGATTAGGAACTTGTCAATCTTGTTGATTTTCTCAAAGAACCAGCTCTTTGTTTCATTGATTCTTTGGATTATTGTATGTGTTTCTATTTTGTTGATTTCAGCTCTCAGTTTGATTATTTCCAGTCTTCTACTCCTCCTGGGTGAGTCTGCTTCTTTTTTTTCTAGAGATTTCAGCTGTCCTCTTAAGTCTCTAATGTGGGCTTTCTCTGTTTTCTTTATGTGGGCACTTAGTGCTATGAATTTTCCCCTTAGCACTGCTTTCATAGTGTCCCGTAGGTTTGGGTATGTTGTGACTTTTTTGTTGTTGTTGAATTCAAGGAAGACTTTAATTTCTTTCTTTATTTCTTCCCTGACCCAGGGGTGGTTCAGTAGTTGCCTGTTCAGTTTCCATGAGTTTGTAGGCTTTCTGGGGGTAGAATTGTTGTTAAATTCTAACTTTATTCCATGTTGATCTGATAAGACACAGGTGGTTACTATTTTTTTTTTTTTTGTATCTGTGGAGGTTTGTTTTGTTATCAAGTACGTGATCAATTTTCGAGAAGGTTCCATGAGATGCTGAGAAGAAGGTATATTCTTTCCTATTTGGGTGAAATGTTCTATCGATGTCTGTTAAGTCCACTTGATTCATTACCTCTGTTAGTTTTCTTATTTCTCTGTTAGGTTTCTGTCTAGTTGACCTGTCCATTGATAAGAGAGGAGTGTTGAAGTCTCCTACCATTAGTGTGTGAGATTTGATGTGTGCTTTGAGTTCTAGTAATGTTTCTTTTATATATGTAGGTACTTTTATATTAGGGGCATAGATATTCAGGATTGGGACTTCATCCTGATGAATTGTTCCTGTTATGAGTAAAAAGTGTCCCACTTCATTTCTTCTGATTGATTTTAGTTTGAAGTCAACTTTGTTAGAAATTAGTATGGCCACACTTGCTTGTTTCTTAGGTCCATTTGATTGAAAAACCTTTTCCCAACCCTTTACTCTGAGTAAATGTCTGTCTTTTTGGTGCAGGTGTTTCTTTTTTTTCTTTTTTTTTCTTTTTATTGTTTATTTATTTATTAAAGATTTCTGCCTTCTCCCCGCCACCACCTCCCATTTCCCTCCCCCTCCCCCATCAAGTCCCCCTCCCTCATCATCCCTAAGAGTAATCCGGGTTCCCTGCCCCGTGGGAAGTCCAAGGACCACCCACCTCCATCCAGGTCTAGTAAGGTGAGCATCCAAACTGCCTAGGCTCCCACAAAGCCAGTACGTGCAGTAGGATCAAAAACCCATTGCCATTGTTCTTGAGTTCTCAGTAGTCCTCATTGTCCATTATGTTCAGCAAGTCCGGTTTTATCCCATGCTTTTTCAGACCCAGGCCAGCTGGCCTTGGTGAGTTCGTGATAGAACATCCCCATTGTCTCAGTGTGTGGGTGCACCCCTCGCGGTCCTAAGTTCCTTGCTCGTGCTCTGTCTCCTGCTCATGATTTGGACCTTGAGATTTCAGTCCGGTGCTCCAATGTGGGTCTTTGTCTCTGTCTCCTTTCATCGCCTAAATGTTTTTCTTTGGGTTCACCTTCTTAATTAGCTTCTCTAGGACCACGCATAATAGGCTCAACGTCCCCTATTCATGGCTAGAAACCAAATATGAGTGAGTACATCCCATGTTCCTCTTTTTGGGTCTGGCTCACCTCGCTCAGGATAGTGTTTTCTATTTCTGTCCATTTGCCTGCAAAATTCAGGAAGTCATTGTTTTTTACTGCTGAGTAGTACTCTAATATGTATATATTCCATACTTTCTTCATCCATTCTTCCATTGAAGGGCATCTAGGTTGTTTTTCCAGGTTCTGGCTATTACAAACAATGCTGCTATGAACATAGTTGAGCATATACTTTTGTCGTATGATAGGGCATTTCTTGGATATATTCCCAAGAGTGGTATTAGGTTTCTGTCTGATTGACCTGTCCATTGGTTAGAGAGGTGTGTTGAAGTCTCCTACTACTAGTGTGTGTGGTTTGATGTCTGCCTTGAGTTTTAGTAATATTTCTTTTACATAAGTGGGTGCTTTTATATTAGGGGTGTAGATATTCAGGATTGAGACTTCATCCTGATGAATTGTTCCTGTTATGAGTATAAAGTGTCCATCTCGATCTCTTCTGATTGATTTTAGTTTGAAGTCCGTTTTGTTAGAAATTAGTATGGCCACACCTGCTTTTTTCTTAGGACCATTTGCTTGAAAAACCTTTTCCCATCCCTTTAGTCTGAGTAGATGCCTGTCTTTGTGGTTGAGATGTGTTTCTTGCAAACAGCAGAATGTTGGATCCTGTTTTCGTATCCAATCTTTTAGTCTGTGTCTTTTTATAGGTGAATTGAGACCATTAATATTAAGTGATATTAATGACCAGTGGTTTTTTACTCTGGTTATTCCTATTGTTTTTGGTAGTAGAGTTTGTGTGTCTCCCTTCTTTGAGTCGTGCTGGTGAAGGGTCACTAGATGCCTAAGTTATTGTAGGCAGTGTTGGCTATGTTGGATTCCTTGTGTTGTGATTTTCCTTCTATTACTTTCTGTAGGGCTGGATTTGTGGCTACGTATTGTTTAAATTTGTTCTTATCCTGGAATGTCTTGTTTTCTCCATTGATAGTGAACGATAGCTTGGCTGGGTATAGTAGTTTGGGTTTGCATCCATGGTCTCTTAGTTTCTGCAGTACCTCTATCCAGGACCTTCTGGCTTTCATGGTTTCCATAGAGAAGTCAGGTGTAAGTCTGATCGGTTTACCTTTATAAGTAACTTGCCCTTTTTCCTTTGCAGCTCTTAATATTCTTTCTTTAATCTGTATATTTTGTGTTTTGATTATAATATGGGGAGGGGATGTTTTTCTTTGATCCAGTCTGTTTGGTGTTCTGTATGCTTCTTGAATATTCAAAGGAATATCTTTCTTTATGTTGGGAAAGTTTTCTTCTATAATTTTGTGAAAAATATTTTCTGGACCTTTGAGTTGTGACTCTTCTCCTTCTTGTATCCCTATTATTCTTAGGTTTGGTCTTTTTATTGTGTCCCATATTTCCTGAATGTTTTGCGACGAAACCTTGTTGGTTTTGCTGTTTTCTTTGATCAGTGCGTTTATTTTCTCTATGTTGTCTTCAGAATCTGAGATTCTTTCTTCCATCCTTTGTAGTCTGTTGATTATGCTTGTTTCTGTAGCCTCTGCTCGTTGACCTAGATTTTCTATATCCAACTGGTCCTCATTTTGTGTTTTCTTCCTTGCTTCAATTTCCGTTTTCAATTCTTGAAGTGTTTCCATTACCTGTTTGATCGTTTTTTTCTTGGTTTCCCAGGGCATCATTTACGTATTTACTCATTTCATCAAACTTTTTGTTATACTTCTCATCCATTTCTATAAGGGTGTTTTTTACATGTTGTTTCAGGGACTCTATTGCTTTCATAAAGTCAATTTTTTTCCACTTCTTCTTTGTTAGGGTGTTCAAGTCCTTGTGTTGTAATATCATTGGGTTCTGGTGTTTCCATGTTGTTTTTCATATTGTTGGGTGAATTCTTGCCTTGGCGCCTGCCCATCTCCTCCTAACAATGCTATCTAATGGGTCTTTTAAGTCAAGAACAGGTTTCCCTGCTGACCAAGGGCCCCGCTTACAAAGTGCCCTGGCTCCGTTTCCTGGCTCCAGCCGTGGGCCAAGATCGCTCTCACCACTCAGAAGGATCTTCAGGACCAGGACCAGGCTCCCCGTTTGCCCAGGACCTCATCCACAAAAGGCCTACCCCTTTGTAGGCCAGCCACCAAGACAGAGAAACTCCCACTGTCCTCTGCCCTGAGCTCCCGACCCAGTGCCCAAACAGGCTATACTGGGTGATCTCGCAGCCCCTCAGAAGTGAGGGGGAGTGGAAGAGGGCCCTGGGCACAAGCTGGGATGTGCCAGAAATAGAGAGGTCGCAGCAGAGGAGGAGCAGCCCCTGCAGAGGGTATCAGCCTTTGCAGGCCTACCAGGGGGGTGAAGGGGGTCTGAGAATGCTCCTGCTCCATTTCCTGTGTCTGGGCGCAGGCCCAGAACACTCTCCCCACTCAGGAGGGTCTTCAGGGACAGGACGCGGCTCCTCGTTCGCCCTTGGACCTCGCCAATAAAAGGCCTCCCTCTCTATAGGCCATGCCCCCCAAAAACCTACTTGATTTAACTGAGCGGGCCAGTGGTCTGCCGCTTCTGTCCGCGCGGGCTGAGGATCCGCTGCTGCCTTCCGCCGCGGGCCGGGGCTCCGCCGCTGCTGCAGTCTGCCGCGGGCCCGGGCTCCTTCAACACCGCGGAGCCTCGACCTCTCCCCAGCCGCCTTAAAGAGCTGCCGCCTATCGTCGGTCACCGCCTAAGCGTGAAGCTGCTCGGACTTGGCTGCCGGTGAGCCTGGGGAGCCGACCGGTGAGGGCTCAACTTAGTTGAGGGAAGTCTGGGCCTGAGGAGCGGTCGCGCGCAATGGCCTCTCTGCCTCGGTTGCCTGCGGCCACGCGCGAGATACAGGACCCGGGTCAGGCGAGAGTGGTGGACCTTCTCCCTAGCATCCGTGGCCAGGGGTGGGTGGCGCGGGCACTGATCCCAGCCTCAATGTATCCGCGTTCTCCTGCGACCAGCTGCAGTGGCTCCTGCTGGGACTTTCCTCTGAAGGACAGGTGCTCGGCGTGGACATCGCAGGAAAGAGCTCCCTGGTACAGTGCATCAGTCAGGTAAGCACTGCGTGCCCTGGCAGTCTTAGGGCATTTTCCCACGCTTTCTCTGGGGGAGGGGGTGTTACCAGTGCTCAGAAAACTGCATTCAGATCCTCAGCTGGGGCCCTAGTGCATACCCAGCTAGTCACTGCTTTTGGTAACTAGAACTCGCGAGATGTATGAAACGATGCAGAAAACCCTGTTTTCTTCTAGTTGAGAAACTGTCTACCCCCATTCCCACCCCATCTTACCTCTGAAAGATTGGGTCACATTAAGTTTCTAGACTCTACTGCGAATTCAGGAATTCACAATGAAAATTGGATTTTAGTATTCGGTCTTTGCTTTTCTACTCTATAATTAAGCTATTTTGAGAGTTCATTGTCAAAGTGATGTATCTTTTTATGCTTACTACCGTCACTCCCTTATCATCCCCATTTATCTCCAGAAGTTGCTCATTCATGTTTTTAAACCATTCCATTTTCCGGGTCTGGAGAAGTGCTCCAGCATTTGTAAGGTCATTGTCTGTAGAGGCGTTCCCTTGAGCTGGGATGACTCTGAGATAAATCGGTGTCATTTTGTATACCTTCATTTCTTGGGGATTTACAGACTGCATTAAGCACGTGTCTTCTTAAGTTTTGGGTGCATTCATTCCCCTGCATTTGGTTGACTGGAGTTATACTGTGATGATGATTCTGTTTTAATTCCCGAAGTGGAACTAGCTTAATTATCCTATCATTCATATTGGAACACAATGGTCTTGTCATTTCATGTTAATTTCAGTTGCATCTCTTTGGCATCTGTTAAAGTTTTCTTTGAAAAATACTGCAAATGATATTTTGATTTTTTTCTTTTCTTTTTTTTATTTTTTCATTCAAAAATTTCCACTTCCTCCCCTCCTCCCATTCCCCTCCCACTCCCCCACTCACCCTCCTCTTTCCCCCTGCAGTCCTAAGAGAGGGCAGGGTACCCTGCCCTGTGGGAGGTCCAAGGCCCTCCCCTCTCCATCCAGGCTTAGGAAGATGTGTATCCAAATAGACTAGGGTCCTAAAAAGCCAGTACATACAGTAGAAACAAGTCCCAGTGTCATTATCAATGGCTTCTCAGTCCGCCCCCATTGTGAGCCACATTCAGAGAGTCCGGTTTTTTCATATGCTCGTTCAGTCCCAGTCCAGCTGGATTTGGTGAGCTCCCATTAGATCAGGCACACTGTCTCAGTGGGTAGACCAACCCCTCGTGGTCTTGACTTCCTTGCTTATCTTCTCCCTCTTTCTGCTCTTCAACTGGACCTTTGGAGCTCAGTCCACTGCTCTGAATTGGGTATCTGTCTCTATCTCCATCCATTATCTGAAAAAGGTTCTATGGTGATATTTGAGATATTCATCAGTGTGACTATGGGACAAGGCCAGTTCAGGCACCCTCTCCTGTGCTGCCCAAGAAATGAGCTGGGGCATCCCCATGGACACCTGGGATCCCCTCTAGAGCCAAGTCTCTTGCCAACACTAAAATGGCTCCCTTAATGAAGATATCTTCTATGCTCCTATATCCGCCCTTCCTCCATCTCCACCCTCCCACTCCCCCAAGCTCTCCCCAATCCTTCCCTTATCCCTTCTCTCTCCCCCTCTCCCCTTTTCCCCACTCCACCCTCACTCCCACCCCAGGCTCCCAACTTTTGCCGGGAAATCTGTCTGCTTCCAATTTCCAGGAGGATCTATATATGTTTTTCTTTGGGTTCACCTTATTATTTGGCTTCTCTAGGCTTGTGAACTATAGGCTAAATGTCCTTTGTTTATGGCTAGAGTCCACTAATGAGTGAGTACATACCATATTCATATTTTTGTGTCTAGGTTATTTCACTCAGTAAAGTGTTTTCTGTTTCCATCCATTTGCATGCAAAATTCAAGATGTCATTGTTTTTTTTTTTTTTTACCACTGAGTAGTACTCTAATGCATATATATTCCATACTTTCTTTATCCATTCTTCCATTGAGGGACATCTAGGTTGTTTCCAGGTTCTGGCTATTACAAATAAAGCTGCTATGAACATAGTTGAACAAATGCTTTTGAAGTATGATTGGGCATCTCTTGGGTATATTCCCAAAGAGTGGTATTGCTGGATCTTGAGGTAAGTTGATCGAAATTTCCTGAGCAACTGCCAGACTGATTTCCAAAGTGGTTGCACAAGTTTGCATTCCCATCAGCAATGGATAAGTATACCCCTTACTCCACATTCTCTCCAGCATAGGCTGTCATTGGTGTTTTTGATTTTAGCCATGCTGACAGGTGTAAGATGGTATCTCAAAGTTGTTTTGACTTGCATTTCCCTGATCGCTAAGGAGTTTGAACATGACCTTAAGTGTCTTTTGGCCATTTGAACTTCGTCTGCTGAGAATTCTCTGTTCAGTTCAGTACCCCCATTTTTTAATTGGATTAATTAGAGTTTTGATGTCCAGTTTCTTGAGTTCTTTATGTATTTTGGAGATCAGACCTTTGTCAGATGTGGGGTTGGTGAAGATCTTCTCCCATTCAGAAGGATGCCTTTTTGTCTCCAATGACAGTGGTTTTTTTTTTTTTTTTTTGCATTAAAGAAGCTTCTCAGTGTCAGGAGTTCCCATTTAGTCAATGTTGCTCTTGTTGTCTGTGCTAGTGGGGTTATATGGAGGAATTGGTCTCCTGTGCCCATGTGTTGCAGTCTACTTCCCAGTTTCTCTTCTATCAGGTTCAGTGTGGTCAGATTCATATTGAGGTCTTTAATCCGTTTGGACTTGAGTTTTGCACATGGTGATAGATATGAATCTATTTTCATTCTTCTACAGGTTGACATCCAGTTATGCCAGCACCATTTGTTGAAGATGCTTTCTTCATTTCTTCCATTGTATAATTTTAGTTCCTTTGTCGAAAATCAGGTGTTCATAGGTTTGTGGGTTAATATCTGGGTCTTCGATTCAATTCCATTGTCTGCATCTCTGTTTTTATGCCAATACCAAGCTGTTTTCACTACTTTAGCTCTGTAATAGAGTTTGAAGTCAGCGATGGTAATGCCTCCAGAAATACCTTTATTGTACAGGAATGGTTTGGCTATCCTGGGTTTTTTGTTCTTCCATATAAAGTTGATTATTGTTCTCTCAAGGTCTGTGAAGAATTTTGTTGGGATTTTGATGGGGATTGAGTTGAATTTATAGATTGCCTTTGGTAGAACTGCTGTTTTTACTATGTTGATCCTACCCATTCAAGAGCATGGGAGATCCTTCCATTTTCTGGTATGCTCTTGAATTTCTTTCTTCAAAGCCTTAAAGTTCTTGTCAAATACATCTTTCACTTCCTTGGTTAGTGTAACCCCAGTATACTTTATGCTATTTGTGGCTATAGTGAAAGGTGAAGTTTCTCTGATTTCCCTCTCTGCTTCTCTATCCTTTGTGTATAGGAAGGCTATTGATTTTTTTTTTTTTGAGTTGATCTTGTATCCTGACACATCACTGAAGGTATTTATCAGCTGTAGAAGTTCTTTTGTGGAGTTTTTTGGGTCGCTTAAGTACACTATCATATCATCTGCAAATAACGCAAGTTTAACTTCTTCCTTTCCAATTCGAATCCCCTTGATCCCCTTATGTTGTCTAATGCTATTGCTAAGACTTCAAGAACTATATTGAAGAGGTATGGGGAGAGTGGACAGCCTTGGCGTGTTCCTGATTTTAGTGGGATGGCTTTAAGTTTCTCTCCGTTTAATTTGATGTTAGTTGTCAACTTGCTGTAAATAGCTTTAATTATATTTAGGTATGACCCTTTTATCCCTAATCTCTCCAAGACTTTTATCATAAAGGGATGTTGAATTTTGTCAAATGCTTTTTCAGCATCTAATGAAACTATCATATGATTTTTTTCTTTCAGTTTATTTATATGATGGATTACATTGATAGATTTGCGTATGTTAAACCAGCCCTGCATCTCTGGGATGAAGCCTACTTGATCATAATGGATAATTTTTCTAATGTGTTCTTGGATTCGGTTTGCCAGTATTTTGTTGAGGATTTTTGCATAGAACTTCATGAGTGAGATTGGCCTGTAATTCTCTTTTTTGGTTGAGTCTTTGTGTGGTTTTGGTATCAGAGTTACTGTAGCTTCATAGAAGGAATTTGGCAATGACTCTTCTGTTTCTATATTGTGAAATACATTTAGGAGTATAGGTATTAGGTCTTCTTGGAAGTTCTGGTAGATGTCCACATTGAAACCATCTGGTCCTGGACTTTTTTTGGAAGGGAGGTTTTTGATAACAGCTTCTAATTCTTCGCGACCCACAGGTCTATTTAGGGTGTTTACCTGGTCCTGGTTTAACTTTGGTATATGGTATTCATCTAAAAAAGTGTCCATTTCTTTTGCATTTTCCAGTTTTGTGGCATACAGGCTTTTGTAGTAAGATCTAATGATTTTCTGAATTTCCTCTGTGTCTGTGGTTATGTCCCCCTTTTCATTTCTGATCTTATTAATTTGCAAATTCTCTCTCTGCCGTTTGATTAGTTTGGATAGGGGTTTATCAGTCTTGTTGATTTTCTCCAGGAACCAGCTTTTTGTTTTATTGATTCTTTCAATTGTTTTCTGTGTTTCTATTTTTTTTGATTTCAGCCCTGAGTTTGATTATTTCCATTCTTCTACTCCTCTTAGGTGAGTCTGCTTCTTTTTTTTCTAGAGCTTTCAGGTGGGCTGTTAAGTCTGCAATGTGTGCTTTCTCTGTTTTCTTTAAGTGGGCACTTAGTGCTAGGAACCTCTCAGGACTGCTTTCATAGTGTCCCATAGGTTTGAGTATGTTGTGTCTTTATTTTCATTGAATTCAAGGAAGACTTTAATCTTTCTTTGTTTCTTCCTTAATCCAGGTATGGTTCAGTAGTTGACTATTCAGTTTCCATGAGTTTGTAGGCTTTCTGGGGGTAGCATTGTTGAATTCTAGCTTTAATCCATGGTGATCTGATAAGATACAGGTGGTTACAGATATTTTTTTTTTAACTGTGGATGTTTGCTTTGTTACCGAGTATGTGGTCAATTTTCGAGAAGGTTCCATGAGCTGCAGAGAAGAAGGTATATTCTTTCCTATTTGGGTGGAATATTCTATAGATGTCTGTTAAGTCCATTTGATTCATTACCTCCATTAATTCTCTTATTTCTCTGTTAGGTTTCTGTCTAATTGACCTGTCCATTGGTGAGAGAGGAGTGTTAAAGTCTCCTACTATTAATGTGTGTGGTTTGATTGCTGCCTTGAGTTTTAGCAATGTTTCTTTTACATACGTGGGTGCTTTTATATTAGGGGCATAGATATTCAGGATTGAGACTTCATCCTGATGAATTGTTCCTGTTATGAGTAGAAAATGTCCCTCTTCATTCCTTCTGATTGATTTAAGTTTGAAGTCAACTTTCTTAGAAATTAGTATGGCCACACCTGCTTGTTTCTTAGGTCCATTTACTTGATAAGCCTTATCCCAACCCTTTACTCTGAGTATGTGTCTGACTTTGTAGTTGAGGTGTGGTTTTTGTAAAAAGCAGAATGTTGGATCCTGTTTTCGTATCCAATCTCTTAGTCTGTGCCTTTTTATAGGTGAGTTGAGTCCATTGACATTAAGTGATATTAATGACCAGTGGTTGTTAACTCCGGTCATTTTTTTAGTAGTAAATTTTGTGTGTTTCCCTTCTTCGAGTTGCGCTGGTGAAGGGTTTCTAGTTGTCTGAGATATTGTGGTCAATGTTGGACTCCTTGGTTAGTGATTTTTCTTCTATTACTTTCTGTAAGGCTGGATTTGTGGCTATGTATTGTTTAAATTTGTTTTTATCCTGGAAAATTTTGTTTTCTCCACTTATAGTGAACGAAAGTTTGGCTGGGTATAGTAGTCTGGGCTTGCATCCACAGTCTCTTAGTTTCTGCAGTACATCTATCCAGGACCTTCTAGCTTTCATTGTTTCCATAGAGAAGTCAGGTGTAAGTCTGATAGGTTTACATTTATAAGTAACTTGGCCTTTTTCCTTTGCAGCTCTTAATATTCTTTCTTTGTTCTGTATGCTTTGTGTTTTGATTATTATATGGCGAGGGGATGTTTTTTTTTTACCCTTACCCAGCCCGCCCTGTAATTGTTGTAGAAGATGAGTTTAGACCTGGGATGTAACTCAGTGGTAGAATAGTCACAGTGTGGCTCCAGGCAAGAGACTTCACCTGTCTGAGCTTCCATTTATCCACCTAGCAAATGGTAATTCTATTAGTGCCTCCTTTGAAAGCTGTTATGATCAGTACATGGACAAGGCAGTGCTCAGCACAGAGGCTGCTACCATGATGTCCCTCCTTGCCACTGCTAGTGAGAGATGACTAAGTCCCTAGTGCTGAAGGACTTTCTGCAGCTTTCTTACTAACTGGAACAAGAAGAAACAGGAATTTCCTCCAGAAAGGTGACCAGGATGGACAGACAATGGGAAGGACGGGTATCCACAGCAGCACCAAGACAGCTAATGCAAAGGCTCTGTGGCCACAGACTCTGAGTCCACACGCAGGACCTTTAGAAATTAAAGCAAGGGAAAAATGGGGTCTCAGTAAAGGCAATACTAAAACTCATGGCAATTCTTTTGCCTCAGCCTCCCTAGTAATGAGATTAGAGACAGATACCACTGCACCCAGCTAAGACAAGTGTTTGTGCCATTATCATAGTGTCTCCCAATGGCTTCAACCTCTTATTGGGATGCTAGTGAAAGTGGGGACCAGGTGGATCTAGAGACAGTAGTCATGATGATAGTAAGTGAGATCTAGAGAAGATGGAGACACAGCCAAGTCTTAAGGAATCTGAGCCACCAAGAGATGAAGCCACAGATGGAAGATTTCAGTAACAAGTGGGTTTGGGAGAGACTCAGGAACCAGTGCAAACTGTCATAGTGCAGCCCCAAACTCTGACCAAAGGCCTCATTCCACACATTCGTTTTGGTCTCAGATAGTCAGCCGCATGCTCATGTATCCCAGCTTCTGTGTCAGGGATACTCCCATTATTCCATATGAGCATCTTCTGTTCTTCCAGGTCTAACACAACTTTCTAAACCATGTTCTGAGTCTCTTGGTTATAGTCCAAAAGCCAATGCAGGGAGTGAATCAGCACAAACTATACCCATTAGTCAGAAATGCCAACCATAGGGTAGAGGGCCATGGCTAGATAAGACATAAACCTAGACCCCCAGTACTGGGGGATGGAGACGGAAGTCTGAGAAACCCTAGGCAATTATAAACACATCCACCACCAGGAGGAAAACAAAGTCCTTCCCATTGTGTCACCTTTCAAAACCACAGGAGAGGATACATCATGTATGTCCAGTGAAGCAGTCCAGGCAAGAGCAGTTTCTTGCCCACATGGCTAAGGAGCCTCTTTGATGCCCATCTTCCTCTCGAAGTAGCTTGGTGCTGACAGGAGCAGATGTGTCTCACTGTCATGAAAAGTCCTAAATTTACAAAACATTTAAATGTCAAATTCTGAAGGTCTCTGGAAGATTTGAAGAATTCCTATTCATTTGAAATACTTCTCTATACATCTACGAAGAACCGGGGGTGGGAATTCTGGACAGGGTCAGCATGGTCTAGGGCCAACCCACAGGATGTGAATACAGGAATGTGGATTGGGCAGACACAAGCAAGGTTGTGGTGGGGACCCTGAGGGCCCTGACTTGCCTGAAGGTCTACATGGCATGGGCAGGGCTAAGGAGAAGGGCGGGCCTGCTGAGGCCCACCTAGGAAAAGGAAGGATAGGACATGGGCAGAGACAGGACCTGGAAGGTCAGGCTGTGCACGGGGCTCACCGGGTAGTGGGGCATTCAGGGGCAGAGTCATAGGAAGGATGAGCAAAGGGAGATGGTCAGATTGAGGACAGCAGAGGCTGTGTTCTTGTAAGCAGGACCAGCTGAAGATTGGGGTCAAGGAGAGTAGAGTAACTGAGAGGCAGGCTCAATGTAAAGAGATCAGAACGAGGGACAGTTTCAATGTAAGAAAGTTGGCCTAAGGAGTGAAGTCAATATGAACCAAAGAGCTGAGGGACAAGAGAATTATGAAGCTGGCATCGGGGCCAGGGTCAATGTGAAGAGGCCACTGATGGGCAGGATCAGTGTCGTGAGGTGGCTAAGGGACAGAGTAAATGTGAGGATGGACTGGGAAAAGGGTCAATGTGAGGATGACAGATGAGTGGTGGAGCCAGCTAGAGGAAAGACAGCCAGGCCAAGACTGGGTGAGCTTGTGGAAAACAGGGCATGCAGAAAAAGTATGAGCATTAGTTTGGGGTGGCACCAGTGGGAAGAACGATCTGGAGGCAGTGCCAACAGGGACAGGAAGGTTCAACTGCGGGCCACAGTCTAGCAAGTGGTCAGAGGAGGGGCAGTTGGCTGCTCTGTACAGGCTCCACTTTCCTAGTGAACCTGTTGGGAGCTCCTTCAAGGTTCCCATGGGATCAATGCTCGCCCCTTGCTGATTGCAGGTACCATGGAGAAAAGCCAATGTGTGGTGGCATCTGCCCAAGAACAGAGAAGCCATCACTACCACACTGCCCATCCGGCAGTCCATGTTCCGAAGTGCAGAGCCATCACTTGGGGCTTCTGCAGTGGCACTGGTAGGCCAGGAACTGCTAGGCGGGCTGGGGGCCATTAACCACCTCACAGTGCCTCTGCTTCCCACCTGTCCGGGTCTAGAGGGAGCTGCCAGGAGAGCACTGGCCCAGACACATGTCGATTAGGAAGCAGAGCCATCCCCAACACATCAAGTATGAGAACAGCTTTGCCCCTAAACCCCTGCTTGCACCAAGCCTCAGTGTATTGCCCCTGTGCAGCCGCCCAGGCCCTCTGGGCCCACAGTTTTCACACAGTGCTGTCCCCCATTGTGTGGATATGCCAAGAACATCTTAATCCAATTTCTTCCAGTGGGCAAGGCCACTGCCTCTCATCAAGGGCAGCCCACAGCTCACTCCATGGACTACATTTGTTGAAGTATTTTCACTAAAGCAATCATTCATTCCTGGGGTAAAAATAATCTACTCTATATGAATAAAGCACTGATATATACATACTGGGAATCTAGATACGGATACATAGCTTATGGAATTTCATGTTTAAGGAGATCGGCTGGTGAGATGGCTCAGTGGGTAAAGGTACTTTACTTTATGTCAAGCCTTATATTTTCCCTGGGACCCACAATGGTAGAAAGATTGAACAAACTTTTCCCAAACTATCCTCTGATCTTGATACATATGCACTCACACACCCACCACAACTAGTTTTTAAATGACTCAGAAGTCCAAGGTGAAAACGTGTCAACAGACCTGTCAGTGACATCTTGTGCCTTGGTAGTAAACACTGAATGGGTGGGTTACTTTATCTATACCCTGCCACGTGACAATGTGACTGTTCTCTGGCAAGCTGTGGTGTGCATCATCACCATGGAGAACAGCAAGAGCTCCACATAATATTTGCTGCTGTTCCCAATTTGTGGAAAAGCCTCTTCTTGTAGAGGGACAACACAGAATAGGGCTTGGGGTAGGAGACAATATTGAGTTCAAGGCCTGGACCACTTCCTGGTCATATTGCTAAATGATTGGCCAGATTTTATCCCAGCCCTCACATCAAAGGTCAGTCCACTAGATTTCCTTCTCTTCTGTTGTACAAGGCTGCTCTCTGTTTTTAGCTGCTCAGCCCCAAATTAATCACACAGAAACCATATTATTTGCAATACTGTTTAACCAATAGCTTAAGCATATTTCTGGCTAACTCATACATCTTAATTTAATCCATTTCTATTAATCTTGGGCTGATAGGGGCAGAACTTTGGTAAGCAGAGAAGACAGAACAGAATTCTGGAAGGAAGAAAGCAGAGTCAGAGAGTCGCCATGGAGCCGCCAGTGGCAGACATGCTGAATCTTTCCTGGTAATCCACTGCCAAGTGGCGCTACACAGATTAATAGAAATGGGTTAAATCAAGATGTGAGAGTTAGCCAATAAGAGGCTAGAGCTAATGGGCCAATCAGTAATTTAATTAATACAGTTTCTGTGTGGTTATTTTGGGGCTAAGCTAGCCGGGTGGCCAGGATGAACAAGCGGGCCCTCTCCCTTGTAACATACCCTGCTGTGCTATAGGATCAAAGCACTTTCCTTATTCATTAACCAATAAAGGTAACACATAGACGGAAGGATCTCCCACACCACTCTTCTTACATCAAATTGATTGTACATGGGCTACAATTCCCAGAACCGTCTTTCTCCCTGACCCAGACAGCACACAAGCACACTTAGGTTAAGTGTATTCATGATGGTCACTGCTGGCAACAGAATCAAGGGCATAGTGTCCCCAGTACTTACAGACACCCAAACACACACAGGAGCCTCCTGATGTGTATTTTCTTGCCATAAAGTTCAGTGTACCATTCCTGTTCTTTGGTCCATGTCCTATAAGCAACTAAATTATATCACTTTGTACCCCTGAGACAGAAGCTCAGATAGCCTCAACTGTGCCCTCACCCCTGACATTCCTAGGAACAGTTCCTCAGGCAGCAGGTCCTGGCTATGCGTGCCTGCACCATACTGTGTTGGCTCTTAAGGGGCGTTTGTTATTTGACAAATAGTGTCAGCGCCATCCTGGATTGGAATAAACCCTACACTGGTGTTCTTGCTTCATCTATGTATCAGCTGCCATGGAATCTCCATACCTGCCTACCTGCTACATTCATGTAAATGTGTTAGTGTTTGTTCCATTAGAGGATATGAACTTTTGTTTTTTTTCCCCCAGAAGCTATCAAAACCAAGATAGCTGGCCTCAAAGCATCACCTGAAAAGTGGGTTAAGTGAATGTGGCCATCGGGAATTTTTAACTGAACTGAGACCAATGTAAGGCCTAATCACCTCTAAAAGGTCTTCTATGTTGCCTGGATAAGTACTTCTCTTGTTTAGCTCTGAGTGTCTCCAAGGGACTGTTTTGTACCAAAGGCAGGCCATTCTCTGTGACCTGTTAAAGTATCACAACATCTTATAACATACTTTAGATGGCCTGGATGATGGACAGCTTGTCCAGGTGAGCTTTATTCTGTCATCCACACTCCTCTGAGATGTTAGCAGTCAATCCCACCACCCAGAGCCAAAGAACACACAGCACTAGCTCTCCTGTGTTCAGGCAGACACGAGCTGCAAACTAGAAGGGACCTGGCATTGTGGGCGTTTGCCCAGGCTGACAGCAGCCGGCTCTAGGAAGGGTAAATAACCTGAGAATAAGAAAAGGACTGTGAGGAGGCAGGCAGAGATTCTGGATGAATTCTTCAAGAACTCCTCAGGCCTCCAACAGTTATTTCCCATTGCCAGGATCTTTGGCATAAGGGGTCCATACAGCACAGGAGAGCAATGAAAGTCATTGTCCTGGAATACAATGCACCTTTTGTGCTGAATGTGCATATTTGGGTCTGCCTAGTGCCAAGAATAAATGGTTATGGACACAGCTCCCTCTCCCAAAGGTGGACCTGTTCTCCTTCCTTTTCCTGTCTACATGGATTGAATTTAATCTTCCTTGCTCCCTGAATGGTGAGGTGAAAAGAAGTAGGGATTTGACCACGTTCACTTCCATAATGGTCCAAGTGGTCTAGCTCTCTCAGCATCTACAAGAAGCAATGGTCTATCCTGCTATGGAGGCACATGCATTTAACACTCGGGGAGGTAGAAGCAGGAGATCTCTATGTGCTTGAAGCCATACTTAGAGAGTTCCAGAACAGTCAAGTAGAATGGATGTGTAATTCAAGAGCTAGTTTTGCAAAAGAATAAAAAAAGCAAAAGCAAGATATCAAAATATTTAAACAATATTTTCTAGAACACTTACATTCTCAGACTTCTCCTAGTTGATTTCCTAACCTCTGAGTGTACATTGCTAAGAAGTTCAGTTTGGCTATAGATGCTTGGAGTAACCACTGAGGCATGTTTTTCTTTCATGCTGACATGGTATTATTCTCTAGCCCAGGCTAGCTCTCCAAATCCAAGTCCCTCTTCCTCAGCTTTCCCAGTGTTAGGATTGTAGGCTTTCAATAGCTACACCAGCAATTTTCGACCTGATTTGTTTTTAAAGACCTAAGGCCAGGTTTCCTGAAGGCAGAAGACTCGCCTAAGATGAAGGTGCAACTATTCCATATAACAAGGCTATAGCATAATCTTTTAGTAGATGGGAAACCTCCAAGTGCACAATGTGTAGAAAGTGACAGACATTGGAGCATTGAGTCCTAAATGGGATGTTTTGATTGAACCCCTCCCCACAAGGCTCAGGGAGGTATGAGGAGAGGAGGCAGAAAACCTGTAAGAGCCCGAGGTGATGGATGAATACAAGGAAACAGTGACTTCCAGGCACAGAAGGACTGATGTACGTATGAACTCATGTAGACTGTAGCAGCAAACACAAGATTTGCACAGGTTCAATCCTGTAGTCTCAGCACTGAGAGGGGGTTACTGTGCATTTAATTCTTTGAAAATTTTGTATATTCATATAATATATTTTGGACATATTCACCCACGCCATCCTTCTTAAATTCTTCTCCTTCTTTTTAATATATATATATAATACATATATATATGTGCATGTATGTACACACATACATACAAATAAATATGTACACACACATAAATATATATATAAATTGAACACGGTGAAATATATATTATATATATATTTCACCGTGTTCAATTTCTGCTGCCAGTATATGGACAGGAATTGGGGGGTTGGGCATCCACTGAGACCTGGTTGATCAAAGGGGTTCCTATTCTCAAACTGACTCTCTTTCCCCAGAAGAGATCAACTGTCAACAGCTCCTCAGAAGCCCCGCCCCCAGTAGGGGCGTTCACTGGAGGGCATAGCTGTCTACTCAAGGTCTGAGGGCAGCGCATGCGTGGGTGGGCGGTGCTGTTGCAGGGGGAGTCAAGGAGGCCCCTGTTAAGCTTCTGGGCTCCTTCAACACCACGGAGCCTGCACCTCTCCCCAGCCAAAGAGCTGCCGCCTATCGTCGGTCACCGCCTAGGCCCGGAGCTGCTCGGACTTGGCCGCGGGTGAGCCCGGGGAGCCGACCGGTGAGGGCTCAACTTAGTTGAGGGAAGTCTGGGCCTGACGAGCGGTCGCGGGCATCGGACTCTCGGCCTCGGTTGCCCGCAGCCACGCGCGAGATGCAGGACCCGGGTCAGGCGAGAGCAACCCGAGTGGTGGACCTTCTCCCTAACATCCACGGACCCGCCTTCTCCTGCTACCAGCTTCAGTGGCTCCTGCTTGGACTTTCCTCTGATGCACAGGTGCTCGGCGGGGACAGAGCTCCCTGGTACAGTGGATCAGTCAGGTAAGCACTGCGTGCCCTGGCAGTCTTAGGGCATTTTCCCACGCTTTCTCTGGGGGAGGGGGTGTTACCAGTGCTCAGAAAACTGCATTCAGATCCTCAGCTGGGGCCCTAGTGCATACCCAGCTAGTCGCTGCTTTTGGTAAATAGAACTCGCAGGATGCATGAAACGATGTAGAAAACCCTGTGTTCTTCTAGTTGAGAAAAGTCTACCCCATTCCCCCCACATCTTTCTAGACTCTACTGTGGATTCAGGAATTCACAATGAAAATTGGATTTTAGTATTTGGTCTTTGCTTTTCTACTCTATAATTAAGCTATTTTGAGAGTTCATTGTCAAAGTGATGTATCTTTTTATGCTTACTACCGTCACTCCCTTATCATCCCCATTTATTTCCAGAAGTTGCTCATTCATGTTTTTAAACCATTCCATTTTCTGGGTCTGGAGAGGTGCTCCAGATTTTGAAAGGTCATTGTCTGTAGAGGCATTCCCATGAGCAGAGATGACTCTGAGATAAATCGGTGTCATTTTGTACACCTTCATTTCTTGGGGATTTACAGATTGCATTAAGCACATGCCTTCTCCCTGCATTTGGTTGACTGGAGTTATGCTGTGATGACGATTCTGTTTTAATTCCCGAAGTAGAACTAGCTTAATTATCCTATCATTCATATTGAAACATAATGGTCTTGTCATTTCATGTTAATTTCAGTTGCATCTCTTTGGCATCTGTTAGTTAAAGTTTTCTTTGGAAAATACTGCAAATGATATTTTGATATTTTGATTTATTTTCTTTTTTTTATTTTTCCATTCAAAAATTTCCACTTCCTCCCCTCCTCCCATTCCACTCCCACTCCCCCACTCATCCTCCTCTTTCCCCCAGCAGTCCTAAGAAAGGGCAGGGTACCCTGCCCTGTGGGAAGTTCAAGGCCCTCCCCTCTCCATCCAGGCCTAGGAAGGTGAGCATCCAAATAGACTAGGGTCCTAAAAAGCCAGTACATACAGTAGAAACAAGTCCCAGTGTCATTATCAATGGCTACTCAGTCCGCCCCCATTGTGAGCCAGATTCAGAGATTACATGCTCATTCAGTCCCAGTCCAGCTGGATTTGGTGAGCTCCCATTAGATCAGGACACTGTCTCAGTGGGTGGACCAACCCCTCACATTCTTGACTTTCTTGCTTATCTTTTCCCTCCTTCTGCTCTTCAACTGGACCTTTGGAGCTCAGTCCAGTGCTCTGATGTAGGTCTCTGTCTCTCTCTCCATCCATTGCCTGACAAAGGTTCTATGGTGATATTCGAGAAATTCATCAGTGTGACTATGGGACAAGGCCAGTTCAGGCACCATCTCCTCTACTGCCCAAGGACCTAGCTAGGGCCATCCCCGTGGACACCTGGGATCCCCTCTAGAGCCGAGTCTCTTGCCAACACTAAAATGGCTCCCTTCATGAAGATATCTTCTTCCTTGCTCCTATATCCGCCCTTCCTCCATCTCCACCCTCCCACTCCCCCAAGTTCTCCCCATTCCTTCCCTTCTCCCTTCTCTCTCCCCCTCTCCCCTTTCCCCCACCCAACCCCAATCCCACCCACATGCTCCCAACTTTTGCCTGGCAATCTTGTCTGCTTCCAATTTCCAGGAAGATCTATATATGTTTTTATTTGGGTTCACCTTATTATTTGGCTTCTCTAGGCTTGTGAACTATAGGCTAAATGTCCTTTGTTTATGGCCAGAGTCCACTAATGAGTGAGTACATACCATATTCATCTTTTTGGGTCTGGGTGATCTCACTCAGTAAAGTGTTTTCTATTTCCATCCATTTGCATGCACAATTCAAGATGTCATTGTTTTTTTTTTTGTTTGTTTTTTTTTTTTTTTTTTTTTTTTACCACTTAGTAGTACTCTAATGCATATATATTCCATACTTTCTTTATCCATTCTTCCATTGAGGGGCATCTAGGTTCTTTCCAGGTTCTGGCTATTACAAATAAAGCTGCTATGAACATAGTTGAACAAATATTTTTGGAGCGTGATTGGGCATCTCTTGGGTATATTCCCAAGAGTGGGATTGCTGGATGCTGAGGTAGGTTGATCAAAATTTCCTGAGAAACCGCCACACTGATTTCCAAAGTGGTTGCACAAGTTTGCATTCCCACCGGCAATGGATGAGTGTATCCCTTACTCCACATCCTCTCCAGCATAGGCTTTCATTGGTGTTTTTGATTTTAGCTATTCTGACAGATATAAGATGGTATCTCAAAGTTGTTTTGATTTGCATTTCCCTGATCACTAAGGAGGTTGAACTTGACCTTAAGTGTGTTTTGGCCATTTGAACTTTGTCTGCTGAGAATTCTCTGTTCAGTTCAGTACCCCATTTTTAAATTGGATTAATTAGAGTTTTGATGTCCAGTTTCTTGAGTCCTTTATATATTTTGGACATCAGACCTTTGTCTGACATGGGGTTGATGAAGATCTTCAATGACAGTGTTCTTTGCATTAAAGAGGCCTCTCAGTTTCAGGAGGTCCCATTTGTTCAATGTTGCCCTTAATGTCTGTGCTGCTGGGGTTAAATGTAGGAAGTAGTCTCCTGTGCCCATGTGTTGCAGTCTACTTCCCAAATTCTCTTCTATCAGGTTCAGTGTGGTCAGATTCATATTAAGGTCTTTAATCCATTTGGACTTGAGTTTTGTGTATGATGATAGATATGGATCTATTTTCTTTCTCCTATGGGTTGACATCCAGTTATGCCAGCACCGTTTGTTGAAGATGCTTTCTTTCTTCCATTGTATACATTTTGCTCCTTTGTCGAAAATCAGGTGTTCATAGGTTTGTGGGTTAATATCTGGGTCTTCAATTTGATTCCATTGGTCAGTATCTCTGTTTTTATGCCAATACCAAGCGGTTTTCACTACTTTAGCTCTGTAATAGAGTTTGAAGTCAAGGAGGGTAATGCCTCCAGAAATACCTTTATTGTATAGGAATGTTTTGGCTATCCTGGGTTTTTTTGTTTTTCCATATAAAGTTGATTATTGTTCTCTCAAGGTCTGTGAGGAATTTTGTTGGGATTTTGATAGGGATTGAGTTGAATTTATAGATTGCCTTTGGTAGAACTGCTGTTTTTACTATGTTGATCTTACCCATCCAAGAGCATGGGAGATCCTTCCATTTTCTGGTATCCTCTTAAATTTCTTTCTTCAAAGCCTTAAAGTTCTTGTCAAATAGATCTTACACTTTCTTGGTTAGTGTAACTCCAAGACACTCTATGCTGTTTATTTGTGGCTATCGTGAAAAGTGAAGTTTCTCTGATTTCCCTCTCTGCTTTTCTATCTTTTGTGTATAGAAAAGCTACTGATATTTTTTTTTTGAATTGATTTTGTATCCTGCCACATCACTGAAGGTATTTATCAGCTGTAGGGGTTCTTCAGTAGAGTTTTTGGAGTCACTCATGTATACTATCATATCATCTTCAAATAACAGAAGTTTGACTTCTTCCTTTTCAATTCAAATCCCCTTAATCCCCTTATGTTGTCTTATTGCTTCTCCTAGAACTTCAAGAAGTATGTTGAAGATATGTAGAGAGTTGAGAGCCTTGTCTTGTTCCTGATTTTAGTGTAATGGCTTTGAGTTTCCATTTAATTTTATATTAGCTGTTGGCTTGCTGTATATTGCTTTTATTATATTTAGATGTGATCCTTGTATCCCTAACCTCTCCCCGACCTTTATTAAATGGGTGTTGAATTTTGTCAAATGCTTTTTCAGCATCTAATGAAATGATCATATGGTTTTTTCTTTCAGTTTATTTATATGATAGATTACATTGATAGATTTTTGTATGTTGAACCAGCCCTGCATCTCTGGGATGAAGCCTACTTGATCATAATGGATAATTTTTGATGTGTTTTTGGATTCAGTTTGCCAGTATTTTATTGAGAATTTTCGCATCAGTGTTTCTGAGAGAGATCGGTCTGTAATTCTCTTTCTTGGTTGAGTCTTTGTGTGGTTTTGGTATCAGGGTAACTGTAGCTGCATGAAACCTCTTTTGTTTCTATAATGTGAGACACCATAAGGAGCATGGGTATCAACTCTTCTTGGAAGTTCTGGTAAAATTCTCTATTGTAACCATCTGGTCCTGGGCTTTTTTTGGTAGGGAGGTTTTTGATGGCAGCTTCTATTTCCTCATGACTTATAGGTCTATTTAAATTGTTCACCTGGTCTTGATTTAATTGTGGTATATGGTATTTATCTAAAAACAAGTCCATTTCTTTTACATTTTCCAACTTTGTAGCATATAAGCCTTTGTAGTAAGACCTAATTACTCTCTGAATTTCCTCAGTGTCTGTTGTTATGTCCCCCTTTTCATTTCTGATCTTGTTAATTTGCATGTTCTCTCTACCTTTTGATTAGTTTGATTAGGAACTTGTCAATCTTGTTGATTTTCTCAAAGAACCAGCTCTTTGTTTCATTGATTCTTTGGATTATTGTATGTGTTTCTATTTTGTTGATTTCAGCTCTCAGTTTGATTATTTCCAGTCTTCTACTCCTCCTGGGTGAGTCTGCTTCTTTTTTTTCTAGAGATTTCAGCTGTCCTGTTAAGTCTCTAATGTGGGCTTTCTCTGTTTTCTTTATGTGGGCACTTAGTGCTATGAATTTTCCCCTTAGCACTGCTTTCATAGTGTCCCATAGGTTTGGGTATGTTGTGACTTTTTTGTTGTTGTTGAATTCAAGGAAGACTTTAATTTCTTTCTTTATTTCTTCCCTGACCCAGGGGTGGTTCAGTAGTTGCCTGTTCAGTTTCCATGAGTTTGTAGGCTTTCTGGGGGTAGAATTGTTGTTAAATTCTAACTTTATTCCATGTTGATCTGATAAGACACAGGTGGTTACTATTTTTTTTTTTTTTTTTGTATCTGTGGAGGTTTGTTTTGTTATCAAGTACGTGATCAATTTTCGAGAAGGTTCCATGAGATGCTGAGAAGAAGGTATATTCTTTCCTATTTGGGTGAAATGTTCTATCGATGTCTGTTAAGTCCACTTGATTCATTACCTCTGTTAGTTTTCTTATTTCTCTGTTAGGTTTCTGTCTAGTTGACCTGTCCATTGATAAGAGAGGAGTGTTGAAGTCTCCTACCATTAGTGTGTGAGATTTGATGTGTGCTTTGAGTTCTAGTAATGTTTCTTTTATATATGTAGGTACTTTTATATTAGGGGCATAGATATTCAGGATTGGGACTTCATCCTGATGAATTGTTCCTGTTATGAGTAAAAAGTGTCCCACTTCATTTCTTCTGATTGATTTTAGTTTGAAGTCAACTTTGTTAGAAATTAGTATGGCCACACTTGCTTGTTTCTTAGGTCCATTTGATTGAAAAACCTTTTCCCAACCCTTTACTCTGAGTAAATGTCTGTCTTTTTGGTGCAGGTGTTTCTTTTTTTTCTTTTTTTTTTCTTTTTATTGTTTATTTATTTATTAAAGATTTCTGCCTTCTCCCCGCCACCACCTCCCATTTCCCTCCCCCTCCCCCATCAAGTCCCCCTCCCTCATCATCCCTAAGAGTAATCCGGGTTCCCTGCCCCATGGGAAGTCCAAGGACCACCCACCTCCATCCAGGTCTAGCAAGGTGAGCATCCAAACTGCCTAGGCTCCCACAAAGCCAGTACGTGCAGTAGGATCAAAAACCCATTGCCATTGTTCTTGAGTTCTCAGTAGTCCTCATTGTCCATTATGTTCAGCAAGTCCGGTTTTATCCCATGCTTTTTCAGACCCAGGCCAGCTGGCCTTGGTGAGTTCGTGATAGAACATCCCCATTGTCTCAGTGTGTGGGTGCACCCCTCGCGGTCCTAAGTTCCTTGCTCGTGCTCTGTCTCCTGCTCATGATTTGGACCTTGGGATTTCAGTCCGGTGCTCCAATGTGGGTCTTTGTCTCTGTCTCCTTTCATCGCCTAAATGTTTTTCTTTGGGTTCACCTTCTTAATTAGCTTCTCTAGGACCACGCATAATAGGCTCAACGTCCCCTATTCATGGCTAGAAACCAAATATGAGTGAGTACATCCCATGTTCCTCTTTTTGGGTCTGGCTCACCTCGCTCAGGATAGTGTTTTCTATTTCTGTCCATTTGCCTGCAAAATTCAGGAAGTCATTGCTTTTTACTGCTGAGTAGTACTCTAATATGTATATATTCCATACTTTCTTCATCCATTCTTCCATTGAAGGGCATCTAGGTTGTTTTTCCAGGTTCTGGCTATTACAAACAATGCTGCTATGAACATAGTTGAGCATATACTTTTGTCGTATGATAGGGCATTTCTTGGATATATTCCCAAGAGTGGTATTGCTGGGTCCAGGGGTAGGTGGATCCCGAAATTCCTGAGAAACCGCCACACTGTTTTCCAAAGTGGTTGCACAAGTTTGCATTCCCACCAGCAATGGATGAGTATACCCCTTTCTCCACAACCTCTCCAGCAATGGCTATCATTGGTGTTTTTTATTTTAGCCATTCTGACAGGTGTAAGATGGTATCTTAAAGTTGTCTTGATTTGCATTTCCCTGATCGCTAGGGAAGTTGAGCATGACCTTAAATGTCTTTTGGCCGTTCGCACTTCTTCTGTTGAGAATTCTCTGTTCAGTTCAGTGCCCCATTTTTTAATTGGGTTGATTAGCCCTTTACGGTCTACTTTCTTGAGTTCTCTATATATTTTGGAGATCAGACCTTTGTCTGTTGCGGGGTTGGTGAAGATCTTCTCCCAGTCAGTGGGTTGCCTTTTTGTCTTAGTGACAGTGTCCTTTGCTTTACAGAAGCTTCTCAGTCTCAGGAGGTCCCATTTATTCAATGATGCCCTTAATGTCTGTGCTGCTGGGGTTGTATGTAGGAAGTGTTCTCCTGTGCCCATGTGTTGTAGAGTACTTCCCACTTTCTCTTCTGTCAGGTTCAGTGTGTTCGGACTGATATTGAGGTCTTTAATCCATTTGGATTTGAGTTTTGAGTATGGTGATAGATATGGATCTATTTTTATTCTTCTACAGGCTGACATCCAGTTTTGCCAGCACCATTTGTTAAAGATGCTTTCTTTCTTCCATTGAATACTTTTATCTCCTTTATCAAAAATCAGGTGTTCATAGGTTTGTGGGTTAAAGCTAGTGTCTTCTATTCGATTCCATTGGTCGACTTCTCTGTTTCTATGCCAATACCAAGCTGTTTTCAATACTGTAGCTCTGTAATAGAGTTTGAAGTCAGGGATGGTAATGCCCCCAGACAATCCTTTATTGTATAAGATTGTTTTGGCTATCCTGGGTTTTTTGTTTTTCCATATAAAGTTGATTATTGTCTTTTCCAGATCTGTGAAGAATTTTGATGGGATTTTGATGGGGATTGCGTTGAATCTATAGATTGCTTTTGGTAGAATTGCCATTTTTACTATGTTGATCCTCCCAATCCAAGAGCAAGGGAGGTCCTTCCATTTTCTGGTGTCCTCTTCAATTTCTTTCTTCAAAGCCTTAAAGTTCTTGCCAAATAGATCTTTCACTTCCTTGGTCAGAGTTACCCCAAGGTATTTTATGCTATTTGTGGCTATCGTGAAAGGTGATGCTTCTCTGATTTCCCTCTCTGCTTCCTTATCCTTAGTGTATAGGAAGGCAACTGATTTTTTGGAGTTGATTTTGTAACCTGCCACATTACCAAAGGTGTTTATCAGCTGTAGGAGTTCTTTGGTAGAGTTTTTGGGGTCGCTTATGTATACTATCATATCATCTGCAAATAATGAAAGCTTAACTTCTTCCTTTCCAATATGGATCCCCTTGATCCCCTTATGTTGTCTTATTGCTATTGCTAGAACTTCAAGCACTATATTGAAGAGGTATGGAGAGAGTGGACATCCTTGTCGTGTTCCTGATTTTAGTGGGATGGCTTTGAGTTTTTCTCCGTTTAATTTAATGTTGGCTGTCGGCTTGCTGTAAATAGCTTTTATTATATTTAGGTATGATCCTTTTATCCCTAATCTCTCCAAGACCTTCATCATAAAGGGGTGTTGAATTTTGTCGAATGCTTTTTCAGCATCTAATGAAATGATCATATGGTTTTTTTCTTTCAGTTTATTTATATGGTGGATTACATTGATAGATTTGCGTATGTTGAACCAGCCCTGCATCTCTGGGATGAAGCCTACTTGATCATAATGGATAATTTTTCTGATGTGTTCTTGGATTCGGTTTGCCAGTATTTTATTGAGGATTTTTGCATCGATGTTCATGAGTGAGATAGGCCTGTCATTCTCTTTCTTGGTTGGGTCTTTGTGTGGTTTTGGTATCAGGGTAACTGTAGCTTCATAAAAGGAATTTGGCAATGACTCTTCTGTTTCTATATTGTGAAATACATTAAGAAGTATAGGTATTAGCTCTTCTTGGAAGGTCTGGTAGAATTCTGCATTGAAACCATCTGGTCCTGGGCTTTTTTTGGAAGGGAGATTTTTGATAACCATTTCTAATTCTTTGCAACTAACCGGTCTATTTAGCTCGTTCACCTGTTCTTGGTTTCGCTTTGGTATATGGTCCTTATCTAAAAATATGTCCATTTCTTTTGCATTTTCCAGTTTTGTGGCATACAGGCTTTTGTAGTAAGATCTAATGATTGTCTGAATTTCCTCTGTGTCTGTGGTTATGTCCCCCTCTTCATTTCTGATCTTATTTATTTGCGTGTTCTCTCTCTGTCATTTAATTAGTTTGGAAAGAGGTTTGTCGATTTTGTTGATTTTTCTCTAAGAACCAACTTTTTGTTTCATTGATTCTTTGGACTGTTTTCTGTGTTTCTATTTTGTTGATTTCCGCCCTCAGTTCGATTATTTCCAGTCTTGTACTACTCCTGGGTGCTTCTGCTTCTTTTTTTTTTTAGAGTTTTCAGGTGTGCTGAAAAGTCCCCAATGTACGCTTTCTCCGTTTTCTTTAAGTGGGCACTTAGTGCTATGAACTTTCCTCTGAGCACAGCTTTCATCGTGTCCCATAGGTTTGAGTATGTTGTCTCTTTATTTTCATTAAATTCAAGGAAGACTTTAATTTCTTTCTTAATTTCTTCCTTGACCCAGGTGTGGTTCAGTAGTTGACTGTTCAGTTTCCATGAGTTTGTAGGCTTTTTGGGGGTAGCATTGTTGTTGCCCTCTAACTTTAATCCGTGGTGATCTGATAAGACACAGGAGGACACTGATATTTTTTTGTATCTGTGGAGGTTTCCTTTGTTACCCAGTATGTGGTCAATTTTCGAGAAGGTTCCATGAGCTGCAGAGAAGAAGGTATATTCTTTCCTATTTGGGTGGAGTATTCTATAGATGTCGGTTAAGTCCATTTGCTTCATTACGTCCAACAATTCTCTTAAGTCTCTATTAGGTTTCTGTCTGATTGACCTGTCCATTGGTTAGAGAGGTGTGTTGAAGTCTCCTACTACTAGTGTGTGTGGTTTGATGTCTGCCTTGAGTTTTAGTAATATTTCTTTTACATAAGTGGGTGCTTTTATATTAGGGGTGTAGATATTCAGGATTGAGACTTCATCCTGATGAATTGTTCCTGTTATGAGTATAAAGTGTCCATCTCGATCTCTTCTGATTGATTTTAGTTTGAAGTCCGTTTTGTTAGAAATTAGTATGGCCACACCTGCTTTTTTCTTAGGACCATTTGCTTGAAAAACCTCTTCCCATCCCTTTAGTCTGAGTAGATGCCTGTCTTTGTGGTTGAGATGTGTTTCTTGCAAACAGCAGAATGTTGGATCCTGTTTTCGTATCCAATCTTTTAGTCTGTGTCTTTTTATAGGTGAATTGAGACCATTAATATTAAGTGATATTAATGACCAGTGTTTTTTTACTCTGGTTATTCCTATTGTTTTTGGTAGTAGAGTTTGTGTGTCTCCCTTCTTTGAGTCGTGCTGGTGAAGGGTCACTAGATGCCTAAGTTATTGTAGGCAGTGTTGGCTATGTTGGATTCCTTGTGTTGTGATTTTCCTTCTATTACTTTCTGTAGGGCTGGATTTGTGGCTACGTATTGTTTAAATTTGTTCTTATCCTGGAATGTCTTGTTTTCTCCATTGATAGTGAACGATAGCTTGGCTGGGTATAGTAGTTTGGGTTTGCATCCATGGTCTCTTAGTTTCTGCAGTACCTCTATCCAGGACCTTCTGGCTTTCATGGTTTCCATAGAGAAGTCAGGTGTAAGTCTGATCGGTTTACCTTTATAAGTAACTTGCCCTTTTTCCTTTGCAGCTCTTAATATTCTTTCTTTAATCTGTATATTTTGTGTTTTGATTATAATATGGGGAGGGGATGTTTTTCTTTGATCCAGTCTGTTTGGTGTTCTGTATGCTTCTTGAATATTCAAAGGAATATCTTTCTTTATGTTGGGAAAGTTTTCTTCTATAATTTTGTGAAAAATATTTTCTGGACCTTTGAGTTGTGACTCTTCTCCTTCTTGTATCCCTATTATTCTTAGGTTTGGTCTCTTTATTGTGTCCCATATTTCCTGAATGTTTTGCGACGAAACCTTGTTGGTTTTGCTGTTTTCTTTGATCAGTGCGTTTATTTTCTCTATGTTGTCTTCAGAATCTGAGATTCTTTCTTCCATCCTTTGTAGTCTGTTGATTATGCTTGTTTCTGTAGCCTCTGCTCGTTGACCTAGATTTTCTATATCCAACTGGTCCTCATTTTGTGTTTTCTTCCTTGCTTCAATTTCCGTTTTCAATTCTTGAAGTGTTTCCATTACCTGTTTGATCGTTTTTTTCTTGGTTTCCCAGGGCATCATTTACGTATTTACTCATTTCATCAAACTTTTTGTTATACTTCTCATCCATTTCTATAAGGGTGTTTTTTACATGTTGTTTCAGGGACTCTATTGCTTTCATAAAGTCAATTTTTTTCCACTTCTTCTTTGTTAGGGTGTTCAAGTCCTTGTGTTGTAAGATCATTGGGTTCTGGTGTTTCCATGTTGTTTTTCATATTGTTGGGTGAATTCTTGCCTTGGCGCCTGCCCATCTCCTCCTAACAATGCTATCTAATGGGTCTTTTAAGTCAAGAACAGGTTTCCCTGCTGACCAAGGGCCCCGCTTACAAAGTGCCCTGGCTCCGTTTCCTGGCTCCAGCCGTGGGCCAAGATCGCTCTCACCACTCAGAAGGATCTTCAGGACCAGGACCAGGCTCCCCGTTTGCCCAGGACCTCATCCACAAAAGGCCTACCCCTTTGTAGGCCAGCCACCAAGACAGAGAAACTCCCACTGTCCTCTGCCCTGAGCTCCCGACCCAGTGCCCAAACAGGCTATACTGGGTGATCTTGCAGCCCCTCAGAAGGGAGGGGGAGTGGAAGAGGGCCCTGGGCGCAAGCTGGGATGTGCCAGAAATAGAGAGGTCGCAGCAGAGGAGGAGCAGCCCCTGCAGAGGGTATCAGCCTTTGCAGGCCTACCAGGGGGGTGAAGGGGGTCTGAGAATGCTCCCGCTCCATTTCCTGTGTCCGGGCGCAGGCCCAGAACACTCTCCCCACTCAGGAGGGTCTTCAGGGACAGGACGCGGCTCCTCGTTCGCCCTTGGACCTCGCCAATAAAAGGCCTCCCTCTCTACAGGCCAGGCCCCCCAAAAACCTACTTGATTTAACTGAGCGGGCCAGTGGTCTGCCGCTTCTGTCCGCGCGGGCTGAGGATCCGCTGCTGCCTTCCGCCGCGGGCCGGGGCTCCGCCGCTGCTGCAGTCCGCCGCGGGCCCGGGCTCCTTCAACACCGCGGAGCCTCGACCTCTCCCCAGCCGCCTTAAAGAGCTGCCGCCTATCGTCGGTCACCCCCTAAGCGTGAAGCTGCTCGGACTTGGCTGCCGGTGAGCCTGGGGAGCCGACCGGTGAGGGCTCAACTTAGTTGAGGGAAGTCTGGGCCTGAGGAGCGGTCGCGCGCAATGGCCTCTCTGCCTCGGTTGCCTGCGGCCACGCGCGAGATACAGGACCCGGGTCAGGCGAGAGTGGTGGACCTTCTCCCTAGCATCCGTGGCCAGGGGTGGGTGGCGCGGGCACTGATCCCAGCCTCCATGTATCCGCGTTCTCCTGCGACCAGCTGCAGTGGCTCCTGCTGGGACTTTCCTCTGAAGGACAGGTGCTCGGCGTGGACATCGCAGGAAAGAGCTCCCTGGTACAGTGCATCAGTCAGGTAAGCACTGCGTGCCCTGGCAGTCTTAGGGCATTTTCCCACGCTTTCTCTGGGGGAGGGGGTGTTACCAGTGCTCAGAAAACTGCATTCAGATCCTCAGCTGGGGCCCTAGTGCATACCCAGCTAGTCACTGCTTTTGGTAACTAGAACTCGCGAGATGTATGAAACGATGCAGAAAACCCTGTTTTCTTCTAGTTGAGAAACTGTCTACCCCCATTCCCACCCCATCTTACCTCTGAAAGATTGGGTCACATTAAGTTTCTAGACTCTACTGCGAATTCAGGAATTCACAATGAAAATTGGATTTTAGTATTCGGTCTTTGCTTTTCTACTCTATAATTAAGCTATTTTGAGAGTTCATTGTCAAAGTGATGTATCTTTTTATGCTTACTACCGTCACTCCCTTATCATCCCCATTTATCTCCAGAAGTTGCTCATTCATGTTTTTAAACCATTCCATTTTCCGGGTCTGGAGAAGTGCTCCAGCATTTGTAAGGTCATTGTCTGTAGAGGCGTTCCCTTGAGCTGGGATGACTCTGAGATAAATCGGTGTCATTTTGTATACCTTCATTTCTTGGGGATTTACAGACTGCATTAAGCACGTGTCTTCTTAAGTTTTGGGTGCATTCATTCCCCTGCATTTGGTTGACTGGAGTTATACTGTGATGATGATTCTGTTTTAATTCCCGAAGTGGAACTAGCTTAATTATCCTATCATTCATATTGGAACACAATGGTCATGTCATTTCATGTTAATTTCAGTTGCATCTCTTTGGCATCTGTTAAAGTTTTCTTTGAAAAATACTGCAAATGATATTTTGATTTTTTTCTTTTCTTTTTTTTATTTTTTCATTCAAAAATTTCCACTTCCTCCCCTCCTCCCATTCCCCTCCCACTCCCCCACTCACCCTCCTCTTTCCCCCTGCAGTCCTAAGAGAGGGCAGGGTACCCTGCCCTGTGGGAGGTCCAAGGCCCTCCCCCCTCCATCCAGGCTTAGGAAGATGTGTATCCAAATAGACTAGGGTCCTAAAAAGCCAGTACATACAGTAGAAACAAGTCCCAGTGTCATTATCAATGGCTTCTCAGTCCGCCCCCGTTGTGAGCCACATTCAGAGAGTCCGGTTTTTTCATATGCTCGTTCAGTCCCAGTCCAGCTGGATTTGGTGAGCTCCCATTAGATCAGGCACACTGTCTCAGTGGGTAGACCAACCCCTCGTGGTCTTGACTTCCTTGCTTATCTTCTCCCTCTTTCTGCTCTTCAACTGGACCTTTGGAGCTCAGTCCAGTGCTCTGAATTGGGTATCTGTCTCTATCTCCATCCATTATCTGAAAAAGGTTCTATGGTGATATTTGAGATATTCATCAGTGTGACTATGGGACAAGGCCAGTTCAGGCACCCTCTCCTGTGCTGCCCAAGAAATGAGCTGGGGCATCCCCATGGACACCTGGGATCCCCTCTAGAGCCAAGTCTCTTGCCAACACTAAAATGGCTCCCTTAATGAAGATATCTTCTATGCTCCTATATCCGCCCTTCCTCCATCTCCACCCTCCCACTCCCCCAAGCTCTCCCCAATCCTTCCCTTATCCCTTCTCTCTCCCCCTCTCCCCTTTTCCCCACTCCACCCTCACTCCCACCCCAGGCTCCCAACTTTTGCCGGGAAATCTGTCTGCTTCCAATTTCCAGGAGGATCTATATATGTTTTTCTTTGGGTTCACCTTATTATTTGGCTTCTCTAGGCTTGTGAACTATAGGCTAAATGTCCTTTGTTTATGGCTAGAGTCCACTAATGAGTGAGTACATACCATATTCATATTTTTGTGTCTAGGTTATTTCACTCAGTAAAGTGTTTTCTGTTTCCATCCATTTGCATGCAAAATTCAAGATGTCATTGTTTTTTTTTTTTTTTACCACTGAGTAGTACTCTAATGCATATATATTCCATACTTTCTTTATCCATTCTTCCATTGAGGGACATCTAGGTTGTTTCCAGGTTCTGGCTATTACAAATAAAGCTGCTATGAACATAGTTGAACAAATGCTTTTGAAGTATGATTGGGCATCTCTTGGGTATATTCCCAAAGAGTGGTATTGCTGGATCTTGAGGTAAGTTGATCGAAATTTCCTGAGCAACTGCCAGACTGATTTCCAAAGTGGTTGCACAAGTTTGCATTCCCATCAGCAATGGATAAGTATACCCCTTACTCCACATTCTCTCCAGCATAGGCTGTCATTGGTGTTTTTGATTTTAGCCATGCTGACAGGTGTAAGATGGTATCTCAAAGTTGTTTTGACTTGCATTTCCCTGATCGCTAAGGAGTTTGAACATGACCTTAAGTGTCTTTTGGCCATTTGAACTTCGTCTGCTGAGAATTCTCTGTTCAGTTCAGTACCCCATTTTTTAATTGGATTAATTAGAGTTTTGATGTCCAGTTTCTTGAGTTCTTTATGTATTTTGGAGATCAGACCTTTGTCAGATGTGGGGTTGGTGAAGATCTTCTCCCATTCAGAAGGATGCCTTTTTGTCTCCAATGACAGTGGTTTTTTTTTTTTTTTTGCATTAAAGAAGCTTCTCAGTGTCAGGAGTTCCCATTTAGTCAATGTTGCTCTTGTTGTCTGTGCTAGTGGGGTTATATGGAGGAATTGGTCTCCTGTGCCCATGTGTTGCAGTCTACTTCCCAGTTTCTCTTCTATCAGGTTCAGTGTGGTCAGATTCATATTGAGGTCTTTAATCCGTTTGGACTTGAGTTTTGCACATGGTGATAGATATGAATCTATTTTCATTCTTCTACAGGTTGACATCCAGTTATGCCAGCACCATTTGTTGAAGATGCTTTCTTCATTTCTTCCATTGTATAATTTTAGTTCCTTTGTCGAAAATCAGGTGTTCATAGGTTTGTGGGTTAATATCTGGGTCTTCGCTTCAATTCCATTGTCTGCATCTCTGTTTTTATGCCAATACCAAGCTGTTTTCACTACTTTAGCTCTGTAATAGAGTTTGAAGTCAGCGATGGTAATGCCTCCAGAAATACCTTTATTGTACAGGAATGGTTTGGCTATCCTGGGTTTTTTGTTCTTCCATATAAAGTTGATTATTGTTCTCTCAAGGTCTGTGAAGAATTTTGTTGGGATTTTGATGGGGATTGAGTTGAATTTATAGATTGCCTTTGGTAGAACTGCTGTTTTTACTATGTTGATCCTACCCATTCAAGAGCATGGGAGATCCTTCCATTTTCTGGTATGCTCTTGAATTTCTTTCTTCAAAGCCTTAAAGTTCTTGTCAAATACATCTTTCACTTCCTTGGTTAGTGTAACCCCAGTATACTTTATGCTATTTGTGGCTATAGTGAAAGGTGAAGTTTCTCTGATTTCCCTCTCTGCTTCTCTATCCTTTGTGTATAGGAAGGCTATTGATTTTTTTTTTTTTTGAGTTGATCTTGTATCCTGACACATCACTGAAGGTATTTATCAGCTGTAGAAGTTCTTTTGTGGAGTTTTTTGGGTCGCTTAAGTACACTATCATATCATCTGCAAATAACGCAAGTTTAACTTCTTCCTTTCCAATTCGAATCCCCTTGATCCCCTTATGTTGTCTAATGCTATTGCTAAGACTTCAAGAACTATATTGAAGAGGTATGGGGAGAGTGGACAGCCTTGGCGTGTTCCTGATTTTAGTGGGATGGCTTTAAGTTTCTCTCTGTTTAATTTGATGTTAGTTGTCAACTTGCTGTAAATAGCTTTAATTATATTTAGGTATGACCCTTTTATCCCTAATCTCTCCAAGACTTTTATCATAAAGGGATGTTGAATTTTGTCAAATGCTTTTTCAGCATCTAATGAAACTATCATATGATTTTTTTCTTTCAGTTTATTTATATGATGGATTACATTGATAGATTTGCGTATGTTAAACCAGCCCTGCATCTCTGGGATGAAGCCTACTTGATCATAATGGATAATTTTTCTAATGTGTTCTTGGATTCGGTTTGCCAGTATTTTGTTGAGGATTTTTGCATAGAACTTCATGAGTGAGATTGGCCTGTAATTCTCTTTTTTGGTTGAGTCTTTGTGTGGTTTTGGTATCAGAGTTACTGTAGCTTCATAGAAGGAATTTGGCAATGACTCTTCTGTTTCTATATTGTGAAATACATTTAGGAGTATAGGTATTAGGTCTTCTTGGAAGTTCTGGTAGATGTCCACATTGAAACCATCTGGTCCTGGACTTTTTTTGGAAGGGAGGTTTTTGATAACAGCTTCTAATTCTTCGCGACCCACAGGTCTATTTAGGGTGTTTACCTGGTCCTGGTTTAACTTTGGTATATGGTATTCATCTAAAAAATGTCCATTTCTTTTGCATTTTCCAGTTTTGTGGCATACAGGCTTTTGTAGTAAGATCTAATGATTTTCTGAATTTCCTCTGTGTCTGTGGTTATGTCCCCCTTTTCATTTCTGATCTTATTAATTTGCAAATTCTCTCTCTGCCATTTGATTAGTTTGGATAGGGGTTTATCAGTCTTGTTGATTTTCTCCAGGAACCAGCTTTTTGTTTTATTGATTCTTTCAATTGTTTTCTGTGTTTCTATTTTTTTGATTTCAGCCCTGAGTTTGATTATTTCCATTCTTCTACTCCTCTTAGGTGAGTCTGAATTTCTTTCTTCAAAGCCTTAAAGTTCTTGTCAAATACATCTTTCACTTCCTTGGTTAGTGTAACCCCAGTATACTTTATGCTATTTGTGGCTATAGTGAAAGGTGAAGTTTCTCTGATTTCCCTCTCTGCTTCTCTATCCTTTGTGTATAGGAAGGCTATTGATTTTTTTTTTTTTGAGTTGATCTTGTATCCTGACACATCACTGAAGGTATTTTTCAGATGTAGAAGTTCTTTGGTAGAGTTTTTGGGGTCACTGATGTATACTATCTTATCATCTGCAAATAACAAAAGTTTGACTTCTTTTCCAAATCGAATCCCCTTAATCCCCTTATTGCTATTGCTAGAACTTCAAACACTATATTGCAGAGATATGGTGAGAGTGGACAGCCTTGTCTTGTTCCTGATTTTAGTGGAATGGCTTTGAGTTTCTCTCCATTTAATTTGATATTAGCTGTTGGCTTGCTTTATATTGCTTTTATTATATTTAGATGTGATCCTTGTATCCCTAACCTCTCCAAGATCTTTATTGTAAAGGGGTGTTGAATTTTGTCAAATGCTTTTTCAGCTTCTAATGAAATAATCATTTAGTTTTTTTTCCCTTCAGTTTATTTATATGATGGATTACATTGATAGATTTTTGTATGTTGAACCAGCCCTGCATCTCTGGGATGAAGCCTACTTGATCATAATGGATAATTTTTGATGTGTTTTTGGATTCAGTTTGCCAGTATTTTATTGAGAATTTTCGCATCAGTGTTTCTGAGAGAGATCGGTCTGTAATTCTCTTTCTTGGTTGAGTCTTTGTGTGGTTTTGGTATCAGGGTAACTGTAGCTGCATGAAACCTCTTTTGTTTCTATAATGTGAGACACCATAAGGAGCATGGGTATCAACTCTTCTTGGAAGTTCTGGTAAAATTCTCTATTGTAACCATCTGGTCCTGGGCTTTTTTTGGTAGGGAGGTTTTTGATGGCAGCTTCTATTTCCTCATGACTTATAGGTCTATTTAAATTGTTCACCTGGTCTTGATTTAATTGTGGTATATGGTATTTATCTAAAAACAAGTCCATTTCTTTTACATTTTCCAACTTTGTAGCATATAAGCCTTTGTAGTAAGACCTAATCATCTCTGAATTTCCTCAGTGTCTGTTGTTATGTCCCCCTTTTCATTTCTGATCTTGTTAATTTGCATGTTCTCTCTACCTTTTGATTAGTTTGATTAGGAACTTGTCAATCTTGTTGATTTTCTCAAAGAACCAGCTCTTTGTTTCATTGATTCTTTGGATTATTGTATGTGTTTCTATTTTGTTGATTTCAGCTCTCAGTTTGATTATTTCCAGTCTTCTACTCCTCCTGGGTGAGTCTGCTTCTTTTTTTTCTAGAGATTTCAGCTGTCCTGTTAAGTCTCTAATGTGGGCTTTCTCTGTTTTCTTTATGTGGGCACTTAGTGCTATGAATTTTCCCCTTAGCACTGCTTTCATAGTGTCCCATAGGTTTGGGTATGTTGTGACTTTTTTGTTGTTGTTGAATTCAAGGAAGACTTTAATTTCTTTCTTTATTTCTTCCCTGACCCAGGGGTGGTTCAGTAGTTGCCTGTTCAGTTTCCATGAGTTTGTAGGCTTTCTGGGGGTAGAATTGTTGTTAAATTCTAACTTTATTCCATGTTGATCTGATAAGACACAGGTGGTTACTATTTTTTTTTTTTTTTGTATCTGTGGAGGTTTGTTTTGTTATCAAGTACGTGATCAATTTTCGAGAAGGTTCCATGAGATGCTGAGAAGAAGGTATATTCTTTCCTATTTGGGTGAAATGTTCTATCGATGTCTGTTAAGTCCACTTGATTCATTACCTCTGTTAGTTTTCTTATGTCTCTGTTAGGTTTCTGTCTAGTTGACCTGTCCATTGATAAGAGAGGAGTGTTGAAGTCTCCTACCATTAGTGTGTGAGATTTGATGTGTGCTTTGAGTTCTAGTAATGTTTCTTTTATATATGTAGGTACTTTTATATTAGGGGCATAGATATTCAGGATTGGGACTTCATCCTGATGAATTGTTCCTGTTATGAGTAAAAAGTGTCCCACTTCATTTCTTCTGATTGATTTTAGTTTGAAGTCAACTTTGTTAGAAATTAGTATGGCCACACTTGCTTGTTTCTTAGGTCCATTTGATTGAAAAACCTTTTCCCAACCCTTTACTCTGAGTAAATGTCTGTCTTTTTGGTGCAGGTGTTTCTTTTTTTTCTTTTTTTTTCTTTTTATTGTTTATTTATTTATTAAAGATTTCTGCCTTCTCCCCGCCACCACCTCCCATTTCCCTCCCCCTCCCCCATCAAGTCCCCCTCCCTCATCATCCCTAAGAGTAATCCGGGTTCCCTGCCCCGTGGGAAGTCCAAGGACCACCCACCTCCATCCAGGTCTAGTAAGGTGAGCATCCAAACTGCCTAGGCTCCCACAAAGCCAGTACGTGCAGTAGGATCAAAAACCCATTGCCATTGTTCTTGAGTTCTCAGTAGTCCTCATTGTCCATTATGTTCAGCAAGTCCGGTTTTATCCCATGCTTTTTCAGACCCAGGCCAGCTGGCCTTGGTGAGTTCGTGATAGAACATCCCCATTGTCTCAGTGTGTGGGTGCACCCCTCGCGGTCCTAAGTTCCTTGCTCGTGCTCTGTCTCCTGCTCATGATTTGGACCTTGGGATTTCAGTCCGGTGCTCCAATGTGGGTCTTTGTCTCTGTCTCCTTTCATCGCCTAAATGTTTTTCTTTGGGTTCACCTTCTTAATTAGCTTCTCTAGGACCACGCATAATAGGCTCAACGTCCCCTATTCATGGCTAGAAACCAAATGTGAGTGAGTACATCCCATGTTCCTCTTTTTGGGTCTGGCTCACCTCGCTCAGGATAGTGTTTTCTATTTCTGTCCATTTGCCTGCAAAATTCAGGAAGTCATTGCTTTTTACTGCTGAGTAGTACTCTAATATGTATATATTCCATACTTTCTTCATCCATTCTTCCATTGAAGGGCATCTAGGTTGTTTTTCCAGGTTCTGGCTATTACAAACAATGCTGCTATGAACATAGTTGAGCATATACTTTTGTCGTATGATAGGGCATTTCTTGGATATATTCCCAAGAGTGGTATTAGGTTTCTGTCTGATTGACCTGTCCATTGGTTAGAGAGGTGTGTTGAAGTCTCCTACTACTAGTGTGTGTGGTTTGATGTCTGCCTTGAGTTTTAGTAATATTTCTTTTACATAAGTGGGTGCTTTTATATTAGGGGTGTAGATATTCAGGATTGAGACTTCATCCTGATGAATTGTTCCTGTTATGAGTATAAAGTGTCCATCTCGATCTCTTCTGATTGATTTTAGTTTGAAGTCCGTTTTGTTAGAAATTAGTATGGCCACACCTGCTTTTTTCTTAGGACCATTTGCTTGAAAAACCTCTTCCCATCCCTTTAGTCTGAGTAGATGCCTGTCTTTGTGGTTGAGATGTGTTTCTTGCAAACAGCAGAATGTTGGATCCTGTTTTCGTATCCAATCTTTTAGTCTGTGTCTTTTTATAGGTGAATTGAGACCATTAATATTAAGTGATATTAATGACCAGTGGTTTTTTACTCTGGTTATTCCTATTGTTTTTGGTAGTAGAGTTTGTGTGTCTCCCTTCTTTGAGTCGTGCTGGTGAAGGGTCACTAGATGCCTAAGTTATTGTAGGCAGTGTTGGCTATGTTGGATTCCTTGTGTTGTGATTTTCCTTCTATTACTTTCTGTAGGGCTGGATTTGTGGCTACGTATTGTTTAAATTTGTTCTTATCCTGGAATGTCTTGTTTTCTCCATTGATAGTGAACGATAGCTTGGCTGGGTATAGTAGTTTGGGTTTGCATCCATGGTCTCTTAGTTTCTGCAGTACCTCTATCCAGGACCTTCTGGCTTTCATGGTTTCCATAGAGAAGTCAGGTGTAAGTCTGATCGGTTTACCTTTATAAGTAACTTGCCCTTTTTCCTTTGCAGCTCTTAATATTCTTTCTTTAATCTGTATATTTTGTGTTTTGATTATAATATGGGGAGGGGATGTTTTTCTTTGATCCAGTCTGTTTGGTGTTCTGTATGCTTCTTGAATATTCAAAGGAATATCTTTCTTTATGTTGGGAAAGTTTTCTTCTATAATTTTGTGAAAAATATTTTCTGGACCTTTGAGTTGTGACTCTTCTCCTTCTTGTATCCCTATTATTCTTAGGTTTGGTCTCTTTATTGTGTCCCATATTTCCTGAATGTTTTGCGACGAAACCTTGTTGGTTTTGCTGTTTTCTTTGATCAGTGCGTTTATTTTCTCTATGTTGTCTTCAGAATCTGAGATTCTTTCTTCCATCCTTTGTAGTCTGTTGATTATGCTTGTTTCTGTAGCCTCTGCTCGTTGACCTAGATTTTCTATATCCAACTGGTCCTCATTTTGTGTTTTCTTCCTTGCTTCAATTTCCGTTTTCAATTCTTGAACTGTTTCCATTACCTGTTTGATCGTTTTTTTCTTGGTTTCCCAGGGCATCATTTACGTATTTACTCATTTCATCAAACTTTTTGTTATACTTCTCATCCATTTCTATAAGGGTGTTTTTTACATGTTGTTTCAGGGACTCTATTGCTTTCATAAAGTCAATTTTTTTCCACTTCTTCTTTGTTAGGGTGTTCAAGTCCTTGTGTTGTAAGATCATTGGGTTCTGGTGTTTCCATGTTGTTTTTCATATTGTTGGGTGAATTCTTGCCTTGGCGCCTGCCCATCTCCTCCTAACAATGCTATCTAATGGGTCTTTTAAGTCAAGAACAGGTTTCCCTGCTGACCAAGGGCCCCGCTTACAAAGTGCCCTGGCTCCGTTTCCTGGCTCCAGCCGTGGGCCAAGATCGCTCTCACCACTCAGAAGGATCTTCAGGACCAGGACCAGGCTCCCCGTTTGCCCAGGACCTCATCCACAAAAGGCCTACCCCTTTGTAGGCCAGCCACCAAGACAGAGAAACTCCCACTGTCCTCTGCCCTGAGCTCCCGACCCAGTGCCCAAACAGGCTATACTGGGTGATCTCGCAGCCCCTCAGAAGGGAGGGGGAGTGGAAGAGGGCCCTGGGCACAAGCTGGGATGTGCCAGAAATAGAGAGGTCGCAGCAGAGGAGGAGCAGCCCCTGCAGAGGGTATCAGCCTTTGCAGGCCTACCAGGGGGGTGAAGGGGGTCTGAGAATGCTCCCGCTCCATTTCCTGTGTCCGGGCGCAGGCCCAGAACACTCTCCCCACTCAGGAGGGTCTTCAGGGACAGGACGCGGCTCCTCGTTCGCCCTTGGACCTCGCCAATAAAAGGCCTCCCTCTCTACAGGCCAGGCCCCCCAAAAACCTACTTGATTTAACTGAGCGGGCCAGTGGTCTGCCGCTTCTGTCCGCGCGGGCTGAGGATCCGCTGCTGCCTTCCGCCTCGGGCCGGGGCTCCGCCGCTGCTGCAGTCCGCCGCGGGCCCGGGCTCCTTCAACACCGCGGAGCCTCGACCTCTCCCCAGCCGCCTTAAAGAGCTGCCGCCTATCGTCGGTCACCGCCTAAGCGTGAAGCTGCTCGGACTTGGCTGCCGGTGAGCCTGGGGAGCCGACCGGTGAGGGCTCAACTTAGTTGAGGGAAGTCTGGGCCTGAGGAGCGGTCGCGCGCAATGGCCTCTCTGCCTCGGTTGCCTGCGGCCACGCGCGAGATACAGGACCCGGGTCAGGCGAGAGTGGTGGACCTTCTCCCTAGCATCCGTGGCCAGGGGTGGGTGGCGCGGGCACTGATCCCAGCCTCCATGTATCCGCCTTCTCCTGCTACCAGCTGCAGTGGCTCCTGCTGGGACTTTCCTCTGAAGGACAGGTGCTAGGCGTGGACATCACAGGAAAGAGCTCCCTGGTACAGTGCATCAGTCAGGTAAGCACTGCGTGCCCTGGCAGTCTTAGGGCATTTTCCCACGCTTTCTCTGGGGGAGGGGGTGTTACCAGTGCTCAGAAAACTGCATTCAGATCCTCAGCTGGGGCCCTAGTGCATACCCAGCTAGTCACTGCTTTTGGTAACTAGAACTCGCGAGATGTATGAAACGATGCAGAAAACCCTGTTTTCTTCTAGTTGAGAAACTGTCTACCCCCATTCCCACCCCATCTTACCTCTGAAAGATTGGGTCACATTAAGTTTCTAGACTCTACTGCGAATTCAGGAATTCACAATGAAAATTGGATTTTAGTATTCGGTCTTTGCTTTTCTACTCTATAATTAAGCTATTTTGAGAGTTCATTGTCAAAGTGATGTATCTTTTTATGCTTACTACCGTCACTCCCTTATCATCCCCATTTATCTCCAGAAGTTGCTCATTCATGTTTTTAAACCATTCCATTTTCCGGGTCTGGAGAAGTGCTCCAGCATTTGTAAGGTCATTGTCTGTAGAGGCGTTCCCTTGAGCTGGGATGACTCTGAGATAAATCGGTGTCATTTTGTATACCTTCATTTCTTGGGGATTTACAGACTGCATTAAGCACGTGTCTTCTTAAGTTTTGGGTGCATTCATTCCCCTGCATTTGGTTGACTGGAGTTATACTGTGATGATGATTCTGTTTTAATTCCCGAAGTGGAACTAGCTTAATTATCCTATCATTCATATTGGAACACAATGGTCATGTCATTTCATGTTAATTTCAGTTGCATCTCTTTGGCATCTGTTAAAGTTTTCTTTGAAAAATACTGCAAATGATATTTTGATTTTTTTCTTTTCTTTTTTTTATTTTTTCATTCAAAAATTTCCACTTCCTCCCCTCCTCCCATTCCCCTCCCACTCCCCCACTCACCCTCCTCTTTCCCCCTGCAGTCCTAAGAGAGGGCAGGGTACCCTGCCCTGTGGGAGGTCCAAGGCCCTCCCCCCTCCATCCAGGCTTAGGAAGATGTGTATCCAAATAGACTAGGGTCCTAAAAAGCCAGTACATACAGTAGAAACAAGTCCCAGTGTCATTATCAATGGCTTCTCAGTCCGCCCCCGTTGTGAGCCACATTCAGAGAGTCCGGTTTTTTCATATGCTCGTTCAGTCCCAGTCCAGCTGGATTTGGTGAGCTCCCATTAGATCAGGCACACTGTCTCAGTGGGTAGACCAACCCCTCGTGGTCTTGACTTCCTTGCTTATCTTCTCCCTCTTTCTGCTCTTCAACTGGACCTTTGGAGCTCAGTCCACTGCTCTGAATTGGGTATCTGTCTCTATCTCCATCCATTATCTGAAAAAGGTTCTATGGTGATATTTGAGATATTCATCAGTGTGACTATGGGACAAGGCCAGTTCAGGCACCCTCTCCTGTGCTGCCCAAGAAATGAGCTGGGGCATCCCCATGGACACCTGGGATCCCCTCTAGAGCCAAGTCTCTTGCCAACACTAAAATGGCTCCCTTAATGAAGATATCTTCTATGCTCCTATATCCGCCCTTCCTCCATCTCCACCCTCCCACTCCCCCAAGCTCTCCCCAATCCTTCCCTTATCCCTTCTCTCTCCCCCTCTCCCCTTTTCCCCACTCCACCCTCACTCCCACCCCAGGCTCCCAACTTTTGCCGGGAAATCTGTCTGCTTCCAATTTCCAGGAGGATCTATATATGTTTTTCTTTGGGTTCACCTTATTATTTGGCTTCTCTAGGCTTGTGAACTATAGGCTAAATGTCCTTTGTTTATGGCTAGAGTCCACTAATGAGTGAGTACATACCATATTCATATTTTTGTGTCTAGGTTATTTCACTCAGTAAAGTGTTTTCTGTTTCCATCCATTTGCATGCAAAATTCAAGATGTCATTGTTTTTTTTTTTTTTTTTTTACCACTGAGTAGTACTCTAATGCATATATATTCCATACTTTCTTCATCCATTCTTCCATTGAGGGACATCTAGGTTGTTTCCAGGTTCTGGCTATTACAAATAAAGCTGCTATGAACATAGTTGAACAAATGCTTTTGAAGTATGATTGGGCATCTCTTGGGTATATTCCCAAAGAGTGGTATTGCTGGATCTTGAGGTAAGTTGATCGAAATTTCCTGAGCAACTGCCAGACTGATTTCCAAAGTGGTTGCACAAGTTTGCATTCCCATCAGCAATGGATAAGTATACCCCTTACTCCACATTCTCTCCAGCATAGGCTGTCATTGGTGTTTTTGATTTTAGCCATGCTGACAGGTGTAAGACGGTATCTCAAAGTTGTTTTGACTTGCATTTCCCTGATCGCTAAGGAGTTTGAACATGACCTTAAGTGTCTTTTGGCCATTTGAACTTCGTCTGCTGAGAATTCTCTGTTCAGTTCAGTACCCCATTTTTTAATTGGATTAATTAGAGTTTTGATGTCCAGTTTCTTGAGTTCTTTATGTATTTTGGAGATCAGACCTTTGTCAGATGTGGGGTTGGTGAAGATCTTCTCCCATTCAGAAGGATGCCTTTTTGTCTCCAATGACAGTGGTTTTTTTTTTTTTTTGCATTAAAGAAGCTTCTCAGTGTCAGGAGTTCCCATTTAGTCAATGTTGCTCTTGTTGTCTGTGCTAGTAGGGTTATATGGAGGAATTGGTCTCCTGTGCCCATGTGTTGCAGTCTACTTCCCAGTTTCTCTTCTATCAGGTTCAGTGTGGTCAGATTCATATTGAGGTCTTTAATCCGTTTGGACTTGAGTTTTGCACATGGTGATAGATATGAATCTATTTTCATTCTTCTACAGGTTGACATCCAGTTATGCCAGCACCATTTGTTGAAGATGCTTTCTTCATTTCTTCCATTGTATAATTTTAGTTCCTTTGTCGAAAATCAGGTGTTCATAGGTTTGTGGGTTAATATCTGGGTCTTCGATTCAATTCCATTGTCTGCATCTCTGTTTTTATGCCAATACCAAGCTGTTTTCACTACTTTAGCTCTGTAATAGAGTTTGAAGTCAGCGATGGTAATGCCTCCAGAAATACCTTTATTGTACAGGAATGGTTTGGCTATCCTGGGTTTTTTGTTCTTCCATATAAAGTTGATTATTGTTCTCTCAAGGTCTGTGAGGAATTTTGTTGGGATTTTGATGGGGATTGAGTTGAATTTATAGATTGCCTTTGGTAGAACTGCTGTTTTTACTATGTTGATCCTACCCATTCAAGAGCATGGGAGATCCTTCCATTTTCTGGTATGCTCTTGAATTTCTTTCTTCAAAGCCTTAAAGTTCTTGTCAAATACATCTTTCACTTCCTTGGTTAGTGTAACCCCAGTATACTTTATGCTATTTGTGGCTATAGTGAAAGGTGAAGTTTCTCTGATTTCCCTCTCTGCTTCTCTATCCTTTGTGTATAGGAAGGCTATTGATTTTTTTTTTTTTGAGTTGATCTTGTATCCTGACACATCACTGAAGGTATTTTTCAGATGTAGAAGTTCTTTGGTAGAGTTTTTGGGGTCACTGATGTATACTATCTTATCATCTGCAAATAACAAAAGTTTGACTTCTTTTCCAAATCGAATCCCCTTAATCCCCTTATTGCTATTGCTAGAACTTCAAACACTATATTGCAGAGATATGGTGAGAGTGGACAGCCTTGTCTTGTTCCTGATTTTAGTGGAATGGCTTTGAGTTTCTCTCCATTTAATTTGATATTAGCTGTTGGCTTGCTTTATATTGCTTTTATTATATTTAGATGTGATCCTTGTATCCCTAACCTCTCCAAGATCTTTATTGTAAAGGGGTGTTGAAGTTTGTCAAATGCTTTTTCAGCTTCTAATGAAATAATCATTTAGTTTTTTTTTCCTTCAGTTTATTTATATGATGGATTACATTGATAGATTTTTGTATGTTGAACCAGCCCTGCATCTCTGGGATGAAGCCTACTTGATCATAATGGATAATTTTTGATGTGTTTTTGGATTCAGTTTGCCAGTATTTTATTGAGAATTTTCGCATCAGTGTTTCTGAGAGAGATTGGTCTGTAATTCTCTTTCTTGGTTGAGTCTTTGTGTGGTTTTGGTATCAGGGTAATGTGAGACACCATAAGGAGCATGGGTATCAACTCTTCTTGGAAGTTCTGGTAAAATTCTCTATTGTAACCATCTGGTCCTGGGCTTTTTTTGGTAGGGAGGTTTTTGATGGCAGCTTCTATTTCCTCATGACTTATAGGTCTATTTAAATTGTTCACCTGGTCTTGATTTAATTGTGGTATATGGTATTTATCTAAAAACAAGTCCATTTCTTTTACATTTTCCAACTTTGTAGCATATAAGCCTTTGTAGTAAGACCTAATTACTCTCTGAATTTCCTCAGTGTCTGTTGTTATGTCCCCCTTTTCATTTCTGATCTTGTTAATTTGCATGTTCTCTCTACCTTTTGATTAGTTTGATTAGGAACTTGTCAATCTTGTTGATTTTCTCAAAGAACCAGCTCTTTGTTTCATTGATTCTTTGGATTATTGTATGTGTTTCTATTTTGTTGATTTCAGCTCTCAGTTTGATTATTTCCAGTCTTCTACTCCTCCTGGGTGAGTCTGCTTCTTTTTTTTCTAGAGATTTCAGCTGTCCTGTTAAGTCTCTAATGTGGGCTTTCTCTGTTTTCTTTATGTGGGCACTTAGTGCTATGAATTTTCCCCTTAGCACTGCTTTCATAGTGTCCCATAGGTTTGGGTATGTTGTGACTTTTTTGTTGTTGTTGAATTCAAGGAAGACTTTAATTTCTTTCTTTATTTCTTCCCTGACCCAGGGGTGGTTCAGTAGTTGCCTGTTCAGTTTCCATGAGTTTGTAGGCTTTCTGGGGGTAGAATTGTTGTTAAATTCTAACTTTATTCCATGTTGATCTGATAAGACACAGGTGGTTACTATTTTTTTTTTTTTTTGTATCTGTGGAGGTTTGTTTTGTTATCAAGTACGTGATCAATTTTCGAGAAGGTTCCATGAGATGCTGAGAAGAAGGTATATTCTTTCCTATTTGGGTGAAATGTTCTATCGATGTCTGTTAAGTCCACTTGATTCATTACCTCTGTTAGTTTTCTTATTTCTCTGTTAGGTTTCTGTCTAGTTGACCTGTCCATTGATAAGAGAGGAGTGTTGAAGTCTCCTACCATTAGTGTGTGAGATTTGATGTGTGCTTTGAGTTCTAGTAATGTTTCTTTTATATATGTAGGTACTTTTATATTAGGGGCATAGATATTCAGGATTGGGACTTCATCCTGATGAATTGTTCCTGTTATGAGTAAAAAGTGTCCCACTTCATTTCTTCTGATTGATTTTAGTTTGAAGTCAACTTTGTTAGAAATTAGTATGGCCACACTTGCTTGTTTCTTAGGTCCATTTGATTGAAAAACCTTTTCCCAACCCTTTACTCTGAGTAAATGTCTGTCTTTTTGGTGCAGGTGTTTCTTTTTTTTCTTTTTTTTTCTTTTTATTGTTTATTTATTTATTAAAGATTTCTGCCTTCTCCCCGCCACCACCTCCCATTTCCCTCCCCCTCCCCCATCAAGTCCCCCTCCCTCATCATCCCTAAGAGTAATCCGGGTTCCCTGCCCCGTGGGAAGTCCAAGGACCACCCACCTCCATCCAGGTCTAGTAAGGTGAGCATCCAAACTGCCTAGGCTCCCACAAAGCCAGTACGTGCAGTAGGATCAAAAACCCATTGCCATTGTTCTTGAGTTCTCAGTAGTCCTCATTGTCCATTATGTTCAGCAAGTCCGGTTTTATCCCATGCTTTTTCAGACCCAGGCCAGCTGGCCTTGGTGAGTTCGTGATAGAACATCCCCATTGTCTCAGTGTGTGGGTGCACCCCTCGCGGTCCTAAGTTCCTTGCTCGTGCTCTGTCTCCTGCTCATGATTTGGACCTTGAGATTTCAGTCCGGTGCTCCAATGTGGGTCTTTGTCTCTGTCTCCTTTCATCGCCTAAATGTTTTTCTTTGGGTTCACCTTCTTAATTAGCTTCTCTAGGACCACGCATAATAGGCTCAACGTCCCCTATTCATGGCTAGAAACCAAATATGAGTGAGTACATCCCATGTTCCTCTTTTTGGGTCTGGCTCACCTCGCTCAGGATAGTGTTTTCTATTTCTGTCCATTTGCCTGCAAAATTCAGGAAGTCATTGCTTTTTACTGCTGAGTAGTACTCTAATATGTATATATTCCATACTTTCTTCATCCATTCTTCCATTGAAGGGCATCTAGGTTGTTTTTCCAGGTTCTGGCTATTACAAACAATGCTGCTATGAACATAGTTGAGCATATACTTTTGTCGTATGATAGGGCATTTCTTGGATATATTCCCAAGAGTGGTATTGCTGGGTCCAGGGGTAGGTGGATCCCGAAATTCCTGAGAAACCGCCACACTGTTTTCCAAAGTGGTTGCACAAGTTTGCATTCCCACCAGCAATGGATGAGTATACCCCTTTCTCCACAACCTCTCCAGCAATGGCTATCATTGGTGTTTTTTATTTTAGCCATTCTGACAGGTGTAAGATGGTATCTTAAAGTTGTCTTGATTTGCATTTCCCTGATCGCTAGGGAAGTTGAGCATGACCTTAAATGTCTTTTGGCCGTTCGCACTTCTTCTGTTGAGAATTCTCTGTTCAGTTCAGTGCCCCATTTTTTAATTGGGTTGATTAGCCCTTTACGGTCTACTTTCTTGAGTTCTCTATATATTTTGGAGATCAGACCTTTGTCTGTTGCGGGGTTGGTGAAGATCTTCTCCCAGTCAGTGGGTTGCCTTTTTGTCTTAGTGACAGTGTCCTTTGCTTTACAGAAGCTTCTCAGTCTCAGGAGGTCCCATTTATTCAATGATGCCCTTAATGTCTGTGCTGCTGGGGTTGTATGTAGGAAGTGTTCTCCTGTGCCCATGTGTTGTAGAGTACTTCCCACTTTCTCTTCTGTCAGGTTCAGTGTGTTCGGACTGATATTGAGGTCTTTAATCCATTTGGATTTGAGTTTTGAGTATGGTGATAGATATGGATCTATTTTTATTCTTCTACAGGCTGACATCCAGTTTTGCCAGCACCATTTGTTAAAGATGCTTTCTTTCTTCCATTGAATACTTTTATCTCCTTTATCAAAAATCAGGTGTTCATAGGTTTGTGGGTTAAAGCTAGTGTCTTCTATTCGATTCCATTGGTCGACTTCTCTGTTTCTATGCCAATACCAAGCTGTTTTCAATACTGTAGCTCTGTAATAGAGTTTGAAGTCAGGGATGGTAATGCCCCCAGACAATCCTTTATTGTATAAGATTGTTTTGGCTATCCTGGGTTTTTTGTTTTTCCATATAAAGTTGATTATTGTCTTTTCCAGATCTGTGAAGAATTTTGATGGGATTTTGATGGGGATTGCGTTGAATCTATAGATTGCTTTTGGTAGAATTGCCATTTTTACTATGTTGATCCTCCCAATCCAAGAGCAAGGGAGGTCCTTCCATTTTCTGGTGTCCTCTTCAATTTCTTTCTTCAAAGACTTAAAGTTCTTGCCAAATAGATCTTTCACTTCCTTGGTCAGAGTTACCCCAAGGTATTTTATGCTATTTGTGGCTATCGTGAAAGGTGATGCTTCTCTGATTTCCCTCTCTGCTTCCTTATCCTTAGTGTATAGGAAGGCAACTGATTTTTTGGAGTTGATTTTGTAACCTGCCACATTACCAAAGGTGTTTATCAGCTGTAGGAGTTCTTTGGTAGAGTTTTTGGGGTCGCTTATGTATACTATCATATCATCTGCAAATAATGAAAGCTTAACTTCTTCCTTTCCAATATGGATCCCCTTGATCCCCTTATGTTGTCTTATTGCTATTGCTAGAACTTCAAGCACTATATTGAAGAGGTATGGAGAGAGTGGACATCCTTGTCGTGTTCCTGATTTTAGTGGGATGGCTTTGAGTTTTTCTCCGTTTAATTTAATGTTGGCTGTCGGCTTGCTGTAAATAGCTTTTATTATATTTAGGTATGATCCTTTTATCCCTAATCTCTCCAAGACCTTCATCATAATGGGGTGTTGAATTTTGTCGAATGCTTTTTCAGCATCTAATGAAATGATCATATGGTTTTTTTCTTTCAGTTTATTTATATGGTGGATTACATTGATAGATTTGCGTATGTTGAACCAGCCCTGCATCTCTGGGATGAAGCCTACTTGATCATAATGGATAATTTTTCTGATGTGTTCTTGGATTCGGTTTGCCAGTATTTTATTGAGGATTTTTGCATCGATGTTCATGAGTGAGATAGGCCTGTCATTCTCTTTCTTGGTTGGGTCTTTGTGTGGTTTTGGTATCAGGGTAACTGTAGCTTCATAAAAGGAATTTGGCAATGACTCTTCTGTTTCTATATTGTGAAATACATTAAGAAGTATAGGTATTAGCTCTTCTTGGAAGGTCTGGTAGAATTCTGCATTGAAACCATCTGGTCCTGGGCTTTTTTTGGAAGGGAGATTTTTGATAACCATTTCTAATTCTTTGCAACTAACCGGTCTATTTAGCTCGTTCACCTGTTCTTGGTTTCGCTTTGGTATATGGTCCTTATCTAAAAATATGTCCATTTCTTTTGCATTTTCCAGTTTTGTGGCATACAGGCTTTAGTAGTAAGGTCTAATGATTGTCTGAATTTCCTCTGTGTCTGTGGTTATGTCCCCCTCTTCATTTCTGATCTTATTTATTTGCGTGTTCTCTCTCTGTCATTTAATTAGTTTGGAAAGAGGTTTGTCGATTTTGTTGATTTTTCTCTAAGAACCAACTTTTTGTTTCATTGATTCTTTGGACTGTTTTCTGTGTTTCTATTTTGTTGATTTCCGCCCTCAGTTCGATTATTTCCAGTCTTGTACTACTCCTGGGTGCTTCTGCTTCTTTTTTTTTTTAGAGTTTTCAGGTGTGCTGTCAAGTCCCCAATGTACGCTTTCTCCGTTTTCTTTAAGTGGGCACTTAGTGCTATGAACTTTCCTCTGAGCACAGCTTTCATCGTGTCCCATAGGTTTGAGTATGTTGTCTCTTTATTTTCATTAAATTCAAGGAAGACTTTAATTTCTTTCTTAATTTCTTCCTTGACCCAGGTGTGGTTCAGTAGTTGACTGTTCAGTTTCCATGAGTTTGTAGGCTTTTTGGGGGTAGCATTGTTGTTGCCCTCTAACTTTAATCCGTGGTGATCTGATAAGACACAGGAGGACACTGATATTTTTTTGTATCTGTGGAGGTTTCCTTTGTTACCCAGTATGTGGTCAATTTTCGAGAAGGTTCCAAGAGCTGCAGAGAAGAAGGTATATTCTTTCCTATTTGGGTGGAGTATTCTATAGATGTCGGTTAAGTCCACTTGCTTCATTACGTCCAACAATTCTCTTAAGTCTCTATTAGGTTTCTGTCTGATTGACCTGTCCATTGGTTAGAGAGGTGTGTTGAAGTCTCCTACTACTAGTGTGTGTGGTTTGATGTCTGCCTTGAGTTTTAGTAATATTTCTTTTACATAAGTGGGTGCTTTTATATTAGGGGTGTAGATATTCAGGATTGAGACTTCATCCTGATGAATTGTTCCTTCATGATTATAAAGTGTCCATCTCGATCTCTTCTGATTGATTTTAGTTTGAAGTCCGTTTTGTTAGAAATTAGTATGGCCACACCTGCTTTTTTCTTAGGACCATTTGCTTGAAAAACCTTTTCCCATCCCTTTAGTCTGAGTAGATGCCTGTCTTTGTGGTTGAGATGTGTTTCTTGCAAACAGCAGAATGTTGGATCCTGTTTTCGTATCCAATCTTTTAGTCTGTGTCTTTTTATAGGTGAATTGAGACCATTAATATTAAGTGATATTAATGACCAGTGGTTTTTTACTCTGGTTATTCCTATTGTTTTTGGTAGTAGAGTTTGTGTGTCTCCCTTCTTTGAGTCGTGCTGGTGAAGGGTCACTAGATGCCTAAGTTATTGTAGGCAGTGTTGGCTATGTTGGATTCCTTGTGTTGTGATTTTCCTTCTATTACTTTCTGTAGGGCTGGATTTGTGGCTACGTATTGTTTAAATTTGTTCTTATCCTGGAATGTCTTGTTTTCTCCATTGATAGTGAACGATAGCTTGGCTGGGTATAGTAGTTTGGGTTTGCATCCATGGTCTCTTAGTTTCTGCAGTACCTCTATCCAGGACCTTCTGGCTTTCATGGTTTCCATAGAGAAGTCAGGTGTAAGTCTGATCGGTTTACCTTTATAAGTAACTTGCCCTTTTTCCTTTGCAGCTCTTAATATTCTTTCTTTAATCTGTATATTTTGTGTTTTGATTATAATATGGGGAGGGGATGTTTTTCTTTGATCCAGTCTGTTTGGTGTTCTGTATGCTTCTTGAATATTCAAAGGAATATCTTTCTTTATGTTGGGAAAGTTTTCTTCTATAATTTTGTGAAAAATATTTTCTGGACCTTTGAGTTGTGACTCTTCTCCTTCTTGTATCCCTATTATTCTTAGGTTTGGTCTCTTTATTGTGTCCCATATTTCCTGAATGTTTTGCGACGAAACCTTGTTGGTTTTGCTGTTTTCTTTGATCAGTGCGTTTATTTTCTCTATGTTGTCTTCAGAATCTGAGATTCTTTCTTCCATCCTTTGTAGTCTGTTGATTATGCTTGTTTCTGTAGCCTCTGCTCGTTGACCTAGATTTTCTATATCCAACTGGTCCTCATTTTGTGTTTTCTTCCTTGCTTCAATTTCCGTTTTCAATTCTTGAACTGTTTCCATTACCTGTTTGATCGTTTTTCTCTTGGTTTCCCAGGGCATCATTTACGTATTTACTCATTTCATCAAACTTTTTGTTATACTTCTCATCCATTTCTATAAGGGTGTTTTTTACATGTTGTTTCAGGGACTCTATTGCTTTCATAAAGTCAATTTTTTTCCACTTCTTCTTTGTTAGGGTGTTCAAGTCCTTGTGTTGTAAGATCATTGGGTTCTGGTGTTTCCATGTTGTTTTTCATATTGTTGGGTGAATTCTTGCCTTGGCGCCTGCCCATCTCCTCCTAACAATGCTATCTAATGGGTCTTTTAAGTCAAGAACAGGTTTCCCTGCTGACCAAGGGCCCCGCTTACAAAGTGCCCTTGCTCCTTTGTTTCCTGGCTCCAGCCGTGGGCCAAGATCGCTCTCACCACTCAGAAGGATCTTCAGGACCAGGACCAGGCTCCCCGTTTGCCCAGGACCTCATCCACAAAAGGCCTACCCCTTTGTAGGCCAGCCACCAAGACAGAGAAACTCCCACTGTCCTCTGCCCTGAGCTCCCGACCCAGTGCCCAAACAGGCTATACTGGGTGATCTCGCAGCCCCTCAGAAGTGAGGGGGAGTGGAAGAGGGCCCTGGGCACAAGCTGGGATGTGCCAGAAATAGAGAGGTCGCAGCAGAGGAGGAGCAGCCCCTGCAGAGGGTATCAGCCTTTGCAGGCCTACCAGGGGGGTGAAGGGGGTCTGAGAATGCTCCCGCTCCATTTCCTGTGTCCGGGCGCAGGCCCAGAACACTCTCCCCACTCAGGAGTGTCTTCAGGGACAGGACGCGGCTCCTCGTTCGCCCTTGGACCTCGCCAATAAAAGGCCTCCCTCTCTACAGGCCAGGCCCCCCAAAAACCTACTTGATTTAACTGAGCGGGCCAGTTGTCTGCCGCTTCTGTCCGCGCGGGCTGAGGATCCGCTGCTGCCTTCCGCCGCGGGCCGGGGCTCCGCCGCTGCTGCAGTCCGCCGCGGGCCCGGGCTCCTTCAACACCGCGGAGCCTCGACCTCTCCCCAGCCGCCTTAAAGAGCTGCCGCCTATCGTCGGTCACCGCCTAAGCGTGAAGCTGCTGGGACTTGGCTGCCGGTGAGCCTGGGGAGCGACCGGTGAGGGCTCAACTTAGTTGAGGGAAGTCTGGGCCTGAGGAGCGGTCGCGCGCAATGGCCTCTCTGCCTCGGTTGCCTGCGGCCACGCGCGAGATACAGGACCCGGGTCAGGCGAGAGTGGTGGACCTTCTCCCTAGCATCCGTGGCCAGGGGTGGGTGGCGCGGGCACTGATCCCAGCCTCCATGTATCCGCGTTCTCCTGCGACCAGCTGCAGTGGCTCCTGCTGGGACTTTCCTCTGAAGGACAGGTGCTCGGCGTGGACATCGCAGGAAAGAGCTCCCTGGTACAGTGCATCAGTCAGGTAAGCACTGCGTGCCCTGGCAGTCTTAGGGCATTTTCCCACGCTTTCTCTGGGGGAGGGGGTGTTACCAGTGCTCAGAAAACTGCATTCAGATCCTCAGCTGGGGCCCTAGTGCATACCCAGCTAGTCACTGCTTTTGGTAACTAGAACTCGCGAGATGTATGAAACGATGCAGAAAACCCTGTTTTCTTCTAGTTGAGAAACTGTCTACCCCCATTCCCACCCCATCTTACCTCTGAAAGATTGGGTCACATTAAGTTTCTAGACTCTACTGCGAATTCAGGAATTCACAATGAAAATTGGATTTTAGTATTCGGTCTTTGCTTTTCTACTCTATAATTAAGCTATTTTGAGAGTTCATTGTCAAAGTGATGTATCTTTTTATGCTTACTACCGTCACTCCCTTATCATCCCCATTTATCTCCAGAAGTTGCTCATTCATGTTTTTAAACCATTCCATTTTCCGGGTCTGGAGAAGTGCTCCAGCATTTGTAAGGTCATTGTCTGTAGAGGCGTTCCCTTGAGCTGGGATGACTCTGAGATAAATCGGTGTCATTTTGTATACCTTCATTTCTTGGGGATTTACAGACTGCATTAAGCACGTGTCTTCTTAAGTTTTGGGTGCATTCATTCCCCTGCATTTGGTTGACTGGAGTTATACTGTGATGATGATTCTGTTTTAATTCCCGAAGTGGAACTAGCTTAATTATCCTATCATTCATATTGGAACACAATGGTCATGTCATTTCATGTTAATTTCAGTTGCATCTCTTTGGCATCTGTTAAAGTTTTCTTTGAAAAATACTGCAAATGATATTTTGATTTTTTTCTTTTCTTTTTTTTATTTTTTCATTCAAAAATTTCCACTTCCTCCCCTCCTCCCATTCCCCTCCCACTCCCCCACTCACCCTCCTCTTTCCCCCTGCAGTCCTAAGAGAGGGCAGGGTACCCTGCCCTGTGGGAGGTCCAAGGCCCTCCCCCCTCCATCCAGGCTTAGGAAGATGTGTATCCAAATAGACTAGGGTCCTAAAAAGCCAGTACATACAGTAGAAACAAGTCCCAGTGTCATTATCAATGGCTTCTCAGTCCGCCCCCATTGTGAGCCACATTCAGAGAGTCCGGTTTTTTCATATGCTCGTTCAGTCCCAGTCCAGCTGGATTTGGTGAGCTCCCATTAGATCAGGCACACTGTCTCAGTGGGTAGACCAACCCCTCGTGGTCTTGACTTCCTTGCTTATCTTCTCCCTCTTTCTGCTCTTCAACTGGACCTTTGGAGCTCAGTCCAGTGCTCTGAATTGGGTATCTGTCTCTATCTCCATCCATTATCTGAAAAAGGTTCTATGGTGATATTTGAGATATTCATCAGTGTGACTATGGGACAAGGCCAGTTCAGGCACCCTCTCCTGTGCTGCCCAAGAAATGAGCTGGGGCATCCCCATGGACACCTGGGATCCCCTCTAGAGCCAAGTCTCTTGCCAACACTAAAATGGCTCCCTTAATGAAGATATCTTCTATGCTCCTATATCCGCCCTTCCTCCATCTCCACCCTCCCACTCCCCCAAGCTCTCCCCAATCCTTCCCTTATCCCTTCTCTCTCCCCCTCTCCCCTTTTCCCCACTCCACCCTCACTCCCACCCCAGGCTCCCAACTTTTGCCGGGAAATCTGTCTGCTTCCAATTTCCAGGAGGATCTATATATGTTTTTCTTTGGGTTCACCTTATTATTTGGCTTCTCTAGGCTTGTGAACTATAGGCTAAATGTCCTTTGTTTATGGCTAGAGTCCACTAATGAGTGAGTACATACCATATTCATATTTTTGTGTCTAGGTTATTTCACTCAGTAAAGTGTTTTCTGTTTCCATCCATTTGCATGCAAAATTAAAGATGTCATTGTTTTTTTTTTTTTTACCACTGAGTAGTACTCTAATGCATATATATTCCATACTTTCTTTATCCATTCTTCCATTGAGGGACATCTAGGTTGTTTCCAGGTTCTGGCTATTACAAATAAAGCTGCTATGAACATAGTTGAACAAATGCTTTTGAAGTATGATTGGGCATCTCTTGGGTATATTCCCAAAGAGTGGTATTGCTGGATCTTGAGGTAAGTTGATCGAAATTTCCTGAGCAACTGCCAGACTGATTTCCAAAGTGGTTGCACAAGTTTGCATTCCCATCAGCAATGGATAAGTATACCCCTTACTCCACATTCTCTCCAGCATAGGCTGTCATTGGTGTTTTTGATTTTAGCCATGCTGACAGGTGTAAGATGGTATCTCAAAGTTGTTTTGACTTGCATTTCCCTGATCGCTAAGGAGTTTGAACATGACCTTAAGTGTCTTTTGGCCATTTGAACTTCGTCTGCTGAGAATTCTCTGTTCAGTTCAGTACCCCATTTTTTAATTGGATTAATTAGAGTTTTGATGTCCAGTTTCTTGAGTTCTTTATGTATTTTGGAGATCAGACCTTTGTCAGATGTGGGGTTGGTGAAGATCTTCTCCCATTCAGAAGGATGCCTTTTTGTCTCCAATGACAGTGGTTTTTTTTTTTTTTTGCATTAAAGAAGCTTCTCAGTGTCAGGAGTTCCCATTTAGTCAATGTTGCTCTTGTTGTCTGTGCTAGTGGGGTTATATGGAGGAATTGGTCTCCTGTGCCCATGTGTTGCAGTCTACTTCCCAGTTTCTCTTCTATCAGGTTCAGTGTGGTCAGATTCATATTGAGGTCTTTAATCCGTTTGGACTTGAGTTTTGCACATGGTGATAGATATGAATCTATTTTCATTCTTCTACAGGTTGACATCCAGTTATGCCAGCACCATTTGTTGAAGATGCTTTCTTCATTTCTTCCATTGTATAATTTTAGTTCCTTTGTCGAAAATCAGGTGTTCATAGGTTTGTGGGTTAATATCTGGGTCTTCGATTCAATTCCATTGTCTGCATCTCTGTTTTTATGCCAATACCAAGCTGTTTTCACTACTTTAGCTCTGTAATAGAGTTTGAAGTCAGCGATGGTAATGCCTCCAGAAATACCTTTATTGTACAGGAATGGTTTGGCTATCCTGGGTTTTTTGTTCTTCCATATAAAGTTGATTATTGTTCTCTCAAGGTCTGTGAAGAATTTTGTTGGGATTTTGATGGGGATTGAGTTGAATTTATAGATTGCCTTTGGTAGAACTGCTGTTTTTACTATGTTGATCCTACCCATTCAAGAGCATGGGAGATCCTTCCATTTTCTGGTATGCTCTTGAATTTCTTTCTTCAAAGCCTTAAAGTTCTTGTCAAATACATCTTTCACTTCCTTGGTTAGTGTAACCCCAGTATACTTTATGCTATTTGTGGCTATAGTGAAAGGTGAAGTTTCTCTGATTTCCCTCTCTGCTTCTCTATCCTTTGTGTATAGGAAGGCTATTGATTTTTTTTTTTTTTGAGTTGATCTTGTATCCTGACACATCACTGAAGGTATTTTTCAGATGTAGAAGTTCTTTGGTAGAGTTTTTGGGGTCACTGATGTATACTATCTTATCATCTGCAAGTAACAAAAGTTTGACTTCTTTTCCAAATCGAATCCCCTTAATCCCCTTATTGCTATTGCTAGAACTTCAAACACTATATTGCAGAGATATGGTGAGAGTGGACAGCCTTGTCTTGTTCCTGATTTTAGTGGAATGGCTTTGAGTTTCTCTCCATTTAATTTGATATTAGCTGTTGGCTTGCTTTATATTGCTTTTATTATATTTAGATGTGATCCTTGTATCCCTAACCTCTCCAAGATCTTTATTGTAAAGGGGTGTTGAATTTTGTCAAATGCTTTTTCAGCTTCTAATGAAATAATCATTTAGTTTTTTTTCCCTTCAGTTCATTTATATGATGGATTACATTGATAGATTTTTGTATGTTGAACCAGCCCTGCATCTCTGGGATGAAGCCTACTTGATCATAATGGATAATTTTTGATGTGTTTTTGGATTCAGTTTGCCAGTATTTTATTGAGAATTTTCGCATCAGCGTTTCTGAGAGAGATCGGTCTGTAATTCTCTTTCTTGGTTGAGTCTTTGTGTGGTTTTGGTATCAGGGTAACTGTAGCTGCATGAAACCTCTTTTGTTTCTATAATGTGAGACACCATAAGGAGCATGGGTATCAACTCTTCTTGGAAGTTCTGGTAAAATTCTCTATTGTAACCATCTGGTCCTGGGCTTTTTTTGGTAGGGAGGTTTTTGATGGCAGCTTCTATTTCCTCATGACTTATAGGTCTATTTAAATTGTTCACCTGGTCTTGATTTAATTGTGGTATATGGTATTTATCTAAAAACAAGTCCATTTCTTTTACATTTTCCAACTTTGTAGCATATAAGCCTTTGTAGTAAGACCTAATTACTCTCTGAATTTCCTCAGTGTCTGTTGTTATGTCCCCCTTTTCATTTCTGATCTTGTTAATTTGCATGTTCTCTCTACCCTTTGATTAGTTTGATTAGGAACTTGTCAATCTTGTTGATTTTCTCAAAGAACCAGCTCTTTGTTTCATTGATTCTTTGGATTATTGTATGTGTTTCTATTTTGTTGATTTCAGCTCTCAGTTTGATTATTTCCAGTCTTCTACTCCTCCTGGGTGAGTCTGCTTCTTTTTTTTCTAGAGATTTCAGCTGTCCTGTTAAGTCTCTAATGTGGGCTTTCTCTGTTTTCTTTATGTGGGCACTTAGTGCTATGAATTTTCCCCTTAGCACTGCTTTCATGGTGTCCCATAGGTTTGGGTATGTTGTGACTTTTTTGTTGTTGTTGAATTCAAGGAAGACTTTAATTTCTTTCTTTATTTCTTCCCTGACCCAGGGGTGGTTCAGTAGTTGCCTGTTCAGTTTCCATGAGTTTGTAGGCTTTCTGGGGGTAGAATTGTTGTTAAATTCTAACTTTATTCCATGTTGATCTGATAAGACACAGGTGGTTACTATTTTTTTTTTTTTTGTATCTGTGGAGGTTTGTTTTGTTATCAAGTACGTGATCAATTTTCGAGAAGTTTCCATGAGATGCTGAGAAGAAGGTATATTCTTTCCTATTTGGGTGAAATGTTCTATCGATGTCTGTTAAGTCCACTTGATTCATTACCTCTGTTAGTTTTCTTATTTCTCTGTTAGGTTTCTGTCTAGTTGACCTGTCCATTGATAAGAGAGGAGTGTTGAAGTCTCCTACCATTAGTGTGTGAGATTTGATGTGTGCTTTGAGTTCTAGTAATGTTTCTTTTATATATGTAGGTACTTTTATATTAGGGGCATAGATATTCAGGATTGGGACTTCATCCTGATGAATTGTTCCTGTTATGAGTAAAAAGTGTCCCACTTCATTTCTTCTGATTGATTTTAGTTTGAAGTCAACTTTGTTAGAAATTAGTATGGCCACACTTGCTTGTTTCTTAGGTCCATTTGATTGAAAAACCTTTTCCCAACCCTTTACTCTGAGTAAATGTCTGTCTTTTTGGTGCAGGTGTTTCTTTTTTTTTCTTTTTATTGTTTATTTATTTATTAAAGATTTCTGCCTTCTCCCCGCCACCACCTCCCATTTCCCTCCCCCTCCCCCATCAAGTCCCCCTCCCTCATCATCCCTAAGAGTAATCCGGGTTCCCTGCCCCGTGGGAAGTCCAAGGACCACCCACCTCCATCCAGGTCTAGTAAGGTGAGCATCCAAACTGCCTAGGCTCCCACAAAGCCAGTACGTGCAGTAGGATCAAAAACCCATTGCCATTGTTCTTGAGTTCTCAGTAGTCCTCATTGTCCATTATGTTCAGCAAGTCCGGTTTTATCCCATGCTTTTTCAGACCCAGGCCAGCTGGCCTTGGTGAGTTCGTGATAGAACATCCCCATTGTCTCAGTGTGTGGGTGCACCCCTCGCGGTCCTAAGTTCCTTGCTCGTGCTCTGTCTCCTGCTCATGATTTGGACCTTGGGATTTCAGTCCGGTGCTCCAATGTGGGTCTTTGTCTCTGTCTCCTTTCATCGCCTAAATGTTTTTCTTTGGGTTCACCTTCTTAATTAGCTTCTCTAGGACCACGCATAATAGGCTCAACGTCCCCTATTCATGGCTAGAAACCAAATATGAGTGAGTACATCCCATGTTCCTCTTTTTGGGTCTGGCTCACCTCGCTCAGGATAGTGTTTTCTATTTCTGTCCATTTGCCTGCAAAATTCAGGAAGTCATTGCTTTTTACTGCTGAGTAGTACTCTAATATGTATATATTCCATACTTTCTTCATCCATTCTTCCATTGAAGGGCATCTAGGTTGTTTTTCCAGGTTCTGGCTATTACAAACAATGCTGCTATGAACATAGTTGAGCATATACTTTTGTCGTATGATAGGGCATTTCTTGGATATATTCCCAAGAGTGGTATTAGGTTTCTGTCTGATTGACCTGTCCATTGGTTAGAGAGGTGTGTTGAAGTCTCCTACTACTAGTGTGTGTGGTTTGATGTCTGCCTTGAGTTTTAGTAATATTTCTTTTACATAAGTGGGTGCTTTTATATTAGGGGTGTAGATATTCAGGATTGAGACTTCATCCTGATGAATTGTTCCTGTTATGAGTATAAAGTGTCCATCTCGATCTCTTCTGATTGATTTTAGTTTGAAGTCCGTTTTGTTAGAAATTAGTATGGCCACACCTGCTTTTTTCTTAGGACCATTTGCTTGAAAAACCTCTTCCCATCCCTTTAGTCTGAGTAGATGCCTGTCTTTGTGGTTGAGATGTGTTTCTTGCAAACAGCAGAATGTTGGATCCTGTTTTCGTATCCAATCTTTTAGTCTGTGTCTTTTTATAGGTGAATTGAGACCATTAATATTAAGTGATATTAATGACCAGTGGTTTTTTACTCTGGTTATTCCTATTGTTTTTGGTAGTAGAGTTTGTGTGTCTCCCTTCTTTGAGTCGTGCTGGTGAAGGGTCACTAGATGCCTAAGTTATTGTAGGCAGTGTTGGCTATGTTGGATTCCTTGTGTTGTGATTTTCCTTCTATTACTTTCTGTAGGGCTGGATTTGTGGCTACGTATTGTTTAAATTTGTTCTTATCCTGGAATGTCTTGTTTTCTCCATTGATAGTGAACGATAGCTTGGCTGGGTATAGTAGTTTGGGTTTGCATCCATGGTCTCTTAGTTTCTGCAGTACCTCTATCCAGGACCTTCTGGCTTTCATGGTTTCCATAGAGAAGTCAGGTGTAAGTCTGATCGGTTTACCTTTATAAGTAACTTGCCCTTTTTCCTTTGCAGCTCTTAATATTCTTTCTTTAATCTGTATATTTTGTGTTTTGATTATAATATGGGGAGGGGATGTTTTTCTTTGATCCAGTCTGTTTGGTGTTCTGTATGCTTCTTGAATATTCAAAGGAATATCTTTCTTTATGTTGGGAAAGTTTTCTTCTATAATTTTGTGAAAAATATTTTCTGGACCTTTGAGTTGTGACTCTTCTCCTTCTTGTATCCCTATTATTCTTAGGTTTGGTCTCTTTATTGTGTCCCATATTTCCTGAATGTTTTGCGACGAAACCTTGTTGGTTTTGCTGTTTTCTTTGATCAGTGCGTTTATTTTCTCTATGTTGTCTTCAGAATCTGAGATTCTTTCTTCCATCCTTTGTAGTCTGTTGATTATGCTTGTTTCTGTAGCCTCTGCTCGTTGACCTAGATTTTCTATATCCAACTGGTCCTCATTTTGTGTTTTCTTCCTTGCTTCAATTTCCGTTTTCAATTCTTGAAGTGTTTCCATTACCTGTTTGATCGTTTTTTTCTTGGTTTCCCAGGGCATCATTTACGTATTTACTCATTTCATCAAACTTTTTGTTATACTTCTCATCCATTTCTATAAGGGTGTTTTTTACATGTTGTTTCAGGGACTCTATTGCTTTCATAAAGTCAATTTTTTTCCACTTCTTCTTTGTTAGGGTGTTCAAGTCCTTGTGTTGTAAGATCATTGGGTTCTGGTGTTTCCATGTTGTTTTTCATATTGTTGGGTGAATTCTTGCCTTGGCGCCTGCCCATCTCCTCCTAACAATGCTATCTAATGGGTCTTTTAAGTCAAGAACAGGTTTCCCTGCTGACCAAGGGCCCCGCTTACAAAGTGCCCTGGCTCCGTTTCCTGGCTCCAGCCGTGGGCCAAGATCGCTCTCACCACTCAGAAGGATCTTCAGGACCAGGACCAGGCTCCCCGTTTGCCCAGGACCTCATCCACAAAAGGCCTACCCCTTTGTAGGCCAGCCACCAAGACAGAGAAACTCCCACTGTCCTCTGCCCTGAGCTCCCGACCCAGTGCCCAAACAGGCTATACTGGGTGATCTTGCAGCCCCTCAGAAGGGAGGGGGAGTGGAAGAGGGCCCTGGGCACAAGCTGGGATGTGCCAGAAATAGAGAGGTCGCAGCAGAGGAGGAGCAGCCCCTGCAGAGGGTATCAGCCTTTGCAGGCCTACCAGGGGGGTGAAGGGGGTCTGAGAATGCTCCCGCTCCATTTCCTGTGTCCGGGCGCAGGCCCAGAACACTCTCCCCACTCAGGAGGGTCTTCAGGGACAGGACGCGGCTCCTCGTTCGCCCTTGGACCTCGCCAATAAAAGGCCTCCCTCTCTACAGGCCAGGCCCCCCAAAAACCTACTTGATTTAACTGAGCGGGCCAGTGGTCTGCCGCTTCTGTCCGCGCAGGCTGAGGATCCACTGCTGCCGTCCGCCGCGGGCCGGGGCTCCGCCGCTGCTGCAGTCCGCCGCGGGCCCGGGCTCCTTCAACACCGGGGAGCCTCGACCTCTCCCCAGCCGCCTTAAAGAGCTGCCGCCTATCGTCGGTCACCGCCTAAGCGTGAAGCTGCTCGGACTTGGCTGCCGGTGAGCCTGGGGAGCCGACCGGTGAGGGCTCAACTTAGTTGAGGGAAGTCTGGGCCTGAGGAGCGGTCGCGCGCAATGGCCTCTCTGCCTCGGTTGCCTGCGGCCACGCGCGAGATACAGGACCCGGGTCAGGCGAGAGTGGTGGACCTTCTCCCTAGCATCCGTGGCCAGGGGTGGGTGGCGCGGGCACTGATCCCAGCCTCCATGTATCCGCGTTCTCCTGCGACCAGCTGCAGTGGCTCCTGCTGGGACTTTCCTCTGAAGGACAGGTGCTCGGCGTGGACATCGCAGGAAAGAGCTCCCTGGTACAGTGCATCAGTCAGGTAAGCACTGCGTGCCCTGGCAGTCTTAGGGCATTTTCCCACGCTTTCTCTGGGGGAGGGGGTGTTACCAGTGCTCAGAAAACTGCATTCAGATCCTCAGCTGGGGCCCTAGTGCATACCCAGCTAGTCACTGCTTTTGGTAACTAGAACTCGCGAGATGTATGAAACGATGCAGAAAACCCTGTTTTCTTCTAGTTGAGAAACTGTCTACCCCCATTCCCACCCCATCTTACCTCTGAAAGATTGGGTCACATTAAGTTTCTAGACTCTACTGCGAATTCAGGAATTCACAATGAAAATTGGATTTTAGTATTCGGTCTTTGCTTTTCTACTCTATAATTAAGCTATTTTGAGAGTTCATTGTCAAAGTGATGTATCTTTTTATGCTTACTACCGTCACTCCCTTATCATCCCCATTTATCTCCAGAAGTTGCTCATTCATGTTTTTAAACCATTCCATTTTCCGGGTCTGGAGAAGTGCTCCAGCATTTGTAAGGTCATTGTCTGTAGAGGCGTTCCCTTGAGCTGGGATGACTCTGAGATAAATCGGTGTCATTTTGTATACCTTCATTTCTTGGGGATTTACAGACTGCATTAAGCACGTGTCTTCTTAAGTTTTGGGTGCATTCATTCCCCTGCATTTGGTTGACTGGAGTTATACTGTGATGATGATTCTGTTTTAATTCCCGAAGTGGAACTAGCTTAATTATCCTATCATTCATATTGGAACACAATGGTCATGTCATTTCATGTTAATTTCAGTTGCATCTCTTTGGCATCTGTTAAAGTTTTCTTTGAAAAATACTGCAAATGATATTTTGATTTTTTTCTTTTCTTTTTTTTATTTTTTCATTCAAAAATTTCCACTTCCTCCCCTCCTCCCATTCCCCTCCCACTCCCCCACTCACCCTCCTCTTTCCCCCTGCAGTCCTAAGAGAGGGCAGGGTACCCTGCCCTGTGGGAGGTCCAAGGCCCTCCCCCCTCCATCCAGGCTTAGGAAGATGTGTATCCAAATAGACTAGGGTCCTAAAAAGCCAGTACATACAGTAGAAACAAGTCCCAGTGTCATTATCAATGGCTTCTCAGTCCGCCCCCATTGTGAGCCACATTCAGAGAGTCCGGTTTTTTCATATGCTCGTTCAGTCCCAGTCCAGCTGGATTTGGTGAGCTCCCATTAGATCAGGCACACTGTCTCAGTGGGTAGACCAACCCCTCGTGGTCTTGACTTCCTTGCTTATCTTCTCCCTCTTTCTGCTCTTCAACTGGACCTTTGGAGCTCAGTCCAGTGCTCTGAATTGGGTATCTGTCTCTATCTCCATCCATTATCTGAAAAAGGTTCTATGGTGATATTTGAGATATTCATCAGTGTGACTATGGGACAAGGCCAGTTCAGGCACCCTCTCCTGTGCTGCCCAAGAAATGAGCTGGGGCATCCCCATGGACACCTGGGATCCCCTCTAGAGCCAAGTCTCTTGCCAACACTAAAATGGCTCCCCTAATGAAGATATCTTCTATGCTCCTATATCCGCCCTCCCTCCATCTCCACCCTCCCACTCCCCCAAGCTCTCCCCAATCCTTCCCTTATCCCTTCTCTCTCCCCCTCTCCCCTTTTCCCCACTCCACCCTCACTCCCACCCCAGGCTCCCAACTTTTGCCGGGAAATCTGTCTGCTTCCAATTTCCAGGAGGATCTATATATGTTTTTCTTTGGGTTCACCTTATTATTTGGCTTCTCTAGGCTTGTGAACTATAGGCTAAATGTCCTTTGTTCATGGCTAGAGTCCACTAATGAGTGAGTACATACCATATTCATATTTTTGTGTCTAGGTTATTTCACTCAGTAAAGTGTTTTCTGTTTCCATCCATTTGCATGCAAAATTCAAGATGTCATTGTTTTTTTTTTTTTTTAACCACTGAGTAGTACTCTAATGCATATATATTCCATACTTTCTTTATCCATTCTTCCATTGAGGGACATCTAGGTTGTTTCCAGGTTCTGGCTATTACAAATAAAGCTGCTATGAACATAGTTGAACAAATGCTTTTGAAGTATGATTGGGCATCTCTTGGGTATATTCCCAAAGAGTGGTATTGCTGGATCTTGAGGTAAGTTGATCGAAATTTCCTGAGCAACTGCCAGACTGATTTCCAAAGTGGTTGCACAAGTTTGCATTCCCATCAGCAATGGATAAGTATACCCCTTACTCCACATTCTCTCCAGCATAGGCTGTCATTGGTGTTTTTGATTTTAGCCATGCTGACAGGTGTAAGATGATATCTCAAAGTTGTTTTGATTTGCATTTCTCTGATCGCTAAGGAGGTTGAGCATGACCTTAAGTATCTTTTGGCCATTTGAACTTCTTCTGTTGAGAATTCTCTGTTCAGTTCAGTGCCCCAATTTTTAATTGGGTTAATTATCATTTTAACGTCTAGTTTCTTGAGTTCTTTATGTATTTTGGAGACCTTTGTCTGTTGCGGGGTTGGTGAAGATCTTCTCCCAGTCAGTAGGGTGTCTTTTTGTCTTAGTGACAGTGTCCTTTGCTTTACAGAAGCTTCTCAGTTTCAGGAGGTCCCATTTATTCATGTTGCCCTTAATGTCTGTGCTGCTGGGGTTATACATAGGAAGCGATCTCCTGTCCCCATATTTTGTAGGGTACTTCCCATTTTCTCTTCTATCAGGTTGAGTGTGTTCAGATTGATATTGAGGTCTTTGATCCATTTGGACTTGAGTTTTGTGCATGGTGATAGATATGGGTCTATTTTCATTCTTCTAGTGGTTGACATCCAGTTGTGCCAGCACCATTTGTTGAAGATGCTTTCTTTCTTCCATTGTACACTTTTAGCTCCTTTATCGAAAATGAGGTGTTCATAGGTTTGTGGGTTCATAGGTGTGTGTCTTTTGGCCATTTGAACTTCGTCTGCTGAGAATTCTCTGTTCAGTTCAGTACCCCATTTTTTAATTGGATTAATTAGAGTTTTGATGTCCAGTTTCTTGAGTTCTTTATGTATTTTGGAGATCAGACCTTTGTCAGATGTGGGGTTGGTGAAGATCTTCTCCCATTCAGAAGGATGCCTTTTTGTCTCCAATGACAGTGGTTTTTTTTTTTTTTTTGCATTAAAGAAGCTTCTCAGTGTCAGGAGTTCCCATTTAGTCAATGTTGCTCTTGTTGTCTGTGCTAGTGGGGTTATATGGAGGAATTGGTCTCCTGTGCCCATGTGTTGCAGTCTACTTCCCAGTTTCTCTTCTATCAGGTTCAGTGTGGTCAGATTCATATTGAGGTCTTTAATCCGTTTGGACTTGAGTTTTGCACATGGTGATAGATATGAATCTATTTTCATTCTTCTACAGGTTGACATCCAGTTATGCCAGCACCATTTGTTGAAGATGCTTTCTTCATTTCTTCCATTGTATAATTTTAGTTCCTTTGTCGAAAATCAGGTGTTCATAGGTTTGTGGGTTAATATCTGGGTCTTCGATTCAATTCCATTGTCTGCATCTCTGTTTTTATGCCAATACCAAGCTGTTTTCACTACTTTAGCTCTGTAATAGAGTTTGAAGTCAGCGATGGTAATGCCTCCAGAAATACCTTTATTGTACAGGAATGGTTTGGCTATCCTGGGTTTTTTGTTCTTCCATATAAAGTTGATTATTGTTCTCTCAAGGTCTGTGAAGAATTTTGTTGGGATTTTGATGGGGATTGAGTTGAATTTATAGATTGCCTTTGGTAGAACTGCTGTTTTTACTATGTTGATCCTACCCATTCAAGAGCATGGGAGATCCTTCCATTTTCTGGTATGCTCTTGAATTTCTTTCTTCAAAGCCTTAAAGTTCTTGTCAAATACATCTTTCACTTCCTTGGTTAGTGTAACCCCAGTATACTTTATGCTATTTGTGGCTATAGTGAAAGGTGAAGTTTCTCTGATTTCCCTCTCTGCTTCTCTATCCTTTGTGTATAGGAAGGCTATTGATTTTTTTTTTTTGAGTTGATCTTGTATCCTGACACATCACTGAAGGTATTTATCAGCTGTAGAAGTTCTTTTGTGGAGTTTTTTGGGTCGCTTAAGTACACTATCATATCATCTGCAAATAACGCAAGTTTAACTTCTTCCTTTCCAATTCGAATCCCCTTGATCCCCTTATGTTGTCTAATGCTATTGCTAAGACTTCAAGAACTATATTGAAGAGGTATGGGGAGAGTGGACAGCCTTGGCGTGTTCCTGATTTTAGTGGGATGGCTTTAAGTTTCTCTCCGTTTAATTTGATGTTAGTTGTCAACTTGCTGTAAATAGCTTTAATTATATTTAGGTATGACCCTTTTATCCCTAATCTCTCCAAGACTTTTATCATAAAGGGATGTTGAATTTTGTCAAATGCTTTTTCAGCATCTAATGAAACTATCATATGATTTTTTTCTTTCAGTTTATTTATATGATGGATTACATTGATAGATTTGCGTATGTTAAACCAGCCCTGCATCTCTGGGATGAAGCCTACTTGATCATAATGGATAATTTTTCTAATGTGTTCTTGGATTCGGTTTGCCAGTATTTTGTTGAGGATTTTTGCATAGAACTTCATGAGTGAGACTGGCCTGTAATTCTCTTTTTTGGTTGAGTCTTTGTGTGGTTTTGGTATCAGAGTTACTGTAGCTTCATAGAAGGAATTTGGCAATGACTCTTCTGTTTCTATATTGTGAAATACATTTAGGAGTATAGGTATTAGGTCTTCTTGGAAGTTCTGGTAGATGTCCACATTGAAACCATCTGGTCCTGGACTTTTTTTGGAAGGGAGGTTTTTGATAACAGCTTCTAATTCTTCGCGACCCACAGGTCTATTTAGGGTGTTTACCTGGTCCTGGTTTAACTTTGGTATATGGTATTCATCTAAAAAATGTCCATTTCTTTTGCATTTTCCAGTTTTGTGGCATACAGGCTTTTGTAGTAAGATCTAATGATTTTCTGAATTTCCTCTGTGTCTGTGGTTATGTCCCCCTTTTCATTTCTGATCTTATTAATTTGCAAATTCTCTCTCTGCCATTTGATTAGTTTGGATAGGGGTTTATCAGTCTTGTTGATTTTCTCCAGGAACCAGCTTTTTGTTTTATTGATTCTTTCAATTGTTTTCTGTGTTTCTATTTTTTTGATTTCAGCCCTGAGTTTGATTATTTCCATTCTTCTACTCCTCTTAGGTGAGTCTGCTTCTTTTTTTTCTAGAGCTTTCAGGTGGGCTGTTAAGTCTGCAATGTGTGCTTTCTCTGTTTTCTTTAAGTGGGCACTTAGTGCTAGGAACCTCTCAGGACTGCTTTCATAGTGTCCCATAGGTTTGAGTATGTTGTGTCTTTATTTTCATTGAATTCAAGGAAGACTTTAATCTTTCTTTGTTTCTTCCTTAATCCAGGTATGGTTCAGTAGTTGACTATTCAGTTTCCATGAGTTTGTAGGCTTTCTGGGGGTAGCATTGTTGAATTCTAGCTTTAATCCATGGTGATCTGATAAGATACAGGTGGTTACAGATATTTTTTTTTTAACTGTGGATGTTTGCTTTGTTACCGAGTATGTGGTCAATTTTCGAGAAGGTTCCATGAGCTGCAGAGAAGAAGGTATATTCTTTCCTATTTGGGTGGAATATTCTATAGATGTCTGTTAAGTCCATTTGATTCATTACCTCCATTAATTCTCTTATTTCTCTGTTAGGTTTCTGTCTAATTGACCTGTCCATTGGTGAGAGAGGAGTGTTAAAGTCTCCTACTATTAATGTGTGTGGTTTGATTGCTGCCTTGAGTTTTAGCAATGTTTCTTTTACATACGTGGGTGCTTTTATATTAGGGGCATAGATATTCAGGATTGAGACTTCATCCTGATGAATTGTTCCTGTTATGAGTAGAAAATGTCCCTCTTCATTCCTTCTGATTGATTTAAGTTTGAAGTCAACTTTCTTAGAAATTAGTATGGCCACACCTGCTTGTTTCTTAGGTCCATTTACTTGATAAGCCTTATCCCAACCCTTTACTCTGAGTATGTGTCTGACTTTGTAGTTGAGGTGTGGTTTTTGTAAACAGCAGAATGTTGGATCCTGTTTTCGTATCCAATCTCTTAGTCTGTGCCTTTTTATAGGTGAGTTGAGTCCATTGACATTAAGTGATATTAATGACCAGTGGTTGTTAACTCCGGTCATTTTTTTAGTAGTAAATTTTGTGTGTTTCCCTTCTTCGAGTTGCGCTGGTGAAGGGTTTCTAGTTGTCTGAGATATTGTGGTCAATGTTGGACTCCTTGGTTAGTGATTTTTCTTCTATTACTTTCTGTAAGGCTGGATTTGTGGCTATGTATTGTTTAAATTTGTTTTTATCCTGGAAAATTTTGTTTTCTCCACTTATAGTGAACGAAAGTTTGGCTGGGTATAGTAGTCTGGGCTTGCATCCACAGTCTCTTAGTTTCTGCAGTACATCTATCCAGGACCTTCTAGCTTTCATTGTTTCCATAGAGAAGTCAGGTGTAAGTCTGATAGGTTTACCTTTATAAGTAACTTGGCCTTTTTCCTTTGCAGCTCTTAATATTCTTTCTTTGTTCTGTATGCTTTGTGTTTTGATTATTATATGGCGAGGGGATGTTTTTTTTTACCCTTACCCAGCCCGCCCTGTAATTGTTGTAGAAGATGAGTTTAGACCTGGGATGTAACTCAGTGGTAGAATAGTCACAGTGTGGCTCCAGGCAAGAGACTTCACCTGTCTGAGCTTCCATTTATCCACCTAGCAAATGGTAATTCTATTAGTGCCTCCTTTGAAAGCTGTTATGATCAGTACATGGACAAGGCAGTGCTCAGCACAGAGGCTGCTACCATGATGTCCCTCCTTGCCACTGCTAGTGAGAGATGACTAAGTCCCTAGTGCTGAAGGACTTTCTGCAGCTTTCTTACTAACTGGAACAAGAAGAAACAGGAATTTCCTCCAGAAAGGTGACCAGGATGGACAGACAATGGGAAGGACGGGTATCCACAGCAGCACCAAGACAGCTAATGCAAAGGCTCTGTGGCCACAGACTCTGAGTCCACACGCAGGACCTTTAGAAATTAAAGCAAGGGAAAAATGGGGTCTCAGTAAAGGCAATACTAAAACTCATGGCAATTCTTTTGCCTCAGCCTCCCTAGTAATGAGATTAGAGACAGATACCACTGCACCCAGCTAAGACAAGTGTTTGTGCCATTATCATAGTGTCTCCCAATGGCTTCAACCTCTTATTGGGATGCTAGTGAAAGTGGGGACCAGGTGGATCTAGAGACAGTAGTCATGATGATAGTAAGTGAGATCTAGAGAAGATGGAGACACAGCCAAGTCTTAAGGAATCTGAGCCACCAAGAGATGAAGCCACAGATGGAAGATTTCAGTAACAAGTGGGTTTGGGAGAGACTCAGGAACCAGTGCAAACTGTCATAGTGCAGCCCCAAACTCTGACCAAAGGCCTCATTCCACACATTCGTTTTGGTCTCAGATAGTCAGCCGCATGCTCATGTATCCCAGCTTCTGTGTCAGGGATACTCCCATTATTCCATATGAGCATCTTCTGTTCTTCCAGGTCTAACACAACTTTCTAAACCATGTTCTGAGTCTCTTGGTTATAGTCCAAAAGCCAATGCAGGGAGTGAATCAGCACAAACTATACCCATTAGTCAGAAATGCCAACCATAGGGTAGAGGGCCATGGCTAGATAAGACATAAACCTAGACCCCCAGTACTGGGGGATGGAGACGGAAGTCTGAGAAACCCTAGGCAATTATAAACACATCCACCACCAGGAGGAAAACAAAGTCCTTCCCATTGTGTCACCTTTCAAAACCACAGGAGAGGATACATCATGTATGTCCAGTGAAGCAGTCCAGGCAAGAGCAGTTTCTTGCCCACATGGCTAAGGAGCCTCTTTGATGCCCATCTTCCTCTCGAAGTAGCTTGGTGCTGACAGGAGCAGATGTGTCTCACTGTCATGAAAAGTCCTAAATTTACAAAACATTTAAATGTCAAATTCTGAAGGTCTCTGGAAGATTTGAAGAATTCCTATTCATTTGAAATACTTCTCTATACATCTACGAAGAACCGGGGGTGGGAATTCTGGACAGGGTCAGCATGGTCTAGGGCCAACCCACAGGATGTGAATACAGGAATGTGGATTGGGCAGACACAAGCAAGGTTGTGGTGGGGACCCTGAGGGCCCTGACTTGCCTGAAGGTCTACATGGCATGGGCAGGGCTAAGGAGAAGGGCGGGCCTGCTGAGGCCCACCTAGGAAAAGGAAGGATAGGACATGGGCAGAGACAGGACCTGGAAGGTCAGGCTGTGCACGGGGCTCACCGGGTAGTGGGGCATTCAGGGGCAGAGTCATAGGAAGGATGAGCAAAGGGAGATGGTCAGATTGAGGACAGCAGAGGCTGTGTTCTTGTAAGCAGGACCAGCTGAAGATTGGGGTCAAGGAGAGTAGAGTAACTGAGAGGCAGGCTCAATGTAAAGAGATCAGAACGAGGGACAGTTTCAATGTAAGAAAGTTGGCCTAAGGAGTGAAGTCAATATGAACCAAAGAGCTGAGGGACAAGAGAATTATGAAGCTGGCATCGGGGCCAGGGTCAATGTGAAGAGGCCACTGATGGGCAGGATCAGTGTCGTGAGGTGGCTAAGGGACAGAGTCAATGTGAGGATGGACTGGGAAAAGGGTCAATGTGAGGATGACAGATGAGTGGTGGAGCCAGCTAGAGGAAAGACAGCCAGGCCAAGACTGGGTGAGCTTGTGGAAAACAGGGCATGCAGAAAAAGTATGAGCATTAGTTTGGGGTGGCACCAGTGGGAAGAACGATCTGGAGGCAGTGCCAACAGGGACAGGAAGGTTCAACTGCGGGCCACAGTCTAGCAAGTGGTCAGAGGAGGGGCAGTTGGCTGCTCTGTACAGGCTCCACTTTCCTAGTGAACCTGTTGGGAGCTCCTTCAAGGTTCCCATGGGATCAATGCTCGCCCCTTGCTGATTGCAGGTACCATGGAGAAAAGCCAATGTGTGGTGGCATCTGCCCAAGAACAGAGAAGCCATCACTACCACACTGCCCATCCGGCAGTCCATGTTCCGAAGTGCAGAGCCATCACTTGGGGCTTCTGCAGTGGCACTGGTAGGCCAGGAACTGCTAGGCGGGCTGGGGGCCATTAACCACCTCACAGTGCCTCTGCTTCCCACCTGTCCGGGTCTAGAGGGAGCTGCCAGGAGAGCACTGGCCCAGACACATGTCGATTAGGAAGCAGAGCCATCCCCAACACATCAAGTATGAGAACAGCTTTGCCCCTAAACCCCTGCTTGCACCAAGCCTCAGTGTATTGCCCCTGTGCAGCCGCCCAGGCCCTCTGGGCCCACAGTTTTCACACAGTGCTGTCCCCCATTGTGTGGATATGCCAAGAACATCTTAATCCAATTTCTTCCAGTGGGCAAGGCCACTGCCTCTCATCAAGGGCAGCCCACAGCTCACTCCATGGACTACATTTGTTGAAGTATTTTCACTAAAGCAATCATTCATTCCTGGGGTAAAAATAATCTACTCTATATGAATAAAGCACTGATATATACATACTGGGAATCTAGATACGGATACATAGCTTATGGAATTTCATGTTTAAGGAGATCGGCTGGTGAGATGGCTCAGTGGGTAAAGGTACTTTACTTTATGTCAAGCCTTATATTTTCCCTGGGACCCACAATGGTAGAAAGATTGAACAAACTTTTCCCAAACTATCCTCTGATCTTGATACATATGCACTCACACACCCACCACAACTAGTTTTTAAATGACTCAGAAGTCCAAGGTGAAAACGTGTCAACAGACCTGTCAGTGACATCTTGTGCCTTGGTAGTAAACACTGAATGGGTGGGTTACTTTATCTATACCCTGCCACGTGACAATGTGACTGTTCTCTGGCAAGCTGTGGTGTGCATCATCACCATGGAGAACAGCAAGAGCTCCACATAATATTTGCTGCTGTTCCCAATTTGTGGAAAAGCCTCTTCTTGTAGAGGGACAACACAGAATAGGGCTTGGGGTAGGAGACAATATTGAGTTCAAGGCCTGGACCACTTCCTGGTCATATTGCTAAATGATTGGCCAGATTTTATCCCAGCCCTCACATCAAAGGTCAGTCCACTAGATTTCCTTCTCTTCTGTTGTACAAGGCTGCTCTCTGTTTTTAGCTGCTCAGCCCCAAATTAATCACACAGAAACCATATTATTTGCAATACTGTTTAACCAATAGCTTAAGCATATTTCTGGCTAACTCATACATCTTAATTTAATCCATTTCTATTAATCTTGGGCTGATAGGGGCAGAACTTTGGTAAGCAGAGAAGACAGAACAGAATTCTGGAAGGAAGAAAGCAGAGTCAGAGAGTCGCCATGGAGCCGCCAGTGGCAGACATGCTGAATCTTTCCTGGTAATCCACTGCCAAGTGGCGCTACACAGATTAATAGAAATGGGTTAAATCAAGATGTGAGAGTTAGCCAATAAGAGGCTAGAGCTAATGGGCCAATCAGTAATTTAATTAATACAGTTTCTGTGTGGTTATTTTGGGGCTAAGCTAGCCGGGTGGCCAGGATGAACAAGCGGGCCCTCTCCCTTGTAACATACCCTGCTGTGCTATAGGATCAAAGCACTTTCCTTATTCATTAACCAATAAAGGTAACACATAGACGGAAGGATCTCCCACACCACTCTTCTTACATCAAATTGATTGTACATGGGCTACAATTCCCAGAACCGTCTTTCTCCCTGACCCAGACAGCACACAAGCACACTTAGGTTAAGTGTATTCATGATGGTCACTGCTGGCAACAGAATCAAGGGCATAGTGTCCCCAGTACTTACAGACACCCAAACACACACAGGAGCCTCCTGATGTGTATTTTCTTGCCATAAAGTTCAGTGTACCATTCCTGTTCTTTGGTCCATGTCCTATAAGCAACTAAATTATATCACTTTGTACCCCTGAGACAGAAGCTCAGATAGCCTCAACTGTGCCCTCACCCCTGACATTCCTAGGAACAGTTCCTCAGGCAGCAGGTCCTGGCTATGCGTGCCTGCACCATACTGTGTTGGCTCTTAAGGGGCGTTTGTTATTTGACAAATAGTGTCAGCGCCATCCTGGATTGGAATAAACCCTACACTGGTGTTCTTGCTTCATCTATGTATCAGCTGCCATGGAATCTCCATACCTGCCTACCTGCTACATTCATGTAAATGTGTTAGTGTTTGTTCCATTAGAGGATATGAACTTTTGTTTTTTTTCCCCCAGAAGCTATCAAAACCAAGATAGCTGGCCTCAAAGCATCACCTGAAAAGTGGGTTAAGTGAATGTGGCCATCGGGAATTTTTAACTGAACTGAGACCAATGTAAGGCCTAATCACCTCTAAAAGGTCTTCTATGTTGCCTGGATAAGTACTTCTCTTGTTTAGCTCTGAGTGTCTCCAAGGGACTGTTTTGTACCAAAGGCAGGCCATTCTCTGTGACCTGTTAAAGTATCACAACATCTTATACTTTAGATGGCCTGGATGATGGACAGCTTGTCCAGGTGAGCTTTATTCTGTCATCCACACTCCTCTGAGATGTTAGCAGTCAATCCCACCACCCAGAGCCAAAGAACACACAGCACTAGCTCTCCTGTGTTCAGGCAGACACGAGCTGCAAACTAGAAGGGACCTGGCATTGTGGGCGTTTGCCCAGGCTGACAGCAGCCGGCTCTAGGAAGGGTAAATAACCTGAGAATAAGAAAAGGACTGTGAGGAGGCAGGCAGAGATTCTGGATGAATTCTTCAAGAACTCCTCAGGCCTCCAACAGTTATTTCCCATTGCCAGGATCTTTGGCATAAGGGGTCCATACAGCACAGGAGAGCAATGAAAGTCATTGTCCTGGAATACAATGCACCTTTTGTGCTGAATGTGCATATTTGGGTCTGCCTAGTGCCAAGAATAAATGGTTATGGACACAGCTCCCTCTCCCAAAGGTGGACCTGTTCTCCTTCCTTTTCCTGTCTACATGGATTGAATTTAATCTTCCTTGCTCCCTGAATGGTGAGGTGAAAAGAAGTAGGGATTTGACCACGTTCACTTCCATAATGGTCCAAGTGGTCTAGCTCTCTCAGCATCTACAAGAAGCAATGGTCTATCCTGCTATGGAGGCACATGCATTTAACACTCGGGGAGGTAGAAGCAGGAGATCTCTATGTGCTTGAAGCCATACTTAGAGAGTTCCAGAACAGTCAAGTAGAATGGATGTGTAATTCAAGAGCTAGTTTTGCAAAAGAATAAAAAAAGCAAAAGCAAGATATCAAAATATTTAAACAATATTTTCTAGAACACTTACATTCTCAGACTTCTCCTAGTTGATTTCCTAACCTCTGAGTGTACATTGCTAAGAAGTTCAGTTTGGCTATAGATGCTTGGAGTAACCACTGAGGCATGTTTTTCTTTCATGCTGACATGGTATTATTCTCTAGCCCAGGCTAGCTCTCCAAATCCAAGTCCCTCTTCCTCAGCTTTCCCAGTGTTAGGATTGTAGGCTTTCAATAGCTACACCAGCAATTTTCGACCTGATTTGTTTTTAAAGACCTAAGGCCAGGTTTCCTGAAGGCAGAAGACTCGCCTAAGATGAAGGTGCAACTATTCCATATAACAAGGCTATAGCATAATCTTTTAGTAGATGGGAAACCTCCAAGTGCACAATGTGTAGAAAGTGACAGACATTGGAGCATTGAGTCCTAAATGGGATGTTTTGATTGAACCCCTCCCCACAAGGCTCAGGGAGGTATGAGGAGAGGAGGCAGAAAACCTGTAAGAGCCCGAGGTGATGGATGAATACAAGGAAACAGTGACTTCCAGGCACAGAAGGACTGATGTACGTATGAACTCATGTAGACTGTAGCAGCAAACACAAGATTTGCACAGGTTCAATCCTGTAGTCTCAGCACTGAGAGGGGGTTACTGTGCATTTAATTCTTTGAAAATTTTGTATATTCATATAATATATTTTGGACATATTCACCCACGCCATCCTTCTTAAATTCTTCTCCTTCTTTTTAATATATATATATAATACATATATATATGTGCATGTATGTACACACATACATACAAATAAATATGTACACACACATAAATATATATATAAATTGAACACGGTGAAATATATATTATATATATATTTCACCGTGTTCAATTTCTGCTGCCAGTATATGGACAGGAATTGGGGGGTTGGGCATCCACTGAGACCTGGTTGATCAAAGGGGTTCCTATTCTCAAACTGACTCTCTTTCCCCAGAAGAGATCAACTGTCAACAGCTCCTCAGAAGCCCCGCCCCCAGTAGGGGCGTTCACTGGAGGGCATAGCTGTCTACTCAAGGTCTGAGGGCAGCGCATGCGTGGGTGGGCGGTGCTGTTGCAGGGGGAGTCAAGGAGGCCCCTGTTAAGCTTCTGGGCTCCTTCAACACCACGGAGCCTGCACCTCTCCCCAGCCAAAGAGCTGCCGCCTATCGTCGGTCACCGCCTAGGCCCGGAGCTGCTCGGACTTGGCCGCGGGTGAGCCCGGGGAGCCGACCGGTGAGGGCTCAACTTAGTTGAGGGAAGTCTGGGCCTGACGAGCGGTCGCGGGCATCGGACTCTCGGCCTCGGTTGCCCGCAGCCACGCGCGAGATGCAGGACCCGGGTCAGGCGAGAGCAACCCGAGTGGTGGACCTTCTCCCTAACATCCACGGACCCGCCTTCTCCTGCTACCAGCTTCAGTGGCTCCTGCTTTTCCTCTGATGCACAGGTGCTCGGCGGGGACAGAGCTCCCTGGTACAGTGGATCAGTCAGGTAAGCACTGCGTGCCCTGGCAGTCTTAGGGCATTTTCCCACGCTTTCTCTGGGGGAGGGGGTGTTACCAGTGCTCAGAAAACTGCATTCAGATCCTCAGCTGGGGCCCTAGTGCATACCCAGCTAGTCGCTGCTTTTGGTAAATAGAACTCGCAGGATGCATGAAACGATGTAGAAAACCCTGTGTTCTTCTAGTTGAGAAAAGTCTACCCCATTCCCCCCACATCTTTCTAGACTCTACTGTGGATTCAGGAATTCACAATGAAAATTGGATTTTAGTATTTGGTCTTTGCTTTTCTACTCTATAATTAAGCTATTTTGAGAGTTCATTGTCAAAGTGATGTATCTTTTTATGCTTACTACCGTCACTCCCTTATCATCCCCATTTATTTCCAGAAGTTGCTCATTCATGTTTTTAAACCATTCCATTTTCTGGGTCTGGAGAGGTGCTCCAGATTTTGAAAGGTCATTGTCTGTAGAGGCATTCCCATGAGCAGAGATGACTCTGAGATAAATCGGTGTCATTTTGTACACCTTCATTTCTTGGGGATTTACAGATTGCATTAAGCACATGCCTTCTCCCTGCATTTGGTTGACTGGAGTTATGCTGTGATGACGATTCTGTTTTAATTCCCGAAGTAGAACTAGCTTAATTATCCTATCATTCATATTGAAACATAATGGTCTTGTCATTTCATGTTAATTTCAGTTGCATCTCTTTGGCATCTGTTAGTTAAAGTTTTCTTTGGAAAATACTGCAAATGATATTTTGATATTTTGATTTATTTTCTTTTTTTTATTTTTCCATTCAAAAATTTCCACTTCCTCCCCTCCTCCCATTCCACTCCCACTCCCCCACTCATCCTCCTCTTTCCCCCAGCAGTCCTAAGAAAGGGCAGGGTACCCTGCCCTGTGGGAAGTTCAAGGCCCTCCCCTCTCCATCCAGGCCTAGGAAGGTGAGCATCCAAATAGACTAGGGTCCTAAAAAGCCAGTACATACAGTAGAAACAAGTCCCAGTGTCATTATCAATGGCTTCTCAGTCCGCCCCCATTGTGAGCCAGATTCAGAGATTACATGCTCATTCAGTCCCAGTCCAGCTGGATTTGGTGAGCTCCCATTAGATCAGGACACTGTCTCAGTGGGTGGACCAACCCCTCACATTCTTGACTTTCTTGCTTATCTTTTCCCTCCTTCTGCTCTTCAACTGGACCTTTGGAGCTCAGTCCAGTGCTCTGATGTAGGTCTCTGTCTCTCTCTCCATCCATTGCCTGACAAAGGTTCTATGGTGATATTCGAGAAATTCATCAGTGTGACTATGGGACAAGGCCAGTTCAGGCACCATCTCCTCTACTGCCCAAGGACCTAGCTAGGGCCATCCCCGTGGACACCTGGGATCCCCTCTAGAGCCGAGTCTCTTGCCAACACTAAAATGGCTCCCTTCATGAAGATATCTTCTTCCTTGCTCCTATATCCGCCCTTCCTCCATCTCCACCCTCCCACTCCCCCAAGTTCTCCCCATTCCTTCCCTTCTCCCTTCTCTCTCCCCCTCTCCCCTTTCCCCCACCCAACCCCAATCCCACCCACATGCTCCCAACTTTTGCCTGGCAATCTTGTCTGCTTCCAATTTCCAGGAAGATCTATATATGTTTTTATTTGGGTTCACCTTATTATTTGGCTTCTCTAGGCTTGTGAACTATAGGCTAAATGTCCTTTGTTTATGGCCAGAGTCCACTAATGAGTGAGTACATACCATATTCATCTTTTTGGGTCTGGGTGATCTCACTCAGTAAAGTGTTTTCTATTTCCATCCATTTGCATGCACAATTCAAGATGTCATTGTTTTTTTTTTTGTTTGTTTTTTTTTGTTTTTTTTTTTTTTACCACTTAGTAGTACTCTAATGCATATATATTCCATACTTTCTTTATCCATTCTTCCATTGAGGGGCATCTAGGTTCTTTCCAGGTTCTGGCTATTACAAATAAAGCTGCTATGAACATAGTTGAACAAATATTTTTGGAGCGTGATTGGGCATCTCTTGGGTATATTCCCAAGAGTGGGATTGCTGGATGCTGAGGTAGGTTGATCAAAATTTCCTGAGAAACCGCCACACTGATTTCCAAAGTGGTTGCACAAGTTTGCATTCCCACCGGCAATGGATGAGTGTATCCCTTACTCCACATCCTCTCCAGCATAGGCTTTCATTGGTGTTTTTGATTTTAGCTATTCTGACAGATATAAGATGGTATCTCAAAGTTGTTTTGATTTGCATTTCCCTGATCACTAAGGAGGTTGAACTTGACCTTAAGTGTGTTTTGGCCATTTGAACTTTGTCTGCTGAGAATTCTCTGTTCAGTTCAGTACCCCATTTTTAAATTGGATTAATTAGAGTTTTGATGTCCAGTTTCTTGAGTCCTTTATATATTTTGGACATCAGACCTTTGTCTGACATGGGGTTGATGAAGATCTTCAATGACAGTGTTCTTTGCATTAAAGAGGCCTCTCAGTTTCAGGAGGTCCCATTTGTTCAATGTTGCCCTTAATGTCTGTGCTGCTGGGGTTAAATGTAGGAAGTAGTCTCCTGTGCCCATGTGTTGCAGTCTACTTCCCAAATTCTCTTCTATCAGGTTCAGTGTGGTCAGATTCATATTAAGGTCTTTAATCCATTTGGACTTGAGTTTTGTGTATGATGATAGATATGGATCTATTTTCTTTCTCCTATGGGTTGACATCCAGTTATGCCAGCACCGTTTGTTGAAGATGCTTTCTTTCTTCCATTGTATACATTTTGCTCCTTTGTCGAAAATCAGGTGTTCATAGGTTTGTGGGTTAATATCTGGGTCTTCAATTTGATTCCATTGGTCAGTATCTCTGTTTTTATGCCAATACCAAGCGGTTTTCACTACTTTAGCTCTGTAATAGAGTTTGAAGTCAAGGAGGGTAATGCCTCCAGAAATACCTTTATTGTATAGGAATGTTTTGGCTATCCTGGGTTTTTTTGTTTTTCCATATAAAGTTGATTATTGTTCTCTCAAGGTCTGTGAGGAATTTTGTTGGGATTTTGATAGGGATTGAGTTGAATTTATAGATTGCCTTTGGTAGAACTGCTGTTTTTACTATGTTGATCTTACCCATCCAAGAGCATGGGAGATCCTTCCATTTTCTGGTATCCTCTTAAATTTCTTTCTTCAAAGCCTTAAAGTTCTTGTCAAATAGATCTTACACTTTCTTGGTTAGTGTAACTCCAAGACACTCTATGCTGTTTATTTGTGGCTATCGTGAAAAGTGAAGTTTCTCTGATTTCCCTCTCTGCTTTTCTATCTTTTGTGTATAGAAAAGCTACTGATATTTTTTTTTTGAATTGATTTTGTATCCTGCCACATCACTGAAGGTATTTATCAGCTGTAGGGGTTCTTCAGTAGAGTTTTTGGAGTCACTCATGTATACTATCATATCATCTTCAAATAACAGAAGTTTGACTTCTTCCTTTTCAATTCAAATCCCCTTAATCCCCTTATGTTGTCTTATTGCTTCTCCTAGAACTTCAAGAAGTATGTTGAAGATATGTAGAGAGTTGAGAGCCTTGTCTTGTTCCTGATTTTAGTGTAATGGCTTTGAGTTTCCATTTAATTTTATATTAGCTGTTGGCTTGCTGTATATTGCTTTTATTATATTTAGATGTGATCCTTGTATCCCTAACCTCTCCCCGACCTTTATTAAATGGGTGTTGAATTTTGTCAAATGCTTTTTCAGCATCTAATGAAATGATCATATGGTTTTTTCTTTCAGTTTATTTATATGATAGATTACATTGATAGATTTTTGTATGTTGAACCAGCCCTGCATCTCTGGGATGAAGCCTACTTGATCATAATGGATAATTTTTGATGTGTTTTTGGATTCAGTTTGCCAGTATTTTATTGAGAATTTTCGCATCAGTGTTTCTGAGAGAGATCGGTCTGTAATTCTCTTTCTTGGTTGAGTCTTTGTGTGGTTTTGGTATCAGGGTAACTGTAGCTGCATGAAACCTCTTTTGTTTCTATAATGTGAGACACCATAAGGAGCATGGGTATCAACTCTTCTTGGAAGTTCTGGTAAAATTCTCTATTGTAACCATCTGGTCCTGGGCTTTTTTTGGTAGGGAGGTTTTTGATGGCAGCTTCTATTTCCTCATGACTTATAGGTCTATTTAAATTGTTCACCTGGTCTTGATTTAATTGTGGTATATGGTATTTATCTAAAAACAAGTCCATTTCTTTTACATTTTCCAACTTTGTAGCATATAAGCCTTTGTAGTAAGACCTAATTACTCTCTGAATTTCCTCAGTGTCTGTTGTTATGTCCCCCTTTTCATTTCTGATCTTGTTAATTTGCATGTTCTCTCTACCTTTTGATTAGTTTGATTAGGAACTTGTCAATCTTGTTGATTTTCTCAAAGAACCAGCTCTTTGTTTCATTGATTCTTTGGATTATTGTATGTGTTTCTATTTTGTTGATTTCAGCTCTCAGTTTGATTATTTCCAGTCTTCTACTCCTCCTGGGTGAGTCTGCTTCTTTTTTTTCTAGAGATTTCAGCTGTCCTGTTAAGTCTCTAATGTGGGCTTTCTCTGTTTTCTTTATGTGGGCACTTAGTGCTATGAATTTTCCCCTTAGCACTGCTTTCATAGTGTCCCATAGGTTTGGGTATGTTGTGACTTTTTTGTTGTTGTTGAATTCAAGGAAGACTTTAATTTCTTTCTTTATTTCTTCCCTGACCCAGGGGTGGTTCAGTAGTTGCCTGTTCAGTTTCCATGAGTTTGTAGGCTTTCTGGGGGTAGAATTGTTGTTAAATTCTAACTTTATTCCATGTTGATCTGATAAGACACAGGTGGTTACTATTTTTTTTTTTTTTTTTGTATCTGTGGAGGTTTGTTTTGTTATCAAGTACGTGATCAATTTTCGAGAAGGTTCCATGAGATGCTGAGAAGAAGGTATATTCTTTCCTATTTGGGTGAAATGTTCTATCGATGTCTGTTAAGTCCACTTGATTCATTACCTCTGTTAGTTTTCTTATTTCTCTGTTAGGTTTCTGTCTAGTTGACCTGTCCATTGATAAGAGAGGAGTGTTGAAGTCTCCTACCATTAGTGTGTGAGATTTGATGTGTGCTTTGAGTTCTAGTAATGTTTCTTTTATATATGTAGGTACTTTTATATTAGGGGCATAGATATTCAGGATTGGGACTTCATCCTGATGAATTGTTCCTGTTATGAGTAAAAAGTGTCCCACTTCATTTCTTCTGATTGATTTTAGTTTGAAGTCAACTTTGTTAGAAATTAGTATGGCCACACTTGCTTGTTTCTTAGGTCCATTTGATTGAAAAACCTTTTCCCAACCCTTTACTCTGAGTAAATGTCTGTCTTTTTGGTGCAGGTGTTTCTTTTTTTTCTTTTTTTTTTCTTTTTATTGTTTATTTATTTATTAAAGATTTCTGCCTTCTCCCCGCCACCACCTCCCATTTCCCTCCCCCTCCCCCATCAAGTCCCCCTCCCTCATCATCCCTAAGAGTAATCCGGGTTCCCTGCCCCGTGGGAAGTCCAAGGACCACCCACCTCCATCCAGGTCTAGCAAGGTGAGCATCCAAACTGCCTAGGCTCCCACAAAGCCAGTACGTGCAGTAGGATCAAAAACCCATTGCCATTGTTCTTGAGTTCTCAGTAGTCCTCATTGTCCATTATGTTCAGCAAGTCCGGTTTTATCCCATGCTTTTTCAGACCCAGGCCAGCTGGCCTTGGTGAGTTCGTGATAGAACATCCCCATTGTCTCAGTGTGTGGGTGCACCCCTCGCGGTCCTAAGTTCCTTGCTCGTGCTCTGTCTCCTGCTCATGATTTGGACCTTGGGATTTCAGTCCGGTGCTCCAATGTGGGTCTTTGTCTCTGTCTCCTTTCATCGCCTAAATGTTTTTCTTTGGGTTCACCTTCTTAATTAGCTTCTCTAGGACCACGCATAATAGGCTCAACGTCCCCTATTCATGGCTAGAAACCAAATATGAGTGAGTACATCCCATGTTCCTCTTTTTGGGTCTGGCTCACCTCGCTCAGGATAGTGTTTTCTATTTCTGTCCATTTGCCTGCAAAATTCAGGAAGTCATTGCTTTTTACTGCTGAGTAGTACTCTAATATGTATATATTCCATACTTTCTTCATCCATTCTTCCATTGAAGGGCATCTAGGTTGTTTTTCCAGGTTCTGGCTATTACAAACAATGCTGCTATGAACATAGTTGAGCATATACTTTTGTCGTATGATAGGGCATTTCTTGGATATATTCCCAAGAGTGGTATTGCTGGGTCCAGGGGTAGGTGGATCCCGAAATTCCTGAGAAACCGCCACACTGTTTTCCAAAGTGGTTGCACAAGTTTGCATTCCCACCAGCAATGGATGAGTATACCCCTTTCTCCACAACCTCTCCAGCAATGGCTATCATTGGTGTTTTTTATTTTAGCCATTCTGACAGGTGTAAGATGGTATCTTAAAGTTGTCTTGATTTGCATTTCCCTGATCGCTAGGGAAGTTGAGCATGACCTTAAATGTCTTTTGGCCGTTCGCACTTCTTCTGTTGAGAATTCTCTGTTCAGTTCAGTGCCCCATTTTTTAATTGGGTTGATTAGCCCTTTACGGTCTACTTTCTTGAGTTCTCTATATATTTTGGAGATCAGACCTTTGTCTGTTGCGGGGTTGGTGAAGATCTTCTCCCAGTCAGTGGGTTGCCTTTTTGTCTTAGTGACAGTGTCCTTTGCTTTACAGAAGCTTCTCAGTCTCAGGAGGTCCCATTTATTCAATGATGCCCTTAATGTCTGTGCTGCTGGGGTTGTATGTAGGAAGTGTTCTCCTGTGCCCATGTGTTGTAGAGTACTTCCCACTTTCTCTTCTGTCAGGTTCAGTGTGTTCGGACTGATATTGAGGTCTTTAATCCATTTGGATTTGAGTTTTGAGTATGGTGATAGATATGGATCTATTTTTATTCTTCTACAGGCTGACATCCAGTTTTGCCAGCACCATTTGTTAAAGATGCTTTCTTTCTTCCATTGAATACTTTTATCTCCTTTATCAAAAATCAGGTGTTCATAGGTTTGTGGGTTAAAGCTAGTGTCTTCTATTCGATTCCATTGGTCGACTTCTCTGTTTCTATGCCAATACCAAGCTGTTTTCAATACTGTAGCTCTGTAATAGAGTTTGAAGTCAGGGATGGTAATGCCCCCAGACAATCCTTTATTGTATAAGATTGTTTTGGCTATCCTGGGTTTTTTGTTTTTCCATATAAAGTTGATTATTGTCTTTTCCAGATCTGTGAAGAATTTTGATGGGATTTTGATGGGGATTGCGTTGAATCTATAGATTGCTTTTGGTAGAATTGCCATTTTTACTATGTTGATCCTCCCAATCCAAGAGCAAGGGAGGTCCTTCCATTTTCTGGTGTCCTCTTCAATTTCTTTCTTCAAAGCCTTAAAGTTCTTGCCAAATAGATCTTTCACTTCCTTGGTCAGAGTTACCCCAAGGTATTTTATGCTATTTGTGGCTATCGTGAAAGGTGATGCTTCTCTGATTTCCCTCTCTGCTTCCTTATCCTTAGTGTATAGGAAGGCAACTGATTTTTTGGAGTTGATTTTGTAACCTGCCACATTACCAAAGGTGTTTATCAGCTGTAGGAGTTCTTTGGTAGAGTTTTTGGGGTCGCTTATGTATACTATCATATCATCTGCAAATAATGAAAGCTTAACTTCTTCCTTTCCAATATGGATCCCCTTGATCCCCTTATGTTGTCTTATTGCTATTGCTAGAACTTCAAGCACTATATTGAAGAGGTATGGAGAGAGTGGACATCCTTGTCGTGTTCCTGATTTTAGTGGGATGGCTTTGAGTTTTTCTCCGTTTAATTTAATGTTGGCTGTCGGCTTGCTGTAAATAGCTTTTATTATATTTAGGTATGATCCTTTTATCCCTAATCTCTCCAAGACCTTCATCATAAAGGGGTGTTGAATTTTGTCGAATGCTTTTTCAGCATCTAATGAAATGATCATATGGTTTTTTTCTTTCAGTTTATTTATATGGTGGATTACATTGATAGATTTGCGTATGTTGAACCAGCCCTGCATCTCTGGGATGAAGCCTACTTGATCATAATGGATAATTTTTCTGATGTGTTCTTGGATTCGGTTTGTCAGTATTTTATTGAGGATTTTTGCATCGATGTTCATGAGTGAGATAGGCCTGTCATTCTCTTTCTTGGTTGGGTCTTTGTGTGGTTTTGGTATCAGGGTAACTGTAGCTTCATAAAAGGAATTTGGCAATGACTCTTCTGTTTCTATATTGTGAAATACATTAAGAAGTATAGGTATTAGCTCTTCTTGGAAGGTCTGGTAGAATTCTGCATTGAAACCATCTGGTCCTGGGCTTTTTTTGGAAGGGAGATTTTTGATAACCATTTCTAATTCTTTGCAACTAACCGGTCTATTTAGCTCGTTCACCTGTTCTTGGTTTCGCTTTGGTATATGGTCCTTATCTAAAAATATGTCCATTTCTTTTGCATTTTCCAGTTTTGTGGCATACAGGCTTTTGTAGTAAGATCTAATGATTGTCTGAATTTCCTCTGTGTCTGTGGTTATGTCCCCCTCTTCATTTCTGATCTTATTTATTTGCGTGTTCTCTCTCTGTCATTTAATTAGTTTGGAAAGAGGTTTGTCGATTTTGTTGATTTTTCTCTAAGAACCAACTTTTTGTTTCATTGATTCTTTGGACTGTTTTCTGTGTTTCTATTTTGTTGATTTCCGCCCTCAGTTCGATTATTTCCAGTCTTGTACTACTCCTGGGTGCTTCTGCTTCTTTTTTTTTTTAGAGTTTTCAGGTGTGCTGAAAAGTCCCCAATGTACGCTTTCTCCGTTTTCTTTAAGTGGGCACTTAGTGCTATGAACTTTCCTCTGAGCACAGCTTTCATCGTGTCCCATAGGTTTGAGTATGTTGTCTCTTTATTTTCATTAAATTCAAGGAAGACTTTAATTTCTTTCTTAATTTCTTCCTTGACCCAGGTGTGGTTCAGTAGTTGACTGTTCAGTTTCCATGAGTTTGTAGGCTTTTTGGGGGTAGCATTGTTGTTGCCCTCTAACTTTAATCCGTGGTGATCTGATAAGACACAGGAGGACACTGATATTTTTTTGTATCTGTGGAGGTTTCCTTTGTTACCCAGTATGTGGTCAATTTTCGAGAAGGTTCCATGAGCTGCAGAGAAGAAGGTATATTCTTTCCTATTTGGGTGGAGTATTCTATAGATGTCGGTTAAGTCCATTTGCTTCATTACGTCCAACAATTCTCTTAAGTCTCTATTAGGTTTCTGTCTGATTGACCTGTCCATTGGTTAGAGAGGTGTGTTGAAGTCTCCTACTACTAGTGTGTGTGGTTTGATGTCTGCCTTGAGTTTTAGTAATATTTCTTTTACATAAGTGGGTGCTTTTATATTAGGGGTGTAGATATTCAGGATTGAGACTTCATCCTGATGAATTGTTCCTGTTATGAGTATAAAGTGTCCATCTCGATCTCTTCTGATTGATTTTAGTTTGAAGTCCGTTTTGTTAGAAATTAGTATGGCCACACCTGCTTTTTTCTTAGGACCATTTGCTTGAAAAACCTCTTCCCATCCCTTTAGTCTGAGTAGATGCCTGTCTTTGTGGTTGAGATGTGTTTCTTGCAAACAGCAGAATGTTGGATCCTGTTTTCGTATCCAATCTTTTAGTCTGTGTCTTTTTATAGGTGAATTGAGACCATTAATATTAAGTGATATTAATGACCAGTGTTTTTTTACTCTGGTTATTCCTATTGTTTTTGGTAGTAGAGTTTGTGTGTCTCCCTTCTTTGAGTCGTGCTGGTGAAGGGTCACTAGATGCCTAAGTTATTGTAGGCAGTGTTGGCTATGTTGGATTCCTTGTGTTGTGATTTTCCTTCTATTACTTTCTGTAGGGCTGGATTTGTGGCTACGTATTGTTTAAATTTGTTCTTATCCTGGAATGTCTTGTTTTCTCCATTGATAGTGAACGATAGCTTGGCTGGGTATAGTAGTTTGGGTTTGCATCCATGGTCTCTTAGTTTCTGCAGTACCTCTATCCAGGACCTTCTGGCTTTCATGGTTTCCATAGAGAAGTCAGGTGTAAGTCTGATCGGTTTACCTTTATAAGTAACTTGCCCTTTTTCCTTTGCAGCTCTTAATATTCTTTCTTTAATCTGTATATTTTGTGTTTTGATTATAATATGGGGAGGGGATGTTTTTCTTTGATCCAGTCTGTTTGGTGTTCTGTATGCTTCTTGAATATTCAAAGGAATATCTTTCTTTATGTTGGGAAAGTTTTCTTCTATAATTTTGTGAAAAATATTTTCTGGACCTTTGAGTTGTGACTCTTCTCCTTCTTGTATCCCTATTATTCTTAGGTTTGGTCTCTTTATTGTGTCCCATATTTCCTGAATGTTTTGCGACGAAACCTTGTTGGTTTTGCTGTTTTCTTTGATCAGTGCGTTTATTTTCTCTATGTTGTCTTCAGAATCTGAGATTCTTTCTTCCATCCTTTGTAGTCTGTTGATTATGCTTGTTTCTGTAGCCTCTGCTCGTTGACCTAGATTTTCTATATCCAACTGGTCCTCATTTTGTGTTTTCTTCCTTGCTTCAATTTCCGTTTTCAATTCTTGAAGTGTTTCCATTACCTGTTTGATCGTTTTTTTCTTGGTTTCCCAGGGCATCATTTACGTATTTACTCATTTCATCAAACTTTTTGTTATACTTCTCATCCATTTCTATAAGGGTGTTTTTTACATGTTGTTTCAGGGACTCTATTGCTTTCATAAAGTCAATTTTTTTCCACTTCTTCTTTGTTAGGGTGTTCAAGTCCTTGTGTTGTAAGATCATTGGGTTCTGGTGTTTCCATGTTGTTTTTCATATTGTTGGGTGAATTCTTGCCTTGGCGCCTGCCCATCTCCTCCTAACAATGCTATCTAATGGGTCTTTTAAGTCAAGAACAGGTTTCCCTGCTGACCAAGGGCCCCGCTTACAAAGTGCCCTGGCTCCGTTTCCTGGCTCCAGCCGTGGGCCAAGATCGCTCTCACCACTCAGAAGGATCTTCAGGACCAGGACCAGGCTCCCCGTTTGCCCAGGACCTCATCCACAAAAGGCCTACCCCTTTGTAGGCCAGCCACCAAGACAGAGAAACTCCCACTGTCCTCTGCCCTGAGCTCCCGACCCAGTGCCCAAACAGGCTATACTGGGTGATCTCGCAGCCCCTCAGAAGGGAGGGGGAGTGGAAGAGGGCCCTGGGCACAAGCTGGGATGTGCCAGAAATAGAGAGGTCGCAGCAGAGGAGGAGCAGCCCCTGCAGAGGGTATCAGCCTTTGCAGGCCTACCAGGGGGGTGAAGGGGGTCTGAGAATGCTCCCGCTCCATTTCCTGTGTCCAGGCGCAGGCCCAGAACACTCTCCCCACTCAGGAGGGTCTTCAGGGACAGGACGCGGCTCCTCGTTCGCCCTTGGACCTCGCCAATAAAAGGCCTCCCTCTCTACAGGCCAGGCCCCCCAAAAACCTACTTGATTTAACTGAGCGGGCCAGTGGTCTGCGGCTTCTTTCCCTTGGGCTGAGGATCCGCTGCTGCTGTCCGCCGCGGGCCGGGGCTCCGCCGCTGCTGCAGTCCACCGGCCGCGGGCCCGGGCTCCTTCAACACCGGGGAGCCTCGACCTCTCCCCAGCCGCCTTAAAGAGCTGCCGCCTATCTTCGGTCACCGCCTAAGCGTGAAGCTGCTCGGACTTGGCTGCCGGTGAGCCTGGGGAGCCGACCGGTGAGGGCTCAACTTAGTTGAGGGAAGTCTGGGCCTGAGGAGCGGTCGCGCGCAATGGCCTCTCTGCCTCGGTTGCCTGCGGCCACGCGCGAGATACAGGACCCGGGTCAGGCGAGAGTGGTGGACCTTCTCCCTAGCATCCGTGGCCAGGGGTGGGTGGCGCGGGCACTGATCCCAGCCTCCATGTATCCGCGTTCTCCTGCGATCAGCTGCAGTGGCTCCTGCTGGGACTTTCCTCTGAAGGACAGGTGCTTGGCATGGACATCGCAGGAAAGAGCTCCCTGGTACAGTGGATCAGTCAGGTAAGCACTGCGTGCCCTGGCAGTCTTAGGGCATTTTCCCACGCTTTCTCTGGGGGAGGGGGTGTTACCAGTGCTCAGAAAACTGCATTCAGATCCTCAGCTGGGGCCCTAGTGCATACCCAGCTAGTCACTGCTTTTGGTAACTAGAACTCGCGAGATGTATGAAACGATGCAGAAAACCCTGTTTTCTTCTAGTTGAGAAACTGTCTACCCCCATTCCCACCCCATCTTACCTCTGAAAGATTGGGTCACATTAAGTTTCTAGACTCTACTGCGAATTCAGGAATTCACAATGAAAATTGGATTTTAGTATTCGGTCTTTGCTTTTCTACTCTATAATTAAGCTATTTTGAGAGTTCATTGTCAAAGTGATGTATCTTTTTATGCTTACTACCGTCACTCCCTTATCATCCCCATTTATCTCCAGAAGTTGCTCATTCATGTTTTTAAACCATTCCATTTTCCGGGTCTGGAGAAGTGCTCCAGCATTTGTAAGGTCATTGTCTGTAGAGGCGTTCCCTTGAGCTGGGATGACTCTGAGATAAATCGGTGTCATTTTGTATACCTTCATTTCTTGGGGATTTACAGACTGCATTAAGCACGTGTCTTCTTAAGTTTTGGGTGCATTCATTCCCCTGCATTTGGTTGACTGGAGTTATACTGTGATGATGATTCTGTTTTAATTCCCGAAGTGGAACTAGCTTAATTATCCTATCATTCATATTGGAACACAATGGTCATGTCATTTCATGTTAATTTCAGTTGCATCTCTTTGGCATCTGTTAAAGTTTTCTTTGAAAAATACTGCAAATGATATTTTGATTTTTTTCTTTTCTTTTTTTTATTTTTTCATTCAAAAATTTCCACTTCCTCCCCTCCTCCCATTCCCCTCCCACTCCCCCACTCACCCTCCTCTTTCCCCCTGCAGTCCTAAGAGAGGGCAGGGTACCCTGCCCTGTGGGAGGTCCAAGGCCCTCCCCCCTCCATCCAGGCTTAGGAAGATGTGTATCCAAATAGACTAGGGTCCTAAAAAGCCAGTACATACAGTAGAAACAAGTCCCAGTGTCATTATCAATGGCTTCTCAGTCCGCCCCCATTGTGAGCCACATTCAGAGAGTCCGGTTTTTTCATATGCTCGTTCAGTCCCAGTCCAGCTGGATTTGGTGAGCTCCCATTAGATCAGGCACACTGTCTCAGTGGGTAGACCAACCCCTCGTGGTCTTGACTTCCTTGCTTATCTTCTCCCTCTTTCTGCTCTTCAACTGGACCTTTGGAGCTCAGTCCAGTGCTCTGAATTGGGTATCTGTCTCTATCTCCATCCATTATCTGAAAAAGGTTCTATGGTGATATTTGAGATATTCATCAGTGTGACTATGGGACAAGGCCAGTTCAGGCACCCTCTCCTGTGCTGCCCAAGAAATGAGCTGGGGCATCCCCATGGACACCTGGGATCCCCTCTAGAGCCAAGTCTCTTGCCAACACTAAAATGGCTCCCTTAATGAAGATATCTTCTATGCTCCTATATCCGCCCTTCCTCCATCTCCACCCTCCCACTCCCCCAAGCTCTCCCCAATCCTTCCCTTATCCCTTCTCTCTCCCCCTCTCCCCTTTTCCCCACTCCACCCTCACTCCCACCCCAGGCTCCCAACTTTTGCCGGGAAATCTGTCTGCTTCCAATTTCCAGGAGGATCTATATATGTTTTTCTTTGGGTTCACCTTATTATTTGGCTTCTCTAGGCTTGTGAACTATAGGCTAAATGTCCTTTGTTTATGGCTAGAGTCCACTAATGAGTGAGTACATACCATATTCATATTTTTGTGTCTAGGTTATTTCACTCAGTAAAGTGTTTTCTGTTTCCATCCATTTGCATGCAAAATTCAAGATGTCATTGTTTTTTTTTTTTTTTTTACCACTGAGTAGTACTCTAATGCATATATATTGCATACTTTCTTTATCCATTCTTCCATTGAGGGACATCTAGGTTGTTTCCAGGTTCTGGCTATTACAAATAAAGCTGCTATGAACATAGTTGAACAAATGCTTTTGAAGTATGATTGGGCATCTCTTGGGTATATTCCCAAAGAGTGGTATTGCTGGATCTTGAGGTAAGTTGATCGAAATTTCCTGAGCAACTGCCAGACTGATTTCCAAAGTGGTTGCACAAGTTTGCATTCCCATCAGCAATGGATAAGTATACCCCTTACTCCACATTCTCTCCAGCATAGGCTGTCATTGGTGTTTTTGATTTTAGCCATGCTGACAGGTGTAAGACGGTATCTCAAAGTTGTTTTGACTTGCATTTCCCTGATCGCTAAGGAGTTTGAACATGACCTTAAGTGTCTTTTGGCCATTTGAACTTCGTCTGCTGAGAATTCTCTGTTCAGTTCAGTACCCCATTTTTTAATTGGATTAATTAGAGTTTTGATGTCCAGTTTCTTGAGTTCTTTATGTATTTTGGAGATCAGACCTTTGTCAGATGTGGGGTTGGTGAAGATCTTCTCCCATTCAGAAGGATGCCTTTTTGTCTCCAATGACAGTGGTTTTTTTTTTTTTTTTTTTTTTTTTGCATTAAAGAAGCTTCTCAGTGTCAGGAGTTCCCATTTAGTCAATGTTGCTCTTGTTGTCTGTGCTAGTAGGGTTATATGGAGGAATTGGTCTCCTGTGCCCATGTGTTGCAGTCTACTTCCCAGTTTCTCTTCTATCAGGTTCAGTGTGGTCAGATTCATATTGAGGTCTTTAATCCGTTTGGACTTGAGTTTTGCACATGGTGATAGATATGAATCTATTTTCATTCTTCTACAGGTTGACATCCAGTTATGCCAGCACCATTTGTTGAAGATGCTTTCTTCATTTCTTCCATTGTATAATTTTAGTTCCTTTGTCGAAAATCAGGTGTTCATAGGTTTGTGGGTTAATATCTGGGTCTTCGATTCAATTCCATTGTCTGCATCTCTGTTTTTATGCCAATACCAAGCTGTTTTCACTACTTTAGCTCTGTAATAGAGTTTGAAGTCAGCGATGGTAATGCCTCCAGAAATACCTTTATTGTACAGGAATGGTTTGGCTATCCTGGGTTTTTTGTTCTTCCATATAAAGTTGATTATTGTTCTCTCAAGGTCTGTGAGGAATTTTGTTGGGATTTTGATGGGGATTGAGTTGAATTTATAGATTGCCTTTGGTAGAACTGCTGTTTTTACTATGTTGATCCTACCCATTCAAGAGCATGGGAGATCCTTCCATTTTCTGGTATGCTCTTGAATTTCTTTCTTCAAAGCCTTAAAGTTCTTGTCAAATACATCTTTCACTTCCTTGGTTAGTGTAACCCCAGTATACTTTATGCTATTTGTGGCTATAGTGAAAGGTGAAGTTTCTCTGATTTCCCTCTCTGCTTCTCTATCCTTTGTGTATAGGAAGGCTATTGATTTTTTTTTTTGAGTTGATCTTGTATCCTGACACATCACTGAAGGTATTTTTCAGATGTAGAAGTTCTTTGGTAGAGTTTTTGGGGTCACTGATGTATACTATCTTATCATCTGCAAATAACAAAAGTTTGACTTCTTTTCCAAATCGAATCCCCTTAATCCCCTTATTGCTATTGCTAGAACTTCAAACACTATATTGCAGAGATATGGTGAGAGTGGACAGCCTTGTCTTGTTCCTGATTTTAGTGGAATGGCTTTGAGTTTCTCTCCATTTAATTTGATATTAGCTGTTGGCTTGCTTTATATTGCTTTTATTATATTTAGATGTGATCCTTGTATCCCTAACCTCTCCAAGATCTTTATTGTAAAGGGGTGTTGAAGTTTGTCAAATGCTTTTTCAGCTTCTAATGAAATAATCATTTAGTTTTTTTTTCCTTCAGTTTATTTATATGATGGATTACATTGATAGATTTTTGTATGTTGAACCAGCCCTGCATCTCTGGGATGAAGCCTACTTGATCATAATGGATAATTTTTGATGTGTTTTTGGATTCAGTTTGCCAGTATTTTATTGAGAATTTTCGCATCAGTGTTTCTGAGAGAGATTGGTCTGTAATTCTCTTTCTTGGTTGAGTCTTTGTGTGGTTTTGGTATCAGGGTAATGTGAGACACCATAAGGAGCATGGGTATCAACTCTTCTTGGAAGTTCTGGTAAAATTCTCTATTGTAACCATCTGGTCCTGGGCTTTTTTTGGTAGGGAGGTTTTTGATGGCAGCTTCTATTTCCTCATGACTTATAGGTCTATTTAAATTGTTCACCTGGTCTTGATTTAATTGTGGTATATGGTATTTATCTAAAAACAAGTCCATTTCTTTTACATTTTCCAACTTTGTAGCATATAAGCCTTTGTAGTAAGACCTAATTACTCTCTGAATTTCCTCAGTGTCTGTTGTTATGTCCCCCTTTTCATTTCTGATCTTGTTAATTTGCATGTTCTCTCTACCTTTTGATTAGTTTGATTAGGAACTTGTCAATCTTGTTGATTTTCTCAAAGAACCAGCTCTTTGTTTCATTGATTCTTTGGATTATTGTATGTGTTTCTATTTTGTTGATTTCAGCTCTCAGTTTGATTATTTCCAGTCTTCTACTCCTCCTGGGTGAGTCTGCTTCTTTTTTTTCTAGAGATTTCAGCTGTCCTGTTAAGTCTCTAATGTGGGCTTTCTCTGTTTTCTTTATGTGGGCACTTAGTGCTATGAATTTTCCCCTTAGCACTGCTTTCATAGTGTCCCATAGGTTTGGGTATGTTGTGACTTTTTTGTTGTTGTTGAATTCAAGGAAGACTTTAATTTCTTTCTTTATTTCTTCCCTGACCCAGGGGTGGTTCAGTAGTTGCCTGTTCAGTTTCCATGAGTTTGTAGGCTTTCTGGGGGTAGAATTGTTGTTAAATTCTAACTTTATTCCATGTTGATCTGATAAGACACAGGTGGTTACTATTTTTTTTTTTTTTGTATCTGTGGAGGTTTGTTTTGTTATCAAGTACGTGATCAATTTTCGAGAAGGTTCCATGAGATGCTGAGAAGAAGGTATATTCTTTCCTATTTGGGTGAAATGTTCTATCGATGTCTGTTAAGTCCACTTGATTCATTACCTCTGTTAGTTTTCTTATTTCTCTGTTAGGTTTCTGTCTAGTTGACCTGTCCATTGATAAGAGAGGAGTGTTGAAGTCTCCTACCATTAGTGTGTGAGATTTGATGTGTGCTTTGAGTTCTAGTAATGTTTCTTTTATATATGTAGGTACTTTTATATTAGGGGCATAGATATTCAGGATTGGGACTTCATCCTGATGAATTGTTCCTGTTATGAGTAAAAAGTGTCCCACTTCATTTCTTCTGATTGATTTTAGTTTGAAGTCAACTTTGTTAGAAATTAGTATGGCCACACTTGCTTGTTTCTTAGGTCCATTTGATTGAAAAACCTTTTCCCAACCCTTTACTCTGAGTAAATGTCTGTCTTTTTGGTGCAGGTGTTTCTTTTTTTTCTTTTTTTTTTCTTTTTATTGTTTATTTATTTATTAAAGATTTCTGCCTTCTCCCCGCCACCACCTCCCATTTCCCTCCCCCTCCCCCATCAAGTCCCCCTCCCTCATCATCCCTAAGAGTAATCCGGGTTCCCTGCCCCGTGGGAAGTCCAAGGACCACCCACCTCCATCCAGGTCTAGTAAGGTGAGCATCCAAACTGCCTAGGCTCCCACAAAGCCAGTACGTGCAGTAGGATCAAAAACCCATTGCCATTGTTCTTGAGTTCTCAGTAGTCCTCATTGTCCATTATGTTCAGCAAGTCCGGTTTTATCCCATGCTTTTTCAGACCCAGGCCAGCTGGCCTTGGTGAGTTCGTGATAGAACATCCCCATTGTCTCAGTGTGTGGGTGCACCCCTCGCGGTCCTAAGTTCCTTGCTCGTGCTCTGTCTCCTGCTCATGATTTGGACCTTGGGATTTCAGTCCGGTGCTCCAATGTGGGTCTTTGTCTCTGTCTCCTTTCATCGCCTAAATGTTTTTCTTTGGGTTCACCTTCTTAATTAGCTTCTCTAGGACCACGCATAATAGGCTCAACGTCCCCTATTCATGGCTAGAAACCAAATATGAGTGAGTACATCCCATGTTCCTCTTTTTGGGTCTGGCTCACCTCGCTCAGGATAGTGTTTTCTATTTCTGTCCATTTGCCTGCAAAATTCAGGAAGTCATTGCTTTTTACTGCTGAGTAGTACTCTAATATGTATATATTCCATACTTTCTTCATCCATTCTTCCATTGAAGGGCATCTAGGTTGTTTTTCCAGGTTCTGGCTATTACAAACAATGCTGCTATGAACATAGTTGAGCATATACTTTTGTCGTATGATAGGGCATTTCTTGGATATATTCCCAAGAGTGGTATTGCTGGGTCCAGGGGTAGGTGGATCCCGAAATTCCTGAGAAACCGCCACACTGTTTTCCAAAGTGGTTGCACAAGTTTGCATTCCCACCAGCAATGGATGAGTATACCCCTTTCTCCACAACCTCTCCAGCAATGGCTATCATTGGTGTTTTTTATTTTAGCCATTCTGACAGGTGTAAGATGGTATCTTAAAGTTGTCTTGATTTGCATTTCCCTGATCGCTAGGGAAGTTGAGCATGACCTTAAATGTCTTTTGGCCGTTCGCACTTCTTCTGTTGAGAATTCTCTGTTCAGTTCAGTGCCCCATTTTTTAATTGGGTTGATTAGCCCTTTACGGTCTACTTTCTTGAGTTCTCTATATATTTTGGAGATCAGACCTTTGTCTGTTGCGGGGTTGGTGAAGATCTTCTCCCAGTCAGTGGGTTGCCTTTTTGTCTTAGTGACAGTGTCCTTTGCTTTACAGAAGCTTCTCAGTCTCAGGAGGTCCCATTTATTCAATGATGCCCTTAATGTCTGTGCTGCTGGGGTTGTATGTAGGAAGTGTTCTCCTGTGCCCATGTGTTGTAGAGTACTTCCCACTTTCTCTTCTGTCAGGTTCAGTGTGTTCGGACTGATATTGAGGTCTTTAATCCATTTGGATTTGAGTTTTGAGTATGGTGATAGATATGGATCTATTTTTATTCTTCTACAGGCTGACATCCAGTTTTGCCAGCACCATTTGTTAAAGATGCTTTCTTTCTTCCATTGAATACTTTTATCTCCTTTATCAAAAATCAGGTGTTCATAGGTTTGTGGGTTAAAGCTAGTGTCTTCTATTCGATTCCATTGGTCGACTTCTCTGTTTCTATGCCAATACCAAGCTGTTTTCAATACTGTAGCTCTGTAATAGAGTTTGAAGTCAGGGATGGTAATGCCCCCAGACAATCCTTTATTGTATAAGATTGTTTTGGCTATCCTGGGTTTTTTGTTTTTCCATATAAAGTTGATTATTGTCTTTTCCAGATCTGTGAAGAATTTTGATGGGATTTTGATGGGGATTGCGTTGAATCTATAGATTGCTTTTGGTAGAATTGCCATTTTTACTATGTTGATCCTCCCAATCCAAGAGCAAGGGAGGTCCTTCCATTTTCTGGTGTCCTCTTCAATTTCTTTCTTCAAAGCCTTAAAGTTCTTGCCAAATAGATCTTTCACTTCCTTGGTCAGAGTTACCCCAAGGTATTTTATGCTATTTGTGGCTATCGTGAAAGGTGATGCTTCTCTGATTTCCCTCTCTGCTTCCTTATCCTTAGTGTATAGGAAGGCAACTGATTTTTTGGAGTTGATTTTGTAACCTGCCACATTACCAAAGGTGTTTATCAGCTGTAGGAGTTCTTTGGTAGAGTTTTTGGGGTCGCTTATGTATACTATCATATCATCTGCAAATAATGAAAGCTTAACTTCTTCCTTTCCAATATGGATCCCCTTGATCCCCTTATGTTGTCTTATTGCTATTGCTAGAACTTCAAGCACTATATTGAAGAGGTATGGAGAGAGTGGACATCCTTGTCGTGTTCCTGATTTTAGTGGGATGGCTTTGAGTTTTTCTCCGTTTAATTTAATGTTGGCTGTCGGCTTGCTGTAAATAGCTTTTATTATATTTAGGTATGATCCTTTTATCCCTAATCTCTCCAAGACCTTCATCATAAAGGGGTGTTGAATTTTGTCGAATGCTTTTTCAGCATCTAATGAAATGATCATATGGTTTTTTTCTTTCAGTTTATTTATATGGTGGATTACATTGATAGATTTGCGTATGTTGAACCAGCCCTGCATCTCTGGGATGAAGCCTACTTGATCATAATGGATAATTTTTCTGATGTGTTCTTGGATTCGGTTTGCCAGTATTTTATTGAGGATTTTTGCATCGATGTTCATGAGTGAGATAGGCCTGTCATTCTCTTTCTTGGTTGGGTCTTTGTGTGGTTTTGGTATCAGGGTAACTGTAGCTTCATAAAAGGAATTTGGCAATGACTCTTCTGTTTCTATATTGTGAAATACATTAAGAAGTATAGGTATTAGCTCTTCTTGGAAGGTCTGGTAGAATTCTGCATTGAAACCATCTGGTCCTGGGCTTTTTTTGGAAGGGAGATTTTTGATAACCATTTCTAATTCTTTGCAACTAACCGGTCTATTTAGCTCGTTCACCTGTTCTTGGTTTCGCTTTGGTATATGGTCCTTATCTAAAAATATGTCCATTTCTTTTGCATTTTCCAGTTTTGTGGCATACAGGCTTTTGTAGTAAGATCTAATGATTGTCTGAATTTCCTCTGTGTCTGTGGTTATGTCCCCCTCTTCATTTCTGATCTTATTTATTTGCGTGTTCTCTCTCTGTCATTTAATTAGTTTGGAAAGAGGTTTGTCGATTTTGTTGATTTTTCTCTAAGAACCAACTTTTTGTTTCATTGATTCTTTGGACTGTTTTCTGTGTTTCTATTTTGTTGATTTCCGCCCTCAGTTCGATTATTTCCAGTCTTGTACTACTCCTGGGTGCTTCTGCTTCTTTTTTTTTTTTAGAGTTTTCAGGTGTGCTGTTAAGTCCCCAATGTACGCTTTCTCCGTTTTCTTTAAGTGGGCACTTAGTGCTATGAACTTTCCTCTGAGCACAGCTTTCATCGTGTCCCATAGGTTTGAGTATGTTGTCTCTTTATTTTCATTAAATTCAAGGAAGACTTTAATTTCTTTCTTAATTTCTTCCTTGACCCAGGTGTGGTTCAGTAGTTGACTGTTCAGTTTCCATGAGTTTGTAGGCTTTTTGGGGGTAGCATTGTTGTTGCCCTCTAACTTTAATCCGTGGTGATCTGATAAGACACAGGAGGACACTGATATTTTTTTGTATCTGTGGAGGTTTCCTTTGTTACCCAGTATGTGGTCAATTTTCGAGAAGGTTCCATGAGCTGCAGAGAAGAAGGTATATTCTTTCCTATTTGGGTGGAGTATTCTATAGATGTCGGTTAAGTCCATTTGCTTCATTACGTCCAACAATTCTCTTAAGTCTCTATTAGGTTTCTGTCTGATTGACCTGTCCATTGGTTAGAGAGGTGTGTTGAAGTCTCCTACTACTAGTGTGTGTGGTTTGATGTCTGCCTTGAGTTTTAGTAATATTTCTTTTACATAAGTGGGTGCTTTTATATTAGGGGTGTAGATATTCAGGATTGAGACTTCATCCTGATGAATTGTTCCTGTTATGAGTATAAAGTGTCCATCTCGATCTCTTCTGATTGATTTTAGTTTGAAGTCCGTTTTGTTAGAAATTAGTATGGCCACACCTGCTTTTTTCTTAGGACCATTTGCTTGAAAAACCTTTTCCCATCCCTTTAGTCTGAGTAGATGCCTGTCTTTGTGGTTGAGATGTGTTTCTTGCAAACAGCAGAATGTTGGATCCTGTTTTCGTATCCAATCTTTTAGTCTGTGTCTTTTTATAGGTGAATTGAGACCATTAATATTAAGTGATATTAATGACCAGTGGTTTTTTACTCTGGTTATTCCTATTGTTTTTGGTAGTAGAGTTTGTGTGTCTCCCTTCTTTGAGTCGTGCTGGTGAAGGGTCACTAGATGCCTAAGTTATTGTAGGCAGTGTTGGCTATGTTGGATTCCTTGTGTTGTGATTTTCCTTCTATTACTTTCTGTAGGGCTGGATTTGTGGCTACGTATTGTTTAAATTTGTTCTTATCCTGGAATGTCTTGTTTTCTCCATTGATAGTGAACGATAGCTTGGCTGGGTATAGTAGTTTGGGTTTGCATCCATGGTCTCTTAGTTTCTGCAGTACCTCTATCCAGGACCTTCTGGCTTTCATGGTTTCCATAGAGAAGTCAGGTGTAAGTCTGATCGGTTTACCTTTATAAGTAACTTGCCCTTTTTCCTTTGCAGCTCTTAATATTCTTTCTTTAATCTGTATATTTTGTGTTTTGATTATAATATGGGGAGGGGATGTTTTTCTTTGATCCAGTCTGTTTGGTGTTCTGTATGCTTCTTGAATATTCAAAGGAATATCTTTCTTTATGTTGGGAAAGTTTTCTTCTATAATTTTGTGAAAAATATTTTCTGGACCTTTGAGTTGTGACTCTTCTCCTTCTTGTATCCCTATTATTCTTAGGTTTGGTCTTTTTATTGTGTCCCATATTTCCTGAATGTTTTGCGACGAAACCTTGTTGGTTTTGCTGTTTTCTTTGATCAGTGCGTTTATTTTCTCTATGTTGTCTTCAGAATCTGAGATTCTTTCTTCCATCCTTTGTAGTCTGTTGATTATGCTTGTTTCTGTAGCCTCTGCTCGTTGACCTAGATTTTCTATATCCAACTGGTCCTCATTTTGTGTTTTCTTCCTTGCTTCAATTTCCGTTTTCAATTCTTGAAGTGTTTCCATTACCTGTTTGATCGTTTTTTTCTTGGTTTCCCAGGGCATCATTTACGTATTTACTCATTTCATCAAACTTTTTGTTATACTTCTCATCCATTTCTATAAGGGTGTTTTTTACATGTTGTTTCAGGGACTCTATTGCTTTCATAAAGTCAATTTTTTTCCACTTCTTCTTTGTTAGGGTGTTCAAGTCCTTGTGTTGTAAGATCATTGGGTTCTGGTGTATCCATGTTGTTTTTCATATTGTTGGGTGAATTCTTGCCTTGGCGCCTGCCCATCTCCTCCTAACAATGCTATCTAATGGGTCTTTTAAGTCAAGAACAGGTTTCCCTGCTGACCAAGGGCCCCGCTTACAAAGTGCCCTGGCTCCGTTTCCTGGCTCCAGCCGTGGGCCAAGATCGCTCTCACCACTCAGAAGGATCTTCAGGACCAGGACCAGGCTCCCCGTTTGCCCAGGACCTCATCCACAAAAGGCCTACCCCTTTGTAGGCCAGCCACCAAGACAGAGAAACTCCCACTGTCCTCTGCCCTGAGCTCCCGACCCAGTGCCCAAACAGGCTATACTGGGTGATCTCGCAGCCCCTCAGAAGTGAGGGGGAGTGGAAGAGGGCCCTGGGCACAAGCTGGGATGTGCCAGAAATAGAGAGGTCGCAGCAGAGGAGGAGCAGCCCCTGCAGAGGGTATCAGCCTTTGCAGGCCTACCAGGGGGGTGAAGGGGGTCTGAGAATGCTCCTGCTCCATTTCCTGTGTCTGGGCGCAGGCCCAGAACACTCTCCCCACTCAGGAGGGTCTTCAGGGACAGGACGCGGCTCCTTGTTCGCCCTTGGACCTCGCCAATAAAAGGCCTCCCTCTCTATAGGCCAGGCCCCCCAAAAACCTACTTGATTTAACTGAGCGGGCCAGTGGTCTGCCGCTTCTGTCCGCGCGGGCTGAGGATCCGCTGCTGCCTTCCGCCGCGGGCCGGGGCTCCGCCGCTGCTGCAGTCCGCCGCGGGCCCGGGCTCCTTCAACACCGCGGAGCCTCGACCTCTCCCCAGCCGCCTTAAAGAGCTGCCGCCTATCGTCGGTCACCGCCTAAGCGTGAAGCTGCTCGGACTTGGCTGCTGGTGAGCCTGGGGAGCCGACCGGTGAGGGCTCAACTTAGTTGAGGGAAGTCTGGGCCTGAGGAGCGGTCGCGCGCAATGGCCTCTCTGCCTCGGTTGCCTGCGGCCACGCGCGAGATACAGGACCCGGGTCAGGCGAGAGTGGTGGACCTTCTCCCTAGCATCCGTGGCCAGGGGTGGGTGGCGCGGGCACTGATCCCAGCCTCAATGTATCCGCGTTCTCCTGCGACCAGCTGCAGTGGCTCCTGCTGGGACTTTCCTCTGAAGGACAGGTGCTCGGCGTGGACATCGCAGGAAAGAGCTCCCTGGTACAGTGCATCAGTCAGGTAAGCACTGCGTGCCCTGGCAGTCTTAGGGCATTTTCCCACGCTTTCTCTGGGGGAGGGGGTGTTACCAGTGCTCAGAAAACTGCATTCAGATCCTCAGCTGGGGCCCTAGTGCATACCCAGCTAGTCACTGCTTTTGGTAACTAGAACTCGCGAGATGTATGAAACGATGCAGAAAACCCTGTTTTCTTCTAGTTGAGAAACTGTCTACCCCCATTCCCACCCCATCTTACCTCTGAAAGATTGGGTCACATTAAGTTTCTAGACTCTACTGCGAATTCAGGAATTCACAATGAAAATTGGATTTTAGTATTCGGTCTTTGCTTTTCTACTCTATAATTAAGCTATTTTGAGAGTTCATTGTCAAAGTGATGTATCTTTTTATGCTTACTACCATCACTCCCTTATCATCCCCATTTATCTCCAGAAGTTGCTCATTCATGTTTTTAAACCATTCCATTTTCCGGGTCTGGAGAAGTGCTCCAGCATTTGTAAGGTCATTGTCTGTAGAGGCGTTCCCTTGAGCTGGGATGACTCTGAGATAAATCGGTGTCATTTTGTATACCTTCATTTCTTGGGGATTTACAGACTGCATTAAGCACGTGTCTTCTTAAGTTTTGGGTGCATTCATTCCCCTGCATTTGGTTGACTGGAGTTATACTGTGATGATGATTCTGTTTTAATTCCCGAAGTGGAACTAGCTTAATTATCCTATCATTCATATTGGAACACAATGGTCATGTCATTTCATGTTAATTTCAGTTGCATCTCTTTGGCATCTGTTAAAGTTTTCTTTGAAAAATACTGCAAATGATATTTTGATTTTTTTCTTTTCTTTTTTTTATTTTTTCATTCAAAAATTTCCACTTCCTCCCCTCCTCCCATTCCCCTCCCACTCCCCCACTCACCCTCCTCTTTCCCCCTGCAGTCCTAAGAGAGGGCAGGGTACCCTGCCCTGTGGGAGGTCCAAGGCCCTCCCCTCTCCATCCAGGCTTAGGAAGATGTGTATCCAAATAGACTAGGGTCCTAAAAAGCCAGTACATACAGTAGAAACAAGTCCCAGTGTCATTATCAATGGCTTCTCAGTCCGCCCCCATTGTGAGCCACATTCAGAGAGTCCGGTTTTTTCATATGCTCGTTCAGTCCCAGTCCAGCTGGATTTGGTGAGCTCCCATTAGATCAGGCACACTGTCTCAGTGGGTAGACCAACCCCTCGTGGTCTTGACTTCCTTGCTTATCTTCTCCCTCTTTCTGCTCTTCAACTGGACCTTTGGAGCTCAGTCCAGTGCTCTGAATTGGGTATCTGTCTCTATCTCCATCCATTATCTGAAAAAGGTTCTATGGTGATATTTGAGATATTCATCAGTGTGACTATGGGACAAGGCCAGTTCAGGCACCCTCTCCTGTGCTGCCCAAGAAATGAGCTGGGGCATCCCCATGGACACCTGGGATCCCCTCTAGAGCCAAGTCTCTTGCCAACACTAAAATGGCTCCCTTAATGAAGATATCTTCTATGCTCCTATATCCGCCCTTCCTCCATCTCCACCCTCCCACTCCCCCAAGCTCTCCCCAATCCTTCCCTTATCCCTTCTCTCTCCCCCTCTCCCCTTTTCCCCACTCCACCCTCACTCCCACCCCAGGCTCCCAACTTTTGCCGGGAAATCTGTCTGCTTCCAATTTCCAGGAGGATCTATATATGTTTTTCTTTGGGTTCACCTTATTATTTGGCTTCTCTAGGCTTGTGAACTATAGGCTAAATGTCCTTTGTTTATGGCTAGAGTCCACTAATGAGTGAGTACATACCATATTCATATTTTTGTGTCTAGGTTATTTCACTCAGTAAAGTGTTTTCTGTTTCCATCCATTTGCATGCAAAATTCAAGATGTCATTGTTTTTTTTTTTTTTTTACCACTGAGTAGTACTCTAATGCATATATATTCCATACTTTCTTTATCCATTCTTCCATTGAGGGACATCTAGGTTGTTTCCAGGTTCTGGCTATTACAAATAAAGCTGCTATGAACATAGTTGAACAAATGCTTTTGAAGTATGATTGGGCATCTCTTGGGTATATTCCCAAAGAGTGGTATTGCTGGATCTTGAGGTAAGTTGATCGAAATTTCCTGAGCAACTGCCAGACTGATTTCCAAAGTGGTTGCACAAGTTTGCATTCCCATCAGCAATGGATAAGTATACCCCTTACTCCACATTCTCTCCAGCATAGGCTGTCATTGGTGTTTTTGATTTTAGCCATGCTGACAGGTGTAAGATGGTATCTCAAAGTTGTTTTGACTTGCATTTCCCTGATCGCTAAGGAGTTTGAACATGACCTTAAGTGTCTTTTGGCCATTTGAACTTCGTCTGCTGAGAATTCTCTGTTCAGTTCAGTACCCCATTTTTTAATTGGATTAATTAGAGTTTTGATGTCCAGTTTCTTGAGTTCTTTATGTATTTTGGAGATCAGACCTTTGTCAGATGTGGGGTTGGTGAAGATCTTCTCCCATTCAGAAGGATGCCTTTTTGTCTCCAATGACAGTGGTTTTTTTTTTTTTTTGCATTAAAGAAGCTTCTCAGTGTCAGGAGTTCCCATTTAGTCAATGTTGCTCTTGTTGTCTGTGCTAGTGGGGTTATATGGAGGAATTGGTCTCCTGTGCCCATGTGTTGCAGTCTACTTCCCAGTTTCTCTTCTATCAGGTTCAGTGTGGTCAGATTCATATTGAGGTCTTTAATCCGTTTGGACTTGAGTTTTGCACATGGTGATAGATATGAATCTATTTTCATTCTTCTACAGGTTGACATCCAGTTATGCCAGCACCATTTGTTGAAGATGCTTTCTTCATTTCTTCCATTGTATAATTTTAGTTCCTTTGTCGAAAATCAGGTGTTCATAGGTTTGTGGGTTAATATCTGGGTCTTCGATTCAATTCCATTGTCTGCATCTCTGTTTTTATGCCAATACCAAGCTGTTTTCACTACTTTAGCTCTGTAATAGAGTTTGAAGTCAGCGATGGTAATGCCTCCAGAAATACCTTTATTGTACAGGAATGGTTTGGCTATCCTGGGTTTTTTGTTCTTCCATATAAAGTTGATTATTGTTCTCTCAAGGTCTGTGAAGAATTTTGTTGGGATTTTGATGGGGATTGAGTTGAATTTATAGATTGCCTTTGGTAGAACTGCTGTTTTTACTATGTTGATCCTACCCATTCAAGAGCATGGGAGATCCTTCCATTTTCTGGTATGCTCTTGAATTTCTTTCTTCAAAGCCTTAAAGTTCTTGTCAAATACATCTTTCACTTCCTTGGTTAGTGTAACCCCAGTATACTTTATGCTATTTGTGGCTATAGTGAAAGGTGAAGTTTCTCTGATTTCCCTCTCTGCTTCTCTATCCTTTGTGTATAGGAAGGCTATTGATTTTTTTTTTTTTTGAGTTGATCTTGTATCCTGACACATCACTGAAGGTATTTATCAGCTGTAGAAGTTCTTTTGTGGAGTTTTTTGGGTCGCTTAAGTACACTATCATATCATCTGCAAATAACGCAAGTTTAACTTCTTCCTTTCCAATTCGAATCCCCTTGATCCCCTTATGTTGTCTAATGCTATTGCTAAGACTTCAAGAACTATATTGAAGAGGTATGGGGAGAGTGGACAGCCTTGGCGTGTTCCTGATTTTAGTGGGATGGCTTTAAGTTTCTCTCCGTTTAATTTGATGTTAGTTGTCAACTTGCTGTAAATAGCTTTAATTATATTTAGGTATGACCCTTTTATCCCTAATCTCTCCAAGACTTTTATCATAAAGGGATGTTGAATTTTGTCAAATGCTTTTTCAGCATCTAATGAAACTATCATATGATTTTTTTCTTTCAGTTTATTTATATGATGGATTACATTGATAGATTTGCGTATGTTAAACCAGCCCTGCATCTCTGGGATGAAGCCTACTTGATCATAATGGATAATTTTTCTAATGTGTTCTTGGATTCGGTTTGCCAGTATTTTGTTGAGGATTTTTGCATAGAACTTCATGAGTGAGATTGGCCTGTAATTCTCTTTTTTGGTTGAGTCTTTGTGTGGTTTTGGTATCAGAGTTACTGTAGCTTCATAGAAGGAATTTGGCAATGACTCTTCTGTTTCTATATTGTGAAATACATTTAGGAGTATAGGTATTAGGTCTTCTTGGAAGTTCTGGTAGATGTCCACATTGAAACCATCTGGTCCTGGACTTTTTTTGGAAGGGAGGTTTTTGATAACAGCTTCTAATTCTTCGCGACCCACAGGTCTATTTAGGGTGTTTACCTGGTCCTGGTTTAACTTTGGTATATGGTATTCATCTAAAAAATGTCCATTTCTTTTGCATTTTCCAGTTTTGTGGCATACAGGCTTTTGTAGTAAGATCTAATGATTTTCTGAATTTCCTCTGTGTCTGTGGTTATGTCCCCCTTTTCATTTCTGATCTTATTAATTTGCAAATTCTCTCTCTGCCATTTGATTAGTTTGGATAGGGGTTTATCAGTCTTGTTGATTTTCTCCAGGAACCAGCTTTTTGTTTTATTGATTCTTTCAATTGTTTTCTGTGTTTCTATTTTTTTGATTTCAGCCCTGAGTTTGATTATTTCCATTCTTCTACTCCTCTTAGGTGAGTCTGCTTCTTTTTTTTCTAGAGCTTTCAGGTGGGCTGTTAAGTCTGCAATGTGTGCTTTCTCTGTTTTCTTTAAGTGGGCACTTAGTGCTAGGAACCTCTCAGGACTGCTTTCATAGTGTCCCATAGGTTTGAGTATGTTGTGTCTTTATTTTCATTGAATTCAAGGAAGACTTTAATCTTTCTTTGTTTCTTCCTTAATCCAGGTATGGTTCAGTAGTTGACTATTCAGTTTCCATGAGTTTGTAGGCTTTCTGGGGGTAGCATTGTTGAATTCTAGCTTTAATCCATGGTGATCTGATAAGATACAGGTGGTTACAGATATTTTTTTTTTAACTGTGGATGTTTGCTTTGTTACCGAGTATGTGGTCAATTTTCGAGAAGGTTCCATGAGCTGCAGAGAAGAAGGTATATTCTTTCCTATTTGGGTGGAATATTCTATAGATGTCTGTTAAGTCCATTTGATTCATTACCTCCATTAATTCTCTTATTTCTCTGTTAGGTTTCTGTCTAATTGACCTGTCCATTGGTGAGAGAGGAGTGTTAAAGTCTCCTACTATTAATGTGTGTGGTTTGATTGCTGCCTTGAGTTTTAGCAATGTTTCTTTTACATACGTGGGTGCTTTTATATTAGGGGCATAGATATTCAGGATTGAGACTTCATCCTGATGAATTGTTCCTGTTATGAGTAGAAAATGTCCCTCTTCATTCCTTCTGATTGATTTAAGTTTGAAGTCAACTTTCTTAGAAATTAGTATGGCCACACCTGCTTGTTTCTTAGGTCCATTTACTTGATAAGCCTTATCCCAACCCTTTACTCTGAGTATGTGTCTGACTTTGTAGTTGAGGTGTGGTTTTTGTAAACAGCAGAATGTTGGATCCTGTTTTCGTATCCAATCTCTTAGTCTGTGCCTTTTTATAGGTGAGTTGAGTCCATTGACATTAAGTGATATTAATGACCAGTGGTTGTTAACTCCGGTCATTTTTTTAGTAGTAAATTTTGTGTGTTTCCCTTCTTCGAGTTGCGCTGGTGAAGGGTTTCTAGTTGTCTGAGATATTGTGGTCAATGTTGGACTCCTTGGTTAGTGATTTTTCTTCTATTACTTTCTGTAAGGCTGGATTTGTGGCTATGTATTGTTTAAATTTGTTTTTATCCTGGAAAATTTTGTTTTCTCCACTTATAGTGAACGAAAGTTTGGCTGGGTATAGTAGTCTGGGCTTGCATCCACAGTCTCTTAGTTTCTGCAGTACATCTATCCAGGACCTTCTAGCTTTCATTGTTTCCATAGAGAAGTCAGGTGTAAGTCTGATAGGTTTACCTTTATAAGTAACTTGGCCTTTTTCCTTTGCAGCTCTTAATATTCTTTCTTTGTTCTGTATGCTTTGTGTTTTGATTATTATATGGCGAGGGGATGTTTTTTTTTACCCTTACCCAGCCCGCCCTGTAATTGTTGTAGAAGATGAGTTTAGACCTGGGATGTAACTCAGTGGTAGAATAGTCACAGTGTGGCTCCAGGCAAGAGACTTCACCTGTCTGAGCTTCCATTTATCCACCTAGCAAATGGTAATTCTATTAGTGCCTCCTTTGAAAGCTGTTATGATCAGTACATGGACAAGGCAGTGCTCAGCACAGAGGCTGCTACCATGATGTCCCTCCTTGCCACTGCTAGTGAGAGATGACTAAGTCCCTAGTGCTGAAGGACTTTCTGCAGCTTTCTTACTAACTGGAACAAGAAGAAACAGGAATTTCCTCCAGAAAGGTGACCAGGATGGACAGACAATGGGAAGGACGGGTATCCACAGCAGCACCAAGACAGCTAATGCAAAGGCTCTGTGGCCACAGACTCTGAGTCCACACGCAGGACCTTTAGAAATTAAAGCAAGGGAAAAATGGGGTCTCAGTAAAGGCAATACTAAAACTCATGGCAATTCTTTTGCCTCAGCCTCCCTAGTAATGAGATTAGAGACAGATACCACTGCACCCAGCTAAGACAAGTGTTTGTGCCATTATCATAGTGTCTCCCAATGGCTTCAACCTCTTATTGGGATGCTAGTGAAAGTGGGGACCAGGTGGATCTAGAGACAGTAGTCATGATGATAGTAAGTGAGATCTAGAGAAGATGGAGACACAGCCAAGTCTTAAGGAATCTGAGCCACCAAGAGATGAAGCCACAGATGGAAGATTTCAGTAACAAGTGGGTTTGGGAGAGACTCAGGAACCAGTGCAAACTGTCATAGTGCAGCCCCAAACTCTGACCAAAGGCCTCATTCCACACATTCGTTTTGGTCTCAGATAGTCAGCCGCATGCTCATGTATCCCAGCTTCTGTGTCAGGGATACTCCCATTATTCCATATGAGCATCTTCTGTTCTTCCAGGTCTAACACAACTTTCTAAACCATGTTCTGAGTCTCTTGGTTATAGTCCAAAAGCCAATGCAGGGAGTGAATCAGCACAAACTATACCCATTAGTCAGAAATGCCAACCATAGGGTAGAGGGCCATGGCTAGATAAGACATAAACCTAGACCCCCAGTACTGGGGGATGGAGACGGAAGTCTGAGAAACCCTAGGCAATTATAAACACATCCACCACCAGGAGGAAAACAAAGTCCTTCCCATTGTGTCACCTTTCAAAACCACAGGAGAGGATACATCATGTATGTCCAGTGAAGCAGTCCAGGCAAGAGCAGTTTCTTGCCCACATGGCTAAGGAGCCTCTTTGATGCCCATCTTCCTCTCGAAGTAGCTTGGTGCTGACAGGAGCAGATGTGTCTCACTGTCATGAAAAGTCCTAAATTTACAAAACATTTAAATGTCAAATTCTGAAGGTCTCTGGAAGATTTGAAGAATTCCTATTCATTTGAAATACTTCTCTATACATCTACGAAGAACCGGGGGTGGGAATTCTGGACAGGGTCAGCATGGTCTAGGGCCAACCCACAGGATGTGAATACAGGAATGTGGATTGGGCAGACACAAGCAAGGTTGTGGTGGGGACCCTGAGGGCCCTGACTTGCCTGAAGGTCTACATGGCATGGGCAGGGCTAAGGAGAAGGGCGGGCCTGCTGAGGCCCACCTAGGAAAAGGAAGGATAGGACATGGGCAGAGACAGGACCTGGAAGGTCAGGCTGTGCACGGGGCTCACCGGGTAGTGGGGCATTCAGGGGCAGAGTCATAGGAAGGATGAGCAAAGGGAGATGGTCAGATTGAGGACAGCAGAGGCTGTGTTCTTGTAAGCAGGACCAGCTGAAGATTGGGGTCAAGGAGAGTAGAGTAACTGAGAGGCAGGCTCAATGTAAAGAGATCAGAACGAGGGACAGTTTCAATGTAAGAAAGTTGGCCTAAGGAGTGAAGTCAATATGAACCAAAGAGCTGAGGGACAAGAGAATTATGAAGCTGGCATCGGGGCCAGGGTCAATGTGAAGAGGCCACTGATGGGCAGGATCAGTGTCGTGAGGTGGCTAAGGGACAGAGTAAATGTGAGGATGGACTGGGAAAAGGGTCAATGTGAGGATGACAGATGAGTGGTGGAGCCAGCTAGAGGAAAGACAGCCAGGCCAAGACTGGGTGAGCTTGTGGAAAACAGGGCATGCAGAAAAAGTATGAGCATTAGTTTGGGGTGGCACCAGTGGGAAGAACGATCTGGAGGCAGTGCCAACAGGGACAGGAAGGTTCAACTGCGGGCCACAGTCTAGCAAGTGGTCAGAGGAGGGGCAGTTGGCTGCTCTGTACAGGCTCCACTTTCCTAGTGAACCTGTTGGGAGCTCCTTCAAGGTTCCCATGGGATCAATGCTCGCCCCTTGCTGATTGCAGGTACCATGGAGAAAAGCCAATGTGTGGTGGCATCTGCCCAAGAACAGAGAAGACATCACTACCACACTGCCCATCCGGCAGTCCATGTTCCGAAGTGCAGAGCCATCACTTGGGGCTTCTGCAGTGGCACTGGTAGGCCAGGAACTGCTAGGCGGGCTGGGGGCCATTAACCACCTCACAGTGCCTCTGCTTCCCACCTGTCCGGGTCTAGAGGGAGCTGCCAGGAGAGCACTGGCCCAGACACATGTCGATTAGGAAGCAGAGCCATCCCCAACACATCAAGTATGAGAACAGCTTTGCCCCTAAACCCCTGCTTGCACCAAGCCTCAGTGTATTGCCCCTGTGCAGCCGCCCAGGCCCTCTGGGCCCACAGTTTTCACACAGTGCTGTCCCCCATTGTGTGGATATGCCAAGAACATCTTAATCCAATTTCTTCCAGTGGGCAAGGCCACTGCCTCTCATCAAGGGCAGCCCACAGCTCACTCCATGGACTACATTTGTTGAAGTATTTTCACTAAAGCAATCATTCATTCCTGGGGTAAAAATAATCTACTCTATATGAATAAAGCACTGATATATACATACTGGGAATCTAGATACGGATACATAGCTTATGGAATTTCATGTTTAAGGAGATCGGCTGGTGAGATGGCTCAGTGGGTAAAGGTACTTTACTTTATGTCAAGCCTTATATTTTCCCTGGGACCCACAATGGTAGAAAGATTGAACAAACTTTTCCCAAACTATCCTCTGATCTTGATACATATGCACTCACACACCCACCACAACTAGTTTTTAAATGACTCAGAAGTCCAAGGTGAAAACGTGTCAACAGACCTGTCAGTGACATCTTGTGCCTTGGTAGTAAACACTGAATGGGTGGGTTACTTTATCTATACCCTGCCACGTGACAATGTGACTGTTCTCTGGCAAGCTGTGGTGTGCATCATCACCATGGAGAACAGCAAGAGCTCCACATAATATTTGCTGCTGTTCCCAATTTGTGGAAAAGCCTCTTCTTGTAGAGGGACAACACAGAATAGGGCTTGGGGTAGGAGACAATATTGAGTTCAAGGCCTGGACCACTTCCTGGTCATATTGCTAAATGATTGGCCAGATTTTATCCCAGCCCTCACATCAAAGGTCAGTCCACTAGATTTCCTTCTCTTCTGTTGTACAAGGCTGCTCTCTGTTTTTAGCTGCTCAGCCCCAAATTAATCACACAGAAACCATATTATTTGCAATACTGTTTAACCAATAGCTTAAGCATATTTCTGGCTAACTCATACATCTTAATTTAATCCATTTCTATTAATCTTGGGCTGATAGGGGCAGAACTTTGGTAAGCAGAGAAGACAGAACAGAATTCTGGAAGGAAGAAAGCAGAGTCAGAGAGTCGCCATGGAGCCGCCAGTGGCAGACATGCTGAATCTTTCCTGGTAATCCACTGCCAAGTGGCGCTACACAGATTAATAGAAATGGGTTAAATCAAGATGTGAGAGTTAGCCAATAAGAGGCTAGAGCTAATGGGCCAATCAGTAATTTAATTAATACAGTTTCTGTGTGGTTATTTTGGGGCTAAGCTAGCCGGGTGGCCAGGATGAACAAGCGGGCCCTCTCCCTTGTAACATACCCTGCTGTGCTATAGGATCAAAGCACTTTCCTTATTCATTAACCAATAAAGGTAACACATAGACGGAAGGATCTCCCACACCACTCTTCTTACATCAAATTGATTGTACATGGGCTACAATTCCCAGAACCGTCTTTCTCCCTGACCCAGACAGCACACAAGCACACTTAGGTTAAGTGTATTCATGATGGTCACTGCTGGCAACAGAATCAAGGGCATAGTGTCCCCAGTACTTACAGACACCCAAACACACACAGGAGCCTCCTGATGTGTATTTTCTTGCCATAAAGTTCAGTGTACCATTCCTGTTCTTTGGTCCATGTCCTATAAGCAACTAAATTATATCACTTTGTACCCCTGAGACAGAAGCTCAGATAGCCTCAACTGTGCCCTCACCCCTGACATTCCTAGGAACAGTTCCTCAGGCAGCAGGTCCTGGCTATGCGTGCCTGCACCATACTGTGTTGGCTCTTAAGGGGCGTTTGTTATTTGACAAATAGTGTCAGCGCCATCCTGGATTGGAATAAACCCTACACTGGTGTTCTTGCTTCATCTATGTATCAGCTGCCATGGAATCTCCATACCTGCCTACCTGCTACATTCATGTAAATGTGTTAGTGTTTGTTCCATTAGAGGATATGAACTTTTGTTTTTTTTCCCCCAGAAGCTATCAAAACCAAGATAGCTGGCCTCAAAGCATCACCTGAAAAGTGGGTTAAGTGAATGTGGCCATCGGGAATTTTTAACTGAACTGAGACCAATGTAAGGCCTAATCACCTCTAAAAGGTCTTCTATGTTGCCTGGATAAGTACTTCTCTTGTTTAGCTCTGAGTGTCTCCAAGGGACTGTTTTGTACCAAAGGCAGGCCATTCTCTGTGACCTGTTAAAGTATCACAACATCTTATAACATACTTTAGATGGCCTGGATGATGGACAGCTTGTCCAGGTGAGCTTTATTCTGTCATCCACACTCCTCTGAGATGTTAGCAGTCAATCCCACCACCCAGAGCCAAAGAACACACAGCACTAGCTCTCCTGTGTTCAGGCAGACACGAGCTGCAAACTAGAAGGGACCTGGCATTGTGGGCGTTTGCCCAGGCTGACAGCAGCCGGCTCTAGGAAGGGTAAATAACCTGAGAATAAGAAAAGGACTGTGAGGAGGCAGGCAGAGATTCTGGATGAATTCTTCAAGAACTCCTCAGGCCTCCAACAGTTATTTCCCATTGCCAGGATCTTTGGCATAAGGGGTCCATACAGCACAGGAGAGCAATGAAAGTCATTGTCCTGGAATACAATGCACCTTTTGTGCTGAATGTGCATATTTGGGTCTGCCTAGTGCCAAGAATAAATGGTTATGGACACAGCTCCCTCTCCCAAAGGTGGACCTGTTCTCCTTCCTTTTCCTGTCTACATGGATTGAATTTAATCTTCCTTGCTCCCTGAATGGTGAGGTGAAAAGAAGTAGGGATTTGACCACGTTCACTTCCATAATGGTCCAAGTGGTCTAGCTCTCTCAGCATCTACAAGAAGCAATGGTCTATCCTGCTATGGAGGCACATGCATTTAACACTCGGGGAGGTAGAAGCAGGAGATCTCTATGTGCTTGAAGCCATACTTAGAGAGTTCCAGAACAGTCAAGTAGAATGGATGTGTAATTCAAGAGCTAGTTTTGCAAAAGAATAAAAAAAGCAAAAGCAAGATATCAAAATATTTAAACAATATTTTCTAGAACACTTACATTCTCAGACTTCTCCTAGTTGATTTCCTAACCTCTGAGTGTACATTGCTAAGAAGTTCAGTTTGGCTATAGATGCTTGGAGTAACCACTGAGGCATGTTTTTCTTTCATGCTGACATGGTATTATTCTCTAGCCCAGGCTAGCTCTCCAAATCCAAGTCCCTCTTCCTCAGCTTTCCCAGTGTTAGGATTGTAGGCTTTCAATAGCTACACCAGCAATTTTCGACCTGATTTGTTTTTAAAGACCTAAGGCCAGGTTTCCTGAAGGCAGAAGACTCGCCTAAGATGAAGGTGCAACTATTCCATATAACAAGGCTATAGCATAATCTTTTAGTAGATGGGAAACCTCCAAGTGCACAATGTGTAGAAAGTGACAGACATTGGAGCATTGAGTCCTAAATGGGATGTTTTGATTGAACCCCTCCCCACAAGGCTCAGGGAGGTATGAGGAGAGGAGGCAGAAAACCTGTAAGAGCCCGAGGTGATGGATGAATACAAGGAAACAGTGACTTCCAGGCACAGAAGGACTGATGTACGTATGAACTCATGTAGACTGTAGCAGCAAACACAAGATTTGCACAGGTTCAATCCTGTAGTCTCAGCACTGAGAGGGGGTTACTGTGCATTTAATTCTTTGAAAATTTTGTATATTCATATAATATATTTTGGACATATTCACCCACGCCATCCTTCTTAAATTCTTCTCCTTCTTTTTAATATATATATATAATACATATATATATGTGCATGTATGTACACACATACATACAAATAAATATGTACACACACATAAATATATATATAAATTGAACACGGTGAAATATATATTATATATATATTTCACCGTGTTCAATTTCTGCTGCCAGTATATGGACAGGAATTGGGGGGTTGGGCATCCACTGAGACCTGGTTGATCAAAGGGGTTCCTATTCTCAAACTGACTCTCTTTCCCCAGAAGAGATCAACTGTCAACAGCTCCTCAGAAGCCCCGCCCCCAGTAGGGGCGTTCACTGGAGGGCATAGCTGTCTACTCAAGGTCTGAGGGCAGCGCATGCGTGGGTGGGCGGTGCTGTTGCAGGGGGAGTCAAGGAGGCCCCTGTTAAGCTTCTGGGCTCCTTCAACACCACGGAGCCTGCACCTCTCCCCAGCCAAAGAGCTGCCGCCTATCGTCGGTCACCGCCTAGGCCCGGAGCTGCTCGGACTTGGCCGCGGGTGAGCCCGGGGAGCCGACCGGTGAGGGCTCAACTTAGTTGAGGGAAGTCTGGGCCTGACGAGCGGTCGCGGGCATCGGACTCTCGGCCTCGGTTGCCCGCAGCCACGCGCGAGATGCAGGACCCGGGTCAGGCGAGAGCAACCCGAGTGGTGGACCTTCTCCCTAACATCCACGGACCCGCCTTCTCCTGCTACCAGCTTCAGTGGCTCCTGCTTGGACTTTCCTCTGATGCACAGGTGCTCGGCGGGGACAGAGCTCCCTGGTACAGTGGATCAGTCAGGTAAGCACTGCGTGCCCTGGCAGTCTTAGGGCATTTTCCCACGCTTTCTCTGGGGGAGGGGGTGTTACCAGTGCTCAGAAAACTGCATTCAGATCCTCAGCTGGGGCCCTAGTGCATACCCAGCTAGTCGCTGCTTTTGGTAAATAGAACTCGCAGGATGCATGAAACGATGTAGAAAACCCTGTGTTCTTCTAGTTGAGAAAAGTCTACCCCATTCCCCCCACATCTTTCTAGACTCTACTGTGGATTCAGGAATTCACAATGAAAATTGGATTTTAGTATTTGGTCTTTGCTTTTCTACTCTATAATTAAGCTATTTTGAGAGTTCATTGTCAAAGTGATGTATCTTTTTATGCTTACTACCGTCACTCCCTTATCATCCCCATTTATTTCCAGAAGTTGCTCATTCATGTTTTTAAACCATTCCATTTTCTGGGTCTGGAGAGGTGCTCCAGATTTTGAAAGGTCATTGTCTGTAGAGGCATTCCCATGAGCAGAGATGACTCTGAGATAAATCGGTGTCATTTTGTACACCTTCATTTCTTGGGGATTTACAGATTGCATTAAGCACATGCCTTCTCCCTGCATTTGGTTGACTGGAGTTATGCTGTGATGACGATTCTGTTTTAATTCCCGAAGTAGAACTAGCTTAATTATCCTATCATTCATATTGAAACATAATGGTCTTGTCATTTCATGTTAATTTCAGTTGCATCTCTTTGGCATCTGTTAGTTAAAGTTTTCTTTGGAAAATACTGCAAATGATATTTTGATATTTTGATTTATTTTCTTTTTTTTATTTTTCCATTCAAAAATTTCCACTTCCTCCCCTCCTCCCATTCCACTCCCACTCCCCCACTCATCCTCCTCTTTCCCCCAGCAGTCCTAAGAAAGGGCAGGGTACCCTGCCCTGTGGGAAGTTCAAGGCCCTCCCCTCTCCATCCAGGCCTAGGAAGGTGAGCATCCAAATAGACTAGGGTCCTAAAAAGCCAGTACATACAGTAGAAACAAGTCCCAGTGTCATTATCAATGGCTACTCAGTCCGCCCCCATTGTGAGCCAGATTCAGAGATTACATGCTCATTCAGTCCCAGTCCAGCTGGATTTGGTGAGCTCCCATTAGATCAGGACACTGTCTCAGTGGGTGGACCAACCCCTCACATTCTTGACTTTCTTGCTTATCTTTTCCCTCCTTCTGCTCTTCAACTGGACCTTTGGAGCTCAGTCCAGTGCTCTGATGTAGGTCTCTGTCTCTCTCTCCATCCATTGCCTGACAAAGGTTCTATGGTGATATTCGAGAAATTCATCAGTGTGACTATGGGACAAGGCCAGTTCAGGCACCATCTCCTCTACTGCCCAAGGACCTAGCTAGGGCCATCCCCGTGGACACCTGGGATCCCCTCTAGAGCCGAGTCTCTTGCCAACACTAAAATGGCTCCCTTCATGAAGATATCTTCTTCCTTGCTCCTATATCCGCCCTTCCTCCATCTCCACCCTCCCACTCCCCCAAGTTCTCCCCATTCCTTCCCTTCTCCCTTCTCTCTCCCCCTCTCCCCTTTCCCCCACCCAACCCCAATCCCACCCACATGCTCCCAACTTTTGCCTGGCAATCTTGTCTGCTTCCAATTTCCAGGAAGATCTATATATGTTTTTATTTGGGTTCACCTTATTATTTGGCTTCTCTAGGCTTGTGAACTATAGGCTAAATGTCCTTTGTTTATGGCCAGAGTCCACTAATGAGTGAGTACATACCATATTCATCTTTTTGGGTCTGGGTGATCTCACTCAGTAAAGTGTTTTCTATTTCCATCCATTTGCATGCACAATTCAAGATGTCATTGTTTTTTTTTTTGTTTGTTTTTTTTTTGTTTTTTTTTTTTTTACCACTTAGTAGTACTCTAATGCATATATATTCCATACTTTCTTTATCCATTCTTCCATTGAGGGGCATCTAGGTTCTTTCCAGGTTCTGGCTATTACAAATAAAGCTGCTATGAACATAGTTGAACAAATATTTTTGGAGCGTGATTGGGCATCTCTTGGGTATATTCCCAAGAGTGGGATTGCTGGATGCTGAGGTAGGTTGATCAAAATTTCCTGAGAAACCGCCACACTGATTTCCAAAGTGGTTGCACAAGTTTGCATTCCCACCGGCAATGGATGAGTGTATCCCTTACTCCACATCCTCTCCAGCATAGGCTTTCATTGGTGTTTTTGATTTTAGCTATTCTGACAGATATAAGATGGTATCTCAAAGTTGTTTTGATTTGCATTTCCCTGATCACTAAGGAGGTTGAACTTGACCTTAAGTGTGTTTTGGCCATTTGAACTTTGTCTGCTGAGAATTCTCTGTTCAGTTCAGTACCCCATTTTTAAATTGGATTAATTAGAGTTTTGATGTCCAGTTTCTTGAGTCCTTTATATATTTTGGACATCAGACCTTTGTCTGACATGGGGTTGATGAAGATCTTCAATGACAGTGTTCTTTGCATTAAAGAGGCCTCTCAGTTTCAGGAGGTCCCATTTGTTCAATGTTGCCCTTAATGTCTGTGCTGCTGGGGTTAAATGTAGGAAGTAGTCTCCTGTGCCCATGTGTTGCAGTCTACTTCCCAAATTCTCTTCTATCAGGTTCAGTGTGGTCAGATTCATATTAAGGTCTTTAATCCATTTGGACTTGAGTTTTGTGTATGATGATAGATATGGATCTATTTTCTTTCTCCTATGGGTTGACATCCAGTTATGCCAGCACCGTTTGTTGAAGATGCTTTCTTTCTTCCATTGTATACATTTTGCTCCTTTGTCGAAAATCAGGTGTTCATAGGTTTGTGGGTTAATATCTGGGTCTTCAATTTGATTCCATTGGTCAGTATCTCTGTTTTTATGCCAATACCAAGCGGTTTTCACTACTTTAGCTCTGTAATAGAGTTTGAAGTCAAGGAGGGTAATGCCTCCAGAAATACCTTTATTGTATAGGAATGTTTTGGCTATCCTGGGTTTTTTTGTTTTTCCATATAAAGTTGATTATTGTTCTCTCAAGGTCTGTGAGGAATTTTGTTGGGATTTTGATAGGGATTGAGTTGAATTTATAGATTGCCTTTGGTAGAACTGCTGTTTTTACTATGTTGATCTTACCCATCCAAGAGCATGGGAGATCCTTCCATTTTCTGGTATCCTCTTAAATTTCTTTCTTCAAAGCCTTAAAGTTCTTGTCAAATAGATCTTACACTTTCTTGGTTAGTGTAACTCCAAGACACTCTATGCTGTTTATTTGTGGCTATCGTGAAAAGTGAAGTTTCTCTGATTTCCCTCTCTGCTTTTCTATCTTTTGTGTATAGAAAAGCTACTGATATTTTTTTTTTGAATTGATTTTGTATCCTGCCACATCACTGAAGGTATTTATCAGCTGTAGGCGTTCTTCAGTAGAGTTTTTGGAGTCACTCATGTATACTATCATATCATCTTCAAATAACAGAAGTTTGACTTCTTCCTTTTCAATTCAAATCCCCTTAATCCCCTTATGTTGTCTTATTGCTTCTCCTAGAACTTCAAGAAGTATGTTGAAGATATGTAGAGAGTTGAGAGCCTTGTCTTGTTCCTGATTTTAGTGTAATGGCTTTGAGTTTCCATTTAATTTTATATTAGCTGTTGGCTTGCTGTATATTGCTTTTATTATATTTAGATGTGATCCTTGTATCCCTAACCTCTCCCCGACCTTTATTAAATGGGTGTTGAATTTTGTCAAATGCTTTTTCAGCATCTAATGAAATGATCATATGGTTTTTTCTTTCAGTTTATTTATATGATAGATTACATTGATAGATTTTTGTATGTTGAACCAGCCCTGCATCTCTGGGATGAAGCCTACTTGATCATAATGGATAATTTTTGATGTGTTTTTGGATTCAGTTTGCCAGTATTTTATTGAGAATTTTCGCATCAGTGTTTCTGAGAGAGATCGGTCTGTAATTCTCTTTCTTGGTTGAGTCTTTGTGTGGTTTTGGTATCAGGGTAACTGTAGCTGCATGAAACCTCTTTTGTTTCTATAATGTGAGACACCATAAGGAGCATGGGTATCAACTCTTCTTGGAAGTTCTGGTAAAATTCTCTATTGTAACCATCTGGTCCTGGGCTTTTTTTGGTAGGGAGGTTTTTGATGGCAGCTTCTATTTCCTCATGACTTATAGGTCTATTTAAATTGTTCACCTGGTCTTGATTTAATTGTGGTATATGGTATTTATCTAAAAACAAGTCCATTTCTTTTACATTTTCCAACTTTGTAGCATATAAGCCTTTGTAGTAAGACCTAATTACTCTCTGAATTTCCTCAGTGTCTGTTGTTATGTCCCCCTTTTCATTTCTGATCTTGTTAATTTGCATGTTCTCTCTACCTTTTGATTAGTTTGATTAGGAACTTGTCAATCTTGTTGATTTTCTCAAAGAACCAGCTCTTTGTTTCATTGATTCTTTGGATTATTGTATGTGTTTCTATTTTGTTGATTTCAGCTCTCAGTTTGATTATTTCCAGTCTTCTACTCCTCCTGGGTGAGTCTGCTTCTTTTTTTTCTAGAGATTTCAGCTGTCCTGTTAAGTCTCTAATGTGGGCTTTCTCTGTTTTCTTTATGTGGGCACTTAGTGCTATGAATTTTCCCCTTAGCACTGCTTTCATAGTGTCCCATAGGTTTGGGTATGTTGTGACTTTTTTGTTGTTGTTGAATTCAAGGAAGACTTTAATTTCTTTCTTTATTTCTTCCCTGACCCAGGGGTGGTTCAGTAGTTGCCTGTTCAGTTTCCATGAGTTTGTAGGCTTTCTGGGGGTAGAATTGTTGTTAAATTCTAACTTTATTCCATGTTGATCTGATAAGACACAGGTGGTTACTATTTTTTTTTTTTTTGTATCTGTGGAGGTTTGTTTTGTTATCAAGTACGTGATCAATTTTCGAGAAGGTTCCATGAGATGCTGAGAAGAAGGTATATTCTTTCCTATTTGGGTGAAATGTTCTATCGATGTCTGTTAAGTCCACTTGATTCATTACCTCTGTTAGTTTTCTTATGTCTCTGTTAGGTTTCTGTCTAGTTGACCTGTCCATTGATAAGAGAGGAGTGTTGAAGTCTCCTACCATTAGTGTGTGAGATTTGATGTGTGCTTTGAGTTCTAGTAATGTTTCTTTTATATATGTAGGTACTTTTATATTAGGGGCATAGATATTCAGGATTGGGACTTCATCCTGATGAATTGTTCCTGTTATGAGTAAAAAGTGTCCCACTTCATTTCTTCTGATTGATTTTAGTTTGAAGTCAACTTTGTTAGAAATTAGTATGGCCACACTTGCTTGTTTCTTAGGTCCATTTGATTGAAAAACCTTTTCCCAACCCTTTACTCTGAGTAAATGTCTGTCTTTTTGGTGCAGGTGTTTCTTTTTTTTTCTTTTTATTGTTTATTTATTTATTAAAGATTTCTGCCTTCTCCCCGCCACCACCTCCCATTTCCCTCCCCCTCCCCCATCAAGTCCCCCTCCCTCATCATCCCTAAGAGTAATCCGGGTTCCCTGCCCCGTGGGAAGTCCAAGGACCACCCACCTCCATCCAGGTCTAGTAAGGTGAGCATCCAAACTGCCTAGGCTCCCACAAAGCCAGTACGTGCAGTAGGATCAAAAACCCATTGCCATTGTTCTTGAGTTCTCAGTAGTCCTCATTGTCCATTATGTTCAGCAAGTCCGGTTTTATCCCATGCTTTTTCAGACCCAGGCCAGCTGGCCTTGGTGAGTTCGTGATAGAACATCCCCATTGTCTCAGTGTGTGGGTGCACCCCTCGCGGTCCTAAGTTCCTTGCTCGTGCTCTGTCTCCTGCTCATGATTTGGACCTTGGGATTTCAGTCCGGTGCTCCAATGTGGGTCTTTGTCTCTGTCTCCTTTCATCGCCTAAATGTTTTTCTTTGGGTTCACCTTCTTAATTAGCTTCTCTAGGACCACGCATAATAGGCTCAACGTCCCCTATTCATGGCTAGAAACCAAATATGAGTGAGTACATCCCATGTTCCTCTTTTTGGGTCTGGCTCACCTCGCTCAGGATAGTGTTTTCTATTTCTGTCCATTTGCCTGCAAAATTCAGGAAGTCATTGCTTTTTACTGCTGAGTAGTACTCTAATATGTATATATTCCATACTTTCTTCATCCATTCTTCCATTGAAGGGCATCTAGGTTGTTTTTCCAGGTTCTGGCTATTACAAACAATGCTGCTATGAACATAGTTGAGCATATACTTTTGTCGTATGATAGGGCATTTCTTGGATATATTCCCAAGAGTGGTATTAGGTTTCTGTCTGATTGACCTGTCCATTGGTTAGAGAGGTGTGTTGAAGTCTCCTACTACTAGTGTGTGTGGTTTGATGTCTGCCTTGAGTTTTAGTAATATTTCTTTTACATAAGTGGGTGCTTTTATATTAGGGGTGTAGATATTCAGGATTGAGACTTCATCCTGATGAATTGTTCCTGTTATGAGTATAAAGTGTCCATCTCGATCTCTTCTGATTGATTTTAGTTTGAAGTCCGTTTTGTTAGAAATTAGTATGGCCACACCTGCTTTTTTCTTAGGACCATTTGCTTGAAAAACCTCTTCCCATCCCTTTAGTCTGAGTAGATGCCTGTCTTTGTGGTTGAGATGTGTTTCTTGCAAACAGCAGAATGTTGGATCCTGTTTTCGTATCCAATCTTTTAGTCTGTGTCTTTTTATAGGTGAATTGAGACCATTAATATTAAGTGATATTAATGACCAGTGGTTTTTTACTCTGGTTATTCCTATTGTTTTTGGTAGTAGAGTTTGTGTGTCTCCCTTCTTTGAGTCGTGCTGGTGAAGGGTCACTAGATGCCTAAGTTATTGTAGGCAGTGTTGGCTATGTTGGATTCCTTGTGTTGTGATTTTCCTTCTATTACTTTCTGTAGGGCTGGATTTGTGGCTACGTATTGTTTAAATTTGTTCTTATCCTGGAATGTCTTGTTTTCTCCATTGATAGTGAACGATAGCTTGGCTGGGTATAGTAGTTTGGGTTTGCATCCATGGTCTCTTAGTTTCTGCAGTACCTCTATCCAGGACCTTCTGGCTTTCATGGTTTCCATAGAGAAGTCAGGTGTAAGTCTGATCGGTTTACCTTTATAAGTAACTTGCCCTTTTTCCTTTGCAGCTCTTAATATTCTTTCTTTAATCTGTATATTTTGTGTTTTGATTATAATATGGGGAGGGGATGTTTTTCTTTGATCCAGTCTGTTTGGTGTTCTGTATGCTTCTTGAATATTCAAAGGAATATCTTTCTTTATGTTGGGAAAGTTTTCTTCTATAATTTTGTGAAAAATATTTTCTGGACCTTTGAGTTGTGACTCTTCTCCTTCTTGTATCCCTATTATTCTTAGGTTTGGTCTCTTTATTGTGTCCCATATTTCCTGAATGTTTTGCGACGAAACCTTGTTGGTTTTGCTGTTTTCTTTGATCAGTGCGTTTATTTTCTCTATGTTGTCTTCAGAATCTGAGATTCTTTCTTCCATCCTTTGTAGTCTGTTGATTATGCTTGTTTCTGTAGCCTCTGCTCGTTGACCTAGATTTTCTATATCCAACTGGTCCTCATTTTGTGTTTTCTTCCTTGCTTCAATTTCCGTTTTCAATTCTTGAACTGTTTCCATTACCTGTTTGATCGTTTTTTTCTTGGTTTCCCAGGGCATCATTTACGTATTTACTCATTTCATCAAACTTTTTGTTATACTTCTCATCCATTTCTATAAGGGTGTTTTTTACATGTTGTTTCAGGGACTCTATTGCTTTCATAAAGTCAATTTTTTTCCACTTCTTCTTTGTTAGGGTGTTCAAGTCCTTGTGTTGTAAGATCATTGGGTTCTGGTGTTTCCATGTTGTTTTTCATATTGTTGGGTGAATTCTTGCCTTGGCGCCTGCCCATCTCCTCCTAACAATGCTATCTAATGGGTCTTTTAAGTCAAGAACAGGTTTCCCTGCTGACCAAGGGCCCCGCTTACAAAGTGCCCTGGCTCCGTTTCCTGGCTCCAGCCGTGGGCCAAGATCGCTCTCACCACTCAGAAGGATCTTCAGGACCAGGACCAGGCTCCCCGTTTGCCCAGGACCTCATCCACAAAAGGCCTACCCCTTTGTAGGCCAGCCACCAAGACAGAGAAACTCCCACTGTCCTCTGCCCTGAGCTCCCGACCCAGTGCCCAAACAGGCTATACTGGGTGATCTCGCAGCCCCTCAGAAGGGAGGGGGAGTGGAAGAGGGCCCTGGGCACAAGCTGGGATGTGCCAGAAATAGAGAGGTCGCAGCAGAGGAGGAGCAGCCCCTGCAGAGGGTATCAGCCTTTGCAGGCCTACCAGGGGGGTGAAGGGGGTCTGAGAATGCTCCCGCTCCATTTCCTGTGTCCGGGCGCAGGCCCAGAACACTCTCCCCACTCAGGAGGGTCTTCAGGGACAGGACGCGGCTCCTCGTTCGCCCTTGGACCTCGCCAATAAAAGGCCTCCCTCTCTACAGGCCAGGCCCCCCAAAAACCTACTTGATTTAACTGAGCGGGCCAGTGGTCTGCCGCTTCTGTCCGCGCGGGCTGAGGATCCGCTGCTGCCTTCCGCCGCGGGCCGGGGCTCCGCCGCTGCTGCAGTCCGCCGCGGGCCCGGGCTCCTTCAACACCGCGGAGCCTCGACCTCTCCCCAGCCGCCTTAAAGAGCTGCCGCCTATCGTCGGTCACCGCCTAAGCGTGAAGCTGCTCGGACTTGGCTGCCGGTGAGCCTGGGGAGCCGACCGGTGAGGGCTCAACTTAGTTGAGGGAAGTCTGGGCCTGAGGAGCGGTCGCGCGCAATGGCCTCTCTGCCTCGGTTGCCTGCGGCCACGCGCGAGATACAGGACCCGGGTCAGGCGAGAGTGGTGGACCTTCTCCCTAGCATCCGTGGCCAGGGGTGGGTGGCGCGGGCACTGATCCCAGCCTCCATGTATCCGCGTTCTCCTGCGACCAGCTGCAGTGGCTCCTGCTGGGACTTTCCTCTGAAGGACAGGTGCTCGGCGTGGACATCGCAGGAAAGAGCTCCCTGGTACAGTGCATCAGTCAGGTAAGCACTGCGTGCCCTGGCAGTCTTAGGGCATTTTCCCACGCTTTCTCTGGGGGAGGGGGTGTTACCAGTGCTCAGAAAACTGCATTCAGATCCTCAGCTGGGGCCCTAGTGCATACCCAGCTAGTCACTGCTTTTGGTAACTAGAACTCGCGAGATGTATGAAACGATGCAGAAAACCCTGTTTTCTTCTAGTTGAGAAACTGTCTACCCCCATTCCCACCCCATCTTACCTCTGAAAGATTGGGTCACATTAAGTTTCTAGACTCTACTGCGAATTCAGGAATTCACAATGAAAATTGGATTTTAGTATTCGGTCTTTGCTTTTCTACTCTATAATTAAGCTATTTTGAGAGTTCATTGTCAAAGTGATGTATCTTTTTATGCTTACTACCGTCACTCCCTTATCATCCCCATTTATCTCCAGAAGTTGCTCATTCATGTTTTTAAACCATTCCATTTTCCGGGTCTGGAGAAGTGCTCCAGCATTTGTAAGGTCATTGTCTGTAGAGGCGTTCCCTTGAGCTGGGATGACTCTGAGATAAATCGGTGTCATTTTGTATACCTTCATTTCTTGGGGATTTACAGACTGCATTAAGCACGTGTCTTCTTAAGTTTTGGGTGCATTCATTCCCCTGCATTTGGTTGACTGGAGTTATACTGTGATGATGATTCTGTTTTAATTCCCGAAGTGGAACTAGCTTAATTATCCTATCATTCATATTGGAACACAATGGTCATGTCATTTCATGTTAATTTCAGTTGCATCTCTTTGGCATCTGTTAAAGTTTTCTTTGAAAAATACTGCAAATGATATTTTGATTTTTTTCTTTTCTTTTTTTTATTTTTTCATTCAAAAATTTCCACTTCCTCCCCTCCTCCCATTCCCCTCCCACTCCCCCACTCACCCTCCTCTTTCCCCCTGCAGTCCTAAGAGAGGGCAGGGTACCCTGCCCTGTGGGAGGTCCAAGGCCCTCCCCCCTCCATCCAGGCTTAGGAAGATGTGTATCCAAATAGACTAGGGTCCTAAAAAGCCAGTACATACAGTAGAAACAAGTCCCAGTGTCATTATCAATGGCTTCTCAGTCCGCCCCCGTTGTGAGCCACATTCAGAGAGTCCGGTTTTTTCATATGCTCGTTCAGTCCCAGTCCAGCTGGATTTGGTGAGCTCCCATTAGATCAGGCACACTGTCTCAGTGGGTAGACCAACCCCTCGTGGTCTTGACTTCCTTGCTTATCTTCTCCCTCTTTCTGCTCTTCAACTGGACCTTTGGAGCTCAGTCCAGTGCTCTGAATTGGGTATCTGTCTCTATCTCCATCCATTATCTGAAAAAGGTTCTATGGTGATATTTGAGATATTCATCAGTGTGACTATGGGACAAGGCCAGTTCAGGCACCCTCTCCTGTGCTGCCCAAGAAATGAGCTGGGGCATCCCCATGGACACCTGGGATCCCCTCTAGAGCCAAGTCTCTTGCCAACACTAAAATGGCTCCCTTAATGAAGATATCTTCTATGCTCCTATATCCGCCCTTCCTCCATCTCCACCCTCCCACTCCCCCAAGCTCTCCCCAATCCTTCCCTTATCCCTTCTCTCTCCCCCTCTCCCCTTTTCCCCACTCCACCCTCACTCCCACCCCAGGCTCCCAACTTTTGCCGGGAAATCTGTCTGCTTCCAATTTCCAGGAGGATCTATATATGTTTTTCTTTGGGTTCACCTTATTATTTGGCTTCTCTAGGCTTGTGAACTATAGGCTAAATGTCCTTTGTTTATGGCTAGAGTCCACTAATGAGTGAGTACATACCATATTCATATTTTTGTGTCTAGGTTATTTCACTCAGTAAAGTGTTTTCTGTTTCCATCCATTTGCATGCAAAATTCAAGATGTCATTGTTTTTTTTTTTTTTTTTTACCACTGAGTAGTACTCTAATGCATATATATTCCATACTTTCTTCATCCATTCTTCCATTGAGGGACATCTAGGTTGTTTCCAGGTTCTGGCTATTACAAATAAAGCTGCTATGAACATAGTTGAACAAATGCTTTTGAAGTATGATTGGGCATCTCTTGGGTATATTCCCAAAGAGTGGTATTGCTGGATCTTGAGGTAAGTTGATCGAAATTTCCTGAGCAACTGCCAGACTGATTTCCAAAGTGGTTGCACAAGTTTGCATTCCCATCAGCAATGGATAAGTATACCCCTTACTCCACATTCTCTCCAGCATAGGCTGTCATTGGTGTTTTTGATTTTAGCCATGCTGACAGGTGTAAGACGGTATCTCAAAGTTGTTTTGACTTGCATTTCCCTGATCGCTAAGAAGTTTGAACATGACCTTAAGTGTCTTTTGGCCATTTGAACTTCGTCTGCTGAGAATTCTCTGTTCAGTTCAGTACCCCATTTTTTAATTGGATTAATTAGAGTTTTGATGTCCAGTTTCTTGAGTTCTTTATGTATTTTGGAGATCAGACCTTTGTCAGATGTGGGGTTGGTGAAGATCTTCTCCCATTCAGAAGGATGCCTTTTTGTCTCCAATGACAGTGGTTTTTTTTTTTTTTTGCATTAAAGAAGCTTCTCAGTGTCAGGAGTTCCCATTTAGTCAATGTTGCTCTTGTTGTCTGTGCTAGTGGGGTTATATGGAGGAATTGGTCTCCTGTGCCCATGTGTTGCCGTCTACTTCCCAGTTTCTCTTCTATCAGGTTCAGTGTGGTCAGATTCATATTGAGGTCTTTAATCCGTTTGGACTTGAGTTTTGCACATGGTGATAGATATGAATCTATTTTCATTCTTCTACAGGTTGACATCCAGTTATGCCAGCACCATTTGTTGAAGATGCTTTCTTCATTTCTTCCATTGTATAATTTTAGTTCCTTTGTCGAAAATCAGGTGTTCATAGGTTTGTGGGTTAATATCTGGGTCTTCGATTCAATTCCATTGTCTGCATCTCTGTTTTTATGCCAATACCAAGCTGTTTTCACTACTTTAGCTCTGTAATAGAGTTTGAAGTCAGCGATGGTAATGCCTCCAGAAATACCTTTATTGTACAGGAATGGTTTGGCTATCCTGGGTTTTTTGTTCTTCCATATAAAGTTGATTATTGTTCTCTCAAGGTCTGTGAAGAATTTTGTTGGGATTTTGATGGGGATTGAGTTGAATTTATAGATTGCCTTTGGTAGAACTGCTGTTTTTACTATGTTGATCCTACCCATTCAAGAGCATGGGAGATCCTTCCATTTTCTGGTATGCTCTTGAATTTCTTTCTTCAAAGCCTTAAAGTTCTTGTCAAATACATCTTTCACTTCCTTGGTTAGTGTAACCCCAGTATACTTTATGCTATTTGTGGCTATAGTGAAAGGTGAAGTTTCTCTGATTTCCCTCTCTGCTTCTCTATCCTTTGTGTATAGGAAGGCTATTGATTTTTTTTTTTTTTGAGTTGATCTTGTATCCTGACACATCACTGAAGGTATTTTTCAGATGTAGAAGTTCTTTGGTAGAGTTTTTGGGGTCACTGATGTATACTATCTTATCATCTGCAAGTAACAAAAGTTTGACTTCTTTTCCAAATCGAATCCCCTTAATCCCCTTATTGCTATTGCTAGAACTTCAAACACTATATTGCAGAGATATGGTGAGAGTGGACAGCCTTGTCTTGTTCCTGATTTTAGTGGAATGGCTTTGAGTTTCTCTCCATTTAATTTGATATTAGCTGTTGGCTTGCTTTATATTGCTTTTATTATATTTAGATGTGATCCTTGTATCCCTAACCTCTCCAAGATCTTTATTGTAAAGGGGTGTTGAAGTTTGTCAAATGCTTTTTCAGCTTCTAATGAAATAATCATTTAGTTTTTTTTTCCTTCAGTTTATTTATATGATGGATTACATTGATAGATTTTTGTATGTTGAACCAGCCCTGCATCTCTGGGATGAAGCCTACTTGATCATAATGGATAATTTTTGATGTGTTTTTGGATTCAGTTTGCCAGTATTTTATTGAGAATTTTCGCATCAGTGTTTCTGAGAGAGATCGGTCTGTAATTCTCTTTCTTGGTTGAGTCTTTGTGTGGTTTTGGTATCAGGGTAATGTGAGACACCATAAGGAGCATGGGTATCAACTCTTCTTGGAAGTTCTGGTAAAATTCTCTATTGTAACCATCTGGTCCTGGGCTTTTTTTGGTAGGGAGGTTTTTGATGGCAGCTTCTATTTCCTCATGACTTATAGGTCTATTTAAATTGTTCACCTGGTCTTGATTTAATTGTGGTATATGGTATTTATCTAAAAACAAGTCCATTTCTTTTACATTTTCCAACTTTGTAGCATATAAGCCTTTGTAGTAAGACCTAATTACTCTCTGAATTTCCTCAGTGTCTGTTGTTATGTCCCCCTTTTCATTTCTGATCTTGTTAATTTGCATGTTCTCTCTACCTTTTGATTAGTTTGATTAGGAACTTGTCAATCTTGTTGATTTTCTCAAAGAACCAGCTCTTTGTTTCATTGATTCTTTGGATTATTGTATGTGTTTCTATTTTGTTGATTTCAGCTCTCAGTTTGATTATTTCCAGTCTTCTACTCCTCCTGGGTGAGTCTGCTTCTTTTTTTTCTAGAGATTTCAGCTGTCCTGTTAAGTCTCTAATGTGGGCTTTCTCTGTTTTCTTTATGTGGGCACTTAGTGCTATGAATTTTCCCCTTAGCACTGCTTTCATAGTGTCCCATAGGTTTGGGTATGTTGTGACTTTTTTGTTGTTGTTGAATTCAAGGAAGACTTTAATTTCTTTCTTTATTTCTTCCCTGACCCAGGGGTGGTTCAGTAGTTGCCTGTTCAGTTTCCATGAGTTTGTAGGCTTTCTGGGGGTAGAATTGTTGTTAAATTCTAACTTTATTCCATGTTGATCTGATAAGACACAGGTGGTTACTATTTTTTTTTTTTTTGTATCTGTGGAGGTTTGTTTTGTTATCAAGTACGTGATCAATTTTCGAGAAGGTTCCATGAGATGCTGAGAAGAAGGTATATTCTTTCCTATTTGGGTGAAATGTTCTATCGATGTCTGTTAAGTCCACTTGATTCATTACCTCTGTTAGTTTTCTTATTTCTCTGTTAGGTTTCTGTCTAGTTGACCTGTCCATTGATAAGAGAGGAGTGTTGAAGTCTCCTACCATTAGTGTGTGAGATTTGATGTGTGCTTTGAGTTCTAGTAATGTTTCTTTTATATATGTAGGTACTTTTATATTAGGGGCATAGATATTCAGGATTGGGACTTCATCCTGATGAATTGTTCCTGTTATGAGTAAAAAGTGTCCCACTTCATTTCTTCTGATTGATTTTAGTTTGAAGTCAACTTTGTTAGAAATTAGTATGGCCACACTTGCTTGTTTCTTAGGTCCATTTGATTGAAAAACCTTTTCCCAACCCTTTACTCTGAGTAAATGTCTGTCTTTTTGGTGCAGGTGTTTCTTTTTTTTCTTTTTTTTTCTTTTTATTGTTTATTTATTTATTAAAGATTTCTGCCTTCTCCCCGCCACCACCTCCCATTTCCCTCCCCCTCCCCCATCAAGTCCCCCTCCCTCATCATCCCTAAGAGTAATCCGGGTTCCCTGCCCCGTGGGAAGTCCAAGGACCACCCACCTCCATCCAGGTCTAGTAAGGTGAGCATCCAAACTGCCTAGGCTCCCACAAAGCCAGTACGTGCAGTAGGATCAAAAACCCATTGCCATTGTTCTTGAGTTCTCAGTAGTCCTCATTGTCCATTATGTTCAGCAAGTCCGGTTTTATCCCATGCTTTTTCAGACCCAGGCCAGCTGGCCTTGGTGAGTTCGTGATAGAACATCCCCATTGTCTCAGTGTGTGGGTGCACCCCTCGCGGTCCTAAGTTCCTTGCTCGTGCTCTGTCTCCTGCTCATGATTTGGACCTTGAGATTTCAGTCCGGTGCTCCAATGTGGGTCTTTGTCTCTGTCTCCTTTCATCGCCTAAATGTTTTTCTTTGGGTTCACCTTCTTAATTAGCTTCTCTAGGACCACGCATAATAGGCTCAACGTCCCCTATTCATGGCTAGAAACCAAATATGAGTGAGTACATCCCATGTTCCTCTTTTTGGGTCTGGCTCACCTCGCTCAGGATAGTGTTTTCTATTTCTGTCCATTTGCCTGCAAAATTCAGGAAGTCATTGTTTTTTACTGCTGAGTAGTACTCTAATATGTATATATTCCATACTTTCTTCATCCATTCTTCCATTGAAGGGCATCTAGGTTGTTTTTCCAGGTTCTGGCTATTACAAACAATGCTGCTATGAACATAGTTGAGCATATACTTTTGTCGTATGATAGGGCATTTCTTGGATATATTCCCAAGAGTGGTATTAGGTTTCTGTCTGATTGACCTGTCCATTGGTTAGAGAGGTGTGTTGAAGTCTCCTACTACTAGTGTGTGTGGTTTGATGTCTGCCTTGAGTTTTAGTAATATTTCTTTTACATAAGTGGGTGCTTTTATATTAGGGGTGTAGATATTCAGGATTGAGACTTCATCCTGATGAATTGTTCCTGTTATGAGTATAAAGTGTCCATCTCGATCTCTTCTGATTGATTTTAGTTTGAAGTCCGTTTTGTTAGAAATTAGTATGGCCACACCTGCTTTTTTCTTAGGACCATTTGCTTGAAAAACCTTTTCCCATCCCTTTAGTCTGAGTAGATGCCTGTCTTTGTGGTTGAGATGTGTTTCTTGCAAACAGCAGAATGTTGGATCCTGTTTTCGTATCCAATCTTTTAGTCTGTGTCTTTTTATAGGTGAATTGAGACCATTAATATTAAGTGATATTAATGACCAGTGGTTTTTTACTCTGGTTATTCCTATTGTTTTTGGTAGTAGAGTTTGTGTGTCTCCCTTCTTTGAGTCGTGCTGGTGAAGGGTCACTAGATGCCTAAGTTATTGTAGGCAGTGTTGGCTATGTTGGATTCCTTGTGTTGTGATTTTCCTTCTATTACTTTCTGTAGGGCTGGATTTGTGGCTACGTATTGTTTAAATTTGTTCTTATCCTGGAATGTCTTGTTTTCTCCATTGATAGTGAACGATAGCTTGGCTGGGTATAGTAGTTTGGGTTTGCATCCATGGTCTCTTAGTTTCTGCAGTACCTCTATCCAGGACCTTCTGGCTTTCATGGTTTCCATAGAGAAGTCAGGTGTAAGTCTGATCGGTTTACCTTTATAAGTAACTTGCCCTTTTTCCTTTGCAGCTCTTAATATTCTTTCTTTAATCTGTATATTTTGTGTTTTGATTATAATATGGGGAGGGGATGTTTTTCTTTGATCCAGTCTGTTTGGTGTTCTGTATGCTTCTTGAATATTCAAAGGAATATCTTTCTTTATGTTGGGAAAGTTTTCTTCTATAATTTTGTGAAAAATATTTTCTGGACCTTTGAGTTGTGACTCTTCTCCTTCTTGTATCCCTATTATTCTTAGGTTTGGTCTCTTTATTGTGTCCCATATTTCCTGAATGTTTTGCGACGAAACCTTGTTGGTTTTGCTGTTTTCTTTGATCAGTGCGTTTATTTTCTCTATGTTGTCTTCAGAATCTGAGATTCTTTCTTCCATCCTTTGTAGTCTGTTGATTATGCTTGTTTCTGTAGCCTCTGCTCGTTGACCTAGATTTTCTATATCCAACTGGTCCTCATTTTGTGTTTTCTTCCTTGCTTCAATTTCCGTTTTCAATTCTTGAACTGTTTCCATTACCTGTTTGATCGTTTTTTTCTTGGTTTCCCAGGGCATCATTTACGTATTTACTCATTTCATCAAACTTTTTGTTATACTTCTCATCCATTTCTATAAGGGTGTTTTTTACATGTTGTTTCAGGGACTCTATTGCTTTCATAAAGTCAATTTTTTTCCACTTCTTCTTTGTTAGGGTGTTCAAGTCCTTGTGTTGTAAGATCATTGGGTTCTGGTGTTTCCATGTTGTTTTTCATATTGTTGGGTGAATTCTTGCCTTGGCGCCTGCCCATCTCCTCCTAACAATGCTATCTAATGGGTCTTTTAAGTCAAGAACAGGTTTCCCTGCTGACCAAGGGCCCCGCTTACAAAGTGCCCTTGCTCCGTTGTTTCCTGGCTCCTGCCATGGGGCAAGATCGCTCTCACCACTCAGAAGGATCTTCAGGACCAGGACCAGGCTCCCCGTTTGCCCGGGACCTCATCCACAAAAGGCCTACCCCTTTGTAGGCCAGCCACCAAGACAGAGAAACTCCCACTGTCCTCTGCCCTGAGCTCCCGACCCAGTGCCCAAACAGGCTATACTGGGTGATCTGGCAGCCCCGCAGAAGGGAGGGGGAGTGGAAGAGGGCCCTGGGCACAAGCTGGGATGTGCCAGAAATAGAGAGGTCGCAGCAGAGGAGGAGCAGCCCCTGCAGAGGGTATCAGCCTTTGCAGGCCTACCAGGGGGGTGAAGGGGGTCTGAGAATGCTCCCGCTCCATTTCCTGTGTCCGGGCGCAGGCCCAGAACACTCTCCCCACTCAGGAGGGTCTTCAGGGACAGGACGCGGCTCCTCGTTCGCCCTTGGACCTCGCCAATAAAAGGCCTCCCTCTCTACAGGCCAGGCCCCCCAAAAACCTACTTGATTTAACTGAGCGGGCCAGTGGTCTGCCGCTTCTGTCCGCGCGGGCTGAGGATCCGCTGCTGCCTTCCGCCGCGGGCCGGGGCTCCGCCACTGCTGCAGTCCGCCTTGGGCCCGGGCTCCTTCAACACCGCGGAGCCTCGACCTCTCCCCAGCCGCCTTAAAGAGCTGCCGCCTATCGTCGGTCACCGCCTAAGCGTGAAGCTGCTCGGACTTGGCTGCCGGTGAGCCTGGGGAGCCGACCGGTGAGGGCTCAACTTAGTTGAGGGAAGTCTGGGCCTGAGGAGCGGTCGCGCGCAATGGCCTCTCTGCCTCGGTTGCCTGCGGCCACGCGCGAGATACAGGACCCTGGTCAGGCGAGAGTGGTGGACCTTCTCCCTAGCATCCGTGGCCAGGGGTGGGTGGCGCGGGCACTGATCCCAGCCTCCATGTATCCGCGTTCTCCTGCGACCAGCTGCAGTGGCTCCTGCTGGGACTTTCCTCTGAAGGACAGGTGCTCGGCGTGGACATCGCAGGAAAGAGCTCCCTGGTACAGTGCATCAGTCAGGTAAGCACTGCGTGCCCTGGCAGTCTTAGGGCATTTTCCCACGCTTTCTCTGGGGGAGGGGGTGTTACCAGTGCTCAGAAAACTGCATTCAGATCCTCAGCTGGGGCCCTAGTGCATACCCAGCTAGTCACTGCTTTTGGTAACTAGAACTCGCGAGATGTATGAAACGATGCAGAAAACCCTGTTTTCTTCTAGTTGAGAAACTGTCTACCCCCATTCCCACCCCATCTTACCTCTGAAAGATTGGGTCACATTAAGTTTCTAGACTCTACTGCGAATTCAGGAATTCACAATGAAAATTGGATTTTAGTATTCGGTCTTTGCTTTTCTACTCTATAATTAAGCTATTTTGAGAGTTCATTGTCAAAGTGATGTATCTTTTTATGCTTACTACCGTCACTCCCTTATCATCCCCATTTATCTCCAGAAGTTGCTCATTCATGTTTTTAAACCATTCCATTTTCCGGGTCTGGAGAAGTGCTCCAGCATTTGTAAGGTCATTGTCTGTAGAGGCGTTCCCTTGAGCTGGGATGACTCTGAGATAAATCGGTGTCATTTTGTATACCTTCATTTCTTGGGGATTTACAGACTGCATTAAGCACGTGTCTTCTTAAGTTTTGGGTGCATTCATTCCCCTGCATTTGGTTGACTGGAGTTATACTGTGATGATGATTCTGTTTTAATTCCCGAAGTGGAACTAGCTTAATTATCCTATCATTCATATTGGAACACAATGGTCATGTCATTTCATGTTAATTTCAGTTGCATCTCTTTGGCATCTGTTAAAGTTTTCTTTGAAAAATACTGCAAATGATATTTTGATTTTTTTCTTTTCTTTTTTTTATTTTTTCATTCAAAAATTTCCACTTCCTCCCCTCCTCCCATTCCCCTCCCACTCCCCCACTCACCCTCCTCTTTCCCCCTGCAGTCCTAAGAGAGGGCAGGGTACCCTGCCCTGTGGGAGGTCCAAGGCCCTCCCCCCTCCATCCAGGCTTAGGAAGATGTGTATCCAAATAGACTAGGGTCCTAAAAAGCCAGTACATACAGTAGAAACAAGTCCCAGTGTCATTATCAATGGCTTCTCAGTCCGCCCCCGTTGTGAGCCACATTCAGAGAGTCCGGTTTTTTCATATGCTCGTTCAGTCCCAGTCCAGCTGGATTTGGTGAGCTCCCATTAGATCAGGCACACTGTCTCAGTGGGTAGACCAACCCCTCGTGGTCTTGACTTCCTTGCTTATCTTCTCCCTCTTTCTGCTCTTCAACTGGACCTTTGGAGCTCAGTCCAGTGCTCTGAATTGGGTATCTGTCTCTATCTCCATCCATTATCTGAAAAAGGTTCTATGGTGATATTTGAGATATTCATCAGTGTGACTATGGGACAAGGCCAGTTCAGGCACCCTCTCCTGTGCTGCCCAAGAAATGAGCTGGGGCATCCCCATGGACACCTGGGATCCCCTCTAGAGCCAAGTCTCTTGCCAACACTAAAATGGCTCCCTTAATGAAGATATCTTCTATGCTCCTATATCCGCCCTTCCTCCATCTCCACCCTCCCACTCCCCCAAGCTCTCCCCAATCCTTCCCTTATCCCTTCTCTCTCCCCCTCTCCCCTTTTCCCCACTCCACCCTCACTCCCACCCCAGGCTCCCAACTTTTGCCGGGAAATCTGTCTGCTTCCAATTTCCAGGAGGATCTATATATGTTTTTCTTTGGGTTCACCTTATTATTTGGCTTCTCTAGGCTTGTGAACTCTAGGCTAAATGTCCTTTGTTTATGGCTAGAGTCCACTAATGAGTGAGTACATACCATATTCATATTTTTGTGTCTAGGTTATTTCACTCAGTAAAGTGTTTTCTGTTTCCATCCATTTGCATGCAAAATTCAAGATGTCATTGTTTTTTTTTTTTTTTTTTACCACTGAGTAGTACTCTAATGCATATATATTCCATACTTTCTTCATCCATTCTTCCATTGAGGGACATCTAGGTTGTTTCCAGGTTCTGGCTATTACAAATAAAGCTGCTATGAACATAGTTGAACAAATGCTTTTGAAGTATGATTGGGCATCTCTTGGGTATATTCCCAAAGAGTGGTATTGCTGGATCTTGAGGTAAGTTGATCGAAATTTCCTGAGCAACTGCCAGACTGATTTCCAAAGTGGTTGCACAAGTTTGCATTCCCATCAGCAATGGATAAGTATACCCCTTACTCCACATTCTCTCCAGCATAGGCTGTCATTGGTGTTTTTGATTTTAGCCATGCTGACAGGTGTAAGACGGTATCTCAAAGTTGTTTTGACTTGCATTTCCCTGATCGCTAAGGAGTTTGAACATGACCTTAAGTGTCTTTTGGCCATTTGAACTTCGTCTGCTGAGAATTCTCTGTTCAGTTCAGTACCCCATTTTTTAATTGGATTAATTAGAGTTTTGATGTCCAGTTTCTTGAGTTCTTTATGTATTTTGGAGATCAGACCTTTGTCAGATGTGGGGTTGGTGAAGATCTTCTCCCATTCAGAAGGATGCCTTTTTGTCTCCAATGACAGTGGTTTTTTTTTTTTTTTGCATTAAAGAAGCTTCTCAGTGTCAGGAGTTCCCATTTAGTCAATGTTGCTCTTGTTGTCTGTGCTAGTGGGGTTATATGGAGGAATTGGTCTCCTGTGCCCATGTGTTGCCGTCTACTTCCCAGTTTCTCTTCTATCAGGTTCAGTGTGGTCAGATTCATATTGAGGTCTTTGATCCATTTGGACTTGAGTTTTGTGCATGGTGATAGATATGGGTCTATTTTCATTCTTCTAGCGGTTGACATCCAGTTGTGCCAGCACCATTTGTTGAAGATGCTTTCTTTCTTCCATTGTACACTTTTAGTTCCTTTATCGAAAATGAGGTGTTCATAGGTTTGTGGGTTAAAATCCGGGTCTTCTATATGATTCCATTGGTCGACTTCTCTGTTTTTATGCCAGTACCACGCTGTTTTCATTACTGTAGCTCTGTAATAGAGTTTGAAGTCAGAGATGGTAATGCCTCCAGAAGTTCCTTTATTGTATAAGATTGTTTTGGCTATCCTGGTTTTTTTGTTTTTCCATATAAAGTTGATTATTGTCCTCTCAAGATCTGTGAAGAATTTTGATGGGACCTTGATGGGGTTTGCATTGAATCTATAGATTGCCATTGGTAGAATTGCCATTTTTACTATGTTGATCCTCCCAATCCAAGAGCAAGGGAGATCCTTCCATTTTCTGGTATCCTCTTCAATTTCTTTCTTCAAAGACTTAAAGTTCTTGTCAAATAGATCTTTCACTTCCTTGGTTAGAGTTACCCCAAGATATTTTATGCTGTTTGTGGGTATCGTGAAAGGTGATGATTCTCTCATTTCCCTCTCTGCTTCAATATTCTTTGTGTATAAGAGGGCGACTGATTTTTTGGAGTTGATCTTGTATCCTGCCACATTACTAAAGGTATTTATCAGCTGTAGAAGTTCTTTTGTGGAGTTTTTTGGGTCGCTTAAGTACACTATCATATCATCTGCAAATAACGCAAGTTTAACTTCTTCCTTTCCAATTCGAATCCCCTTGATCCCCTTATGTTGTCTAATGCTATTGCTAAGACTTCAAGAACTATATTGAAGAGGTATGGGGAGAGTGGACAGCCTTGGCGTGTTCCTGATTTTAGTGGGATGGCTTTAAGTTTCTCTCCGTTTAATTTGATGTTAGTTGTCAACTTGCTGTAAATAGCTTTAATTATATTTAGGTATGACCCTTTTATCCCTAATCTCTCCAAGACTTTTATCATAAAGGGATGTTGAATTTTGTCAAATGCTTTTTCAGCATCTAATGAAACTATCATGTGATTTTTTTCTTTCAGTTTATTTATATGATGGATTACATTGATAGATTTGCGTATGTTAAACCAGCCCTGCATCTCTGGGATGAAGCCTACTTGATCATAATGGATAATTTTTCTAATGTGTTCTTGGATTCGGTTTGCCAGTATTTTGTTGAGGATTTTTGCATAGAACTTCATGAGTGAGATTGGCCTGTAATTCTCTTTTTTGGTTGAGTCTTTGTGTGGTTTTGGTATCAGAGTTACTGTAGCTTCATAGAAGGAATTTGGCAATGACTCTTCTGTTTCTATATTGTGAAATACATTTAGGAGTATAGGTATTAGGTCTTCTTGGAAGTTCTGGTAGATGTCCACATTGAAACCATCTGGTCCTGGACTTTTTTTGGAAGGGAGGTTTTTGATAACAGCTTCTAATTCTTCGCGACCCATAGGTCTATTTAGGGTGTTTACCTGGTCCTGGTTTAACTTTGGTATATGGTATTCATCTAAAAAAGTGTCCATTTCTTTTGCATTTTCCAGTTTTGTGGCATACAGGCTTTTGTAGTAAGATCTAATGATTTTCTGAATTTCCTCTGTGTCTGTGGTTATGTCCCCCTTTTCATTTCTGATCTTATTAATTTGCAAATTCTCTCTCTGCCGTTTGATTAGTTTGGATAGGGGTTTATCAGTCTTGTTGATTTTCTCCAGGAACCAGCTTTTTGTTTTATTGATTCTTTCAATTGTTTTCTGTGTTTCTATTTTTTTGATTTCAGCCCTGAGTTTGATTATTTCCATTCTTCTACTCCTCTTAGGTGAGTCTGCTTCTTTTTTTTCTAGAGCTTTCAGGTGGGCTGTTAAGTCTGCAATGTGTGCTTTCTCTGTTTTCTTTAAGTGGGCACTTAGTGCTAGGAACCTCTCAGGACTGCTTTCATAGTGTCCCATAGGTTTGAGTATGTTGTGTCTTTATTTTCATTGAATTCAAGGAAGACTTTAATCTTTCTTTGTTTCTTCCTTAATCCAGGTATGGTTCAGTAGTTGACTATTCAGTTTCCATGAGTTTGTAGGCTTTCTGGGGGTAGCATTGTTGAATTCTAGCTTTAATCCATGGTGATCTGATAAGATACAGGTGGTTACAGATATTTTTTTTTTAACTGTGGATGTTTGCTTTGTTACCGAGTATGTGGTCAATTTTCGAGAAGGTTCCATGAGCTGCAGAGAAGAAGGTATATTCTTTCCTATTTGGGTGGAATATTCTATAGATGTCTGTTAAGTCCATTTGATTCATTACCTCCATTAATTCTCTTATTTCTCTGTTAGGTTTCTGTCTAATTGACCTGTCCATTGGTGAGAGAGGAGTGTTAAAGTCTCCTACTATTAATGTGTGTGGTTTGATTGCTGCCTTGAGTTTTAGCAATGTTTCTTTTACATACGTGGGTGCTTTTATATTAGGGGCATAGATATTCAGGATTGAGACTTCATCCTGATGAATTGTTCCTGTTATGAGTAGAAAATGTCCCTCTTCATTCCTTCTGATTGATTTAAGTTTGAAGTCAACTTTGTTAGAAATTAGTATGGCCACACCTGCTTGTTTCTTAGGTCCATTAACTTGATACACCTTATCCCAACCCTTTACTCTGCGTAGGTGTCTGTCTTTGTAGTTGAGGTGTGTTTCTTGTAAACAGCAGAATGTTGGATCCTGTTTTCGTATCCAATCTCTTAGTCTGTGCCTTTTTATAGGTGAGTTGAGTCCATTGACATTAAGTGATATTAATGACCAGTGGTTGTTAACTCCGGTCACTTTTTTAGTAGTAAATTTTGTGTGTTTCCCTTCTTTGTGTTGTGCTGGTGAAGGGTCTCTAGTTGTCTGAGATATTGTGGTCATTGTTGGACTCCTTGGTTAGTGATTTTCCTTCTATTACTTTGTGTATGGCTGGATTTGTGGCCACGTATTGTTTAAATTTGTTTTTATCCTGGAAAATTTTGTTTTCTCCATTTATAGTGAACGAAAGTTTGGCTGGGTATAGTAGTCTGGGCTTGCATCCACGGTCTCTTAGTTTCTGCAGTACATCTATCCAGGACCTTCTGGCTTTCATTGTTTCCATAGAGAAGTCAGGTGTAAGTCTGATAGGTTTACCTTTATAAGTAACTTGGCCTTTTTCCTTTGCAGCTCTTAATATTCTTTCTTTGTTCTGTATGCTTTGTGTTATGATTATTATATGGCGAGGGGATGATTTTTTTTTTTTGATCCAGCCTATTCGGTGTTCTGTATGCTTCTTGAACCTTCGTAGGTATATCTTTCTTTAGGTTGGGAAACTTTTCTTCTATAATTTTATTAAATATATTTTCTGGACCGTTGAGATGCACTTCTTCCCCTTCTTCTACTCCTATTATTCTTAGGTTTGGTCTTTTTATTGTGTCCCATATTTCCTGAATGTTTTGTGATGAGAGTTTGTTGGCCTTGCTGTTTTCTTTGATCAGCGTGTTTATTTTCTCTATGGTATCTTCAGAATCTGAGATTCTTTCTTCTATCTCTTGTATTCTTTTGGTTATGCTTGTTTCTGTAGACTCTATTCGTTTACCTAGATTTTCCATGTCCAGCCAGCCTTCTGTTTGTGTTTTCTTCTTTGCCTCCAATTCAGTTTTCAAGACTTGAACTGTTTCATTATCTGTGTGATTGTTTTTCCTTGGTTTCCTAGGGTATCATTCACTGATTTACTCAATTCTTCAAACTTTCTGTAATACTTCTCATCCATTTCTATAAGGGCATTTTTTACATGGCTGTTTAAGGGCGTCAATCACTTTCATAAAGTCAATTTTTTCTACTTCTTCATGATTAAGGTGTTCATGTCCTGTTGTGAGGTCGCTGGGTACTGGTGGTTTCATATAGTTTTTCAGATTGTTGGGTGAATTCTTGCATTGGCGCCTGCCCATCTCTTCCTCCGAATGCTCTCCTATGGATCTTCTTTTACAGGATCAGGTCTCCTTGCCTACGGTTGTACCTTCCCAGTGATGGTACTCCCCAGTGATGGTTCTCCTGGTGCTCCAGTGATGTCTCTCCTGGTGACAATATCAGATCTCCGTGCCCAATGATGGCTCTCCTGGTGCCAAGATCCGCTCTCCTTGCTGGTTGGGTATTCGTAAACAAAGCGCCTACCTTGCTTGGTGCAGGCAGGCCAGTGAAACAAAGGAACTCCCGTCTGCCTGTTTTTCCTGAGGATTCGCCCCCAGTGCCCAGACAGGCCAGTGAAACAAAGGAACTCCCGCCCGCCTGTTTGCCCTGAGGATTCGCCCCCAGCGCCCGGACAGGCTGAGCTAGGTGGTGTTATGTGCCCAAAGAAGGAAGGGGGCAGAAGGAAGAAGGGTTCTGGATGCTAGGTGGGTGGGATAGGAACAGAGAGGCAGTCTGCAGGGAGTAGAGTCTCTGCAGGGAGCCCAGGAGGGGTGGGGGGTGTGAGGAACTTCTGAGTTCCCTGTCCGGGGCTGCTGCCGCATCACCCTTACTGCATATCTTTATTCCTTTTGTGACCAGGACGGCTTCTTAAAAGGCTAAGATGCAATGGGACTAGGGTTAAGGCTGCTTTGCCTTTTGGCTCTGTCTAGTCTGACCAGTTAGAGGAGGTCTGTACATTGCCTCTGAGAGCCATACTATCCAGATGCAGGGTCAGGTCATAGCAGGTATGTAGTCATTAAACAAGTTGTAGCACTCTGCTCACGAACCCCATTTACATGCTCCATAGCTGGACCTCCAGAAAGTGTCAGAGATCATGCTGGTAGCAGGGCCCAAGAAGCTGCTGTTTCAAACCATATGGCTTTTTTTCCCTCCTACCACTGAATCAGCAAAACCTGTCTTAAAGGAGCTGCAACACACTGCCACACTGGAAAAAAAATTACAGCTAAACTTTGGGGTTTTTATGTGTATCTAGAGTTCCTTTTCGAGTTTTTTTTAGGTTTTACATGGATATAGTCAACCACTATTTGTTGTAAAGAAGCTGCTTTTTTTGTTCTTGGCTGCTCAGATCTGAAATAATCACACAAAAAAACTGTATTAATTAAATCACTTCTTGGCCTATTAGCTCTAACTTCTTATTGGCCAACTCTTACATCTTAATTTAACCCATTTCTAGTAATCTGTGTATTGCCACGTGGCTGTGTCTTACTGGGTCAAGTTATGTCTGGCTCCAGCAGACTACATGACTTCTCTCTGACTCTGCCTTCTTTCTCCCAGCATTCAATTTAATTTTCCCTACATAGCTCTATTCTACTTTGTCACAGTCTCAAGACCGTTTCTTTAATATCACATTAAATATTCACAGCATACAAAAGGGAACCCCACATCACTCATCCACCTTGTTTCTATACTCTACTCCATCCTCTACCAGACCCTGTTCCACAGCACCCACTCTTGTTTTAAAGCCTTCAGCTGGATTCCCATTCACAGAGAGACAACCTGACGAGAGCTCTAGAGTCAGCAGAGCAAACCTGGCTTTACTTTTGCCTCTGCATCCAATGCTGAGTGTAAGACCTGAGCAGACAGCTCAGTTGTCTGGCCTGTGCTTCTCCAGACATTCCACACCCAGATGGTGCCAATTTATGCAGGGGAGAAAGGAAATGTATTTGAAGAGAGTTAAAGTAAGGAAGAGACTCTGCCTAGCAGTGAACTGCAGGCATCCTGGAAAAACTTTCCAGAGGCAGAGGACTGGGAGACTCAGTTTGCAAGCTGACCTAAAAGAATTATTCCATGGCTTCCAAGGGGAGTAAGGGAAGAGCTGGCCACGTCCCTGCTCTGCACCTGGCCCCCAGAGCATCTCTGTCAGGCTAGGATGTATGGGATCATTGGGTTTACATTCAAACAGGCCTCATTCTTACCAATTTGTTTGCCTTGTGGGAAATGGAATCAGGCTAACTAAAGGGATGATTCTAAGTAGGAGGTGGCACAAACCTTAGGAAAAGCTGCTACTAGTAAGGATTGAGCATCTGATGGGTGGAAACAATCTCTTGAGGTTCAGAGAAAAGCCTTAAGGGTAGAAACTTTGGATTCTGACAGTTCAAGTTCAAGTTGCTTTAATTTGTTTGGTCAGTTGCGTTTTTAATCAGGATTTCTCCATGTATCCATGGCTATCTTGGAACTTGCTTGTAGATCATGTTGGGATAAAACACAGAGCTCTGCCTGCCTCTGCCTCCCTAGTTCTGGGAGTAAGGTATGTACAATCACCACCCTGCCAAATTCAAGGGCATGACTTGTGACAAGATGTTAACGTCTCTGAGACTGTTTCTTCATTGAAAAAACCTGAGAAACAAAGACAATTCAACTGTTGTGTTATTCACCCCTAAGTGGGCCTAGACTCAGTAGAGAGTAAATTTTAAATAGTACACCTCCTCACTCAAATTAACTTAGCTACTATGGGGAGCCTGTTATCTTTGCATTTGGGAGATTAAGGTAAGATAATCTCAAGTAGAAGTTTAGACCCAGCTTGATAGAGAGACCCTGTCTCAAAAACACACCAAAAATACAAAGAATTACTAGTATTGAGGGGTAAGGTGGAAGAAGATTTTTTGTACTTTTTTTGGAGGAAAATAACAAAACCCAGCTATCGCTCCTTACTCTAAAACTCTATTTACCATAAGAAACAGATGATGTGGGATTCTGCTCTGTATGCTGTGAATATGTTTTATTGTCATTGATTAAAAAGGAAGCTGATTAACAACTTTACCTAACAGAGTAAAGTTGCCAGGTGACAACTCCAAACAGAGATATAATGAGAAAGTAGGCAGAGTCAAGAAGAAGCCATGTAGCTACCAGAGGAGAAAGATGCTCCGAACTTTACTGATAAATCATGAGCCTTGTGGTTAAATATAAAATAATAGAAATGGTTAATTTAACATACACTTAAGCTATCAGACAAACAGTATTGCAAATAATGCAGTTTCTGTGTGATTATTTGGAGTCTGGGTGGCAAGGAAATAAACAATCAGCCTCCGCCAACAGACAGATCTCCTTCCATCATCTCATCCCATTTACCCAGGGCGTGAGGAAGGGCAGGGCCAAGATATCTGTGGGTGCGTGTGTATATTTGTTTATCAAACTATGGTGCATGCACGTGTATGTACGTGTGTGTGTGTGTGTGTGTGTGAAAGAGAGAGAGAGAGAGAGAGAGAGAGAGAGAGAGAGAGAGAGACTTAGTTCTCCTACCCATGGTCAGCATGATGTCTGGGGTTCTGTATCCAGTCCTAAAACAGACACTGTGGCCTATGAATAAAGTGACCCATCGTTATCAATTAAGTTGTCCAATTATTCATCCTCACCTCTCACCAACTGCCCCATCTACTCCTTTCTCTGTAGCTTCCCACCAGATGTGTGCTTTCTCACCTCTGGCTGTTTGCAGGTACTGCCTCTGTCTTTCTGGATTGTCTTCACTGTTCTCCACCTTAGAGCCATTAGTGCTGGCCCAAGTCTGACACATAAGCCTTCTGTGTGCTCCAGTAGTTCCCTGTACACATACATAGAATATAACCAGTGTGGACACGCTGTCCATCTGATTTGGGAGGTTATATCGTATGGTTGCTGAATAGTGGATCTTGTCATGAGTCCACTGCTTGTCCTAGTACATGGCTGTTGACTAGATAACAGTGGGGAACTATCCAGCATTTAGCTAGATGGTGACAAAGTCTGGGTGCAAACATAAGCATATTACATTCTTCTCGTTTTGTAATGTAAGGGTACTTACATAATTTTATTCTCAACTATGAGTGGTGCTCTCAATCTGCCCTACTGGCTTATGCTAACCTATTTCTAAAGCCTTTCTGTCTAGGTTCTGCTCGAGTACATCCTTGTTCCTTGTAAGCTCCTCCTTCAGGATCAGTATGCTGACATTCACAATCTATGTCAGGAGGAATGAAAAGCATAGAAATTTTAAAGAAAAGTATTTTCTGAATGATGAAAAAAAATTAGTGAAGTGTTTGCATATTTAATAGTTTCTATTAAAATACACTAATTAGAAATCAATCATTTAAAACTCTTTATGGCATCCGTAGCTTTTTGGTGGATTTTTAAGGTGGCAACCAGTCCTTCTGCCCAAGTGCTACCCCCTTAAATATTATTCTTATCAATAAATATTTTGGTAGGGAGAAAAAACAGTTGATTAACAATTTACCTGCATTTTTCTCCTCCAGTATTATATAGGCATGGAATTCCTGAGTGCAGTCATTGTGTCCTCTCCTGAAGACCCAGTTTCCAGCAATTCTTCCCCAACTCTGACTTTTACACCCTTTCTTGCTCCCTCTTCTACAGTAACACCTGAGCCTTGGGTGCTGCTGTGGTGGTTAATTTTTGCCAGTTTGACACAAACCTAGACATAATGTGGGATGAAGGAGGAAAATTCTCCATCACATTTTCCTGTAGGCAAGTCATTGGAGACATTTTTATGATTAATGATTGATGTAGGAAGGTCCAGCTTACTGTGGGTAGCAGTAATCTGTACAGATGGTCCTCATTCACAAAAGAAAACAGTCTGAGAAAGCCATAGGGAACAGGCCAATAAGCAGTGATCCTCCTTGCTACCCCCTCTCGTGTGTGTGTGTGTGTGTGTGTGTGTGTGTGTGTGTGTGTGTGAAAGACAAGGTAGATATGTGGAGGTCAGAGGACACCATCTTGGAGTTGGTTTAATTCTCCTATCATGGATTCCAGGAATGGAATTCAGGTTATCAGGCTTGTATGGAATATGGTTTTAGGTGCTGAGCCATTTCAATGGCCCTTTTCCCATGTTTTCTTTCCATTAAAAAATAAAAACAGAAGTGTTTCTTATATTTCTCTCCTTCCCTAAATAAGCAAATGCTTGTAAAATGCTAGCTAGTAAGGAAAACATAGGGCTGTGCATGCAGCTTGGGGGTAGTGTGAGCTTGCCTCATACATGGGTCCAGAAGAAATCATTGTATATCCCCTGCTCTTTGAATTATTGTTATGTGTTGTATATAACCATATATAGGCCTATAGGGAATTTTCTTCAGAATTTAAGATTTCTTATAACTCAACACTAGAATGACAGCCCAGTGACACAGAGAGCAATAAATGGATCTGAAGAGAAATTTTGTTAGTATTCAGGCACATCCTCACACAACACCTCACACCATCTGCCTGGCTGTATAGCAAATGGTATCCTGTCCCTTTAAGTGACCCTCTGCTCACTCTCAGTCTCTCTAGTGCTCTCCCTCCCTTCCCCCTCTCTCTTTTTCTCTTTTTCCCTCACTGAGGCAAGCAGGTCTCAGCCTCTTTTCCTTCTCCCTCCTCCCTCTCTCTCTCTTTCTCTTTCTCTCTGTCCCTTCCTCCCATCCCTTCCTCCCCACTACACCTCCCCTTTTAATAAAACTTTGCACTCAATCTTCATCTACATGGCATATTTGTCTGTCCCTAACCAGCCGCGGGTTGAACCTCTCCCTCATACCATGGGACCTGGAAAGATTTCCAAATGTCCCACTGCCACACTGGAAGATGTTCAACATCATCAGCTGTCAAGTGTTACAAATCAAATTTCAATGAGATGATACTTGATACCATTAAGATGGTGAAAATATAAAAGATAAGTCAGTCCTGGTTTCACAGCTCTGGAATCCCAGCACTTGGTAGAGGAGTGTGTGTGTGTGTGTGTGTGTGTGTGTGTGTGGTGTCTATCACATATGAATTTGAAGCTGGACAGCAAAATATGGTCTAAATATTGAAAAGTACATGTTGCATGCTGAGGATATGAGTCTCAGGGAAAGCACTTGTCTAGCATGCACAGGTGCTGGGACACATGTGAGAGTGTAAACACACCAGAGAACAGGAACCTGCTGCTGCATTACTGCTGGAATGTAGATTAAAATGGTGCAGCCACCAGCACCTGAGCATTTATATAAGAAAAAAGGGAGAAACCCCAATTACCTACTGCTTGATGAGTAGGTAAACAAAGGGTGGTGTGTTAATAGAGTGGTCTAGTTTCTAGTCATGGAAAGGGGTAGAGAAAGGATACATCCCATAACATGAATAAATATCACAAACATTACTTTCATTTGAAAGTAGCCAAAGGACTGAAGAATGGGGCACTTCTTTATTAGATGATTTGATTTCTCTTTAATACCCAGAATGAGACACTTGAAACAGAAAGTTAGATTGATAACTAATAGGTGGTAGGGGTCTGGAGAAATGAAGAGTAACTACTAATGAATAAAGAGTTTTTTTCTCGAATGAGAAAATTATTTTAAAAGTAAATAGAATGATGGTTGCATAATTTTAAGAACATAGTAAAAAAATACCTACTGGGTTATATACTTTAAAAGAGTGAACTTACTACATAAATGTATTACTTCTCAATATCTACAGATCACATTTCATGTCTATGTATGTTTTGTCTGCATATATGTATGTTCACTGTGTGCATGCCTGGTGCCTGCAAAGAGACAAGAGGGTGTTGGATCCCCTAGATATAAATATCTGTGAGCTTCCTTCCATTTGGGTGTGGTTGTAGGTTGAAGGGTTTGTGCTGAGAGGTATTGAGGACTACTTTTCTCCTCCAGGGGCATGTAGAGTACCTTCCAGGACAGTGATCTGTGGTTAGTAGGTGAATAATGTAGTTAGACACCAGCTCAACTTCTCCATATTCAGTGACAGAAGTGTTACCTCCAGAAACAAGACCTTAACATCAGCTTGTGTGAGCAACCAAGAGACTTGGCAATAGCCTGTGCTATTTGATGGTTTCCATGGGTACCTTTGGTGAATGACTCAAAAGGCTGTAACCTGTTCTTGGCACTGGAGGTTTAATTTGGTGGCACAAGATATCTAGTTGAAGTCTTCTCTCCCTGTTGTTTTTTATCTCCCTGTGAGTTCCTTTCACATATGTATAGGAAGATTCTAGGATAATCAATGTCCATATAGTTTTTCAAAGGACCTTTAGTATTGATTGTCCCTCTCCATTTTCCTTCCTTTACCTTTCTGTCCCATCCCCTTTTCATTAAACCATCCAATTCTAGTTTTCCTTAATAGCTACATAACACTATAGACTTTTTCCTTTCCTTGAGAGATACTCTCCTCCCTCCTGGTCCCTTACTAGGTTCCATACCTCTGTGGGTATTCAGATTGAAGTTCCCATATCAGAACCATAACATCCTTAAAACAGAAAACATACAATATTTGTCTACATGTACTGAGCACTGTATGTTTTGTCGCTGGAGTCTGATATGGGCATGCACAGAACACACACTTGGTGCACAGCTGCTGAGTACCATTGTGAGGTCATAGCGCATCACTATGCCCCTAGAACTGTGTTGCTAAGAGTGAAGCAGAATTCAGCTCACACTGAACCAAGGATCTGTCCAAGCAGGACGCTTATTTGGTTCAGTGGGGAGTTTTAACCAGATTTTGAACGTTTGTTTACTGTTGGGTTTGGGAGGGTGCGGGTGGTTAAAGGGGAAGGCAGGGAGGGGCAGTAGGGCCAGTAGGGCCAGGAGGGCTGGGAGGGCCGGGAGGTCCCAGAGGGTGGAAGGGGGGCGTGGTTGTCAGGAGGGCCAGGAGGGCCAGGAGGGCCTGTGGGGCCTTGAGCCTCAAAATGCAGGAGGATATGGAATATGATGCCCTAACCATTCGGGCCCCTCAGCGGTCTCGCTGGTATACCCGCCTGTGGCCAGCATGCCTGGGTCATGGGTGCTTGGGTCCAAGACAGCAGCGATTTCCCTTGTACCTTATTGGGTACGATCCTGTGGGGCGGTTCCAAAGGGCGGCCAGTGTGGGTGATGTGGCTTTGGTAGAAAGATTGATCAATGCCAGTGAACACCATGTCAACGAATGCGACAGGAGGGGCAGGTAATGGGGCCTGAGGAGGGGCGAGGGGCAGGAGGGGCAGAAACTGTTGGGGACAGTCAGGGTCTACCAGGGAGAAACATACCTTCCAGATCTGCAGCCTGCGGGGGGGGGGGGCAGATGTCATGCTTAAGGCTCTTCTTTCATGGAGACCTCTGGGTGTGTACCTGCTTTAGGCTCCTAGGCACCTGAAACCTGCACACCTTGGAAGGCCATCTCCGAGGCTTTTTTTAAGAGAAGCAAAACAAAGAACTTCAGTTAGTTTACAAATCCCTTTACATTGTCTCTTTTAGAGCACTTTATTGAGGGCTTTAAAGGAATTTCTCTAAGAAAACCACATACATCTTTTTATGTGTACACTTATAATTTTTTAGGTTTCAGTGTTTTGGCTGCATGTATTTTCAGTGTACCACACAAGCATAGGAAGAGGGTGTTGGATCTCCTGGAACTGGAGTCATGGACAGTTGTGATCTGCTGTGTGGGTGCTAGGAATCAAACCCAGGTCCTCTGCAGGAAAAACTAGAGCTTGTAAATGTCAAGCCATCTCTCCAGCCCTTTAATGTATATGTTTTTAGTGCTGTTATATGCAACACAGAAAATTGTATCATAAGATAAATTTTCACATAAAAAGCCAACTCAAAGCCAAAAAACCCCACAAAGAATTAACAAGAAATCTTATGTCTGTTTCATGCTTGCTGAGGTATTTCATAAGGAAATTTTCAACTTGAACTATAACTCTGTCCCCCGGCCCCTTATATACATGTTGTGTGTGTTTTGGTACATACATGAAGGCTAACGGTTGACATTCTCTTTGAAAATTTCTTTTCATGTCATTAAAAAAATCATATGTGTGTGTGCACCTGTGCCTCACACATGCCAAGTAAGTGTGTGAAAGTCAGAAGAGAACTATCGACAGCTGTGTTCTGCTGTGTTTTGGATTCTGGGGATTGAACATAGGCCATTGGCTCTGCCAGTAGGTGCCCTCACCTGATGAACCACCCTGTGGTTCCTCCACCTCAGCTTTTTAGACAGATTCTCTCACCCAAATCCCCGCTGTGTTTGACTGATTGTCTTGGCGTATACTGATTGACCTAGACTTGCTGGCAAGATAGATTTGGGGATCCTCCTGTATCCACATCTCCAGCACCAGTTTCTCAAGGTGCTGGGGGTTCTGAAGTTGGGGTCTCAGGCTTGCAGGGTGAGTGGTTTTCCAACTGAGTTGTAACAATCACTGCAGCCCTCTTTCCTAGTCCTTGTTTCCTGTTTCTTGCTAGATTATAGGCAGGAAACAATGACCCTCAACAGTAGATTCTCCATAGCTCACATGCTTCTTGATCATGTCTATGGTTGTGAGGTTATTTAGTCTATAGTTATTCAGTCTTCCAAATGACAGCTTCATACAAATATTAGAACAGTAAATTATTGTTTCAAAGTATTTTTGCTTAATAAGTGTATTCTTTTTTTTTATTGAAAAAAAAATTTTCCGCTTCCTCCCTGCCTCCCATTTCCCTCCCCCTCCTCCCGCCCCTCTCCCCCTCCCCCCACTTCTCTTCTCCTCCCTCTCTAGTCCCAGGAGCAGTCAGGGTTCCCTGCCCTGTGGAAAGTCCAAGGTCCTCCCCCCTCCATCCAGATCTAGGAAGGTGCACATCCAAACTGTCTAGGCTCCCACAAAGCCAGAACCTGAAGTAGTATCAAAACCCAGTGCCCTTGTCCTTGGCCTCTCGTCAGCTCTCATTGTCCGCCATGTTCAGAGAGTCCGGTTTTATCCCATGCTTTTTCAGTCACAGTCCAGCTGGCCTTGGTGAGCTCCCAATAGATCGGCCCCACTATCTCAGTGGGTGGGTGCACCCCTCGTGGTCCTGACTTCGTTGTACATGTTCTCCCTCCTTCTGCTCCTCATTAGGACCTTGGGAGCTCAGTCCGGTGCTCCAGTGTGGGTCTCTGTATCTATCTCCATCCATCACTAGATGAAGGTTCTATGGTGATATGCAAGATATTCATCAGTATGGCTATAGGATAGGTTCATTTCAGGTTCCCTATCCTCAGGTGCCCAAGGAACTAACTGGGGACATTGCCCTGGGCATCTGGTAGCCACTCCAAGTTCAAGTCTCTTGCCAACCCTTAGGTGGCTCCCTTAACTAAGGTATGAGTTTCCCTGCTCCCCTATCCAACCTTCCTATATCCCCAATCATCCCGTTTCCCCAAGTTCCCCTCATCCTCTCCTTCACACTTTTCTCTCTCCATCTCCCCTTACCCACATCCCACCCCACCCCACCCCCAAGATTCCAATTTTTTGCCTGGCAATATTGTCTATTTCCCATAGCCAGGAGGATAACTATATGTTTTTCCTTGGGTTTGCCCTCTTGTTTAGCTTCTTTAGGACCACAAATTATAGACTCTGGCCCCCTATCCATGGCTAGAAACCAATTATGAGTGAGTACATCCCATGATCTCTCTTTGGGTCTGGGTTACCTCACTCAGGATAGTATTTTCCATTTTCATCCATTTGCATGCAAAATTCGAGAAGTCATTGTTTTTTACCGCAGAGTAGTACTCTAATGTGTATATATTCCACACTTTCTTCATCCATTCAAGTGTATTCTTTTAAAACATTGAATTTTCCAGCTGTATTTATCCATTCTGCCAATCTACTTATTCCCTGCACGTAACTTAGATATCTACTGTACAGCATACAAATCTACTAGCTCTCAAGACCCTCTCATTCTTAAGATATTACATTTCTCTGTCCAGTCAGCTTTCCTGACGTTCTATAAATTTAAATATTGAAAACAATGAATGATGCTCAGTTGAATCCCTAGTAATTTTTGTCTTTAAACTTTTTGAAAATCAAAGCAAGGGATCTATGATACCCATGGGTTATCTCCTTCTGTATAGATTTACTAAGTTTTGGTGCTAATTCATGGAGGTATAAGGCAAAGAGCCATTTGCTACCACCCGGTGTCTATATTAACATGGACATTCTGTCTATTGACTGAGGACTATGTTGTTGGCAAATATAGAAACATTAATTCTGGGCATTGAGATATGAAAAAAAATTAAAGTATTGATGACTGAAATTTTAGGTTTTTCTTTGTTGTTATTGCTATTCTAAATATGTTTACATTTCATAGTCTTAAGAGCTGAAATTTACATAGATACATGTGACCTTTAGAAGTGTCATGGGCCTGTGGATTGTGTCATATTTCATTGGATGTAAGGCACAATGGACTGCATGGTGACCTTTTATTTTGTATGGTAGCAAAGTAAAAAACATTGCCAATTATAGTCATAAAATATCATGAATTATAAGTGGCAGACATCAGCGATGCTAAAGTGTGAAATAAAGAGTAAGGTGGGTGCAGTGGAACTGCCTGCATTCTTACCTACTGGGAGGATTACCTAGTTCAAGGCCAGCTTAGGGAATATAGTTTTAAAATATTGTAAAGATACTTGAGTAAAAACTTTCACATCTGCAGTAGGTATAATTCTGCTATTTCTCTTCATTGAAATATTGTGTTTGTTACCATTAGGAACAAATTGTAATTGAATCCAGCAAACACTGAGCTGTCAGGTGCTGGGAGCATTTGTACGTGCTCTTGAAGATGTGAGTTGAAGCATCACAGCAGCACTGTGTAAGAGAGCTGCAGTGTTGAATCCCCATTCTACAGATGGAGAGATTGATTTGTGGAGCTCATAGGAAGTCTGTGTTGTAACTAGAAACACTCAGTGATTAGAGTAGGATTCAGATCCAATCTGAGTTCAATCTACTGGGCATTCTCCTGTTATCCAGAGAGGCTGCTCTGAGGAAGGATGAAGCTTGTGATAGAGCACTCGCCTTGAATGGGACAGCCATGCACTATATGCCTAGCACAGAAAGTGAACACCTGAGTAGAGAAATAAGTAAATAAGAAAATTTCCCTTTCTTCTCTTACATCAGAAGGAAATGCACATTGGTGTCTACTTGAGTGTGCCTTTACATAATAATCTGTAATTTCCTAAAATGTCCTCTCAATTTGTAGGAGTGCACTGCACTACGCCTCTGCCCATAATCATCCTAATGTAGTGACATTGCTATCGTCCAACGACTGTACCGATATTAATATGAAGGATGATGAAGGCTGCACACCCTTAATTAAGGTAGCTATCGCAAAACACTTTTGGTATAAAGTGGATTAGAAATCATCCTTGTTTGGTTTTTGTTGCTGTGATGAAACACTGGCCAAAACCATCTCAGGAAAGGAAAGGTTTATTTGGCTTACAATTCCACATCACAGTCCGTCATGAAGGGAAACCAGGTCAGGAGTTCAATCAGGACCTGAGGGAGGAAATGAAACAGAGGTCATGGGGGAATGATGCTTTTCCGTGGCTTTTTCCAAGGCTTGCTCAGATATCTTATACTACACAGGACAACCTTCCCAGTCATGCCACCACCCCTAGGAAGCTGTGCCCTCCCATATCAACCTCAATTAAGAAAGTACTATACAGGCTTCCCAGAGTCCAGTCTGGTGGAGGCAATTCTTCAAGTGAGATTCTTTCTTTCCAGGTGTCTTCAACCTGTGTCAAGTTATCAAAACAAGCAAATGAACAAGCAACCTCCCCCACTACAAAAATGGCCAAACAGTGCTGGTGAAATGCTTTAATATCTAGGTGTGCTGGCACACCTATGAAACTCTACCACTTGGAAAACTTTGGTGGGGAGGTTATGAATTTAGGAAAGTCTGGTTACTTGAGGACCTTGTCTCAAAAAGAGAGGGATAATATGCATGACCTAAACAATTGGTCTGATCCAAGGGTAACTATTCAATGGAATTGTTGGAATGCTTATTCAAGTTCTTGATTTCAGTGTCTCTCTCTTTATCCAATACCCACAGGCCACCCAACGGGACAACATAGAGTGCATCTCTATACTACTCATGCACGGTGCTGATCCCCACATTATAGATGCCAATGGCGATGCTGCCCTCCACCACGCCATTTGCAGAGGGAACATAACAGTTGTCAGCAAACTGCTGGAGTATAATGTAGATATTGACACCGAAACAGAGGTAAGAATCATTCAACTTCATTCACAATGTACTTCCAGCAATGACACTCAGATCACTTTCCACCTTCTGAAGCTCAAGCAGTCTCACTGAATCTGTTCAGAGTAAAGCATTTTTTCCAAATCTGTTTTTCATAGTTTGTAGGTAACTTAAAGGAACTCTGCACAGCACATTTTGTTTCAGACTTGGGCTTTACTTTAAAATTCAACAAGTAAAGGACTTGGGCCCACACATACTTCACATACACACAAACAATAGAAAAATAATTTAAAGATAAATGTCTGTAGAAAAAACAGAAATCTGTTGCAATTAAGAAGTTACTGATGTGACTTGTCCCTCAGAGATGAGGCTAGAGTGGGAAGGTCACAGGCACACAGGTAAATGTGGAAAATTGATCATTGAAGAAAACATGCTGAGAAGACATTTTTACTTAACTTTTTCAGATTTTATATGTACATAACAAAGGGGCCAAAATGTGACTCTATCTTAGACAAGGAGCAACTCCATTGTAATCAATGACCTAAGCCTGAATCCAGGACGTTCCCCAGTCAAGTTTAGCCAATTGGCTAAACAGTTCCAAACCTGGCCTTATAAGGCCAGGAGACCAGAGTTGCAGGATCTGGCCGCTACTGACTATATGTGACAGAAAAATCCCACAATGGATGAAACTGTTACTTATTCTGTCCAATCAACATGCCCCTCGTGTAACTGCTCCCTGAATGCCCAATTATTGAAAAAATATTTAAAGGATTAAAAAGATAGAATTCCCCACATCCACTTTAAAAGGGCCTGTATGTCTTTGTCCGTGGTCCTCATTATCACTTTATATGGGTGATGGACTGTTGCATGCGGGCTGTTTCTGAAGAATAAGCACTCTTTGTTTTTACATACCATTTGAGTCTGAGGTCTTCCTCCAGCATCTTTTGGACCACTACAACAGGAAACGATGTTTGGTTTGGGAGAAAATTTTTAGGTTAGGGAAAATAGTTTTGAAAAACAGGTTGAGAAACTGCTCCAGAGATGCCACTTGAGTTCACTCATTCAACAGAGGCATACCAAATCTATCTCTACGTTTTAGGATTGGGGCAATGGAGGCACATCTCCATGGAGCTAAGAAACTTGGAACTAGCAAGCGTTTGTGGGAAGTTCTGGAAATAGTGGTGTTCACAGGCATTGTTGGACAGGGAAAGATGTTTCAAAGGAAAGGGAAGCCCTGTGTGTGTGAATCTGCAGCAAGGGCTGAAGGAAAATCTATCCTTTTGTGACTCATTTTGTTTTCAAAATCTGTGATACATTTTTCATCTGAGAAGCATGTCAATTTATAAAATGAAATTTTTCCTTTCCAGTATGGGTTGACACCCTATAAACTCGCTTTATTTGAAAATCAACTTAAAATGGCGGAGTTTTTAATTGAGAACGGTGCAGATGCACCTTCGGAGCTTACACCAAATAGGTACCGTTTCTTTCTTACAATCTTAGTGCTGTTCTTGAGGGTGTCATTGCTTAAGTAATGAACATTAAAATGCTAGAGGGAAAATGGCTTCAACTCATAAGCATATATTGAGTAAGACTAGCTCACAGCGAGTGTGAGCTGGAAAAGAGACTGTTCCAACGTAAACAAAGGAACAGTGTGTGCCAGGGCTCAGCTTCCCATTTAAAAACAAGTTATCATTTCTAATCTGATTTGATTGGCAATTTTCTACTTGTTCAGGCAACTTCACATTAATGTTGTTTACTTTGAAAAGTGTCAACTTTATTATCAACACTGAAATGTATAATTTTATCATTTTTAGCCTGTTCCTTATATATTTTCTTCTTATATATGTTCAACTTAAATATTTTTTTTCAAATCATGTTGTCTCTTTGATCACTCACTCTGCTTTAAGTGAATTTGAATAAGCAAATAGTTTAGGGTGTCCATTAATTAGATGATATTACCAGATGCTATTGTTTTTCCCCTGTCCTGTCTGAAATATCTTGACACTGTGTTAGTCAGATATGAATCTGTACACCCAAACTCCTGAAACAGTTAATCTGGATAGGGACACTTGTCCAAAATGAGTACAAAGAACTAAGACTCCATTGAGAAAATGCCTCCATGAGATCTGGTTGTAAGGCATTTTCTTAATTAGTGATTGATGGGTAAGGGCCCAACACATCATGGGAGGCGCTGTTCCAGGGCTCATGGCCCTGAGTTCTATAAGAAAGCAGAATGAGCAAGCCAGTAAGCAACTCCCATCCATGACCTCTGTAAGCTCCTGCCTCCAGCTTCCTTCCCTGTTTGAGTTCCTGACCTGTCTTCCTTTAATGATGGACTATGATGTAGACATATAAGCCAAATGAATCCTTTGGTCCCCAGGTTCATTTTGATCATGGTGTTCTATCACAGAAATAGCAGCTCTAAATAGGACACTTGATATTTAAGACGATTTCAGCATTAAAAATCAAATGATTACCTTTTTTGTTCATACATGCAAGTTTAAAGTCAGATGAATTAAAAAGTAAAGCCTGTGTGTTGTGTATTTTTTATTGAAAATACACTTTGTACATACCATATATTCTAACATGGTTTAGCATCCCTCATCTTCATGTACTTGTTTTTGTGTCAGAGGACACGCATGCACTGATATTCCCAACGAAGACACAGTACAACACTGTGTGATGGCTTTGCCTTCCATCTTATTTGAGGCATTTTTTCTATTTTTATTTGGCACTTATCCACTTACTCCAGGTAAGCAGGCTGGGAAGCCTCTTTGGAATCTTACTACCTCCACTTCCTTTGTACTATAAAAGTGTCAGACTTTTTGTTGACAGTGTCAGACTTTTTGTTAAATTCCAGGTATTCAAATTCTGGGCTACTATGACCATTATGTTTACCCACTGAGCCATCTATCTGGCTCTGAAACCCTCAATTTTAAAAAGAAGACTTTGAGTCTAAATTAAAGAGGTGGCTATAAGTGTATTGCTATTAATTATGGAACTAAGGCTTCTGAGTACAGAGCACTTTCAATTAAACCTCTAATCCAGCTAGAGGGCCTGTGTTTCCCTCTAAGAAGAGACATTTGAGGTCATTTATTCTTCCTTTAATACACGATAGACAGAAATTTGTAGCTGGTACTTTTGAAGCAAATAAAGTGTGCTTGTGACTTTGACATGGAATAGCACAGTTTTAGGAATTCATGACTAGGAACATGTCTCAGAAATAAAGTACTTATCACACAAACCCAAGATTTCAGAGTTCAACTCCTCAGCACATAGAAAGGGCCTCGTGTGCTGTGTGCATCTTTATCTCAGGGAACCTTGAGGGACTTGGGAGATGGAGACAGGAGACTGTCTGGAAAGTTATACTTTAGATAGTCTTGCTTTTTACAGCTGTTAACAAGAAACTCTGCCTCAAAACTAAGTTAGGAGGCAAGGACTGACAGTCAAGGATGTCCTCTGACCTAAAAAACATGCACTAGGATCAACAGACACAAATGCATACACAGATGTGAACAGGAACACATATCAAATATGAAGATGAAAAAGTAAATTTAGATTGTTGATCTAATAAGATTGGGGATCATTATCTGCTCAAAAGACATTGGAAATAGTGGTCAATGTTGAAGGTTTTCTTAGTTTTCTGGAGATCACTTCAGTAGCAGTGCTATTTTGGACAAGGTTCACACCGCAGGTGAAAAGTCCCCATGACAAGTTCCAAGACCGTGATGACAGCCAAAGCAGAAACTAGGAAAATAAAGCTGCTGGTCCAGAGTATCCTGGCAATAGGCCCTGAAGTGCAGCATTCTTAGCTCCGACCTGGGAAGAATATAACTGACAAAGGAGTGTTGCTTTCCTTGAGTTTTGAAGCTGGTCGTGAGTTACAAAGACTCAGGATTACACAAAAAGGCTTATGAACAAAGAAACAGCCAGGCAGTGGTTTCAGCATTCACACATGAAAGAACTGTTAAAACAATTTGAAGGTACCACAACTGTCATGGTTTCTGAGAATGCAGGCAGAAGGATGCTTAGAAGCAAAAAAAATAAATAACTTTTACATATACTGACCATTGAGAGCATAGTACTCAACAAAATACCTCCAAAGAGTTCTGACTTGTGGGACCATAGGGACATGCAGGCAGATGAGTGGAACAGGAGCACTGACACCATGAGCATATAAATACAAGGTTACCAGAGCATTCAAAGAAAATCATGGAAAAAGCACTGCTATCATTCGTGTGTGCGTGCGAGAGAGAGAGAGAGAGAGAGAGAGAGAGAGAGAGAGAGAGAGAGAGAGCGCTAATCAAGAGCTAAATTTTCTCTGTTTCTTCTTATGAGGGAAGGTGGGAAGGACAGCAGTCATTAATCATCACCAACTGTTGAAGAATTAGTTTAGAGTTCTTAGGCTGGGTCTTGATGCCCATGCCTTTAATCCCAGAACTTGGAAAACAGGAGGCACAGAGATCTCTTTCATTTCAAGACCAACATGATGCATATAGTGGGTTTAAGGTCAGCTGGACTGCATAATGAAATCCTGTTTCAAGAAATTATTTGTAAATATCTAATGTAAGATATATTAGGGACTCAAAAATAAAGAATTTAGAAAACATGCTAAGTGTTTTTCTATGAATAATTAAATGATGATCACTTTTAAACATATGTCACAGTGGAGGAGCAGCTGCAGTAGAATCAGAACAATCAATGAAAAAGTATGCCATCTTCAACCAAGGTAAGAACGACTCCAACTGCTCCTACCTTCCCTAAAGAAAATAAGGAAGAGCGAAGATTTTAGATCCCCAAAAAGGAGTTAAGGAAATCCAGTATAAATGCAGTTCTGTGGTTTTCAAATATTCTGAAAAGTCAGAATTAATTAAGAAATTATTTCAAAGAACTTTCAACTGTGAAGATTATTGTCAAAACATTGCTTATTTTATATTAATGCTGATATCTGTACTCCCTTTGAATAAAGGAGAAATCAACTTTACGCACACATATCCTCCATAGTCCCATTGCAGCAAATAGGATTATTAGAAATGCATATTCTCCTTGAGTTTTATGACAAGAGCCTTGTATTTTGTACTGCATAACAATACACAGGTAGGTATCACTAGAATGTAATTATGTCACAAACCAACCTCAGTAATCAATAACTTTCATTAAATAATTTCCTACCTTATGATATAATTAAAATCTTCTGACCTCTTTAACGTGTGTGCAATTTCTCAATTTGTACAGTTTTGTCCTACTGTATAATTGTTTTCTTTAGAAATCTCCTATTTTAGGATGAAAGCTTCGTTCTGTAATGAATTTATGAAGACTTATCAATCCTGACATGTTTTCTTTTTCCCTTCCTTCCTTCCTTCCTTCCTTCCTTCCTTCCTTCCTTCCTTCCTTCCTTCTCTTCATTCCTTCCTTCTTTCCTTCCTTCCTTCCTTCTCTTCATTCCTTCTTTTTTGTTTTGGTTTGATTTTCTCAAGTGCTAGACATTGAGCACAAGGCTTTGGGAGCATTCTAGGCAAGCACCCTACCCATTATCCCTAACTTCAGTACTTTTCTCTTTAGTTTTTCTTATAGAACATGGTAAGGGTGAATATCATTTCCATGCTGCAAAACATGATTCAGGAATAAATATTGGAACAAAAAGCAGAGTGTAGAAAACGACATCATTCTGTATTTCAAAGAATTGTCTGCTTCTCCACTGAGTCTGGAGAGACTTTGTGGCAGTGGCAGGAACACCACGTAGTGTTTACTTCCAGCAACTGTCACCACAGTGTCTTTTATACCTAAGTTGCCAGTGGCAACCACTCTAGGTAGTGAATCCAAAACCCTCCTCCCTCAAGAGGTAAGATGAAGAGAGTCAATATTATTGTAATGGAGACAGCGTTGTGTCACTTTATTATGAAGTTTGCTGTTCATGGCATTTGTGGTGGTGAGAACTGACTGAGGCCTCCTGCATAATAAGCATAGGCTTTCCTACTGAGCCGCAATCCCAGTCCAGTAGTTGGTTTCTCAAATGAACTTCCTGAGTTGTGGGGAATGCTATGAAAGCACATTAAGTTTCTCTGACTTTAATCAAGACAAAAAATAAATGAAGGTTTTTTTTTTTCATTTTTGTTTTCCCATGTTTATTTTGGTTTTGTGAGACAGGGTTTTCCTGTGTGTTGACTTTGAGCCTAACCTGAAATTCATTCTGTAGACAAGGCTAGGCTTGAAATTACAGAGATCTGCGTGTCTCTGGTATCAAGTGCTGGGATTAAAGGGGTGCACCATCACTGCCCAACTCAAATGTTTATTTCTAAAAGCAAGCTGCAAGTGTCTAGGGAAGTATTCAGTGAGTTTATTGTTTACGTATGTAGACACATACAATGATCCTATGTCAGAAGGAAGCCCATGGAATTTGCTGCTCCAGTCTCACAGCTGCTTCTCTGCTGATCTCTCACCTGAGGTGGAGCTCGGGGTTATTACTACCAAGGGAGGGATCTTTCCAATAATTCATTTCAGGGGACATGATGCCTGCTTTCATGAGCATCCTTTAAGCTGCATATAAGGCTGGGAACCCAGATGGAACTAAGGATATTCTTCCCTCAACGGGGATGAGGAGAGGAAGCCTGTTGCACTCCCTTGAGCTGTTAGGTAAAATTCTTTGCCCTTCTTCTCTTTTTTTCTGTTAGGTTATACCCTGATACAAAAGACAGAAGCCATACATCTAGTCCCAGTGGTAGCAATTTGCACCATAAAATGAACAATTGTAACTAAAAAGCTGAACAAGATTCCTTGTTTCCCTGAAGAACAAAAATGTGTATAGGCTCATGGATTTTTTTTCCATTTTGAAATTGTTTTGTGAGACGCAGTCTCATTGTTACGTAGTTCTGGCTGTCTTGGGAATCACAGGGATCCACCTGCCTTTACCCATGTGCTGGGATTAATGTTGTGTGCCACCATCCAGACTCTAGAATTTTTCTCAAGTGTCATTATCCCACAGTCAAAGAAGAACCACAGAAGCTATTTTGTGACACAGTTAATTGATGCTTATACTGGTAAGGATGCTGCTCTCCATCTGTCTGAGAGAGATCATTTAGGATCATTTCAATTGTTTATGGGTGGGTGTTTACCTTTAGGTATTATGCTTATTAAATTTAAGTCTTCTTTGATTTGAAATATAAAGAAAACGAATGAATTCCACATGAAGAAATGTCTTACAAAGGAGTATTTACTCTAGAATAATCTAGATTCATCTCAAAAATTATACTGTATGTCTAATAATTTTATACGTTATATTTTTCTAGCATTGTAATGAATTAATTTTGATTTTTTCAGAAGAAAATTTCAGCACTGACATAAAGTCTTCTTGCAGGTAAGGTCTAACAATATATAAAGACTAAGGAAACTCAAAGATAACAAGCTAATTATTGGTTGTATTCTCAGATAGATACTGATTTATACACTCAATTTTTGCTTTGTCTTACAATCCCCATAGTATTATCAATGTATTTTAGCCAGAAATATTGTTGTTTTTAGATCGTGGACATGAGGTGTATACTCAACCATCATTTCCCAAGTACCAATTCTGCGTTTTGGAAAATGAGCCTACTGATGATAACCATACTCACTATGTCCATCTGACATTCCTTGCCTTTCAAAACTTCCTGAAATCAGCTAGTGAACTAGATCTTCATCGCATTTGTCTTTCTGAGAGCTGGCAGGATTTGGGATCATTCTGCATTATCACAGAGTGTTACAAGAAATCAACAAATTGTTTACCTCCTTTGACACCATCTCCACATGCAGAGGCCCTTTTGTTCTGTGTAGGACCCTTTTATAGATGGTGGAAGATCCCATGCCTTCCTCCTACCACAGTGCTCCATCCATCACTTGTCCATTCCTGTGAGCTGTTTTCTACAGTAATGAAGTCTCTGGATCTCAGTACATTATCTGAATATAGAGAGCCAAACTGTGGCATGTTTACTCTTTATGTGTCTATAAAAGGGGCTTTGTCTTCCCCATCAGTAGGACATGAACATAGAGTAGAAGGCCCCTTCTGTCAGTGATCTGCTATCTCAGACAGTGATTTGGTAGAAAATTAAAGGTGGTATGTCAAGCTAGTTCTGTGCTCATCTTAATTGATTACTTCCATAATAGAGGACAATTGTGTTATCATTTGTGGGAACATGTATCATAAAGCATTCTATACACATTAGTAAATTGCTTATTACTAATTATTTATTAATAAATTACTCCAAGTTAAAAGGTTCAAATGCATCACAGTTAATGTCCAAAGTGCAGACTCATAAATTACCGTAGCTACAACTGTTCAAAGACACACCTTGTAAAAACCATGTTCCTTTCTACTAGGAATTCTAAACTGTCTCAAGCTAATAACCTGAAATTATCCACTGAGTTTTACTGCTGTTTGTTTATATTTTTATCTCGTTAATAGCAATGCTCATTTGGCATAGAAACAGGCCGATTATGGTTTCAAGATCCACTCATGAGTGGACTACTAAGGGACAGCTTGAGCATATCCTGGCCATGGTATCTTGTCAGAGTGCTAGCAGAAGCAGGAATCTATTCTATGGTCCACAAACAAACCTTATGAGAGATAACAACACATGCATTGAGAGCCCACAAAATAACCTGAGAGAGAGGGGTTCTGTGATGCTCTATGAGCAGACAATGACATGACAAGTGGAATCGGGGCACTAATTACATTGAGCACAAGAGTAACCATCAGCTACTGCAGGATTAAAAAATGTGTTGTGGAGAAACTAGTGACTTTCTTCGTGTGTGTGTGTGTGTGTGTGTGTGTGTGTGTGTCTTTCTATGCTTTTAGTGGACCAAATTCTTTTTTCACATGAGAAAAAGTGTTAAGGAAATTGTCACCAAACCTAATCAACTGATTGAAGGGCAATTTAATGGCTGATGGTAAATCTCTAATGTATTTTAGGAAAACATTTGGTAAATGTTTTTATATGAATATTAAAATATTACTTTTTAAAACATGCCACAGTGCAGTAAGACCAGCAAGACAGCTAAAATCCCTATTGAAGAAGTCTTTCCAGATTAAAAGAGGTAAGAGTGATGGTGAATACTTTACTACCACCTCCCTAATTTCAAAAACAGCTTGGTTTTTTCAAAATATGAACAGAGGAAATTATATAGAAATGTAATTCTATCTTCTTTAAATTTGCCTTCAAATGTCCTTTGGATTCAGAATTATTTAAGAAGTAATTTCTGAGAAATTGTCAGTCTCAAACTATATCATCTGAAACATGTTTGTTTATTTAATGTGAGTCTCTGATGTACACAGTATCTTTGTATAAATAAAAAGATCTCTAACTAGTCCCCAGTACGTGTCCTCTATGGTCATGTAACCGCAGGTTGATTTGTTATAAATGGATTTTTTATTAAAACCACATTGTGTTTATGCTACATATTATTATATACATCCATGTCAATGTCAATAAGATGATCATGTTAAAAAACCAAAAATACAGTATTCAATTACTTTAAGTTTTTTGAGGAGTAAATGTTAATAAGTTTTCTGGGTTTTGCTCCTTTCTATAATTTCTCAATTTAGACATATTAGATAATTCACATATGGTATTATGTTTGACTTTAATTATCTGTTATTTAATCTGAATATATTTTGACAAAAATCTTGACCTAAGAAATAATAGGCTTGCTCAACATTTTAAAGAAATAAATGGACTTTGAGTCCTGTAGGCAGTTTGGGGGATTGAACACTGTTGTTATAAACATTCTCCAGTAGCGCATGCCCTATTGACTATATTGCCAGTACCTTTTTCCTTTGGTTTTCTTAGTTAGTTTAAGATATGATGATACTTGGTTTGTATGATGATAGACATAATTTCCATAGCAATTGCCATAATAGGAGGAAGGCTGAGAAAGTGCATCATTCTACAGTCGACAGCACTGATTGGTCCATTGAGAATATGGTATCTATCTAACAAAATTGTTCATTTCTTTTACATTTTCCAATATTGTGTAGTACAGGTTTTGTAGTATGACCTAATGGTTCTCTGAATTTCCTCAATGTCTGTTGTTATGTCCTTCTTTTCATATCTGATTTTGTTAATTTGAATGATATGTCTCTCCATCTTTTGATTAGTTTGGATAACGGTTTGTCAATCTTGTTGATTTTTTTTCAAAGAACTAGCTCTTTGTGCCATTGATTCTTTGTATTGTTTTCTGTGTTTCTATTGTGTTGATTTCAGCCCTCTGTTTGATTATTTCCTGTCTTCTACTCCTTCTGGGTGAGTTCTTTATTTGGGGGGGGTCGGTGTGGAGTGTTCTATAGATGTCTGTTAAGGCCATGTGATTCTTTACAACTGTTCTCTTGTTTCTCTCTTAAGTTTCTGTCTGGTTGATCTGTCCATTGGATAGAGGGAGTGTTGAAATCTCCTACTATTAGTGTGTGGTGTTTGATGTATGATTTCAGTTTTAGTAATGTTTCTTTTACATATGTGGGTGCTCTTGAATTTGGGGCATATATATTCAGGATAGAGACTTCATCCTGATGAATTGTTCCTGTCATGAGTATAAAGTGTCCTTTACCATGTCTTCTGATTGATTTTAGTTTGAAATAAAGTTTGTTTGATATTACACCCGCTTGTTTCTTAGGTCCATTTGATTGGAAGATCTTTTCCCAACCCTTTACTCCGAGATAGAGTCTGTCTTTGAGGTTGAAGTGTGTTTCTTGTAAATAGCAGAAGATTCTGTTTTCATATCCATTCGCTTAGCCTGTGCCTAAGAGTAGATTGATTTAAGCGATATTAATGACCAGTGGTTGTTAACTCTGGTTCTCTTTCAGTAGTGGTGTTTGTGTGTTTCCCTTCTTTGGGTTATGCTGGTGGGGGGCTACCAGATTTCCATGGTATTGTGGGTGTAGTTAGCTTCCTTGGGTTGAAGTTTTCCTACTAGTACTTTCTGTAAGGCTGAGTTTTTGGATATGTACTGTTTAAATCTGTTTTTGTCATGGAGTATCTTGCTTTATCCATAGATGGTGAGTGAAAGCTTTGCTGAGTATAGTAGCCTGGGCTTGCATCCATAGTTTCCTAGCGTCTACAAAACATCTATCCAGGACCTTCTGGCTTTCATGGTTTCCATTGAGAAGTCAGGTGTAATTCTGATAGGTTTACCTTATATGTTACTTGACCATTTTCCTTTGCACCTTTTAATATTCTTTCATTATTCTATATGTTCTTTGTTTTGATTATTATATGGCTAGGGAATGCTATTCTTTTGATCCAGTCTATTTGGTCATCTGTAAGCTTCCTGTGTCTTCATAGGGATATCCTTCTTTAGGTTAGGAAAGTTTTCTTCTATAATTTTGTTGAATATGTTTTCTGTGCCTTTGAGCTGGAGTTCTTCTTATTCTTCTACTCCTATTATTCTTAGTGTTGGCCTTTTCATGGTAGCTCAGATTTCCTGAATGTTTTGTGTTAAGAATTTGTTGACCAATGAGTATTTTCTTTATGGTATGTTCAGCACCTGAGATTCTTTCTTTTATCTCTTATATTCCGTTGGTTATACTTGTCTCTGTAGTTCCTGTCATTTACCCAGATTTCCCATATCCACAATTCCCTTGGTGTGTGTTTTCTTTATTACATGTATTTCAGTCTTCAAGTCTTCAACTGTTTCTTTCACTTGTTTGATTGTTTTATCATGTATATTTTTGGGTTTCTTTGAAGAATTTATTAATTTCTTCAAATTTGTCTTCTCTTCAATTTCTTTAAGGGAGTTTTTCACTTCCTCTTTATAGATATTCATCATTTTCATAAAGTTACATTCAAACTCGTTTTCTTCTATTTTGCGGTCAGGATGGTCAAGTCTTCCTTTTGTGTGTCCACTGGATTCTCGTGTTACCATTTTGTGTTTTAGGATGTTGGAGGAATTCTTGCATAGGCACCTACCCATCTCTTCCTTCAAATGAGGCCAGCAGTGTCTTGGCATCTTGGTCCATTTTTGCTGTGGCTGTCTCTTAGGTCTCCTCAGTATTGAAGCAAGCTGTGTTTCAGAATTCCATGGAGCTCGCTGGCACTTGTGGCCCCTCAGTATTGGAACAAACTGTGTTTTAGGGTTCCACGGAGATTGCAGGTGAACAGGCACCACCTTGGATTTTCATTGTGGTAAAGAGGGTTGATGGAGGTCTCCCACATGCTAAGCCTCATTGGCAATCCATTTGTTGTTGGGACCAACACTCTGCTTCAGCCATAGGCAATGCCAAGGAAGTTATATTACAGTTTATATACTGTGAATAAAATAAACAAGAACTTGTTTTATTCCTTTTCAGAGGGCGGGCTTTTAGCATGCAGTGGGAGCTTGATACATTGTCTGTGGGAACTCTGATGTTTCCTGTAAGGTACTACTACCATGGAATTGCTGCTTGGTCCCCACGTTTCTTCCATACTTTTCGCCCTAGAGATACAGTTCAGGCTGAATAACTACTGCAGGGGGCTTTGCAATAGCTCTTACCATGGGAGGTGACAGCTGCTGATGCTGAACTTCTTTGCACTGCCCATTAGCGAAGGAACAGAAGCTAGAACTGAGGGCCTTCTGCAGCTTCCTCAGAAGCACTTGAGGAGAGTGCACACCTTGACCCCTCTCTGGAGCTTTGCCAACCTATCAGTTTGAAATTCTTTGCAGGAGCCATTGTCCTTGGTCTGCTTGTGGTTTTTTTTTTTTGTTTTGTTTTTTGTTTGTTTTTTCATTTTGCTATGCTGCAAAGGGCAGTCACAATAGACTTAGCTTCCTTGTGTCTGGAATTTTCATCTTCAATGGAATAAGGTCAACTCAAACCTTAGATAAACTCTTTTCACTTCCATACAAGATGAGTATACTCACTTACAATTCTCCTGCCACCACTAGTCCAGAGACAAAAGCCACAGCAGCAACACTGTGCTACTACTTTAACACTTCAGCTTGTGATATTGATTCTGGTTAAGATGTCTTATAGTGCTCAAGATCATAGGTGTTTTGTACACCAATTTATTATAAGTAGTAACTTTTGATAAGTTTGTCTCTATTTGAAACATACAAAGAAGTCTCAATTAAGAGTTATCCATATATTTGTTGTCTATAAATCAATATTCACTTTAAATTTTATCCACATTTGGGGACAAAGTATATGTAGAAAAAAATATTGGCCTTGGCATTTAATGCTCTTATATTTTACAGTTGATTATAATATATTTTGTTTTTCGACTTTATAGGTAGTCGAAGACTAAAAGACCAGATCTCACTCAGGTAAGAATGTCTGGATTTTAAAATACATTGAGCATGTAGCGAATATAAAGTTTAGAAGCTGCCACCATGTTTTTCTCTGCGTAAGACAGTTTCAGCTTCTTGATTATTTGCTAATCAAAACTGAATATTTATCTATGGAGAAGCATATAGTTTTAAATAACTGATTATTCCTCTGATATAGCATGAAATGCTATTAGGGCTCCCTATCTGTGGAGGTGATTCAGCGGGTAAAGTGCTGGCTGTGCATATGGGAGAATGGGAGATGGATTCCCAGGGTCTATATGAGGCCTGTTGGTCTTGTGCACTTCTAAAATTCTGGTGAGCTTATGGTGAGATTGCAGGTGGAGACAGAGCATCCCCTGACATTTCCTGGATTGCTTGCCTGAGGCTTGCATTCATGAGTGAGAGACCCAGCTGGTAAACTATGCTTAAGGTTAGGGTCAACTCCCAAGTCTATATTCCAATCACCACACCTACACACTGGCATGTATGTACCTTAAATCACACATACATAGAAATACACAGCATATAACATATTTTGCACATATATGTAAAAGGATCCATTTTCAAGTCATTAATCTTTTTCACTAATTTGTTTGGCTGAGTTGTCTGTGGGAAGAGTGTGAATAATATGGCAAGGTTCAAAACTCTCCAAGGCTTTGCTAAAGATCACCTCAGAATGGCCTTATAGACGTGCTTCTGTCCAGCAGGTTAATAGCTCCCTTAATGAGTTCCCCAACTGTGGTGAATCACCAGGTAGGTGAAGTTAGAAAAGCAAACTGGTTGGTCCAGAGCTTACCAACCAGAAGCCCTGAAATTTGGATCTCTTAGCTGTAGTTTGGATGGAGTAGAGCTGAGGGTACTGTATTGCTCTGCAGTGCCCTGTAAATACTCAAGACGTGTGCAGGAAGTAATGGCCGTTGAGTATAAAGAGGATCATCATAGATCCAGGTGGTTTTGGTGCATGCTTTTAATCCTAGCACTCAGGAAAGCAGAGGCAGGCATATCTGTGAGTTCAATACAAGCCTGTTTTACAAGAACCAGTTCCAGGACAGGCTTCAAAACTACAGAGAAACTCTATCTCAAAAAACCAAAAAAAAAAAAGGAAAAAAAGAATTTCATCATGTACTTGTGCACAGACTACCAATAAAGCAGCTTCAAATCACCAAAATATGGTGAATTGTGATATTGTTGGCAGCTTGATGTTTAAATGTTTAGATTTTTAGATGTTTGATGTTTAGATCAAAATGTTGCTCCCAAAGCAATTTCTTGGGGAGAGTGAGTGACTAAATGTAATGCCTAAAAAGTTTCTTGACAGAAAAGAGGACAAGGTGCTTTAGGTTTAGGGGAAGAAATGAAATAGAAGCATTAAGTACTTAGAGCACAAAACGATCAGTTACTGCAACCATCAGAACAAAGTGTGTGGAAAAACCATCCCATTCCTCTGTCTTGTGTGCTTGGATGTGTGTGTTGTGTGTGTTATTTTAATCCAGAGCTAAATTTTGTATGTTCTTCTCCATGATGAAAGGTGGAAAGGAGAGCAGTCATTAATCATCACCAACTGTTGAAGAATGAATTCAGAATTATTTGGCTCGGCCTCTTTGCCCATGCCTTTAATCGCAGAATGTGGGAGGCAGGAGGCATAGATCTCTTTGATTTCAAGACAAACATGAAACACATAGTGTATAAAAAGTTATCTGGAATACATAATGAGATCCTGTTTCCAAAAATGTTTTTGTAAATATGTAATGTAAGATGTATTAGGGACTCAAAAATAAAGAATTTATAAACATGCTAAGTGTTTTTATATGGATAGTTAAATGATGATCACTTTCAACATATGTCACAGTGAAGGAACAATGACAAGAGAGCCAGAGAAGAGAAAGAAAAAGTGTGTCACCTTCAACAAAGGTAAGAATTACTCCATCTGTCCTACCTTCCCTGAAGAAGAAGGAATAAGGAAGAGTAAAGATTTTAGATCCCAAAAAGGAGTTAAGGAAAACAAGTATAAATCAAGCACTTTCAAGTGTGAAGAATTTTTGTCAAAACATTGTTTATTTCATTTTCATGCTGATATCTGTACAGCCTTTGAATAAATGAGAAAACATCTTTACACAGCGCATGTCTTCCATAGTCACATTGCAGCAAATAGGATTGTCAGAAATTCAGATTTTCCCTGAGTTTTATGACAAATGCCTTGTATTTTGTACTGCATATCGCTACAAATCTCACTGCCACTAAAATGAAATTATGTCACAAAACCTTAATCTATTATTTTCATTAACTAATTTCCCTACCTTATGATGTTACTAAATCATCAGAGTTCTTAAATGTCTGTGAAAGTTCTCAGTTTGGAATGTGTTGGCATACTATATAATTGTTTTCTTTAGAAATCTCCTACTTTAGGGTGGAAGTGTTTCTTTTCCAGTGGATGCATTGATTTTAGGAAGACTTAACAATCCTTATATATTTTCCTTTTCTTTCTTTTCCTTCTTCCTTTTTCTTGGTCCCTGCCTCCCCTCCCTCCCTCCCTCCCTCCCTCCCTCCCTCCCTCCCTCCCTCCCTCCCTCCCTCCTTTCTTTCTTTCTTTCTTTCTTTCTTTCTTTCTTTCTTTCTTTCCTCTGAAGTGCTAGAGGTTGAACATAAGGCTTTGGGAGCATTTTAGGCAAGCACCTTAGCCATTATATCTGCCTTCTGTTTTTGTTAAATAGAATATGGTAAGGGTGTATATCATTTCCATGCTGCAAAGCATGATTCAAGAATAAAAATTGAAACAAGGAGCTGGAGAGATGGCTCAGAAGTTAAGAGCACAGGCAGCACTTTCAGAGGTCCTGAGTTCAATTCCCAGCAACCACATGGTGGCTCACAACTATCTGTAATGAGATCTGGTGCCCTCTTCTGGCCTGCAGGAATATATGAGGACAAAACACTGTAGATATAAGAAATCTTTTAAAAAAATTGAAACAAAAAGCAAAGTGAAGAAAACGACATCATTCGGTATTTCATAGAATTGTCTGCTTCTCCACTGAGTCTGGAGAGACTTTGTGGCAGTGGCAGGAACACCACGTAGTGTTTACTTCCAGCAACTGTCACCACAGTGTCTTTTATACCTAAGTTGCCAGTGGCAACCACTCTAGGTAGTGAATCCAAAACCCTCCTCCCTCAAGAGGTAAGATGAAGAGAGTCAATATTATTGTAATGGAGACAGCGTTGTGTCACTTTATTATGAAGTTTGCTGTTCATGGCATTTGTGGTGGTGAGAACTGACTGAGGCTTCCTGCATAATAAGCATAGGCTTTCCTACTGAGCCGCAATCCCAGTCCACTAGTTGGTGGCTCAAATGGCCTTCCTGAGACATGGGGGAATGCTAAAAAGGCACACTAAGTTTCCTTGACTTTCAACAAGACAAAAATAAATGATTTCATTTCTTTTTTGGTTTATGTTTATTTTAAGGTTATTGAGACAGGGTTTTTCTGTGTGTAGATTGGAGCCTGCCCTTTAATGTATTCTCTACAGAAGCTTGCCTTCTTGCCTCAAACTCCCATGGAGCCTCCTGCCTCTGTCTTCAAGCACTGGGATTAAAGGTGTGAGCAACTACTGCCTGCCTCCAATGTTTCATTTCTAAAAGCAAACTGCAAGTGTCCAGGGAACAATTCAGTGAGTTTATTGTTTATGTATGTAAACATGTACAATGATCCTATGTCAGAAGGTAGCCCATGGAATTTGCTGCTCCAGTCTCACAGCTGCTTCTCTGATGCTCTTGCACCTGAGGTAGAACTCGGGTTTATTACTACCAAGGGAGGGATCTTTTCAATAATTCATTTCAGGGGAGATGATGCCTGATATCATGAGCATTCTCTAAGCTGCATATAAGGCTGGGAACCCAGATGGAACTAAGGATATTCTTCCCTCAAAGGGGATGAGGAGAGGAAGCTTGATGCCTGCCCTATCTTGAGCTGTTATGTGAAGGTCTTTGTCCTTCTTCTCTTTCTTTCTGCCAGGTTTTATCCTGATACAAAAGACAGAAGCCATACATCTAGTCCCAGTGGTAGCAATTTGCACCATAAAATGAACAATTTTAACTAAAAGGCTCAACAAGGTTCTTTGTTTCCTTGAAGAACAAAAATGTGTATAGGCCCATGGATTTTTTTTTCCATTTTGAATCTGTTGTTTTGTTTGTGAGACACAGTTTTATTGTTATGTAGTTCTGGCTGTCTTGGGAATCACAGGGTGATTGTTTATTTTTAGGTATTGTGCTTGATAAGTTTAAGTCTTGTTTGATTTGAAATAAACAAAATGGATCAATTCTACATATACGAATTTCCTACAAAAAGAGTATTTACTCTATAATAGTCTATATTAGTCTCAAAAATGGATACTATGTATCTAATCATTTTATATGTTATCTTTCTCTAGCATTGTAATAAATTCATTTTGATTTTTTTAGAAGTACATTACAATACCAATAAGAAGCCTTTTTGCAGGTAAGGTCTAAGAATACAATAATACTAAGGAAATTCAGAGATAACAAGCCAATTATTGGTTGTATTCTCAGATAGATACTGATTTATACACTCAATTTTTGCTTTGTCTTACAATGCCCATCGTATTATCAATGTATTTTAGCCAGAAATATTGTTGATTTTAGATCGTGGACATGAGGTGTATACTCAACCATCATTTCCCAAGTACCAATTTTGCGTCTTGGAAAATGAGCCTACTGATGATAACGGCACTCACTATGTTCATCTGACATTCCTTGCCTTTTCAATTTTTTTCTGAAATCAGCTAGTGAACTAGATCTTCATCGCATTTGTCTTTCTGAGAGCTGATAGGATTTGGGACCATTCTGCGTTATCACAGAGTGTTCCAAGAAGCCAACAAATTACTTTCTTCATTTGACACCATCTCCACATGTAGAGGCCCTTTTATTCTGTGTAGGACCCTTTTATAGATGGTGGAAGATCCCATGCCTTCCTCCTACCACAGTGCTCCATCCATCACTTGTCCATTCCTGTGAGCTGTTTTCTACAGTAATGAAGTCTCTGGATCTCAGTACATTATCTGAATGTAGAGAGTCAAACTGTGGCATGTTTACTCTTTATGTGTCTATAAAAGGGGCTTTGTCTTCCCCATCAGTAGGACATGAACATAGAGTAGAAGGCCCCTTCTGTCAGTGATCTGCTATCTCAGACCCTGATTTGGCAGAAAATTAAAGGTGGTATGTCAAGCTAGTTCTGTGCTCATCTTAATTGATTACTTCCACAATAGAGGACAATTGTGTTATCATTTGTGGGAACATGTATCATAAAGCATTCTATACACATTAGTAAATTGTTTATTACTAATTATTTATTAATAAATTACTCCAAGTTAAAAGGTTCAAATGCATCACAGTTAATGTCCAAAGTGCAGACTCATAAATTACCGTAGCTACAACTGTTCAAGGACACACCTTGTAAAAACCATGTTCCTTTCTACTAGGAGTTCTAAACTGTCTCAAGCTGAAATTATCCACTGAGTTTTATTGCTGTTTGTTCATATTTTTATCTCGAAAAGTTAATAGCAATGCTCATTTGGCATAGAAACAGACCGATTATGGTTTCAAGATCCACTCATGAATGGACTACTAAGGGACAGCCTGAGCATTTCCTAGGCCATGGTATCTTGTCAGAGTGCTAGCAGAAGCAGGAATCTATTTTATGGTCCACAAACAAACCTTGTGAGAGATAACAACACATGCATTGAGAGCCCACAAAGTAACCTGAGAGAGAGAGAGGGGTTCTGTGATGCTCTAGGAGCAGACGATGACATGACAAGTGGAATCAGGGTACTAATTACATTGAGCAGAAGAGTGACCATCAGTTACTACAATATTAAAATATGTGCTGGAGAGAAACTACTGTCTTTGGTGTTCTCTCTCTCTCTGTCTCTCTTATCTCTCTCTCATCTCTCTCTCTCTCTCTCTCTCTCTCTTTCTCTTTCTCTCTCGTGTGTTTTATGCTTTCCGTGAACTAATTTCTGTGGACTAAATTCTTTCCTTTCTTTCACTTGGGAAAAGTTTAAAAGAAAGTGTCACCAAACCTAATCAACTGATTGAAGGACAAGTTAATGCTTGACTGTAAATCTCTAATGTATGTTAGGAAATCAAACAGCAAATAATCAAAGCATTCGGTCAATGTTCTTGTATGAATATTAAAATATTAATTTTTAAAATATGCCACAGGGGCATACGACCACCTGAAGAGCTGAAACCAATACTTAAGTCTCTTCAGATCAGTGGAGGTAAGAGTAATCATGAATACTTTGCTGCTACTTCCCTAGTTTCAATAGCAACTTAATTCATTCAAAAAAGGAACAAAGTAAATGAGATATAAACATAATTTCATTTTTTAAAATTTGCTTTCTAATGCTCTTCACATTCAAAATTATTTCAGAAATGATTTTCTGAGAAATTTCAGTATCAAACTATCTTACCTGAACCATGTTTGTTTATTTAACATGAGCCTCTGATGCACACAGTATGTTTGTATAAATAAAAGGACCTCTAACTAGTCCACAGTATGTGTCCTCTAGAGTTATGTGACAGCAGTTTTGCTTGTTATAAAATGAATTTTTCTTTCATTTTTATAATAAATATATTACCTTTATGCTACTTATATATTACTGTCAATAAAATTTTATCATGTAAAAATCAGAAATACAGTATTCAATTACTTTCATTAAGGATTTTGAGAACTAAATTAACTACATTTTTATGGGTTTTGTTCCTTTCTATGATTACTCTATTTAGACAATTAGACAATTCACATATGGTTTTATGTTTATCTTTAATTATCTGCTATTTAATCTGACTATTTTTTGGCATAAGAAATAATAGGCTTGCTCAACGTTTTACAAAAGTGGACTTTGAGTCCTGTAGGCAGTGCTGTGGATTGAACATTGCCATTCTAAGATTCTAGCTAGCGCTCGCCCTAATGGCTATACCGCCAGCACCTTTTTCCTTTGGTTTTATTGGTGTAGGATATGGTGATACTTGGTTTACATGCTGATAGACATAATTTCCAGGACAATTTGCCACAGTAGGAGGAAGGCTGAGAAAAGAGCATCATTCTGCAGGGGACAGCACTGACTGGTCCATTGAGTCTGGATAAGATTCTAAGAGTGGGAGGAACACTACAGCGTTTGGGCTTTCAGCTGTCACCACAGTGTCTTTCACACCTACCTTGCCTATGGAGAGCACAGCATCAAGTGAATAGGAGTACATGGAGTGTAGAGGAATCTGAAAGACTTTATTGAAAAGAGTCAGTATTATTGTAATGTGGGTGACTGTCCTTTACATTATTTCGACACTAAATTTCCTTTGTGGTGACGATGGTTGATGGAGGTCTCCAACATGCTAAGCCTCATTGGCAGTCCATTTGTTGGTGGGACAAATGCTCTGCCTCAGCCATCGGCAATGCCAAGGAGGTTATACTGCAGTTTCCATACTGTGAATGAAATAAGCAAATATTTGCTTTATTCCTTTGTGAAGGGCGGGCTGTTAGCATGCAGTGAAAGCTGCTCACTGAAGTTGTGTATGTGTGGACACAAACGTTTCCTGTGAGGTACTACTCCCGTGGAATTGCTGCTTGGTCCCCACATTTCTTCCATGCTTCTCACCCTAGAGATACAGTTCAGGGTGCATAACTACTGCAGGGGGCTTTCCCATAGCTCTTACCATGGGAGGTGATAGCAGCTAGTGCTGATCTTCTTTGCACTGCCCATTAGCGAGGGACCAGAAGCTAGAACTGAGGGGCTTCTGCATCTTCCTCAGAAGCACTTGAGGAGAGTACACACAATGCCCTCTCTCTGTGTGTAGCTTTGCCACCCTGGCATCTGGAAATTCTTTGCCCTTGGTCTACCTGTGTTTCTTAACTTTTGCTATGCTGCAAAGAGCGGTCCTCACAGACTTAGCTTCCTTGTGTCTGGAATTTTCATCTTCAACGAAATAAGTTCAACTTAATCTTTAGAGAGGCTTTTTTCACTTCCATGTAAGATGATATGCTCACTTGCAATTCTCCTAACACCACTAGTCCAGAGACAAATCCAGCAGTAGCAACACTGCTACCAATTAACACTTCAGCTTGTGATATTGATTCTGGTTAAGATGTCAGTTTCTCTGTTTGATAATGCTCATGATCATAGGTGTTTTGTACACCAATTTATTATTAGTATCAACTTTTGATAAAATTGTCTCTGTATTTTAAACCTACAAAGAAGTGTAAATTAAGAGTTATCCTTGTATTTATTGTCTATAAATCAGTATTCATCTTGAAAGCTACACAGATACAAAATATATGTAGTAACGAAGCATTGGCCTTGGCATTCAATGCTCTTTTTTCTACAGTTGCTTATAACATATTTTGCCTTTCTACTCTGTAGATAATGGAAGAAATCAAGACCAAATCTCACTCAGGTAAGTATGTCTGGATTTTAAATACAGTATGTAGAGAATATAAAATTCAGAAGTTGCCACCATGTTTTCCTCTGTGTAAGACAATTTTAGCTTCTTGATTATTTGCTACTGAAAGCTGAATTATGCCTCAGATACAGCGTGCAATGCTGTTAGGACTCCCTGTCTGTGGAGGTGATTCAGCAGATAAAGTGCTGGCTGTGCATATGGGAGAATGGGAGATGGACGCCCAGGGTCCACATGAGGCCTGTTGGTCCTATGCGCTTCTAAAATCCTGGTGAGCTTTGGTGAGATTGCAGGTGGAGACAGACCATACTCTGACATTTTCCGGATGGCTTGCCTGGATTGCTTGCCTGGGGATTGCATTCATGAATGAGATTCAGCCATATAACTAAGGCTGAGGGTGAGGGTCAACACCCAAGTCTGTACTCCAATCACCACACCTACACACTGGCATGTATATATCTGAAATCACACATACTTACAAATACACTGCACATAACATGCCATGTACATAGATGTAAAAATATTAGTTTTCAGGCTATTAATCCTGTTTACTAGTATGTTTGGGGCAAGGTGTCTGCTGGGAAGAGTGTGGGCAAAATTCTCCCAAACTTTGCTGAGAGGATCACCTCAGAATGGCCTTATAGACATGCTTCTGTTCAGCAGGTTTATTTCCCTCTTAATGAGTTCCACCTCTGTGGTGAATCCCTAGGTAGGTGGAAGTTAGAAAAAGAAAGTGTTTGTTCCAGAGTTTGCCAATCAGAAACCCTGAAATTAGGAACTTTTAGCTGTAGTTCAGAAGAAGCAAAGTTGAGGGGACAATGTTGCTATCCAGTGTCCTATAAAATGACTCAGAAATACCCTTGAGTATAAAGAGTTTCAACATATGCATGTGGACACACTATCAAAACATAACTTCGAGGCCCCAAAATATGGTGTCTTCTGAGATTGATGGCAACTTAATTCTTAGACATAGAGTATATTTCATGTTTTCCCAAAGCAACTCCTTGGGAGAGAGTGCTATGAAATGAAATGCCTAATTTTTTTTTGTTTGTTTTTTTTTTTTTACAAAAAACAGGCTATGGTGCTTTAGGTTTAGGGGAACAAATGAAATAGGAGCATTAAGTGCTCAAAACAATCAGTTACTGCAACCATCATAACAAGTGTGTGCAAAACTCGCCATTCCCCCCTCCTATGTGATGGGATGTGTGTGTGTGTGTTGCATGTGTGTGTGTTGCATGTGTGTGTGTTGCATGTGTGCATATGCCTGTTGCATGCTTTGCATATTTCTCTGTGCAGACATGAAGGAAAGAGGAGGATATTGGTGTCTTGCATCATTCTCTAACTTATCCACTTGACATAAGATCTCTGACTGACCCTGGAGCTGGTCTGGCAGCCAATAAGCCCAAATGGTAGCCTGTCTCTTCCACCCACAGTACTGGGGTTACATGTGCATGTACCATGCCCAGTTTTTTATGTGGATGCTGAGGATTCAAACTCAGGTTGATCTGTGTTGGCAGCAAACATTCTTACTGACTGACCCATCTCCCAAACCACTGGCTTTTTAAATTTTTATTTTTAAATACAACTATGAGTGAGTCTTCACTGAATGTTACATAGATTGAGACAAGTTGAAACTGCCAAAGCAAAAACTTTTTAAAACGGGGGTCAATGTTGAATTACATAAATGCAAAAATGTCACTTAGTGCACAGATAACAAACTTTTCAAGAGAGATGCTCTAAGGACCAAACTCACCTCTCACTGCATGTTTTGATTCTAAAGGCTCTCTGAAAGACCTCATGTTACAACAGAGGACATGGCCACCACCTCTGCTATTAAGGTAAAATTCTCCTTTGTGAAATTTGTTTTCTTATGAATTTTGTTAAAATGCAGCAGTAGTCTACCTATCCAGTTTTATATGGAAATTTGGTCAGAGAAAAGTGTTTGGTATCAGTGAACCATCTCTTCTATAAATTCCAGTGAGCAGTAAGTCCTTGCAGATAGCGGTGGCCCGATAAGAGAATGAACTGGAAACACAGGGAGTGGAAGATTGAGTGCAGTTCTCATATATTAGAAGATGCCTGGTGCTTGATCAAGGATGGTTTGCAGAAATAGATACACATTAGACTGATTTTAAAAAAACTGTGGTAATACATCTGAATACATTTTAAAGGGTCCAGTTATTGTAGTGATCCAGGCATCACCCAGGTGCCTTTTCTCTCAGGATAATTGCAGGCAGGTTTTCTCTTCCTTTGAATATTTCTATTTCAGGACCACAGATAAGACCATCTCCTCTGTCTGTCTCTTTTCTTCTGTATTTACATCAGCAAGAAATTCTGGAAATGTAGCTATTTGTAATCTGTTCAACCAAGTTTTCATTATGAAGAGATTACAGTGTGTTTTCTGTTTGATTCCACCAGGAGGATATTGACAACTCTTCCTCCAGGTACACGGTAAGTATTTTTCCCCAATTAGCCAGCAGTGTAGATGTGAAGATTCAATTACTATATAGTAACACTTTGGTTTCCGGATATTTGCTCTGTATTTGACAATAATATACACTCTGATTCTTTGTTTCATGTTCACATATTTAAAATATTTTAGGGTTATACTTAGCATTTATGTGTTCCTAGTAAAGTGACCTCATCACTGTGAGCTGCAGGAGGTTAGGAATCCTGTTTGTAACCTGGAGCCTTAGAGTAAGGGCTGTGTGAATCAGAAGTTGAATATTAATGACTTTTGAACGGAACTCAGCAGAAAAATGGGTTTCTATAAAGCAGTTTCACAGATTCTATGATATGGAGGACACTAGTAAGTGAGAGTTTATTTGTAAGTTGAAAATAATATACATTTTGCCTCCCAAACGTAGAAGAGAAACACTGATGAAAGGGGGGCTATTAAAATTAATAATCATCTCAAATAAGATTCAGAAAGTTTAAAATATAGTGAGTTCAGTTTAGTCTCAATCACAGGGAAAGGCCAAATTTCTCAATTCATGATTTTCTCAATCTACCTAGTAAGGAATAAAGTAGTTTTGATATTGTGCACCCCAAATCAAGAGTTCATTTCCTAATCAAACTAGGAAAATTGATCCTCTGTCTTTTCATTGCAGATCATACAGAAACAAATTTTGTATTACAAGAAGATCACTGCAATGAAGAAACTGGACCAAGCAGGTCTTAGCAAATCAGTGCTAGACCTAAGTACTCTGGGAGAGGCACTTCCTGAATTCTCTAGAAAGAAGTCATTCTTCATGGTAATTCCTATTAATTTAAAAAGTAACATATTTGTCTGTGAGGAGAATGTTGACTTTGTGTTTCTATGTCTGTATAGTTGCAAATCATGTCAGAGAAGACAAAGCCTTGAACATACTTTTCACCCCCATCATACTCTCCTTCCTATGAATACTCATGCTAGCCTGTCCCCTTCTAAGACAGTAGTTCTCAATGTTCCTTATGCTGTGAACATTTAACACAATTTCTCATGTGATGATCCTACCCATAAAATGATTTTTGCTGCTCCTTCATAACTGTAATTTTGCTAATGTGATGAATCATAATGTCGATATCTATGTTTCCAGAAGGCCTTAGATGATCTCTGTAAAAAGGTCCTATGATCCCCAAATGGGTTCACAGGTTGGGAATCCCTGTTCTAAGGTGTAAGTGATAGCAAATTAGACTATGGAAACAAAAATCAGAAAGTGAGTAACTTTTATCACAGTTGTGGAGGACTCATAAAACACAGAGAATAAAAAATAAAGACTCCTTGAGTCATAACTGTCAACATGAGTGCACATAACATACATACAATGTTTTAAACTGATTTATTTTATGTGTATAAATATTTTGCATGCATTCTCTCCATTCACTTTGTGTGTGTGCTGCCCACAGACACCCAAGACAGCATTTGATCTCCTGGAATTGGTGTTCCAGATGGTTGTCAGCATATGTGTGGGCTGGAATCTAGTCCAGGTCTCTGCAAGAGGAACAAGTGTCATAAACTACTGAGCCATCTTTCCAGTCCCCAGAATGAATCCATTTGATACACAAATAGAATATATCATCAGTGGAAATGAGTAGTCAGTCTCAGGATGTTTACTACCCTCCTAGCCCTAGGCCACTTTGACACATTGAAATCCAGAGAACACAGAGGCAGCACAAAGAGCAGTAGGAGGCTGGGCATGTTGGTGCACACCTTTAATCCCTGTAATCACTAAGCAGAGGCTGGCTGTTCTCTGTCCGTTCAAGGACACCCTGGTCTCTATTTATTTGAAGGATGAGGGGAGGCAAGGAACATGTGCACCAAGCAGAAGTGTGGAGGTCAAAGGATAATGTATATAGGAGTAAGTTTTCTCATTTCAGGCTCAGGTATCAAATTCAAGTTGTCAGTCATACTGGCAAGTGCCTTCATCCATTTAGCCATCACACTGGCTCTCTGATTTACACTTGGACTGAAATGTTGTAGCACTCACACACACCACCACCACCACCAGCACCACCAGCACTACCACCACCACCAAACAAGAGAAAAAGAGTGACAGAGAGAGAAAGGATATCATATGTTTGAATACTTTGTTACAATTTAGGAGATTGGTTAACCTTTGGGATGGCATATGGTCTGGTTAGCAGAAGGTTGTCTGTGGTGGGTCTTAGTGTTTATCACTACTTCTGGAATCAGTTCTGAGTTGTCTCCTTCCCTGTCTACCAGCATGTGAGAAGCAATAGACCCTTGCCACAGACAAAGCTTCCCTGTTTGCTTTCCCTACTTCAACTGCTGCAGGGAAAGTCAGTCAGTTAGAGCAGGGAAGGCAAACAGTAGTTCCCTGTAGCCATGAGCCTTTTTCCCTTGCATAAATAATCTCTGTCAGATATTTTGTCACAGCAACTATAAAAGTGATTGCCTTCTTTGTTTTTATTTATTTATTTTACTTTTTCTTTTATTCTTTAAGACAATCTTTTTTTTTTATTTTACATACCAATCCCAATTCCCTCTCCCTCCCTTCTGCCTGCTCCTCCAACTCTCCACCACCCCACTCCACACTACCCCACTCCTCATTCATTCCTCATAGAAGATGAGGTCTCCCACGGGGAGTCAACAAAGTCTGTCATATCCTTTGAGGGAGGACTAAGGCCATCCTCCCTGTATCTAGGCTGAGCAAAGTATCCCTCCATGGGTAATGGGTTCCAAAAAGCCAGTTCACACACTAGGGGTAAATAAATCCTGACCCACTGCCAGTGGACCCACAAAACTGACCAAACCATATGACTGTCACCCACATTCAGAGGGCCTAGTTTGGTCCTGTGCCAGTTCCCTAGTTGTCAGTCAATAGCCAGTGAGCTCCCACAAGTTTGGGTCAGCTGTTTCTGCAGGTTTTTTTTTTCTATAATCGACCTCAGATTTTATCACAAAGCAAATCTCAACAGATTAAAAATAGTGGAAACAACCCCGTGTCTTATTGGATCACCTATGGGTTAAAGTTAGAATTCAACAACACTAATTGCAAAAATTCCACATACTCATGGAAACTGAACAGTTCTCAACAGAATTATCCCTGGATCAAGGAAAAATAAAGGAAGCCTTCCTAGAATTTAATAAAAATGAATGCATGACATACCCAATTCTTTGGGATGCTTTGAAAGCAGTACTAACAGGAAAATTCATAGCCCTAAGTGCCTATATAAAGAACCTGGAGAAATCTCACACTAGCATCTTAACAGCACACCTGAAAGCTCTAGAACAACGACAACAAAAAAGTGTTTCACTCAGGAGGAGTAGATACCAGAAAATTATCAATTTGAGGACTAAAATCAATAAAATAGAAACAAAGTAAATGAAACAAAGAGTCAATGGGACAAAGAGATGGGGTTTTGAGAAAATCAGCAAGATAGACAAACCCTTATTCAAACTAATCAAAAGAAAGAGAGACCAAAATCAGAAATAAAAGGGGACATAGCATCAGACACTGAGGAAATCCAGAGAATTATCAGGTCATATTTCAAAAATCTGTATTGGAGAAAAGTGGAAAATATAAAGGAAATGGACAATTTTCTTTTGTGTTTTAAACCTTCAGAAGGTATAAAGCAAGCAGGAGAGCTCGCTCTGTTTGTACCCCCTACTTAACCAAGTGCCAGTTTCCATTACAAATGGCTAACAACTAGCTAGTTACCTTGAACCATCTAAATTCAGCATTAGGAGAGACAAGGGCAGACTTGACATAATTATGACACTTAATAAAACCATTAGTAACTGTAATTTTAATATATTCAGAACCAAACTCCGAAGTTCTTTCTTTTAAGCCTAATCCAACTTGGTTTCTAAATTAATATTAGCTATTATGTATGGGGTCAAAGTGAGTAATTGGTCAAGGGAGGTCTTAGCAGGGAGACAGATCTCAAGTGATTTTAATAAACAGACATTCAATTGCCAGACATCTTCCAAGATTTCAGTGAAAAATCATTAGCATATAAATTGACATGATTAATACAAATGTAAATTTTAGACTAATGTTGAAATTTTAGGCTGATACAGAAAGTAAATGGTAATGTGATGAGTGTGGCGACCATGGAGTGTTCCCCTTGGTGTGAAGGGACCAACATCTTGGATATGCAAAGGATTAGAATACAAACCACAATATACAAAGCACAATATCACTAATAGAAATGAGATCTTAGCATATTCTTGAGGCAAATAAAGCGAAAGGGCAGTTGTTTCTATCCTTCAAAGATGTGATTGAAATAAAAAGAGACATCACTTTTATGATGTTAGATTTGCATAAAATCATATTAACACATGAGTTTCCAGAACCCATTACCTGGTGATTGCAGTGTAATGAGTATAAAATCACCACCTGATCTAGATAATGTCAGTTCCCCATACTAGCAGAATACTAAGCAGAAGTCTTCATGAAGAGCTACAGTCAGACATGCTGATAAATGACACAGGCTTCAAAGGCACAAAGATGATGCTTAGCTTAGGAGAAAGAAAAAGCTCACATCACAATGAGATGGAGAAAACATCTTCATTCTGAACTGATAAAAACCAATCTCTACCTCTATCTCTGTTTTTCTCTCCTCTCTCTCTCGCACACACTTCTTTTCATTAAAAGGCTACAACACAGAGAGAGAGAGACACACACACATATGCCAGCAGTTCAGAGCCCTTACATTGCAATCCTGTTGATAGGAGTTCCATCCCAGAGAACCAAACAAACAACAAGTGTCTCACATATGTAATCTCAACACCCCTAAATCCAGATTGGAGGCTGAGAGAGTAGAACAGCTCTGAAACCTACAAACCAGCCAGACTGGAACACACAGAGGCACAGAAACATTGAGAGACCCTGTCTCACGCAGTGAAACAGAGAGCTGCCTCCTGAAGGTTATCCTCTGCGCTTCACACACACACACACATGCATGCATGCACGTATACTCACACGCACTAGCATAGCACAAACAGGCATATTAATTCAAGCACACAAGCAAACACACACTCCAATAGTAATTTTTAGGATGATACAAAATTGATTATTCAGATAATAAATGGTGTCTATATATTCATTGTCACTCCTGTTGTGTAACTAACATATAAGGAAAATATCTTCAGGGTCTTCTCAGTCATCTTTAGTGTTTCTATTCTCCATGTGATATGTGTCCTGGAAAACTATACTTGTACCATGTGGCCCTTTCATTCCCTTTTTATAACTGGCTTAAGCATATTTAGTTAATGATGAAGCAATGAGTGAAATATATGGCGTGTGAAAATGTGTCTGAGGCTCACAAACCTCGAACTTTGATGTGTTCACGCTCATCATTCTCAAGGAAACCAATGAACTGAACATTTTCACATGATGCCCTTGAGCAGTTTGGACACACATGTAGTATGTGTACTTCCTCATCTGTTTTCCTTTACAAACAATGCTTCTCAAGCTATTTTGTTTACTATCTCCACGTTACGTTACATTGTTTGATCATGTTGGGTAAGCTTTGGAACGTTTGAGTTTTTCACATAAGTAGCACAAAGTCTCCTCAAACCTGGTACAGAAAGGTAAACATAGACTGCTAAGTTAGGAGTCTCCCTGAGATGTCATGAATGATTAAGGCCTAACATCATTATTTGTAATTGGAATAAAAGTTGGGGAAGCTCCTCTTCTGACAAACAGCATCAAATGCATTTTCAAAACTGGCACTTCCTAGATGTATCTGATTAAATCAGGTGGTGCTCTATGTATCCTATCTAAGCAAACATTATGGAATTGTCTCAACTCTTTTGGCATAATCCACTGCAAAATACCCCTTCAGCCTTTCAAATGCATCCTTCAGGTTCTGTCCATGTCATTGGAAGATGGTTATATTATTTTCTATTGCTGTAATAAAACACCCTGCCCATGGGGGATGGAGAGATGGTTCAGTGGTTAAGAGCACTGCTTGCTCTTCCAAAGGTCCTGAGTTCAATTCCCAGCAACCACATGGTGGCTCACTACCATCTATGAAGGGATTTGGTGCCCTCTTTTGGACTGCAGGGCTAGATGCATGATACTAACAATACCGTATACATAATAAATAAATAAATCTTTAAAAGAATTAAAAAAAAAAACACCATGCCGAAAGCAACATCTAGAAGAAAGTGTTTATTCAGAGTGTGACACATGGTTCCAATGGGATACATACAATTTCATCACCACCATGATTCAGGCTGGCAGGCATGGTGCTGTAGCAGCAGCTGAGAGTTACGTTTAACTCTATACAAGAAACCAAGAGCTCACTAGAAATGGCACCAATCCTTTGAAACCCAAGACCACACAACTCCTCCAACAAGGCCACACCTCCTAACCTTCCCCCCAAATAGTTCCACTGCCCGGAAACCGACATTCAAATATTTGAACCCATGAGTCCGTTCTCATTCAAGCCACCACAGAGATGCTGGAACAGGCTATTACATTCATCAGCCATATATAAAAACAGTCATAGCTAAGGAGTAAGAATTTGGATGGCATCTCCCAGAACCCTCACTTCAGCTCCATAGTTCCCATCTGCTGTGGATGGTGGCACACTTTATTCATGCATTTCAAAAGTCACCCTCACTATTCCGTTATCCCAGGAACCTAATGGGCAATTGTGAAAGCCATGGGGAAAGCAGGAGTGTGGTGCAGAAGAGAGAGGTTCTTTTTGTTTCCAAAGCCCCTGATTGTCACATTCTCTTATGGAATGTAAAGTCCTTGTCATAAAGACAGGAGAGGACACATTGTGTCTTTTTTTCCATCTTCCCGTTATAGAGAGGTAGCAAAGAACCGTAGAAAAGAAGGCATAAAGCTGAGAAGGTCCCCTTTTAAGATTCTCAAACTCTGGGCCTTTGACTAAACCAGAAAGGAAGCAAAAGTTTCAGGATATCAGCGGTTATAGTGATAAAATTAGCCTGAGAAAACAAACATTTGGGGACTCTAAATCAAGACCCTGACATGAACAGATAAGTTCTAAAATGAACAAAAATAAGTGAAATTTTCAATGAAATCTAACATCTCAAAATTTCCTTAAAGGTTGAAACAAAGAAGGGAGAAGGTTTCCTTCCTCCACCTAATGTGCATGACATCGTGCCCCAGCCTCCTGCCCATGCCGATGCGACATCAACTTCTCATGTTAGTGAAAAAGGTGACAATCGTCAGTCACCTGAGGAAACTACTGTTAAGAACACCAGCGTTAGTGAAAGAGGTGACAGTCGTCAGTCACCTGAGGAAACAGCTGTTAACATCACCAGCGTTAGTGAAAGAGGTGACAGTCGTCAGTCACCTGAGGAAACAGCTGTTAACAACACCAGCGTTAGTGAAAGAGGTGACAATCGTCAGTCACCTGAAGAAACTACTGTTAACAACATCAGCGTGGATCACACACGTTCTCTAGGTACTTATACTGGGCATGCAAGGGGGAGAACACATGCTGTCCCTTAGCTTGCTCCTGGTAGACACACTGGTGACACCATGGACCCTGTGCAACATTCTGACCCCGTTCTTGACACCTGCTTAGAAGAGAACACAGTGTCTTAGCTTCGCTACTGACCAGAAATCTGCTCTTGTTTGTATCCCAGGTGACGCGTTGCACCCTCAGAATGCTAATATGCGGGTTCTTGCTTCAAGTCCCGCTCACCGCACCAGCTATGCAGCGAATACCCCCACCAAGGTTTTTTCAATTTGGGCAGCAACCACATCATTGCTTCTCCTAACATCGTCATTATGGTTGCTGAAGTTGGTGGCTTTGATGATGCCGTGGGTATGGAACCTAATTTAGAAATCCTGCACAGTTAAAGTTACAAGGAGCTTAACAAGGTAAGTTAGACCATAACAATGGCTTAAAATTGATAAATATTTCTGTGCGAGAAATCCAATTCTCTTTGGCTCTAATATGCGTGATGATAAATAAATATCATACTTTGTATAGGACTCTTTAGATATTACCTATAACTATAAAAAATGATTATCTTTTCTAGTCATACTGAAAATGCATCACATAAAATTAACAAAATCTGTTTAGTCCAACCAAACTGATCAAGTAAAGTTGGTAAGCACACAGTTGCCTCCCATGCTGGAATGAGGAAATGATTTTCACTCTTAATGTGAAACTTGTATTTTCTGAATGGCTAAGCAGGGAAATGTAACTGTTAGATATTGGTTTTTATTTTTCTGTGTCCATACACTGTGACTTATGTGGACAGCATCGTTTTGGAAACAAACACCCCAAAAGAAACAACCTCTGAGAATAAAACCAATGAAACAAGACTCGACATTCTCAACATTCTCAAACACAATGATATTCATGGTGACACGACACTGCATAGGATTCTCCGGGTGATGCCTCTGTTACTGCTTATCTTGACGATGCCACCCATGATGTTCTGAAACTACTGATAATTCTTGCTTTTCTTTTTAGTTTCTGCTGAAGAACCTATGAGGATCTCCTGTCATCAAGTAACAAACTGTCAGAAACATTTTTTGAGGTTTTCTTTCATTTTATTGTTTGAAGAATATTTTCAGTTTACTCTTTGACATTTTAATGTATGTAATTTAGTTTCTGCTGAAGAACCTATGAGGATCTCCTGTCATCAAGTAACAAACTGTCAGAAAATTTTTTGAGGTTTTCTTTCATTTTATTGTTTGAAGAATATTTTCAGTTTACTCTTTGACATTTTAATGTATGTAATTTAGTTTCTGCTGAAGAACCTATGAGGATCTCCTGTCATCAAGTAACAAACTGTCAGAAACATTTTTTGAGGTTTTCTTTCATTTTATTGTTTGAAGAATATTTTCAGTTTACTCTTTGACATTTTAATGTATGTAATTCAGATCATCCATGTTGCTCATATCTTCCCAATCTCTGTCCTCTGCCTCCATCCCATCCCCTAACTTGTCCTCATCCCATTTTTGTGTCATTTATCTTAAGGAGTGTGACTTCCAGTAGGATCCCCACAGCCAAGTGCATGTGGACATTATCAGTTGGACTGAGTGAGGTATTAAAATAGGGAGGGAGACATAACATCCATCTTTCACTACTTTTGCAGATAAATTACATATAGTGTTTTGTTCCTTGAATTACTGGCCAGGCATTAAATCATTATATCTTATCTTATTCTACAGACCTTATTATGCTTTCAGAACATGTAAAGCTTGCTAAACTTTCATTCACCAATTAAACATGTATTGTACATGCATCCCCAGAGAGATGGCACAACTCAAGGGGATACTCAATTCAATAGGAATTTGACTTTTCTAGTGGAACAGACTGATAAATTCAGAAAGATAAAAAAAATACTTTGCTACTTGGACTTTCTCCCTTAGTCCTTGATCAGAGGTCTCCTAGTTGTGCAGAATTCTAAGGAGATTAAGGAGCTGTAATGGAGAGCTGAAAGCAGCAAAGGGTCAAAAGTATTTCCAAGAGGTCAATAAATTTATTATTCTGCCATCTGATAAAATATTGAAATAAATTTCTGCCTAGAATGAATTTCATGAGATTTGTAGAAAATGAATAGAGTTGTTCATTTGTAACAAAAGATGACAAATATTAGATGCCGAGTTTGCCACATCTTTATGAATACAAATATAGATATGTATGGGTTCCTTGGCACCCTATTGTTCAACACTCTGGAATGAAAAATTCCACTGAGAATTGTTGAGGCTAAGAGGCCCAGCTAGGGCTAGAATATAAAAATCAACATGGCAAATGTATGTGGGGGTTTATTTATGTATATATGTACAATTAAAATACATGGTCCTTTAAATGAGCTCAATTTTATTCAGAATGCATGATTTTAAAACTGTGTTTTTGAAGAAGCATGTGGAATATACTGCAGGGGAGGAAAGAATACTATCAAAATATATCATAAAAATAAATTATAATGTATTTCTGGTAGCATATAGTAATCTAGTTCCCTCTTAGTTCACCGCCTTTTATAGTATTCTAAAAAACCTATTAACCTGTTGTACATTATTTTGAAAGATTAAAGATATTAGAACCTTTAAAAATGATGTTATTATGATGTTATTACATTGACTTTCAAGTGATAATCTGTCAGAAATATTTTATAAAATTTAGAAATTTTCCTCATTTGGACCTTGGGAGCTCAGTCCAGTGCTCCAATGTGGGTCTCTGTCTCTATCTTCATCCATCACCACATTCATCAGTGTGGCTATAGGATAGGGCCAGTTCAGGCGGCCTCTCCTCAGCTGCTCAAGGAACAAGCTGGGGACATCTCCTTGGATACTTGGGAACCTCTCTAGAGTCCAGTCTCTTGCCAACTCTAAAATGGCTCCCTTAATTAAGATATATAATTCCCTGCTCCCATATCCTCTCTTCCTCCATCCCAACCATCCCATTCCCCCAAGTTCTCCCCATCCTTTCCTTCTCACTTCTCTCTCCCCCTCTCCCCTTACCCCCACCTCAGCCCCATCCCCAAGCTCTCAAATTTTGCCTGGCTATCTTGTCTACTTCCAATATCCAGGAGGATAACTACAGGTTTTTCTTTGGGTTCACCTCCTATTTAGCTTCTCTAGGATCACGAAGTATAGGCTCAATGTCCTTTATTTATGGCTAGAATCCACTAATGAGTGAGGACATACCATATTCATCTTTTTGGGTCTGGGTTACCTCACTCAGGATAGTGTTTTCTATTTCCATCCATTTGCATGCAAAATTCAAGATGTCATTGTTTTATACCGCTGAGGAGAGAGAACATGAGCAAGGAAGTCAGGACCGCCAGGGGTGTGCCCACCCACTGTGACAGTGGGGCTGATCTAATGGGAGCTCACTAGCCAGACTGGGACTGATGGAGCATGTGATCAAACCAGACTCTCTGAACATGGCTGACAAGGAGGGCTGACTGAGAAGCCAAGGACAATGGCACTGCATGTACTGGCTTCGTGGGAGCCTAGTCTGTTTGGATGCTCACCTTCCTAGACCTGGATGGAGGTGGGAGGACCTTGGACTTCCCACCGGGCGGGGAACCCTGCCTGCTGTTTGGACTGGAGAGGGATGGGGAGGGGGGAATGAGGGGAAGGGGAGGGAATAGGAGGGGATGAGGTGAAAATTTTTAATAATAATAATAATTAATAAAATAAAATTCGTACTTACTCTCAGAAAAAAAATTAGAAATTTTAATGTTAAATATTTCTCTGAAAATTGATACAGTATATATTGAATTTTAGTAGCTTGTCACTAAAATGTACTATGAAAATACTTTAAACTGTTTCTTTGTATTGTACAAGCTGATGGCATGACCTCTTGGTGACATGTTTAAGGAGCAAGCTTCTATTATAGCTATCAGAGATAGAACAGACAGCGGCATATCAAGTCACCCAGAGCAGAAATAGATGTTGGCTGAACATAGTCAACTGCACCTGCCTATGATAGAAGCAGAAGCAGAGCAGAGAGGCAGATGGAGAGAAACAGAAGAGGAGACACAGTGTGAGAGAGGGAGAGGAGCGTAGAGACAGGAGGAGACAGAGAGAGAGGTTTAGAAAGAGAATGAGAAGCTGGGATAGGGATGCTTCTGAACTAGAGGGAGTTTAGGGTAGGGGAGCAGGGTAGAAGACCTAGCACACGAGCATGGACTCTGACATGTACAGCGGGTACTGGTGCTGCTGAAGGAGCCTGGAGGCTAGTCTGTACCTTATTATAGTAATAGCCAACACAGGTAGTCAATTTTTCCTACTGCCAGTGATAAGAGAAATGACCCCTTTGAGAAGAGGAAGTAGCTTCACAAGTTTTTAAGGAATGTTGGATTTATCTACCCTCCAGAAATCCTCCAAAAGTCAAGGTTGGGCCCATTTCTGGGTATCTGGGCCTGCAATTGCAGTTTTGGAAACTGGAGTTCAATGAATTTTAGTGGATTTTCCAAGGCACAAACCAGTCATGTTGAGGTTTCCATTCTCACACTGCTCTCACATGAGTAAAAACACCACCCGAACTACTCTATTGGCCTTCACATCCATAGAGGTAAACTGTGGCTGCTTACCTGCATTCCCTCTTTACTTTTTATGACATTCCATCACCAGCACATATGAAGTGAGCAAAGTCACTCACTGAGGGTGGGGCCTTATGAGTCCCTTCCTGTGTATGATTATCATTGTGTCCTGGACACCATTTCACAGAAACAATCTACAACCTCTGCCTCTCTCTTCCAAAGTGGTCCCTGAGCCTTGCAGCGTGTTATGGTTCAGATGTCCTGCTGAGGTCTGAGAGCTGCACAGTTATGTATTCTCTAGACTTTGGCCAGGTGTGAGTCTGTGCAGTCAGCAGAGCCCACTTCCTAAAGAAGCCTCTCTCATTAGGGATCACAGTTGCTCGAATGTATAGGTGTCAGAGAGAGTACATAGAAGGCAGCTTGATGCCATGTAATTTTAACAAAACAACAACAGAGGGCCTGTTGTGTGGATTCACCACATCAGTGATTAGCTCAGAGTCACCAATACTGCATCAGCATGGCAGTAACAAAATAAAAGCACTTCCACTGGGAGTCATTTCCAGGTTTGAATTTTCTCCATGTTCCCTGTCTTACCTCCTCTGTCTGTTGCATGAATCCAAATCTGTGCCTTTCTGAGGAAGTGTGCCTGTCCCTTTGTCTGTTTTTTTTTGTGTGTGTGTGTCTGAGTCTGTGTCTGTCCCTATGTCTGTCTGTCCCTACACGTGTCCCTATGTGTGAATTTGTGTGTCTGCCCCTTTTCTTGCTCTCTCTTTTATTGAATTCCCCATAAGAATCACATGGGGAAGGAGTTGGGTACTTTACAGAAATCATTCATAGAATCTTACAAGGGATTAAGGTAATGAGCGCAACTGAACCCAATTCACCCAGACAGGAAAAAAAAATTACAAATACCATGATTGCCCAGTAATGCTGCTGTGCTCAACAGTTTTGGTGGATACTCATTTAGAAGTGTTTTCAACCTCTATGTTTGCTCTTTTATACAAATGATATACATGAATTGTTCTGGATCAGGGGCACAGAAGAAGACATAATTTAACATTACAATTAAATATTACTTTAGTTTGTTAAAGGCGGCTATTATGAAGACCAAGGAAAGTGGTGGTAACTGTTTTTCTCTTAAAAGTTGGCTAAACAATCATTTGAGTACACAATAGGAGAGCAGCCTTATGTCTTAAGTGACCTCAAAATATGTTCTGAACTCTGGCTGTGATGTCAAGCAAATGTTCCAGTCTCTAAAGTAAGACATATTTCCATATTACATCACCATGGCCTCAGTCATTGAGCTCTTAACCAAGTTTACAGAACCAGCCAAGAGTTCCCTACTGTGTGGTAGACCTAAAATCAAATCACAAATTTCATTGTTCCTATAAGAGTGAACACACAGAGAATATCTTGCCAGGAAAGTTGTCACACACAGGGTCTACAGATGGGTAGAATCATTGCCAACTTCCCTCTTCCAGTAGCTTGCATAGAAGTTCTAGTACTGTGAAAGCTAGCCAGCATGGATACAACACGACTTCTAAATGTCCTATATCCCAAGGGCGTAGAGTGTTCAGAAGAGTCCTACATCTAATTCTCATGTGGAAATGAGGACATTGGCAAGAGCTTGTAATGTTTGACAGGAGCCCCCCTTACTTCACAGCTCAGAGGGAACTATCCCATAGTATTGGGGTCTTTGTTTAGTAAACTTAATCTTCTGGGAGGAACGTTATCCGTGCATGCAGGGCTCCTTCATTCAGTTGTTTTACTTAGGCTTCCAAGGATGCAGCTTCATTCATTTGGCTTGGTGGCAAACCATGGTCCATGTGTGGAGGTCAGAGGATCATTTTCTGGGTCATTTTCTTACCTTTTACTATGTGACTTCCCAACATCAAACTTAACATTATATGGTTGCCGTCAAGCACCTTAACATGCTAAACTTAAACAACTTAAAATGTAATATTTGTCCAAAAGGATTTTTTCCTCCATGCATACTTTTGGTTAACCATTTCCCCAACACCACACTTCTTCCATCCCTGGTTAAACCTTTCCACTTGCAAGGATTCCCTTACCCCCGTCCACAGTGCATTTCTTCTGCCCTCCCACTTCCCTCAAGGCCTGTTCTCCTCTAAGGATCCATTTCATGCTTTCTGGCTTTAACAGGTATTCTGAATTAAATTCATTAATCTGAGAATTCAAAGCTTGAAACCACATGTAAAACAGAAGGGACACAGAAACATTCAGTCCATACAAAGAACCAGGGACATCATTGGCAGTGTGGCAGCTCCCTAATTACCAAGGCATCTGGGGAAAGCTTAAATTCAAGGGCATTTGAGCCACACCCTCATCTCATTTGACCTAGGACAATGCTACCCACAAAGGATCCAGGACCACAGCATGGCATGAAGCAAGACAAGGACCCATTTTAATGACCAAACAACATGGCTATGTCTTAATACAAAGAATGTATAGGGTGCTTCAGACCTTATCCTGACATCAGATGATTTTTTTTTCAAATCAGATACTATATTACTTGAAAAATTTTTTGGATAACTAAGCTGTGAAGAACAAAGAAACTTTGGAGCATCAGAGGAAAACAACATGAGAGAAGGTGTTAAAATGGGCTAGAAGAATAATAACATCATGCATGAGAGAATCAGGAGGGAAACATCAAGAGTAAAGATAGAGTTAGAATGAGAGATGGAGAAAGCAGGGAGGGTAACAAAGGGGCATCATGAAAGCACCATGAGCGAGTAAAGAAGGAATCCATCAGAATAGGTCTGAGTGTACATTTCCTAAGCCCTCAGATAAAAAAGTTTCAGTTTGTGCTACACTGTGGACTTTCCCTTCAGTGCTGTCAGCAGCCTGGAAGCTGGTTCTTTCAGACTGTTACAGGCATCTTGCAGTGCACGCGCCACGCTTGCTGTATACAAGTGTCAGTCTCACACAGGATATGCACCATGAGCGCTGCTGCAGTTGTGTCAGCCTCCTGCAGTGCATGCAAGGGAAGTGCTGGGCTACTGGTTTGCACTTGGGGCAGTGCATTCACAGTGAGTGGTGGGATATAGACATGAACTTCTGACAGTACCTGCCCCATGAGTGATAGGTTAGCTGTGTGAGTCTCCATCCACACATAAACCATTAGTTCTTCAGTCTCACTCAGTAATTCACGTTATTGCTGGAGTTTAGGCATGATCCTCCCCCAGCACATGCACCATGAGTACTGTGAGATTCATCTAAGTCTCCCACAGTACATTCACATTCAGTGCCGGTTTCCACCCATAAGCCCACAATAATTCATGAACAATGAATTCTTAGTTTTAAGTAAGAGCTTCCAGCAGGACATGAACCATGAGTGCTAGATACAACCATGATCCCAGCACATTAAAGGGAAGCTCATGCTTAAAATCCAGCACTCATTGTAAATGTTATGTGTGAGACTCAAACCAGCAACTGAGCACAAGTCGTGTGTACCGCAAGAGTCTCATGCCTATATCCAAGCCTTCATGGTACAAGCACTATTGTGGGCTCATGGTTGTATCCCAACACTCAATGTGCATGTACTGTGGAGGGCTGACACGTTTCCAACCATGCATGGTGGTGTACTCTGACAGGGTCATACTTATATCCCAGCATGTACTGGAGTGCTCTTATGGCTAACACTCAGCATTAATCGTGCATTTACAATGGGAACTGGACAGCTGTATTGCAGCACTCGTGATCTACTGTATGAGGCTCAAATCATTAATCCATCATTCTTACTGAACATAGTGTAGTGGACTTGTGTCCTCAACCATGTTCTCGTTGTGAATGTACTGTGCCATAATGAACTCCAGACTCAAGCTGTATGCACTGTGGGTGGATCATGCCAATAACCTGCGTCCATTGTGTATATACAATGGTAGGCTTACAGCTATAACCCAGAACTGATAGTGTATGTATTTTTGGATGGGATTCCCTATTACCCAACATTCATGGTATATGTTCTGCTGCGGGCACTAGGCTGTAACCCAGCTCTCATGGTACATACTGTGGGAGATATGTATCTCACCTCTCATGGTGCATGGACTGTGGTGGGCTCATGGCTGTCACACATATTTGATTATGCATATAATGTGGAAGGCTGACAACTGTATCTCAGAAGCACTTGTGTGGGAAGTACAAGCTGATGTAACCCAGGACTCATTGTTATTGCACTATGGATGCTGACACCTATATCCCAGAACTCCTTTGGAGGGTTCTGGGTGACCACCAATAAGTAACCCAGCGCTCAGAGTGCATACACTGTGGGAAGCTGTTGAGTGTTTTCTAGCAATCACATTGCAGATACTCTGGGAGGCTGGAATGTGTATCCCACCTCTCATGGTGCATGTACTGCAATGGGCTCATGCCTATAGCACTAGTGGTGCAGGAACTCTAGACAAATTTCCAAACTACATATGTATATGACTCTATTAGATACAAAATATATCAATATCAAATCAAGTGATTCAGAATTTGACATCCTAGCCATCTGTTTTGTCGCAATGAATGCATTAACTTTGCTCAGGCTTATTAGAGCTGTTGAACAATCTCTCTTCCAGAAAATGCCTAATAGGTTCCCAATGTCATTGCAAATACAAAAGCAAAATCCACTAGAAAATTAGAAGCATACAAATTACAATGGGAGATTGATACTATTATAATCACATAAGGTATTACATTATGCAAAATGGAAGAATAGAGAGTGAATGGCAATACATGCGTAGATAGACACAAAAGAAAGGGTGACAGAACAACCACACTGCATAAAGCATTTATATTTATGTAAAGAAACCTAAAAGAATAAATTGTACTGCATGATCACTTCATAGAACAGAGGAATGTGTGATTATTTAAGAAAATTGTTTCATTAAAATACAGTAAAAGGACTCCCATCTGCTCTGACACCATCTCCACATAGCTGGTCTGACTCCAGAAATGTGGCTCAAGCATTGTCTCTGCGTGCAAAGTTCCTCTGACCCCTCACTCACCCCTGCACATTTTCCACACCCCCAGACCTATCCCCAGTCAGGCAAGAAGCTCATGGACCAGCTGTCCATGGCTTTCTCTGACTACATAACTTCTGCAGTGGAGCAGCTAAAGCCTCACTTCAGACCAAGAGCAGGAGAAAGAAATTCTTTGAAGACCTCATCACTTGTCATAGAGGGAGAACCATTAATCAGGGATTTTGTAGATCTGAGCAGGAAAGGGGTCTGCAAGACCCTTTAGTAGTTTAGAGCTCTTCCTTTCTTCCACATCCAGTGGGGAGATCACTATGGCTACAAGTTCTTCAGTCAAGTGGGATATTTTACCACCCTGTGTCAGTTTCCTTCCCTGAATGATCCATTTCCAGGTTAAAAGCTTTAGTTCTAGCTTTTCCAGTTATTCTGACCTGAGGTAACAGTATTGTGTAGCACTATATACTTCTTGTTTTGTCTAGTAGCAGCAGGTTGAGATCACACACACACACACATCCTCACACACACGCACACAATCAGAAAGACACAAACTGATTTTCTTTTTATATTTTGTATGAATTTAAATTTCTAATTTCAAGGTATTGTGATCATATTTTCCCTCCCTAAACTAATAGCCCAAGGACCTATTGAAAAATGAAATAATGATGGTATGAAAAATGCATTAATAAAATGTGTAAACAATACATTTTCATATTTCAGTTTATAACACATTTATGATACTGCATGTTTAACAAAAAAACATTAATAAAATTATTCCTAATATTTTGACAAACTCATAGATCAGTGTCTTGTTTTGATATTATCTGAGAAGCTTCCTTCTGCAGCATGTAAGAGCAAGTACACTGACCCACAGCCAGACATTGTACAGAGAGTAAGAGACTTTGAACCACTTTTCCATCAGGGGGATGTACCCATGAAATTCATGTCCTTGGGGGTCAGGGAACTCTATAAAATAGAAGGTGGCAAATAGTGTTGGAGCCTGACAGTATGGAGCACACCAAGAGAAGAAGGCCCTCAGAATCAACAGGAGCAAAGCTCTTTTTTTTTTATTGAAAAAAAATTTTTCCCACTTCCTCCTCGCCTCCCATTTCCCTCCCCCTCCTCCCGCCCCTCTCCCCCTCCCCCCACTCCTCTTCTCCTCCCTCTCCAGTCCCAAGAGCAGTCAGGGTTCCCTATTCTGTGGAAAGTCCAAGGTCTACCCCCCTCCATCCAGGCCTAGAAAGGTGACCATCCAAACTGTCTAGGCTCCCACAAAGCCGGAACATGAAGTAGGATCAAAACCCTGTGCCATTCTCCTTGGCCTCTTGTCAGCTCTCATTGTCCGCCATGTTCAGAGAGTCCGGTTTTATCCCATGCTTTTTCAGTCACAGTCCAGCTGGCCTTGGTGAGCTCCCAATAGATCGGCCCCACTGTCTCAGTGGGTGGGTGCACCCCTCATGATCCAGACTTCCTTGTTCATGTTCTCCCTCCTTCTGCTCCTCATTAGGACCTTGGGAGCTCAGTCCGGTGCTCCAGTGTGGGTCTCTGTCTCTATCTTCATCCATCGCTAGATGAAGGTTCTATGGTGATATGCAAGATATTCATTAGTATGGTTATAGGATAGGTTCATTTCATGTTCCCTATCCTCAGGTGCCCCAAGGAATTAACCGGGGACATTGCCCTGGGCACCTGGTAGCCATTCCAAGTTCAAGGAGCAAAGCTCTTATGAACTCACAGACTAAGGCAGCATGGATATGGTCTGCAGGGTTTGCCTGCACCAGGTCTTCTGTATACCTTATGGATCCAGTTTAATAATTTTATGGGATTGCTGAGTGTGTGATTGAGTGAATCTCTGATTCCTACGCCCTCTCTTGGACTCTTTTCCTACGGTTGGTTTGTCTTGCTCAACTCTGATGCAATAGTTTTTGTTATTTTACATTTTATTATGTTATACTTCTTAGAAAAATGAATGGATTATTAATGAATGAACACTTCAGACACTATGATACAAGTTAACAAAAGAATTGCCAGTTATGCTAGCTCAGACAAGGATAATCACTTTTCTTTTATAGTGTGACACTGGATACCCATCCAGGACAGGCCTCACTTTCCAGAATAACTGACCAACACATAATGGACTCCACATTTTGTGTATTTATGCTTTAATTTGGTTACAGTTTGGTGGAGTTTTTGTTTGCTTATTTTATTTTCCTTTTTGGGTCTGATTTTATTTTATAGTATTGGTTTTGGAGGGTTTTGTTGTTTAAATGTTGTTTGTTTTTTGAAACTTTTTAACCTGTTTGGAAAGCAGCATGAACAAGGTTATTTTGTAAACTGGCAAGGCAAAACACTTGACACATAAAGAGAGAAATGTAGTACAGCCCCTCACTTTTGAAAGGTTAGTTTTCTGCTAATATGATTGTTATTATTTACTGCAATTCCATCAGATCAATAGATTAAAATTGAAAAATAGAGGATATTTCCTTAATTTTTCAAGCAAAAAAAAAGATATCTTTACTCCACTTACCTAAATCTTTTGTTTTAAAATGTACTCAGTCATAAGGGGCTTTTAAACATGAAGCAAAGAAAAACCAGCCTACAATTCACAATCCCAGAGAATCTAAACAACAAAGGTGTTCCTAAGACAAACAAACATGGATCTAAATGGGATGGAGAAAAAGACAAGATCCCCTAGTACATTGGGAGCATGGGGGTCACAGGAGAGTGTAGCAGGGTAGAGGAGAAGATGAGAGGGAAGAAGAGCAAAATGTATAGTGCAATAAAAACAATAAAAGAAAAAAATAACAAAAAATATAGCAACACACTATGTTGACTTCCCATGGGAAGTCTTATACACTCTGAGGAGCCAATGGATGTGAAAGAGGGAAGATGGGAAAGCAGGAGGGAAGGGAGTGGGAACTGGGTTTGGTATGCTAAATCAGAAAAGATTGTTCTAAAAAACAAAACGAAGCATTTTGAAGAAATAAGAAAATGAAAATATGATCACATGCCAGGCAGTAGTGGAGAACACATTTAATCCCAGCACTTGGGAGGCAGAGGCAGGCAGATCTCTGTGAGTTTGAGATCAGGCTAGTCTAAAGATCAAGTTCCAGCATAGCCACACCTGTTATATAGATATATCCTGTCTCAACACCCTACCCACCTCACCGCCCCCCGGCAAAAACAACCCAAAACTGAAAAATGGACACACATAAAAAATATAGCATTTTCTTTCATTCTGACTAGGTATATAGTTTATGTCTTGATTTATCAAATCCCTTTTACATGATACAAGATCAACAAGGAGCAATTCAAAACATTAATTTTGTTGGTTATCATTCTCACTAGATGAGTCAATTGTGTATAAAAATTAATAATTAAGTATAAAACAGATATGTCTTTTATATGTGTATTACATTATAACCCAAATAACCATATTTTGCAAAGTTCCTTTCCAACACAATGCTATTTTAATACTTTTTGACCTGATTGTACTCAGTAGGATTTGTATTGAGTCACACATACCTTCTCTACACCATCATTTACATTATCACCCAATGTCTTCAATTCTAAACAAAGTGGAGATTTTCTACAAAGCACACTAGATAGAACGAGAAGCGGCAATCTTTAATAGTTAGCTGCTTATATCTATTCCATTAAAAATTACTGCTACTCTTTGAAACCATGATCTTTACAAAATCTATTGGTACCATCCAGAGCGTAGGCAAATAAACACATGCCTTCCCACAGTTTTCTTTGTAGACATTTACTGCAGCCATGTGGCACCAGCCTGAGTTTGCATCTTTATTTGTTTTCACTGGAATCTATGAAAAGAGGAGTGCTGTAGAAAGTCTTACAGCCAGTGGTAACCTGCCCACTGGGGCATGGCCTCTTAAACTACATATCCGGGTGTAGAACGTGCATCTGACCTCTTTTCTGGCTTCGGGATTTGGTTTCTGATCTCCATTCAACAAGAGGATTCTGATTTGTGTGTCTACCCCTAAATAAAAAAACATCTATTTCTCAATTCTGAGCTAGTGTGGGATTTCTTTTAAGTGTCCTTCCACATTTGGCACCCATGTGGATTCAGACTCCATGCCTACCTGGTGGACGGTGTAATTGCCTAGCCGGTCCATGGCACAGACATTCTCCCAAGTCTGCCTGCTTCTCTTGCTTTTATCTAAGCAGTTTTTTGTAGAACCCAAGCCACAGCGAAGTTTACTGCTTGTGGCAATTGGAAAATTTTCCAACCATATGCACAACTGCCCCAATCCTTTGCATGGTTCCTTGTAGCGTGGTGACTTGTGCAGCTTCCAGTTTCTGCTTCCTGCCCGTGAGCTCTGGTTTTCTTGCTCTGTGTATGGAATTGATTTAATTGCTTTTAATTTGTCAAGCAAAGCATATTTCTCAGTACTTAACCAGTACCAAGGCAGAAAACTACAGAAGCTCAGAAACTAAGTGGTCCAGGACCATTCCTATCACCACTGGTTGCATTGCTTCTAGTCACAACTTTGCAACCACGACATCTGCTGGACAATAAAGGTTACAGTTTACCAGATCACATAACAGGAAATTAATATATCAATATGAAATACTACATTAATACTGAAACTTTTGTAACTTTTTTGTTAATAGTATGGATTGTACTATGCGAGGCTTACATGGTTATGGTGATATTTCAATTTAGTGGGTATTGGGACTCAGTTTTCTTCTGCAAATGCTATCATTAAGAAAGAATATGGCACTTTTAGGAATGATACAGTCTTTACAGACTAATAATGAACAGCTAGATGACAGGATTAATACCATCAAAAATCAAAAGTTGCCTGAAAAAATTAATACTATTAAAAAGGATAACATTAATTTGACAGACAAAATTGAATATCTCAGGGTACTAAGAATTTATCTGAAAGAATTCATACTGTTGAATTAGACAATTAAAATTTTTTAAAATGTTATGATATGTTAGCAGATAGACGATCTCTCCAGAATGGCAATCTGCACGCTGTTCAAGAAATGTCCAAGGATGAGATGTTATCTTTAAATGAGAAGCTTCAGACCTTCGAATCACATGTGAAAAATGTGGACCAGAGGTTAGGTGCCTCCATGAAATCACTAGTAAACTATATAGGCCAGGAGATTCAGGCTTTACAAAAGATAATAATAAAAAGATTTTAAATACTTGAGGAAATTATTGGAGCTGAAGAACAGGGAAAGAAAGCACAAGGACAGGATTCAACATTGCCAGTAGCTGTCAGAGATGACTTACCCAGGGTTTTAGCTTCATACCTGTAATCTACTCTGACAATGCATCAAGTTCTAAAGGCCCAAAAGGATGCAAAGAAGGTACATGAATATGTATAGGAATGAATGATCTAAAAGAAATTAAGCAAGCTGTTGTAACCTATGATTTGCATTCTGCATTTGTAAGGGAGATCATAAAGACATGGTCTTCTAGCATTAAAGCAACAGCACATAATAGGATTCAGTTAGTTTCAACAGTCCTGGATGATGAGTCTCAATTAATGTTTGAAATTTATTTCAGGGAAGGGACAAAAATTTTGGAACAACAGGGAAAAGCAAAAGGCCTTGAGACTTCCCAACATCAAATTCTTGGTGAAGACCCTTAGCTCATCCAGAGGATCAAGCTCTTTTCAATGAATAAATCTTGACTTTATGCCACAAAGCAGCTTTGAATGTTTGGGACAGAATTCAAGAACTAAGGAAAATTTTGAATCATACCAGGGTTAAATAGGGCTAGAGAGAAACCTTTATTGACATTTTGCAAAGATTAATTAAGGCTTTACAATTCAGAGTGAGAGACCCTGAAGCTAGACATGTACTAATTGAATCCTTGGCTTTTGAAAATGCCAATTTATAATGTAAGAAGATACTTGGGCTGTTCTTCCACGACTGACTACCACAGGGTGAGAGAGGCCCTGGGGAGAAAACCAGGGAAAGATGTGATCCCCTTCAATGGCTGGACTCCTGAGGACTGACCACACTGGGCTGCCAGGATGGGTTAGCTGTGTCTCCTCTTCCAAGTCTGGCCTGTGCGCCCTGGTTCACAACTCGCCTCCACAGGGCCTGTTAACTAGGAAAGCTGTGCCCACTCTTCCATATCTTCCCTTCCCTGGCTCTTCAAGGACTGCCAGGCCAGGGAAGCTGTGCTCTCCTCTCTCACCGCTGGCCTCCCCGGGACAGGGCAGGTCTTAGGGGTCCAGGACAGAAAAGCTACACACCCTCCTCCATGGATGGTCACCCAGAGCCTGGCTATGGCCTGGGTAGCCAAGACATTGAAGCTGTAACTCCTCATCCATGACTGGCCTTCCCAGGCCCTCCAGTCTGGGGAAAGTACACCTGCCCACATTTTCAGCTGGCCTCACAAGGTCATGCCATGTCCTGTCAAGTCAGGTTGTAGGCATTGTAACCCTTCTTCCATGGATGGCCTCTTTAGGGCCAGACATGCCCTGGGAAGGCAGGCTGGGTCCACTGAACTCTCCTTTCCCATGCCTGGGCTCTGCAGGGATGGACACGCCTTGGAGAGCCAGGCCAGAGACACTGCACCCCTGTCATTTGTGACTTGCCTGTTCATGGCCAAACAGGCACTGTGGAGCAAGTTGGGGGAGTATGTGTCCCCATCTTCCATATATGACCACTGCAGGTTGCACAGATTCTGGAGGGGAGTCTGTGACCCCATGTTCATGACTCCGACTGCAGGACCAGACAGTTCCTATAGAGTCATGCTGTGGAAGCTTTGCCACCCTCTTCCACAGCAATTCTCCACTCTACAGGCTGGCACCTGGTGTGCCAAGCCAAGGTGTGCTCTCTGTTCTACTGATGACCTCCTGTGGGCATGTCCAGTTCAAGTGAGCCTGGCTGGGGAAGCTGTGAATCTTTCATGGCTGGACTCTGCAGGACTGGACATGCCCTGGAAAATCAACCTGGGTAAGAAACTCATGATTTAAATGCTATCGTCGAATTGGTTGATCATGCTCTGGAGTGCCAAGCTATGAAAACTTTGATCCCTCCTCCGTAGCTTGCCTGTTCCTTCTCTTTCATGGCTGGCTTGACCAGAGCTTGGGGGTCTGTGTTATCGCTTCTACAGAGAGTCGCCCAACAGTCTGCCCGGTCAGGGATGCTGTGTCTCCTCTTCAATGGCTGTCCTCCCCAAGTTCATCAATGCCCTGAGAAGTAGATCATGGAAGCTGTGCCCTCTCTTTAATGGCTGACCTCTAGCCCCTCTCGCACGACTGGACTCCCAGGTCAGCAAATTTAAAGGAACCAGGTCAGAAAAACTGTGCCCCCTTTCCCATTTCTGGAGTCCCCAAGGCCAGCAATGCCCTCAGGAGACAGACTGGGGAAACTGAATCCCCTATTGCCTGACAGGCCTCTCCAGGGCTAGCTATGCACTGATGAACCAGCTTGGGGAATCTGTGCCCCTTTATCCATGGCTGGGCTCTGCAGGATCAGAAAGTCCATGGGGAGCCATGCCAAGGTAGTTGTGCTCCCTCTTCCATGAATGGCCTGTACCTCCCTTTCCACAACTGCCCTCCCTAGGGTCTGTGAATCTGGGGAATATGTCACTTGTCTTTCTCAGAGTGCAACTTTAGGTTCTGCCATTCAGAAAAGCTGTGTTCCCTCTTTTGCGGCTGGCCCCCGCAGTACAGAACAATCTCTGGGGAGCCAGACTAGGGATGCTATGGTTTCCTGTATCACAGTTGTTCTCTCCAGGGCCGGCAATGCACTGGGGTGCCAGGCCCAGGAAGCTATGCCTCCTATTCCTTAGCTGGCCTCCCAAGAGCAGGCCATTTTGGAGTCAGACTGGTGTACAGCACCCCAATTTCTACTGCTGGACTCCACAGGACAATCTCTGCCCTGGGCCTGTGAGGCCATGTAAGATGTGTCCCCAACTTCAAAGGATGGTATCCAGGGGACAGGCCATGCTCTGGGGAGCCAAGTTGTGAAAGCTGCTCCCCATTCCAAAGCTGGCCTCTCATGGCCCGCATGCCCTGGATTCCAGTCCATGGGACCTAGAACCCCTTTTCCACAGTTGTTCTCCAGACTGCCAGACAGATCCTTGAGAACCAGGCAGGGGAACCTGTGCCCCATTTACCATGACTGGCTTCCACAGGGCCAACATATCCTGTGGACCCAGTACATATGAATCTGCAACCTCTAACTCATGATTGGCCTCTGTGAGCAACACAGGAACTGGGGAGCCATAGCAGGGAACCTGTGCCCTGCTCCACCATGGCTTTTCTCTGCAAAGTCAGACAGGACCTGGGGAGTCAGTCCAGGGAAACTGTGACCCCCTTTAACAATGCTTGGATCTGCAGAGCTTTACAGACCCTGGTGACACAGGCCTTGGAATCTGAGCCCCCTTTTCCACTGGTGGTTCCATCTGGGCCAGTCAAGCCAAAGGAAATCAGGCCAGGGATGCTGTGCCCCTACCTTCCATGGCTGGCATCCTCAGGGCCAGAAAGACCCTGTGGAGCCAGGCAAGGGAACCTACTTCCCCTTTCTCAGCTGGTCACCAGCTGGCCAGAGAGTCCCTGGGGAAATATGCTGGGGAGGCTCTTCCTCCCTTGTCCACAGATGGTTTCTCCAGGACAGTACAGGCCCTTGGCTGTCAGGCCAGGGAAGCTCTGCCTCCTCTTCCATGGCTGATCTGTGCCCTCTTCTTTCATGACTGACCTCCTCTGGGCCTGACAGTCTGGGGAACCTGTGCCCACTCTTCCACATCTGTCCCAGGGATGACCAGGACATTGGGAGTCAAGACAGGGAATTCGCCTCATCTCTTCCATGGCTGGCCTCTCCAGGACTGGCCAATACCTGTGGTGTCTTGTGTGAAAGCTCTGCCCCATTTTCCATGCCTGGTCTGTGACTCCTCCACAGGGCCTGACAGCCTGGGGGAGTCACACCCTGTATTCACAACTGGCTTTCCAGGACAGAACATGGATTGTGGTGCCAGGCAGGGCAAGCTGTGCTCCTTCCTACATGACAGAAATCCCAGTGGCCGGCCATAGAATGGGAAGCCAGGTCATGGAAGCTGTGCCCCTCTTCCATGGATTACCTGTGCCCCTCTTCCATGACTGGCCTCCCCAGGTCCTACCTTGCCCTGCAGTGTTCAGGCTTGGGAAGCCTCATCCTTCCTTCTGCAGCTGTCCAGTGCAGGGCCAGACAAGACATGGGATTCCAGTCCCCGTATAGTATGAACACCTCCTTCAGAACTGGTTTCCGTATGGCCAGATTCAGCAGGGCCAGTCAAGGGGTCTGCACCCACATCTTTATGATTGACCTCAACAGGACTAAACAGGCCCTGCAGAGACAGTAGGGGGACGCTGCACCCCTATCTTCCATGGTTGGTCACAACAGGTACTGTAGAGCTAGGCCTGGCTTGCTGTGCCCCTATCTTCCACGTATGATAAACTCAGTGCTGAACCACCCCTTAAGAGAAATGCTGGAGAAGCTGTGCCACCAATCATCCACAGCTGGTCTCCACAGTAAAGGACAGGCCCTGGGGTGGCATTCCTGGGTGTCTCTGCCCTTGACAATAATCTGTGCCACCTTTTCCCAGTGACTGACAGGCCAAGTAAGTTGTTCCCCTTCTTCAAGTCCTGGCTTACCCTGGACTGGAGAGTATTTGGAGAGCCAGGCTAGGGATGTGGCACACTGCTTTTCCATGACAGACTTCTCTTGCCTGACCATCTCATGGGGAATCAGGCTGGTGGAGCTGCCCCAACCTCTCCCACGACTGTACTTCTCAGGGCCAGCCATTCTCTGGGATATAGAGTTGGAAAATTGTGCACTCTCTTTCACAGATGACTTTGCCAGGTCTGGTCATGCCCAGAAGATCCAGGCTGCAGAAGATGCGCCCACTATTCCACGATTGGCCTCTCGACTGATGGCAATGTGCTAGTGAGCCAGGCTGGGGATGCTCTCTTCCCCCTTCCAAGGTTGGACTCGGCAGACATGGACAGGTTGTTGGGAGTCTGGCTAGGAATACTGTTCTACCTCTTACAAAGTTGGCCAAGATCAATAAAATAAACCATGTGCTTTCAATGATGTAGGGAAAGGTAACACTTATCCACTGCTGATGGGAGTGCTACCTTCTCTAGCCACTATGAAAATCAGTGTGGTGGGTTTTCAGGAAGCTAGAAATTAATCTCCCTCAAGATCTAGCTAAACCATTTTTAGATATATACCAAAATACAGAAATATTTGCTGATTCATGTTCATTGCTGCTCTATTCATAATAGCTGAAAACAGGAAGCAACCTAGATGTCAACAAACTGATGAATGTATAATGGAAATGTGATGCATTTAGACAATGAAATATTATTCAGCTCTTAAAAATCATAGAATTCTCAGGTAAATGGATAAAGCTAGAAAACATCATCTCAGCTGAGGTAAAATAGATCCTAAAAGACATTGTATGATTTCTTTCATATGTAGATGTTAGCTTTTAAGCTTTCAATATATGTGTTATTTTACAAATAACTACAGAGTTTGGATACCAAGTAAAGGACTGGGGGAAGGAGAGAGTCCCTGAAAGAATAAAAGATAGAATATGTTGGTGTGGAGAGACAGGGATACTAGGAGAATTAAAATGGGAGCAGATGGGAGAAAAAGGTAAAGGAGGGGCTATGGGGAGGACAACTAACACTAAAGGACGTTTGAGAAACCAACGTGGAAACCTACTACTGTAGAAGATTCCTAAATCACTTACATGTTTGAAAGGAACCTAAATGGAGTTACAAAGTACAGTGGATACAACTGGACATCTTATGCCACCAAGTAAAACCTCCAATGCCTGGGAATAGGTGATACCTTGTTGAGCTGTTGGCCAAAGAGGCCCCATGGAAACCCTCAAACATCACAGGTTATTTCCAATGCTACTGATCACTTTCCATAAATCGATAATAAGGCTCTATTGTCGAAGGTAACATTTACTTCTCTCGTCAAATACGGAAGAGCTGAGCTAGTGCCTAATTAGAAGCTTCACCTTTATTGATCAGCTATTTTAGTTCTAGAAGGTACTCTGCTTGATACCATAAGAGAAAGGTAATCGCCAATATTACCGAGCTACAAACCTGTGACTTACAGAAGTGACCTGCCTGTATGACACACTAGCTTAATAGTGGCACGAATTTTATGGGAGCAACCAATAACTTTGTGATTTCCTGAGATGGAACTCATACCTACACTGCAAAGTGGCCAAGAGCCTCACACTGATATGTCACGGTCTTAGAGGACGCCTACTATTATTCTGATAGAGGAACATACCAAAAAAATGTCTCTTAATGGCAGCTGTCTATACCCACAGATCAGTCTTGCCCAATCCACATCAGAGAAGCTTCTTCTTCTAGTAGATGGGAAACCCCCAAGTGCACAATGTGTAGAAAGTGACAGACATTGGAGCATTGAGTCCTAAATGGGATGTTTTGATTGAACCCCTTCCCACAAGGCTCAGGGAAGTGTGAGGAGAGGAGGCAGAAAACCTGTAAGAGCCCGAGATGATGGATGAATCCAAGGAAACAGTGACTTCCAGGCAGAGAAGGACTGATGTACATGTGAACTCATGTAGACTGTGGCAGCAAACACAAGATTTTCACAGGTTCAATCCTGTAGTCCCAGCACAGAGAGGGGGAAGTGTTCATATAATTCTTTGAAAATTTTGTATATTCATATAATGTATTTTGGACATATTCACCCACACTATCCCTCTCAACTTCTTTTTAAAAAAATATAGTTAATACATATATATATATACATATACGTGCATGTGTGTATATATATACACACACATATATGTACACATATGCACACACTATATATATATATATATATATATATATATATATATATATTTCACTGTGCTCAATTTCTGATGCCAGTATATGAACAGGAGTTGGGCATTCACTGAGACATGGCTGATCAAGGGGGTTCCAATTCTCAAAGTGACTCTCTTTCCCCAGGAGAGATCAACTGTCAACAGCTCCTCAGAAGCCCCGCCCCCAGTAGGGGCGTTCACTGGGGGGGGGGGTAGCTGTCTACTCAAGGTCTACAAGCAGAGCCTGCGCGGGTGGGCGGAGGCTGTTGCAGGGGGAGTCAAGGAGGCCCCTGTTAAGCTTCTGGGCTCCTTCACCACCTGGGAGCCTCGACCTCTCCCCAGCCGTCACCAAGGAACTGCCGCCTATTGTAGGTCACCGCCTAGGCGCGGAGCTGTTCGGACTTGGCCGCAAGCGAGCCCTGGGAGCCGACCCACCAGTCAGGGCTCAACTTAGTTGAGGGAAGTCTGGGCTTCTGAGGAGCGGTCGCGAGCAATGGCCTCTCTGCTTTGGTTGCCCGCGGCTATGCGCGACATACAGGACCCGGGTCAGGCGAGAGCAACCCAAGTGGTGGACCTTCTCCCTAGCCTCCATGGATCCGCGTTCTCCTGCTACCAGCTTCAGTGGCTCCTGCTTGGACTTTCCTCTGATGGACAGGTGCTCCGTGGGGACATCGCAGGAAAGAGCTCCCTGGTACAGCGGATCAGTCAGGTAAGCACTGCGTGCCCTGGCACTCTTAGGGCATTTTCCCACGCTTTCTCTGGGGGAGGGGGCATGACCTATGCTCAGAAAACTGCATTCAGATCCTCAGCTGGGGCCCTAGAGTAGAGGCTAACAATTTCAGACCCAGGACATTGCTGCTTTTGGTAAATTGGACTCTCAGGATGCATGAAACAATTGATGTAGAAAACCCTGTTTTCTTCTAGTTGAGAAACTGTGTACCCCCATTCCCACCCCATCTTGCCTCTGAAAATCTCGTTTACATTAAGTTTCTAGACTCTACTGTGAATTCAGGAATTCTCAATGAAAATTGGATTGAGCAACATTTTATTATTCGGTCTTTGCTTTTCCACTCCACAAAGAAGCTACTTTGGGATATCATTGCCAAAGTGATGTGCCTTTTTGGGTTACTACCGTCACCCCCTTATCATCCCCTCTTATTTTCCAAAGTCATTTACTCATTTCTTTAAATCTTTGGATTGCCCCGGTCTGGAGAAGTGCTCCAGTTTTTTTAAAGATCATTGTCTGGAAAGACGTTCCCATGAGTTCAGGTAACTGTGAGATAATTCGGTGTCATTTTGTACACCTGTATTTCTTGGGGCTTTCCTAACTGCATTGAGCACGTTCCTTCTTAAGTCTGGGGTGGATCCATTCCCCTGCATTTCCGTGGCTGGATTTATGCTCTGGTTATGATTCTGTTTAAATTCCCAAGTGGAACTAGCTTAAGTGTCCTGTCATTTGTATTGAAGCATGATGGCCATGCCATTTCATGTTAATTTCAGTTGCATCTCTTTGTCTTATAAAGTTAAAGTTTTCTCTCAAAAATAGTGCAAATGATATTTTGCTTTATTTTCTATGTGAATAACGTAGAGAAGAGTGACTTGGGTTTTCTGGTTTGTTTGGCTTTTATTGACTTGAAATTCAGCTCTGTTTACCTGATGAAACCAAGGAAAAATATTCTTAAGTCCCAGGAATCCAGGACTCACAATCTTTGTGCTTAGTTTTCCTTTCCTGGGTGGGTGTGGTGCAGGAAAGGAGGTTGGCAGAAGTTGGAACTTATTAGGGAGTCACATAATACAAACATAATTGCCTACAAAATCGGGTGACCAGGACTCCAGTTGCTTTCCTTCCCTGGACTGTGATAACATGTGACAACACATAACTTTGTGTCAGGGTTCCTTAGAATTTAACTTGCTTCACTAAATGGAGACAGTATGCAGTATAAATGGTCTTTCCTAGTCTTTTTCCTCTTAAGGACTCTGATGGGCTGTATTTTGCTATGTACTGACTTTAATAGAAAAGTATCTACACATGGTTGGCACTGAGCTTTCGTTTGATTTCGGTGAAGTGATTAATTATCAGCTACTGATAGTGTACACGGGAGAGACTTAGTAATTCTTGGGCCTTGAATGGGATGGTATTTACCTCACACATCTGTGGTGAAACTTAGATTAGGAAAATTTGCTAAGGCTTCTCTCTGTTTTGAGATAGGATCTCACTATGTAACCCAGGCTGGTCTTGAACTCACAGAGATCTACCTGCCTTCTGCGTGCTGGAACTAAAGGCCTAGCTTCCCTCTTTCTCTTTGTTTTAGTGTTTGTCTTGTAGTGTAGGCCGGCTCTGAACTCAGGGCTTCCTTGCCTCAGTTTCTTTAGGGTTCTCCTGCCTGAGATGGACACTGGTTAGAATCTTGCAGGTAGGCCACAGTCACATGGCGATACACATTAATGAAGACGGGTTAAACTAATATGTAAGAGTTAGCCAAAAAGAAGTTAGCACTAATGGGCCAGGCAGTGTTTGAATGAATACAGCTTCTGTGTGATTATTTCGGGTGTAAGCTAGTCGAGCAGCTGGGACAAACAAAGGGACCCCTCCTTGTTAGTTATTACTGACAAGGACGAACATCCTTATGGAAGTGATTGTCATTGTGCTGTGTGTTCTGCCTAGCTTACGACACTGTGGGAGAGAGAAGGAAGCTGTTAGTAGGAAGACATTTATTTCATGCACACGTCCTCAAGTATATAGATTCTAGTCCATATCTATGTTGATCAGTTCATTGTATATAGATCAGACATAATCTTTATCAGTCTTTGCTGGGAGGTTGGAATGGTTGATCAGTACTGAAACACTGTGATTGAATTCTGCATTGGGAAATGGGGTGCTTTGTTTTACCTCTTCAGAGCTGCGTCTTGGGACATTTGTATGATATGGATGGTAAGTGAAACAAAGAAGAAGGTGTCAGGGATTTACTCTTTACACCATGATGTAGGCTTCTTGTAGGAATTTTTATTTGCTGATCATAAGCCTGCTCTTGATCTTAGAATCAGTTCCTGCCACCACAAATAATGAATTATTTATAAAAGGTATGGGATTTTTTAGGTTGGTCTGCTCTTGATCTTAGAATCAGTTCCTGCCACCACAAATAATGAATTATTTATCAAAGGTATGGAATTTTTTAGGTTGGTACACTACAATCAACTGCCCTTTTTAACTTGAGGTGTCAACATAGGGGGAAAGCCTTTCCTAGAAGTTAAGCATCAAGGTTTGTAGAACCCCAAGTTGGTACTCTCTTGTGATCTCTACTAAAGGACATTGCCATTTTTACTGTTTGATCTTGAGCAAGCCACTTTATCTTTCTTAGACTTTGTATCTTTGCTTATTAGTCCCACTTCCACCCCCATTCTCCACTATTCACCCTGTCAGCTAAATGCTACTGTTGTGAGAAACAGGCCAGAAAGCCCCATACTGTGTGCTGGTGCAGTTTCATTGATCAGCTCCTGGTATGGACAAAATGGAAATGCTAGCCCTCAAGGGAATATGTGTCACTCGCTTCACTGTTATTTTCCCCCGTGGAAAGCAGCTAAGCCAGTATAAGACATCTGTCCTTCCTCTTGCTTGGGAAAGCTGTCCTTTTTTTCATATTCTGTTTGGGTCTTCTCATATTATCTCTTTGAATATTTATCAGGGAGTTTTTTTTAAACTAACTTTTGGTTCAGAATGCTTGATAGATACAAATCACAGTGGATGCAGCGCTGACTTCGGAGCTGGGGCCTGATGTCAGGTGAAGCAATGGTAAACAGTGAGCAGTGTCTGGATATTTAAAGCAGACTACGGAGGAAATCAGTGTAGCTGCTGTTCTTTCCCGTCATTTTCACACTTATCATTTAAAATTAGTTCACTCAGTTGTCTTCTGTGCTAGGTGCCCTCTATTTTACCTGCTTTAGTCATTTCATTCTCAACCCCTCCCTCCTGTGGGTGGAGACCAATGAAGAATCCTGAGAATGAAATTATTAATCAATTTTTAGAATAAGGAAAAATTACCTTGTAGGCTTTATTGTGATATTAGTTGATTATTATGACTCAGAGGTCAGGCTTCTCCATATCATTGATGCTGTCATATGAAAATTTCAACTTCATTTTAAAAACAAATCAAGTTTGTTGAGGTATTACAGAATGCAATAAATACACCCATTTTAAGAATATAAAATTTAGTTAGTCATGATAAATGATACTTGCCTGTAACTCAACAGGGTCAAAACAACATTTTTACCACTTTCAGAACTGATGGGCCTGTCACCTTCTAGGCTATTCTTTTTAATGCTTATCTGCTGCTTAGTCTACCATAGGCAACCCCTAGAGTACTCTGTATTTTTGATACTGTAGTGCTATCTTCTCTGGCCTGCTGCCTGTTTTTGTAAATAAGGGTTTGGTGAGATGCATCCACAACCATACTGTCTATGGCTGCTTTGGCGCTATAGACTTCTACACAGGTAAGTTGTTGAGCCTTTATCATACCTAACAAGACCCAGTTATTTACATCTAATGTAAACAATACTATATTTTCAGCATGTTCTTTTAGCTTTCATTCAAAAATGTATGGAGGGGCTGGGTAATGGGTCAGTGGGTAAAATGCTCAATGCGGTAAGCTTGAGGACTAGGCATGACACCATGTGTCTGTAATCTGAGGGCTGGAAGGTGGAGACCAGAGAATCCCTGAGGCTCCTAGCCAGCTAGTCTAGCCAGTCTGTGAGCTCCATGTTCTCTGAGTGACTGTCTCAAAGACTAAGGAGGAGAGTGATAGGAGGAGGACAACTGACACCCACCTGTCCTCCCTAGGTACACACATGAGCACACAGCCTGCATCATAATGCACACACCACACACAGGAAAGTCAAGCTTCACTCAGACATTGTTACTATGTCTCTTTAGTCTCCTACTTCTTTCATTCTCTAAAATTATATCCTTTATATTTATTCAAATTTGTTGACTTTAGCGTATAATATCTTACAGATTTTGACAAATATGTATATTCATCTAACCATTGCTTAAATTGGAATAATTCTTTTGTTTTCCCAGGTTGGGCTGTATCTTTTGTAGTCATCCAGGTTTTAATTCCTAATTCACAGAAACCATTAATCTGCTTTCTACCTTCATATGGCTTTTTTTTTTGGTTTGCTTGTTGTTTGTTTGCTTTTGTTGTTGTTAATCCTTTTTAGGAACCTTTAGGTCTAGAGATGTATGGCAGTTTGTGTGTATCTAGTACGTACAAAAGCCTATGTTCTATCCCTAGTAGCAGATAACCCTGTATGTGGTGGTTGATGTCTATCATCCCTGCACTTGGGGTCGGGTAGAAGAGGTGGATGCTAGAAGATCACACTTTTTTTTTTATTGAAAAAAATTTCCACCTCCTCCCAGCCTCCCATTTCCCTTCCCCTCCTCCCACTCTTCTCCCCCTCCCCCCACTCCTCTCCACCTCCCTCTCCTGTCTGAAGAGCAGTCAGGGTTCCCTGCCCTGTGGGAAGTCCAAGGTCCTCCCCCCTCCATCCAGGTCTAGGAAGGTGAACATAGAAACTGTCTAGGCTCCCACAAAGCCAGAACATGAAGTAGGATCAAAACCTAGTGCCATTGTCCTTGGCTTCTCATCAGCCCTCATTGTCCGCCATGTTCAGAGAGTCCGGTTTTATCCCATGCTTTTTCAGTCCCAGTCCAGCTGGCCTTGGTGAGCTCTCTGCTTCTTTGTTCTTTGTGTATAGGAGGGCTACTGATTTTTGGAGTTGATCTTGTATCCAGCCACATTACTAAAGGAGTTAATCAGCTGTAGGAGTTCTTTGGTAGAATTTTTGGGGTTGCTTATGTATACTATCATATCATCTGCAAAGAATAAAAGTTTGAATTCTTCCTTTCTAATTTGAATCCTCTTGATCTCCATATGTTGTCTTATTGTTATTGCTAGAACTTCAAGCACTATATTGAAGAGATGTGGAGAGAGTGGACAGTTGTCTTGTTCCCGATTTTAGTGGAATATCTTTAAGTATCTCTCCATTTAATTTGATGTTATCTGTCGGCTTGCTGTATATTGCTTTTATTATATTTAGGTATGAAACTTGTGTCCCTAATCTCTAAGACCTTTATCATAATGGGGTGTTGAATTTTGTCAAATGCTTTTTCAGCATCTAATGAAATGATCATATTTTTTCTTTCAGTTTATTTATATGATAAATTACATTGATAGATTTTCTTTTTTTATTAATTAATTTATTTAATTATTAAAGATTTCTGCCTCTTCCCCGCCACCACCTTCCATTCCCCCCCCCATCAAGTATTCCTCCCTCCTCAGCCCAAAGAGCAAGCAGGTTTCCCTGCCCTGTGGGAGGTCCAAGGACCACCCACCTCCATCCAGGTCTATTAAGGTAAGCATCCAAACTACCTGGGCTCCCACAAAGCCATTACATTCAATAGGATCAAGAACCCATTGCCATTGTTCTTCAGTTCTCAGTAGTCCTCATTGTCCGTTATGTTCAGCGAGACCGGTTTTGTCCCATGCTTTTTCAGACCCCGGCCAGCTGGCCTTGGTGAGTTCCCGATAGAACATCCCCATTGCCTCAGTGTGTGGGTGCACCCCTCGCGGTCCTGAGTTCCTTGCTAGTGCTCTCTCTCCTTCTGCTCCTCCTTTGGATCGTGAGACTTCAGTCCAGTGCTCCAATGTTGGTCTCTGTCTCTGTCTTCTTTCATCGTCTGATGAAGGTTAATATTCAGGAGGATGCTTATATGTTTTTCTTTGGGTTCACCTTCTTATTTAGCTTCTCTAGAATCACGAATTATAGTCTCACTGTCCTTTATTTATGGCTAGAAACCAAATATGAGTGAGTACATCCCATGTTCCTCTTTTTGGGTCTGGCTTACCTCACTCAGGATAGTGTTTTCTATTTCCGTCCATTTGTATGCAAAATTCAAGAAGTCATTGTTTTTTACTGCTGAGTAGTACTCTAATATGTATATATTCCATACTTTCTTCATCCATTCTTCCATTGAAGGACATCTAGGTTGTTTCCAGGTTCTGGCTATTACAAACAATGCTGTTATGAACATAGTTGAGCATATATTTTTGTTGTATGTTTGGGCATCTCTTGGGTATATTCCCAATAGTGGTATTGCTGGGTCGAGAGGTAGGTTGAACCCGACTCTCCTGAGAAACCGCCACACTGCTTTCCAAAGTGGTTGCACAAGTTTGCATTCCCACCAGCAATGGATGAGAGTGCCCCTTTCTCCACAACCTCTCCAGCAGAGGCTATCATTGGTGTTTTTGATTTTAGCCATTCTGACAGGTGTAAGATGGTATCTTAATGTTGTCTTGATTTGCATTTCCCTGATTGCTAAGGAAGTTGAGCATGATCTTAAGTGTCTTTTGGCCATTTGAACTTCTTCTGTTGAAAAGTCTCTGTTCAGCTCAGTGCCCCATTTTATAATTGGATTGATTAACCTTTTACGGTCTAATTTCTTGAGTTCTTTATATATTTTGGATATCAGACCTTTGTCTGTTGCGGGGTTGGTGAAGATCTTCTCCCAGTCAGTGGGTTGCCTTTCTGTCTCAGTGACAGTGTCTTTTGCTTTACAGAAGCTTCTCAGTCTCAGGAGGTCCCATTTATTCAATGATGTCCTTAGTGTTTGTGCTGCTGGGGTTATACGTAGGAAGTGTTCTCCTGTGCCCTTGTGTTGTAGAGTACTTCCCACTTTTTCTTGTTTTTTTTTTTTTTTTTTTTTTTTTTTTTTTCGAGACAGGGTTTCTCTGTGGCTTTGGAGCCTTTCCTGGAACTAGCTCTGTAGACCAGGCTGGTCTCGAACTCACAGAGATCCGCCTGCCTCTGCCTCCCGAGTGCTGGGATTAAAGGCGTGCGCCACCACCGCCCGGCCGCCACTTTCTCTTCTATCAGGTTCAGTGTGTTTGGACTGATATTGAGGTCTTTAATCCATTTGGACTTGAGTTTTGTGCATGGCGATAGATATGGATCTATTTTCATTCTTCTACAGATTGACATCCAGTTTTGCCAGCACAATTTGTTGAAGATGCTCTCTTTTTTCCATTGTATACTTTTAGCTCCTTTATCGAAAATCAGGTGTTCATAGGTTTGTGGGCTAAAGTCAGGGTCTTCTATTCGATTCCATTGGTCAACTTCTCTGTTTTTATGCCAGTACCAAGCAGTTTTCAATACCGTAGCTCTGTAATAGAATTTGAAGTCAGGGATGGTAATGCCTCCAGACGATCCTTTATTGTATAAGATTGTTTTGGCTATCCTGGGTTTTTTGTTTTTCCATATAAAGTTGATTATTTTCTTCTCCAGATCTGTGAAGAATTTTGATGGGATTATGATGGGGATTGCATTGAATCTATAGATTGCTTTTGGTAGAATTGCCATTTTTACTATGTTGATCCTCCCAATCCAAGAGCAAGGGAGGTCCTTCCATTTTCTGGTGTCCTCTTCAATTTTTTCTTTAAAGACTTAAAGTTCTTGCCAAATAGATCTTTCACTTCCTTGGTCAGAGTTACCCCAAGATATTTTATGCTATTTGTGGCTATCGTGAAAGGTGATGCTTCTCTGATTTCCCTCTCTGCTTCCTTATCCTTTGTGTATAGGAAGGTAACTGATTTTTTGGAGTTGATTTTGTAACCTGCCACATTACCAAAGGTGTTTATCAGCTGTAGGAGTTCTTTGGTAGAGTTTTTGGGGTCGCTTATGTATACTATCATATCATCTGCAAATAATGAACGCTTAACTTCTTCCTTTCCAATATGGATCCCCTTGATCCCCTTATGTTGTCTTATTGCTATTGCTAGAACTTCAAGCACTATATTGAAGAGGTATGGAGAGAGTGGACATCCTTGTCGTGTTCCTGATTTTAGTGGGATGGCTTTGAGTTTTTCTCCATTTAATTTAATGTTAGCTGTAGGCTTGCTGTAAATAGCTTTTATTATATTTATGTATGACCCTTGTATCCCTAATCTCTCCAAGACCTTTATCATAAAGGGGTGTTGAATTTTGTCGAATGCTTTTTCAGCATTTGATAGATTTTCATATGTTGAACCAGCCCTGCATCTCTGGAATGAAGCCTACTTGATCATAATGGATGACTTTTTTGATGTGTTCTTGGATTCGGTTTGCCAGTATTTTATTGAGAATTTTTGCATCCATGTTCATGAGTGATATAGGCCTGTAATTCTCTTTCTTGGTTGCGTCTTTGTGTGGTTTTGGTATCAGGGTAACTGTAGCTTCATAAAAAGAGTTTGGCAATGACTCTTCTGTTTCTATTATATGAAACACATTAAGGAGTATGGGTATCAGCTCTTCTTGGAAGTTCTGGGAGAATTCTCTATTAAAACCAACTGTTCCTGGGCTTTTTTTTTTTTTGAAGTTTTTGATGACAGTTTCTATTTCCTCGCAACTTATAGGTCTATTTAAATTGTTCACCTGGTCTTTATTTAATTTTGGTTTATGGTACTTATCTAAAAAAATGTCCATTTCTTTCACATTTTCCAATTTTGTAGTAATGCAGGCTTTTTAGTAAGACGTATGTTTCTCTGAATTTCCTCAGTGTCTGTTGTTATGTCCCTCTTTTGATTTCTGATCTTGTTAATCTGAATGTTCTCTCTCTGCCTTTTGATTAGTTTGGATAGGGGTTTGTCAATCTTGTTGATTTTCTCAAAGAACTACCTCTTTGTCTCATTGTTTCTTTGGATTGTTTTCTATGTTTCTATTTTGTTGATTTCAGTCCTCAGTTTCATTATTTCCAGTCTTCTACTCCTCCTGGGTGAGTCTGCTTCTTTTTTTTCTAGAGCTTTCAGCTGTTCTCTTAAGTCTCTAATGTGAGCTTTCTCTGTTTTTTTGTTTGTTTGTTCATTCATTTGTTTTTTTTTTAATGTGAGCACTTAGCGCTACGAACTTTCCTCTTAGCACTGCTTTCATAGTGTCACATAGGTTTGTGTCTTTATTTTCGTTGAATTCAAGGAAGACTTAATTTCTTTCTTTATTTTCCTTGACCCAAGTGTGGTTCAGTAGTTGACTGTTCCATTTCAATGAGTTTGTAGGCTTTATGGGGGTAGAATTGTTTAATTCTAACTTTATTCCATGGTGATCTGATAAGACACAGGTGGTTACTAAAATTTTTTTTGTATCTGTGGATGTTTGCTGTGTTACCAATTATGTGATCAATTTTTGAGAAGGTTCCATGAGATGCTGAGAAGAAGGTATATTCTTTCTTATTTGGGTGGAATGTTCTATAGATGTTTGTTAAGTCAATTTGATTCATTACCTCTGTTAGTTTTCTTATTCCTCTGTTAGGTTTCTCTCTGGTTGACCTTTCTATTGGTGTGAGAGGAGTGTTGAAATCTCCTGCTGTTAAGGTGTGAGGTTTGATGTATGCTTTGAGTTCTATTAAGGACCAGTAAAAGAAACCATAAATTCAAAGCCATCTTTGCCCCTGACCAACTAAACTATCCAATTCCTAAGCAAAAAGCTAAATAGGACCAGTAAGAGAAACGAAGTTTGACCATAAAGGCAAAGCTTCTCTACCCCTTCAGTTAAAGGTGCCCTTAATCCCTCCCTGGAAGAGGCAGCCACTCTCCTGGACTCCTCCTTCTCAAATAAATGTCTTTCTCAAAAGAGTCTTGGGTGACGACCTTCATTTGCCTGGGCAGACTAGAAGAACCAAGGTTGGATTATCTTAAGGGACTGAGCTAAAAAAAAACCTTGTTGAGTCACTCCCTAAGGGATCTCACAGCAAGGACAAGCTGAACCCAAGTACCTTGCTATCATGCTCCTTTTGGGGGCTGAGCAAGGCCTGGCAGAAAAAAATAGCAACTTTTCACTGGAGACAGGAGATTGCTACATTCCTGCAGGGGCTAAAGGAGAGTGTTAGCAAAGAAGAAGCATCATGGGCCACAGAAGAAGAATATAGCTCTGCTACAATGTTCCCTTAAGGGTACAGAGCTGAATTCAGCTGTAGAAGCTCTCCAGGAGAAGAACAGGATCACTATATCCTGTGGGGAGACCATCCCTCACCACACCACAGCTTCTGTTAGCCTGGCTTCCCAATAATCAGGACACCTTTTCTCCAGGGTTGAGCTGTTGTATTGAAAATCTAACCTCCAGGGTTGAGCTGTCCTACTGAGAGTCTAGCATCCATGACTGTCCTATTGCAGCTCTGACCACTAGGGCTAAGCTGTCCTATTGCATCTCTAAATGTATCCCGAATTTCTGATAAGTCAGGATATCTCTGTAATACTGCAGCTGTAACACATTACCCTACATATACAATCTCAGCATAAAGAGCTGACCAAGGAATATAGGTGTACAACTTAATTCCCAGTACTGGAAGCCAGGGGTATGTAGATCTCTTTGAATTCAAAGCCTGCCTGGTTTACAAAATGAGTTGCAGAATAATCAGAACTGTTGCATAGAGCAACCCTGCCTCAAATAACCAAAAGAAGAAAAGAGAAGGAGAGACAGGAAGAGGATATAATAGGAGAACATAGGAGATAAAAGGAGAGGAGAGGAGGAGAGGAGAGGAGAGGAGAGGAGAGGAAAAGGGATGACTAGCCCAAGCCTCTCTGAGATGCTATAACCATATGATAGAGACAGTGATGGTCAGAGTTATCGATGACATATTCAAAGAAGCCTTGATGGTTGGGTCATGCACACTTTGAGTGTGGAAATGTATGCCACACAGAGTCCCCAGAGCTATGCTGAGCTCCTTTCCACCTCTGAGATAAGGCCCCAAGATAACCCACGGGAAAAGGTTGCATAATGAGACCTAACCATATCTTAGCAGAGTCAGTTTCTGTAGAGTGTGAGGCTCCTTACAAGCACAGTGTGAAAGAACCAACACCCATATTGCATACTTGATGCAGTGTGGTTATCAGTTGCTAAGATATGGTACACTGTGTCCATTGTTGACGGATACAGAATGATTGTGCTCTCCAAAGCCTAGAGAATCATACAATTGATGTGTGCCCTATATTCTTTTATGAAAATGAAAACACTGATTAATGGGTTGTCTGTAAAGATCACAAAAGTGAGAGACATATATGGCATCAACGATAATGGCACAAGAGTTGTACAGCCTTCCCATGCATGTGGGACTCAGTGATTTGCAGATGTAGCATGTAGATGGACACTTGGATTTGTCCTTCTATCCTCATGGTCTGTACCAGTTGGACTGCATCATCCTTAACCAAATAGAGTAGTTTCTATTGACCTGTGGGATAAAGCACAGGAGATAGGTAAGCTAATTTTTCTAGAGTGCCAGGTTTCCATGCAGGTCTCCTGTGTCTGGGATATTATCACTGGGCTAAGCATTCTAGCTAGCCTGGTTTCATCTCCATTGATTTGGTAAAATGCTCTGACCAAAGGCAAGTTATAGAAGGGAAGAATTAATTTTTAGCTCATAGGTCCAGCTTAGAGTCTATGAGGGGAAGTCAAGGCAAGAATTCATCTAGTCACGTCACACTGGCGTTCAAGAGCAGAGAGCCCCTGCTTATGCTCTGGCTTTCTTCACTGTTGTGCAGTTTGGGCCCCAGGCAATGAAATGAGTCTTCTCCTCAGAATTAGCAATCTCTGAACAACACCCCAGACATGCCAAAGTCAACCTATCTATACAGTTGCTCATTGAGAGTCCCTTTTCCCAGGGAACTCTCTGTCAGAGCAGGCTGATAATAAAAACTGACAAGCACACTGTCAGTATCACTGCCAGCACTGTCAAAGTTCTGTGCCTACATCTGTGGTTGCCAGTGAAATCATTGGCTTGATGCTCCTTAACGTGAAAGAACTTACAAAGGTATTTTGTGAATATCTTTTGTCCATAAAAACCCCACATACTATGACAGATTCCAGTTCTCTGACAACCTTAATGCCCAGTAAGAGAATACCACTTCAAAATCCTCCCCACAGTGGAATGATTCCTCTATATATCACAGAAAATTTTGTCATATTTTCTGCTCCTTTGACTGTCTTGCTTGCCTAATGGCACTTGTTCCTAGTCTGTGTAAGCCTGTTCCTCTGGCACAAACATTGCCTGGGTTATTTCTGTTTGTATCCTAATCCAACAGAGTCTACATGTTTTCTTTGAAGAGTCAGTAACTAGAAGCCTGTACCTAGCAATTTTCATCACTGCATAGTATCCTCTACTGTGCCTTTTCCTTCTAGGGCATATACATGTCTGGCAGATATTTCAGCCATGTGTTCTCTTGGTTCTTCTCACTCTTTTGGTTCTCTTGGTCCTCTGCTCCTTCCTGGTTGAACACTCTTGTCTGTCTCTCTTCTCTCACTTCCTTCCTACTCTACTCTCATGGTCAGCTTAGGTCTGCTGGTTCTATTCAGTGTTTTAATTTTCCCCCTCCTCTGGGTCACCCAGGTGTATCTGGTTGAACTCTCTCATATCCACAACAAAACCTTTCTCATCAACCACTCCTTGGAGCAGCCATGTCCAAATCATATTCACCCAGGTCCTCTGGAAGAGCAGCAAGTGTTCTTAGCCATTGAGCCACGTTTCCAAGCCTTATCATTTCTTTCTATATAACCTGGCTTTTGATGTATGTTCAATTGGTTTCCCAGACTTGACATCCCTGCACAAAATAGTACACAGGATATTCCCAATGAATTGCTCAAAACTGTGGGTATTGATTTTCCTTCCATCTGGTTAACACCCTATCAGAAGTACCCTGGCCTGGACCCTTATGACCATGTTCATCTAGAAGCTGCTTTACAGCTTTTGCTTCTACATAGGAGAGGTTTGCTTAGATGGGTGACATGAACAGCTTCCTGGGGAGGGTGATCCTATCACTTTCTAACTTCTCCATCCTGACCAAGCTCACTGGCCCCTCTGAGCTCAGCAGGGAACCACATGGTTGTTTCCTGCTGTCACAAGGTTGAGGGAAGAATATAGAAAAGGCCGAAAGAAATATTTGAAGTCCTCTTGGCTTTACATTAGCTCCATTCAGTGTTTCTAAGTTAGACCAAACCTTCTAGCAGTTGGCTTCTACTTCCATGGCACTTTATAGCCTCTGAGAGCCTGACTGGGATCAGGTGACCCTTTATATCTGCCTTGCATATGTCTCCACCCACATGACAGGACAGTTCTTGAATTTTAGCTTCTTCCTCAGAAGCTGGGCTTCATTCTTTGGAAAACAGGGACTCCTTTATGGCACTGAAGAACTCTTCTAGATTTCTCAGCTACCCTGTACTACAGATTGTTCCTGTAGGAGAGGAGGTACGCTCTGCAGAAGAGTGGGAGGGCATCAGAATGCTGAAACTTAGAGCATTTATCTGCACAGTGGAGTCAGTCAGGCTGTTCTACTCATGCTGTCTCTTGAGAAGAGTCGTTAAGGACTGTGGGGAAAGTATCAGAATAGGGCCTTCCATGATCTTGGTGCTCAGGAAAATGGGACTGTTCTGACTTGCTCATGGTTACAAATGCGTTTCTTCATGGAGTCCCTGGTCTCAGAGCTGAGCCTTTGTCTACACTAGAGAATAGAGGTGACCCTATTGAAGTTAGTGTCTGTATTTCAGAACAATTAATACAGTTCATCTCTCTGTCCCCAATTCATCCATCCAACAAAGTACTCAGAGCCCTGATGCATGTGATATGCATGGAGACAGCGACTGGGGAAAAAGGCTGATGTGTCAGAGTTAAAAAGGATGACAAAGTAGTAATCAGTTCAAAAAGGAAGCTGACAAAATTCTTTCCACTGAAGTTCATACCAATGAGAACTCTAGAGTGAGTGCTGAATTTAATGCCATCACCCTGGAGACAGAAGCAGGCATATCTCTGCAATTTCAAGGCTAGCCTGATATCTAGGGCTACATAGAGAATCCTTGTCTCTAAAAAAAGGAAAGAAAACAATCAGAGATACTGTTGCTCATCCTAGTAATTGTTTCTAGGAAAGCCAGGTTATTAGCACAGGTGCGGCTATCCACATTTTGTCTTAGTGACATAAGGTACTTTTATTGAGTAGCAGTCATGGCACAAAGGCAAGGTTATGAAGGGTACACTGAACTATGTGGTAAGAAAGACACATCAGGAGGCTTCAGAGTGGGACTGGGTGTCTGTTAGAACTGGGCACACTCTGCCCTTGATTCTGTTGCCAGCAGTGACCACCAGCCATATTCCTACCATAGGAGTGCTTGTGTGCTGTCTGGGCCATGGAAAAAGGCATCTCAGGGTACTGTAACCTTTTATTATTGAATCTGATGAGAGAACGCATGGAAAACTAATGCACTGAGTTCTGGTGTGAGAGCTGGCCCTAAAACCTCTACAATCTTTAGCACTATGGCCAGTGCTAAAGTGGTATGGACCTTGAGCTCAATAGTGACCCCTATCAAGACCAGGCCTTATTCTTCACTGTATTTCCACAATGAGAAGCCCACAATGAATGTGTTTGTTGCCTGAGAGTCTATAAAGAAAAAGGGTGTATTTCTCAATAATGTAGTCTTATGAACAATTTATGAAAGTGTATCTATAGAGTACTTTAATAGGGGTAACTAAGTACATGAAAGTGTAGATACAGCACAAGACAATGATTTTATCATTAAGTGTGTGTATATAGAGGTAAGCCTAGCTATGCATACACAAGGCGCCAAACTGCTGTGTCTGCCAGGCTGTCTGGGAACTCACTATGTGGCCCATTCTGTCTGGAAGTCGCAGCGATCCACATTTCCTTTTGATTTCTGGGGTTATAAGAGTATGACACTACCCCTGACTAAATAAGCTGGGTTTAAGTGTGAAGAGTTGGAAATTGCTTTTTTATTCACAAAGAAATACATTTCTCTCACAAGGGACAATAAAAGGACTTTCAACATAAACAATGAATAGCCTTACCAAACTAAGAAAATCAATAACAAGAACAAATAACATCATAACAAAGAAACCAAAACCAAAATAATCAAATCCAAAAGTATAAAGCAAAAAGCAAACAAAATTTCAACTAATTAGCATTCATCAAGGCAGATGGAATAGCACAGAACTATAATAGGCTCTGGCTTGCCTTGGAGACGTTGTAGCGAGGCAGTCACCCATTGGAACTGATTTTTCAAGATATCTGTGGTCATTTTTAGGGCCTGTATATGTCAAGTTCTCCCCAAGAATGAGGCCATTTACTAGTAAATGTAGACTTTTGAGTAAATTTGTCTAAGATTTTCTGCTTCCCAAGCATATTAGACTGCTTTCTTTTCTTCAGAAGAACTGAGTCAACAGACACATGACACACTGGGTGTGATCACCTGGTGGTCAGTTGGTGTTTCCCAAACTGGTGAGTTTACAACTACAAGAAGGGTCTTTTTGTCTGGAGGCCTTGACCCTAATGTGAACAATGTCATGGGTGCAAGGTGCATGTGGCTTCCTTTGGCTTCTTCAGTTCTCTTAAGAACTATTATCAAGAAGGAATCAAGACCCCAAAGCAGCCATGTTGGGTCACTGTGTAGTCATAATCTGGGCCTAATCTAGATGGGAAACCAAACTTGAGGAAGAGTATGCATCCCCAGAATTCAGTATTTGCTGGGGGTGGGCTCAGCACGTGGCTCTGGCTCGAGCAGCTCCTTCTGTAGGTGGCTCTCATCCTGGGCTGTTGCCTGTTCCAGATCAGTCTGAAGCTTTTTGGACCTGAGAGAAAAAAGCAGTTATGACACATCCTTTGTGAGGAACTTCTGTGTTAGATGTCAAGCAGCTCCCTCCACCTCAGCTGTGCTTGACAGTCAAAATTCATCTTTTGACTGATGTCATTGTTGGTACCCTCAAAGAATTAGGATCATAGAGTAGCTGGGACTAAAATATTCTCAGTCCAAAACACAAGTCATAATTTAAAATAATCACTCTATGTTGTCCATTCTGTTAGAAAGATTAGGACATGCTCCTAGAGATCGGGAACTCACTTTGTAAATATCAGCAGTATATTACTATATTCTCAACACCATAAAAACAATACACATGCTGTACAAGATGAGATTGATTGCATCATTTTATAAATAGACATAAAAGTGTCTTGCATCCTGAGTAACTGAACAAGGTCATGAGCCTAGCTCAGTCCTCATGCCCAGAAGGCACCTTGAATGTGAACAACATGGATGATAGAGTCTGTCATGCTAGAACAGCATTTCCTGTGATGTGTGCCTGAGAATACTGGCTCTTCTGGGGCTCTGAGACCACAAAGAATTTGTGATTTCTCAGGACTAGAGTTGGGAATCTGCATCCAGGCTTTCTTTGGGAACCTGTGATAGCACAGTCTGAGAATGGTCTGATCTTCCCTGAAGCTGACACATCTGCCAGGGTTCATTCTCAAAAGTCATTATCCTATTCTCTCCAGAGAACACTTTTCATGGGAAATGGGCAAATGTTGCAGAAAGCTTTGTTCAAAGGTGGGAATCTATTGTCTACATGATATTTTTTGAAATAAAATTACAATTTCAACCAGGCCCCATGTTGAACAACTTTAAATCCAATATTATGGGGGATGCAACAGGAAGCTCTATGTGACTTCAGGGAAAGCTTCTGAGAACACATATAGAGGGTTCTGAAGGGACAAAGGAGGACACAATTCTACAGACTCACTGAGTATCAAATGTTTGATTTACTAGAAAGAAGATCTTGTTGACTGTATCAGCAGAATTCTCTGAGGTCTTTGTTCCTTGTTTCTTGCTGGGAGCCACAGAGATAAGCAGAAACCCACCAATGACAGAGATTCCAGGTACAGGAGACTCACTTGACTCTATCTCCCCTCCCTGTCTGTTCTCCTACCTCATCTGGGAGGCCTCAAAGTGATGCTGTAGTTTTTCTGCCATGTCTTTTTCAGGAGTGATCACCTCCTTCTGCTTCAGCAGAAACTGAAGTCTTTCCTCCAGCCTCTTGAGCTCCTGTTCATTAGAATATTGCATTCTTAGCGGTGGGCTATAGGCTGTCATACTAATCTAAGCACATATAAAGGATCTAAATAGCTTGCTGGTCAGACAATCTGGCAAACATAACCATCTGGTTTAGGAAGGAACCCTGATTTAATTGAGAGGCTGACTAGAAACACAGCAGTACTTGTGCATGGACACTGAAATGAACACCCAGAGAGCATGCAGTTGGTGACTTATGGGAGTATGGATGAGTAAGGAGATGGGTGAAAGCATGCATGGGTGGATGGGCAGAGAGGCAGTCAAATGGGCAAATGGTGGTTGAGTTCATCCTGATCTACTTGCCTGGCCCTACCTGTTGTGGCTGGGTTTTGAGGTCACTGGTGTCTTTTTCTTTGTCCTTGCAGTTCATTTTCCAGTCCTCTAAGTGGGGCTTCAGCAGGACCCAGTCCTCCAGTAGCTTCTTTTTCTCCTGCCTCAGCATGTCCACTTTCTTCTCCAGTTGAGTCTGTTGCATCAGGAGCTGGCTGTGCAGACCCCTGGAGAAACACTCTGCATACTAAGGCCCTATAAGCCTCCTCCTGATAACCCTGCCTCCAGGAATGAGCACCCTAAAAGGCTTTATGATTTCTAGAAGAGTTAACCAGGAGTCTGATACAGCCAGGACAGCTGCATTCAGAAGCCAAAATGAGAGAACAGCTGATACTGGAAAGTATCAAGCTACTACGGAAAGCCCTAACACCAACAAGGATCCACGTCCCTTCAATAGAAGGAGAAGTCTACCAGCTGTCCTTAGCACTCTGTGGTAATGGAGAAACATCAGCATGTAGTGGGCAAATACGCTCCAAGGGAAGACAGGAGACCCAAGGTGATTCTATTCTATCTCCAGGTAAAGCTTGGTGTGGAGCTCCAGATGCCCAAGGCTACCAGACGTTCTCCTCACACTGCAAATCCCTTTTCTTCTTAGAGGCTCACGAGGCTCTAGGAAAATGGTGGCAGGGCTTAACTGCCCCTTTCACACTTAGCAATACTGAGTCTAAGAGAAAAAAGTCCAAGAGCTGCTTACTATGAAGCAGAAAGGCTACAACCACAATTGGTGATTTTCCATCCAGAAAAAAAGAGGCATAGATGTCCATTGCACAATTGTGGGAGTCCATGTCAAGATGGGCCTTACCGATAGAAGACTGTCTCCTTGGTCAGCTCACTGAACTTCTGTGAGGCCTTGGTATTCTCAATTTCCAATCTCTTCACTTGCATCATGACCTCATCATGTTCCAACTTCAGCTGTTCATATAAAGGATTTGGCTTGGGGTAGGACCTAGAAACAGGAAGAAAGACCCCATGAACACAGGTCTCAAGTATCACAGGAAATCAAGTTGTAGCATGGTTCATCACAGTCCTGTGGATGCCACATTTGGCCTCCATGGCCTAGAAACACTGGGTGCTATTCAATTGGAATGCTGGGCCCAGGATAGCTGAGACTCAGGTTCAGATGGAAGCTTCGCTGGCTGCATGATCTCACTCAGGAAGCCAAGAGGTTCAGTCTTGCTCTCTATGTTACCAGGAGTCTATGACACAGGTCTTGGCACACCATGTATTGTAGTGACATTTCTCCCATTTCACTACAGCTATTCTAGAGCCTGGCTGAAATTACTGAACACTTCGACAGAGCACATAAGTTTGAGTTTTAGGCCCATGAACAGGACGGTGATATAAACTGCCCAAGTGATTCCTAGGTGCCACCAAGGTAAGCACATAGGACAAGAGCTATGCTGCATAAAGTGGTGCTCCCTGACCTCAGTACTGGCATCACCTGGAAAGTGGGACAGGCAAATCCTCAGTCCCTAACACAGATCTCTGTCTCCCAGAAACTCTTGGGACACACAAACATTAAATTGTGTGTATGTACACACATACACATACACAGACACACATACACAGACATATGAGAGAGAGATAGAGAGAGAAAGAGAGCAATAGAGACACAGAATGGGAGAGTGACCACAAGTGGACGCTGAAGAAATGAATGCAGCCTTATCATCTAACAGAATAATGTACAATAATTAATAGAAAATGTGATGAGTCCAAGAACATCCAATTACACGATGAGAACTGTTAGAGTATGTGAAGGACCCAGATCTGCAGATCCAAAACTGCAAGATCCCCATAACACAAGGCATAAATAGGATAGGGTGTAAGTGAATGTCCATTATCTATAGTGTAGAGAAACCAGGGGCATAGAAGTCTTATCAGAACACATGTATGGACTAAATGGTATACTATGTGATTGCTGGGCTACACAACAGCTTCCTTGACCAGAATTTTGTTTGTTTGCTTTTAATTTTGTGTAATGGATATTCTACTGAAAACAATCTAAATATTCAATAATATCAATATTAAACTCCCAGTACTTTATATAGTTTACAGGGATATAAAAACATTAAAAACATATGAAATTACAAAATACTCAGAACTGTCAAAGCTATGCCTAAGTAGAAATAGTAAGGTAGGAGATATCACAATTTCTGATATCTATTTATAAGATGGCATCATGGGAGCAAAACAACATTTTACATTAATGAAAGAGACACACAGACCAATGGAATTATTTTTGAGGACGCATAAAGCAAAATAACTACAGCAATGCAGTGGTGAAAGACACCTTCAATAAATGGTGCTGGGAAAAATAAGTAGTAGAATAAGTTGTAACTTTGCTACCCTAAAGAATATTAATTAAAAATTGATCAAATAGCTCAATGCAAGACCTTAAACACTAATACTGTTGGAGTAGGAAAGGGAAATCACTTTACCAGGAATTTTATTGTGATTGCATCACACCTACATACCGCTTTTGGTAGAATGGCCATTTTTACAACATTAATTCAAGTGACCCATGAATAAAATGTCAAGACTTTTTTCACATACATAGAAAGAAAAACAACTCACTTAAATGATCTCTTTCATAAGTTATCTTGGTCATGGTGTCTCTTCACAGCAATAGAAAATAACTGAGGCCAGAAGTTAGGTTGAGCCACCTGTAACATGGACCGAAGAGAGGAAGAAACTAAGTATCTTGTGGACTGAGACTGAAGCAGATGTTTAAAGACTGGAGTCTGTATTTGTCATGTGGGCATAAATTTGCAGAGAAATAACAGAAGACTGCTGGAGAATATCAATCACTAAATTTCGTAAGACATATTGGTAGAGATAAATCCTGTCAGAATTTTCCAGGAGATGTTTTCTGGGAGAGGTCCTCCACGTAGGGAGAGAACAGTATTTCTGTGGGACAAAGCCTGAGTTGTCTCTGGTAATGACTTCCATCCTATCCTGTCAGAGTAGCCACAAATTCCAAGTTTTCTAGGACTTTGATCTGAAATTTGTTGCTGTATTTTAGGAGGCTGAGTAAACCCCACTTAGGGAAGGCACACAGTCCTCCCTCACAGGGCCACTCCCCTCGGCCCTCAGCCCCCTTGGTTTGTGTGCAGCTTCCCCTGAAGTCTCCCTCCCAGTGTCACTCAGAGCACAGTGGTACAGGGCAGAGTCCCACAGCAGCACTGAGGACTTCTGCAGGTGGAAGGAGCTGCTGCTCTCATGGAGAGTGGCATGGAAAACTTGCTGTTCTGTCCTCTCATCTGTGGAGCTCCTCAGCAGTAGCCAAGGGGTTTTGACATAGTGCACTTACCAGGAAAGGAAATGGGCTGAATCAGTAGTCTGATAGGTGCACTTCAGTTTCATAGACAACCCGTCTGTGACAGTAACCAGGCCTTCTGTCTGGGTCACTGAGTCTCCATTGCTCCTCCCTGAAAAAAATAAAAATAAATAAATAAATAAATAAATAAATAAATAAGGATAAATCACTTTTCTATGAGGAAGAAGGTAAAGATGTCCACAGCTGTAAGAGAATGATGTCAGCACCACTTAGGGTAAATGTGACTTACTGAGCATTAACAGGAGCACCAGGACAGAACAGGTGTCAGGAAGCATGTTCATAGACATCAGTAACACTTGCTTCTTGAGTTCACCAAACTCACAGGGCAAGTCTCCCCAGGACCTCACTGAACCTTCTCACTCTCAAAGGAGAAACTCCTTCTGCACAGTGACAGTCTGTCATGTGAAACTCTCGCCTAGATGAGATGTTAACCACATCTGAAGAGGCAGTGCTCTCTGCTGATTTCCTTCAAACTGCACACAGATGTCTGCTCAGCACATTGTGAATAAACATCAAACCTCATGCAAAGGCGGCGGGTCTCAAGTCCACAGTGAATGTCTGCAATCGCCGGTGTTACTGAACCATATGTATTCTATGATATTTATTGTGATGAATATACATAAACTTTATCTATCGCTATACATACACATAATACACACACATTCACATAGCTCCTAAAATTTTTCTTTTTCTCATTTATTAGTTCTTTTTTTTTTTTTTTTTTTATTTTTTTTTTTTTATTTTTTATTCTTTTTTAATTAAAATTTCCACCTGCTCCCCGTTTCCCATTTCCCTCCCCTCCTCCCAAATATTGCCCCCTCCCCCCTCTCCCCTCCCCCTATCCCCACTCCTCTTCTCCTCCCCCCACACCATTCCCCTTCCCTCTCGATACTGAAGAGCAGTCCAAATTCTCTGCCCTGCGGGAAGACGAAGGTCTTCTATCTACGTCCAGGAAGGTGAGCTTCTAAACAGGCTAAGCTCCCACAAAGCCAGTTCATGTATTAGGATTGAAACCTAGTGCCATTGTCCTTGGCTTCTCATCAGTCTTCGTTGACCGCCATGCTCAGAGAGTCCGGAATCAACCCATGCTTATTCAGTCCCAGACCAGCTGGCCTTGGTGGGCTCCTAATAAATCAGTTCCACTGTCACAGTGGGTGGGTGCATCCCTCGTGGTCCTGATTTTTTGCTCTTGTTCTCCCTCCTTCTGCTCCTCATTTGGACCTTAAGAGCTCAGACCGTTGCTCCAAATTGAGACTCTGTCTCTACCTTGATCCATCGCCAGATGAAGGTTCTAAGGTGATATGCAAGATATTCATCAGTATAGGATAGGGTCATTTCAGGTTCCCTCTCCTTAGTTGCCCAAGGTACCAGCTGGGGACATATTCCTGGACACCTGCTTAGGAAATGTTACGAAAAGATTTTGATTATATCCACCTGCCCCCTACACTCCTAACAGATCCATCTACTCTTCCCTACCAACCCAGCCCCCCCACACACACTTTTAAAAGAAAAAACTCAATTTTTGCTTTACAAGCTGTACAGCACATATTCTCTTGGATGTGTGACCTTCAGTGGAGCGTAGTCAATGCAATCAAGGCCTCACCAATAAAGAAACCTGAACCCTTCTCCCAGCAGCTACCAACTGCCCATAGCTCCTTAACTAAGCATGGGAATGCCCACCCTCCCTCTGCTTGCTGGAACTGTGTCTGCCCTGATCCTTGCAAGTCTTATCTGTGCTCTCAACCTCCGTGAGTTCATGTGTGCAGCTGCCCTGCTGTGTCCAGAAAACACTGTGTCCTTGTAGTCACCCCCATCTATGTCTCTGACATTCTTTCCCGCCTCCTTCCTCCTCTGTCCTTGGGGGGAAAGTGTGTAATGTAGATGTCCCATCTGTGGGTGATTGTGCTACAATCTATTCTTCTCTGTAGTGCAGTGTGTTCCGGTTCTCTGTGACAATCACCGTGTGTGAAACCACAGAAAGGGAATGATGAAACTGTATTTCAGTTTTTAAAAACAGAATAAACTATCCTAAATTGTATTGAGTGACTTGAAGCTAACTTTATTATTTTGTGTTTTTAATGTCTACTCTGTAGTTGCCACTGACCAACCAACAACTGGCACATGCTGTACTGGAAGGCCCATGATACAGGGTGTTGATGGGGTTCCAGGAACTGTGACAGATTTGAGAAGAGGCTACAGCTGCTTGGGGAGCAGTGTGCCCTTGCAGCATAGAAGTACATGGCAGAGTCTCCAGGTTGGGTGTCTGTGATGTGCATGGAGAAGTGGTTGGTTTTCTTATCCAATAAAATTATCAGTCTTCCATCCTGCTTTCTTTCCATATTTGAACTACTGTCTATAATGAGCTTAGGATGCTTTCCATGTCCTTGTTTATACCAAGGAATGTAGGATGAGGCAATATCAACATATGTGCAGTTGATGGCAGCGCTGGCTCCCTCCTGGACTCTCAGGGTAGAAGGATGCTGTTCCACCTGCTGGCCATGGCTCATTCCTATGAAGAAAGATGGAAAAATGATTGTCAGGCCATCACTATCCAGGATTCTTTTTCTATGATATAAATGACAAAAAGAGAAGTCCTCCTCTTTGTCTCAGAAATACCGACTGAGTATTCTGTGGCCCTAAAATCTTAACTCATCATCCAGCTGCAGTCACAGAAACATTAATAAAGTAGGAGCACGTGTTTTCATTGTGCTTTCCAATTAAACTAAGACCCTGGGTACAGTTGTGACTAGCAGGATAGCTACAGCTACAAGGGTGTTGATGGAGGAAGGTCATTGGTTAAAAATAAAGTTAAAAAATAACTCATAGGTTAGAACATAGGTGGGTGGAGTAAACAGAACAGAATGCTGGGAGGAAGAGGAAGTGAGCTCGGATGCAGGGCAGCTCCTCTGAGAGACAGATGCCATGCTCCCCTCTCCCTGGCAGACGCGATGAAGCTCCGACCCAGGATGGACGTAGGCTAGAATCTTCCCGGTAAGCGCTCCTTGGGGTGCTACACACATGAATAGAAATGTGTCAAGCAGTGTTTAAAAGAATACAGTTTGTGTGTTGTTATTTTGGGGCATAAGCTAGCTAGGCAGCCATGAGCCGGGCTGTGGGAAGAGGCCCACAGCTCCTACTACAGGGTGTTGCTCTTTCTCAGTAACAATTCTACCTCTTGTCATCAACTCAGTCTCTGGGGAAAAGGCTGTGCTTCTGCTCTAAGCCTGCACAACCAGCATACAAGGAAGTGAGTCCTCTGCCTACCTTCCAGTAGCTGAGGTCTACTACCACCTGCTGGTTGCATCTTTAACCAATGAGGTCTCTGCTTAAGAGTTCTCTGACCTGTGAGGGACGCAGACACATAAAACAGCAATATGTCATATCAAGTGGGTCCTAGTCCTGAGATATCAAGAATGGTATTTGTACACACTAGTGAGTTTTCTGTTTCTTCTATATAAATCTACCATAGATTATATACAATCTTTTATATATAAATTTATATACATGAAGTTTTCATATATAAATATGTATATATGATGTATTTGTGTGTGTGGCATTCCTTATATCTGGAACTGTGTTTACTGATGTATTCCCTTATCATATAATTTCCCAGGTCATTCATCTTTTTTTTTAAAGATTTATTTATTTATTATGTGTACAGCATTCCTCCCCATGTGTGCCCCCATGCCAGAAGGGGGCGCCAGCCAGGTCTCATTAAAGATGGCTGTGAGCCACCATGTGGTTGCTGGGAATTGAACTCAGGACCTCTGGAAGAGCAGTCAGTGCTCTTAACCACTGAGCCATCTCTCCAGCCCCCAGGTCATTCATCTTGCCACTCCTCCTTTTCCTGGTAACAGATACTTAAGCCAATATTTGTCCTTGAGAGCTATGGCACCCAAGAACAGGCATTTTTGGGTCTCTTTGGGCTTTCAGTTGCAAAGTGACAATATTCTTTCCATTGCAGTGAGATCTTGTTGACAATGCAATGCCGATATGATGTTTTTATGCATTCATCATATCTTCCAGAGAGTCGGCCTGGAATCACAAGCACACACAGCTACTCTTAGGAAAGTTCTCAGAAGTCATTTGATCTTCAGGATGGCATCATCCATTTTGCCCACTCCCACAGTATCTAGACTGAATTACTGAGAGAAGAGAAGTGGTGGATTCCCTAGAGAATATGACAAACCTTTCAACAAGCCCATTTTTCCTCTTTCCTGAGGACTCTCCCACCCTCTTCCCCCTACTTCTAGACAATTGACTTTCCTTCATCTCAAATGTGAACACATACAAACACTGTCTCTCTGGGAATCCGGTGTACTCACAGACCTGGAAAGCAGATAGATCGGATCAACCGTCCTTCTTGTTCTCCATTTCAGTTCTTCGGGTACCATCCCCTGTCCTGTAGCAAACTACCTGGCTGTCCTATCACTCTTCCTCCATTCACTGAGGACTCAGCAGAACCTTGCTGCATTTCCTTTCCTCCCTCACCCCTATGCTTTTGTGTTGAAAGCCAGTAGAAGCACTCAGATGGGAATGTGGTTGTCGCACAGTCCTGGGAGGCAGGTAGTCCATCCTTCCTCTCCAGATGGGAATGTGGTTGTTGCACAATCCTGGGAGGCAGGTAGTCCGTCCTTCCTCTCCAGATGGGAATGTGGTTGTCGCACAATCCTGGGAGGCAGGTAGTCCGTCCTTCCTCTCCAGATGGGAATGTGGTTGTCGCACAGTCCTGGGAGGCAGGTAGTCCGTCCTTCCTCTCCAGATGGGAATGTGGTTGTCGCACAGTCCTGGGAGGCAGGTAGTCCGTCCTTCCTCTCCAAATGGGAATGTGGTTGTTGCACAATCCTGGGAGGCAGGTAGTCCGTCCTTACTCTCCATCCTGTCCCACATTTCAGCTCCCCCAGTTTCTCCCCAACCCTGCAGCACAGGCATGTCCTTCCTCTTGGCCTCCATTACCTAGGGACTCTGACAAATCTTGCAGAGGACCCAGCTTCCCTCATTCCTGTGGATCCTTTCAGCATCCCCTCTAGTTAATTCCCTTTCCTTAGTGTCACCCTCCAATAAATAAAAGCACTTTCTACCCCAGTGGCCACACTGGCAGGGACTCAAGTAGGTTATTTATACTATCCTTCCTGTCCTCCACTACAGTCTCTCTGTTCTCATGCTCAGCCTGGTAACAACCTGCTTGCATGTCCCCTTTCTCAATTTTATTCACTGGACACTGGACCCAGGGTCCCTAGCACTTCCTTCCCATCTCTTCATATAAGTCTTACAACCTGCATGCAGAATCCCCTCTTCCCACCACTCCCCAACACTCTGTGGATCCCACCTCTAGGTGTGACGAGGATCCACTTAGCTTGTTACTGAAGCCTCTCCCAGCCTTTTCTCCTAGCCCACATCTGTTCCTTTCTGCCACACATTGGCCATAGAAGCACTCCCTACCATACCATAAAAACAATACTTCGCTAAGATCCAGAGAGTTCATATCCAGAGAAGAAAACACTGACAGAACAAAGACAATACACATGGAAACACAGTTATCTCGACCAGAGACATAAGCACAAAAATACAATCAAGAATAGCCAAGACAATATGTCTCCACCAGAACCCAGTAACCATGCTTCAACAGATCCTGAAAATGCAATACAACTGAACCACGGACAATAGCATCAGAAATAGATAATATGAACTTGATGAAGGATCCTAAAGAGGATATGAAAAATCCTTTAATGAAGTATTTGACAAGATAACAAGCAGTGGAATAACATGAAGAAAAACTTCAAGACATGCAAGCATAAAACTGGAAATGTATAACTTAGGAAGTCAAGCCAAAATCTCAAAGATAAGCTTCAAGAAAGCACAAAACATAGAAGAGGGAATCTCAGGTATTACATCAAAGTAAACGAAAAGGACACCGTGGGGGGAGGTGTCCTTTATGACAGCACGGATAAATTATGGATGCTGATCCCATTCTACAGTGTGCATCCATGAGCAAGCCGTGCTATCCATACCCAGGACACCAATAATCTCTGTAGCTTGGACTGACTGGGAACTCACTATGGAGCCCATGCTACCCACAGACAGAGATGGATCTCTGCTAGATCCAGACAGCATGGAGAAAAACTAAACTGGGGAATGCCGGAGTTAAATAATGCCATAAATCAAATGGAACTAGCAGATGTCTACAGATTATCTCATCCAAACACTAAAGAACATATTTTCTGCTCAGAGTCTCATGGAACATTCGCCAAATTGATAGCATACTAGGACATAGGAAAAGTCTCAACAAGTATTAAAAAATTGAAATAAAATCCTGTCTTATATTTGACCACCATGACTTTAATTGGCTATCAACAACAGCATAAACTATACCAAGTCATGAAAACTGAAAAACTCAGTACAGAATGAAAAGTGGGTCAAAACCAAAATCAACTTAACACTAAAATATTTTATGAATTGAATGAAAATGAAAACACACTCTATCCAAACCTATGGAACACAATGAAGAGAGTTTGAAGGGGTAAGTTCACAGCACTGAGTGGCTGCCTGAAAAAAAATAGTTTTCATATTTGTAACTTAGCAGCACATCTGAAATCTCTAGAAAAAGGTTAATTAATACCCCAAAAGAATAGATGGAAAGAAGTAAACTGAGGGCTTAAATCACTGAACTAGAAACAACAAAAATAATTACAAAAGATCAACAATAAGCAGTTGGTTCTTGAAGTCTGAAGAAAATCATTGAGATTGAAGAATTACAAAGCCTTTTCAAAATCATCTAAGCCAAAGACAGAACATTTGGGATAACTCTAACCAAGAAAGTGAAAGACTTGTATAATAAAAACTGGCAATTAAGGGCAAAATTAAAGAGGAAATGAGAAGATGCAATAATCTCCCATGCTCATTGATCAGTAGGATTAATGTTGTAAAATGGAGATTCTACCAATAGCAATTATTAATAAAAAGAATAAATCAACAATGTTGTATATATTCTTTTTTTTTAATTTTTTTTATTAATTAATTTATTTAATTATTAAAGATTTCTGCCTCTTCCCCGCCACCACCTCCCATTCCCTCCCCCTCCCCCAATCAAGCCTTCCTTCCTCCTCAGCCCAAAGAGCAAGCAGGTTTCTCTCCCCTGTGGGAGGTCCAAGGACCACCCACCTCCATCCAGGTCTATTAAGGTGAGCATCCAAACTACCTGGGCTCCCACAAAGCCATTACGTGCAATAGGATCAAGAACCCATTGCCATTGTTCTTCAGTTCTCAGTAGTCCTCATTGTCCATTATGATTAGCAAGACCGGTTTTGTCCCATGCTTTTTCAGACCCCGGCCAGCTGGCTTTGGTGAGTTCCCGATAGAACATCCCCATTGCCTCAGTGTGTGGGTGCACCCCTAGCAGTCCTGAGTTCCTTGCTCGTGCTCACTCTCCTTCTGCTCCTCCTTTGGATCGTGAGACTTCAGTCCAGTGCTCCAATGTTGGTCTCTGTCTCTGTCTTCTTTCATCGTCTGATGAAGGTTAATATTCAGGGGGATGCTTATATGTTTTTCTTTGGGTTCACCTTCTTATTTAGCTTCTCTAGAATCACGAATTATAGTCTCAATGTCCTTTATTTATGGCTAGAAACCAAATATGAGTGAGTACATCCCATGTTCCTCTTTTTGGGTCTGGCTTACCTCACTCAGGATAGTGTTTTCTATTTCCGTCCATTTGTATGCAAAATTCAAGAAGTCATTGTTTTTTACTGCTGAGTAGTACTCTAATATGTATATATTCCATACTTTCTTCATCCATTCTTCCATTGAAGGACATCTAGGTTGTTTCCAGGTTCTGGCTATTACAAACAATGCTGCTATGAACATAGTTGAGCATATACTTTTGTTGTATGTTTGGGCATCTCTTGGGTATATTCCCAATAGTGGTATTGCTGGGTCGAGAGGTAGGTTGAACCCGACTTTCCTGAGAAACCGCCACACTGCTTTCCAAAGTGGTTGCACAAGTTTGCATTCCCACCAGCAATGGATGAGAGTGCCCCTTTCTCCACAACCTCTCCAGCAGAGGCTATCCTTGGTGTTTTTGATTTTAGCCATTCTGACCGGTGTAAGATGGTATCTTAATGTTGTCTTGATTTGCATTTCCCTGATTGCTAAGGAAGTTGAGCACGATCTTAAGTGTCTTTTGGCCATATGAACTTCTTCTGTTGAAAAGTCTCTGTTCAGCTCAGTGCCCCATTTTATAATTGGATTGATTAACCTTTTACGGTCTAATTTCTTGAGTTCTTTGTATATTTTGGATATCAGACCTTTGTCAGTTGCGGGGTTGGTGAAGATCTTCTCCCAGTCAGTGGGTTGCCTTTCTGTCTTAGTGACAGTGTCCTTTGCTTTACAGAAGCTTCTCAGTCTCAGGAGGTCCCATTTATTCAATGATGTCCTTAGTGTTTGTGCTGCTGGGGTTATACGTAGGAAGTGTTCTCCTGTGCCCATGTGTTGTAGAGTACTTCCCACTTTCTCTTCTATCAGATTCAGTGTGTTTGGACTGATATTGAGGTCTTTAATCCATTTGGACTTGAGTTTTGTGCATGGTGATAGATATGGATCTATTTTCATTCTTGTACAGATTGACTTCCAGTTTTGCCAGCACAATTTGTTGAAGATGCTCTCTTTTTTCCATTGTATACTTTTAGCTCCTTTATCGAAAATCAGGTGTTCATAGGTTTGTGGGCTAAAGTCAGGGTCTTCTATTCTATTCCATTGGCTGACTTCTCTGTTTTTATGCCAGTACCAAGCCGTTTTCAGTACTGTAGCTCTGTAATAGAGTTTGAAGTCAGGGATGGTAATGCCTCCAGACGATCCTTTATTGTATAAGATTGTTTTGGCTATCCTGAGTTTTTTGTTTTTCCATATAAAGTTGATTATTGTCTTCTCCAGATCTGTGAAGAATTTTGACGGGATTTTGATGGGGATTGCGTTGAATCTATAGATTGCTTTTGGTAGAATTGCCATTTTTACTATGTTGATCCTCCCAATCCAAGAGCAAGGGAGGTCCTTCCATTTTCTGGTGTCCCCTTCAATTTCTTTCTTCAAAGACTTAAAGTTCTTGCCAAATAGATCTTTCACTTCCTTGGTCAGAGTTACCCCAAGGTATTTTATGCTATTTGTGGCTATCGTGAAAGGTGATGCTTCTCTGATTTCCCTCTCTGCTTCGTTATCCTTAGTGTATAGGAAGGCAACTGATTTTTTGGAGTTGATTTTGTAACCTGCCACATTACCAAAGGTGTTTATCAGCTGTAGGAGTTCTTTGGTAGAGTTTTTGGGGTCGCTTATGTATACTATCATATCATCTGCAAATAATGAAAGCTTAACTTCTTCCTTTCCAATATGGATCCCCTTGATCCCCTTATGTTGTCTTATTGCTATTGCTAGAACTTCAAGCACTATATTGAAGAGGTATGGAGAGAGTGGACATCCTTGTCGTGTTCCTGATTTTAGTGGGATGGCTTTGAGTTTTTCTCCGTTTAATTTAATGTTGGCTGTCGGCTTGCTGTAAATAGCTTTTATTATATTTAGGTATGACCCTTGTATTCCTAATCTCTCCAAGACCTTTATCATAAAGGAGTGTTGAATTTTGTCGAATGCTTTTTCAGCATCTAAGGAAATGATCATATGGTTTTTTTCTTTCAGTTTATTTATATGGTTGATTACATTGATAGATTTGCGTATGTTGAACCAGCCCTGCATCTCTGGAATGAAGCCTACTTGATCATAATGGATAACTTTTCTAATGTGTTCTTGGATTCGGTTTGCCAGTATTTTATTGAGAATTTTTCGTCGATGTTCATGAGTGAGATAGGCCTGTAATTCTCTTTCTTGGTTGGGTCTTTGTGTGGTTTTGGTATCAGGGTAACTGTAGCTTCATAAAAGGAATTTGGCAATGACTCTTCTGCTTCTATATTGTGAAATACATTAAGAAGTATAGGTATTAGCTCTTCTTGGAAGTTCTGGTAGAATTCTGCATTGAAACCATCTGGTCCTGGGCTTTTTTTGGAAGGGAGATTTTTGATAACTGTTTCTAATTCTTCGCGACTAACAGGTCTATTTAGATCGTTCACCTGGTCTTGGTTTAGGTTTGGTATATGGTACTTATCTAAAAATATGTCCATTTCTTTTGCATTTTCCAGTTTTGTGGCATACAGGCTTTTGTAGTAAGATCTAATGATTGTCTGAATTTCCTCTGTGTCTGTGGTTATGGCCCCGTTTTCATTTCTGATCTTATTTATTTGCGTGTTCTCTCTCTGTCGTTTAATTAGTTTGGATAGGGGTTTGTCAATGTTGTTGATTTTCTCCAAGAACCAACTTTTTGTTTCATTGATTCTTTGGACTGTTTTCTGTGTTTCTATTTTGTTGATTTCCGCCCTCAGTTTGATTATTTCCAGTCTTCTACTCCTCCTGGGCGCGTCTGCTTCTTTTTTTTCTAGAGCTTTCAGGTGTGCTGTTAAGTCCCCAATGTATGCTTTCTCCGTTTTCTTTAAGTGGGCACTTAGTGCTATGAACTTTCCTCTTAGCACTGCTTTCATCGTGTCCCATAGGTTTGAGTATGTTGTCTCTGTGTTTTCATTAAATTCAAGGAAGACTTTAATTTCTTTCTTAATTTCTTCCTTGACCCAGGTGTGGTTCAGTAGTTGACTGTTCAGTTTCCATGAGTTTGTCAGCTTTCTGGGGGTAGCATTGTTGGTGGCTTCTAACTTTAATCCGTGGTGATCTGATAAGACACAGGTGGACACTGATATTTTTTTGTATCTGTGGAGGTTTCCTTTGTTTCCAAGTATGTGGTCAATTTTCGAGAAGGTTCCATGAGCTGCAGAGAAGAAGGTGTATTCTTTCCTATTTGGGTGGAGTGTTCTATAGATGTCTGTTAAGTCTATTTGATTCATTACCTCCAACAATTCTCTTAATTCTCTATTAGTTTTCTGTCTGATTGACCTGTCCATTGGTTAGAGAGGTGTGTTGAAGTCTCCTACTACTAGTGTGTGTGATTTGATGTCTGCCTTGAGTTTTAGCAGTATTTCTTTTACATAAGTGGGTGCTTTTATATTAGGGGCATATATATTCAGGATTGAGACTTCATCCTGCTGAATTGTTCCTGTTATGAGTATAAAGTGTCCCTCTCGATCTCTTCTGATTGATTTTAGTTTGAAGTCAGTTTTGTTAGAAATTAGTATGGCCACACCTGCTTTTTTCTTAGGACCATTTGCTTGAAAAACCTTTTCCCAACCCTTTACTCTGAGTAGATGCCTGTCTTTGTGGTTGAGATGAGTTTCTTGCAAACAGCAGACTCTTGGATCCTGTTTTCGTATCCATTCTCTTAGCCTGTGCCTTTTTATTGGTGAATTGAGACCATTAATATTAAGTGATATTAATGACCAGTGGTTGTTAACTCCGGTTATTCTTACTGCTTTTGGTAGAAGAGTTTGTGTGTCTCCCTTCTTTGAGTTGTGCTGTTGAAGGGTCGCTAGATGCCTGGGTTTTTGTAGGCAGTGTTGGCAACGTTGGATTCCTTGGGTTGTGATTTTCCTTCTATTACTTTCTGTAGGGCTGGATTTGTGGCAACATATTGTTTAAATTTGTTCTTATCCTGGAATGTCTTGTTTTCTCCATTGATAGTGAACGATAGCTTGGCTGGGTATAGTAGTTTGGGTTTGCATCCATGGTCTCTTAGTTTCTGTAGTACCTCTATCCAGGACCTTCTGGCCTTCATGGTTTCCATAGAGAAGTCAGGTGTAAGTCTGATTGGTTTACCTTTATAAGTTACTTGGCCTTTTTCCTTTGCAGCTCTTAATATTCTTTTTTTAATCTGTATATTTTGTGTTTTGATTATTATATGGCGAGGGGACGTTTTTTTTTGATCCAGTCTGTTTGGTGTTCTGTATGCTTCTTGAATATTCAAAGGAATATCTCTCTTTATGTTGGGGAAGTTTTCTTCCATAATTTTGTTAAAAATGTTTTCTGGACCTTTGAGCTCTGCCTCCTCTCCTTCTTCTATCCCTATTATTCTTAGGTTTGGTCTTTTTATTGTGTCCCATATTTTCTGAATGTTTTGTGATGAGAATTTGTTGGTTTTGGTGTTTTCTTTCATCAGTCCGTTTATTTTCTCTATGTTGTCTTCAGAATCTGAGATTCTTTCTTCTATCTCTTGTATTCTATTGATTATGCTTGTTTCTGTAGTCTCTGCTCGTTGACCTATATTTGCCATATCCAGCTGGTCCTCAGTTTGTGTTTTCTTCCTTGCTTCCATTTCAGTTTTCAATTCTTGGACTGTTTCCATTACCTGTTTGATCGTTTTTTCTTGGCTTCCCAGGGTATCATTTACGTATTTACTCATTTCTTCAAACTTTTTGTTATACTTCTCATCCATTTCTATGAGGGCGTTTTTTACATGTTGTTTAAGGGACTCTATTGCTTTCAAAAAGTCTGTTTTTTCCTCTTCTCCTGTGTTAGGGTGTTCAAGTCCTTGTGTTGTAAGATCATTGGGTTCTGGTGTTTTCATGTTGTTTTTCAGATTGTTGGGTGAATTCTTGCCTTGGCGCCTGCCCATCTCCTCTTACCGATGCTATCTATTGGGTTTGATTTAATTGTAGCGGGGCAATCTGTTCTCAGTGCAGGCTTCACTGTTTCTTGCCCGCACTATCCTGCATCCAGTGCCTCCGCCGCCCGGGCCTGCCTGCCGGTGCCTCCGCCGCCCGGTACTGTCTGTGCGCCGGTGCTTCCGCTGCCTAGGCCTGCCTGCCGGTGCCTCTGCCACTCGGGCCTGCCTGCCGGTGCCTCCGCCACCCGGGCCTGCCTGCGCGCCGGTGCTTCTGCCGCCTAGGCCTGCCTGCCGGTGCCTCTGCCACCCGGGCCTGCCTGCGCGCCGGTGCTTCCGCCGCCTAGGCCTGCCTGCCGGTGCCTCCGCCGCCTGGGCCTGACTGCCGGTGCCTCCGCCACCCGGGCCTGCCTGCACGCCGGTGCCTCCGCCGCCTGGACTTGCCTGCGTGCCGGTGCCTCCGCTGCCCGGGCCTGCCTGCGCGCCGGTGCTTCCGCCGCCTAGGCCTGTGTGCCGGTGCCTCCGCCACCCGGGCCTGCCTGCGCGCCAGTGCTTCCGCCGCCTAGGCCTGCCTTGTTGTATATATTCTGAATTTTTTTGTGTTTTCATACAAAGTTGGAGATTTTTATTTCAATTTCTGTGAAGAATTGTATTAGAATTTTGATGGCGATTGTGTTGAATATATACTATACACTGGAGAAAAGACAGCATCTTCAACAAATGGTTCCAGTATAACTGAATGGCTGCATGGATCAAGGACATAAATACAAGATCTGATATCCTAAATCTGACAAAAGAGAAAGTGGAGAAATAGTCTTGAACTCATTGGCACAGAGGAAAACTTTCTGAACAGAACACGGATAGCAGAGGCATTAAGATCAATGATTAATAAATAGGACCTCATAAAGCTGAGGAACTCCTATATGGTAAAGGACATTATCATTTGGGCAAAGCAGTAGCCTATAGAGTGGGGAATCTCTCTATCAATTAGTCATCTGATGGATGATTAATATCTAAAGCATATAAATTAAAAGCTGAACATTAAGAAAACAAATAATTCAATTCAAATTTGGGATAGAGAACTAAGCACAGAATCCTCAAGAAAATGAAACAGAAACGGCTGAGAAGCCTTTAAAGACATGTGCAACATCTTTAGCCACCAGGGAAATGCAAATTAAAAGGACTTTGAGATTTCATCTTATAAGAGCCAGAATGGCCAATATCAATAAAATAGAGCATATGCTGTCAATGATGTAGAGAAAGGGTGACACTTATTTATTGCTAGTGGGAGTAAACCTTCTCTAGCCACTGTAGTTCCCAAGGTGTAGTAGGAGCTGCGGGCTGTGTTCCCAGTGCCCAACTGCCTGCATGGTTAGCTTTACCCGAAATAATTTCATGGAAACTGTATTCTTTTAAACACTGCTTGTTTTAACCTCTTATTGGCTAGCTCTTACATATTGATCTAACGTATTTCTAATATTCTGTGTAGCACCACGAGGTGGCTTACCAGGGAGGATCTTAACCTGCGTCTGCCTCAGAGAGGAGAATCATGGCGACTGCTTGAATCTGCTTCTTTCTCCCAGCATTCTGTTCAGTCTACTCCACCCACCTAAGGGCTGGTCTATCAAATGGGCTAAGGCAGTTTCTTTATTATCCAATGACCTTCCTCCATCACCAAGGAAGCTAGAAACCGATCTACTTCAAGATCTAGCTAAGCCATTCTTGTGTATATATCCCAAATATGAAAATACTTGCTGATTTATGTTCACTGCTGCTCTATTCATCATAACTAGAAACTGGTGACAGCCTAGATGTCCACTAACTGATGAAAGGATAATGGAAATGTGATACATTTAGACAATGGAATGTCATTCAGCTATTAAAAATCATAAAATTCTCAGGTAAATGAATAAAGCTAGAAAATATCATCTCAACTGAGGTAACATAGATCCTAAAATATATGTATGTTTTCTCTCATATGTAAATGTTAGCTTTTAAGCTTTCAATATATGTAGTTATTGTCCAAATAACCACAGAGGTTAGATACCAAGTAAGGGAGTTGGGGAAGGAGAGAGTCCCCGAAGGAATAAAAGATAGAATATGTTGCTGTGGAGAGACAGGGATACTAGGAGAATTAAAATGGGAGGAGATGAGATTAAAGGGTAAAGGAGGGGCTAAGGGGAGGACAACTAACACTAAAGGACGTTTGAGAAACCAACGTGGAAACCTACTACTGTAGAAGATTCCTAAAACACATTTATGTTTAAAAGGGATCTAAATGGAGTTACCAAATAACAGCGTAGACAACTGGATGTCTTATGCCACCATGTAAAACCTCCAGTGCCAGAAATGGGTGATACCTTACTGAGCTTTTGGCCAAAGAGGCTCCATGGAAACCCCCAAGTATATTAGGTTATTTCCAATGCCAGTGATTACTTTCCATAAACTGATAGTAAGGCTCTATTGCTGAACATAACATTCACTTCCATCATTAAATATGGAATAGCTGAGTTAGTGCCCAATTAGAAATTTTGCCTTTATTGATTAGCCCCCATGGTAGTAGAAGCTATTCTGCTTGATACCAAAAGATAATCAGCAATATTACCAAACTACAAACCTGTGACTTACAACAGCAAGGCATTCTAGTTTAATAGAGGCACAAATGTTATGGGAACAACTAGCCACTTTGTGATTCCATGAGATAAAGCTCAGACATACACTGACAAAGTGGCTTAGAACCCCAAACTGATATGTCATGTTCTACTATTATTATTCTTTTTTTTAATATTTATTTATTTATTATGTGTACAGCATTCCTTCCATGTGTGCCCGCAAGCCAGAAGGGGGCGTCAGGTCTCATTATAGATGGCTATGAGCCACCATGTGGTTGCTGGGAATTGAACTCAGGACCTCTGGAAGAGCAGTCAGTGCTCTTAACCACTGAGCCATCTCTCCAGCCCCCTATTATTATTCTGATAAAGGAACATAGCAGTAAAATGTCTCTTAATGGCACCTGGCTATACCCATAGATCAGTCTTGCCCAATCCACATCAGAGAAGCTTCTTCTTCTAGTAGATGGGAAACCCCCAAGTGCACAATGTGTAGAAAGTGACAGACATTGGGGCACTGAGTCCTAAATGGGATGTTTTGATTGAACCCCTCCTCCTAAGGCTCAGGGAGATATGAGGAGAGGAAGCAGAAAACCTGTAAGAGCCAGAGGTGATGGATGACTCCAAGGAAACAGTGACTTCCAGGCATAGAAGGACTTATGTACACATGAACTCATGTAGGCTGTGGCAGCAAACACAAGATTTGCACAGGTTCAATCCAGTAGTCCCAGCACTGAGGAGGGGGAAGTGTTTATATAATTCTTTGAAACTTTCATATATGCATATAACAAATTTTGGAGATATTCACCCACGCCATCCCTCTCAACTTTTTAAAATATATATATATATATATATATATATATATATATATATATATATATTATAATTTACTGGGTTCAATTTGTGCTGCCAGTATAGGGACTGGAGTCGGGCATTCACTGAGACATGGTTGACCAAAGGGGTTCCAATTTTTTTTGACTTTTTCCTGATTTTATTTGAATTCCTTTCAGTTTTTTTATTGAAAAAATTACCGCCTCCTCCCAGCCTTCCATTTTTCTCCCCCTCCCCCTCTCTTCTTCCCCTTCTCCCACTCCTCTCCTCCTCCCTCTCCAGTCCAAAGAGCAGTCAGGGTTCCCTGCCCGGTGGGAAGTCCAAGGTCCTACCCCCTTCATCCAGGTCTAGGAAGGTGAGCATCCAAACTGGCTAGGCTCCCACAAAGCCAGTACATGCAGTAGGATCAAAACCCAGTGCCATTGTCCTTGGCTTCTCATCAGCCCTCATTGTCCACCATGTTCAGAGAGTCCTGTTTTATCCCATGCTTTTTCAGTCACAGTCCTGCTGGCCTTGGAGAGCTCCCAATAGATCAGCCCCACTGTCTCAGTGGGTGGGTGCACCCCTCACGGTCCTGACTTCCTGGCTCATGTTCTCCCTCCTTCTGCTCCTCATTTGGGCCTTGGAAGCTCAGTCCGGTGCTCCAATGTGGGTCTCTGTCTTTATCTTCAGATATCACCATAGAACCAGATGAAGGTTCTATGTGATATGCAAAATATTCGTCAGTATGGCTATAGGATAGGGCCATTTCAGGTTCCCTCTCCTCAGCTGCCAAAGGAACTAACTGGGGACATCTCCCTGGACACCTGGGAGCCCCTATAGGTTCAAGTCTCTTGCCAACCCTAAGATGGTTCCCTTAACTAAAATATATACTTCCCTGCTCCCATATCCACCCTTCCTTTATCCCAACCATCCCATTCCCCCAAGTTCCCCCCATCCTCCCCTTCTCATTTTTCTCTCCCCATCTCCCCTTACCCCCATCTCACCCCACCCCCAAGTTCCATATCTATCACCATGAACAAAACTCAAATCCAAATGGATTAAAGACCTCAATATCAATCTGAACACACTGAACCTGATAGAAGAGAAAGTGGGAAGTACTCTACAACATATGGGCACAAGAGATAACTTCCTATGTATAACCCCAACAGCACAGACATTAAGGGCAATATTGAATAAATGGGACCTCCTGAAACTGAGAAGCTTCTGTAAAGCAAAGGACACAGTCACTAAGACAAAAAGGCAACCTACTGACTGGGAGAAGATCTTCACCAACCCCTCAACAGACAAAGATCTGATCTCCAAATATAAAGAACTCAAGAACCTAGACTTTAAAATGCTAATTAACCAATTAAAAAATGGGGCACTGAACTGAACAGAGAATTCTCAACAGAAGAAGTTCAAATGGCCAAAAGACACTTAAGGTCACGTTCAACCTCCTTAGCAATCAAGGAAATACAAATTAAAACAACTTTGAGATACCATCTTACACCTGTCAGAATGGCTAAAATCAAAAACACCAATGATAGCCTTTGCTGGAGAAATTGGGGAGTAAGGGGAACACTCATCCATTGCTGGTGGGAACGCAAACTTGTGCAATCACTTTGGAAATCAGTGTGGTGGTTTCTCAGGAAATTCGGGATCAACCTACCCCAGGACCCAGCAATACCACTCTTGGGAATATACCCAAGAGATGCCCTATCATATTACAAAAGCATTTGTTCAAATATGTTCATAGCAGGATTATTTGCAATAGCCTGAACCTGGAAACAACCTAGATGCCCTTCAATGGAAGAATGGATGAAGAAAGTGTGGAATATACACATATTAGACTACTACTCAGCGGTAAAAAACAATGACATCTTGAATTTTGCATGCAAATGGATGGAAATAGAAAACACTATCCTGAGTGAGGTAACCCAGACCCAAAAAGAGGAACATGGGATGTAGTCACTCATAATTGGTTTCTAGCCAAAAATAAAGAACATTGAGCCTATAATTTGTGATCCTAGAAAAGCTAAATAAGAAGGTGAACCCAAAGAAAAACATATAGTTATCCTCCTGGATATTGGAAATAGACAGGATTGCCAGGCAAAAATTGGGAACTAGGGGTTCCAATTTTTAAACTGACTCTCTATCCCCAGAAGAGATCAACTGTCAACAACTCCTCAGAAGCCCCGCCCTCAGACTGGGCGTCCACTGGGGGGCGCAGCTGTCTACTCAAGGTCCAAGGGCAGCGCATGCGCGGGTGGGCGAGGCTGTTGCAGGGGGAGTCAAGGAGGCCCCTGTTAAGCTTCTGGGCTCCTTCAACACCGCGGAGCCTGCACCTCTCCCCAGCCAAAGAGCTGCCGCCTATCGTCGGTCACCGCCTAGGCGCGGAGCTGCTCGGACTTGGCCGCGGGTGAGCCCGGGGAGCCGACCGGTGAGGGCTCAACTTAGTTGAGGGAAGTCTGGGCCTGACGAGCGGTCGCGGGCATCGGACTCTCGGCCTCGGTTGCCCGCAGCCACGCGCGAGATGCAGGACCCGGGTCAGGCGAGAGCAACCCGAGTGGTGGACCTTCTCCCTAACATCCACGGACCCGCCTTCTCCTGCTACCAGCTTCAGTGGCTCCTGCTTGGACTTTCCTCTGATGCACAGGTGCTCGGCGGGGACAGAGCTCCCTGGTACAGTGGATCAGTCAGGTAAGCACTGCGTGCCCTGGCAGTCTTAGGGCATTTTCCCACGCTTTCTCTGGGGGAGGGGGTGTTACCAGTGCTCAGAAAACTGCATTCAGATCCTCAGCTGGGGCCCTAGTGCATACCCAGCTAGTCACTGCTTTTGGTAACTAGAACTCGCGGGATGCATGAAACGATGCAGAAAACCCTGTTTTCTTCTAGTTGAGAAAATGTCTACCCCCATTCCCACCCCATCTTACCTCTGAAAGATTGGGTCACATTAAGTTTCTAGACTCTACTGCGAATTCAGGAATTCACAATGAAAATTGGATTTTAGTATTCGGTCTTTGCTTTTCTACTCTATAATTAAGCTATTTTGAGAGTTCATTGTCAAAGTGATGTATCTTTTTATGCTTACTACCGTCACTCCCTTATCATCCCCATTTATTTCCAGAAGTTGCTCATTCATGTTTTTAAACCATTCCATTTTCCGGGTCTGGAGAAGTGCTCCAGCATTTGTAAGGTCATTGTCTGTAGAGGCGTTCCCTTGAGCTGGGATGACTCTGAGATAAATCGGTGTCATTTTGTATACCTTCATTTCTTGGGGATTTACAGACTGCATTAAGCACGTGTCTTCTTAAGTTTTGGGTGCATTCATTCCCCTGCATTTGGTTGACTGGAGTTATACTGTGATGATGATTCTGTTTTAATTCCCGAAGTGGAACTAGCTTAATTATCCTATCATTCATATTGGAACACAATGGTCATGTCATTTCATGTTAATTTCAGTTGCATCTCTTTGGCATCTGTTAAAGTTTTCTTTGAAAAATACTGCAAATGATATTTTGATTTTTTTCTTTTCTTTTTTTTATTTTTTCATTCAAAAATTTCCACTTCCTCCCCTCCTCCCATTCCCCTCCCACTCCCCCACTCACCCTCCTCTTTCCCCCTGCAGTCCTAAGAGAGGGCAGGGTACCCTGCCCTGTGGGAGGTCCAAGGCCCTCCCCCCTCCATCCAGGCTTAGGAAGATGTGTATCCAAATAGACTAGGGTCCTAAAAAGCCAGTACATACAGTAGAAACAAGTCCCAGTGTCATTATCAATGGCTTCTCAGTCCGCCCCCGTTGTGAGCCACATTGAGAGAGTCCGGTTTTTTCATATGCTCGTTCAGTCCCAGTCCAGCTGGATTTGGTGAGCTCCCATTAGATCAGGCACACTGTCTCAGTGGGTAGACCAACCCCTCGTGGTCTTGACTTCCTTGCTTATCTTCTCCCTCTTTCTGCTCTTCAACTGGACCTTTGGAGCTCAGTCCAGTGCTCTGAATTGGGTATCTGTCTCTATCTCCATCCATTATCTGAAAAAGGTTCTATGGTGATATTTGAGATATTCATCAGTGTGACTATGGGACAAGGCCAGTTCAGGCACCCTCTCCTGTGCTGCCCAAGAAATGAGCTGGGGCATCCCCATGGACACCTGGGATCCCCTCTAGAGCCAAGTCTCTTGCCAACACTAAAATGGCTCCCTTAATGAAGATATCTTCTATGCTCCTATATCCGCCCTTCCTCCATCTCCACCCTCCCACTCCCCCAAGCTCTCCCCAATCCTTCCCTTATCCCTTCTCTCTCCCCCTCTCCCCTTTTCCCCACTCCACCCTCACTCCCACCCCAGGCTCCCAACTTTTGCCGGGAAATCTGTCTGCTTCCAATTTCCAGGAGGATCTATATATGTTTTTCTTTGGGTTCACCTTATTATTTGGCTTCTCTAGGCTTGTGAACTATAGGCTAAATGTCCTTTGTTCATGGCTAGAGTCCACTAATGAGTGAGTACATACCATATTCATATTTTTGTGTCTAGGTTATTTCACTCAGTAAAGTGTTTTCTGTTTCCATCCATTTGCATGCAAAATTCAAGATGTCATTGTTTTTTTTTTTTTTTTACCACTGAGTAGTACTCTAATGCATATATATTCCATACTTTCTTTATCCATTCTTCCATTGAGGGACATCTAGGTTGTTTCCAGGTTCTGGCTATTACAAATAAAGCTGCTATGAACATAGTTGAACAAATGCTTTTGAAGTATGATTGGGCATCTCTTGGGTATATTCCCAAAGAGTGGTATTGCTGGATCTTGAGGTAAGTTGATCGAAATTTCCTGAGCAACTGCCAGACTGATTTCCAAAGTGGTTGCACAAGTTTGCATTCCCATCAGCAATGGATAAGTATACCCCTTACTCCACATTCTCTCCAGCATAGGCTGTCATTGGTGTTTTTGATTTTAGCCATGCTGACAGGTGTAAGACGGTATCTCAAAGTTGTTTTGACTTGCATTTCCCTGATCGCTAAGGAGTTTGAACATGACCTTAAGTGTCTTTTGGCCATTTGAACTTCGTCTGCTGAGAATTCTCTGTTCAGTTCAGTACCCCATTTTTTAATTGGATTAATTAGAGTTTTGATGTCCAGTTTCTTGAGTTCTTTATGTATTTTGGAGATCAGACCTTTGTCAGATGTGGGGTTGGTGAAGATCTTCTCCCATTCAGAAGGATGCCTTTTTGTCTCCAATGACAGTGGTTTTTTTTTTTTTTTTTTGCATTAAAGAAGCTTCTCAGTGTCAGGAGTTCCCATTTAGTCAATGTTGCTCTTGTTGTCTGTGCTAGTGGGGTTATATGGAGGAATTGGTCTCCTGTGCCCATGTGTTGCAGTCTACTTCCCAGTTTCTCTTCTATCAGGTTCAGTGTGGTCAGATTCATATTGAGGTCTTTAATCCGTTTGGACTTGAGTTTTGCACATGGTGATAGATATGAATCTATTTTCATTCTTCTACAGGTTGACATCCAGTTATGCCAGCACCATTTGTTGAAGATGCTTTCTTCATTTCTTCCATTGTATAATTTTAGTTCCTTTGTCGAAAATCAGGTGTTCATAGGTTTGTGGGTTAATATCTGGGTCTTCGATTCAATTCCATTGTCTGCATCTCTGTTTTTATGCCAATACCAAGCTGTTTTCACTACTTTAGCTCTGTAATAGAGTTTGAAGTCAGCGATGGTAATGCCTCCAGAAATACCTTTATTGTACAGGAATGGTTTGGCTATCCTGGGTTTTTTGTTCTTCCATATAAAGTTGATTATTGTTCTCTCAAGGTCTGTGAAGAATTTTGTTGGGATTTTGATGGGGATTGAGTTGAATTTATAGATTGCCTTTGGTAGAACTGCTGTTTTTACTATGTTGATCCTACCCATTCAAGAGCATGGGAGATCCTTCCATTTTCTGGTATGCTCTTGAATTTCTTTCTTCAAAGCCTTAAAGTTCTTGTCAAATACATCTTTCACTTCCTTGGTTAGTGTAACCCCAGTATACTTTATGCTATTTGTGGCTATAGTGAAAGGTGAAGTTTCTCTGATTTCCCTCTCTGCTTCTCTATCCTTTGTGTATAGGAAGGCTATTGATTTTTTTTTTTTGAGTTGATCTTGTATCCTGACACATCACTGAAGGTATTTTTCAGATGTAGAAGTTCTTTGGTAGAGTTTTTGGGGTCACTGATGTATACTATCTTATCATCTGCAAGTAACAAAAGTTTGACTTCTTTTCCAAATCGAATCCCCTTAATCCCCTTATTGCTATTGCTAGAACTTCAAACACTATATTGCAGAGATATGGTGAGAGTGGACAGCCTTGTCTTGTTCCTGATTTTAGTGGAATGGCTTTGAGTTTCTCTCCATTTAATTTGATATTAGCTGTTGGCTTGCTTTATATTGCTTTTATTATATTTAGATGTGATCCTTGTATCCCTAACCTCTCCAAGATCTTTATTGTAAAGGGGTGTTGAATTTTGTCAAATGCTTTTTCAGCTTCTAATGAAATAATCATTTAGTTTTTTTTCCCTTCAGTTTATTTATATGATGGATTACATTGATAGATTTTTGTATGTTGAACCAGCCCTGCATCTCTGGGATGAAGCCTACTTGATCATAATGGATAATTTTTGATGTGTTTTTGGATTCAGTTTGCCAGTATTTTATTGAGAATTTTCGCATCAGTGTTTCTGAGAGAGATTGGTCTGTAATTCTCTTTCTTGGTTGAGTCTTTGTGTGGTTTTGGTATCAGGGTAACTGTAGCTGCATGAAACCTCTTTTATTTCTATAATGTGAGACACCATAAGGAGCATGGGTATCAACTCTTCTTGGAAGTTCTGGTAAAATTCTCTATTGTAACCATCTGGTCCTGGGCTTTTTTTGGTAGGGAGGTTTTTGATGGCAGCTTCTATTTCCTCATGACTTATAGGTCTATTTAAATTGTTCACCTGGTCTTGATTTAATTGTGGTATATGGTATTTATCTAAAAACAAGTCCATTTCTTTTACATTTTCCAACTTTGTAGCATATAAGCCTTTGTAGTAAGACCTAATCATCTCTGAATTTCCTCAGTGTCTGTTGTTATGTCCCCCTTTTCATTTCTGATCTTGTTAATTTGCATGTTCTCTCTACCTTTTGATTAGTTTGATTAGGAACTTGTCAATCTTGTTGATTTTCTCAAAGAACCAGCTCTTTGTTTCATTGATTCTTTGGATTATTGTATGTGTTTCTATTTTGTTGATTTCAGCTCTCAGTTTGATTATTTCCAGTCTTCTACTCCTCCTGGGTGAGTCTGCTTCTTTTTTTTCTAGAGATTTCAGCTGTCCTGTTAAGTCTCTAATGTGGGCTTTCTCTGTTTTCTTTATGTGGGCACTTAGTGCTATGAATTTTCCCCTTAGCACTGCTTTCATAGTGTCCCATAGGTTTGGGTATGTTGTGACTTTTTTGTTGTTGTTGAATTCAAGGAAGACTTTAATTTCTTTCTTTATTTCTTCCCTGACCCAGGGGTGGTTCAGTAGTTGCCTGTTCAGTTTCCATGAGTTTGTAGGCTTTCTGGGGGTAGAATTGTTGTTAAATTCTAACTTTATTCCATGTTGATCTGATAAGACACAGGTGGTTACTATTTTTTTTTTTTTGTATCTGTGGAGGTTTGTTTTGTTATCAAGTACGTGATCAATTTTCGAGAAGGTTCCATGAGATGCTGAGAAGAAGGTATATTCTTTCCTATTTGGGTGAAATGTTCTATCGATGTCTGTTAAGTCCACTTGATTCATTACCTCTGTTAGTTTTCTTATGTCTCTGTTAGGTTTCTGTCTAGTTGACCTGTCCATTGATAAGAGAGGAGTGTTGAAGTCTCCTACCATTAGTGTGTGAGATTTGATGTGTGCTTTGAGTTCTAGTAATGTTTCTTTTATATATGTAGGTACTTTTATATTAGGGGCATAGATATTCAGGATTGGGACTTCATCCTGATGAATTGTTCCTGTTATGAGTAAAAAGTGTCCCACTTCATTTCTTCTGATTGATTTTAGTTTGAAGTCAACTTTGTTAGAAATTAGTATGGCCACACTTGCTTGTTTCTTAGGTCCATTTGATTGAAAAACCTTTTCCCAACCCTTTACTCTGAGTAAATGTCTGTCTTTTTGGTGCAGGTGTTTCTTTTTTTTCTTTTTTTTTCTTTTTATTGTTTATTTATTTATTAAAGATTTCTGCCTTCTCCCCGCCACCACCTCCCATTTCCCTCCCCCTCCCCCATCAAGTCCCCCTCCCTCATCATCCCTAAGAGTAATCCGGGTTCCCTGCCCCGTGGGAAGTCCAAGGACCACCCACCTCCATCCAGGTCTAGTAAGGTGAGCATCCAAACTGCCTAGGCTCCCACAAAGCCAGTACGTGCAGTAGGATCAAAAACCCATTGCCATTGTTCTTGAGTTCTCAGTAGTCCTCATTGTCCATTATGTTCAGCAAGTCCGGTTTTATCCCATGCTTTTTCAGACCCAGGCCAGCTGGCCTTGGTGAGTTCGTGATAGAACATCCCCATTGTCTCAGTGTGTGGGTGCACCCCTCGCGGTCCTAAGTTCCTTGCTCGTGCTCTGTCTCCTGCTCATGATTTGGACCTTGAGATTTCAGTCCGGTGCTCCAATGTGGGTCTTTGTCTCTGTCTCCTTTCATCGCCTAAATGTTTTTCTTTGGGTTCACCTTCTTAATTAGCTTCTCTAGGACCACGCATAATAGGCTCAACGTCCCCTATTCATGGCTAGAAACCAAATATGAGTGAGTACATCCCATGTTCCTCTTTTTGGGTCTGGCTCACCTCGCTCAGGATAGTGTTTTCTATTTCTGTCCATTTGCCTGCAAAATTCAGGAAGTCATTGCTTTTTACTGCTGAGTAGTACTCTAATATGTATATATTCCATACTTTCTTCATCCATTCTTCCATTGAAGGGCATCTAGGTTGTTTTTCCAGGTTCTGGCTATTACAAACAATGCTGCTATGAACATAGTTGAGCATATACTTTTGTCGTATGATAGGGCATTTCTTGGATATATTCCCAAGAGTGGTATTGCTGGGTCCAGGGGTAGGTGGATCCCGAAATTCCTGAGAAACCGCCACACTGTTTTCCAAAGTGGTTGCACAAGTTTGCATTCCCACCAGCAATGGATGAGTATACCCCTTTCTCCACAACCTCTCCAGCAATGGCTATCATTGGTGTTTTTTATTTTAGCCATTCTGACAGGTGTAAGATGGTATCTTAAAGTTGTCTTGATTTGCATTTCCCTGATCGCTAGGGAAGTTGAGCATGACCTTAAATGTCTTTTGGCCGTTCGCACTTCTTCTGTTGAGAATTCTCTGTTCAGTTCAGTGCCCCATTTTTTAATTGGGTTGATTAGCCCTTTACGGTCTACTTTCTTGAGTTCTCTATATATTTTGGAGATCAGACCTTTGTCTGTTGCGGGGTTGGTGAAGATCTTCTCCCAGTCAGTGGGTTGCCTTTTTGTCTTAGTGACAGTGTCCTTTGCTTTACAGAAGCTTCTCAGTCTCAGGAGGTCCCATTTATTCAATGATGCCCTTAATGTCTGTGCTGCTGGGGTTGTATGTAGGAAGTGTTCTCCTGTGCCCATGTGTTGTAGAGTACTTCCCACTTTCTCTTCTGTCAGGTTCAGTGTGTTCGGACTGATATTGAGGTCTTTAATCCATTTGGATTTGAGTTTTGAGTATGGTGATAGATATGGATCTATTTTTATTCTTCTACAGGCTGACATCCAGTTTTGCCAGCACCATTTGTTAAAGATGCTTTCTTCCTTCCATTGAATACTTTTATCTCCTTTATCAAAAATCAGGTGTTCATAGGTTTGTGGGTTAAAGCTAGTGTCTTCTATTCGATTCCATTGGTCGACTTCTCTGTTTCTATGCCAATACCAAGCTGTTTTCAATACTGTAGCTCTGTAATAGAGTTTGAAGTCAGGGATGGTAATGCCCCCAGACAATCCTTTATTGTATAAGATTGTTTTGGCTATCCTGGGTTTTTTGTTTTTCCATATAAAGTTGATTATTGTCTTTTCCAGATCTGTGAAGAATTTTGATGGGATTTTGATGGGGATTGCGTTGAATCTATAGACTGCTTTTGGTAGAATTGCCATTTTTACTATGTTGATCCTCCCAATCCAAGAGCAAGGGAGGTCCTTCCATTTTCTGGTGTCCTCTTCAATTTCTTTCTTCAAAGACTTAAAGTTCTTGCCAAATAGATCTTTCACTTCCTTGGTCAGAGTTACCCCAAGGTATTTTATGCTATTTGTGGCTATCGTGAAAGGTGATGCTTCTCTGATTTCCCTCTCTGCTTCCTTATCCTTAGTGTATAGGAAGGCAACTGATTTTTTGGAGTTGATTTTGTAACCTGCCACATTACCAAAGGTGTTTATCAGCTGTAGGAGTTCTTTGGTAGAGTTTTTGGGGTCGCTTATGTATACTATCATATCATCTGCAAATAATGAAAGCTTAACTTCTTCCTTTCCAATATGGATCCCCTTGATCCCCTTATGTTGTCTTATTGCTATTGCTAGAACTTCAAGCACTATATTGAAGAGGTATGGAGAGAGTGGACATCCTTGTCGTGTTCCTGATTTTAGTGGGATGGCTTTGAGTTTTTCTCCGTTTAATTTAATGTTGGCTGTCGGCTTGCTGTAAATAGCTTTTATTATATTTAGGTATGATCCTTTTATCCCTAATCTCTCCAAGACCTTCATCATAAAGGGGTGTTGAATTTTGTCGAATGCTTTTTCAGCATCTAATGAAATGATCATATGGTTTTTTTCTTTCAGTTTATTTATATGGTGGATTACATTGATAGATTTGCGTATGTTGAACCAGCCCTGCATCTCTGGGATGAAGCCTACTTGATCATAATGGATAATTTTTCTGATGTGTTCTTGGATTCGGTTTGCCAGTATTTTATTGAGGATTTTTGCATCGATGTTCATGAGTGAGATAGGCCTGTCATTCTCTTTCTTGGTTGGGTCTTTGTGTGGTTTTGGTATCAGGGTAACTGTAGCTTCATAAAAGGAATTTGGCAATGACTCTTCTGTTTCTATATTGTGAAATACATTAAGAAGTATAGGTATTAGCTCTTCTTGGAAGGTCTGGTAGAATTCTGCATTGAAACCATCTGGTCCTGGGCTTTTTTTGGAAGGGAGATTTTTGATAACCATTTCTAATTCTTTGCAACTAACCGGTCTATTTAGCTCGTTCACCTGTTCTTGGTTTCGCTTTGGTATATGGTCCTTATCTAAAAATATGTCCATTTCTTTTGCATTTTCCAGTTTTGTGGCATACAGGCTTTTGTAGTAAGATCTAATGATTGTCTGAATTTCCTCTGTGTCTGTGGTTATGTCCCCCTCTTCATTTCTGATCTTATTTATTTGCGTGTTCTCTCTCTGTCATTTAATTAGTTTGGAAAGAGGTTTGTCGATTTTGTTGATTTTTCTCTAAGAACCAACTTTTTGTTTCATTGATTCTTTGGACTGTTTTCTGTGTTTCTATTTTGTTGATTTCCGCCCTCAGTTCGATTATTTCCAGTCTTGTACTACTCCTGGGTGCTTCTGCTTCTTTTTTTTTTAGAGTTTTCAGGTGTGCTGTCAAGTCCCCAATGTACGCTTTCTCCGTTTTCTTTAAGTGGGCACTTAGTGCTATGAACTTTCCTCTGAGCACAGCTTTCATCGTGTCCCATAGGTTTGAGTATGTTGTCTCTTTATTTTCATTAAATTCAAGGAAGACTTTAATTTCTTTCTTAATTTCTTCCTTGACCCAGGTGTGGTTCAGTAGTTGACTGTTCAGTTTCCATGAGTTTGTAGGCTTTTTGGGGGTAGCATTGTTGTTGCCCTCTAACTTTAATCCGTGGTGATCTGATAAGACACAGGAGGACACTGATATTTTTTTGTATCTGTGGAGGTTTCCTTTGTTACCCAGTATGTGGTCAATTTTCGAGAAGGTTCCATGAGCTGCAGAGAAGAAGGTATATTCTTTCCTATTTGGGTGGAGTATTCTATAGATGTCGGTTAAGTCCATTTGCTTCATTACGTCCAACAATTCTCTTAAGTCTCTATTAGGTTTCTGTCTGATTGACCTGTCCATTGGTTAGAGAGGTGTGTTGAAGTCTCCTACTACTAGTGTGTGTGGTTTGATGTCTGCCTTGAGTTTTAGTAATATTTCTTTTACATAAGTGGGTGCTTTTATATTAGGGGTGTAGATATTCAGGATTGAGACTTCATCCTGATGAATTGTTCCTGTTATGAGTATAAAGTGTCCATCTCGATCTCTTCTGATTGATTTTAGTTTGAAGTCCGTTTTGTTAGAAATTAGTATGGCCACACCTGCTTTTTTCTTAGGACCATTTGCTTGAAAAACCTTTTCCCATCCCTTTAGTCTGAGTAGATGCCTGTCTTTGTGGTTGAGATGTGTTTCTTGCAAACAGCAGAATGTTGGATCCTGTTTTCGTATCCAATCTTTTAGTCTGTGTCTTTTTATAGGTGAATTGAGACCATTAATATTAAGTGATATTAATGACCAGTGGTTTTTTACTCTGGTTATTCCTATTGTTTTTGGTAGTAGAGTTTGTGTGTCTCCCTTCTTTGAGTCGTGCTGGTGAAGGGTCACTAGATGCCTAAGTTATTGTAGGCAGTGTTGGCTATGTTGGATTCCTTGTGTTGTGATTTTCCTTCTATTACTTTCTGTAGGGCTGGATTTGTGGCTACGTATTGTTTAAATTTGTTCTTATCCTGGAATGTCTTGTTTTCTCCATTGATAGTGAACGATAGCTTGGCTGGGTATAGTAGTTTGGGTTTGCATCCATGGTCTCTTAGTTTCTGCAGTACCTCTATCCAGGACCTTCTGGCTTTCATGGTTTCCATAGAGAAGTCAGGTGTAAGTCTGATCGGTTTACCTTTATAAGTAACTTGCCCTTTTTCCTTTGCAGCTCTTAATATTCTTTCTTTAATCTGTATATTTTGTGTTTTGATTATAATATGGGGAGGGGATGTTTTTCTTTGATCCAGTCTGTTTGGTGTTCTGTATGCTTCTTGAATATTCAAAGGAATATCTTTCTTTATGTTGGGAAAGTTTTCTTCTATAATTTTGTGAAAAATATTTTCTGGACCTTTGAGTTGTGACTCTTCTCCTTCTTGTATCCCTATTATTCTTAGGTTTGGTCTCTTTATTGTGTCCCATATTTCCTGAATGTTTTGCGACGAAACCTTGTTGGTTTTGCTGTTTTCTTTGATCAGTGCGTTTATTTTCTCTATGTTGTCTTCAGAATCTGAGATTCTTTCTTCCATCCTTTGTAGTCTGTTGATTATGCTTGTTTCTGTAGCCTCTGCTCGTTGACCTAGATTTTCTATATCCAACTGGTCCTCATTTTGTGTTTTCTTCCTTGCTTCAATTTCCGTTTTCAATTCTTGAACTGTTTCCATTACCTGTTTGATCGTTTTTCTCTTGGTTTCCCAGGGCATCATTTACGTATTTACTCATTTCATCAAACTTTTTGTTATACTTCTCATCCATTTCTATAAGGGTGTTTTTTACATGTTGTTTCAGGGACTCTATTGCTTTCATAAAGTCAATTTTTTTCCACTTCTTCTTTGTTAGGGTGTTCAAGTCCTTGTGTTGTAAGATCATTGGGTTCTGGTGTTTCCATGTTGTTTTTCATATTGTTGGGTGAATTCTTGCCTTGGCGCCTGCCCATCTCCTCCTAACAATGCTATCTAATGGGTCTTTTAAGTCAAGAACAGGTTTCCCTGCTGACCAAGGGCCCCGCTTACAAAGTGCCCTGGCTCCGTTTCCTGGCTCCAGCCGTGGGCCAAGATCGCTCTCACCACTCAGAAGGATCTTCAGGACCAGGACCAGGCTCCCCGTTTGCCCAGGACCTCATCCACAAAAGGCCTACCCCTTTGTAGGCCAGCCACCAAGACAGAGAAACTCCCACTGTCCTCTGCCCTGAGCTCCCGACCCAGTGCCCAAACAGGCTATACTGGGTGATCTCGCAGCCCCTCAGAAGGGAGGGGGAGTGGAAGAGGGCCCTGGGCACAAGCTGGGATGTGCCAGAAATAGAGAGGTCACAGCAGAGGAGGAGCAGCCCCTGCAGAGGGTATCAGCCTTTGCAGGCCTACCAGGGGGGTGAAGGGGGTCTGAGAATGCTCCCGCTCCATTTCCTGTGTCCGGGCGCAGGCCCAGAACACTCTCCCCACTCAGGAGGGTCTTCAGGGACAGGACGCGGCTCCTCGTTCGCCCTTGGACCTCGCCAATAAAAGGCCTCCCTCTCTACAGGCCAGGCCCCCCAAAAACCTACTTGATTTAACTGAGCGGGCCAGTGGTCTGCCGCTTCTGTCCGCGCGGGCTGAGGATCCGCTGCTGCCGTCCGCCGCGGGCCGGGGCTCCGCCACTGCTGCAGTCCGCCCCGGGCCCGGGCTCCTTCAACACCGCGGAGCCTCGACCTCTCCCCAGCCGCCTTAAAGAGCTGCCGCCTATCGTCGGTCACCGCCTAAGCGTGAAGCTGCTCGGACTTGGCTGCCGGTGAGCCTGGGGAGCCGACCGGTGAGGGCTCAACTTAGTTGAGGGAAGTCTGGGCCTGAGGAGCGGTCGCGCGCAATGGCCTCTCTGCCTCGGTTGCCTGCGGCCACGCGCGAGATACAGGACCCGGGTCAGGCGAGAGTGGTGGACCTTCTCCCTAGCATCCGTGGCCAGGGGTGGGTGGCGCGGGCACTGATCCCAGCCTCCATGTATCCGCCTTCTCCTGCGACCAGCTGCAGTGGCTCCTGCTGGGACTTTCCTCTGAAGGACAGGTGCTCGGCGTGGACATCGCAGGAAAGAGCTCCCTGGTACAGTGCATCAGTCAGGTAAGCACTGCGTGCCCTGGCAGTCTTAGGGCATTTTCCCACGCTTTCTCTGGGGGAGGGGGTGTTACCAGTTCTCAGAAAACTGCATTCAGATCCTCAGCTGGGGCCCTAGTGCATACCCAGCTAGTCACTGCTTTTGGTAACTAGAACTCGCGAGATGTATGAAACGATGCAGAAAACCCTGTTTTCTTCTAGTTGAGAAACTGTCTACCCCCATTCCCACCCCATCTTACCTCTGAAAGATTGGGTCACATTAAGTTTCTAGACTCTACTGCGAATTCAGGAATTCACAATGAAAATTGGATTTTAGTATTCGGTCTTTGCTTTTCTACTCTATAATTAAGCTATTTTGAGAGTTCATTGTCAAAGTGATGTATCTTTTTATGCTTACTACCGTCACTCCCTTATCATCCCCATTTATCTCCAGAAGTTGCTCATTCATGTTTTTAAACCATTCCATTTTCCGGGTCTGGAGAAGTGCTCCAGCATTTGTAAGGTCATTGTCTGTAGAGGCGTTCCCTTGAGCTGGGATGACTCTGAGATAAATCGGTGTCATTTTGTATACCTTCATTTCTTGGGGATTTACAGACTGCATTAAGCACGTGTCTTCTTAAGTTTTGGGTGCATTCATTCCCCTGCATTTGGTTGACTGGAGTTATACTGTGATGATGATTCTGTTTTAATTCCCGAAGTGGAACTAGCTTAATTATCCTATCATTCATATTGGAACACAATGGTCATGTCATTTCATGTTAATTTCAGTTGCATCTCTTTGGCATCTGTTAAAGTTTTCTTTGAAAAATACTGCAAATGATATTTTGATTTTTTTCTTTTCTTTTTTTTATTTTTTCATTCAAAAATTTCCACTTCCTCCCCTCCTCCCATTCCCCTCCCACTCCCCCACTCACCCTCCTCTTTCCCCCTGCAGTCCTAAGAGAGGGCAGGGTACCCTGCCCTGTGGGAGGTCCAAGGCCCTCCCCCCTCCATCCAGGCTTAGGAAGATGTGTATCCAAATAGACTAGGGTCCTAAAAAGCCAGTACATACAGTAGAAACAAGTCCCAGTGTCATTATCAATGGCTTCTCAGTCCGCCCCCGTTGTGAGCCACATTGAGAGAGTCCGGTTTTTTCATATGCTCGTTCAGTCCCAGTCCAGCTGGATTTGGTGAGCTCCCATTAGATCAGGCACACTGTCTCAGTGGGTAGACCAACCCCTCGTGGTCTTGACTTCCTTGCTTATCTTCTCCCTCTTTCTGCTCTTCAACTGGACCTTTGGAGCTCAGTCCAGTGCTCTGAATTGGGTATCTGTCTCTATCTCCATCCATTATCTGAAAAAGGTTCTATGGTGATATTTGAGATATTCATCAGTGTGACTATGGGACAAGGCCAGTTCAGGCACCCTCTCCTGTGCTGCCCAAGAAATGAGCTGGGGCATCCCCATGGACACCTGGGATCCCCTCTAGAGCCAAGTCTCTTGCCAACACTAAAATGGCTCCCTTAATGAAGATATCTTCTATGCTCCTATATCCGCCCTTCCTCCATCTCCACCCTCCCACTCCCCCAAGCTCTCCCCAATCCTTCCCTTATCCCTTCTCTCTCCCCCTCTCCCCTTTTCCCCACTCCACCCTCACTCCCACCCCAGGCTCCCAACTTTTGCCGGGAAATCTGTCTGCTTCCAATTTCCAGGAGGATCTATATATGTTTTTCTTTGGGTTCACCTTATTATTTGGCTTCTCTAGGCTTGTGAACTATAGGCTAAATGTCCTTTGTTCATGGCTAGAGTCCACTAATGAGTGAGTACATACCATATTCATATTTTTGTGTCTAGGTTATTTCACTCAGTAAAGTGTTTTCTGTTTCCATCCATTTGCATGCAAAATTCAAGATGTCATTGTTTTTTTTTTTTTTTTACCACTGAGTAGTACTCTAATGCATATATATTCCATACTTTCTTTATCCATTCTTCCATTGAGGGACATCTAGGTTGTTTCCAGGTTCTGGCTATTACAAATAAAGCTGCTATGAACATAGTTGAACAAATGCTTTTGAAGTATGATTGGGCATCTCTTGGGTATATTCCCAAAGAGTGGTATTGCTGGATCTTGAGGTAAGTTGATCGAAATTTCCTGAGCAACTGCCAGACTGATTTCCAAAGTGGTTGCACAAGTTTGCATTCCCATCAGCAATGGATAAGTATACCCCTTACTCCACATTCTCTCCAGCATAGGCTGTCATTGGTGTTTTTGATTTTAGCCATGCTGACAGGTGTAAGACGGTATCTCAAAGTTGTTTTGACTTGCATTTCCCTGATCGCTAAGGAGTTTGAACATGACCTTAAGTGTCTTTTGGCCATTTGAACTTCGTCTGCTGAGAATTCTCTGTTCAGTTCAGTACCCCATTTTTTAATTGGATTAATTAGAGTTTTGATGTCCAGTTTCTTGAGTTCTTTATGTATTTTGGAGATCAGACCTTTGTCAGATGTGGGGTTGGTGAAGATCTTCTCCCATTCAGAAGGATGCCTTTTTGTCTCCAATGACAGTGGTTTTTTTTTTTTTTTTTTGCATTAAAGAAGCTTCTCAGTGTCAGGAGTTCCCATTTAGTCAATGTTGCTCTTGTTGTCTGTGCTAGTGGGGTTATATGGAGGAATTGGTCTCCTGTGCCCATGTGTTGCAGTCTACTTCCCAGTTTCTCTTCTATCAGGTTCAGTGTGGTCAGATTCATATTGAGGTCTTTAATCCGTTTGGACTTGAGTTTTGCACATGGTGATAGATATGAATCTATTTTCATTCTTCTACAGGTTGACATCCAGTTATGCCAGCACCATTTGTTGAAGATGCTTTCTTCATTTCTTCCATTGTATAATTTTAGTTCCTTTGTCGAAAATCAGGTGTTCATAGGTTTGTGGGTTAATATCTGGGTCTTCGATTCAATTCCATTGTCTGCATCTCTGTTTTTATGCCAATACCAAGCTGTTTTCACTACTTTAGCTCTGTAATAGAGTTTGAAGTCAGCGATGGTAATGCCTCCAGAAATACCTTTATTGTACAGGAATGGTTTGGCTATCCTGGGTTTTTTGTTCTTCCATATAAAGTTGATTATTGTTCTCTCAAGGTCTGTGAAGAATTTTGTTGGGATTTTGATGGGGATTGAGTTGAATTTATAGATTGCCTTTGGTAGAACTGCTGTTTTTACTATGTTGATCCTACCCATTCAAGAGCATGGGAGATCCTTCCATTTTCTGGTATGCTCTTGAATTTCTTTCTTCAAAGCCTTAAAGTTCTTGTCAAATACATCTTTCACTTCCTTGGTTAGTGTAACCCCAGTATACTTTATGCTATTTGTGGCTATAGTGAAAGGTGAAGTTTCTCTGATTTCCCTCTCTGCTTCTCTATCCTTTGTGTATAGGAAGGCTATTGATTTTTTTTTTTTGAGTTGATCTTGTATCCTGACACATCACTGAAGGTATTTTTCAGATGTAGAAGTTCTTTGGTAGAGTTTTTGGGGTCACTGATGTATACTATCTTATCATCTGCAAGTAACAAAAGTTTGACTTTTTTTCCAAATCGAATCCCCTTAATCCCCTTATTGCTATTGCTAGAACTTCAAACACTATATTGCAGAGATATGGTGAGAGTGGACAGCCTTGTCTTGTTCCTGATTTTAGTGGAATGGCTTTGAGTTTCTCTCCATTTAATTTGATATTAGCTGTTGGCTTGCTTTATATTGCTTTTATTATATTTAGATGTGATCCTTGTATCCCTAACCTCTCCAAGATCTTTATTGTAAAGGGGTGTTGAATTTTGTCAAATGCTTTTTCAGCTTCTAATGAAATAATCATTTAGTTTTTTTTCCCTTCAGTTTATTTATATGATGGATTACATTGATAGATTTTTGTATGTTGAACCAGCCCTGCATCTCTGGGATGAAGCCTACTTGATCATAATGGATAATTTTTGATGTGTTTTTGGATTCAGTTTGCCAGTATTTTATTGAGAATTTTCGCATCAGTGTTTCTGAGAGAGATTGGTCTGTAATTCTCTTTCTTGGTTGAGTCTTTGTGTGGTTTTGGTATCAGGGTAACTGTAGCTGCATGAAACCTCTTTTATTTCTATAATGTGAGACACCATAAGGAGCATGGGTATCAACTCTTCTTGGAAGTTCTGGTAAAATTCTCTATTGTAACCATCTGGTCCTGGGCTTTTTTTGGTAGGGAGGTTTTTGATGGCAGCTTCTATTTCCTCATGACTTATAGGTCTATTTAAATTGTTCACCTGGTCTTGATTTAATTGTGGTATATGGTATTTATCTAAAAACAAGTCCATTTCTTTTACATTTTCCAACTTTGTAGCATATAAGCCTTTGTAGTAAGACCTAATCATCTCTGAATTTCCTCAGTGTCTGTTGTTATGTCCCCCTTTTCATTTCTGATCTTGTTAATTTGCATGTTCTCTCTACCTTTTGATTAGTTTGATTAGGAACTTGTCAATCTTGTTGATTTTCTCAAAGAACCAGCTCTTTGTTTCATTGATTCTTTGGATTATTGTATGTGTTTCTATTTTGTTGATTTCAGCTCTCAGTTTGATTATTTCCAGTCTTCTACTCCTCCTGGGTGAGTCTGCTTCTTTTTTTTCTAGAGATTTCAGCTGTCCTGTTAAGTCTCTAATGTGGGCTTTCTCTGTTTTCTTTATGTGGGCACTTAGTGCTATGAATTTTCCCCTTAGCACTGCTTTCATAGTGTCCCATAGGTTTGGGTATGTTGTGACTTTTTTGTTGTTGTTGAATTCAAGGAAGACTTTAATTTCTTTCTTTATTTCTTCCCTGACCCAGGGGTGGTTCAGTAGTTGCCTGTTCAGTTTCCATGAGTTTGTAGGCTTTCTGGGGGTAGAATTGTTGTTAAATTCTAACTTTATTCCATGTTGATCTGATAAGACACAGGTGGTTACTATTTTTTTTTTTTTGTATCTGTGGAGGTTTGTTTTGTTATCAAGTACGTGATCAATTTTCGAGAAGGTTCCATGAGATGCTGAGAAGAAGGTATATTCTTTCCTATTTGGGTGAAATGTTCTATCGATGTCTGTTAAGTCCACTTGATTCATTACCTCTGTTAGTTTTCTTATTTCTCTGTTAGGTTTCTGTCTAGTTGACCTGTCCATTGATAAGAGAGGAGTGTTGAAGTCTCCTACCATTAGTGTGTGAGATTTGATGTGTGCTTTGAGTTCTAGTAATGTTTCTTTTATATATGTAGGTACTTTTATATTAGGGGCATAGATATTCAGGATTGGGACTTCATCCTGATGAATTGTTCCTGTTATGAGTAAAAAGTGTCCCACTTCATTTCTTCTGATTGATTTTAGTTTGAAGTCAACTTTGTTAGAAATTAGTATGGCCACACTTGCTTGTTTCTTAGGTCCATTTGATTGAAAAACCTTTTCCCAACCCTTTACTCTGAGTAAATGTCTGTCTTTTTGGTGCAGGTGTTTCTTTTTTTTCTTTTTTTTTCTTTTTATTGTTTATTTATTTATTAAAGATTTCTGCCTTCTCCCCGCCACCACCTCCCATTTCCCTCCCCCTCCCCCATCAAGTCCCCCTCCCTCATCATCCCTAAGAGTAATCCGGGTTCCCTGCCCCGTGGGAAGTCCAAGGACCACCCACCTCCATCCAGGTCTAGTAAGGTGAGCATCCAAACTGCCTAGGCTCCCACAAAGCCAGTACGTGCAGTAGGATCAAAAACCCATTGCCATTGTTCTTGAGTTCTCAGTAGTCCTCATTGTCCATTATGTTCAGCAAGTCCGGTTTTATCCCATGCTTTTTCAGACCCAGGCCAGCTGGCCTTGGTGAGTTCGTGATAGAACATCCCCATTGTCTCAGTGTGTGGGTGCACCCCTCGCGGTCCTAAGTTCCTTGCTCGTGCTCTGTCTCCTGCTCATGATTTGGACCTTGAGATTTCAGTCCGGTGCTCCAATGTGGGTCTTTGTCTCTGTCTCCTTTCATCGCCTAAATGTTTTTCTTTGGGTTCACCTTCTTAATTAGCTTCTCTAGGACCACGCATAATAGGCTCAACGTCCCCTATTCATGGCTAGAAACCAAATATGAGTGAGTACATCCCATGTTCCTCTTTTTGGGTCTGGCTCACCTCGCTCAGGATAGTGTTTTCTATTTCTGTCCATTTGCCTGCAAAATTCAGGAAGTCATTGTTTTTTACTGCTGAGTAGTACTCTAATATGTATATATTCCATACTTTCTTCATCCATTCTTCCATTGAAGGGCATCTAGGTTGTTTTTCCAGGTTCTGGCTATTACAAACAATGCTGCTATGAACATAGTTGAGCATATACTTTTGTCGTATGATAGGGCATTTCTTGGATATATTCCCAAGAGTGGTATTGCTGGGTCCAGGGGTAGGTGGATCCCGAAATTCCTGAGAAACCGCCACACTGTTTTCCAAAGTGGTTGCACAAGTTTGCATTCCCACCAGCAATGGATGAGTATACCCCTTTCTCCACAACCTCTCCAGCAATGGCTATCATTGGTGTTTTTTATTTTAGCCATTCTGACAGGTGTAAGATGGTATCTTAAAGTTGTCTTGATTTGCATTTCCCTGATCGCTAGGGAAGTTGAGCATGACCTTAAATGTCTTTTGGCCGTTCGCTCTTCTTCTGTTGAGAATTCTCTGTTCAGTTCAGTGCCCCATTTTTTAATTGGGTTGATTAGCCCTTTACGGTCTACTTTCTTGAGTTCTCTATATATTTTGGAGATCAGACCTTTGTCTGTTGCGGGGTTGGTGAAGATCTTCTCCCAGTCAGTGGGTTGCCTTTTTGTCTTAGTGACAGTGTCCTTTGCTTTACAGAAGCTTCTCAGTCTCAGGAGGTCCCATTTATTCAATGATGCCCTTAATGTCTGTGCTGCTGGGGTTGTATGTAGGAAGTGTTCTCCTGTGCCCATGTGTTGTAGAGTACTTCCCACTTTCTCTTCTGTCAGGTTCAGTGTGTTCGGACTGATATTGAGGTCTTTAATCCATTTGGATTTGAGTTTTGAGTATGGTGATAGATATGGATCTATTTTTATTCTTCTACAGGCTGACATCCAGTTTTGCCAGCACCATTTGTTAAAGATGCTTTCTTTCTTCCATTGAATACTTTTATCTCCTTTATCAAAAATCAGGTGTTCATAGGTTTGTGGGTTAAAGCTAGTGTCTTCTATTCGATTCCATTGGTCGACTTCTCTGTTTCTATGCCAATACCAAGCTGTTTTCAATACTGTAGCTCTGTAATAGAGTTTGAAGTCAGGGATGGTAATGCCCCCAGACAATCCTTTATTGTATAAGATTGTTTTGGCTATCCTGGGTTTTTTGTTTTTCCATATAAAGTTGATTATTGTCTTTTCCAGATCTGTGAAGAATTTTGATGGGATTTTGATGGGGATTGCGTTGAATCTATAGACTGCTTTTGGTAGAATTGCCATTTTTACTATGTTGATCCTCCCAATCCAAGAGCAAGGGAGGTCCTTCCATTTTCTGGTGTCCTCTTCAATTTCTTTCTTCAAAGACTTAAAGTTCTTGCCAAATAGATCTTTCACTTCCTTGGTCAGAGTTACCCCAAGGTATTTTATGCTATTTGTGGCTATCGTGAAAGGTGATGCTTCTCTGATTTCCCTCTCTGCTTCGTTATCCTTAGTGTATAGGAAGGCAACTGATTTTTTGGAGTTGATTTTGTAACCTGCCACATTACCAAAGGTGTTTATCAGCTGTAGGAGTTCTTTGGTAGAGTTTTTGGGGTCGCTTATGTATACTATCATATCATCTGCAAATAATGAAAGCTTAACTTCTTCCTTTCCAATATGGATCCCCTTAATCCCCTTATGTTGTCTTATTGCTATTGCTAGAACTTCAAGCACTATATTGAAGAGGTATGGAGAGAGTGGACATCCTTGTCGTGTTCCTGATTTTAGTGGGATGGCTTTGAGTTTTTCTCCGTTTAATTTAATGTTGGCTGTCGGCTTGCTGTAAATAGCTTTTATTATATTTAGGTATGATCCTTTTATCCCTAATCTCTCCAAGACCTTCATCATAAAGGGGTGTTGAATTTTGTCGAATGCTTTTTCAGCATCTAATGAAATGATCATATGGTTTTTTTCTTTCAGTTTATTTATATGGTGGATTACATTGATAGATTTGCGTATGTTGAACCAGCCCTGCATCTCTGGGATGAAGCCTACTTGATCATAATGGATAATTTTTCTGATGTGTTCTTGGATTCGGTTTGCCAGTATTTTATTGAGGATTTTTGCATCGATGTTCATGAGTGAGATAGGCCTGTCATTCTCTTTCTTGGTTGGGTCTTTGTGTGGTTTTGGTATCAGGGTAACTGTAGCTTCATAAAAGGAATTTGGCAATGACTCTTCTGTTTCTATATTGTGAAATACATTAAGAAGTATAGGTATTAGCTCTTCTTGGAAGGTCTGGTAGAATTCTGCATTGAAACCATCTGGTCCTGGGCTTTTTTTGGAAGGGAGATTTTTGATAACCATTTCTAATTCTTTGCAACTAACCGGTCTATTTAGCTCGTTCACCTGTTCTTGGTTTCGCTTTGGTATATGGTCCTTATCTAAAAATATGTCCATTTCTTTTGCATTTTCCAGTTTTGTGGCATACAGGCTTTTGTAGTAAGATCTAATGATTGTCTGAATTTCCTCTGTGTCTGTGGTTATGTCCCCCTCTTCATTTCTGATCTTATTTATTTGCGTGTTCTCTCTCTGTCATTTAATTAGTTTGGAAAGAGGTTTGTCGATTTTGTTGATTTTTCTCTAAGAACCAACTTTTTGTTTCATTGATTCTTTGGACTGTTTTCTGTGTTTCTATTTTGTTGATTTCCGCCCTCAGTTCGATTATTTCCAGTCTTGTACTACTCCTGGGTGCTTCTGCTTCTTTTTTTTTTAGAGTTTTCAGGTGTGCTGTCAAGTCCCCAATGTACGCTTTCTCCGTTTTCTTTAAGTGGGCACTTAGTGCTATGAACTTTCCTCTGAGCACAGCTTTCATCGTGTCCCATAGGTTTGAGTATGTTGTCTCTTTATTTTCATTAAATTCAAGGAAGACTTTAATTTCTTTCTTAATTTCTTCCTTGACCCAGGTGTGGTTCAGTAGTTGACTGTTCAGTTTCCATGAGTTTGTAGGCTTTTTGGGGGTAGCATTGTTGTTGCCCTCTAACTTTAATCCGTGGTGATCTGATAAGACACAGGAGGACACTGATATTTTTTTGTATCTGTGGAGGTTTCCTTTGTTACCCAGTATGTGGTCAATTTTCGAGAAGGTTCCATGAGCTGCAGAGAAGAAGGTATATTCTTTCCTATTTGGGTGGAGTATTCTATAGATGTCGGTTAAGTCCATTTGCTTCATTACGTCCAACAATTCTCTTAAGTCTCTATTAGGTTTCTGTCTGATTGACCTGTCCATTGGTTAGAGAGGTGTGTTGAAGTCTCCTACTACTAGTGTGTGTGGTTTGATGTCTGCCTTGAGTTTTAGTAATATTTCTTTTACATAAGTGGGTGCTTTTATATTAGGGGTGTAGATATTCAGGATTGAGACTTCATCCTGATGAATTGTTCCTGTTATGAGTATAAAGTGTCCATCTCGATCTCTTCTGATTGATTTTAGTTTGAAGTCCGTTTTGTTAGAAATTAGTATGGCCACACCTGCTTTTTTCTTAGGACCATTTGCTTGAAAAACCTTTTCCCATCCCTTTAGTCTGAGTAGATGCCTGTCTTTGTGGTTGAGATGTGTTTCTTGCAAACAGCAGAATGTTGGATCCTGTTTTCGTATCCAATCTTTTAGTCTGTGTCTTTTTATAGGTGAATTGAGACCATTAATATTAAGTGATATTAATGACCAGTGGTTTTTTACTCTGGTTATTCCTATTGTTTTTGGTAGTAGAGTTTGTGTGTCTCCCTTCTTTGAGTCGTGCTGGTGAAGGGTCACTAGATGCCTAAGTTATTGTAGGCAGTGTTGGCTATGTTGGATTCCTTGTGTTGTGATTTTCCTTCTATTACTTTCTGTAGGGCTGGATTTGTGGCTACGTATTGTTTAAATTTGTTCTTATCCTGGAATGTCTTGTTTTCTCCATTGATAGTGAACGATAGCTTGGCTGGGTATAGTAGTTTGGGTTTGCATCCATGGTCTCTTAGTTTCTGCAGTACCTCTATCCAGGACCTTCTGGCTTTCATGGTTTCCATAGAGAAGTCAGGTGTAAGTCTGATCGGTTTACCTTTATAAGTAACTTGCCCTTTTTCCTTTGCAGCTCTTAATATTCTTTCTTTAATCTGTATATTTTGTGTTTTGATTATAATATGGGGAGGGGATGTTTTTCTTTGATCCAGTCTGTTTGGTGTTCTGTATGCTTCTTGAATATTCAAAGGAATATCTTTCTTTATGTTGGGAAAGTTTTCTTCTATAATTTTGTGAAAAATATTTTCTGGACCTTTGAGTTGTGACTCTTCTCCTTCTTGTATCCCTATTATTCTTAGGTTTGGTCTCTTTATTGTGTCCCATATTTCCTGAATGTTTTGCGACGAAACCTTGTTGGTTTTGCTGTTTTCTTTGATCAGTGCGTTTATTTTCTCTATGTTGTCTTCAGAATCTGAGATTCTTTCTTCCATCCTTTGTAGTCTGTTGATTATGCTTGTTTCTGTAGCCTCTGCTCGTTGACCTAGATTTTCTATATCCAACTGGTCCTCATTTTGTGTTTTCTTCCTTGCTTCAATTTCCGTTTTCAATTCTTGAACTGTTTCCATTACCTGTTTGATCGTTTTTCTCTTGGTTTCCCAGGGCATCATTTACGTATTTACTCATTTCATCAAACTTTTTGTTATACTTCTCATCCATTTCTATAAGGGTGTTTTTTACATGTTGTTTCAGGGACTCTATTGCTTTCATAAAGTCAATTTTTTTCCACTTCTTCTTTGTTAGGGTGTTCAAGTCCTTGTGTTGTAAGATCATTGGGTTCTGGTGTTTCCATGTTGTTTTTCATATTGTTGGGTGAATTCTTGCCTTGGCGCCTGCCCATCTCCTCCTAACAATGCTATCTAATGGGTCTTTTAAGTCAAGAACAGGTTTCCCTGCTGACCAAGGGCCCCGCTTACAAAGTGCCCTGGCTCCGTTTCCTGGCTCCAGCCGTGGGCCAAGATCGCTCTCACCACTCAGAAGGATCTTCAGGACCAGGACCAGGCTCCCCGTTTGCCCAGGACCTCATCCACAAAAGGCCTACCCCTTTGTAGGCCAGCCACCAAGACAGAGAAACTCCCACTGTCCTCTGCCCTGAGCTCCCGACCCAGTGCCCAAACAGGCTATACTGGGTGATCTGGCAGCCCCTCAGAAGGGAGGGGGAGTGGAAGAGGGCCCTGGGCACAAGCTGGGATGTGCCAGAAATAGAGAGGTCGCAGCAGAGGAGGAGCAGCCCCTGCAGAGGGTATCAGCCTTTGCAGGCCTACCAGGGGGGTGAAGGGGGTCTGAGAATGCTCCCGCTCCATTTCCTGTGTCCGGGCGCAGGCCCAGAACACTCTCCCCACTCAGGAGGGTCTTCAGGGACAGGACGCGGCTCCTCGTTCGCCCTTGGACCTCGCCAATAAAAGGCCTCCCTCTCTACAGGCCAGGCCCCCCAAAAACCTACTTGATTTAACTGAGCGGGCCAGTGGTCTGCCGCTTCTGTCCGCGCGGGCTGAGGATCCGCTGCTGCCTTCCGCCGCGGGCCGGGGCTCCGCCGCTGCTGCAGTCCGCCGCGGGCCCGGGCTCCTTCAACACCGCGGAGCCTCGACCTCTCCCCAGCCGCCTTAAAGAGCTGCCGCCTATCGTCGGTCACCGCCTAAGCGTGAAGCTGCTCGGACTTGGCTGCCGGTGAGCCTGGGGAGCCGACCGGTGAGGGCTCAACTTAGTTGAGGGAAGTCTGGGCCTGAGGAGCGGTCGCGCGCAATGGCCTCTCTGCCTCGGTTGCCTGCGGCCACGCGCGAGATACAGGACCCGGGTCAGGCGAGAGTGGTGGACCTTCTCCCTAGCATCCGTGGCCAGGGGTGGGTGGCGCGGGCACTGATCCCAGCCTCCATGTATCCGCCTTCTCCTGCGACCAGCTGCAGTGGCTCCTGCTGGGACTTTCCTCTGAAGGACAGGTGCTCGGCGTGGACATCGCAGGAAAGAGCTCCCTGGTACAGTGCATCAGTCAGGTAAGCACTGCGTGCCCTGGCAGTCTTAGGGCATTTTCCCACGCTTTCTCTGGGGGAGGGGGTGTTACCAGTGCTCAGAAAACTGCATTCAGATCCTCAGCTGGGGCCCTAGTGCATACCCAGCTAGTCACTGCTTTTGGTAACTAGAACTCGCGAGATGTATGAAACGATGCAGAAAACCCTGTTTTCTTCTAGTTGAGAAACTGTCTACCCCCATTCCCACCCCATCTTACCTCTGAAAGATTGGGTCACATTAAGTTTCTAGACTCTACTGCGAATTCAGGAATTCACAATGAAAATTGGATTTTAGTATTCGGTCTTTGCTTTTCTACTCTATAATTAAGCTATTTTGAGAGTTCATTGTCAAAGTGATGTATCTTTTTATGCTTACTACCGTCACTCCCTTATCATCCCCATTTATCTCCAGAAGTTGCTCATTCATGTTTTTAAACCATTCCATTTTCCGGGTCTGGAGAAGTGCTCCAGCATTTGTAAGGTCATTGTCTGTAGAGGCGTTCCCTTGAGCTGGGATGACTCTGAGATAAATCGGTGTCATTTTGTATACCTTCATTTCTTGGGGATTTACAGACTGCATTAAGCACGTGTCTTCTTAAGTTTTGGGTGCATTCATTCCCCTGCATTTGGTTGACTGGAGTTATACTGTGATGATGATTCTGTTTTAATTCCCGAAGTGGAACTAGCTTAATTATCCTATCATTCATATTGGAACACAATGGTCATGTCATTTCATGTTAATTTCAGTTGCATCTCTTTGGCATCTGTTAAAGTTTTCTTTGAAAAATACTGCAAATGATATTTTGATTTTTTTCTTTTCTTTTTTTTATTTTTTCATTCAAAAATTTCCACTTCCTCCCCTCCTCCCATTCCCCTCCCACTCCCCCACTCACCCTCCTCTTTCCCCCTGCAGTCCTAAGAGAGGGCAGGGTACCCTGCCCTGTGGGAGGTCCAAGGCCCTCCCCCCTCCATCCAGGCTTAGGAAGATGTGTATCCAAATAGACTAGGGTCCTAAAAAGCCAGTACATACAGTAGAAACAAGTCCCAGTGTCATTATCAATGGCTTCTCAGTCCGCCCCCGTTGTGAGCCACATTGAGAGAGTCCGGTTTTTTCATATGCTCGTTCAGTCCCAGTCCAGCTGGATTTGGTGAGCTCCCATTAGATCAGGCACACTGTCTCAGTGGGTAGACCAACCCCTCGTGGTCTTGACTTCCTTGCTTATCTTCTCCCTCTTTCTGCTCTTCAACTGGACCTTTGGAGCTCAGTCCAGTGCTCTGAATTGGGTATCTGTCTCTATCTCCATCCATTATCTGAAAAAGGTTCTATGGTGATATTTGAGATATTCATCAGTGTGACTATGGGACAAGGCCAGTTCAGGCACCCTCTCCTGTGCTGCCCAAGAAATGAGCTGGGGCATCCCCATGGACACCTGGGATCCCCTCTAGAGCCAAGTCTCTTGCCAACACTAAAATGGCTCCCTTAATGAAGATATCTTCTATGCTCCTATATCCGCCCTTCCTCCATCTCCACCCTCCCACTCCCCCAAGCTCTCCCCAATCCTTCCCTTATCCCTTCTCTCTCCCCCTCTCCCCTTTTCCCCACTCCACCCTCACTCCCACCCCAGGCTCCCAACTTTTGCCGGGAAATCTGTCTGCTTCCAATTTCCAGGAGGATCTATATATGTTTTTCTTTGGGTTCACCTTATTATTTGGCTTCTCTAGGCTTGTGAACTATAGGCTAAATGTCCTTTGTTCATGGCTAGAGTCCACTAATGAGTGAGTACATACCATATTCATATTTTTGTGTCTAGGTTATTTCACTCAGTAAAGTGTTTTCTGTTTCCATCCATTTGCATGCAAAATTCAAGATGTCATTGTTTTTTTTTTTTTTTTTACCACTGAGTAGTACTCTAATGCATATATATTCCATACTTTCTTTATCCATTCTTCCATTGAGGGACATCTAGGTTGTTTCCAGGTTCTGGCTATTACAAATAAAGCTGCTATGAACATAGTTGAACAAATGCTTTTGAAGTATGATTGGGCATCTCTTGGGTATATTCCCAAAGAGTGGTATTGCTGGATCTTGAGGTAAGTTGATCGAAATTTCCTGAGCAACTGCCAGACTGATTTCCAAAGTGGTTGCACAAGTTTGCATTCCCATCAGCAATGGATAAGTATACCCCTTACTCCACATTCTCTCCAGCATAGGCTGTCATTGGTGTTTTTGATTTTAGCCATGCTGACAGGTGTAAGACGGTATCTCAAAGTTGTTTTGACTTGCATTTCCCTGATCGCTAAGGAGTTTGAACATGACCTTAAGTGTCTTTTGGCCATTTGAACTTCGTCTGCTGAGAATTCTCTGTTCAGTTCAGTACCCCATTTTTTAATTGGATTAATTAGAGTTTTGATGTCCAGTTTCTTGAGTTCTTTATGTATTTTGGAGATCAGACCTTTGTCAGATGTGGGGTTGGTGAAGATCTTCTCCCATTCAGAAGGATGCCTTTTTGTCTCCAATGACAGTGGTTTTTTTTTTTTTTTTGCATTAAAGAAGCTTCTCAGTGTCAGGAGTTCCCATTTAGTCAATGTTGCTCTTGTTGTCTGTGCTAGTGGGGTTATATGGAGGAATTGGTCTCCTGTGCCCATGTGTTGCAGTCTACTTCCCAGTTTCTCTTCTATCAGGTTCAGTGTGGTCAGATTCATATTGAGGTCTTTAATCCGTTTGGACTTGAGTTTTGCACATGGTGATAGATATGAATCTATTTTCATTCTTCTACAGGTTGACATCCAGTTATGCCAGCACCATTTGTTGAAGATGCTTTCTTCATTTCTTCCATTGTATAATTTTAGTTCCTTTGTCGAAAATCAGGTGTTCATAGGTTTGTGGGTTAATATCTGGGTCTTCGATTCAATTCCATTGTCTGCATCTCTGTTTTTATGCCAATACCAAGCTGTTTTCACTACTTTAGCTCTGTAATAGAGTTTGAAGTCAGCGATGGTAATGCCTCCAGAAATACCTTTATTGTACAGGAATGGTTTGGCTATCCTGGGTTTTTTGTTCTTCCATATAAAGTTGATTATTGTTCTCTCAAGGTCTGTGAAGAATTTTGTTGGGATTTTGATGGGGATTGAGTTGAATTTATAGATTGCCTTTGGTAGAACTGCTGTTTTTACTATGTTGATCCTACCCATTCAAGAGCATGGGAGATCCTTCCATTTTCTGGTATGCTCTTGAATTTCTTTCTTCAAAGCCTTAAAGTTCTTGTCAAATACATCTTTCACTTCCTTGGTTAGTGTAACCCCAGTATACTTTATGCTATTTGTGGCTATAGTGAAAGGTGAAGTTTCTCTGATTTCCCTCTCTGCTTCTCTATCCTTTGTGTATAGGAAGGCTATTGATTTTTTTTTTTTTGAGTTGATCTTGTATCCTGACACATCACTGAAGGTATTTTTCAGATGTAGAAGTTCTTTGGTAGAGTTTTTGGGGTCACTGATGTATACTATCTTATCATCTGCAAGTAACAAAAGTTTGACTTTTTTTCCAAATCGAATCCCCTTAATCCCCTTATTGCTATTGCTAGAACTTCAAACACTATATTGCAGAGATATGGTGAGAGTGGACAGCCTTGTCTTGTTCCTGATTTTAGTGGAATGGCTTTGAGTTTCTCTCCATTTAATTTGATATTAGCTGTTGGCTTGCTTTATATTGCTTTTATTATATTTAGATGTGATCCTTGTATCCCTAACCTCTCCAAGATCTTTATTGTAAAGGGGTGTTGAATTTTGTCAAATGCTTTTTCAGCTTCTAATGAAATAATCATTTAGTTTTTTTTCCCTTCAGTTTATTTATATGATGGATTACATTGATAGATTTTTGTATGTTGAACCAGCCCTGCATCTCTGGGATGAAGCCTACTTGATCATAATGGATAATTTTTGATGTGTTTTTGGATTCAGTTTGCCAGTATTTTATTGAGAATTTTCGCATCAGTGTTTCTGAGAGAGATTGGTCTGTAATTCTCTTTCTTGGTTGAGTCTTTGTGTGGTTTTGGTATCAGGGTAACTGTAGCTGCATGAAACCTCTTTTATTTCTATAATGTGAGACACCATAAGGAGCATGGGTATCAACTCTTCTTGGAAGTTCTGGTAAAATTCTCTATTGTAACCATCTGGTCCTGGGCTTTTTTTGGTAGGGAGGTTTTTGATGGCAGCTTCTATTTCCTCATGACTTATAGGTCTATTTAAATTGTTCACCTGGTCTTGATTTAATTGTGGTATATGGTATTTATCTAAAAACAAGTCCATTTCTTTTACATTTTCCAACTTTGTAGCATATAAGCCTTTGTAGTAAGACCTAATCATCTCTGAATTTCCTCAGTGTCTGTTGTTATGTCCCCCTTTTCATTTCTGATCTTGTTAATTTGCATGTTCTCTCTACCTTTTGATTAGTTTGATTAGGAACTTGTCAATCTTGTTGATTTTCTCAAAGAACCAGCTCTTTGTTTCATTGATTCTTTGGATTATTGTATGTGTTTCTATTTTGTTGATTTCAGCTCTCAGTTTGATTATTTCCAGTCTTCTACTCCTCCTGGGTGAGTCTGCTTCTTTTTTTTCTAGAGATTTCAGCTGTCCTGTTAAGTCTCTAATGTGGGCTTTCTCTGTTTTCTTTATGTGGGCACTTAGTGCTATGAATTTTCCCCTTAGCACTGCTTTCATAGTGTCCCATAGGTTTGGGTATGTTGTGACTTTTTTGTTGTTGTTGAATTCAAGGAAGACTTTAATTTCTTTCTTTATTTCTTCCCTGACCCAGGGGTGGTTCAGTAGTTGCCTGTTCAGTTTCCATGAGTTTGTAGGCTTTCTGGGGGTAGAATTGTTGTTAAATTCTAACTTTATTCCATGTTGATCTGATAAGACACAGGTGGTTACTATTTTTTTTTTTTTTGTATCTGTGGAGGTTTGTTTTGTTATCAAGTACGTGATCAATTTTCGAGAAGGTTCCATGAGATGCTGAGAAGAAGGTATATTCTTTCCTATTTGGGTGAAATGTTCTATCGATGTCTGTTAAGTCCACTTGATTCATTACCTCTGTTAGTTTTCTTATTTCTCTGTTAGGTTTCTGTCTAGTTGACCTGTCCATTGATAAGAGAGGAGTGTTGAAGTCTCCTACCATTAGTGTGTGAGATTTGATGTGTGCTTTGAGTTCTAGTAATGTTTCTTTTATATATGTAGGTACTTTTATATTAGGGGCATAGATATTCAGGATTGGGACTTCATCCTGATGAATTGTTCCTGTTATGAGTAAAAAGTGTCCCACTTCATTTCTTCTGATTGATTTTAGTTTGAAGTCAACTTTGTTAGAAATTAGTATGGCCACACTTGCTTGTTTCTTAGGTCCATTTGATTGAAAAACCTTTTCCCAACCCTTTACTCTGAGTAAATGTCTGTCTTTTTGGTGCAGGTGTTTCTTTTTTTTCTTTTTTTTTCTTTTTATTGTTTATTTATTTATTAAAGATTTCTGCCTTCTCCCCGCCACCACCTCCCATTTCCCTCCCCCTCCCCCATCAAGTCCCCCTCCCTCATCATCCCTAAGAGTAATCCGGGTTCCCTGCCCCGTGGGAAGTCCAAGGACCACCCACCTCCATCCAGGTCTAGTAAGGTGAGCATCCAAACTGCCTAGGCTCCCACAAAGCCAGTACGTGCAGTAGGATCAAAAACCCATTGCCATTGTTCTTGAGTTCTCAGTAGTCCTCATTGTCCATTATGTTCAGCAAGTCCGGTTTTATCCCATGCTTTTTCAGACCCAGGCCAGCTGGCCTTGGTGAGTTCGTGATAGAACATCCCCATTGTCTCAGTGTGTGGGTGCACCCCTCGCGGTCCTAAGTTCCTTGCTCGTGCTCTGTCTCCTGCTCATGATTTGGACCTTGAGATTTCAGTCCGGTGCTCCAATGTGGGTCTTTGTCTCTGTCTCCTTTCATCGCCTAAATGTTTTTCTTTGGGTTCACCTTCTTAATTAGCTTCTCTAGGACCACGCATAATAGGCTCAACGTCCCCTATTCATGGCTAGAAACCAAATATGAGTGAGTACATCCCATGTTCCTCTTTTTGGGTCTGGCTCACCTCGCTCAGGATAGTGTTTTCTATTTCTGTCCATTTGCCTGCAAAATTCAGGAAGTCATTGTTTTTTACTGCTGAGTAGTACTCTAATATGTATATATTCCATACTTTCTTCATCCATTCTTCCATTGAAGGGCATCTAGGTTGTTTTTCCAGGTTCTGGCTATTACAAACAATGCTGCTATGAACATAGTTGAGCATATACTTTTGTCGTATGATAGGGCATTTCTTGGATATATTCCCAAGAGTGGTATTGCTGGGTCCAGGGGTAGGTGGATCCCGAAATTCCTGAGAAACCGCCACACTGTTTTCCAAAGTGGTTGCACAAGTTTGCATTCCCACCAGCAATGGATGAGTATACCCCTTTCTCCACAACCTCTCCAGCAATGGCTATCATTGGTGTTTTTTATTTTAGCCATTCTGACAGGTGTAAGATGGTATCTTAAAGTTGTCTTGATTTGCATTTCCCTGATCGCTAGGGAAGTTGAGCATGACCTTAAATGTCTTTTGGCCGTTCGCTCTTCTTCTGTTGAGAATTCTCTGTTCAGTTCAGTGCCCCATTTTTTAATTGGGTTGATTAGCCCTTTACGGTCTACTTTCTTGAGTTCTCTATATATTTTGGAGATCAGACCTTTGTCTGTTGCGGGGTTGGTGAAGATCTTCTCCCAGTCAGTGGGTTGCCTTTTTGTCTTAGTGACAGTGTCCTTTGCTTTACAGAAGCTTCTCAGTCTCAGGAGGTCCCATTTATTCAATGATGCCCTTAATGTCTGTGCTGCTGGGGTTGTATGTAGGAAGTGTTCTCCTGTGCCCATGTGTTGTAGAGTACTTCCCACTTTCTCTTCTGTCAGGTTCAGTGTGTTCGGACTGATATTGAGGTCTTTAATCCATTTGGATTTGAGTTTTGAGTATGGTGATAGATATGGATCTATTTTTATTCTTCTACAGGCTGACATCCAGTTTTGCCAGCACCATTTGTTAAAGATGCTTTCTTTCTTCCATTGAATACTTTTATCTCCTTTATCAAAAATCAGGTGTTCATAGGTTTGTGGGTTAAAGCTAGTGTCTTCTATTCGATTCCATTGGTCGACTTCTCTGTTTCTATGCCAATACCAAGCTGTTTTCAATACTGTAGCTCTGTAATAGAGTTTGAAGTCAGGGATGGTAATGCCCCCAGACAATCCTTTATTGTATAAGATTGTTTTGGCTATCCTGGGTTTTTTGTTTTTCCATATAAAGTTGATTATTGTCTTTTCCAGATCTGTGAAGAATTTTGATGGGATTTTGATGGGGATTGCGTTGAATCTATAGACTGCTTTTGGTAGAATTGCCATTTTTACTATGTTGATCCTCCCAATCCAAGAGCAAGGGAGGTCCTTCCATTTTCTGGTGTCCTCTTCAATTTCTTTCTTCAAAGACTTAAAGTTCTTGCCAAATAGATCTTTCACTTCCTTGGTCAGAGTTACCCCAAGGTATTTTATGCTATTTGTGGCTATCGTGAAAGGTGATGCTTCTCTGATTTCCCTCTCTGCTTCGTTATCCTTAGTGTATAGGAAGGCAACTGATTTTTTGGAGTTGATTTTGTAACCTGCCACATTACCAAAGGTGTTTATCAGCTGTAGGAGTTCTTTGGTAGAGTTTTTGGGGTCGCTTATGTATACTATCATATCATCTGCAAATAATGAAAGCTTAACTTCTTCCTTTCCAATATGGATCCCCTTAATCCCCTTATGTTGTCTTATTGCTATTGCTAGAACTTCAAGCACTATATTGAAGAGGTATGGAGAGAGTGGACATCCTTGTCGTGTTCCTGATTTTAGTGGGATGGCTTTGAGTTTTTCTCCGTTTAATTTAATGTTGGCTGTCGGCTTGCTGTAAATAGCTTTTATTATATTTAGGTATGATCCTTTTATCCCTAATCTCTCCAAGACCTTCATCATAAAGGGGTGTTGAATTTTGTCGAATGCTTTTTCAGCATCTAATGAAATGATCATATGGTTTTTTTCTTTCAGTTTATTTATATGGTGGATTACATTGATAGATTTGCGTATGTTGAACCAGCCCTGCATCTCTGGGATGAAGCCTACTTGATCATAATGGATAATTTTTCTGATGTGTTCTTGGATTCGGTTTGCCAGTATTTTATTGAGGATTTTTGCATCGATGTTCATGAGTGAGATAGGCCTGTCATTCTCTTTCTTGGTTGGGTCTTTGTGTGGTTTTGGTATCAGGGTAACTGTAGCTTCATAAAAGGAATTTGGCAATGACTCTTCTGTTTCTATATTGTGAAATACATTAAGAAGTATAGGTATTAGCTCTTCTTGGAAGGTCTGGTAGAATTCTGCATTGAAACCATCTGGTCCTGGGCTTTTTTTGGAAGGGAGATTTTTGATAACCATTTCTAATTCTTTGCAACTAACCGGTCTATTTAGCTCGTTCACCTGTTCTTGGTTTCGCTTTGGTATATGGTCCTTATCTAAAAATATGTCCATTTCTTTTGCATTTTCCAGTTTTGTGGCATACAGGCTTTTGTAGTAAGATCTAATGATTGTCTGAATTTCCTCTGTGTCTGTGGTTATGTCCCCCTCTTCATTTCTGATCTTATTTATTTGCGTGTTCTCTCTCTGTCATTTAATTAGTTTGGAAAGAGGTTTGTCGATTTTGTTGATTTTTCTCTAAGAACCAACTTTTTGTTTCATTGATTCTTTGGACTGTTTTCTGTGTTTCTATTTTGTTGATTTCCGCCCTCAGTTCGATTATTTCCAGTCTTGTACTACTCCTGGGTGCTTCTGCTTCTTTTTTTTTTAGAGTTTTCAGGTGTGCTGTTAAGTCCCCAATGTACGCTTTCTCCGTTTTCTTTAAGTGGGCACTTAGTGCTATGAACTTTCCTCTGAGCACAGCTTTCATCGTGTCCCATAGGTTTGAGTATGTTGTCTCTTTATTTTCATTAAATTCAAGGAAGACTTTAATTTCTTTCTTAATTTCTTCCTTGACCCAGGTGTGGTTCAGTAGTTGACTGTTCAGTTTCCATGAGTTTGTAGGCTTTTTGGGGGTAGCATTGTTGTTGCCCTCTAACTTTAATCCGTGGTGATCTGATAAGACACAGGAGGACACTGATATTTTTTTGTATCTGTGGAGGTTTCCTTTGTTACCCAGTATGTGGTCAATTTTCGAGAAGGTTCCATGAGCTGCAGAGAAGAAGGTATATTCTTTCCTATTTGGGTGGAGTATTCTATAGATGTCGGTTAAGTCCATTTGCTTCATTACGTCCAACAATTCTCTTAAGTCTCTATTAGGTTTCTGTCTGATTGACCTGTCCATTGGTTAGAGAGGTGTGTTGAAGTCTCCTACTACTAGTGTGTGTGGTTTGATGTCTGCCTTGAGTTTTAGTAATATTTCTTTTACATAAGTGGGTGCTTTTATATTAGGGGTGTAGATATTCAGGATTGAGACTTCATCCTGATGAATTGTTCCTGTTATGAGTATAAAGTGTCCATCTCGATCTCTTCTGATTGATTTTAGTTTGAAGTCCGTTTTGTTAGAAATTAGTATGGCCACACCTGCTTTTTTCTTAGGACCATTTGCTTGAAAAACCTTTTCCCATCCCTTTAGTCTGAGTAGATGCCTGTCTTTGTGGTTGAGATGTGTTTCTTGCAAACAGCAGAATGTTGGATCCTGTTTTCGTATCCAATCTTTTAGTCTGTGTCTTTTTATAGGTGAATTGAGACCATTAATATTAAGTGATATTAATGACCAGTGGTTTTTTACTCTGGTTATTCCTATTGTTTTTGGTAGTAGAGTTTGTGTGTCTCCCTTCTTTGAGTCGTGCTGGTGAAGGGTCACTAGATGCCTAAGTTATTGTAGGCAGTGTTGGCTATGTTGGATTCCTTGTGTTGTGATTTTCCTTCTATTACTTTCTGTAGGGCTGGATTTGTGGCTACGTATTGTTTAAATTTGTTCTTATCCTGGAATGTCTTGTTTTCTCCATTGATAGTGAACGATAGCTTGGCTGGGTATAGTAGTTTGGGTTTGCATCCATGGTCTCTTAGTTTCTGCAGTACCTCTATCCAGGACCTTCTGGCTTTCATGGTTTCCATAGAGAAGTCAGGTGTAAGTCTGATCGGTTTACCTTTATAAGTAACTTGCCCTTTTTCCTTTGCAGCTCTTAATATTCTTTCTTTAATCTGTATATTTTGTGTTTTGATTATAATATGGGGAGGGGATGTTTTTCTTTGATCCAGTCTGTTTGGTGATCTGTATGCTTCTTGAATATTCAAAGGAATATCTTTCTTTATGTTGGGAAAGTTTTCTTCTATAATTTTGTGAAAAATATTTTCTGGACCTTTGAGTTGTGACTCTTCTCCTTCTTGTATCCCTATTATTCTTAGGTTTGGTCTTTTTATTGTGTCCCATATTTCCTGAATGTTTTGCGACGAAACCTTGTTGGTTTTGCTGTTTTCTTTGATCAGTGCGTTTATTTTCTCTATGTTGTCTTCAGAATCTGAGATTCTTTCTTCCATCCTTTGTAGTCTGTTGATTATGCTTGTTTCTGTAGCCTCTGCTCGTTGACCTAGATTTTCTATATCCAACTGGTCCTCATTTTGTGTTTTCTTCCTTGCTTCAATTTCCGTTTTCAATTCTTGAACTGTTTCCATTACCTGTTTGATCGTTTTTTTCTTGGTTTCCCAGGGCATCATTTACGTATTTACTCATTTCATCAAACTTTTTGTTATACTTCTCATCCATTTCTATAAGGGTGTTTTTTACATGTTGTTTCAGGGACTCTATTGCTTTCATAAAGTCAATTTTTTTCCACTTCTTCTTTGTTAGGGTGTTCAAGTCCTTGTGTTGTAAGATCATTGGGTTCTGGTGTTTCCATGTTGTTTTTCATATTGTTGGGTGAATTCTTGCCTTGGCGCCTGCCCATCTCCTCCTAACAATGCTATCTAATGGGTCTTTTAAGTCAAGAACAGGTTTCCCTGCTGACCAAGGGCCCCGCTTACAAAGTGCCCTTGCTCCATTGTTTCCTGGCTCCTGCCATGGGGCAAGATCGCTCTCACCACTCAGAAGGATCTTCAGGACCAGGACCAGGCTCCCCGTTTGCCCAGGACCTCATCCACAAAAGGCCTACCCCTTTGTAGGCCAGCCACCAAGACAGAGAAACTCCCACTGTCCTCTGCCCTGAGCTCCCGACCCAGTGCCCAAACAGGCTATACTGGGTGATCTGGCAGCCCCTCAGAAGGGAGGGGGAGTGGAAGAGGGCCCTGGGCACAAGCTGGGATGTGCCAGAAATAGAGAGGTCGCAGCAGAGGAGGAGCAGCCCCTGCAGAGGGTATCAGCCTTTGCAGGCCTACCAGGGGGGTGAAGGGGGTCTGAGAATGCTCCCGCTCCATTTCCTGTGTCCGGGCGCAGGCCCAGAACACTCTCCCCACTCAGGAGGGTCTTCAGGGACAGGACGCGGCTCCTCGTTCGCCCTTGGACCTCGCCAATAAAAGGCCTCCCTCTCTACAGGCCAGGCCCCCCAAAAACCTACTTGATTTAACTGAGCGGGCCAGTGGTCTGCCGCTTCTGTCCGCACGGGCTGAGGATCCGCTGCTGCCTTCCGCCGCGGGCCGGGGCTCCGCCGCTGCTGCAGTCCGCCGCGGGCCCGGGCTCCTTCAACACCGCGGAGCCTCGACCTCTCCCCAGCCGCCTTAAAGAGCTGCCGCCTATCGTCGGTCACCGCCTAAGCGTGAAGCTGCTCGGACTTGGCTGCCGGTGAGCCTGGGGAGCCGACCGGTGAGGGCTCAACTTAGTTGAGGGAAGTCTGGGCCTGAGGAGCGGTCGCGCGCAATGGCCTCTCTGCCTCGGTTGCCTGCGGCCACGCGCGAGATACAGGACCCGGGTCAGGCGAGAGTGGTGGACCTTCTCCCTAGCATCCGTGGCCAGGGGTGGGTGGCGCGGGCACTGATCCCAGCCTCCATGTATCCGCGTTCTCCTGCGACCAGCTGCAGTGGCTCCTGCTGGGACTTTCCTCTGAAGGACAGGTGCTCGGCGTGGACATCGCAGGAAAGAGCTCCCTGGTACAGTGCATCAGTCAGGTAAGCACTGCGTGCCCTGGCAGTCTTAGGGCATTTTCCCACGCTTTCTCTGGGGGAGGGGGTGTTACCAGTGCTCAGAAAACTGCATTCAGATCCTCAGCTGGGGCCCTAGTGCATACCCAGCTAGTCACTGCTTTTGGTAACTAGAACTCGCGAGATGTATGAAACGATGCAGAAAACCCTGTTTTCTTCTAGTTGAGAAACTGTCTACCCCCATTCCCACCCCATCTTACCTCTGAAAGATTGGGTCACATTAAGTTTCTAGACTCTACTGCGAATTCAGGAATTCACAATGAAAATTGGATTTTAGTATTCGGTCTTTGCTTTTCTACTCTATAATTAAGCTATTTTGAGAGTTCATTGTCAAAGTGATGTATCTTTTTATGCTTACTACCGTCACTCCCTTATCATCCCCATTTATTTCCAGAAGTTGCTCATTCATGTTTTTAAACCATTCCATTTTCCGGGTCTGGAGAAGTGCTCCAGCATTTGTAAGGTCATTGTCTGTAGAGGCGTTCCCTTGAGCTGGGATGACTCTGAGATAAATCGGTGTCATTTTGTATACCTTCATTTCTTGGGGATTTACAGACTGCATTAAGCACGTGTCTTCTTAAGTTTTGGGTGCATTCATTCCCCTGCATTTGGTTGACTGGAGTTATACTGTGATGATGATTCTGTTTTAATTCCCGAAGTGGAACTAGCTTAATTATCCTATCATTCATATTGGAACACAATGGTCATGTCATTTCATGTTAATTTCAGTTGCATCTCTTTGGCATCTGTTAAAGTTTTCTTTGAAAAATACTGCAAATGATATTTTGATTTTTTTCTTTTCTTTTTTTTATTTTTTCATTCAAAAATTTCCACTTCCTCCCCTCCTCCCATTCCCCTCCCACTCCCCCACTCACCCTCCTCTTTCCCCCTGCAGTCCTAAGAGAGGGCAGGGTACCCTGCCCTGTGGGAGGTCCAAGGCCCTCCCCCCTCCATCCAGGCTTAGGAAGATGTGTATCCAAATAGACTAGGGTCCTAAAAAGCCAGTACATACAGTAGAAACAAGTCCCAGTGTCATTATCAATGGCTTCTCAGTCCGCCCCCGTTGTGAGCCACATTCAGAGAGTCCGGTTTTTTCATATGCTCGTTCAGTCCCAGTCCAGCTGGATTTGGTGAGCTCCCATTAGATCAGGCACACTGTCTCAGTGGGTAGACCAACCCCTCGTGGTCTTGACTTCCTTGCTTATCTTCTCCCTCTTTCTGCTCTTCAACTGGACCTTTGGAGCTCAGTCCAGTGCTCTGAATTGGGTATCTGTCTCTATCTCCATCCATTATCTGAAAAAGGTTCTATGGTGATATTTGAGATATTCATCAGTGTGACTATGGCACAAGGCCAGTTCAGGCACCCTCTCCTGTGCTGCCCAAGAAATGAGCTGGGGCATCCCCATGGACACCTGGGATCCCCTCTAGAGCCAAGTCTCTTGCCAACACTAAAATGGCTCCCTTAATGAAGATATCTTCTATGCTCCTATATCCGCCCTTCCTCCATCTCCACCCTCCCACTCCCCCAAGCTCTCCCCAATCCTTCCCTTATCCCTTCTCTCTCCCCCTCTCCCCTTTTCCCCACTCCACCCTCACTCCCACCCCAGGCTCCCAACTTTTGCCGGGAAATCTGTCTGCTTCCAATTTCCAGGAGGATCTATATATGTTTTTCTTTGGGTTCACCTTATTATTTGGCTTCTCTAGGCTTGTGAACTATAGGCTAAATGTCCTTTGTTTATGGCTAGAGTCCACTAATGAGTGAGTACATACCATATTCATATTTTTGTGTCTAGGTTATTTCACTCAGTAAAGTGTTTTCTGTTTCCATCCATTTGCATGCAAAATTCAAGATGTCATTGTTTTTTTTTTTTTTTTTACCACTGAGTAGTACTCTAATGCATATATATTCCATACTTTCTTCATCCATTCTTCCATTGAGGGACATCTAGGTTGTTTCCAGGTTCTGGCTATTACAAATAAAGCTGCTATGAACATAGTTGAACAAATGCTTTTGAAGTATGATTGGGCATCTCTTGGGTATATTCCCAAAGAGTGGTATTGCTGGATCTTGAGGTAAGTTGATCGAAATTTCCTGAGCAACTGCCAGACTGATTTCCAAAGTGGTTGCACAAGTTTGCATTCCCATCAGCAATGGATAAGTATACCCCTTACTCCACATTCTCTCCAGCATAGGCTGTCATTGGTGTTTTTGATTTTAGCCATGCTGACAGGTGTAAGACGGTATCTCAAAGTTGTTTTGACTTGCATTTCCCTGATCGCTAAGGAGTTTGAACATGACCTTAAGTGTCTTTTGGCCATTTGAACTTCGTCTGCTGAGAATTCTCTGTTCAGTTCAGTACCCCATTTTTTAATTGGATTAATTAGAGTTTTGATGTCCAGTTTCTTGAGTTCTTTATGTATTTTGGAGATCAGACCTTTGTCAGATGTGGGGTTGGTGAAGATCTTCTCCCATTCAGAAGGATGCCTTTTTGTCTCCAATGACAGTGGTTTTTTTTTTTTTTTTTTGCATTAAAGAAGCTTCTCAGTGTCAGGAGTTCCCATTTAGTCAATGTTGCTCTTGTTGTCTGTGCTAGTGGGGTTATATGGAGGAATTGGTCTCCTGTGCCCATGTGTTGCCGTCTACTTCCCAGTTTCTCTTCTATCAGGTTCAGTGTGGTCAGATTCATATTGAGGTCTTTGATCCGTTTGGACTTGAGTTTTGCACATGGTGATAGATATGAATCTATTTTCATTCTTCTACAGGTTGACATCCAGTTATGCCAGCACCATTTGTTGAAGATGCTTTCTTCATTTCTTCCATTGTATAATTTTAGTTCCTTTGTCGAAAATCAGGTGTTCATAGGTTTGTGGGTTAATATCTGGGTCTTCGATTCAATTCCATTGTCTGCATCTCTGTTTTTATGCCAATACCAAGCTGTTTTCACTACTTTAGCTCTGTAATAGAGTTTGAAGTCAGCGATGGTAATGCCTCCAGAAATACCTTTATTGTACAGGAATGGTTTGGCTATCCTGGGTTTTTTGTTCTTCCATATAAAGTTGATTATTGTTCTCTCAAGGTCTGTGAAGAATTTTGTTGGGATTTTGATGGGGATTGAGTTGAATTTATAGATTGCCTTTGGTAGAACTGCTGTTTTTACTATGTTGATCCTACCCATTCAAGAGCATGGGAGATCCTTCCATTTTCTGGTATGCTCTTGAATTTCTTTCTTCAAAGCCTTAAAGTTCTTGTCAAATACATCTTTCACTTCCTTGGTTAGTGTAACCCCAGTATACTTTATGCTATTTGTGGCTATAGTGAAAGGTGAAGTTTCTCTGATTTCCCTCTCTGCTTCTCTATCCTTTGTGTATAGGAAGGCTATTGATTTTTTTTTTTTTTGAGTTGATCTTGTATCCTGACACATCACTGAAGGTATTTTTCAGATGTAGAAGTTCTTTGGTAGAGTTTTTGGGGTCACTGATGTATACTATCTTATCATCTGCAAGTAACAAAAGTTTGACTTCTTTTCCAAATCGAATCCCCTTAATCCCCTTATTGCTATTGCTAGAACTTCAAACACTATATTGCAGAGATATGGTGAGAGTGGACAGCCTTGTCTTGTTCCTGATTTTAGTGGAATGGCTTTGAGTTTCTCTCCATTTAATTTGATATTAGCTGTTGGCTTGCTTTATATTGCTTTTATTATATTTAGATGTGATCCTTGTATCCCTAACCTCTCCAAGATCTTTATTGTAAAGGGGTGTTGAATTTTGTCAAATGCTTTTTCAGCTTCTAATGAAATAATCATTTAGTTTTTTTTCCCTTCAGTTTATTTATATGATGGATTACATTGATAGATTTTTGTATGTTGAACCAGCCCTGCATCTCTGGGATGAAGCCTACTTGATCATAATGGATAATTTTTGATGTGTTTTTGGATTCAGTTTGCCAGTATTTTATTGAGAATTTTCGCATCAGTGTTTCTGAGAGAGATCGGTCTGTAATTCTCTTTCTTGGTTGAGTCTTTGTGTGGTTTTGGTATCAGGGTAACTGTAGCTGCATGAAACCTCTTTTGTTTCTATAATGTGAGACACCATAAGGAGCATGGGTATCAACTCTTCTTGGAAGTTCTGGTAAAATTCTCTATTGTAACCATCTGGTCCTGGGCTTTTTTTGGTAGGGAGGTTTTTGATGGCAGCTTCTATTTCCTCATGACTTATAGGTCTATTTAAATTGTTCACCTGGTCTTGATTTAATTGTGGTATATGGTATTTATCTAAAAACAAGTCCATTTCTTTTACATTTTCCAACTTTGTAGCATATAAGCCTTTGTAGTAAGACCTAATTACTCTCTGAATTTCCTCAGTGTCTGTTGTTATGTCCCCCTTTTCATTTCTGATCTTGTTAATTTGCATGTTCTCTCTACCTTTTGATTAGTTTGATTAGGAACTTGTCAATCTTGTTGATTTTCTCAAAGAACCAGCTCTTTGTTTCATTGATTCTTTGGATTATTGTATGTGTTTCTATTTTGTTGATTTCAGCTCTCAGTTTGATTATTTCCAGTCTTCTACTCCTCCTGGGTGAGTCTGCTTTTTTTTTCTAGAGATTTCAGCTGTCCTGTTAAGTCTCTAATGTGGGCTTTCTCTGTTTTCTTTATGTGGGCACTTAGTGCTATGAATTTTCCCCTTAGCACTGCTTTCATAGTGTCCCATAGGTTTGGGTATGTTGTGACTTTTTTGTTGTTGTTGAATTCAAGGAAGACTTTAATTTCTTTCTTTATTTCTTCCCTGACCCAGGGGTGGTTCAGTAGTTGCCTGTTCAGTTTCCATGAGTTTGTAGGCTTTCTGGGGGTAGAATTGTTGTTAAATTCTAACTTTATTCCATGTTGATCTGATAAGACACAGGTGGTTACTATTTTTTTTTTTTTTGTATCTGTGGAGGTTTGTTTTGTTATCAAGTACGTGATCAATTTTCGAGAAGGTTCCATGAGATGCTGAGAAGAAGGTATATTCTTTCCTATTTGGGTGAAATGTTCTATCGATGTCTGTTAAGTCCACTTGATTCATTACCTCTGTTAGTTTTCTTATTTCTCTGTTAGGTTTCTGTCTAGTTGACCTGTCCATTGATAAGAGAGGAGTGTTGAAGTCTCCTACCATTAGTGTGTGAGATTTGATGTGTGCTTTGAGTTCTAGTAATGTTTCTTTTATATATGTAGGTACTTTTATATTAGGGGCATAGATATTCAGGATTGGGACTTCATCCTGATGAATTGTTCCTGTTATGAGTAAAAAGTGTCCCACTTCATTTCTTCTGATTGATTTTAGTTTGAAGTCAACTTTGTTAGAAATTAGTATGGCCACACTTGCTTGTTTCTTAGGTCCATTTGATTGAAAAACCTTTTCCCAACCCTTTACTCTGAGTAAATGTCTGTCTTTTTGGTGCAGGTGTTTCTTTTTTTTCTTTTTTTTTCTTTTTATTGTTTATTTATTTATTAAAGATTTCTGCCTTCTCCCCGCCACCACCTCCCATTTCCCTCCCCCTCCCCCATCAAGTCCCCCTCCCTCATCATCCCTAAGAGTAATCCGGGTTCCCTGCCCCGTGGGAAGTCCAAGGACCACCCACCTCCATCCAGGTCTAGTAAGGTGAGCATCCAAACTGCCTAGGCTCCCACAAAGCCAGTACGTGCAGTAGGATCAAAAACCCATTGCCATTGTTCTTGAGTTCTCAGTAGTCCTCATTGTCCATTATGTTCAGCAAGTCCGGTTTTATCCCATGCTTTTTCAGACCCAGGCCAGCTGGCCTTGGTGAGTTCGTGATAGAACATCCCCATTGTCTCAGTGTGTGGGTGCACCCCTCGCGGTCCTAAGTTCCTTGCTCGTGCTCTGTCTCCTGCTCATGATTTGGACCTTGAGATTTCAGTCCGGTGCTCCAATGTGGGTCTTTGTCTCTGTCTCCTTTCATCGCCTAAATGTTTTTCTTTGGGTTCACCTTCTTAATTAGCTTCTCTAGGACCACGCATAATAGGCTCAACGTCCCCTATTCATGGCTAGAAACCAAATATGAGTGAGTACATCCCATGTTCCTCTTTTTGGGTCTGGCTCACCTCGCTCAGGATAGTGTTTTCTATTTCTGTCCATTTGCCTGCAAAATTCAGGAAGTCATTGTTTTTTACTGCTGAGTAGTACTCTAATATGTATATATTCCATACTTTCTTCATCCATTCTTCCATTGAAGGGCATCTAGGTTGTTTTTCCAGGTTCTGGCTATTACAAACAATGCTGCTATGAACATAGTTGAGCATATACTTTTGTCGTATGATAGGGCATTTCTTGGATATATTCCCAAGAGTGGTATTAGGTTTCTGTCTGATTGACCTGTCCATTGGTTAGAGAGGTGTGTTGAAGTCTCCTACTACTAGTGTGTGTGGTTTGATGTCTGCCTTGAGTTTTAGTAATATTTCTTTTACATAAGTGGGTGCTTTTATATTAGGGGTGTAGATATTCAGGATTGAGACTTCATCCTGATGAATTGTTCCTGTTATGAGTATAAAGTGTCCATCTCGATCTCTTCTGATTGATTTTAGTTTGAAGTCCGTTTTGTTAGAAATTAGTATGGCCACACCTGCTTTTTTCTTAGGACCATTTGCTTGAAAAACCTTTTCCCATCCCTTTAGTCTGAGTAGATGCCTGTCTTTGTGGTTGAGATGTGTTTCTTGCAAACAGCAGAATGTTGGATCCTGTTTTCGTATCCAATCTTTTAGTCTGTGTCTTTTTATAGGTGAATTGAGACCATTAATATTAAGTGATATTAATGACCAGTGGTTTTTTACTCTGGTTATTCCTATTGTTTTTGGTAGTAGAGTTTGTGTGTCTCCCTTCTTTGAGTCGTGCTGGTGAAGGGTCACTAGATGCCTAAGTTATTGTAGGCAGTGTTGGCTATGTTGGATTCCTTGTGTTGTGATTTTCCTTCTATTACTTTCTGTAGGGCTGGATTTGTGGCTACGTATTGTTTAAATTTGTTCTTATCCTGGAATGTCTTGTTTTCTCCATTGATAGTGAACGATAGCTTGGCTGGGTATAGTAGTTTGGGTTTGCATCCATGGTCTCTTAGTTTCTGCAGTACCTCTATCCAGGACCTTCTGGCTTTCATGGTTTCCATAGAGAAGTCAGGTGTAAGTCTGATCGGTTTACCTTTATAAGTAACTTGCCCTTTTTCCTTTGCAGCTCTTAATATTCTTTCTTTAATCTGTATATTTTGTGTTTTGATTATAATATGGGGAGGGGATGTTTTTCTTTGATCCAGTCTGTTTGGTGTTCTGTATGCTTCTTGAATATTCAAAGGAATATCTTTCTTTATGTTGGGAAAGTTTTCTTCTATAATTTTGTGAAAAATATTTTCTGGACCTTTGAGTTGTGACTCTTCTCCTTCTTGTATCCCTATTATTCTTAGGTTTGGTCTTTTTATTGTGTCCCATATTTCCTGAATGTTTTGCGACGAAACCTTGTTGGTTTTGCTGTTTTCTTTGATCAGTGCGTTTATTTTCTCTATGTTGTCTTCAGAATCTGAGATTCTTTCTTCCATCCTTTGTAGTCTGTTGATTATGCTTGTTTCTGTAGCCTCTGCTCGTTGACCTAGATTTTCTATATCCAACTGGTCCTCATTTTGTGTTTTCTTCCTTGCTTCAATTTCCGTTTTCAATTCTTGAACTGTTTCCATTACCTGTTTGATCGTTTTTTTCTTGGTTTCCCAGGGCATCATTTACGTATTTACTCATTTCATCAAACTTTTTGTTATACTTCTCATCCATTTCTATAAGGGTGTTTTTTACATGTTGTTTCAGGGACTCTATTGCTTTCATAAAGTCAATTTTTTTCCACTTCTTCTTTGTTAGGGTGTTCAAGTCCTTGTGTTGTAAGATCATTGGGTTCTGGTGTTTCCATGTTGTTTTTCATATTGTTGGGTGAATTCTTGCCTTGGCGCCTGCCCATCTCCTCCTAACAATGCTATCTAATGGGTCTTTTAAGTCAAGAACAGGTTTCCCTGCTGACCAAGGGCCCCGCTTACAAAGTGCCCTGGCTCCCTTTCCTGGCTCCAGCTGTGGGCCAAGATCGCTCTCACCACTCAGAAGGATCTTCAGGACCAGGACCAGGCTCCCCGTTTGCCCAGGACCTCATCCACAAAAGGCCTACCCCTTTGTAGGCCAGCCACCAAGACAGAGAAACTCCCACTGTCCTCTGCCCTGAGCTCCCGACCCAGTGCCCAAACAGGCTATACTGGGTGATCTCGCAGCCCCTCAGAAGGGAGGGGGAGTGGAAGAGGGCCCTGGGCACAAGCTGGGATGTGCCAGAAATAGAGAGGTCGCAGCAGAGGAGGAGCAGCCCCTGCAGAGGGTATCAGCCTTTGCAGGCCTACCAGGGGGGTGAAGGGGGTCTGAGAATGCTCCCGCTCCATTTCCTGTGTCCAGGCGCAGGCCCAGAACACTCTCCCCACTCAGGAGGGTCTTCAGGGACAGGACGCGGCTCCTCGTTCGCCCTTGGACCTCGCCAATAAAAGGCCTCCCTCTCTACAGGCCAGGCCCCCCCAAAACCTACTTGATTTAACTGAGCGGGCCAGTGGTCTGCCGCTTCTGTCCGCGCTGGCTGAGGATCCGCTGCTGCCGTCCTCCGCGGGCTGGGGCTCTGCCGCTGCTGCAGTCCGCCGCGGGCCCGGGCTCCTTCAACACCGCGGAGCCTCGACCTCTCCCCAGCCGCCTTAAAGAGCTGCCGCCTATCGTCGGTCACCGCCTAAGTGTGAAGCTGCTCGGACTTGGCTGCCTGTGAGCCTGGGGAGCCGACCGGTGAGGGCTCAACTTAGTTGAGGGAAGTCTGGGCCTGAGGAGCGGTCGCGCGCAATGGCCTCTCTGCCTCGGTTGCCTGCGGCCACGCGCGAGATACAGGACCCGGGTCAGGCGAGAGTGGTGGACCTTCTCCCTAGCATCCGTGGCCAGGGGTGGGTGGCGCGGGCACTGATCCCAGCCTCCATGTATCCGCGTTCTCCTGCGACCAGCTGCAGTGGCTCCTGCTGGGACTTTCCTCTGAAGGACAGGTGCTCGGCGTGGACATCGCAGGAAAGAGCTCCCTGGTACAGTGCATCAGTCAGGTAAGCACTGCGTGCCCTGGCAGTCTTAGGGCATTTTCCCACGCTTTCTCTGGGGGAGGGGGTGTTACCAGTGCTCAGAAAACTGCATTCAGATCCTCAGCTGGGGCCCTAGTGCATACCCAGCTAGTCACTGCTTTTGGTAACTAGAACTCGCGAGATGTATGAAACGATGCAGAAAACCCTGTTTTCTTCTAGTTGAGAAACTGTCTACCCCCATTCCCACCCCATCTTACCTCTGAAAGATTGGGTCACATTAAGTTTCTAGACTCTACTGCGAATTCAGGAATTCACAATGAAAATTGGATTTTAGTATTCGGTCTTTGCTTTTCTACTCTATAATTAAGCTATTTTGAGAGTTCATTGTCAAAGTGATGTATCTTTTTATGCTTACTACCGTCACTCCCTTATCATCCCCATTTATCTCCAGAAGTTGCTCATTCATGTTTTTAAACCATTCCATTTTCCGGGTCTGGAGAAGTGCTCCAGCATTTGTAAGGTCATTGTCTGTAGAGGCGTTCCCTTGAGCTGGGATGACTCTGAGATAAATCGGTGTCATTTTGTATACCTTCATTTCTTGGGGATTTACAGACTGCATTAAGCACGTGTCTTCTTAAGTTTTGGGTGCATTCATTCCCCTGCATTTGGTTGACTGGAGTTATACTGTGATGATGATTCTGTTTTAATTCCCGAAGTGGAACTAGCTTAATTATCCTATCATTCATATTGGAACACAATGGTCATGTCATTTCATGTTAATTTCAGTTGCATCTCTTTGGCATCTGTTAAAGTTTTCTTTGAAAAATACTGCAAATGATATTTTGATTTTTTTCTTTTCTTTTTTTTATTTTTTCATTCAAAAATTTCCACTTCCTCCCCTCCTCCCATTCCCCTCCCACTCCCCCACTCACCCTCCTCTTTCCCCCTGCAGTCCTAAGAGAGGGCAGGGTACCCTGCCCTGTGGGAGGTCCAAGGCCCTCCCCCCTCCATCCAGGCTTAGGAAGATGTGTATCCAAATAGACTAGGGTCCTAAAAAGCCAGTACATACAGTAGAAACAAGTCCCAGTGTCATTATCAATGGCTTCTCAGTCCGCCCCCATTGTGAGCCACATTCAGAGAGTCCGGTTTTTTCATATGCTCGTTCAGTCCCAGTCCAGCTGGATTTGGTGAGCTCCCATTAGATCAGGCACACTGTCTCAGTGGGTAGACCAACCCCTCGTGGTCTTGACTTCCTTGCTTATCTTCTGCCTCTTTCTGCTCTTCAACTGGACCTTTGGAGCTCAGTCCAGTGCTCTGAATTGGGTATCTGTCTCTATCTCCATCCATTATCTGAAAAAGGTTCTATGGTGATATTTGAGATATTCATCAGTGTGACTATGGGACAAGGCCAGTTCAGGCACCCTCTCCTGTGCTGCCCAAGAAATGAGCTGGGGCATCCCCATGGACACCTGGGATCCCCTCTAGAGCCAAGTCTCTTGCCAACACTAAAATGGCTCCCTTAATGAAGATATCTTCTATGCTCCTATATCCGCCCTCCCTCCATCTCCACCCTCCCACTCCCCCAAGCTCTCCCCAATCCTTCCCTTATCCCTTCTCTCTCCCCCTCTCCCCTTTTCCCCACTCCACCCTCACTCCCACCCCAGGCTCCCAACTTTTGCCGGGAAATCTGTCTGCTTCCAATTTCCAGGAGGATCTATATATGTTTTTCTTTGGGTTCACCTTGTTATTTGTCTTCTCTAGGCTTGTGAACTATAGGCTAAATGTCCTTTGTTTATGGCTAGATTCCACTAATGAGTGAGTACATACCATATTCATATTTTTGTGTCTAGGTTATTTCACTCAGTAAAGTGTTTTCTGTTTCCATCCATTTGCATGCAAAATTCAAGATGTCATTGTTTTTTTTTTTTTACCACTGAGTAGTACTCTAATGCATATATATTCCATACTTTCTTTATCCATTCTTCCATTGAGGGACATCTAGGTTGTTTCCAGGTTCTGGCTATTACAAATAAAGCTGCTATGAACATAGTTGAACAAATGCTTTTGAAGTATGATTGGGCATCTCTTGGGTATATTCCCAAAGAGTGGTATTGCTGGATCTTGAGGTAAGTTGATCGAAATTTCCTGAGCAACTGCCAGACTGATTTCCAAAGTGGTTGCACAAGTTTGCATTCCCATCAGCAATGGATAAGTATACCCCTTACTCCACATTCTCTCCAGCATAGGCTGTCATTGGTGTTTTTGATTTTAGCCATGCTGACAGGTGTAAGATGATATCTCAAAGTTGTTTTGATTTGCATTTCTCTGATCGCTAAGGAGGTTGAGCATGACCTTAAGTATCTTTTGGCCATTTGAACTTCTTCTGTTGAGAATTCTCTGTTCAGTTCAGTGCCCCATTTTTTAATTGGGTTAATTATCATTTTAACGTCTAGTTTCTTGAGTTCTTTATGTATTTTGGAGACCTTTGTCTGTTGCGGGGTTGGTGAAGATCTTCTCCCAGTCAGTAGGGTGTCTTTTTGTCTTAGTGACAGTGTCCTTTGCTTTACAGAAGCTTCTCAGTTTCAGGAGGTCCCATTTATTCATGTTGCCCTTAATGTCTGTGCTGCTGGGGTTATACATAGGAAGCGATCTCCTGTCCCCATATTTTGTAGGGTACTTCCCATTTTCTCTTCTATCAGGTTGAGTGTGTTCAGATTGATATTGAGGTCTTTGATCCATTTGGACTTGAGTTTTGTGCATGGTGATAGATATGGGTCTATTTTCATTCTTCTAGCGGTTGACATCCAGTTGTACCAGCACCATTTGTTGAAGATGCTTTCTTTCTTCCATTGTACACTTTTAGCTCCTTTATCGAAAATGAGGTGTTCATAGGTTTGTGGGTTAAAATCCGGGTCTTCTATATGATTCCATTGGTCGACTTCTCTGTTCTTATGCCAGTACCACGCTGTTTTCATTACTGTAGCTCTGTAATAGAGTTTGAAGTCAGGGATGGTAATGCCTCCAGAAGTTCCTTTATTGTATAAGATTGTTTTGGCTATCCTGTTTTTTTTGTTTTTCCATATAAAGTTGATTATTGTCCTCTCAAGATCTGTGAAGAATTTTGATGGGACCTTGATGGGGTTTGCATTGAATCTATAGATTGCCATTGGTAGAATTGCCATTTTTACTATGTTGATCCTCCCAATCCAAGAGCAAGGGAGATCCTTCCATTTTCTGGTATCCTCTTCAATTTCTTTCTTCAAAGACTTAAAGTTCTTGTCAAATAGATCTTTCACATCCTTGGTTAGAGTTACCCCAAGATATTTTATGCTGTTTGTGGCTATCGTGAAAGGTGATGATTCTCTCATTTCCCTCTCTGCTTCCATATCCTTTGTGTATAAGAGGGCGACTGATTTTTTGGAGTTGATCTTGTATCCTGCCACATTACTAAAGGTATTTATCAGCTGTAGAAGTTCTTTTGTGGAGTTTTTTGGTTCGCTTAAGTACACTATCATATCATCTGCAAATAACGCAAGTTTAACTTCTTCCTTTCCAATTCGAATCCCCTTGATCCCCTTATGTTGTCTAATGCTATTGCTAAGACTTCAAGAACTATATTGAAGAGGTATGGGGAGAGTGGACAGCCTTGGCGTGTTCCTGATTTTAGTGGGATGGCTTTAAGTTTCTCTCCGTTTAATTTGATGTTAGTTGTCAACTTGCTGTAAATAGCTTTAATTATATTTAGGTATGACCCTTTTATCCCTAATCTCTCCAAGACTTTTATCATAAAGGGATGTTGAATTTTGTCAAATGCTTTTTCAGCATCTAATGAAACTATCATATGATTTTTTTCTTTCAGTTTATTTATATGATGGATTACATTGATAGATTTGCGTATGTTAAACCAGCCCTGCATCTCTGGGATGAAGCCTACTTGATCATAATGGATAATTTTTCTAATGTGTTCTTGGATTCGGTTTGCCAGTATTTTGTTGAGGATTTTTGCATAGAACTTCATGAGTGAGATTGGCCTGTAATTCTCTTTTTTGGTTGAGTCTTTGTGTGGTTTTGGTATCAGAGTTACTGTAGCTTCATAGAAGGAATTTGGCAATGACTCTTCTGTTTCTATATTGTGAAATACATTTAGGAGTATAGGTATTAGGTCTTCTTGGAAGTTCTGGTAGATGTCCACATTGAAACCATCTGGTCCTGGACTTTTTTTGGAAGGGAGGTTTTTGATAACAGCTTCTAATTCTTCGCGACCCACAGGTCTATTTAGGGTGTTTACCTGGTCCTGGTTTAACTTTGGTATATGGTATTCATCTAAAAAAGTGTCCATTTCTTTTGCATTTTCCAGTTTTGTGGCATACAGGCTTTTGTAGTAAGATCTAATGATTTTCTGAATTTCCTCTGTGTCTGTGGTTATGTCCCCCTTTTCATTTCTGATCTTATTAATTTGCAAATTCTCTCTCTGCCATTTGATTAGTTTGGATAGGGGTTTATCAGTCTTGTTGATTTTCTCCAGGAACCAGCTTTTTGTTTTATTGATTCTTTCAATTGTTTTCTGTGTTTCTATTTTTTTGATTTCAGCCCTGAGTTTGATTATTTCCATTCTTCTACTCCTCTTAGGTGAGTCTGCTTCTTTTTTTTCTAGAGCTTTCAGGTGGGCTGTTAAGTCTGCAATGTGTGCTTTCTCTGTTTTCTTTAAGTGGGCACTTAGTGCTAGGAACCTCTCAGGACTGCTTTCATAGTGTCCCATAGGTTTGAGTATGTTGTGTCTTTATTTTCATTGAATTCAAGGAAGACTTTAATCTTTCTTTGTTTCTTCCTTAATCCAGGTATGGTTCAGTAGTTGACTATTCAGTTTCCATGAGTTTGTAGGCTTTCTGGGGGTAGCATTGTTGAATTCTAGCTTTAATCCATGGTGATCTGATAAGATACAGGTAGTTACAGATTTTTTTTTTTGTATCTGTGGAGGTTTGTTTTGTTATCAAGTACGTGATCAATTTTCGAGAAGGTTCCATGAGATGCTGAGAAGAAGGTATATTCTTTCCTATTTGGGTGAAATGTTCTATCGATGTCTGTTAAGTCCACTTGATTCATTACCTCTGTTAGTTTTCTTATGTCTCTGTTAGGTTTCTGTCTAGTTGACCTGTCCATTGATAAGAGAGGAGTGTTGAAGTCTCCTACCATTAGTGTGTGAGATTTGATGTGTGCTTTGAGTTCTAGTAATGTTTCTTTTATATATGTAGGTACTTTTATATTAGGGGCATAGATATTCAGGATTGGGACTTCATCCTGATGAATTGTTCCTGTTATGAGTAAAAAGTGTCCCACTTCATTTCTTCTGATTGATTTTAGTTTGAAGTCAACTTTGTTAGAAATTAGTATGGCCACACTTGCTTGTTTCTTAGGTCCATTTGATTGAAAAACCTTTTCCCAACCCTTTACTCTGAGTAAATGTCTGTCTTTTTGGTGCAGGTGTTTCTTTTTTTTTCTTTTTATTGTTTATTTATTTATTAAAGATTTCTGCCTTCTCCCCGCCACCACCTCCCATTTCCCTCCCCCTCCCCCATCAAGTCCCCCTCCCTCATCATCCCTAAGAGTAATCCGGGTTCCCTGCCCCGTGGGAAGTCCAAGGACCACCCACCTCCATCCAGGTCTAGTAAGGTGAGCATCCAAACTGCCTAGGCTCCCACAAAGCCAGTACGTGCAGTAGGATCAAAAACCCATTGCCATTGTTCTTGAGTTCTCAGTAGTCCTCATTGTCCATTATGTTCAGCAAGTCCGGTTTTATCCCATGCTTTTTCAGACCCAGGCCAGCTGGCCTTGGTGAGTTCGTGATAGAACATCCCCATTGTCTCAGTGTGTGGGTGCACCCCTCGCGGTCCTAAGTTCCTTGCTCGTGCTCTGTCTCCTGCTCATGATTTGGACCTTGGGATTTCAGTCCGGTGCTCCAATGTGGGTCTTTGTCTCTGTCTCCTTTCATCGCCTAAATGTTTTTCTTTGGGTTCACCTTCTTAATTAGCTTCTCTAGGACCACGCATAATAGGCTCAACGTCCCCTATTCATGGCTAGAAACCAAATATGAGTGAGTACATCCCATGTTCCTCTTTTTGGGTCTGGCTCACCTCGCTCAGGATAGTGTTTTCTATTTCTGTCCATTTGCCTGCAAAATTCAGGAAGTCATTGCTTTTTACTGCTGAGTAGTACTCTAATATGTATATATTCCATACTTTCTTCATCCATTCTTCCATTGAAGGGCATCTAGGTTGTTTTTCCAGGTTCTGGCTATTACAAACAATGCTGCTATGAACATAGTTGAGCATATACTTTTGTCGTATGATAGGGCATTTCTTGGATATATTCCCAAGAGTGGTATTAGGTTTCTGTCTGATTGACCTGTCCATTGGTTAGAGAGGTGTGTTGAAGTCTCCTACTACTAGTGTGTGTGGTTTGATGTCTGCCTTGAGTTTTAGTAATATTTCTTTTACATAAGTGGGTGCTTTTATATTAGGGGTGTAGATATTCAGGATTGAGACTTCATCCTGATGAATTGTTCCTGTTATGAGTATAAAGTGTCCATCTCGATCTCTTCTGATTGATTTTAGTTTGAAGTCCGTTTTGTTAGAAATTAGTATGGCCACACCTGCTTTTTTCTTAGGACCATTTGCTTGAAAAACCTCTTCCCATCCCTTTAGTCTGAGTAGATGCCTGTCTTTGTGGTTGAGATGTGTTTCTTGCAAACAGCAGAATGTTGGATCCTGTTTTCGTATCCAATCTTTTAGTCTGTGTCTTTTTATAGGTGAATTGAGACCATTAATATTAAGTGATATTAATGACCAGTGGTTTTTTACTCTGGTTATTCCTATTGTTTTTGGTAGTAGAGTTTGTGTGTCTCCCTTCTTTGAGTCGTGCTGGTGAAGGGTCACTAGATGCCTAAGTTATTGTAGGCAGTGTTGGCTATGTTGGATTCCTTGTGTTGTGATTTTCCTTCTATTACTTTCTGTAGGGCTGGATTTGTGGCTACGTATTGTTTAAATTTGTTCTTATCCTGGAATGTCTTGTTTTCTCCATTGATAGTGAACGATAGCTTGGCTGGGTATAGTAGTTTGGGTTTGCATCCATGGTCTCTTAGTTTCTGCAGTACCTCTATCCAGGACCTTCTGGCTTTCATGGTTTCCATAGAGAAGTCAGGTGTAAGTCTGATCGGTTTACCTTTATAAGTAACTTGCCCTTTTTCCTTTGCAGCTCTTAATATTCTTTCTTTAATCTGTATATTTTGTGTTTTGATTATAATATGGGGAGGGGATGTTTTTCTTTGATCCAGTCTGTTTGGTGTTCTGTATGCTTCTTGAATATTCAAAGGAATATCTTTCTTTATGTTGGGAAAGTTTTCTTCTATAATTTTGTGAAAAATATTTTCTGGACCTTTGAGTTGTGACTCTTCTCCTTCTTGTATCCCTATTATTCTTAGGTTTGGTCTCTTTATTGTGTCCCATATTTCCTGAATGTTTTGCGACGAAACCTTGTTGGTTTTGCTGTTTTCTTTGATCAGTGCGTTTATTTTCTCTATGTTGTCTTCAGAATCTGAGATTCTTTCTTCCATCCTTTGTAGTCTGTTGATTATGCTTGTTTCTGTAGCCTCTGCTCGTTGACCTAGATTTTCTATATCCAACTGGTCCTCATTTTGTGTTTTCTTCCTTGCTTCAATTTCCGTTTTCAATTCTTGAACTGTTTCCATTACCTGTTTGATCGTTTTTTTCTTGGTTTCCCAGGGCATCATTTACGTATTTACTCATTTCATCAAACTTTTTGTTATACTTCTCATCCATTTCTATAAGGGTGTTTTTTACATGTTGTTTCAGGGACTCTATTGCTTTCATAAAGTCAATTTTTTTCCACTTCTTCTTTGTTAGGGTGTTCAAGTCCTTGTGTTGTAAGATCATTGGGTTCTGGTGTTTCCATGTTGTTTTTCATATTGTTGGGTGAATTCTTGCCTTGGCGCCTGCCCATCTCCTCCTAACAATGCTATCTAATGGGTCTTTTAAGTCAAGAACAGGTTTCCCTGCTGACCAAGGGCCCCGCTTACAAAGTGCCCTGGCTCCGTTTCCTGGCTCCAGCCGTGGGCCAAGATCGCTCTCACCACTCAGAAGGATCTTCAGGACCAGGACCAGGCTCCCCGTTTGCCCAGGACCTCATCCACAAAAGGCCTACCCCTTTGTAGGCCAGCCACCAAGACAGAGAAACTCCCACTGTCCTCTGCCCTGAGCTCCCGACCCAGTGCCCAAACAGGCTATACTGGGTGATCTGGCAGCCCCTCAGAAGGGAGGGGGAGTGGAAGAGGGCCCTGGGCACAAGCTGGGATGTGCCAGAAATAGAGAGGTCGCAGCAGAGGAGGAGCAGCCCCTGCAGAGGGTATCAGCCTTTGCAGGCCTACCAGGGGGGTGAAGGGGGTCTGAGAATGCTCCCGCTCCATTTCCTGTGTCCGGGCGCAGGCCCAGAACACTCTCCCCACTCAGGAGGGTCTTCAGGGACAGGACGCGGCTCCTCGTTCGCCCTTGGACCTCGCCAATAAAAGGCCTCCCTCTCTACAGGCCAGGCCCCCCAAAAACCTACTTGATTTAACTGAGCGGGCCAGTGGTCTGCCGCTTCTGTCCGCGCGGGCTGAGGATCCGCTGCTGCCTTCCGCCGCGGGCCGGGGCTCCGCCGCTGCGGGCTCCTTCAACACCGCGGAGCCTCGACCTCTCCCCAGCCGCCTTAAAGAGCTGCCGCCTATCGTCGGTCACCGCCTAAGCGTGAAGCTGCTCGGACTTGGCTGCCGGTGAGCCTGGGGAGCCGACCGGTGAGGGCTCAACTTAGTTGAGGGAAGTCTGGGCCTGAGGAGCGGTCGCGCGCAATGGCCTCTCTGCCTCGGTTGCCTGCGGCCACGCGCGAGATACAGGACCCGGGTCAGGCGAGAGTGGTGGACCTTCTCCCTAGCATCCGTGGCCAGGGGTGGGTGGCGCGGGCACTGATCCCAGCCTCCATGTATCCGCCTTCTCCTGCGACCAGCTGCAGTGGCTCCTGCTGGGACTTTCCTCTGAAGGACAGGTGCTCGGCGTGGACATCGCAGGAAAGAGCTCCCTGGTACAGTGCATCAGTCAGGTAAGCACTGCGTGCCCTGGCAGTCTTAGGGCATTTTCCCACGCTTTCTCTGGGGGAGGGGGTGTTACCAGTGCTCAGAAAACTGCATTCAGATCCTCAGCTGGGGCCCTAGTGCATACCCAGCTAGTCACTGCTTTTGGTAACTAGAACTCGCGAGATGTATGAAACGATGCAGAAAACCCTGTTTTCTTCTAGTTGAGAAACTGTCTACCCCCATTCCCACCCCATCTTACCTCTGAAAGATTGGGTCACATTAAGTTTCTAGACTCTACTGCGAATTCAGGAATTCACAATGAAAATTGGATTTTAGTATTCGGTCTTTGCTTTTCTACTCTATAATTAAGCTATTTTGAGAGTTCATTGTCAAAGTGATGTATCTTTTTATGCTTACTACCGTCACTCCCTTATCATCCCCATTTATCTCCAGAAGTTGCTCATTCATGTTTTTAAACCATTCCATTTTCCGGGTCTGGAGAAGTGCTCCAGCATTTGTAAGGTCATTGTCTGTAGAGGCGTTCCCTTGAGCTGGGATGACTCTGAGATAAATCGGTGTCATTTTGTATACCTTCATTTCTTGGGGATTTACAGACTGCATTAAGCACGTGTCTTCTTAAGTTTTGGGTGCATTCATTCCCCTGCATTTGGTTGACTGGAGTTATACTGTGATGATGATTCTGTTTTAATTCCCGAAGTGGAACTAGCTTAATTATCCTATCATTCATATTGGAACACAATGGTCATGTCATTTCATGTTAATTTCAGTTGCATCTCTTTGGCATCTGTTAAAGTTTTCTTTGAAAAATACTGCAAATGATATTTTGATTTTTTTCTTTTCTTTTTTTTATTTTTTCATTCAAAAATTTCCACTTCCTCCCCTCCTCCCATTCCCCTCCCACTCCCCCACTCACCCTCCTCTTTCCCCCTGCAGTCCTAAGAGAGGGCAGGGTACCCTGCCCTGTGGGAGGTCCAAGGCCCTCCCCCCTCCATCCAGGCTTAGGAAGATGTGTATCCAAATAGACTAGGGTCCTAAAAAGCCAGTACATACAGTAGAAACAAGTCCCAGTGTCATTATCAATGGCTTCTCAGTCCGCCCCCGTTGTGAGCCACATTCAGAGAGTCCGGTTTTTTCATATGCTCGTTCAGTCCCAGTCCAGCTGGATTTGGTGAGCTCCCATTAGATCAGGCACACTGTCTCAGTGGGTAGACCAACCCCTCGTGGTCTTGACTTCCTTGCTTATCTTCTCCCTCTTTCTGCTCTTCAACTGGACCTTTGGAGCTCAGTCCAGTGCTCTGAATTGGGTATCTGTCTCTATCTCCATCCATTATCTGAAAAAGGTTCTATGGTGATATTTGAGATATTCATCAGTGTGACTATGGGACAAGGCCAGTTCAGGCACCCTCTCCTGTGCTGCCCAAGAAATGAGCTGGGGCATCCCCATGGACACCTGGGATCCCCTCTAGAGCCAAGTCTCTTGCCAACACTAAAATGGCTCCCTTAATGAAGATATCTTCTATGCTCCTATATCCGCCCTTCCTCCATCTCCACCCTCCCACTCCCCCAAGCTCTCCCCAATCCTTCCCTTATCCCTTCTCTCTCCCCCTCTCCCCTTTTCCCCACTCCACCCTCACTCCCACCCCAGGCTCCCAACTTTTGCCGGGAAATCTGTCTGCTTCCAATTTCCAGGAGGATCTATATATGTTTTTCTTTGGGTTCACCTTATTATTTGGCTTCTCTAGGCTTGTGAACTATAGGCTAAATGTCCTTTGTTTATGGCTAGAGTCCACTAATGAGTGAGTACATACCATATTCATATTTTTGTGTCTAGGTTATTTCACTCAGTAAAGTGTTTTCTGTTTCCATCCATTTGCATGCAAAATTCAAGATGTCATTGTTTTTTTTTTTTTTTTTTACCACTGAGTAGTACTCTAATGCATATATATTCCATACTTTCTTCATCCATTCTTCCATTGAGGGACATCTAGGTTGTTTCCAGGTTCTGGCTATTACAAATAAAGCTGCTATGAACATAGTTGAACAAATGCTTTTGAAGTATGATTGGGCATCTCTTGGGTATATTCCCAAAGAGTGGTATTGCTGGATCTTGAGGTAAGTTGATCGAAATTTCCTGAGCAACTGCCAGACTGATTTCCAAAGTGGTTGCACAAGTTTGCATTCCCATCAGCAATGGATAAGTATACCCCTTACTCCACATTCTCTCCAGCATAGGCTGTCATTGGTGTTTTTGATTTTAGCCATGCTGACAGGTGTAAGACGGTATCTCAAAGTTGTTTTGACTTGCATTTCCCTGATCGCTAAGAAGTTTGAACATGACCTTAAGTGTCTTTTGGCCATTTGAACTTCGTCTGCTGAGAATTCTCTGTTCAGTTCAGTACCCCATTTTTTAATTGGATTAATTAGAGTTTTGATGTCCAGTTTCTTGAGTTCTTTATGTATTTTGGAGATCAGACCTTTGTCAGATGTGGGGTTGGTGAAGATCTTCTCCCATTCAGAAGGATGCCTTTTTGTCTCCAATGACAGTGGTTTTTTTTTTTTTTTTTTTTTTTGCATTAAAGAAGCTTCTCAGTGTCAGGAGTTCCCATTTAGTCAATGTTGCTCTTGTTGTCTGTGCTAGTAGGGTTATATGGAGGAATTGGTCTCCTGTGCCCATGTGTTGCAGTCTACTTCCCAGTTTCTCTTCTATCAGGTTCAGTGTGGTCAGATTCATATTGAGGTCTTTAATCCGTTTGGACTTGAGTTTTGCACATGGTGATAGATATGAATCTATTTTCATTCTTCTACAGGTTGACATCCAGTTATGCCAGCACCATTTGTTGAAGATGCTTTCCTCATTTCTTCCATTGTATAATTTTAGTTCCTTTGTCGAAAATCAGGTGTTCATAGGTTTGTGGGTTAATATCTGGGTCTTCGATTCAATTCCATTGTCTGCATCTCTGTTTTTATGCCAATACCAAGCTGTTTTCACTACTTTAGCTCTGTAATAGAGTTTGAAGTCAGCGATGGTAATGCCTCCAGAAATACCTTTATTGTACAGGAATGGTTTGGCTATCCTGGGTTTTTTGTTCTTCCATATAAAGTTGATTATTGTTCTCTCAAGGTCTGTGAAGAATTTTGTTGGGATTTTGATGGGGATTGAGTTGAATTTATAGATTGCCTTTGGTAGAACTGCTGTTTTTACTATGTTGATCCTACCCATTCAAGAGCATGGGAGATCCTTCCATTTTCTGGTATGCTCTTGAATTTCTTTCTTCAAAGCCTTAAAGTTCTTGTCAAATACATCTTTCACTTCCTTGGTTAGTGTAACCCCAGTATACTTTATGCTATTTGTGGCTATAGTGAAAGGTGAAGTTTCTCTGATTTCCCTCTCTGCTTCTCTATCCTTTGTGTATAGGAAGGCTATTGATTTTTTTTTTTTTTGAGTTGATCTTGTATCCTGACACATCACTGAAGGTATTTTTCAGATGTAGAAGTTCTTTGGTAGAGTTTTTGGGGTCACTGATGTATACTATCTTATCATCTGCAAGTAACAAAAGTTTGACTTCTTTTCCAAATCGAATCCCCTTAATCCCCTTATTGCTATTGCTAGAACTTCAAACACTATATTGCAGAGATATGGTGAGAGTGGACAGCCTTGTCTTGTTCCTGATTTTAGTGGAATGGCTTTGAGTTTCTCTCCATTTAATTTGATATTAGCTGTTGGCTTGCTTTATATTGCTTTTATTATATTTAGATGTGATCCTTGTATCCCTAACCTCTCCAAGATCTTTATTGTAAAGGGGTGTTGAAGTTTGTCAAATGCTTTTTCAGCTTCTAATGAAATAATCATTTAGTTTTTTTTTCCTTCAGTTTATTTATATGATGGATTACATTGATAGATTTTTGTATGTTGAACCAGCCCTGCATCTCTGGGATGAAGCCTACTTGATCATAATGGATAATTTTTGATGTGTTTTTGGATTCAGTTTGCCAGTATTTTATTGAGAATTTTCGCATCAGTGTTTCTGAGAGAGATCGGTCTGTAATTCTCTTTCTTGGTTGAGTCTTTGTGTGGTTTTGGTATCAGGGTAATGTGAGACACCATAAGGAGCATGGGTATCAACTCTTCTTGGAAGTTCTGGTAAAATTCTCTATTGTAACCATCTGGTCCTGGGCTTTTTTTGGTAGGGAGGTTTTTGATGGCAGCTTCTATTTCCTCATGACTTATAGGTCTATTTAAATTGTTCACCTGGTCTTGATTTAATTGTGGTATATGGTATTTATCTAAAAACAAGTCCATTTCTTTTACATTTTCCAACTTTGTAGCATATAAGCCTTTGTAGTAAGACCTAATTACTCTCTGAATTTCCTCAGTGTCTGTTGTTATGTCCCCCTTTTCATTTCTGATCTTGTTAATTTGCATGTTCTCTCTACCTTTTGATTAGTTTGATTAGGAACTTGTCAATCTTGTTGATTTTCTCAAAGAACCAGCTCTTTGTTTCATTGATTCTTTGGATTATTGTATGTGTTTCTATTTTGTTGATTTCAGCTCTCAGTTTGATTATTTCCAGTCTTCTACTCCTCCTGGGTGAGTCTGCTTCTTTTTTTTCTAGAGATTTCAGCTGTCCTGTTAAGTCTCTAATGTGGGCTTTCTCTGTTTTCTTTATGTGGGCACTTAGTGCTATGAATTTTCCCCTTAGCACTGCTTTCATAGTGTCCCATAGGTTTGGGTATGTTGTGACTTTTTTGTTGTTGTTGAATTCAAGGAAGACTTTAATTTCTTTCTTTATTTCTTCCCTGACCCAGGGGTGGTTCAGTAGTTGCCTGTTCAGTTTCCATGAGTTTGTAGGCTTTCTGGGGGTAGAATTGTTGTTAAATTCTAACTTTATTCCATGTTGATCTGATAAGACACAGGTGGTTACTATTTTTTTTTTTTTTGTATCTGTGGAGGTTTGTTTTGTTATCAAGTACGTGATCAATTTTCGAGAAGGTTCCATGAGATGCTGAGAAGAAGGTATATTCTTTCCTATTTGGGTGAAATGTTCTATCGATGTCTGTTAAGTCCACTTGATTCATTACCTCTGTTAGTTTTCTTATTTCTCTGTTAGGTTTCTGTCTAGTTGACCTGTCCATTGATAAGAGAGGAGTGTTGAAGTCTCCTACCATTAGTGTGTGAGATTTGATGTGTGCTTTGAGTTCTAGTAATGTTTCTTTTATATATGTAGGTACTTTTATATTAGGGGCATAGATATTCAGGATTGGGACTTCATCCTGATGAATTGTTCCTGTTATGAGTAAAAAGTGTCCCACTTCATTTCTTCTGATTGATTTTAGTTTGAAGTCAACTTTGTTAGAAATTAGTATGGCCACACTTGCTTGTTTCTTAGGTCCATTTGATTGAAAAACCTTTTCCCAACCCTTTACTCTGAGTAAATGTCTGTCTTTTTGGTGCAGGTGTTTCTTTTTTTTCTTTTTTTTTCTTTTTATTGTTTATTTATTTATTAAAGATTTCTGCCTTCTCCCCGCCACCACCTCCCATTTCCCTCCCCCTCCCCCATCAAGTCCCCCTCCCTCATCATCCCTAAGAGTAATCCGGGTTCCCTGCCCCGTGGGAAGTCCAAGGACCACCCACCTCCATCCAGGTCTAGTAAGGTGAGCATCCAAACTGCCTAGGCTCCCACAAAGCCAGTACGTGCAGTAGGATCAAAAACCCATTGCCATTGTTCTTGAGTTCTCAGTAGTCCTCATTGTCCATTATGTTCAGCAAGTCCGGTTTTATCCCATGCTTTTTCAGACCCAGGCCAGCTGGCCTTGGTGAGTTCGTGATAGAACATCCCCATTGTCTCAGTGTGTGGGTGCACCCCTCGCGGTCCTAAGTTCCTTGCTCGTGCTCTGTCTCCTGCTCATGATTTGGACCTTGAGATTTCAGTCCGGTGCTCCAATGTGGGTCTTTGTCTCTGTCTCCTTTCATCGCCTAAATGTTTTTCTTTGGGTTCACCTTCTTAATTAGCTTCTCTAGGACCACGCATAATAGGCTCAACGTCCCCTATTCATGGCTAGAAACCAAATATGAGTGAGTACATCCCATGTTCCTCTTTTTGGGTCTGGCTCACCTCGCTCAGGATAGTGTTTTCTATTTCTGTCCATTTGCCTGCAAAATTCAGGAAGTCATTGTTTTTTACTGCTGAGTAGTACTCTAATATGTATATATTCCATACTTTCTTCATCCATTCTTCCATTGAAGGGCATCTAGGTTGTTTTTCCAGGTTCTGGCTATTACAAACAATGCTGCTATGAACATAGTTGAGCATATACTTTTGTCGTATGATAGGGCATTTCTTGGATATATTCCCAAGAGTGGTATTAGGTTTCTGTCTGATTGACCTGTCCATTGGTTAGAGAGGTGTGTTGAAGTCTCCTACTACTAGTGTGTGTGGTTTGATGTCTGCCTTGAGTTTTAGTAATATTTCTTTTACATAAGTGGGTGCTTTTATATTAGGGGTGTAGATATTCAGGATTGAGACTTCATCCTGATGAATTGTTCCTGTTATGAGTATAAAGTGTCCATCTCGATCTCTTCTGATTGATTTTAGTTTGAAGTCCGTTTTGTTAGAAATTAGTATGGCCACACCTGCTTTTTTCTTAGGACCATTTGCTTGAAAAACCTTTTCCCATCCCTTTAGTCTGAGTAGATGCCTGTCTTTGTGGTTGAGATGTGTTTCTTGCAAACAGCAGAATGTTGGATCCTGTTTTCGTATCCAATCTTTTAGTCTGTGTCTTTTTATAGGTGAATTGAGACCATTAATATTAAGTGATATTAATGACCAGTGGTTTTTTACTCTGGTTATTCCTATTGTTTTTGGTAGTAGAGTTTGTGTGTCTCCCTTCTTTGAGTCGTGCTGGTGAAGGGTCACTAGATGCCTAAGTTATTGTAGGCAGTGTTGGCTATGTTGGATTCCTTGTGTTGTGATTTTCCTTCTATTACTTTCTGTAGGGCTGGATTTGTGGCTACGTATTGTTTAAATTTGTTCTTATCCTGGAATGTCTTGTTTTCTCCATTGATAGTGAACGATAGCTTGGCTGGGTATAGTAGTTTGGGTTTGCATCCATGGTCTCTTAGTTTCTGCAGTACCTCTATCCAGGACCTTCTGGCTTTCATGGTTTCCATAGAGAAGTCAGGTGTAAGTCTGATCGGTTTACCTTTATAAGTAACTTGCCCTTTTTCCTTTGCAGCTCTTAATATTCTTTCTTTAATCTGTATATTTTGTGTTTTGATTATAATATGGGGAGGGGATGTTTTTCTTTGATCCAGTCTGTTTGGTGTTCTGTATGCTTCTTGAATATTCAAAGGAATATCTTTCTTTATGTTGGGAAAGTTTTCTTCTATAATTTTGTGAAAAATATTTTCTGGACCTTTGAGTTGTGACTCTTCTCCTTCTTGTATCCCTATTATTCTTAGGTTTGGTCTTTTTATTGTGTCCCATATTTCCTGAATGTTTTGCGACGAAACCTTGTTGGTTTTGCTGTTTTCTTTGATCAGTGCGTTTATTTTCTCTATGTTGTCTTCAGAATCTGAGATTCTTTCTTCCATCCTTTGTAGTCTGTTGATTATGCTTGTTTCTGTAGCCTCTGCTCGTTGACCTAGATTTTCTATATCCAACTGGTCCTCATTTTGTGTTTTCTTCCTTGCTTCAATTTCCGTTTTCAATTCTTGAACTGTTTCCATTACCTGTTTGATCGTTTTTTTCTTGGTTTCCCAGGGCATCATTTACGTATTTACTCATTTCATCAAACTTTTTGTTATACTTCTCATCCATTTCTATAAGGGTGTTTTTTACATGTTGTTTCAGGGACTCTATTGCTTTCATAAAGTCAATTTTTTTCCACTTCTTCTTTGTTAGGGTGTTCAAGTCCTTGTGTTGTAAGATCATTGGGTTCTGGTGTTTCCATGTTGTTTTTCATATTGTTGGGTGAATTCTTGCCTTGGCGCCTGCCCATCTCCTCCTAACAATGCTATCTAATGGGTCTTTTAAGTCAAGAACAGGTTTCCCTGCTGACCAAGGGCCCCGCTTACAAAGTGCCCTGGCTCCCTTTCCTGGCTCCAGCTGTGGGCCAAGATCGCTCTCACCACTCAGAAGGATCTTCAGGACCAGGACCAGGCTCCCCGTTTGCCCAGGACCTCATCCACAAAAGGCCTACCCCTTTGTAGGCCAGCCACCAAGACAGAGAAACTCCCACTGTCCTCTGCCCTGAGCTCCCGACCCAGTGCCCAAACAGGCTATACTGGGTGATCTCGCAGCCCCTCAGAAGGGAGGGGGAGTGGAAGAGGGCCCTGGGCACAAGCTGGGATGTGCCAGAAATAGAGAGGTCGCAGCAGAGGAGGAGCAGCCCCTGCAGAGGGTATCAGCCTTTGCAGGCCTACCAGGGGGGTGAAGGGGGTCTGAGAATGCTCCCGCTCCATTTCCTGTGTCCAGGCGCAGGCCCAGAACACTCTCCCCACTCAGGAGGGTCTTCAGGGACAGGACGCGGCTCCTCGTTCGCCCTTGGACCTCGCCAATAAAAGGCCTCCCTCTCTACAGGCCAGGCCCCCCCAAAACCTACTTGATTTAACTGAGCGGGCCAGTGGTCTGCCGCTTCTGTCCGCGCTGGCTGAGGATCCGCTGCTGCCGTCCTCCGCGGGCTGGGGCTCTGCCGCTGCTGCAGTCCGCCGCGGGCCCGGGCTCCTTCAACACCGCGGAGCCTCGACCTCTCCCCAGCCGCCTTAAAGAGCTGCCGCCTATCGTCGGTCACCGCCTAAGTGTGAAGCTGCTCGGACTTGGCTGCCTGTGAGCCTGGGGAGCCGACCGGTGAGGGCTCAACTTAGTTGAGGGAAGTCTGGGCCTGAGGAGCGGTCGCGCGCAATGGCCTCTCTGCCTCGGTTGCCTGCGGCCACGCGCGAGATACAGGACCCGGGTCAGGCGAGAGTGGTGGACCTTCTCCCTAGCATCCGTGGCCAGGGGTGGGTGGCGCGGGCACTGATCCCAGCCTCCATGTATCCGCGTTCTCCTGCGACCAGCTGCAGTGGCTCCTGCTGGGACTTTCCTCTGAAGGACAGGTGCTCGGCGTGGACATCGCAGGAAAGAGCTCCCTGGTACAGTGCATCAGTCAGGTAAGCACTGCGTGCCCTGGCAGTCTTAGGGCATTTTCCCACGCTTTCTCTGGGGGAGGGGGTGTTACCAGTGCTCAGAAAACTGCATTCAGATCCTCAGCTGGGGCCCTAGTGCATACCCAGCTAGTCACTGCTTTTGGTAACTAGAACTCGCGAGATGTATGAAACGATGCAGAAAACCCTGTTTTCTTCTAGTTGAGAAACTGTCTACCCCCATTCCCACCCCATCTTACCTCTGAAAGATTGGGTCACATTAAGTTTCTAGACTCTACTGCGAATTCAGGAATTCACAATGAAAATTGGATTTTAGTATTCGGTCTTTGCTTTTCTACTCTATAATTAAGCTATTTTGAGAGTTCATTGTCAAAGTGATGTATCTTTTTATGCTTACTACCGTCACTCCCTTATCATCCCCATTTATCTCCAGAAGTTGCTCATTCATGTTTTTAAACCATTCCATTTTCCGGGTCTGGAGAAGTGCTCCAGCATTTGTAAGGTCATTGTCTGTAGAGGCGTTCCCTTGAGCTGGGATGACTCTGAGATAAATCGGTGTCATTTTGTATACCTTCATTTCTTGGGGATTTACAGACTGCATTAAGCACGTGTCTTCTTAAGTTTTGGGTGCATTCATTCCCCTGCATTTGGTTGACTGGAGTTATACTGTGATGATGATTCTGTTTTAATTCCCGAAGTGGAACTAGCTTAATTATCCTATCATTCATATTGGAACACAATGGTCATGTCATTTCATGTTAATTTCAGTTGCATCTCTTTGGCATCTGTTAAAGTTTTCTTTGAAAAATACTGCAAATGATATTTTGATTTTTTTCTTTTCTTTTTTTTATTTTTTCATTCAAAAATTTCCACTTCCTCCCCTCCTCCCATTCCCCTCCCACTCCCCCACTCACCCTCCTCTTTCCCCCTGCAGTCCTAAGAGAGGGCAGGGTACCCTGCCCTGTGGGAGGTCCAAGGCCCTCCCCCCTCCATCCAGGCTTAGGAAGATGTGTATCCAAATAGACTAGGGTCCTAAAAAGCCAGTACATACAGTAGAAACAAGTCCCAGTGTCATTATCAATGGCTTCTCAGTCCGCCCCCATTGTGAGCCACATTCAGAGAGTCCGGTTTTTTCATATGCTCGTTCAGTCCCAGTCCAGCTGGATTTGGTGAGCTCCCATTAGATCAGGCACACTGTCTCAGTGGGTAGACCAACCCCTCGTGGTCTTGACTTCCTTGCTTATCTTCTGCCTCTTTCTGCTCTTCAACTGGACCTTTGGAGCTCAGTCCAGTGCTCTGAATTGGGTATCTGTCTCTATCTCCATCCATTATCTGAAAAAGGTTCTATGGTGATATTTGAGATATTCATCAGTGTGACTATGGGACAAGGCCAGTTCAGGCACCCTCTCCTGTGCTGCCCAAGAAATGAGCTGGGGCATCCCCATGGACACCTGGGATCCCCTCTAGAGCCAAGTCTCTTGCCAACACTAAAATGGCTCCCTTAATGAAGATATCTTCTATGCTCCTATATCCGCCCTCCCTCCATCTCCACCCTCCCACTCCCCCAAGCTCTCCCCAATCCTTCCCTTATCCCTTCTCTCTCCCCCTCTCCCCTTTTCCCCACTCCACCCTCACTCCCACCCCAGGCTCCCAACTTTTGCCGGGAAATCTGTCTGCTTCCAATTTCCAGGAGGATCTATATATGTTTTTCTTTGGGTTCACCTTGTTATTTGTCTTCTCTAGGCTTGTGAACTATAGGCTAAATGTCCTTTGTTTATGGCTAGATTCCACTAATGAGTGAGTACATACCATATTCATATTTTTGTGTCTAGGTTATTTCACTCAGTAAAGTGTTTTCTGTTTCCATCCATTTGCATGCAAAATTCAAGATGTCATTGTTTTTTTTTTTTTACCACTGAGTAGTACTCTAATGCATATATATTCCATACTTTCTTTATCCATTCTTCCATTGAGGGACATCTAGGTTGTTTCCAGGTTCTGGCTATTACAAATAAAGCTGCTATGAACATAGTTGAACAAATGCTTTTGAAGTATGATTGGGCATCTCTTGGGTATATTCCCAAAGAGTGGTATTGCTGGATCTTGAGGTAAGTTGATCGAAATTTCCTGAGCAACTGCCAGACTGATTTCCAAAGTGGTTGCACAAGTTTGCATTCCCATCAGCAATGGATAAGTATACCCCTTACTCCACATTCTCTCCAGCATAGGCTGTCATTGGTGTTTTTGATTTTAGCCATGCTGACAGGTGTAAGATGATATCTCAAAGTTGTTTTGATTTGCATTTCTCTGATCGCTAAGGAGGTTGAGCATGACCTTAAGTATCTTTTGGCCATTTGAACTTCTTCTGTTGAGAATTCTCTGTTCAGTTCAGTGCCCCATTTTTTAATTGGGTTAATTATCATTTTAACGTCTAGTTTCTTGAGTTCTTTATGTATTTTGGAGACCTTTGTCTGTTGCGGGGTTGGTGAAGATCTTCTCCCAGTCAGTAGGGTGTCTTTTTGTCTTAGTGACAGTGTCCTTTGCTTTACAGAAGCTTCTCAGTTTCAGGAGGTCCCATTTATTCATGTTGCCCTTAATGTCTGTGCTGCTGGGGTTATACATAGGAAGCGATCTCCTGTCCCCATATTTTGTAGGGTACTTCCCATTTTCTCTTCTATCAGGTTGAGTGTGTTCAGATTGATATTGAGGTCTTTGATCCATTTGGACTTGAGTTTTGTGCATGGTGATAGATATGGGTCTATTTTCATTCTTCTAGCGGTTGACATCCAGTTGTACCAGCACCATTTGTTGAAGATGCTTTCTTTCTTCCATTGTACACTTTTAGCTCCTTTATCGAAAATGAGGTGTTCATAGGTTTGTGGGTTAAAATCCGGGTCTTCTATATGATTCCATTGGTCGACTTCTCTGTTCTTATGCCAGTACCACGCTGTTTTCATTACTGTAGCTCTGTAATAGAGTTTGAAGTCAGGGATGGTAATGCCTCCAGAAGTTCCTTTATTGTATAAGATTGTTTTGGCTATCCTGTTTTTTTTGTTTTTCCATATAAAGTTGATTATTGTCCTCTCAAGATCTGTGAAGAATTTTGATGGGACCTTGATGGGGTTTGCATTGAATCTATAGATTGCCATTGGTAGAATTGCCATTTTTACTATGTTGATCCTCCCAATCCAAGAGCAAGGGAGATCCTTCCATTTTCTGGTATCCTCTTCAATTTCTTTCTTCAAAGACTTAAAGTTCTTGTCAAATAGATCTTTCACATCCTTGGTTAGAGTTACCCCAAGATATTTTATGCTGTTTGTGGCTATCGTGAAAGGTGATGATTCTCTCATTTCCCTCTCTGCTTCCATATCCTTTGTGTATAAGAGGGCGACTGATTTTTTGGAGTTGATCTTGTATCCTGCCACATTACTAAAGGTATTTATCAGCTGTAGAAGTTCTTTTGTGGAGTTTTTTGGTTCGCTTAAGTACACTATCATATCATCTGCAAATAACGCAAGTTTAACTTCTTCCTTTCCAATTCGAATCCCCTTGATCCCCTTATGTTGTCTAATGCTATTGCTAAGACTTCAAGAACTATATTGAAGAGGTATGGGGAGAGTGGACAGCCTTGGCGTGTTCCTGATTTTAGTGGGATGGCTTTAAGTTTCTCTCCGTTTAATTTGATGTTAGTTGTCAACTTGCTGTAAATAGCTTTAATTATATTTAGGTATGACCCTTTTATCCCTAATCTCTCCAAGACTTTTATCATAAAGGGATGTTGAATTTTGTCAAATGCTTTTTCAGCATCTAATGAAACTATCATATGATTTTTTTCTTTCAGTTTATTTATATGATGGATTACATTGATAGATTTGCGTATGTTAAACCAGCCCTGCATCTCTGGGATGAAGCCTACTTGATCATAATGGATAATTTTTCTAATGTGTTCTTGGATTCGGTTTGCCAGTATTTTGTTGAGGATTTTTGCATAGAACTTCATGAGTGAGATTGGCCTGTAATTCTCTTTTTTGGTTGAGTCTTTGTGTGGTTTTGGTATCAGAGTTACTGTAGCTTCATAGAAGGAATTTGGCAATGACTCTTCTGTTTCTATATTGTGAAATACATTTAGGAGTATAGGTATTAGGTCTTCTTGGAAGTTCTGGTAGATGTCCACATTGAAACCATCTGGTCCTGGACTTTTTTTGGAAGGGAGGTTTTTGATAACAGCTTCTAATTCTTCGCGACCCACAGGTCTATTTAGGGTGTTTACCTGGTCCTGGTTTAACTTTGGTATATGGTATTCATCTAAAAAAGTGTCCATTTCTTTTGCATTTTCCAGTTTTGTGGCATACAGGCTTTTGTAGTAAGATCTAATGATTTTCTGAATTTCCTCTGTGTCTGTGGTTATGTCCCCCTTTTCATTTCTGATCTTATTAATTTGCAAATTCTCTCTCTGCCATTTGATTAGTTTGGATAGGGGTTTATCAGTCTTGTTGATTTTCTCCAGGAACCAGCTTTTTGTTTTATTGATTCTTTCAATTGTTTTCTGTGTTTCTATTTTTTTGATTTCAGCCCTGAGTTTGATTATTTCCATTCTTCTACTCCTCTTAGGTGAGTCTGCTTCTTTTTTTTCTAGAGCTTTCAGGTGGGCTGTTAAGTCTGCAATGTGTGCTTTCTCTGTTTTCTTTAAGTGGGCACTTAGTGCTAGGAACCTCTCAGGACTGCTTTCATAGTGTCCCATAGGTTTGAGTATGTTGTGTCTTTATTTTCATTGAATTCAAGGAAGACTTTAATCTTTCTTTGTTTCTTCCTTAATCCAGGTATGGTTCAGTAGTTGACTATTCAGTTTCCATGAGTTTGTAGGCTTTCTGGGGGTAGCATTGTTGAATTCTAGCTTTAATCCATGGTGATCTGATAAGATACAGGTGGTTACAGATATTTTTTTTTTAACTGTGGATGTTTGCTTTGTTACCGAGTATGTGGTCAATTTTCGAGAAGGTTCCATGAGCTGCAGAGAAGAAGGTATATTCTTTCCTATTTGGGTGGAATATTCTATAGATGTCTGTTAAGTCCATTTGATTCATTACCTCCATTAATTCTCTTATTTCTCTGTTAGGTTTCTGTCTAATTGACCTGTCCATTGGTGAGAGAGGAGTGTTAAAGTCTCCTACTATTAATGTGTGTGGTTTGATTGCTGCCTTGAGTTTTAGCAATGTTTCTTTTACATACGTGGGTGCTTTTATATTAGGGGCATAGATATTCAGGATTGAGACTTCATCCTGATGAATTGTTCCTGTTATGAGTAGAAAATGTCCCTCTTCATTCCTTCTGATTGATTTAAGTTTGAAGTCAACTTTCTTAGAAATTAGTATGGCCACACCTGCTTGTTTCTTAGGTCCATTTACTTGATAAGCCTTATCCCAACCCTTTACTCTGAGTATGTGTCTGACTTTGTAGTTGAGGTGTGGTTTTTGTAAACAGCAGAATGTTGGATCCTGTTTTCGTATCCAATCTCTTAGTCTGTGCCTTTTTATAGGTGAGTTGAGTCCATTGACATTAAGTGATATTAATGACCAGTGGTTGTTAACTCCGGTCATTTTTTTAGTAGTAAATTTTGTGTGTTTCCCTTCTTCGAGTTGCGCTGGTGAAGGGTTTCTAGTTGTCTGAGATATTGTGGTCAATGTTGGACTCCTTGGTTAGTGATTTTTCTTCTATTACTTTCTGTAAGGCTGGATTTGTGGCTATGTATTGTTTAAATTTGTTTTTATCCTGGAAAATTTTGTTTTCTCCACTTATAGTGAACGAAAGTTTGGCTGGGTATAGTAGTCTGGGCTTGCATCCACAGTCTCTTAGTTTCTGCAGTACATCTATCCAGGACCTTCTAGCTTTCATTGTTTCCATAGAGAAGTCAGGTGTAAGTCTGATAGGTTTACCTTTATAAGTAACTTGGCCTTTTTCCTTTGCAGCTCTTAATATTCTTTCTTTGTTCTGTATGCTTTGTGTTTTGATTATTATATGGCGAGGGGATGTTTTTTTTTACCCTTACCCAGCCCGCCCTGTAATTGTTGTAGAAGATGAGTTTTGACCTGGGATGTAACTCAGTGGTAGAATAGTCACAGTGTGGCTCCAGGCAAGAGACTTCACCTGTCTGAGCTTCCATTTATCCACCTAGCAAATGGTAATTCTATTAGTGCCTCCTTTGAAAGCTGTTATGATCAGTACATGGACAAGGCAGTGCTCAGCACAGAGGCTGCTACCATGATGTCCCTCCTTGCCACTGCTAGTGAGAGATGACTAAGTCCCTAGTGCTGAAGGACTTTCTGCAGCTTTCTTACTAACTGGAACAAGAAGAAACAGGAATTTCCTCCAGAAAGGTGACCAGGATGGACAGACAATGGGAAGGACGGGTATCCACAGCAGCACCAAGACAGCTAATGCAAAGGCTCTGTGGCCACAGACTCTGAGTCCACACGCAGGACCTTTAGAAATTAAAGCAAGGGAAAAATGGGGTCTCAGTAAAGGCAATACTAAAACTCATGGCAATTCTTTTGCCTCAGCCTCCCTAGTAATGAGATTAGAGACAGATACCACTGCACCCAGCTAAGACAAGTGTTTGTGCCATTATCATAGTGTCTCCCAATGGCTTCAACCTCTTATTGGGATGCTAGTGAAAGTGGGGACCAGGTGGATCTAGAGACAGTAGTCATGATGATAGTAAGTGAGATCTAGAGAAGATGGAGACACAGCCAAGTCTTAAGGAATCTGAGCCACCAAGAGATGAAGCCACAGATGGAAGATTTCAGTAACAAGTGGGTTTGGGAGAGACTCAGGAACCAGTGCAAACTGTCATAGTGCAGCCCCAAACTCTGACCAAAGGCCTCATTCCACACATTCGTTTTGGTCTCAGATAGTCAGCCGCATGCTCATGTATCCCAGCTTCTGTGTCAGGGATACTCCCATTATTCCATATGAGCATCTTCTGTTCTTCCAGGTCTAACACAACTTTCTAAACCATGTTCTGAGTCTCTTGGTTATAGTCCAAAAGCCAATGCAGGGAGTGAATCAGCACAAACTATACCCATTAGTCAGAAATGCCAACCATAGGGTAGAGGGCCATGGCTAGATAAGACATAAACCTAGACCCCCAGTACTGGGGGATGGAGACGGAAGTCTGAGAAACCCTAGGCAATTATAAACACATCCACCACCAGGAGGAAAACAAAGTCCTTCCCATTGTGTCACCTTTCAAAACCACAGGAGAGGATACATCATGTATGTCCAGTGAAGCAGTCCAGGCAAGAGCAGTTTCTTGCCCACATGGCTAAGGAGCCTCTTTGATGCCCATCTTCCTCTCGAAGTAGCTTGGTGCTGACAGGAGCAGATGTGTCTCACTGTCATGAAAAGTCCTAAATTTACAAAACATTTAAATGTCAAATTCTGAAGGTCTCTGGAAGATTTGAAGAATTCCTATTCATTTGAAATACTTCTCTATACATCTACGAAGAACCGGGGGTGGGAATTCTGGACAGGGTCAGCATGGTCTAGGGCCAACCCACAGGATGTGAATACAGGAATGTGGATTGGGCAGACACAAGCAAGGTTGTGGTGGGGACCCTGAGGGCCCTGACTTGCCTGAAGGTCTACATGGCATGGGCAGGGCTAAGGAGAAGGGCGGGCCTGCTGAGGCCCACCTAGGAAAAGGAAGGATAGGACATGGGCAGAGACAGGACCTGGAAGGTCAGGCTGTGCACGGGGCTCACCGGGTAGTGGGGCATTCAGGGGCAGAGTCATAGGAAGGATGAGCAAAGGGAGATGGTCAGATTGAGGACAGCAGAGGCTGTGTTCTTGTAAGCAGGACCAGCTGAAGATTGGGGTCAAGGAGAGTAGAGTAACTGAGAGGCAGGCTCAATGTAAAGAGATCAGAACGAGGGACAGTTTCAATGTAAGAAAGTTGGCCTAAGGAGTGAAGTCAATATGAACCAAAGAGCTGAGGGACAAGAGAATTATGAAGCTGGCATCGGGGCCAGGGTCAATGTGAAGAGGCCACTGATGGGCAGGATCAGTGTCGTGAGGTGGCTAAGGGACAGAGTAAATGTGAGGATGGACTGGGAAAAGGGTCAATGTGAGGATGACAGATGAGTGGTGGAGCCAGCTAGAGGAAAGACAGCCAGGCCAAGACTGGGTGAGCTTGTGGAAAACAGGGCATGCAGAAAAAGTATGAGCATTAGTTTGGGGTGGCACCAGTGGGAAGAACGATCTGGAGGCAGTGCCAACAGGGACAGGAAGGTTCAACTGTGGGCCACAGTCTAGCAAGTGGTCAGAGGAGGGGCAGTTGGCTGCTCTGTACAGGCTCCACTTTCCTAGTGAACCTGTTGGGAGCTCCTTCAAGGTTCCCATGGGATCAATGCTCGCCCCTTGCTGATTGCAGGTACCATGGAGAAAAGCCAATGTGTGGTGGCATCTGCCCAAGAACAGAGAAGCCATCACTACCACACTGCCCATCCGGCAGTCCATGTTCCGAAGTGCAGAGCCATCACTTGGGGCTTCTGCAGTGGCACTGGTAGGCCAGGAACTGCTAGGCGGGCTGGGGGCCATTAACCACCTCACAGTGCCTCTGCTTCCCACCTGTCCGGGTCTAGAGGGAGCTGCCAGGAGAGCACTGGCCCAGACACATGTCGATTAGGAAGCAGAGCCATCCCCAACACATCAAGTATGAGAACAGCTTTGCCCCTAAACCCCTGCTTGCACCAAGCCTCAGTGTATTGCCCCTGTGCAGCCGCCCAGGCCCTCTGGGCCCACAATTTTCACACAGTGCTGTCCCCCATTGTGTGGATATGCCAAGAACATCTTAATCCAATTTCTTCCAGTGGGCAAGGCCACTGCCTCTCATCAAGGGCAGCCCACAGCTCACTCCATGGACTACATTTGTTGAAGTATTTTCACTAAAGCAATCATTCATTCCTGGGGTAAAAATAATCTACTCTATATGAATAAAGCACTGATATATACATACTGGGAATCTAGATACGGATACATAGCTTATGGAATTTCATGTTTAAGGAGATCGGCTGGTGAGATGGCTCAGTGGGTAAAGGTACTTTACTTTATGTCAAGCCTTATATTTTCCCTGGGACCCACAATGGTAGAAAGATTGAACAAACTTTTCCCAAACTATCCTCTGATCTTGATACATATGCACTCACACACCCACCACAACTAGTTTTTAAATGACTCAGAAGTCCAAGGTGAAAACGTGTCAACAGACCTGTCAGTGACATCTTGTGCCTTGGTAGTAAACACTGAATGGGTGGGTTACTTTATCTATACCCTGCCACGTGACAATGTGACTGTTCTCTGGCAAGCTGTGGTGTGCATCATCACCATGGAGAACAGCAAGAGCTCCACATAATATTTGCTGCTGTTCCCAATTTGTGGAAAAGCCTCTTCTTGTAGAGGGACAACACAGAATAGGGCTTGGGGTAGGAGACAATATTGAGTTCAAGGCCTGGACCACTTCCTGGTCATATTGCTAAATGATTGGCCAGATTTTATCCCAGCCCTCACATCAAAGGTCAGTCCACTAGATTTCCTTCTCTTCTGTTGTACAAGGCTGCTCTCTGTTTTTAGCTGCTCAGCCCCAAATTAATCACACAGAAACCATATTATTTGCAATACTGTTTAACCAATAGCTTAAGCATATTTCTGGCTAACTCATACATCTTAATTTAATCCATTTCTATTAATCTTGGGCTGATAGGGGCAGAACTTTGGTAAGCAGAGAAGACAGAACAGAATTCTGGAAGGAAGAAAGCAGAGTCAGAGAGTCGCCATGGAGCCGCCAGTGGCAGACATGCTGAATCTTTCCTGGTAATCCACTGCCAAGTGGCGCTACACAGATTAATAGAAATGGGTTAAATCAAGATGTGAGAGTTAGCCAATAAGAGGCTAGAGCTAATGGGCCAATCAGTAATTTAATTAATACAGTTTCTGTGTGGTTATTTTGGGGCTAAGCTAGCCGGGTGGCCAGGATGAACAAGCGGGCCCTCTCCCTTGTAACATACCCTGCTGTGCTATAGGATCAAAGCACTTTCCTTATTCATTAACCAATAAAGGTAACACATAGACGGAAGGATCTCCCACACCACTCTTCTTACATCAAATTGATTGTACATGGGCTACAATTCCCAGAACTGTCTTTCTCCCTGACCCAGACAGCACACAAGCACACTTAGGTTAAGTGTATTCATGATGGTCACTGCTGGCAACAGAATCAAGGGCATAGTGTCCCCAGTACTTACAGACACCCAAACACACACAGGAGCCTCCTGATGTGTATTTTCTTGCCATAAAGTTCAGTGTACCATTCCTGTTCTTTGGTCCATGTCCTATAAGCAACTAAATTATATCACTTTGTACCCCTGAGACAGAAGCTCAGATAGCCTCAACTGTGCCCTCACCCCTGACATTCCTAGGAACAGTTCCTCAGGCAGCAGGTCCTGGCTATGCGTGCCTGCACCATACTGTGTTGGCTCTTAAGGGGCGTTTGTTATTTGACAAATAGTGTCAGCGCCATCCTGGATTGGAATAAACCCTACACTGGTGTTCTTGCTTCATCTATGTATCAGCTGCCATGGAATCTCCATACCTGCCTACCTGCTACATTCATGTAAATGTGTTAGTGTTTGTTCCATTAGAGGATATGAACTTTTGTTTTTTTTCCCCCAGAAGCTATCAAAACCAAGATAGCTGGCCTCAAAGCATCACCTGAAAAGTGGGTTAAGTGAATGTGGCCATCGGGAATTTTTAACTGAACTGAGACCAATGTAAGGCCTAATCACCTCTAAAAGGTCTTCTATGTTGCCTGGATAAGTACTTCTCTTGTTTAGCTCTGAGTGTCTCCAAGGGACTGTTTTGTACCAAAGGCAGGCCATTCTCTGTGACCTGTTAAAGTATCACAACATCTTATAACATACTTTAGATGGCCTGGATGATGGACAGCTTGTCCAGGTGAGCTTTATTCTGTCATCCACACTCCTCTGAGATGTTAGCAGTCAATCCCACCACCCAGAGCCAAAGAACACACAGCACTAGCTCTCCTGTGTTCAGGCAGACACGAGCTGCAAACTAGAAGGGACCTGGCATTGTGGGCGTTTGCCCAGGCTGACAGCAGCCGGCTCTAGGAAGGGTAAATAACCTGAGAATAAGAAAAGGACTGTGAGGAGGCAGGCAGAGATTCTGGATGAATTCTTCAAGAACTCCTCAGGCCTCCAACAGTTATTTCCCATTGCCAGGATCTTTGGCATAAGGGGTCCATACAGCACAGGAGAGCAATGAAAGTCATTGTCCTGGAATACAATGCACCTTTTGTGCTGAATGTGCATATTTGGGTCTGCCTAGTGCCAAGAATAAATGGTTATGGACACAGCTCCCTCTCCCAAAGGTGGACCTGTTCTCCTTCCTTTTCCTGTCTACATGGATTGAATTTAATCTTCCTTGCTCCCTGAATGGTGAGGTGAAAAGAAGTAGGGATTTGACCACGTTCACTTCCATAATGGTCCAAGTGGTCTAGCTCTCTCAGCATCTACAAGAAGCAATGGTCTATCCTGCTATGGAGGCACATGCATTTAACACTCGGGGAGGTAGAAGCAGGAGATCTCTATGTGCTTGAAGCCATACTTAGAGAGTTCCAGAACAGTCAAGTAGAATGGATGTGTAATTCAAGAGCTAGTTTTGCAAAAGAATAAAAAAAGCAAAAGCAAGATATCAAAATATTTAAACAATATTTTCTAGAACACTTACATTCTCAGACTTCTCCTAGTTGATTTCCTAACCTCTGAGTGTACATTGCTAAGAAGTTCAGTTTGGCTATAGATGCTTGGAGTAACCACTGAGGCATGTTTTTCTTTCATGCTGACATGGTATTATTCTCTAGCCCAGGCTAGCTCTCCAAATCCAAGTCCCTCTTCCTCAGCTTTCCCAGTGTTAGGATTGTAGGCTTTCAATAGCTACACCAGCAATTTTCGACCTGATTTGTTTTTAAAGACCTAAGGCCAGGTTTCCTGAAGGCAGAAGACTCGCCTAAGATGAAGGTGCAACTATTCCATATAACAAGGCTATAGCATAATCTTTTAGTAGATGGGAAACCTCCAAGTGCACAATGTGTAGAAAGTGACAGACATTGGAGCATTGAGTCCTAAATGGGATGTTTTGATTGAACCCCTCCCCACAAGGCTCAGGGAGGTATGAGGAGAGGAGGCAGAAAACCTGTAAGAGCCCGAGGTGATGGATGAATACAAGGAAACAGTGACTTCCAGGCACAGAAGGACTGATGTACGTATGAACTCATGTAGACTGTAGCAGCAAACACAAGATTTGCACAGGTTCAATCCTGTAGTCTCAGCACTGAGAGGGGGTTACTGTGCATTTAATTCTTTGAAAATTTTGTATATTCATATAATATATTTTGGACATATTCACCCACGCCATCCTTCTTAAATTCTTCTCCTTCTTTTTAATATATATATATAATACATATATATATGTGCATGTATGTACACACATACATACAAATAAATATGTACACACACATAAATATATATATAAATTGAACACGGTGAAATATATATTATATATATATTTCACCGTGTTCAATTTCTGCTGCCAGTATATGGACAGGAATTGGGGGGTTGGGCATCCACTGAGACCTGGTTGATCAAAGGGGTTCCTATTCTCAAACTGACTCTCTTTCCCCAGAAGAGATCAACTGTCAACAGCTCCTCAGAAGCCCCGCCCCCAGTAGGGGCGTTCACTGGAGGGCATAGCTGTCTACTCAAGGTCTGAGGGCAGCGCATGCGTGGGTGGGCGGTGCTGTTGCAGGGGGAGTCAAGGAGGCCCCTGTTAAGCTTCTGGGCTCCTTCAACACCACGGAGCCTGCACCTCTCCCCAGCCAAAGAGCTGCCGCCTATCGTCGGTCACCGCCTAGGCCCGGAGCTGCTCGGACTTGGCCGCGGGTGAGCCCGGGGAGCCGACCGGTGAGGGCTCAACTTAGTTGAGGGAAGTCTGGGCCTGACGAGCGGTCGCGGGCATCGGACTCTCGGCCTCGGTTGCCCGCAGCCACGCGCGAGATGCAGGACCCGGGTCAGGCGAGAGCAACCCGAGTGGTGGACCTTCTCCCTAACATCCACGGACCCGCCTTCTCCTGCTACCAGCTTCAGTGGCTCCTGCTTGGACTTTCCTCTGATGCACAGGTGCTCGGCGGGGACAGAGCTCCCTGGTACAGTGGATCAGTCAGGTAAGCACTGCGTGCCCTGGCAGTCTTAGGGCATTTTCCCACGCTTTCTCTGGGGGAGGGGGTGTTACCAGTGCTCAGAAAACTGCATTCAGATCCTCAGCTGGGGCCCTAGTGCATACCCAGCTAGTCGCTGCTTTTGGTAAATAGAACTCGCAGGATGCATGAAACGATGTAGAAAACCCTGTGTTCTTCTAGTTGAGAAAAGTCTACCCCATTCCCCCCACATCTTTCTAGACTCTACTGTGGATTCAGGAATTCACAATGAAAATTGGATTTTAGTATTTGGTCTTTGCTTTTCTACTCTATAATTAAGCTATTTTGAGAGTTCATTGTCAAAGTGATGTATCTTTTTATGCTTACTACCGTCACTCCCTTATCATCCCCATTTATTTCCAGAAGTTGCTCATTCATGTTTTTAAACCATTCCATTTTCTGGGTCTGGAGAGGTGCTCCAGATTTTGAAAGGTCATTGTCTGTAGAGGCATTCCCATGAGCAGAGATGACTCTGAGATAAATCGGTGTCATTTTGTACACCTTCATTTCTTGGGGATTTACAGATTGCATTAAGCACATGCCTTCTCCCTGCATTTGGTTGACTGGAGTTATGCTGTGATGACGATTCTGTTTTAATTCCCGAAGTAGAACTAGCTTAATTATCCTATCATTCATATTGAAACATAATGGTCTTGTCATTTCATGTTAATTTCAGTTGCATCTCTTTGGCATCTGTTAGTTAAAGTTTTCTTTGGAAAATACTGCAAATGATATTTTGATATTTTGATTTATTTTCTTTTTTTTATTTTTCCATTCAAAAATTTCCACTTCCTCCCCTCCTCCCATTCCACTCCCACTCCCCCACTCATCCTCCTCTTTCCCCCAGCAGTCCTAAGAAAGGGCAGGGTACCCTGCCCTGTGGGAAGTTCAAGGCCCTCCCCTCTCCATCCAGGCCTAGGAAGGTGAGCATCCAAATAGACTAGGGTCCTAAAAAGCCAGTACATACAGTAGAAACAAGTCCCAGTGTCATTATCAATGGCTACTCAGTCCGCCCCCATTGTGAGCCAGATTCAGAGATTACATGCTCATTCAGTCCCAGTCCAGCTGGATTTGGTGAGCTCCCATTAGATCAGGACACTGTCTCAGTGGGTGGACCAACCCCTCACATTCTTGACTTTCTTGCTTATCTTTTCCCTCCTTCTGCTCTTCAACTGGACCTTTGGAGCTCAGTCCAGTGCTCTGATGTAGGTCTCTGTCTCTCTCTCCATCCATTGCCTGACAAAGGTTCTATGGTGATATTCGAGAAATTCATCAGTGTGACTATGGGACAAGGCCAGTTCAGGCACCATCTCCTCTACTGCCCAAGGACCTAGCTAGGGCCATCCCCGTGGACACCTGGGATCCCCTCTAGAGCCGAGTCTCTTGCCAACACTAAAATGGCTCCCTTCATGAAGATATCTTCTTCCTTGCTCCTATATCCGCCCTTCCTCCATCTCCACCCTCCCACTCCCCCAAGTTCTCCCCATTCCTTCCCTTCTCCCTTCTCTCTCCCCCTCTCCCCTTTCCCCCACCCAACCCCAATCCCACCCACATGCTCCCAACTTTTGCCTGGCAATCTTGTCTGCTTCCAATTTCCAGGAAGATCTATATATGTTTTTATTTGGGTTCACCTTATTATTTGGCTTCTCTAGGCTTGTGAACTATAGGCTAAATGTCCTTTGTTTATGGCCAGAGTCCACTAATGAGTGAGTACATACCATATTCATCTTTTTGGGTCTGGGTGATCTCACTCAGTAAAGTGTTTTCTGTTTCCATCCATTTGCATGCACAATTCAAGATGTCATTGTTTTTTTTTTTGTTTGTTTTTTTTTGTTTTTTTTTTTTTTACCACTTAGTAGTACTCTAATGCATATATATTCCATACTTTCTTTATCCATTCTTCCATTGAGGGGCATCTAGGTTCTTTCCAGGTTCTGGCTATTACAAATAAAGCTGCTATGAACATAGTTGAACAAATATTTTTGGAGCGTGATTGGGCATCTCTTGGGTATATTCCCAAGAGTGGGATTGCTGGATGCTGAGGTAGGTTGATCAAAATTTCCTGAGAAACCGCCACACTGATTTCCAAAGTGGTTGCACAAGTTTGCATTCCCACCGGCAATGGATGAGTGTATCCCTTACTCCACATCCTCTCCAGCATAGGCTTTCATTGGTGTTTTTGATTTTAGCTATTCTGACAGATATAAGATGGTATCTCAAAGTTGTTTTGATTTGCATTTCCCTGATCACTAAGGAGGTTGAACTTGACCTTAAGTGTGTTTTGGCCATTTGAACTTTGTCTGCTGAGAATTCTCTGTTCAGTTCAGTACCCCATTTTTAAATTGGATTAATTAGAGTTTTGATGTCCAGTTTCTTGAGTCCTTTATATATTTTGGACATCAGACCTTTGTCTGACATGGGGTTGATGAAGATCTTCAATGACAGTGTTCTTTGCATTAAAGAGGCCTCTCAGTTTCAGGAGGTCCCATTTGTTCAATGTTGCCCTTAATGTCTGTGCTGCTGGGGTTAAATGTAGGAAGTAGTCTCCTGTGCCCATGTGTTGCAGTCTACTTCCCAAATTCTCTTCTATCAGGTTCAGTGTGGTCAGATTCATATTAAGGTCTTTAATCCATTTGGACTTGAGTTTTGTGTATGATGATAGATATGGATCTATTTTCTTTCTCCTATGGGTTGACATCCAGTTATGCCAGCACCGTTTGTTGAAGATGCTTTCTTTCTTCCATTGTATACATTTTGCTCCTTTGTCGAAAATCAGGTGTTCATAGGTTTGTGGGTTAATATCTGGGTCTTCAATTTGATTCCATTGGTCAGTATCTCTGTTTTTATGCCAATACCAAGCGGTTTTCACTACTTTAGCTCTGTAATAGAGTTTGAAGTCAAGGAGGGTAATGCCTCCAGAAATACCTTTATTGTATAGGAATGTTTTGGCTATCCTGGGTTTTTTTGTTTTTCCATATAAAGTTGATTATTGTTCTCTCAAGGTCTGTGAGGAATTTTGTTGGGATTTTGATAGGGATTGAGTTGAATTTATAGATTGCCTTTGGTAGAACTGCTGTTTTTACTATGTTGATCTTACCCATCCAAGAGCATGGGAGATCCTTCCATTTTCTGGTATCCTCTTAAATTTCTTTCTTCAAAGCCTTAAAGTTCTTGTCAAATAGATCTTACACTTTCTTGGTTAGTGTAACTCCAAGACACTCTATGCTGTTTATTTGTGGCTATCGTGAAAAGTGAAGTTTCTCTGATTTCCCTCTCTGCTTTTCTATCTTTTGTGTATAGAAAAGCTACTGATATTTTTTTTTTGAATTGATTTTGTATCCTGCCACATCACTGAAGGTATTTATCAGCTGTAGGGGTTCTTCAGTAGAGTTTTTGGAGTCACTCATGTATACTATCATATCATCTTCAAATAACAGAAGTTTGACTTCTTCCTTTTCAATTCAAATCCCCTTAATCCCCTTATGTTGTCTTATTGCTTCTCCTAGAACTTCAAGAAGTATGTTGAAGATATGTAGAGAGTTGAGAGCCTTGTCTTGTTCCTGATTTTAGTGTAATGGCTTTGAGTTTCCATTTAATTTTATATTAGCTGTTGGCTTGCTGTATATTGCTTTTATTATATTTAGATGTGATCCTTGTATCCCTAACCTCTCCCCGACCTTTATTAAATGGGTGTTGAATTTTGTCAAATGCTTTTTCAGCATCTAATGAAATGATCATATGGTTTTTTCTTTCAGTTTATTTATATGATAGATTACATTGATAGATTTTTGTATGTTGAACCAGCCCTGCATCTCTGGGATGAAGCCTACTTGATCATAATGGATAATTTTTGATGTGTTTTTGGATTCAGTTTGCCAGTATTTTATTGAGAATTTTCGCATCAGTGTTTCTGAGAGAGATTGGTCTGTAATTCTCTTTCTTGGTTGAGTCTTTGTGTGGTTTTGGTATCAGGGTAACTGTAGCTGCATGAAACCTCTTTTGTTTCTATAATGTGAGACACCATAAGGAGCATGGGTATCAACTCTTCTTGGAAGTTCTGGTAAAATTCTCTATTGTAACCATCTGGTCCTGGGCTTTTTTTGGTAGGGAGGTTTTTGATGGCAGCTTCTATTTCCTCATGACTTATAGGTCTATTTAAATTGTTCACCTGGTCTTGATTTAATTGTGGTATATGGTATTTATCTAAAAACAAGTCCATTTCTTTTACATTTTCCAACTTTGTAGCATATAAGCCTTTGTAGTAAGACCTAATTACTCTCTGAATTTCCTCAGTGTCTGTTGTTATGTCCCCCTTTTCATTTCTGATCTTGTTAATTTGCATGTTCTCTCTACCTTTTGATTAGTTTGATTAGGAACTTGTCAATCTTGTTGATTTTCTCAAAGAACCAGCTCTTTGTTTCATTGATTCTTTGGATTATTGTATGTGTTTCTATTTTGTTGATTTCAGCTCTCAGTTTGATTATTTCCAGTCTTCTACTCCTCCTGGGTGAGTCTGCTTCTTTTTTTTCTAGAGATTTCAGCTGTCCTGTTAAGTCTCTAATGTGGGCTTTCTCTGTTTTCTTTATGTGGGCACTTAGTGCTATGAATTTTCCCCTTAGCACTGCTTTCATAGTGTCCCATAGGTTTGGGTATGTTGTGACTTTTTTGTTGTTGTTGAATTCAAGGAAGACTTTAATTTCTTTCTTTATTTCTTCCCTGACCCAGGGGTGGTTCAGTAGTTGCCTGTTCAGTTTCCATGAGTTTGTAGGCTTTCTGGGGGTAGAATTGTTGTTAAATTCTAACTTTATTCCATGTTGATCTGATAAGACACAGGTGGTTACTATTTTTTTTTTTTTTTGTATCTGTGGAGGTTTGTTTTGTTATCAAGTACGTGATCAATTTTCGAGAAGGTTCCATGAGATGCTGAGAAGAAGGTATATTCTTTCCTATTTGGGTGAAATGTTCTATCGATGTCTGTTAAGTCCACTTGATTCATTACCTCTGTTAGTTTTCTTATTTCTCTGTTAGGTTTCTGTCTAGTTGACCTGTCCATTGATAAGAGAGGAGTGTTGAAGTCTCCTACCATTAGTGTGTGAGATTTGATGTGTGCTTTGAGTTCTAGTAATGTTTCTTTTATATATGTAGGTACTTTTATATTAGGGGCATAGATATTCAGGATTGGGACTTCATCCTGATGAATTGTTCCTGTTATGAGTAAAAAGTGTCCCACTTCATTTCTTCTGATTGATTTTAGTTTGAAGTCAACTTTGTTAGAAATTAGTATGGCCACACTTGCTTGTTTCTTAGGTCCATTTGATTGAAAAACCTTTTCCCAACCCTTTACTCTGAGTAAATGTCTGTCTTTTTGGTGCAGGTGTTTCTTTTTTTTCTTTTTTTTTCTTTTTATTGTTTATTTATTTATTAAAGATTTCTGCCTTCTCCCCGCCACCACCTCCCATTTCCCTCCCCCTCCCCCATCAAGTCCCCCTCCCTCATCATCCCTAAGAGTAATCCGGGTTCCCTGCCCCGTGGGAAGTCCAAGGACCACCCACCTCCATCCAGGTCTAGTAAGGTGAGCATCCAAACTGCCTAGGCTCCCACAAAGCCAGTACGTGCAGTAGGATCAAAAACCCATTGCCATTGTTCTTGAGTTCTCAGTAGTCCTCATTGTCCATTATGTTCAGCAAGTCCGGTTTTATCCCATGCTTTTTCAGACCCAGGCCAGCTGGCCTTGGTGAGTTCGTGATAGAACATCCCCATTGTCTCAGTGTGTGGGTGCACCCCTCGCGGTCCTAAGTTCCTTGCTCGTGCTCTGTCTCCTGCTCATGATTTGGACCTTGGGATTTCAGTCCGGTGCTCCAATGTGGGTCTTTGTCTCTGTCTCCTTTCATCGCCTAAATGTTTTTCTTTGGGTTCACCTTCTTAATTAGCTTCTCTAGGACCACGCATAATAGGCTCAACGTCCCCTATTCATGGCTAGAAACCAAATATGAGTGAGTACATCCCATGTTCCTCTTTTTGGGTCTGGCTCACCTCGCTCAGGATAGTGTTTTCTATTTCTGTCCATTTGCCTGCAAAATTCAGGAAGTCATTGCTTTTTACTGCTGAGTAGTACTCTAATATGTATATATTCCATACTTTCTTCATCCATTCTTCCATTGAAGGGCATCTAGGTTGTTTTTCCAGGTTCTGGCTATTACAAACAATGCTGCTATGAACATAGTTGAGCATATACTTTTGTCGTATGATAGGGCATTTCTTGGATATATTCCCAAGAGTGGTATTGCTGGGTCCAGGGGTAGGTGGATCCCGAAATTCCTGAGAAACCGCCACACTGTTTTCCAAAGTGGTTGCACAAGTTTGCATTCCCACCAGCAATGGATGAGTATACCCCTTTCTCCACAACCTCTCCAGCAATGGCTATCATTGGTGTTTTTTATTTTAGCCATTCTGACAGGTGTAAGATGGTATCTTAAATTTGTCTTGATTTGCATTTCCCTGATCGCTAGGGAAGTTGAGCATGACCTTAAATGTCTTTTGGCCGTTCGCACTTCTTCTGTTGAGAATTCTCTGTTAAGTTCAGTGCCCCATTTTTTAATTGGGTTGATTAGCCCTTTACGGTCTACTTTCTTGAGTTCTCTATATATTTTGGAGATCAGACCTTTGTCTGTTGCGGGGTTGGTGAAGATCTTCTCCCAGTCAGTGGGTTGCCTTTTTGTCTTAGTGACAGTGTCCTTTGCTTTACAGAAGCTTCTCAGTCTCAGGAGGTCCCATTTATTCAATGATGCCCTTAATGTCTGTGCTGCTGGGGTTGTATGTAGGAAGTGTTCTCCTGTGCCCATGTGTTGTAGAGTACTTCCCACTTTCTCTTCTGTCAGGTTCAGTGTGTTCGGACTGATATTGAGGTCTTTAATCCATTTGGATTTGAGTTTTGAGTATGGTGATAGATATGGATCTATTTTTATTCTTCTACAGGCTGACATCCAGTTTTGCCAGCACCATTTGTTAAAGATGCTTTCTTTCTTCCATTGAATACTTTTATCTCCTTTATCAAAAATCAGGTGTTCATAGGTTTGTGGGTTAAAGCTAGTGTCTTCTATTCGATTCCATTGGTCGACTTCTCTGTTTCTATGCCAATACCAAGCTGTTTTCAATACTGTAGCTCTGTAATAGAGTTTGAAGTCAGGGATGGTAATGCCCCCAGACAATCCTTTATTGTATAAGATTGTTTTGGCTATCCTGGGTTTTTTGTTTTTCCATATAAAGTTGATTATTGTCTTTTCCAGATCTGTGAAGAATTTTGATGGGATTTTGATGGGGATTGCGTTGAATCTATAGATTGCTTTTGGTAGAATTGCCATTTTTACTATGTTGATCCTCCCAATCCAAGAGCAAGGGAGGTCCTTCCATTTTCTGGTGTCCTCTTCAATTTCTTTCTTCAAAGCCTTAAAGTTCTTGCCAAATAGATCTTTCACTTCCTTGGTCAGAGTTACCCCAAGGTATTTTATGCTATTTGTGGCTATCGTGAAAGGTGATGCTTCTCTGATTTCCCTCTCTGCTTCCTTATCCTTAGTGTATAGGAAGGCAACTGATTTTTTGGAGTTGATTTTGTAACCTGCCACATTACCAAAGGTGTTTATCAGCTGTAGGAGTTCTTTGGTAGAGTTTTTGGGGTCGCTTATGTATACTATCATATCATCTGCAAATAATGAAAGCTTAACTTCTTCCTTTCCAATATGGATCCCCTTGATCCCCTTATGTTGTCTTATTGCTATTGCTAGAACTTCAAGCACTATATTGAAGAGGTATGGAGAGAGTGGACATCCTTGTCGTGTTCCTGATTTTAGTGGGATGGCTTTGAGTTTTTCTCCGTTTAATTTAATGTTGGCTGTCGGCTTGCTGTAAATAGCTTTTATTATATTTAGGTATGATCCTTTTATCCCTAATCTCTCCAAGACCTTCATCATAAAGGGGTGTTGAATTTTGTCGAATGCTTTTTCAGCATCTAATGAAATGATCATATGGTTTTTTTCTTTCAGTTTATTTATATGGTGGATTACATTGATAGATTTGCGTATGTTGAACCAGCCCTGCATCTCTGGGATGAAGCCTACTTGATCATAATGGATAATTTTTCTGATGTGTTCTTGGATTCGGTTTGCCAGTATTTTATTGAGGATTTTTGCATCGATGTTCATGAGTGAGATAGGCCTGTCATTCTCTTTCTTGGTTGGGTCTTTGTGTGGTTTTGGTATCAGGGTAACTGTAGCTTCATAAAAGGAATTTGGCAATGACTCTTCTGTTTCTATATTGTGAAATACATTAAGAAGTATAGGTATTAGCTCTTCTTGGAAGGTCTGGTAGAATTCTGCATTGAAACCATCTGGTCCTGGGCTTTTTTTGGAAGGGAGATTTTTGATAACCATTTCTAATTCTTTGCAACTAACCGGTCTATTTAGCTCGTTCACCTGTTCTTGGTTTCGCTTTGGTATATGGTCCTTATCTAAAAATATGTCCATTTCTTTTGCATTTTCCAGTTTTGTGGCATACAGGCTTTTGTAGTAAGGTCTAATGATTGTCTGAATTTCCTCTGTGTCTGTGGTTATGTCCCCCTCTTCATTTCTGATCTTATTTATTTGCGTGTTCTCTCTCTGTCATTTAATTAGTTTGGAAAGAGGTTTGTCGATTTTGTTGATTTTTCTCTAAGAACCAACTTTTTGTTTCATTGATTCTTTGGACTGTTTTCTGTGTTTCTATTTTGTTGATTTCCGCCCTCAGTTCGATTATTTCCAGTCTTGTACTACTCCTGGGTGCTTCTGCTTCTTTTTTTTTTTAGAGTTTTCAGGTGTGCTGAAAAGTCCCCAATGTACGCTTTCTCCGTTTTCTTTAAGTGGGCACTTAGTGCTATGAACTTTCCTCTGAGCACAGCTTTCATCGTGTCCCATAGGTTTGAGTATGTTGTCTCTTTATTTTCATTAAATTCAAGGAAGACTTTAATTTCTTTCTTAATTTCTTCCTTGACCCAGGTGTGGTTCAGTAGTTGACTGTTCAGTTTCCATGAGTTTGTAGGCTTTTTGGGGGTAGCATTGTTGTTGCCCTCTAACTTTAATCCGTGGTGATCTGATAAGACACAGGAGGACACTGATATTTTTTTGTATCTGTGGAGGTTTCCTTTGTTACCCAGTATGTGGTCAATTTTCGAGAAGGTTCCATGAGCTGCAGAGAAGAAGGTATATTCTTTCCTATTTGGGTGGAGTATTCTATAGATGTCGGTTAAGTCCATTTGCTTCATTACGTCCAACAATTCTCTTAAGTCTCTATTAGGTTTCTGTCTGATTGACCTGTCCATTGGTTAGAGAGGTGTGTTGAAGTCTCCTACTACTAGTGTGTGTGGTTTGATGTCTGCCTTGAGTTTTAGTAATATTTCTTTTACATAAGTGGGTGCTTTTATATTAGGGGTGTAGATATTCAGGATTGAGACTTCATCCTGATGAATTGTTCCTGTTATGAGTATAAAGTGTCCATCTCGATCTCTTCTGATTGATTTTAGTTTGAAGTCCGTTTTGTTAGAAATTAGTATGGCCACACCTGCTTTTTTCTTAGGACCATTTGCTTGAAAAACCTTTTCCCATCCCTTTAGTCTGAGTAGATGCCTGTCTTTGTGGTTGAGATGTGTTTCTTGCAAACAGCAGAATGTTGGATCCTGTTTTCGTATCCAATCTTTTAGTCTGTGTCTTTTTATAGGTGAATTGAGACCATTAATATTAAGTGATATTAATGACCAGTGGTTTTTTACTCTGGTTATTCCTATTGTTTTTGGTAGTAGAGTTTGTGTGTCTCCCTTCTTTGAGTCGTGCTGGTGAAGGGTCACTAGATGCCTAAGTTATTGTAGGCAGTGTTGGCTATGTTGGATTCCTTGTGTTGTGATTTTCCTTCTATTACTTTCTGTAGGGCTGGATTTGTGGCTACGTATTGTTTAAATTTGTTCTTATCCTGGAATGTCTTGTTTTCTCCATTGATAGTGAACGATAGCTTGGCTGGGTATAGTAGTTTGGGTTTGCATCCATGGTCTCTTAGTTTCTGCAGTACCTCTATCCAGGACCTTCTGGCTTTCATGGTTTCCATAGAGAAGTCAGGTGTAAGTCTGATCGGTTTACCTTTATAAGTAACTTGCCCTTTTTCCTTTGCAGCTCTTAATATTCTTTCTTTAATCTGTATATTTTGTGTTTTGATTATAATATGGGGAGGGGATGTTTTTCTTTGATCCAGTCTGTTTGGTGTTCTGTATGCTTCTTGAATATTCAAAGGAATATCTTTCTTTATGTTGGGAAAGTTTTCTTCTATAATTTTGTGAAAAATATTTTCTGGACCTTTGAGTTGTGACTCTTCTCCTTCTTGTATCCCTATTATTCTTAGGTTTGGTCTCTTTATTGTGTCCCATATTTCCTGAATGTTTTGCGACGAAACCTTGTTGGTTTTGCTGTTTTCTTTGATCAGTGCGTTTATTTTCTCTATGTTGTCTTCAGAATCTGAGATTCTTTCTTCCATCCTTTGTAGTCTGTTGATTATGCTTGTTTCTGTAGCCTCTGCTCGTTGACCTAGATTTTCTATATCCAACTGGTCCTCATTTTGTGTTTTCTTCCTTGCTTCAATTTCCGTTTTCAATTCTTGAACTGTTTCCATTACCTGTTTGATCGTTTTTCTCTTGGTTTCCCAGGGCATCATTTACGTATTTACTCATTTCATCAAACTTTTTGTTATACTTCTCATCCATTTCTATAAGGGTGTTTTTTACATGTTGTTTCAGGGACTCTATTGCTTTCATAAAGTCAATTTTTTTCCACTTCTTCTTTGTTAGGGTGTTCAAGTCCTTGTGTTGTAAGATCATTGGGTTCTGGTGTTTCCATGTTGTTTTTCATATTGTTGGGTGAATTCTTGCCTTGGCGCCTGCCCATCTCCTCCTAACAATGCTATCTAATGGGTCTTTTAAGTCAAGAACAGGTTTCCCTGCTGACCAAGGGCCCCGCTTACAAAGTGCCCTGGCTCCGTTTCCTGGCTCCAGCCGTGGGCCAAGATCGCTCTCACCACTCAGAAGGATCTTCAGGACCAGGACCAGGCTCCCCGTTTGCCCAGGACCTCATCCACAAAAGGCCTACCCCTTTGTAGGCCAGCCACCAAGACAGAGAAACTCCCACTGTCCTCTGCCCTGAGCTCCCTACCCAGTGCCCAAACAGGCTATACTGGGTGATCTCGCAGCCCCTCAGAAGGGAGGGGGAGTGGAAGAGGGCCCTGGGCACAAGCTGGGATGTGCCAGAAATAGAGAGGTCGCAGCAGAGGAGGAGCAGCCCCTGCAGAGGGTATCAGCCTTTGCAGGCCTACCAGGGGGGTGAAGGGGGTCTGAGAATGCTCCCGCTCCATTTCCTGTGTCCGGGCTCAGGCCCAGAACACTCTCCCCACTCAGGAGGGTCTTCAGGGACAGGACGCGGCTCCTCGTTCGCCCTTGGACCTCGCCAATAAAAGGCCTCCCTCTCTACAGGCCAGGCCCCCCAAAAACCTACTTGATTTAACTGAGCGGGCCAGTGGTCTGCCACTTCTGTCCGCGCGGGCTGAGGATCCGCTGCTGCCTTCCGCCGCGGGCCGGGGCTCCGCCGCTGCTGCAGTCCGCCGCGGGCCCGGGCTCCTTCAACACCGCGGAGCCTCGACCTCTCCCCAGCAGCCTTAAAGAGCTGCCGCCTATCGTCGGTCACCGCCTAAGCTTGAAGCTGCTCGGACTTGGCTGCCGGTGAGCCTGGGGAGCCGACCGGTGAGGGCTCAACTTAGTTGAGGGAAGTCTGGGCCTGAGGAGCGGTCGCGCGCAATGGCCTCTCTGCCTCGGTTGCCTGCGGCCACGCGCGAGATACAGGACCCGGGTCAGGCGAGAGTGGTGGACCTTCTCCCTAGCATCCGTGGCCAGGGGTGGGTGGCGCGGGCACTGATCCCAGCCTCCATGTATCCGCCTTCTCCTGCGACCAGCTGCAGTGGCTCCTGCTGGGACTTTCCTCTGAAGGACAGGTGCTCGGCGTGGACATCGCAGGAAAGAGCTCCCTGGTACAGTGCATCAGTCAGGTAAGCACTGCGTGCCCTGGCAGTCTTAGGGCATTTTCCCACGCTTTCTCTGGGGGAGGGGGTGTTACCAGTGCTCAGAAAACTGCATTCAGATCCTCAGCTGGGGCCCTAGTGCATACCCAGCTAGTCACTGCTTTTGGTAACTAGAACTCGCGAGATGTATGAAACGATGCAGAAAACCCTGTTTTCTTCTAGTTGAGAAACTGTCTACCCCCATTCCCACCCCATCTTACCTCTGAAAGATTGGGTCACATTAAGTTTCTAGACTCTACTGCGAATTCAGGAATTCACAATGAAAATTGGATTTTAGTATTCGGTCTTTGCTTTTCTACTCTATAATTAAGCTATTTTGAGAGTTCATTGTCAAAGTGATGTATCTTTTTATGCTTACTACCGTCACTCCCTTATCATCCCCATTTATCTCCAGAAGTTGCTCATTCATGTTTTTAAACCATTCCATTTTCCGGGTCTGGAGAAGTGCTCCAGCATTTGTAAGGTCATTGTCTGTAGAGGCGTTCCCTTGAGCTGGGATGACTCTGAGATAAATCGGTGTCATTTTGTATACCTTCATTTCTTGGGGATTTACAGACTGCATTAAGCACGTGTCTTCTTAAGTTTTGGGTGCATTCATTCCCCTGCATTTGGTTGACTGGAGTTATACTGTGATGATGATTCTGTTTTAATTCCCGAAGTGGAACTAGCTTAATTATCCTATCATTCATATTGGAACACAATGGTCATGTCATTTCATGTTAGTTTCAGTTGCATCTCTTTGGCATCTGTTAAAGTTTTCTTTGAAAAATACTGCAAATGATATTTTGATTTTTTTCTTTTCTTTTTTTATTTTTTCATTCAAAAATTTCCACTTCCTCCCCTCCTCCCATTCCCCTCCCACTCCCCCACTCACCCTCCTCTTTCCCCCTGCAGTCCTAAGAGAGGGCAGGGTACCCTGCCCTGTGGGAGGTCCAAGGCCCTCCCCCCTCCATCCAGGCTTAGGAAGATGTGTATCCAAATAGACTAGGGTCCTAAAAAGCCAGTACATACAGTAGAAACAAGTCCCAGTGTCATTATCAATGGCTTCTCAGTCCGCCCCCATTGTGAGCCACATTCAGAGAGTCCGGTTTTTTCATATGCTCGTTCAGTCCCAGTCCAGCTGGATTTGGTGAGCTCCCATTAGATCAGGCACACTGTCTCAGTGGGTAGACCAACCCCTCGTGGTCTTGACTTCCTTGCTTATCTTCTCCCTCTTTCTGCTCTTCAACTGGACCTTTGGAGCTCAGTCCAGTGCTCTGAATTGGGTATCTGTCTCTATCTCCATCCATTATCTGAAAAAGGTTCTATGGTGATATTTGAGATATTCATCAGTGTGACTATGGGACAAGGCCAGTTCAGGCACCCTCTCCTGTGCTGCCCAAGAAATGAGCTGGGGCATCCCCATGGACACCTGGGATCCCCTCTAGAGCCAAGTCTCTTGCCAACACTAAAATGGCTCCCTTAATGAAGATATCTTCTATGCTCCTATATCCGCCCTTCCTCCATCTCCACCCTCCCACTCCCCCAAGCTCTCCCCAATCCTTCCCTTATCCCTTCTCTCTCCCCCTCTCCCCTTTTCCCCACTCCACCCTCACTCCCACCCCAGGCTCCCAACTTTTGCCGGGAAATCTGTCTGCTTCCAATTTCCAGGAGGATCTATATATGTTTTTCTTTGGGTTCACCTTATTATTTGGCTTCTCTAGGCTTGTGAACTATAGGCTAAATGTCCTTTGTTTATGGCTAGAGTCCACTAATGAGTGAGTACATACCATATTCATATTTTTGTGTCTAGGTTATTTCACTCAGTAAAGTGTTTTCTGTTTCCATCCATTTGCATGCAAAATTCAAGATGTCATTGTTTGTTTTTTTTTTTTTTTACCACTGAGTAGTACTCTAATGCATATATATTCCATACTTTCTTTATCCATTCTTCCATTGAGGGACATCTAGGTTGTTTCCAGGTTCTGGCTATTACAAATAAAGCTGCTATGAACATAGTTGAACAAATGCTTTTGAAGTATGATTGGGCATCTCTTGGGTATATTCCCAAAGAGTGGTATTGCTGGATCTTGAGGTAAGTTGATCGAAATTTCCTGAGCAACTGCCAGACTGATTTCCAAAGTGGTTGCACAAGTTTGCATTCCCATCAGCAATGGATAAGTATACCCCTTACTCCACATTCTCTCCAGCATAGGCTGTCATTGGTGTTTTTGATTTTAGCCATGCTGACAGGTGTAAGACGGTATCTCAAAGTTGTTTTGACTTGCATTTCCCTGATCGCTAAGAAGTTTGAACATGACCTTAAGTGTCTTTTGGCCATTTGAACTTCGTCTGCTGAGAATTCTCTGTTCAGTTCAGTACCCCATTTTTTAATTGGATTAATTAGAGTTTTGATGTCCAGTTTCTTGAGTTCTTTATGTATTTTGGAGATCAGACCTTTGTCAGATGTGGGGTTGGTGAAGATCTTCTCCCATTCAGAAGGATGCCTTTTTGTCTCCAATGACAGTGGTTTTTTTTTTTTTTTTTGCATTAAAGAAGCTTCTCAGTGTCAGGAGTTCCCATTTAGTCAATGTTGCTCTTGTTGTCTGTGCTAGTAGGGTTATATGGAGGAATTGGTCTCCTGTGCCCATGTGTTGCAGTCTACTTCCCAGTTTCTCTTCTATCAGGTTCAGTGTGGTCAGATTCATATTGAGGTCTTTAATCCGTTTGGACTTGAGTTTTGCACATGGTGATAGATATGAATCTATTTTCATTCTTCTACAGGTTGACATCCAGTTATGCCAGCACCATTTGTTGAAGATGCTTTCTTCATTTCTTCCATTGTATAATTTTAGTTCCTTTGTCGAAAATCAGGTGTTCATAGGTTTGTGGGTTAATATCTGGGTCTTCGATTCAATTCCATTGTCTGCATCTCTGTTTTTATGCCAATACCAAGCTGTTTTCACTACTTTAGCTCTGTAATAGAGTTTGAAGTCAGCGATGGTAATGCCTCCAGAAATACCTTTATTGTACAGGAATGGTTTGGCTATCCTGGGTTTTTTGTTCTTCCATATAAAGTTGATTATTGTTCTCTCAAGGTCTGTGAAGAATTTTGTTGGGATTTTGATGGGGATTGAGTTGAATTTATAGATTGCCTTTGGTAGAACTGCTGTTTTTACTATGTTGATCCTACCCATTCAAGAGCATGGGAGATCATTCCATTTTCTGGTATGCTCTTGAATTTCTTTCTTCAAAGCCTTAAAGTTCTTGTCAAATACATCTTTCACTTCCTTGGTTAGTGTAACCCCAGTATACTTTATGCTATTTGTGGCTATAGTGAAAGGTGAAGTTTCTCTGATTTCCCTCTCTGCTTCTCTATCCTTTGTGTATAGGAAGGCTATTGATTTTTTTTTTTTTTTGAGTTGATCTTGTATCCTGACACATCACTGAAGGTATTTTTCAGATGTAGAAGTTCTTTGGTAGAGTTTTTGGGGTCACTGATGTATACTATCTTATCATCTGCAAGTAACAAAAGTTTGACTTCTTTTCCAAATCGAATCCCCTTAATCCCCTTATTGCTATTGCTAGAACTTCAAACACTATATTGCAGAGATATGGTGAGAGTGGACAGCCTTGTCTTGTTCCTGATTTTAGTGGAATGGCTTTGAGTTTCTCTCCATTTAATTTGATATTAGCTGTTGGCTTGCTTTATATTGCTTTTATTATATTTAGATGTGATCCTTGTATCCCTAACCTCTCCAAGATCTTTATTGTAAAGGGGTGTTGAATTTTGTCAAATGCTTTTTCAGCTTCTAATGAAATAATCATTTAGTTTTTTTTTCCTTCAGTTTATTTATATGATGGATTACATTGATAGATTTTTGTATGTTGAACCAGCCCTGCATCTCTGGGATGAAGCCTACTTGATCATAATGGATAATTTTTGATGTGTTTTTGGATTCAGTTTGCCAGTATTTTATTGAGAATTTTCGCATCAGTGTTTCTGAGAGAGATCGGTCTGTAATTCTCTTTCTTGGTTGAGTCTTTGTGTGGTTTTGGTATCAGGGTAACTGTAGCTGCATGAAACCTCTTTTGTTTCTATAATGTGAGACACCATAAGGAGCATGGGTATCAACTCTTCTTGGAAGTTCTGGTAAAATTCTCTATTGTAACCATCTGGTCCTGGGCTTTTTTTGGTAGGGAGGTTTTTGATGGCAGCTTCTATTTCCTCATGACTTATAGGTCTATTTAAATTGTTCACCTGGTCTTGATTTAATTGTGGTATATGGTATTTATCTAAAAACAAGTCCATTTCTTTTACATTTTCCAACTTTGTAGCATATAAGCCTTTGTAGTAAGACCTAATTACTCTCTGAATTTCCTCAGTGTCTGTTGTTATGTCCCCCTTTTCATTTCTGATCTTGTTAATTTGCATGTTCTCTCTACCTTTTGATTAGTTTGATTAGGAACTTGTCAATCTTGTTGATTTTCTCAAAGAACCAGCTCTTTGTTTCATTGATTCTTTGGATTATTGTATGTGTTTCTATTTTGTTGATTTCAGCTCTCAGTTTGATTATTTCCAGTCTTCTACTCCTCCTGGGTGAGTCTGCTTCTTTTTTTTCTAGAGATTTCAGCTGTCCTGTTAAGTCTCTAATGTGGGCTTTCTCTGTTTTCTTTATGTGGGCACTTAGTGCTATGAATTTTCCCCTTAGCACTGCTTTCATAGTGTCCCGTAGGTTTGGGTATGTTGTGACTTTTTTGTTGTTGTTGAATTCAAGGAAGACTTTAATTTCTTTCTTTATTTCTTCCCTGACCCAGGGGTGGTTCAGTAGTTGCCTGTTCAGTTTCCATGAGTTTGTAGGCTTTCTGGGGGTAGAATTGTTGTTAAATTCTAACTTTATTCCATGTTGATCTGATAAGACACAGGTGGTTACTATTTTTTTTTTTTTGTATCTGTGGAGGTTTGTTTTGTTATCAAGTACGTGATCAATTTTCGAGAAGGTTCCATGAGATGCTGAGAAGAAGGTATATTCTTTCCTATTTGGGTGAAATGTTCTATCGATGTCTGTTAAGTCCACTTGATTCATTACCTCTGTTAGTTTTCTTATTTCTCTGTTAGGTTTCTGTCTAGTTGACCTGTCCATTGATAAGAGAGGAGTGTTGAAGTCTCCTACCATTAGTGTGTGAGATTTGATGTGTGCTTTGAGTTCTAGTAATGTTTCTTTTATATATGTAGGTACTTTTATATTAGGGGCATAGATATTCAGGATTGGGACTTCATCCTGATGAATTGTTCCTGTTATGAGTAAAAAGTGTCCCACTTCATTTCTTCTGATTGATTTTAGTTTGAAGTCAACTTTGTTAGAAATTAGTATGGCCACACTTGCTTGTTTCTTAGGTCCATTTGATTGAAAAACCTTTTCCCAACCCTTTACTCTGAGTAAATGTCTGTCTTTTTGGTGCAGGTGTTTCTTTTTTTTCTTTTTTTTTCTTTTTATTGTTTATTTATTTATTAAAGATTTCTGCCTTCTCCCCGCCACCACCTCCCATTTCCCTCCCCCTCCCCCATCAAGTCCCCCTCCCTCATCATCCCTAAGAGTAATCCGGGTTCCCTGCCCCGTGGGAAGTCCAAGGACCACCCACCTCCATCCAGGTCTAGTAAGGTGAGCATCCAAACTGCCTAGGCTCCCACAAAGCCAGTACGTGCAGTAGGATCAAAAACCCATTGCCATTGTTCTTGAGTTCTCAGTAGTCCTCATTGTCCATTATGTTCAGCAAGTCCGGTTTTATCCCATGCTTTTTCAGACCCAGGCCAGCTGGCCTTGGTGAGTTCGTGATAGAACATCCCCATTGTCTCAGTGTGTGGGTGCACCCCTCGCGGTCCTAAGTTCCTTGCTCGTGCTCTGTCTCCTGCTCATGATTTGGACCTTGGGATTTCAGTCCGGTGCTCCAATGTGGGTCTTTGTCTCTGTCTCCTTTCATCGCCTAAATGTTTTTCTTTGGGTTCACCTTCTTAATTAGCTTCTCTAGGACCACGCATAATAGGCTCAACGTCCCCTATTCATGGCTAGAAACCAAATATGAGTGAGTACATCCCATGTTCCTCTTTTTGGGTCTGGCTCACCTCGCTCAGGATAGTGTTTTCTATTTCTGTCCATTTGCCTGCAAAATTCAGGAAGTCATTGCTTTTTACTGCTGAGTAGTACTCTAATATGTATATATTCCATACTTTCTTCATCCATTCTTCCATTGAAGGGCATCTAGGTTGTTTTTCCAGGTTCTGGCTATTACAAACAATGCTGCTATGAACATAGTTGAGCATATACTTTTGTCGTATGATAGGGCATTTCTTGGATATATTCCCAAGAGTGGTATTGCTGGGTCCAGGGGTAGGTGGATCCCGAAATTCCTGAGAAACCGCCACACTGTTTTCCAAAGTGGTTGCACAAGTTTGCATTCCCACCAGCAATGGATGAGTATACCCCTTTCTCCACAACCTCTCCAGCAATGGCTATCATTGGTGTTTTTTATTTTAGCCATTCTGACAGGTGTAAGATGGTATCTTAAATTTGTCTTGATTTGCATTTCCCTGATCGCTAGGGAAGTTGAGCATGACCTTAAATGTCTTTTGGCCGTTCGCACTTCTTCTGTTGAGAATTCTCTGTTAAGTTCAGTGCCCCATTTTTTAATTGGGTTGATTAGCCCTTTA